>NC_140678.1:15399476-16631976 GCF_054131305.1 Coturnix japonica | reverse complement strand
GCGTGTGGGTGTGCGTGGGCAACGTCCGCCGAGAGGTGCTCGCCCTTGCCTGAACACCGGCCCGCCCCACGCCGCCCCGGACGACACGGGGAGCGGGATTGAGCCGGCCCGCCGGGAAGCCTCTCCGACGCGCCCAAGGAGCGCCACGGTGGATCGGGTCGGGGCTCCCGCGTGCGAGTGAGAGCGGTGCGAAAAGGGAGAACGCGGCGCCGCCGCCGCGACAAGCGAGCTCCGTGTCCCCCTTCTCCTTCCCTCGTGACGGCGGGACCTGCCGGGGATGCCCCCGGCCCTTCTGCGTCCGACTGCCAGCCGCCCGGCACGCCGGCCCGCGCCCTTTTCTTCCCTCTGCCTGTCTCTGTCTGCCTTCCTTCCTCCCTCCTCGGGGCTCTTCCCATGGCAGCGCGGCGCGGGGAGACGCCTGCCCACGCTCACTCTCTCGCCTTTCGCCCCGATTTTGGCGGGTTCCCCGCTCGCGGAACGAGCGAACACCAGAGTCCGGGGCCGAACTGCGACACGGGCAGCGAACATCCGACCGACGGAGGTCACCGGACCAAGCGAAACAAGAGGCGCACCAGAAAGCCGCAACCGAAAAACTCCACAGCCCGGCGCTCAACCGCGCTCGCCTGCGCCCGCTCGTTGCCCCCTCTGGAGACAAGCACGCGCTCGCTCCTGCAGACGAAAACGGAAGGCGTAAGAAAAAACTGCTTCGGAAAAGAACGGCGCCGACTACCGGCAGCGGCGCCGAGGGTAAGCGGCGCTCTACGTCGACGTAGCGGTAGGTAAGAAACTACAGCGACCCCCCAGCAAGCTCCGGAGCTTTAGCGCCCCCCATCTCACAGGGCGGCAAAGCCTAGCCGACAGCGGGTAGACCTGGCAGCAACACGCAAGCCGCACGGGCAGCGACCCCTAGCCGCCGCCGCCGAGCACCACGGCCCGCTCGGAGCCGGGTAGACCGTGCCGACCTAGTCGAGCCGCTTAGGCAGCGACCCCTAGCCCCCGCCGCCGAGCACCACGGCCCGCTCAGAGCCGTGTAGACCGTGCCGACCTAGTCGAGCCGCATAGGCAGCGACCCCTACCCGCCGCCGCCGAGCATCACGGCCCGCTCAGAGCCGGGTAGACCGTGCCGACCTAGACGAGCGGCATAGGCAGCGACCCCTAGCCGCCGCCACCGAGCACCACGGCCCGCTCGGAGCCGGGTAGACCGTGCCGACCTAGACGAGCCGCATAGGCAGCGACCCCTACCCGCCGCCGCCGAGCACCACGGCCCGCTCGGAGCCGGGTAGACCGTGCCGACCTAGACGAGCCACATGGGCAGCGACGCCTAGCCGCCTAAGCCGTGCCGGCCCCCCCCTTGCTCACCCCCCCCCCCCCTCTTCCCCCCCCACCCGGAGACGCTCGGAGCCGGGTACACAGTGCCGGCGCAGCGGAGCAGCCAGAAGAGAGGCACTTGGCCACTTCCGCGGAAAGTCCGAGCCGAGCCGAGCCCGCCGAGAGCGGTTGGACCGTGCAGGCGCACACGAGCCTCCGCGCTGGCCAGCGGTCGCTGCACGTCTGGCTCGAGTTGGTCGGCACGGTTTGCCCGGCTCCGAGCGGACCGAAGCTCATGCGGCGGCGGCCAGGGGTCGCTGAGCGGCGGCCGGCTCACGTCAACACGGTCTACCCTGCTCCGCCGCGGACGCTAGAGGTCGCTGACGGACGGGCTGGCAGACGTGCAGTGACACCTAGTGACCGCCGCCGAGCCCTCGCACACGCACGGAGCAGGGTAGACCGTGCTGACCAAGTCGAGACGCATAGGCAGCGACCCCTAGCAGCCGCCGTCGAGCACCACGGCCCGCTCGGAGCCGAGAAGACCGTGCCGACCTAGCCGAGACGCATAGGCAGCGACCCCTAGCCTCTGCCGCCGAGAACCACGGCCCGCTCGGAGCCGGGTAGACCATGCCGACCTAGACGAGCCGCATAGGCAGCGACCTCTAGCCGCCGCCGCCGTGCCGCCCCCCCCCCTTACACCCCCCCCGCCTCCCCTCTCTTCCCCCCCCCCCCCCCCCCCCCCCACCCCGGAGACGCTCAGAACCGGGTAGACAGTGCCGGCGCAGCGGAGCAGCCACAAGAGCGGCACTTGGCAACTTCCGCGGAACGTCCGAGCCGAGCTGAGTCCGCCTGGAGAGGCTGGACCGTGTCGCCGCGGCTCAGATAGCCCGACTCCGCCGAGGAGCGTCCGAGCCGAGCGGAACCCGCCGGGAGCGGTTGGACCGTGCCGGCGCACTCGAGCCGCCGCGGCTCAGATCGCCGGACGCCGCCGAGGAGCGTCCGAGCCGAGCGGAACCCGCCGGGAGAGGCTGGACCATGCCGGCGCACACGAGCCTCCGCGCTGGCCAGCGGTCGCTGCACGTCCGGCTCGAGTTGGTCGGCACGGTCTACCTGGCTACGAGCGGACCGAAGCTCATGCGGCGGCAGCCAGGGGTCGCTGAGCGGCGGCCGGCTCACGTCGGCACGGTCTACCCTGCTCCGCCGCGGACGCTAGAGGTCGCTGACGGAAGGGCTGGCAGACGTGCAGCGACACCTAGCGACCGCCGCCGAGCCCTCGCACACGCACGGAGCAGGGTAGACCGTGCCGACCTAGTCGAGACGCATAGGCAGCGACCTCTAGCAGCCGCTGCCGAGCACCACGGCCCGCTCGGAGCCGGGCAGACCGTGCTGACCTAGTCGAGCTGCATAGGCAGCGACCTCTAGCAGCCGCCGCCGAGCACCACGGCCCGCTCGGAGCCGGGTAGACCGTGACGACCTAGTCGAGACGCATAGGCAGCGACCTCTAGCAGCCGCCGCCGAGCACCACGGCCCGCTCGGAGCCGGGTAGACCGTGCCGTCCTAGTCGAGCCGCATAGGCAGCGACCTCTAGAAGCCGCCGCCGAGCACCACGGCCCTCTCGGAGCCGGGTAGACCGTGCTGACCTAGTCGAGCTGCATAGGCAGCGACCTCTAGCAGCCGCCGCCGAGCACCACGGCCCGCTCGGAGCCGGGTAGACTGTGCCGACCTAGTCGAGACGCATGGGAAGCGGCACCTAGCCGCCGACGCCATGGCCCCCCCCCCCTCCCCCCACCCTCCGGAGACGCTCGGAGCCGGGTAGACAGTGCCAGCGCAGAGGAGCCGCCACGAGAGCGACACTTGGCCACTTCCGCGGAACGTCCGAGCCGAGCGGAGCCCGCCGGGAGAGGCTGGACCGTGCCGGCGCACTCGAGCCGCGATGGCCAGGGGTCGAGCCGTGTTGACCGTGCCGGAGCACTGGAGGCGCCACGGAGACACCACTCGGCTGCAGCCGCGGAACGACCAGGGTGCACGTATGAGCCGGCCGCTGTTCGCCGGGTCGGGGCGCACCCGGGCTTCTCGGTTCGGCCTTGCTTGAAGCTGGCCGTCCCGCCACCGCCACCGCGGTTTTGCCCTTTTGTCTGCGTGTTTGTTTGTTCGTCCGTTCGTTCGTACTTTGGTCCGTTCGATTGTTTGTCCGTGCCCCCACGCGCCCTCTCGGTTTTATTATTTTCCGTTTGTTTGTTTGTTTGTTTGTTTTTCTCGTGGGTTCTTCTTTACTTTCCCCTTTTTTAGTTTTTGAAAAAGCCGCCCCGCCTCCCGCCCGCCTCCCCGGCTCTGCAGGAAGGTGCGCGGGCCCCGCCCACCGGGGTCCGTTCGGGCCGGATATCCGGACTGCGGGCAGGCCGCGTGGTGAGGGATGGCGAAAGAGCGGCGGGAAGACGGCAGCGGCGAGAGGTGGGCCGGCAGGAGGCGGCGGCGTCCCCAGCGGGGTTCGCGCCTAGCCTCTCTCCCAGCTGGCAGATGAGGTGGAACGGTACGTGGGATTTTCGGCGGGAGGAGGAGGTGGTGGCGGTGGTGGCGGTGGGGCTGAGGGGGTGGCGAGGCGTTTTGGCGGGCTCCGGTCGCCGAGTCGAGCCGCCATTGGGCCGAGCCGTCAGGAGCACCCCGGCGGAAAAAGGAAAGAAAAGAAAAAAACCAAACGGGCCAATCGGGTCCAAACAAATAACCGAGCGAGTGACCGACCAAAACAAAAAAAAAAAAACAAAAACAAAAACAAACAAACAAATAAAAAAACACGGTCGCGGGCCGGTCGGGCGAGATGCGTCCGGGAGAGGGCGGGTTGTGGGCGAGGGCCGGGGTGGGGGCAGGCGGAGGCAGGCCGCTGTCGGGTACGGGTCGGGTTCCCGCTCGTGCGGTGTGGACTGGTGGGGGGGAAGGTGGAAGACAAACGCGGGGCCGGGAAGATCAGGCGCCGGCTGGCAGCCAGGTCAACCCGCATACCCGCAACCCCGTCGCGGACACCCCCATCCCTCCCCGGCCACGCAAGCGACCCCCTTCTTCGTGACAGAGGCCGTGCCGGGCCTACTCACGCGCGGGTGACGAGGAGAAAGAGAAGAGAAGGGAAGGGAAGGGAAGGGAAGGGAAGGGAAGGGAAGGGAAGGGAAGGGAAGGGAAGGGAAGGGAAGGGAAGGGAAGGGAAGGGAAGGGAAGGGAAGGGAAGGGAAGGGAAGGGAAGGGAAGGGAAGGGAAGGGAAGGGAAGGGAAGGGAAGGGAAGGGAAGGGAAGGGAAGGGAAGGGAAGCCAGAAGTCAAAGAAAAGTAGAAGGGAAGAAGGTGTGAAAAAGTACAGATAGATCGTAAAATGTCGCGGAAAAATAAAATAATAAAATAAAATAAAATAAAAGTAATAAAAAGATGGGAAAGCGGAAGAGCGATATTAATAATTGCATGAATAACTAAATAAATAATAAGGAAATATGGGGAAAAGAAAATTTTAAAATAAAAGAAAGAAAAAAAGAAAGAAAAAAATATTTAAAAAGGGGAAAAAAGGGAAAAAAAAGAAAAAATGGGGAAAAAAGGAGAAAAAAAGAAAAAAAAAAATTTAAAAGAAACAAAAATATTTTAAAAAAAAACAAAAAACAAAAAAAACCCACCACAATAATGGAGGAAGCAAGCGTGCCCGAGGGAGGACGAACGGCGGAGACGGTCGTGCGCGAGGACGCCCGAGCTCGAATGCCGGACCCCAGGTCTACCCTACCTATTTTAATAAATTTAAATAACACCACAAGGGAGGGGAGGGGAGGGGAGGAAAGGGGAGGGGAGGGGAGGGGACGGGAGGGGAGGGGAGGGGAGGAGAGGGGAGGGGAGGGGAGGGGAGGGGAGGGGAGGGGAGGGGAGGGGAGGGGAGGGGAGGGGAGGGGAGGGGAGGGGAGGGGAGGGGAGAGGAGGGGAGGGCAGGGGAGGGGAGGGGAGGGGAGGATGCGGGCGGGCGCGAGGGAGGGTCAACGGCGGAAGCGGTCGGGTCGAGTCGGGTCGGGTCGGGTCGGGTCGGGTCAGCGGGCTGCTGGCCGTTCGTCGTACCCTTACCGCTTGACACAGCTGCGTGATACGCGGCTACGGCCGACACGTCTACCTGCGGCACGGACGGGAAACTGCACCGGCTGACAGGTCAACCCAGCTACGGCCGACACGTCTACCCGCGGCACGGACGGGAAACTGCACCCGCCGATCGAGCGGGTGGATGGTCGCCCAGGTCTACCCCGCGCCGCCACGAAGCGGGAAGGTGGGTGGATGGATGGATGGTGAAAAACCGGGCGAAAGGGGGCCCGGCACGCGCCCACACGCGACCAGCCGCACACCCCCTCCCTTTCCACGCGCCGGCGCACGGAACCCCCCGAACGGAAGACGGAAGCAACGCAGCGAGCGCCGGGTCTCCCAGCGGGTGCTGGGAGGTTGCACCAGGTAAAAGACCAAGAGGTACCAATTGTCACCAGAGTGGTTCACAGACGGCAGTACCGCACCAATAGGGACTCATTGCTCCCCATTCACAAGCTAATTCGCCAATTAGAGAATCAGGGAGTGATTAGCAAAACTCACTCGCCTTTTAACAGCCCCATATGGCCAGTGTGTAAAACCAGTGGGGAATGGAGGCTGACGGTGGATTACCGTGGCCTGAATGAAGTCACACCTCCATTAAGTGCTGCTGTACCAGACATGCTAGAACTCCAGTATGAACTGGAGTCAAAAGAAGCTAGGTGGTATGCCACCATTGACATTGTTAATGCCTTCTTTTCCATCCCATTGGCTGCAAAATGTAGGCCACAGTTTGCTTTTACCTGGAGAGGTATTCAGTACACCTGGAACCGTTTACCTCAGGGGTGGAAGCACAGCCCAACAATTTTCCATGGATTGATCCAAGCTGTTTTGGAACAGGGTGATGCTCCTGAGCACTTGCAGTATATTGATGATATTGTAGTGTGGGGCCATACAGCAGCAGAGGTTTTCAAGAAAGGGAAACAGATAATCCAAATTCTTTTGAAAGCTGGTTTTGCCATTAAGCGCAGCAAGGTGAAGGGGCCTGCCCAGGAAATCCAGTTCTTAGGTATAAAATGGCAAGATGGACGTCGTCACATCCCAGCAGATGTGATTGACAAAATCACTGCTATGTCTCCGCCCACCGACAAGACAGAGACCCAATCTTTTCTGGGAGTAGTGGGCTTTTGGAGAATGCATGTCCCAAACTACAGCCACATAGTGAGCCCCCTCTATCAGGTAACACAGAAGAAGAATAATTTCTCATGGGGTCCTGAGCAGCACCAGGCTTTTGAGCAGAGAAAACAAGAAATAGCCCGTGCCGTGGCCTTGGGGCCAGTACGGACGGGGCAGGATGTGAGGATCCGAGGCCGACCCCTAGGATTTTGGAGTCAAGCATATAAAGGGTCTGAGGAGCGCTACACTCCGACTAAGAAGGAGATCTTAGCCGTGTATGAGGGGGTTCGGGCTGCTTCTGAAGTAGTTGGGACAGAGGTTCAGCTTCTTCTAGCACCTCGCTTGCCAGTAATAAATTGGATGTTTAAAGGACAGGTTCCCTCCACCCATCATGCTACTGATGCCACTTGGAGTAAGTGGATTTCATTAATTACTCAACGAGCTGGAATGGGAAAACTCAGCCGTCCTGGAATTCTAGAAGTGATCATGGACTGGCCTGAGAGTAAAAAAATTGAAACACCACCTACAGAAGAGGTATCACGTGCTAAAGAGGCACCACCATACAATGAGCTACCAGAAAACGAAAAGTAATTTCCCTATTCACAGACGGATCATGTCGTATTGTAGGGAAGCATCGCAGATGGAAAGCTGCTGTATGGAGCCCCACACAACAAGTTGCAGAGGCCACTGAAGGTAAAGGAGAATCAAGACAAATTTGCAGAGGTGAAGGCTGTTCAGCTGGCTTTAGATGTGGCTGAACGGGAGAGGTGGCCAATGCTTCATCTTTATACTGATTCATGGATGGTGGCAAATGCCTTATGGGGGTGGCTGCAACAGTGGAACCATCCTCTGCTACCAAATCTGTCACGGTTTGAACGAAAAATCCACCTGCGTCCGTGACAAGGGCTGTGGGCCCCTGAAGGGCCCTCAGCCGAAAAGAAAAACTTAATTAAGAAAAGAAAACAGCGGCAACGATGTAAGGAGGCACACTTATTTACTAAATACTATATCGAAATACAGGATAACACAATAGAATACAATATAATTGAAAATTGAGCTAATGAATCAAGCAAAATAGGAGAGAGAATGAGTCCCGTAACCGAGAGGCCTACTGTGAATCTGGGCGAACGGCTGAAGGCTCCCACACACTGCCCTGAACGCCAGAACTCGAAAGACGTCAGTCTGTTCTGCGACAGAGTTAATATAGAGTCCAGGTCCCGTGACCCATCGTGTTGCTCTCTGGGAGATGTAGTCTTCTTCTGTAAGTTGCAGATTCAGTAAAATTATCCATGCTTTATATGATGTTATGATGTGGAATACTGATAGCAAAATTACAACATTATTAAACCATGACAATCTGACCCACAGCAGCTCCTGCCCCATAGACCTGATTCACATGCGCCCCACAGCAGCTCCTGCCCAATAGATCGGACCGACATATGGCCCACAGTATCTCCTGCCCCATAGATCTTTCCCACATCAGCCCCACAGCAGATCCTGCCCCATAGATCTTTCCCACATCAGCCCCACAGCAGCTCCTGCTCCATAGATCTGACCCACATGTGCCCCAGAGCAGCTCTGCCCCATTGATTTGACCCACATCAGCCCCACAGGAGATCCTGCCCCATAGATCTGACCCACATCAGCCCCACTGCAGCTCCTGCCCTATAGATCTGACCAACATCAGCCCCACATCAGCTCCTGCCCAATAGATCTGACCTACAGCAGCCCCACAGCAGCTCCTGCCCCATAGATCTGACACACATCATATGTAAAGCAGCTGCTGCCCAATAGATATGACCCACAGCAGCTTCAGCCCCATGGATCTGACCCACAGCAGCCCCACAGCAACTCCTGCCCCATAGATCTGACCCACATCAGCCCCACAGCAGCTCCTGCCCCATAGATCTGTCACACATCATATGTAAAGCAGCTGCTGCCCAATAGATATGACCCACAGCAGCTTCAGCCCCATTGATCTGACCCACAGCAGCCCCACAGCAGCTCCTGCCCCATAGATATAACCCACATCAGCCCCACAGCAGCTCCTGCCCCATAGATCTGACGTACATCATCTCCACTGCAGCTCCTGACCCATAGATCTGACCACATCTGCCCCACTGCTGCTCCTGCCCCATAGATCTGACCCAAATCTGCCCCACAGCAGATCCTGCCAAATAGATCTTAACCACAGCAGCTCCTGCCCCATAGATCTGACCCACATCAGCCCCACAGCAGCTCCTGCCCCATAGATCTGACCCTCATCTGCCCCAAAGCATCTCCTGCCCCATAGATCTTTCCCACATCAGCCCCACAGCAGATCCTGCCCCATAGATCTGACCCACATATTTCGCACAGCAGCTCCTGCCCCATAGATCTGACCCACATCTGTCGCACAGCAGCTCCTTCCCCATAGATCAGACCAACACCAGCCCCACAGTAGCTCCTGCCCAATAGATCTGACCCCCATCAGCCCCACAGTAGGTCCTGCCCCATAGATCTGACCCCCATCAGCCCCACAACAGCTCCTGCTCCATAGATCTGACCCACATCAGCCCCACAGTAGCTCCTGCCCCATAGATCTGACCCCATCAGCACAACAACAGCTCCTGCCCCATAGATCTAACCCACATCAGCCCCACAGCAGCTCCTGCCCCATAGATCTGACACTCATTTGCCCCAAAGCATCTCCTGCCCCATAGATCTGACCCCCATCAGCCCCACTGCAGCTCCGGCCCCATAGATCTGACACACATCATATGTAAAGCAGCTGCTGCCCAATAGATATGACCCACAACAGCTCCTGCCCCATAGATCTAACCCACAGCAGCCCCACAGCAGCTCCTGCCCCATAGATCTCACGTACATCATCTCCACTGCAGCTCCTGACCCATAGATCTGACCCAAATCTGCCCCACAGCAGATCCTGCCAAATAGATCTTAACCACAGCAACTCCTGCCCCATAGATCTGACCCACATCAGCCCCACAGCAGCTCCTACACCATAGATCTGACCCACATCTGCCACACACCATCTCCTACCCCATAGATCTTACCCACTTCTGCCCCACAGCAGCTCCTGCCCCATAGCTCTGACCCACATCTGCACCACAGCAGCTCTTCCCCATAGATCTAACACCCATCAGCCTCACAGCAGCTCCTGCCCCATAGATATGCCCTACATCTGCCCCATAGCAGCTCCTGCACCATAGATCTGACCCACATCTGCAACACAGCAGCTCCTGCTCCATAAATCTGACCAACATCAGGCCCACATCTGGTCCTGCCCCATAGATCAGACCCACAGCAGCTCCTGCCCCATAGATCTGAACCACATCTGCCCCACAGCAGCTCCTGCCCCATATATCTGACCCACATCAGACCCACAGCTGCTGCTGACCCATAGATCTGACCCACATCTGCCCCACAGCAGCTCCTGCCCCATAGATCTGACCCACAGCATCTCCTGCCCCATAGATCTGACCCCCATCAGCCCCACAACAGCTCCTGCCCCATAGATCTGACCCACATCAGCCCCACAACAGCTCCTGCCCCATAGATCTAACCCACATCAGCCCCACAGCAGCTCCTGCCCCATAGATCTGACCCAAATCAGCCCCACAGTAGCTCCTGCCCCATAGATCTGACCCCATCAGCCCCACAACAGCTCCTGCCCCATAGATCTAACCCACATCAGCCCCACAGCAGCTCCTGCCCCAAGGATCTGACACACATCATATGTAAACAGCTGCTGCCCAATAGATATGACCCACAGCAGCTTCAGCCCCAAGGATCTGACCCACATCAGCCCCACAGCAACTCCTGCCCAATAGATCTGACCCACATCTGCCCCAAAGCAAATCCTGCCCCATAGATCTTTCCCACATCAGACCCACAGCAGATCCTGCCCCATAGATCTGACCCACATATGTAGCACAGCAGCACCTGCCCCATTGATCTGACCCACATCTGTCGCACAGCAGCTCCTGCCCCATAGATCAGACCAACATCAGCCCCACAGTAGCTCCTGCCCCATAGATCTGACACCCATCAGCCCCACAGTAGCTCCTGCCCCATAGATCTGACCCCCACCAGCCCCACAACAGCTCCTGCCCCATAGACCTTACCCACATCAGCCCCACAGCAGCTCCTGCCCCATAGATCTGACACACATCATATGTAAAGCAGCTGCTGCCCAATAGATATGACCCACAACAGCTCCTGCCCCATAGATCTAACCCACAGCAGCCCCACAGCAGCTCCAACCCCATAGATCTGACCCACATCTGTCGCACAGCAGCTCCTGCCTCATAGATTTGACCCACATCTGAACCACAGCAGCTCCTGCCCCATAGATTCGACCCACATGTTCCCAAGAGCAGCTCTGCCCCATTGATTTTACCCACATCAGCCCCACAGTAGCTCCTGCCTTATAGATCTGACTCCCATCAGCCCCACTGCAGCTCCGGCCCCATAGATCTGACACACATCATATGTAAAGCAGCTGCTGCCCAATAGATATGACCCACAACAGCTCCTGCCCATAGATCTAACCCACAGCAGCCCCACAGCAGCTCCTGCCCCATAGATCTGACGTACATCATCTCCACTGCAGCTCCTGCCCCATAGATCTGACACAAATCTGCCCCACAGCAGATCCTGCCAAATAGATCTTAACCACAGCAGCTCCTGCCCCATAGATCTGACCCACATCAGCCCCACAGCAGCTCCTACACCATAGATCTGACCCGCATCTGCCACACACCATCTCCTACCCCATAGATCTTACCCACTTCTGCCCCACAGCAGCTCCTGCCCCATAGCTCTGACCCACATCTGCACCACAGCAGCTCCTGCCCATAGATCTAACACCCATCAGCCTCACAGCAGCTCCTGCCCCATAGATATGCCCTACATCTGCCCAACAGCAGCTCCTGCACCATAGATCTGACCCACATCTGCAACACAGCAGCTCCTGCTCCATAAATCTGACCAACATCAGGCCCACATCTGTTCCTGCCCCATAGATCTGACCCACAGCAGCTCCTGCCCCATAGATCTGACCCACATCAGCCCCACAGCAGCTCCTGCCCCATAGATCTGACCCACATCAGCCCCACAGCAGCTCCTGCCCCATAGATCTGACCCACATGTGCCCCACAGCAGCTCCAAACTCATAGATCTGACCCACATCAGTCCAACAGCAGATTTTGCACCATAGATATGTCCCTCATCTGCCCCACAGCAACTCCTGCCCCATAGGTCTTACCCACATGTGCCCCACAGCAGCTCCTGCCATATAGATCTAACCCACATATGCCCCACAGCAGCTCCTGCCCCATAGATCTGACCCACATCAGCCACACAGCAGCTCCTGACTCATAAATCTGACCCACAGTAGCTCCTGCCCCATAGATCTGTCCCCCATCAGCCCCACAGTAGCTCCTGCCCCATAGATCTAACCCACATCAGCCCCACAACAGCTCCTGCCCCATAGATCTGACCCAAATGAGCCCCACAGCAGCTCCTGCCCCATAGATCAGACCAACATCAGCCCCACAGTAGCTCCTGCCCCATAGATCTGACCCACATCAGCCCCACAGCAGCTCCTGCCCCATAGATCTGACCCACATGTTCCCAAGAGCAGCTCTGCCCCATAGATCTGACCCACATCAGCCCCACAGTAGCTCCTGCCCCATAGATCTGACCCCCATCAGCCCCACTGCAGCTCCGGCCCCATAGATCTGACACACATCATATGTAAAGCAGCTGCTGCCCAATAGATATGACCCACAACAGCTCCTGCCCCATAGATCTAACCCACAGCAGCCCCACAGCAGCTCCTGCCCCATAGATCTGACGTACATCATCTCCACTGCAGCTCCTGCCCCATAGATCTGACCCAAATCTGCCCCACAGCAGATCCTGCCAAATAGATCTTAACCACAGCAGCTCCTGCCCCATAGATCTGACCCACATCAGCCCCACAGCAGCTCCTACACCATAGATCTGACCCACATCTGCCACACAGCAGCTCCAGCCCCATAGATCTGACCCACATCTGCACCACAGCAGCTCCTCCCCATAGATCTAACACCCATCAGCCTCACAGCAGCTCCTGCCCCATAGATATGCCCTACATCTGCCCCACAGCAGCTCCTGCACCATCGATCTGACCCACATCTGCAACACAGCAGCTCCTGCTCCATAAATCTGACCAACATCAGGCCCGCATCTGTTCCTGCCCCATAGATGTGAGCCACAGCAGCTCCTGCCCCATAGATCTGACCCCCATCAGCCCCAGAGTAGCTCCTGCCCCATAGATCTGACCCACATCAGCCCCACAGCAGATCCTGCCCCATAGATCTGACCCACATCAGACCCACAGCAGCTGCTGACCCATAGATCTGACCCACATCTGCCCCACAGCAGCTCCTGCCCCATGGACCTGACCCACATGTCCCCACAGCAGCTCCTGCCCCATAGATCTGACCCACAGCATCTCCTGCCCCATAGATCTGACCCCCATCAGCCCCACAACAGCTCCTGCTCCATAGATCTAACCCACATCAGCCCCACAGCGGCTCCTGCCCCATATATCTGACACACATCATATGTAAAGCAGCTGCTGCCCAATAGATATGACCCACAGCAGCTTCAGCCCCAAGGATCTGACCCACATCAGCCCCACAGCAACTCCTGCCCCATAGATCTGACCCACATCTGCCCCAGAGCATCTCCTGCCCCATGGATCTTTCCCACATCAGCCCCACAGCAGATCTTGCCCCATAGATCTTACCCAAATATGTCGCACAGCAGCACCTGCCCCATAGATCTGACCCACATCTGTCGCACAGCAGCTCCTGCCCCATAGATCAGACAAACATCAGCCCAACAGTAGCTCCTGCCCCATAGATCTGACCCACAGCAGCTCCTGCCCCATAGATCTGACCCCCATCAGCCCCACAACAGCTCATGCCCCATAGATCTAACCCACATCAGCTCCACAGCACTCCTGCCCTATAGATCTGACCCACATCAGCCCCACTGCAGCTCCTGCCCTATAGATCTGACCAACATCAGCCCCACATCTGCTCCTGCCCCATAGATCTGACCCACATCTGACCCACAGCAGCTCCTGCCCCATAGATCTGACCCACATGTGCCCCAGAGCAGCTCTGCCCCATAGATCTGACCCACATCTGCCCCACAGCAGCTCCTGCCCCATAGATCTGACCCACATCTGACCCACAGCAGCCCCTGCCCCATAGATCTGACCCACATCTTACCCGCAGCAGCTCCTGCCCCATAGATCTGACCCACATCTGCCCCACAGCAGCTCCTGCCCCATAGAACTGACCCACATCTGCCCCACAGAAGCTCCTGACCCATAGATCTGACCCACATCAACCGCACAGAAGCTCCTGCCCCATAGATCTGAACCACATCTGCCCCTCAGCAGATTTTACCCCACAGATCTGACCCACATCAGCCCCCAGGAGATCCTGCCCCATAGATCTGACCCAAATCTGCCCCACACCATCTCCTGCCCCATAGATCTAAATCACATGTGCCCCACAGCAGCTCCTGCTCCATAGATCTGACCCACAGCAGCTCCTGCCCTATAGATCTGATTCAAATCTGCCCCACAGCAGCTCCTGCTCCATAGATCTGACCCACATGTGCCCCAGAGCAGCTCTGCCCCATTGATTTGACCCACATCAGCCCCACAGCATCTCCTGCCCCATAGAACTGACCCACAGCAGCCACAGCAGCTCCTGACCTATAGATCTGACCCACATCTGACCCACAGCAGCTCCTGCCCCATAGATCTGACCCACATCTGCCCCACAGCAGCCCCTGCCCCATAGATCTGACCCACATCTGCCCCACAGCAGCTCCTGCCCCATAGAACTGACCCAAATCTGCCCCACAGCAGCTCTTGCCTCATAGATCTGACCCACGTCAGCCCCACAGCAGCTCCTGCCTTATAGATATGAACCCCGTCAGCCCCACAGCAGATTTTACCCCACAGATCTGACCCACATGGGCTCCACTGCAGCTCCAGTCCCGTAGATCTGACCCACAGCAGCCCATGCCCCATAGATCTGACCCTCATCAGCCCCACAGCAGCTCCTGCCCCATAGAACTGACCCACAGCAGCCACAGCAGCTCCTGACCTATAGATCTGACCCACAGCAGCTCCTGCCCTATAGATCTGACCCACATCTGCCCCACAGCAGCCCCTGCCCCATAGATCTGACCCACATCTGCCCCACAGCAGCCCCTGCCCCATAGAACTGACCCACATCTGCCCCACAGCAGCTCCTGACCCATAAATCTGACCCACATCAACCCCACAGAAGCTCCTGCCCTATAGATCTGAACCACATCAGCCCCACAGCAGATTTTACCCCACAGATCTGACCCACATCAGCCCCCAGGAGATCATGCCCCATAGATCTGACCCACATCTGACCCACAGCAGCTCCTGCCTCATAGATCTAACTCACATGTGCCCCACAGCAGCTCCTGCTCCATAGATCTGACCCACAGCAGCTCCTGCCCTATAGATCTGATTCAAATCTGCCCCACAGCAGCTCCTGCTACATAGATCTGACCCACATGTGCCCCAGAGCAGCTCTGCCCCATTGATTTGACCCACATCAGCCCCACAGCAGCTCCTGCCCCATAGAACTGACCCACAGCAGTCACAGCAGCTCCTGACCTATAGATCTGACCCACAGCAGCTCCTGCCCCATAGATCTGACCCACATCTGCCCCACAGCAGCCCCTGCCCCATAGATCTGACCCACATCTGCCCCACAGCAGCTCCTGCCCCATAGAACTGACCCACATCTGCACCACAGCAGCTCCTGACCCATAGATCTGACCCACATCTGCCCCACAGCAGATTTTACCCCACAGATCTGACCTACATCAGCCCCCAGGAGATCCTGCCCCATAGATCTGACCCACATCAGCCCCACTGCAGCTCCTGCCCAATAGATCTGACCCACATCAGCCCCACTGCAGCTCCTGCCCTATAGATCTGACCAACATCAGCCCCACATCAGCTCCTGCTCCATAGATCTGACCCAAATCTGCCCCACACCATCTCCTGCCCCATAGATCTAACTCACATGTGCCCCACAGCAGCTCCTGCTCCATAGATCTGACCCACAGCAGCTCCTGCCCTATAGATCTGATTCAAATCTGCCCCACAGCAGCTCCTGCTCCATAGATCTGACCCACATGTGCCCCAGAGCAGCTCTGCCCCATTGATTTGACCCACATCAGCCCCACAGCATCTCCTGCCCCATAGAACTGACCCACAGCAGCCACAGCAGCTCCTGACCTATAGATCTGACCCACATCTGACCCACAGCAGCTCCTGCCCCATAGATCTGACCCACATCTGCCCCACAGCAGCTCCTGCTTAATAGATCTGACCCACATGTGCCCCACAGCAGCTCCTGTCCCATAGATCTGACGTACATCATCTCCACTGCAGCTCCTGACCCATAGATCTGACCCACATCTGCCCCACAGAAGCCCCTGCCCCATAGATCTGACCCACATCTGCCCCACAGCAGCTCCTGCCCCATAGATCTGACACACATCATATGTAAAGCAGCTGCTGCCCAATAGATATGACCCACAGCAGCTTCAGCCCCAAGGATCTGACCCACATCAGCCCCACAGCAGCTCCTGCCCCATAGATCTGACCCACAGCAGCCCCACAGCAGCTCCTGACCCATAGATCTGACCACATCTGACCCACTGCTGCTCCTGCCCCATAGATCTAACTCACATGTGCCCCACAGCAGCTTCTGATCCATAGATCTGACCCACAGCAGCTCCTGCCCTATAGATCTGATTCAAATCTGCCCCACAGCAGCTCCTGCCCCATAGAACTGAACCACAGCAGCCACAGCAGCTCCTGACCTATAGATCTGACCCACATCTGACCCACAGCAGCTCCTGCTCCATAGATCTGACCCACAGCAGCCCCACAGCAGCCCCTGCCCCATAGATCTGACGTACATCATCTCCACTGCAGCTCCTGACCCATAGATCTGACCACATCAGCCCCACTGCAGCTCCTGCCCTATAGATCTGATTCAAATCTGCCCCACAGCAGCTCCTGCTCCATAGATCTGACCCACATGCGCCCCAGAGCAGCTCTGCCCCATTGATTTGACCCACATCAGCCCCACAGCAGCTCCTGCCCCATAGAACTGACCCACATAAGCCACAGCAGCTCCTGACCTATAGATCTGACCCACATCTGCCCCACAGCAGCTCCTGCCCCATAGATCTGACCCACATCTGCCCCACAGCAGCCCCTGCCCCATAGATCTGACCCACATCTGCCCCACAGCAGCTGCTGCCCCATAGATCTAACCCACAGCAGCCCCACAGCAGCTCCTGCCCCATAGATCTGACACACATCATATGTAAAGCAGCTGCTGCCCAATAGATATGACCCACAGCAGCTTCAGCCCCAAGGATCTGACCCACATCAGCCCCACAGCAGCTCCTGCCCCATAGATCTAACCCACAGCAGCCCCACAGCAGCTCCTGCCCCATAGATCTGACGTACATCATCTCCAATGCAGCTCCTGACCCATAGATCTGACCACATCTGCCCCACTGCTGCTCCTGCCCCATAGATCTGACCCAAATCTGCCCCACAGCAGATCCTGCCAAGTAGATCTTAACCACAGCAGCTCCTGCCCCATATATCTGACCCACATCAGCCCCACAGCAGCTCCTACACCATAGATCTGACCCACATCTGCCACACACCATCTCCTACCCCATAGATCTTACCCACTTCTGCCACACAGCAGCTCTTGCCTCATAGATCTGACCCACGTCAGCCCCACAGCAGCTCCTGCCTTATAGATATGACCCCCATCAGCCCCACAGCAGCTTCTACCCTATAGATCTGACCCACATGTGCTCCACTGCAGCTCCAGTCCCGTAGATCTGACCCACTGCAGCCCATGCCCCATAGATCTGACCCTCATCAGCCACACAGCAGCTCCTGCCCCATAGATCTGACCCACATCTGCCCCACACCATCTCCTGCCCCATAGATCTAACTCACATGTGCCCCACAGCAGCTCCTGCTCCATAGATCTGACCCACAGCAGCTCCTGCCCTATAGATCTGATTCAAATCTGCCCCACAGCAGCTCCTGCTCCATAGATCTGACCCACAGCAGCTCCTGCTCCATAGATCTGACCCACATGTGCCCCAGAGCAGCTCTGCCCCATTGATTTGACCCACATCAGCCCCACAGGAGATCCTGCCCCATAGATCTGACCCACATCAGCCCCACTGCAGCTCCTGCCCTATAGATCTGACCAACATCAGCCCCACATCAGCTCCTGCCCCATAGATCTGACCCTCATCAGCCCCACAGCATCTCCCGCTCCATAGATCTTAACCGTATCAGCCCCACAGCAGCTCCTGCCCCATAGATCTGACCCACATCTGCACCACAGCAGCTCTTGACCCATAGAACTGACCCACATCTGCCCCACAGCAGCTCCTGACCCATAGATCTGACCCACATCTGCCCCACAGAATCTCCTGCCCCATAGATCTGAACCACATCTGCCCCACAGCAGATTTTACCCCACAGATCTGAACCACATCAGCCCCCAGGAGATCCTGCCCCATAGATCTGACCCACATCTGCCCACACCATCTCCTGCCCCATAGATCTAACACACATGTGCCCCACAGCAGCTCCTGCCCCTAGATCTGACCCACAGCAGCTCCTGCCCTATAGATCTGATTCAACTCTGCCCCACAGCAGCTCCTGCTCCATAGATCTGACCAACATCAGGCCCACATCTGTTCCTGCCCCATAGATCTGACCCACAGCAATCCTGCCCCATAGATGAGACCCACATCTGCCCCACAGCAGCTCCTGCCCCATAGATCTGACCCACATCAGACCCACAGCAGCTGCTCACCCATAGATCTAACCCACATCTGCCCCACAGCAGCTCCTGCCCCATAGACCTGACCCACATGTTCCCCACAGCAGCTCCTGCCCCATAGACCTGACCCACATGTTCCCCACAACAGCTACTGCTCCATAGATCTGACCCCCATCAGCCCCACAGCAGCTCCTGCCCCATAGATCTGACACACATCATATGTAAACAGCTGCTGCCCAATAGATATGACCCACAGCAGCTTCAGCCCCAAGGATCTGACCCACATCAGCCCCACAGCAGCTCCTGCCCCGTAGATCTGACCCACATGTTCCCAAGAGCAGCTCTGCCAAATTGATTTGACCCACATGAGCCCCACAGTAGCTCCTGCCCCATAGATCTGACCCCCATCAGCCCCACTGCAGCTCCGCCCCATAGATCTGACACACATCATATGTAAAGCAGCTGCTGCCCCATATATCTAACCCACAGCAGCCCCACAGCAGCTCCAGCCCCATAGATCTGACGTACATCATCTCCACTGCAGCTCCTGCCCCATAGATCTGAACCAAATCTGCCCCACAGCAAATCCTGCCAAATAGATCTTAACCACAGCAGCTCCTGCCCCATAGCTCTGACCCACATCTGCACCACAGCAGCTCCTCCCCATAGATCTAACACCCATCAGCCTCACAGCAGCTCCTGCCCCATAGATAAGCCCTACATCTGCCCCACAGCAGCACCTGCACCATAGATCTGACTCACATCTGCAACACAGCAGCTCCTGCTCCATAAATCTGACCAACATCAGGCCCACATCTGTTCCTGCCCCATAGATCTGACCCACATTTGCTTCACAGGAGCTCCTGCCCCATAGATCTGACCCAAATCTGCCCCACAGCATCTCCTGCCCCATAGATCTGACCCACATCAGCACCACAACAGCTCCTGCCCTATAGACCTAACACACATCAGACCCACAGCAGCTGCAGACCCATAGATCTGACCCAAATCAGCCCCGCAGCAGCTCCTGCCCCATAGATCAGACCAACATCAGCCCCACAGTAGCTCCTGCCCCATAGATCTGACACACATCATATGTAAAGCAGCTGCTGCCCAATAGATATGACCCACAGCAGCTTCATCCCCAAGGATCTGACCCATATCAGCCCCACAGCAGCTCCTGCCCCATAGATCTGACCCACATCTGTCGCACAGCAGCTCCTGCCCTATAGATCTGACCCACATCAGCCCCACAGCAGCTCCTACACCATAGATCTGACCCACATGTTCCCAAGAGCAGCTCTGCCCCATTGATTTCACCCACATCTGCACCACAGCATCTCCTCCCCATAGATCTAACACCCATCAGCCTCACAGCAGCTCCTGCCCCATAGAGAAGCCCTACATCTGCCCCACAGCAGCTCCTGCACCATAGATCTTACCCACATCTGCAACACAGCAGCTCCTGCTCCATAAATCTGACCAACATCAGGCCCACATCTGTTCCTGCCCCATAGATCTGACTCACAGCAGCTCCTGCCCCATAGATCTGACCCACATTTGCCACACAGCAGCTCCTGCCCCATAGATCTGACCCAAATCTGCCCCACAGCAGATCCTGCCAAATAGATCTTAACCACAGCATCTCCTACCCCATAGATCTTACCCATTTCTGCCCCACAGCAGCTCCTGCCCCATAGATCTGACCCACATCAGCCCCACAGCAGCTCCTGCCCTATAGATCTGACCCACATCAGACCCACAGCAGCTGCTGACCCATAGATCTGACCCACATCTGCCCCACAGCAGCTCCTGCCCCATAGACCTGACCCACATGTTCCCCACAGCAGCTCCTGCCCCATACATCTGACCCACAGCATCTCCTGCCCCATAGATCTGACCCCCATCAGCCCCACAACAGCTCCTGCCCCATAGATCTAACCCACATCAGCCCCACAGCAGCTCCTGCCCAATAGATCTGACACACATCATATGTAAAGCAGCTGCTGCCCAATAGATATGACCCACAGCAGCTTCAGCCCCAAGGATCTGACCCACATCAGCCCCACAGAACCTCCTGCCCCATAGATCTGACCCACATCTGCCCCAAAGCATCTCCTGCCCCACAGATCTTTCCCACATCAGCCCCACAGCAGATCCTGCCCCATAGATCTGACCCACATATGTAGCACAGCAGCACCTGCCCCATAGATCCGACCCACATCTGTCGCACAGCAGCTCCTGCCCCATAGATCAGACCAACATCAGCCCCACAGTAGCTCCTGCCCCATAGATCTGACCCCCCTCAGCCTCACAGTAGCTCCTGCCCCATAGATCTGACCCCCATCAGCCCCACAAAAGCTCCTGCCCCATAGATCTAACCCACATCTGCCCCAAAGCAGCTCCTGCCCCATAGATCTGACACACATCATATGTAAAGCTGCTGCTGCCCAGTAGATATGACCCACAGCAGCTTCAGCCCCAAGGATCTGACCCACATCAGCCTCACAGCAGCTCCTGCCCCATAGATCTGACCCACATCTGTCGCACAGCAGCTCCTGCCCTATAGATCTGACCCATATCAGCCCCACAGCAGCTCCTGCCCCATAGATCTGACCCACATGTTCCCAAGAGCAGCTCTGCCCCATTGATTTGACCCACATCAGCCCCACAGTAGCTCCTGCCCCATAGATCTGACCCCCATCAGCCCCACTGCAGCTCTGGCCCCATAGATCTGACACACATCATATGTAAAGCAGCTGCTGCCCAATAGATATGACCCACAACAGCTCCTGCCCCATAGATCTAACCCACAGCAGCCCCACAGCAGCTCCTGCCCCATAGATCTGACGTACATCATCTCCACTGCAGCTCCTGCCCCATAGATCTGACCCAAATCTGCCCCAAAGAAGATCCTGCCAAATAGATCTTAACCACAGCAGCTCCTGCCCCATAGATCTGACCCACATCAGCCCCACAGCAGCTCCTACACCATAGATCTGACCCACATCTGCCACACAGCAGCTCCTCCCCATAGCTCTGACCCACATCTCCACCACAGCAGCTCCTCCCCATAGATCTAACACACATCAGCCTCACAGCAGCTCCTGCCCCACAGATCTGACCCACATCAGACCTACAGCAGCTGCTGACCCATAGATCTGACCCACATCAGACCCACAGCAGCTGCTGACCCATAGATCTGACCCACATCTGCCCCACAGAAGCCCCTGCCCCATAGATCTGACCCACATCTGCCCCACAGAAGCCCCTGCCCCATAGATCTGACCCACATCTGCCCCACAGCAGCTCCTGCCCGATAGAACTGTCCCACATCTGCCTCACAGCAGCTCCTGACCCATAGATCTGACCCACATCAACCCCACAGAAGCTCCTGCCCCATAGATCTGAACCACATCTGCCCCACAGCAGATTTTACCCCACAGATCTGACCCACATCAGCCCCCAGGAGATCCTGCCCCATAGATCTGACCCACATCTGCCCCACACCATCTCCTGCCCCCTAGATCTAACTCACATGTGCCCCACAGCAGCTCCTGCTCTATAGATCTGACCCACAGCAGCTCCTGCCCTATAGATGATTCAAATGTGCCCCACAGCAGCTCCTGCTCCATAGATCTGACCCACATGTGCCCCAGAGCAGCTCTGCCCCATTGATTTGACCCACATCAGCCCCACTGCAGCTCCTGCCCTATAGATCTGACCCACATCAGCCCCACTGCAGCTCTTGCCCTATAGATCTGACCCACATCTGCCCCACAGCAGCTCCTGACCCATAGATCTGACCCACATCAACCCCACAGAAGCTCCTGCCCCATAGATCTGAACCACATCTGCCCCACAGCAGATTTTACCCCACAGATCTGATTCACATCAGCCCCCAGGAGATCCTGCCCCATAGATCTGACCCACATCTGACCCACACCATCTCCTGCCCCCTAGATCTAACTCACATGTGCCCCACAGCAGCTCCTGCTCCATAGATCTGACCCACAGCAGCTCCTGCCCTATAGATCTGAACCACATCTGCCCCACAGCAGATTTTACCCCACAGATCTGACCCACATCAGCCCCACTGCAGCTCCTGCCCTATAGATCTGACCCACATCAGCCCCACATCAGCTCCTGCCCCATAGATCTAACTCGCATGTGCCCCACAGAAGCTCCTGCTCCATAGATCTGACCCACAGCAGCTCCTGCCCTATGGATCTGATTCAAATCTGCCCCACAGCAGCTCCTGCTCCATAGATCTGACCCACATGTGCCCCAGAGCAGCTCTGCCCCATTGATTTGACCCACATCTGCCCCACAGCAGCCCCTGCCCCATAGATCTGAACCACATCTGCCCCACACCATCTCCTGCCCCACAGATCTAACTCACATGTGCACCACAGCAGCTCCTGCTCCATAGATCTGACCCACAGCAGCTCCTGCCCTATAGATCTGAACCACATCTGCCCCACAGCAGATTTTACCCCACAGATCTGACCCACATCAGCCCCCAGGAGATCCTGCCCCATAGATCTGACCCACATCTGCCCCACACCATCCCCTGCCCCATAGATCTAACTCACATGTGCCCCACAGCAGCTCCTGCTCCATAGATCTGACCCACAGCAGCTCCTGCCCTATAGATCTGATTCAAATCTGCCCCACAGCAGCTCCTGCTCCATAGATCTGACCCACATGTGCCCCAGAGCAGCTCTGCCCCATTGATTTGACCCACATCAGCCCCACTGCAGCTCCTGCCCTATAGATCTGACCCACATCAGCCCCACAGCAGATTTTACCCCACAGATCTGACCCACATCAGCCCCCAGGAGATCCTGCCCCATAGATCTGACCCACATCTGCCCCACACCATCTCCTGCCCCATAGATCTAACTCACATGTGCCCCACAGCAGCTCCTGCTCCATAGATCTGACCCACAGCAGCTCCTGCCCTATAGATATGATTCAAATCTGCCCCACAGCAGCTCCTGCCCAATAGAACTGAACCACAGGAGCCACAGCAGCTCCTGACCTATAGATCTGACGTACATCATCTCCACTGCAGCTCCTGACCCATAGATCTGATTCAAATCTGCCCCACAGCAGCTCCTGCTCCATAGATCTGACCCAAATCTGCCCCACAGCAGCTCCTGCTCCATAGATCTAACCCACATGTGCCCCAGAGCAGCTCTGCCCCATTGATTTGACCCACATCAGCCCCACAGCAGTTCCTGCCCCATAGAACTGACCCACAGCAGCCACAGCAGCTCCTGACCTATAGATCTGACCCACATCTGACCCACAGCAGCTCGTGCCCCATAGATCTGACCCACATCTGCCCCACAGCAGCTCCTGCCCCATAGATCTGACCCACATCTGCCCCACAGCAGCTCCTGCCCCATAGACCTGACCCACATGTTCCCCACAGCAGCTCCTGCCCCATAGATGTGACCCACATCAGCCCAACAGCAGCTCCTGCCCCATAGATCTGACCCACATGTGCCCCACAGCAGCTCCAAACTCATAGATCTGACCCACATCAGTCCAACAGCAGATTTTGCACCATAGATATGTCCCTCATCTGCCCCACAGCAACTCCTGCCCCATAGGTCTGACCCACATGTGCCCCACAGCAGCTCCTGCCATATCGATCTGACACACATATGCCCCACAGCAGCTCCTGCCCCATAGATCTGACCCACATCAGCCACACAGCAGCTCCTGCCCCATAGATCTGACCCAATGAGCCCCGCAGCAGCTCCTGCCCCATAGATCAGACCAACATCAGCCCCACAACAGCTCCTGCCCCATAGATCTGACCCACATCTGTAACACAGCAGCTCCTGCTCCATAAATCTGACCAACATCAGGCCCACATCTGTTCCTGCCCCATAGATCTGACCCACAGCAGCTTTTGCCCCATAGATCTGACCCACATCTGCCCCACAGCAGCTCCTGCCCCATAGATCTAACCCACATGTTCCCCTCAGCAGCTCCTGCCCCATAGATCTGACCCACAGCATCTCCTGCCCCATAGATCAGACCAACATCAGCCCCACAGCAGCTCCTGCCCCATAGATCCGACACATATCATATGTAAAGCAGCTGCTGCCCAATAGATATGACCCACAGCAGCTTCAGCCCCAAGGATCTGACCCACATCAGCCCCACAGCAGCTCCTGCCCCATAGATCTGACCCACATCTGCCCCAAAGGATCTCCTGCCCCATAGATCTTTCCCACATCAGCCCCTCAGCAGATCCTGCCCCATAGATCTGACCCACATATGTCGCACAGCAGCACCTGCCCCATAGATCTGACCCACATCTGTCGCACAGCAGCTCCTGCCCCGTAGATGAGACCAACAACAGCCCCACAGTAGCTCCTGCCCCATAGATCTGACCCCCATCAGCCCCACAGTAGCTCCTGCCCCATAGATCTGACCACCATCAGCACCACAGCAGCTCCTGCCCCATAGATCTGACACACATCATATATAAAGCAGCTGCTGACCAATAGATATGTCCCACAGCAGCTTCAGCCCCAAGGATCTGACCCACATCAGCCCCACAGCAGCTCCTGCCCCATAGATCTGACCCACATCTGTCGCACAGCAGCTCCTGCCCTATAGATCTGACCCACATCAGCCCCACAGCAGCTCCTGCCCCATAGATCTGACCCACATGTTCCCAAGAACAGCTCTGCCCCATTGATTTGACCCACATCAGCCCCACAGTAGCTCCTGCCCCATAGATCTGACCCCCATCAGCCCCACAGTAGCTCCGGCCCCATAGATCTGACACACATCATATGTAAAGCAGCTGCTGCCCAATAGATATGACCCACAGCAGCTTCAGCCCCATTGATCTGACCCACAGCAGCCCCACAGCAGCTCCTGCCCCACAGATCTGACGTACATCATCTCCACTGCAGCTCCTGACCCATAGATCTGACCACATCTGCCCCACTGCTGCTCCTGCCCCATAGATCTGACCCAAATCTGCCCCACAGCAGATCCTGCCAAATAGATCTTAACCACAGCAGCTCCTGCCCCATAGATCTGACCCACATGTGCCCCAGAGCAGCTCTGCCCCATTGATTTGACACACATCAGCCCCACAGGAGATCCTGTCCCATAGATCTTACCCACATCAGCCCCACTGCAGCTCCTGCCCTATAGCTCTGACCCACATCTGCACCACAGGAGCTCCTCCCCATAGATCTAACACCCATCAGTCTCACAGCAGCTCCTGCCCCATAGATACGCACTACATCTGCCCCACAGAAGCTCCTGCACCATAGATCTGACCCACATCTGCAACACAGCAGCTCCTGCTCCATAAATCTGACCAACATCAGGCCCACATCTGTTCCTGCCCCATAGATCTGACTCACAGCAGCTCCTGCCCCATAGATCTGACCCACATTTGCCACACAGCAGCTCCTGCCCCATAGATCTGACCCAAATCTGCCCCACAGCAGATCCTGCCAAATAGATCATAACCACAGCAGCTCCTGCCCCATAGATCTGACCCACATCAGCCCCACAGCAGCTCCTGCCCCATAGCTCTGACCCACATCTGCACCACAGCAGCTCCTTCCCATAGATCTAACACCCATCAGCCTCACAGCAGCTCCTGCCTTATAGATATGCCCTACATCTGCCCCACAACAGCTCCTGCCCCATAGATCTGACCCACATCAGCCCCACAGCAGCTCCTGCCCCATAGATCTAAATCACATGTGCCCCACAGCAGCTCCTGCCCATAGATCTGACCCACAGCAGCTCCTGCCCTATAGATCTGATTCAAATCTGCCCCACAGAAGCTCCTGCCCCATAGTTCTGACCCACATCTGTCGCACAGCAGCTTCTGCCCTATAGATCTGACCCACATCAGCCCCACAGCAGCTCGTGCCCCGTAGATCTGACCCACATGTTCCACAGAGCAGCTCTGCCCCATTGATTTGACCCACATCAGCCCCACAGTAGCTCCTGCCCCATAGATCAGACCCCCATCAGCCCCACTGCAGCTCCGGCCCCATAGATCTGACACACATCATATGTAAAGCAGCTGATGACCAATAGATATGAGCCACAACAGCTCCTGCCCCATAGATCTAACCCACAGCAGCCCCACAGCAGCTCCTGCCCCATAGATCTGACATACATCATCTCCCTTGCAGCTCCTGACCCATAGATCTGACCCACATCTGCCCCACAACAGCTCCTGCCCCATAGATCTAACCCACATCAGCCCCACAGCAGCTCCTGCCCCATAGATCTGACCCACATCAGCCCCACAGCAGCTCCTACACCAAAGATCTGACCCACATCTGCCACACACCATCTCCTACCCCATAGATCTTACCCACTTCTGCCCCACAGAAGCTCCTGCCCCATAGATCTGACCCAGATCTGCACCACAGCAGCTCCTCCCCATAGATCTAACACCCATCAGCCTCACAGCAGCTCCTGCCCCATAGATATGCCCTACATCTGCCCCACAGCAGCTCCTGCAACATAGATCTGACCCACTTCTGCAACACAGCAGCTCCTTCTCCATAAATCTGACCAACATCAGGCCCACATCTGTTCCTGCCCCATAGATCTGACCCACAGCAGCTCCTGCCCCATAGATCTGACCCACATCAGACCCACAGCAGCTGCTGACCCATAGATCTGACCCACATCTGCCCCACAGCAGCTCCTGCCCCATAGACCTGACACACATGTTCCCCACAGCAGCTCCTGCCCCATAGATCTGACCCACAGCATCTCCTGCCCCATAGATCTGACCCCCATTAGCCCCACAACAGCTCCTGCCCCATAGATCTAACCCACATCAGCCCCACAGCAGCTCCTGCCCCATAGATCCGACCAACATCAGCCCCACAGTAGCTCCTGCCCCATAGATCTTACCCCATCAGCCCCACAACAGCTCCTGCCCCATAGATCTAACCCACAACAGCCCCACAGCAGCTCCTGCCCCATAGATCTGACACACATCATATGTAAAGCAGCTGCTGCCCAATAGATATGACCCACAGCAGCTTCAGCCCCAAGGATTTGACCCACATCAGCCCCACATCAACTCCTGCCCCATAGATCTGACCCACATCTGCCCCAAAGCATCTCCTGCACCATTGATCTTTCCCACATCAGCCCCACAGCAGATCCTGCCCCATAGATTTGACCCACATCTGTCGCACAGCAGCTCCTGCCCCATAGATCAGACAAACATCAGCCCCACAGTAGCTCCTGCCCCATAGATCTGACCCCCATCAGCCCCACAGTAGCTCCTGCCCCATAGATCTGACCCCCATCAGCCCCACAACAGCTCCTGCCCCATGGATCTGACCCACATCTGTCGCACAGCAGCTCCTGCCCTATAGATCTGACCCACATCAGCACCACAGCAGCTCCTGCCCCATAGCTGTGACCCACATCTGCACCACAGCAGCTCCTCCCCATAGATCTGACCCACATCTGCAACACAGCAGCTCCTGCTCCATAAATCTGACCAACGTCAGGCCCGCATGTGTTCCTGCCCCATAGATCTGACACACAGCAGCTCCTGCTCCATAAATCTGACCCACATCAGACCCACAGCAGCTGCTGACCCATAGATCTGACCCACAGCAGACCCACAGCAGCTGCTGACCCATAGATCTGACCCACATCTGCCCCACAGCAGCTCCTACCCCATAGGCCAGACACACATGTTCCCCACAGCAGCTCCTGCCCCATAGATCTGACCCACAGCATCTCCTGCCCCATAGATCTGACCCACAGCATCTCCTGACCCATAGATCTGACCCACATATGTCGCACAGCAGATCCTGCCCCATAGATCTGACCCACATCTGTCGCACAGCAGCTCCTGCCCCATAGATCAGACCAACACCAGCCCCACAGTAGCTCCTGCCCCATAGATCTGACCCCCATCAGCCGCACAACAGCTCCTGCCCCATAGATCTAACCCACATCTGCCCAACAGCAGATCCTGCACCATAGATCTGACCCACATCTGCAACACAGCAGCTCCTGCTCCATAAATCTGACCAACATCAGGCCCACAACTGTTCCTGCCCCATAGATCTGACCAACAGCAGCTCCTGCCCCATAGATCTGACCCACATTTGCCACACAGCAGCTCCTGCCCCATAGACCTGACCCACATGTTCCCCACAGCAGCTCCTGCCCCATAGATCTGACCCACAGCATCTCCTGCCCCATAGATCTGACCCCCATCAGCCCCACAACAGCTCCTGCCCCATAGATCTAACCCACATCAGTTCCACAGCACCTCCTGCCCCATAGATCTGACCCACAGCATCTCCTGCCCCATAGATCTGACCCCCATCAGCCCCACTGCAGCTCCGGCCCCATAGATCTGACCCAAATCAGCCCCGCAGCAGCTCCTGACCCATAGATCAGACCAACATCAGCCCCACAGTAGCTCCTGTCCCATAGATCTGACACACATCATATGTAAAGCAGCTGCTGCCCAGTAGATATGACCCACAACAGCTCCTGCCCCATAGATCTAACCCACATCAGCCCCACAACAGCTCCTGCCCCATAGATCTAACCCACATCAGCCCCACAGCATCTCCTGCCCCATAGATCTGACCCACATCAGCCCCACAGCAGCTCCTACACCATAGATCTGACCTACATCTGCCCCACAGCAGCTCCTGCCCCATAGCTCTGACCCACATCTGCACCACAGCAGCTCCTCCCCATAGATCTAACACCCATCAGCCTCACAGCAGCTCCTGCCTCATAGATATGCCCTACATCTGCCCCACAGCAGCTCCTGCACCATAGATCTGACCCACATCTGCCCCAAAGCATCCCCTGCCCCATAGATCTTTCCCACATCAACCCTACTGCAGATCCTGCCCCATAGATCTGACCCACATATGTCGCACAGCAGCACCTGCCCCATAGATCTGACCCACATCTGCACCACAGCAGCTCCTCCCCATAGATCTAACACCCATCAGCCTCACAGCAGCTCCTGCCCCATAGATATGCCCTACATCTGCCCCACAGCAGCTCCTGCACCATAGACCTGACCCACATCTGCAACACAGCAGCTCCTGCTCCATAAATCTGACCAACATCAGGCCCACATCTGTTCCTGCCCCATAGATGTGACCCACAGCAGCTCCTGCCCCATAGATCTGACCTACATCAGCCCCACAGCAGCTCCTGCCCCATAGATCTGACCCCCATCAGCCCCACAACAGCTCCTGCCCCATAGATCTAACCCACATCAGCCCCACAGCAGCTCCTGCCCCATAGATCTGACCCAAATCAGCCCCGCAGTAGCTCCTGCCCCATAGATCTGACCCACATCTGCCCCAAACCATCTCCTGCCCCATAGATCTTTCCCACATCAGCCCCACAGCAGATCCTGCCCCATAGATCTGACCCACATATGTCGCACAGCAGCACCTGCCCCATAGATCTGACCCACATATGTCGCACAGCAGCTCCTGCCCCATAGATCAGACCAACATCAGCCCCACTGTAGCTCCTGCCCCATAGATCTGACTCCAATCAGCCCCACAGTAGCTCCTGCCCCATAGATCTGACCCCCATTAGCTCCACAACAGCTCCTGCCCCATAGATCTAACCCACATCAGCCCCACAGCAGCTCCTGCTTCATAGATCTGACCCACATCAGTCCCACAGCAGCTCCTGCCTTATAGAAATGACCCCCATCAGCCCCACAGCAGCTTCTACCCCATAGATCTGACCCACATGTGCCCCACAGCAGCTCCTGCCCATAGATCTGACCCACAGCAGCTCCTGCCCTATAGATCTGACCCACATCTGACCCACAGCAGCCCCTGCCCCATAGATCTGACCCTCATCAGCCCCATATCATCTCCCGCTCCATAGATCTTAACCGTAACAGCCCCACAGCAGCTCCTGCCCCATAGATCTGACCCACATCTGCACCACAGCAGCTCTTGCCCCATAGAACTGACCCACATCTGCTCCACAGCAGCTCCTGACTCAAAGATCTGACCCACATCAACCCCACAGAAGCTCCTGCCCCATAGATCGGAACCACATCTGCCCCACAGAAGATTTTACCCCACAGATCTGACCCACATCAGCCCCCAGGAGATCCTGCCCCATAGATCTGACCCACATCTGCCCCACACCATCTCCTGCCCCATAGATCTAACTCACATGTGCCCCACAGCAGCTCCTGCTCCATAGGTCTGACCCACAGCAGCTCCAGCCCTATAGATCTGATTCAAATCTGCCCCACAGCAGCTCCTGCTCCATAGATCTGACCCACATGTGCCCCAGAGCAGCTCTGCCCCATTGATTTGACCCACATCAGCACCACTGCAGCTCCTGCCCTATAGATCTGACCCACATCAGCCCCACTGCAGCTCCTTCCCTATAGATCTGACCAACATCAGCCCCACATCAGCTCCTGCCCCATACATCTGACCCAAATCTGCCCCACACCATCTCCTGCCCCATAGATCTAACTCACATGTGCCCCACAGCAGCTCCTGCTCCATAGATCTGACCCACAGCAGCTCCTGCCCTATAGATCTGATTCAAATCTGCCCCACAGCAGCTCCTGCTCCATAGATCTGACCCACATGTGCCCCAGAGCAGCTCTGCCCCATTGATTTGACCCACATCAGCCCCACAGCATCTCCTGCCCCATAGAACTGACACACAGCAGCCACAGCAGCTCCTGCCCTATAGATCTGGCCCACATCTGACCCACAGCAGCCCCTGCCTTATAGATCTGACCCACATCTGCCCCACAGCAGCCCCTGCCCCATAGATCTGACCCACATCAGACCCACAGCAGCTGCTGACCCATAGATCTGACCCAAATCAGCCCCGCAGCAGCTCCTGGCCCATAGATCTGACCCACATGTGCCCCACAGCAGCTCCAAACTCATAGATCTGACCCACATCAGTCCAACAGCAGATTTTGCACCATAGATATGTCCCTCATCTGCCCCACAGCAACTCCTGCCCCCTAGATCTGACCTACATCATCCCCTCTGCAGCTCCTGCCCCATAGGTCTGACCCACATGTGCCCCACAGCATCTCCTGCCCCATAGAACTGACACACAGCAGCCACAGCAGATCCTGCCCTATAGATCTGACCCACATCTGCCCCACAGCAGCCCCTGCCCCATAGATCTGACCCACATCTGCCCCACAGCAGCTCCTGCCCCATAGATCTGACCCACATCAAACCCACAGCAGCTGCTGACCCATAGATCTGACCCACATGTTCCCAAGAGCAGCTCTGCCCCATTGATTTGACCCACATCAGCCCCACAGCATCTCCTGCCCAATAGAACTGACCCAAATCATATGTAAAGCAGCTGCTGCCCAATAGATATGACCCAAAACAGCTCCTGCCCCATAGATATAACCCACATCAGACCCACAGCAGCTCCTGCCCCATTGATCTGACGTACATCATCTCCACTGCAGCTCCTGCCCCATAGATCTGACCCAAATCTGCCCCACAGCAGCTCCTACATTATTGATCTGACCCACATCTGCATCACACCATCTCCTACCCTATAGATCTTACCCACTTCTGCCCCACAGCAGCTCCTGCCCCATAGCTCTGACCCACATCTGCACCACAGCAGCTCCTCCCCATAGATCTAACAACCATCAGCCTCACAGCAGCTCCTGCCCCATAGATATGCCCTACATCTGCCCCACAGCAGCTCCTGCACCATAGATCTGACCCACATCAGCCCCACAGCAGCTCCTGCCCCATAGACCTGACCCACATGTTCCCCACAGCAGCTCCTGCCCCATAGACCTGACCCACATGTTCCCCACAGCATCTCCTGCCCCATAGATCTGACCCACATCAGCCCCACAGCAGCTCCTGCCGCATACATAGATCTGACCCACATCAGCCCCACAGCAGCTCCTGCCCCATAGATCTGACCCAAATCTGCCCCACAACAGCTCCTGCCTCATAGATCTGACCCACGTCAGCCCCACAGCAGCTCCTGCCTTATAGATATGACCCCCATCAGCCCCACAGCAGCTTCTACCCCATAGATCTGACACACATCAGCCCCACAGCAGCTCCTACATTATTGATCTGACCCACATCTGCCACACACCATCTCCTACATTATAGATCTTACCCACTTCTGCCCCACAGCAGCTCCTGCCCCTTAGACCTGACCCACATGTTCCCCACAGCAGCTCCTGCCCCATAGATCTGACACACATCATATGTAAAGCAGCTGCTGCCCAATAGATATGACCCACAGCAGCTTCAGCTTCAAGGATCTGACCCACATCAGCCCCACAGCAGCTGCTGACCCATAGATCTGACCCAAATCAGCCCCGCAGCAGCTCCTGGCCCATAGATCTGACCCACATGTGCCCCACAGCAGCTCCAAACTCATAGATCTGACCCACATCAGTCCAACAGCAGATTTTGCACCATAGATATGTCCCTCATCTGCCCCACAGCAACTCCTGCCCCCTAGATCTGACCTACATCATCCCCTCTGCAGCTCCTGCCCCATAGGTCTGACCCACATGTGCCCCACAGCATCTCCTGCCCCATAGAACTGACACACAGCAGCCACAGCAGATCCTGCCCTATAGATCTGACCCACATCTGCCCCACAGCAGCCCCTGCCCCATAGATCTGACCCACATCTGCCCCACAGCAGCTCCTGCCCCATAGATCTGACCCACATCAAACCCACAGCAGCTGCTGACCCATAGATCTGACCCACATGTTCCCAAGAGCAGCTCTGCCCCATTGATTTGACCCACATCAGCCCCACAGCATCTCCTGCCCAATAGAACTGACCCAAATCATATGTAAAGCAGCTGCTGCCCAATAGATATGACCCAAAACAGCTCCTGCCCCATAGATATAACCCACATCAGACCCACAGCAGCTCCTGCCCCATTGATCTGACGTACATCATCTCCACTGCAGCTCCTGCCCCATAGATCTGACCCAAATCTGCCCCACAGCAGCTCCTACATTATTGATCTGACCCACATCTGCATCACACCATCTCCTACCCTATAGATCTTACCCACTTCTGCCCCACAGCAGCTCCTGCCCCATAGCTCTGACCCACATCTGCACCACAGCAGCTCCTCCCCATAGATCTAACAACCATCAGCCTCACAGCAGCTCCTGCCCCATAGATATGCCCTACATCTGCCCCACAGCAGCTCCTGCACCATAGATCTGACCCACATCAGCCCCACAGCAGCTCCTGCCCCATAGACCTGACCCACATGTTCCCCACAGCAGCTCCTGCCCCATAGACCTGACCCACATGTTCCCCACAGCATCTCCTGCCCCATAGATCTGACCCACATCAGCCCCACAGCAGCTCCTGCCGCATACATAGATCTGACCCACATCAGCCCCACAGCAGCTCCTGCCCCATAGATCTGACCCAAATCTGCCCCACAACAGCTCCTGCCTCATAGATCTGACCCACGTCAGCCCCACAGCAGCTCCTGCCTTATAGATATGACCCCCATCAGCCCCACAGCAGCTTCTACCCCATAGATCTGACACACATCAGCCCCACAGCAGCTCCTACATTATTGATCTGACCCACATCTGCCACACACCATCTCCTACATTATAGATCTTACCCACTTCTGCCCCACAGCAGCTCCTGCCCCTTAGACCTGACCCACATGTTCCCCACAGCAGCTCCTGCCCCATAGATCTGACACACATCATATGTAAAGCAGCTGCTGCCCAATAGATATGACCCACAGCAGCTTCAGCTTCAAGGATCTGACCCACATCAGCCCCACAGCAGCTCCTGCCCCATAGATCTGACCCACATCTGCCCCAAAGCATCTCCTGCCCCATAGATCTTTCCCACATCAGCCCCACAGCAGATCCTGCCCCATAGATCTGACCCACATATGTCGCACAGCAGCACCTGCCCCATAGATCTGACCCACATCTGTCGCACTGCAGCTCCTGCCCTATAGATCTGACCCACATCAGCCCCAAAGCAGCTCCTGCCCCATAGATCTGACCCACATGTTCCCAAGAGCAGCTCTGCCCCATTGATTTGACCCACATCAGCCCCACAGTAGCTCCTGCCCCATAGATCTGACCCCCATCAGCCCCACTGCAGCTCCGGCCTCATAGATCTGACACACATCATATGTAAAGCAGCTGCTGCCCAATAGATATGACCCACAGCAGCTTCAGCCCCAAGGATCTGACCCACATCAGCCCCACAGCAACTCCTGCCCCATAGATCTGACCCACATCTGCCCCAAAGCATCTCCTGAGCCATAGATCTTTCCCACATCAGCCCCACAGCAGCTCCTGCCCCATAGATCTGACCCAAATCAGCCCCGCAGCAGCTCCTGCCCCATAGATCTGAACCCCATCAGCCCCACAGTAGATCCTGCCCCATAGATGTGACCACATCAGCCCCACAACAGCACCTGCCTCATAGATCTAACCCACATCAGCCCCACAGCAGATCCTGCCCTATAGATCTGACCCACATATGTCGCACAGGAGCTCCTGCCCCATAGATCTGACCCACATCTGTCGCACAGCAGCTCCTTCCCCATAGATGAGACCAACATCAGCCCCACAGTAGCTCCTGCCCCATAGATCTGACCCCCATCAGCCCCACAACAGCTCCTGCCCCATAGATCTGACCCACATCAGCCCCACAGCAGCTCCTGCCCCATAGATCTGACACACATCACATGTAAAGCAGCTGCTGCACAATAGATATGACCCACAGCAGCTTCAGCCCCAAGGATCTGACCCACATCAGCCCCACAGCAGCTCCTGCCCCATAGATCTGACCCACATATGCCCCACAGCAGCTCCTGCCCCATAGATCTGACCCACATCTGTCGCACAGCAGCTCCTGCCCCATACATCTGACCCACGTCAGCCCCACAGCAGCTCCTGCCTTATAGATATGACCCCCATCAGCCCCACAGCAGCTCCTGCCCCATAGATCTGACCCAAATCTGCCCCACAGCAGATCCTGCCAAATAGATCTTAACCACAGCAGCTCCTGCCCCATAGATCTGACCCACATCTGCACCACAGCAGCTCCTCCCCATAGATCTAACACTCATCAGCCTCACAGCAGCTCCTGCCCCATAGATGTGCCCTACATCTGCCCCACAGCAGCTCCTGCACCATAGATCTGACCCACATCAGCCCCACAGCAGCTCCTGCCCCATAGACCTGACCCACATGTTCCCCACAGCAGCTCCTGCCCCATAGATCTGACCCACATCAGCCCCACAGCAGCTCCTGCCCCATAGACCTGACCCACATGTTCCCCACAGCATCTCCTGCCCCATAGATCTGACCCACATCAGCCCCACAGCAGCTCCAGCCCCATACATATATCTGACCCACATCAGCCCCACAGCAGCTCCTGCCCCATAGATCTGACCCAAATCTGCCCCACAGCAGCTCCTGCCTCATAGATCTGACCCACGTCAGCCCCACAGCAGCTCCTGCCTTATAGATATGACCCCCATCAGCCCCACAGCAGCTTCTACCCCATAGATCTGACCCACATGTGCTCCACTGCAGCTCCAGTCCCGTAGGTCTGACCCACAGCAGCCCATGCCCCATAGATCTGACCCTCATCAGCCACACAGAAGCTCCTGCCCCATACATCTGACCCAAATCTGCCCCACACCATCTCCTGCACCATAGATCTAACTCACATGTGCCCCACAGCAGCTCCTGCCCATAGATCTGACCCACTGCAGCTCCTGCCCTATAGATCTGACCCACATCAGCCCCACTGCAGCTCCTGCCCTATAGATCTGACCAACATCAGCCCCACATCAGCTCCTGCCCCATAGATCTAACAAACATGTGCCCCACAGCAGCTCCTGCTCCATAGATCTGACCCACAGCAGCTCCTGCCCTATAGATCTGATTCAAATCTGCCCCACAGCAGCTCCTGCCCTATAGATCTGACCCACATGTGCCCCAGAGCAGCTCTGCCCCATTGATTTGATCCACATCAGCCCCACAGCATCTCCTGCCCCATAGATCTGACCCACATCTGCCCCACAGCAGCTCCTGCCCCATAGAACTGACCCACATCTGCCCCACAGCAGATGCTGACCCATAGATCTGACACACATCAGCCCCCAGGTTATCCTGCCCCATAGATCTGACCCACATCTGCCCCACACCATCTCCTGCCCCATAGATCTAACTCACATGTGCCCCACAGCAGCTCCTGCTCCATAGATCTGACCCACATGTGCCCCAGAGCAGCTCTGCCCCATTGATTTGACTCACATCAGCCCCACTGCAGCTCCTGCCCTATAGATCTGACCCACATCAGCCCCACTTCAGCTCCTGCCCTATAGATCTGACCAACATCAGCCCCACATCAGCTCCTGCCCCATAGATCTGACCCACATCTGCCCCACACCATCTCCTGCCCCATAGATCTAACTCACATGTGCCCCACAGCAGCTCCTGCTCCATAGATCTGACCCACAGCAGCTCCTGCCCTATAGATCTGAACCACATCTGCCCCACAGCAGATTTTACCCCACAGATCTGACCCACATCAGCCCCCAGGAGATCCTGCCTCATAGATCTGACCCACATCTGCCCCACACCATCTCCTGCCCCATAGATCTAACTCACATGTGCCCCACACCATCTCCTGCCCCATAGATCTAACTCACATGTGCCCCACAGCAGATCCTGCTCCATAGATCTGACCCACAGCAGCTCCTGCCGTATAGATCTGATTCAAATCTGCCCCACAGCAGCTCCTGCTCCATAGATCTGACGCACATGTGCCCCAGAGCAGCTCTGCCCCATTGATTTGACCCACATCAGCCCCACTGCAGCTCCTTTCCTATAGATCTGACCCACATCAGCCCCACTGCAGCTCCTGCCCTATAGATGTGACCAACATCAGCCCCACATCAGCTCCTGCCCCATACATCTGACCCAAATCTGCCCCACACCATCTCCTGCCCCATAGATCTAACTCACATGTGCCCCACAGCAGCTCCTGCTCCATAGATCTGACCCACAGCAGCTCCTGCCCTATCGATCTGATTCAAATCTGCCCCAGAGCAGCTCCTGCTCCATAGATCTGACCCACATGTGCCCCAGAGCAGCTCTGCCCCATTGATTTGACCCACATCAGCCCCACAGCATCTCCTGCCCCATAGAACTGACCCACAGCAGCCACAGCAGCTCCTGACCTATAGATCTGACCCACATCTGACCCACATCAGCTCCTGCCCCATAGATCTGACCCACATCTGCCCCACAGCAGCCCCTGCCCCTTAGATCTGACCCACATCTGCCCCACAGCAGCTCCTGCCCCATAGATCTGACCCACATCAGACCCACAGCAGCTGCTGACCCATAGATCTGACCCAAATCAGCCCCGCAGCAACTCCTGGCCCATAGATCTGACCCACTTGTGCCCCACAGCAGCTCCAAACTCATAGATCTGACCCACATCAGTCCAACAGCAGATTTTGCACCATAGATATGTCCCTCATCTGCCCCACAGCAACTCCTGCCCCCTAGATCTGACCTACATCATCCCCTCTGCAGCTTCTGCCCCATAGGTCTGACCCACATGTGCCCCACAGCAGCTCCTGCCATATAGATCTGACCCACATATGCCCCACAGCAGCTCCTGCCCCATAGATCTGACCCACATCAGCCACACAGCAGCTCCTGACTCATAAATCTGACGCACAGCAGCCCCACAGAAGCTCCTGCCCCATAGATCTGACCCAAATCTGACCCACAGCAGCTTCTGCCCCATAGATCTGACCCACATTTTTCCCAAAGCAGAACCTAACCCATAGATCTGACCCACATGTGCCCCACAGCTGCTCCTGACATATAGATCTGAACCACAGCAGTTCCTAACTCATTGATCAGACCCAAATCTTCCCTACATCAGCTCCTCCCCATAGATCTGACCCACATCAGCCGCACAGCAGCTCCTACCCCATAGATCTGACCCACATCAGCCCCACAGCTGCTCCACGGCATGGTTTCCCCGGCTCGGTTCGGCTCGCGAGCTTTGCGGCGCCGGCTATGCGTTTTTGCCTGCGGAGACGCCACGGGAGCGACATTTGGCTGATTCCGAGGAACGTCCGAGCCGAGTGGTGCCCGCCGGGAGCGGTTGGACCGTGCCGGCGCACTTGAGCGGGTCCGTTCGTGCCGGAAATCCGGACTGCGGGCAGGCCGCGTGGCGAGGGATGGCGAAAGAGCGGCGGGAAGCCGCAACCGAAAAAATCCACAGCCCGGCGCTCAACCGCGCTCGCCTGCGCCCGCTCGTTGCCGCCTCTGGAGACGAGCACGCGCTCGCTCCTGCAGACGAAAACGGAAGGCGTAAGAAAAAACAGCTTCGGAAAATAACGGCGCCGACTACCGGCAGCGGCGCCGAGGGTAAGCGGCGCTCTACGTCGACGTAACGGTAGGTAAGAAAATACAGCGACCCCCCAGCAAGCTCCGGAGCTTTAGCGCCCCCTATCTCACAAAGCGGCAAAGCCTAGCCGAAAGCGGGTAGACCTGGCTACTAAACGCAAGCCGCACGGGCAGCGACCCCTAGCCGCCGCCGCCGAGCACCACGGCCCGATCGGAGCCGGGTAGACCGGTCCGACCTAGCCGAGCCGCATAGGCAGCGACCTCTAGCAGCCGCCGCCAAGCACCACGGCCCGCTCGGAGCCGGGAAGACCGTGCCGACCTAGTCGAGCCGCATAGGCAGCGACCTCTATCAGCCGCCGCCGAGCACCACGGCCCGCTCGGAGCCGGGTAGACCGTGCCGACCTAGTCGAGCCGCATAGGCAGCGACCTCTAGCATCCGCCGCCGAGCACCACGGCCCGCTCGGAGCCGGGTAGACCGTGCCGATCTAGTCGAGCCGCATGGGCAGCGACCTCTAGCAGCCACCGCCGAGCACCACGGCCCACTCGGAGCCGGGTAGACCGTGCCGCCCTAGTCGAGACACATGGGAAGCGACACCTAGCCGCCGACGCCGTGCCCCCCTACCCCTCCCCCCACCCTCCGGAGTCGCTCGGAGCCGGGTAGACAGTGCCAGCGCAGAGGAGCCGCCACGAGAGCGACACTTGGCCACTTCCGCGGAACGTCCGAGCCGAGCGGAGCCCGCCGGGAGAGGCTGGACCGTGCCGGCGCACTCGAGCCGCGATGGCCAGGGGTCGAGCCGTGTTGACCGTGCCGGAGCACCGGAGGCGCCACGGAGACGCCACTCGGCCGCAGCCGCGGAACGACCAGGGTGCACATATGAGCTGGCCGCTGTTCGCCGGGTCGGGGCGCACCCGGGCTTCTCGGTTCGGCCTTGCTTGAAGCTGGCCGTTCCGCCACCGCCACCGCGGTTTTGCCCTTTTGCCTGCGTGTTTGTTTGTTCGTCCGTTCGTTCGTACTTTGGTCCGTTCGATTGTTTGTCCGTGCCCCCACGCGCCCTCTCGGTTTTATTATTTTCCGTTTGTTTGTTTGTTTGTTTGTTTGTTTTTCTCGTGGGTTCTTCTTTACTTTCCCCTTTTTTAGATTTTGAAAAAACCGCCCCGCCCCCCCCCGCCTCTCCGGCTCTGCAGGAAGAGCGTGGGCGCGTGCGCGGGCCCCGCCCACCAAGGTCCGTTCGGGCCGGATATCCGGACTGCGGGCAGGCCGCGTGGCGAGGGATGGCGAAAGAGCAGCGGGAAGACGGCAGCGGCGAGAGGTGGGCCGGCGGGAGGCGGCCGCGTCCCCCGCGGGGTTCGCGCCTAGCCTCTCTCCCAGCCGGCAGATGAGGTGGAACGGTACGTGGGATTTTCGGCGGGAGGAGGAGGTGGTGGCGGTGGTGGCAGTGGTGGTGGTGGTGGCGGGGCTGGGGGGTGGCGAGGCATTTTGGCGGGCTCCGGTCGCCGAGTCGAGCCGCCATTGGGCCGAGCTGTCAATAGCACCCCGGCGGAAAAAGGAAAGAAAAGAATAAAACCAAACGGGCCAATCGGGTCCAAACAAATAACCGAGCGAGTGACCGACAAAAACAAACAAACAAAAAAAAACAAAAACAAACAAACAAATAAAAAAACACGGTCGCGGGCCGGTCGGGCGAGATGCGTCCGGGAGAGGGCGGGTTGTGGGCGAGGGCTGGGGTGGGGGCAGGCGGAGGCAGGCCGCCGTCGGGTACGGGTCGGGTTCCCGCTCGTGCGGTGTGGACTGGGGGGGGGGGAAGGTGGAAGACGGACGCGGGGCCGGGAAGATCAGGCGCCGGCCGGCAGCCAGGTCTACCCGCATACCCGCAACCCCGTCGCGGACCCCCCCATCCCTCCCCGGCCACGCAAGCGACCCCCGTCTTCGTGACAGAGGCCGTGCCGGGCCTACTCACGCGCGGGTGACGAGGAGAAAGAGAAGGGAAGGGAAGGGAAGGGAAGGGAAGGGAAGGGAAGGGAAGGGAAGGGAAGGGAAGGGAAGGGAAGGGAAGGGAAGGGAAGGGAAGGGAAGGGAAGGGAAGGGAAGGGAAGGGAAGGGAAGGGAAGGGAAGGGAAGGGAAGGGAAGGGAAGGGAAGGGAAGGGAAGGGAAGGGAAGGGAAGCCAGAAGTCAAAGAAAAGTAGAAGGGAAGAAGGTATGAAAAAGTACAGATAGATCGTAAAATGTCGCGGTAAAATAAAATTATAAAATAAAATAAAATAAAAGTAATAAAAAGATGGGAAAGCGGAAGAGCAATATTAATAATTGCATGAATAACTAAATAAATAATAAGGAAATATGGGGAAAAGAAAATTTTCAAAATAAAGAAAGAAAAAAAGAAAGAAAAAAATATTTAAAAAGGGGAAAAATGGGAAAAAAAAGAAAAAATGGGGAAAAAAGGAGAAAAAAAGGAAAAAAATTTTAAAAGAAACAAAAATATTTAAAAAAAAACAAAAAACAAAAAAAACCCACCACAATAATTGAGGAAGCAAGCGTGCCCGAGGGAGGAAGAACGGCGGAGACGGTCGTGCGCGAGGACGCCCGAGCTCGAATGCCGGACCCCAGGTCTACCCTACCTATTTTAATAAATTTAAATAACACCACAAGGGAGGGGAGGGGAGGGGAGGGGAGGGGAGGGGAGGGGAGGGGAGGGGAGGGGAGGGGAGGGGAGGGGAGGGGAGGGGAGGGGAGGGGAGGGGAGGGGAGGATGCGGGCGGGCGTGAGGGAGGGTCAACGGCGGAAGCGGTCGGGTCGGGTCGGGTCGGGTCGGGTTGGGGGGCGGCTGTCCGTTCGTCGTACCCTTACCGCTTGACACAGCTGCGTGACACGCGGCTACGGCTGACACGTCTACCCGCGGCACGGACGGGAAACGGCACCGGCCGACAGGTCAACCCCGCTACGGCCGACACGTCTACCCGCGGCACGGACGGGAAAGTGCACCCGCCGATCGAGCGGGTGGATGGTCGCCCAGGTCTACCCCGCTCCGCCACGAAGCGGGAAGGTGGATACATGGATGGATGGATGGATGGGGAAAAACCGGGCGAAAGGGGGCTTGGCACGCGCCCGCGCGCGACCAGCCGCACACCCCCTCCTTTTCCACGCGCCGGCGCCGGCGCACGGAACCCCACGAACGGAGGACGGAAGCAACGCAGCGAGCGCCGGGTCTCCCAGCGGGTGCTGGGAGGTTGCACCAGGTAAAAGACCAAGAGGTACCAATTGTCACCAGAGTGGTTCACAGACGGCAGTACCGCACCAATAGGGACTCATTGCTCCCCATTCACAAGCTAATTCGCCAATTAGAGAATCAGGGAGTGATTAGCAAAACTCACTCGCCTTTTAACAGCCCCATATGGCCAGTGTGTAAAACCAGTGGGGAATGGAGGCTGACGGTGGATTACCATGGCCTGAGTGAAGTCACACCTCCATTAAGTGCTGCTGTACCAGACATGCTAGAACTCCAGTATGAACTGGAGTCAAAAGAAGCTAGGTGGTATGCCACCATTGACATTGCTAATGCCTTCTTTTCCATCCCATTGGCTGCAAAATGTAGGCCACAGTTTGCTTTTACCTGGAGAGGTATTCAGTACACCTGGAACCGTTTACCTCAGGGGTGGAAGCACAGCCCAACAATTTGCCATGGATTGATCCAAGCTGTTTTGGAACAGGGTGATGCTCCTGAGCACTTGCAGTATATTGATGATATTGTAGTGTGGGGCCATACAGCAGCAGAGGTTTTCAAGAAAGGGAAACAGATAATCCAAATTCTTTTGAAAGCTGGTTTTGCCATTAAGCGCAGCAAGGTGAAGGGGCCTGCCCAGGAAATCCAGTTCTTAGGTATAAAATGGCAAGATGGACGTCGTCACATCCCAGCAGATGTGATTGACAAAATCACTGCTATGTCTCCGCCCACCGACAAGACAGAGACCCAATCTTTTCTGGGAGTAGTGGGCTTTTGGAGAATGCATGTCCCAAACTACAGCCACATAGTGAGCCCCCTCTATCAGGTAACACAGAAGAAGAATAATTTCTCATGGGGTCCTGAGCAGCAGCAGGCTTTTGAGCAGAGAAAACAAGAAATAGCCCGTGCCGTGGCCTTGGGGCCAGTACGGACGGGGCAGGATGTGAGGATCCGAGGCCGACCCCTAGGATTTTGGAGTCAAGCATATAAAGGGTCTGAGGAGCGCTACACTCCGACTAAGAAGGAGATCTTAGCCGTGTATGAGGGGGTTCGGGCTGCTTCTGAAGTAGTTGGGACAGAGGTTCAGCTTCTTCTAGCACCTCGCTTGCCAGTAATAAATTGGATGTTTAAAGGACAGGTTCCCTCCACCCATCATGCTACTGATGCCACTTGGAGTAAGTGGATTTCATTAATTACTCAACGAGCTGGAATGGGAAAACTCAGCCGTCCTGGAATTCTAGAAGTGATCATGGACTGGCCTGAGAGTAAAAAAATTGAAACACCACCTACAGAAGAGGTATCACGTGCTAAAGAGGCACCACCATACAATGAGCTACCAGAAAACGAAAAGTAATTTGCCCTATTCACAGACGGATCATGTCGTATTGTAGGGAAGCATCGCAGATGGAAAGCTGCTGTATGGAGCCCCACACGACAAGTTGCAGAGGCCACTGAAGGTAAAGGAGAATCAAGTCAATTTGCAGAGGTAAAGGCTGTTCAGCTGGCTTTAGATGTGGCTGAACGGGAGAGGTGGCCAATGCTTCATCTTTATACTGATTCATGGATGGTGGCAAATGCCTTATGGGGGTGGCTGCAACAGTGGAACCATCCTCTGCTACCAAATCTGTCACGGTTTGAACGAAAAATCCACCTGCGTCCGTGACAAGGGCTGTGGGCCCCTGAAGGGCCCTCAGCCGAAAAGAAAAAGTTAATTAAGAAAAGAAAACAGCGGCAACGATGTAAGGAGGCACACTTATTTACTAAATACTGTATCGAAATACAGGATAACACAATAGAATACAATATAATTGAAAATTGAGCTAATGAATCAAGCAAAATAGGAGAGAGAATGAGTCCCGTAACCGAGAGGCCTACTGTGAATCTGGGCGAACGGCTGAAGGCTCCCACACACTGCCCTGAACGCCAGAACTCGAAAGACGCCAGTCTGTTCTGCGACAGAGTTAATATAGAGTCCAGGTCCCGTGACCCATCGTGTTGCTCTCTGGGAGATGTAGTCTTCTTCTGTAAGTTGCAGATTCAGTAAAATTATCCATGCTTTATATGATGTTATGATGTGGAATACTGATAGCAAAATTACAACATTATTAAACAATGACAATCTGACCCACAGCAGCTCCTGCCCCATAGACCTGATTCACATGCGCCCCACGGCAGCTCCTGCCCAATAGATCGGACCGACATATGGCCCACAGTATCTCCTGCCCCATAGATCTTTCCCACATCAGTCCCACAGAAGATCCTGCCCCATAGATCTGACCCACATATGTCGCACAGCAGCTCCTGCCCCATAGATCTGACCCACATCTGTCGCACAGCAGCTCCTGCCCCATAGATCTTTCCCACATCAGCCCCACAGAAGATCCTGCCCCATAGATCTGACCCACATATGTCGCACAGCAGCTCCTGCCCCATAGATCTGACCCACATCTGTCGCACAGCAGCTCCTGCCCCATAGATCAGACCAACATCAGCCCCACAGTAGCTCCTGACCCATAGATCTGACCCTCATCAGCCCCACAACAGCTCCTGCCCCATAGATCTGACCCACATCAACCCCACAGCAGCTCCTGCCCCATATATCTGACACACATCATATGTAAAGCAGCTGCTGCCCAATAGATATGACCCACAGCAGCTTCAGCCCCAAGGATCTGACCCACATCAGCCCCACAGCAGCTCCTGCCCCATTGATCTGACCCAAATCTGCCCCACAGCAGCTCCTGCCTCATAGATCTGACCCACGTCAGCCACAGCAGCTCCTGCCTTATAGATATTAACCCCATCAGCCCCACAGCAGCTTCTACCCCATAGATCTGACCCCCATCAGTCCCACAACAGCTCCTGCTCCATAGATCTAACCAACATCAGCCCCACAGCAGCTCCTGCCCCATAGATCTGACCCAAATCAGCCCCGCAGCAGCTACTGCACCATAGATCTGACACACATTTGCCCCAAAGCATCTCCTGCCCCATAGATCTGACCCCCATCAGCCCCACTGCAGCTCCGGCCCCATAGATCTGACACACATCATATGTAAAGCAGCTGCTGCCCAATAGATATGACCCACAACAGCTCCTGCCCCATAGATCTAACCCACAGCAGCCCCACAGCAGCTCCTGCCCCATAGATTTGACGTACATCATCTCCACTGCAGCTCCTGCCCCATAGATCTGACCCAAATCTGCCCCACAGCAGATCCTGCCAAATAGATCTGACCCACATCAGCCCCACAGCAGCTCCTACACCATAGATCTGGCCCACATCTGCCACACAGCAGCTCCTGCCCCATAGCTCTGACACACATCTGCACCACAGCAGCTCCTCCCCATAGATCTAACACCCATCAGCCTCACAGCAGCTCCTGCCCTATAGATATGCCCTACATCTGCCCCACAGCAGCTCCTGCACAATAGATCTTACCCACATCTGCAACACAGCAGCTCCTGCTCCATAAATCTGACCAACATCAGGCCCACATCTGTTCCTGCCCCATAGATCTGACCCACATCAGTCCCACAGCTCCTGCTGACCCATAGATCTGATCCACATCTGCCCCACAGCAGCTCCTGCCCCATAGATCTGACCCACAGCAGCTCCGTCCCCATAGATCTGACCCCCATCAGCCCCACAACAGCTCCTGCCCCATAGATCTGACCCACATCAGCCCCACAACAGCTCCTGCCACATAGATCTAACCCACATCAGCCCCACAGCAGCTCCTGCCCCATAGATCTGACCCCATCAGCCCCACAACAGATCCTGCCCCATAGATCTAACCCACCTCAGCCCCACAGCAGCTCCTGCCCCATAGATCTGACACACATCATCTCCACTGCAGCTCCTGCCCCATAGATCAGACCAACATCAGCCCCACAGCAGCTCCTGCCCCATAGATCTGACACACATCATATGTAAAGCAGCTGCTGCCCAGTAGATATGACCCACAGCAGCTTCAGCCCCAAGGATCTGACCCACATCAGCCCCACAGCAGCTCCTGCCCCATAGATCTGACACACATATGTCGCACAGCAGCACCTGCCCCATAGATCTGACCCACATCTGTCGCACAGCAGCTCCTGCCACATAGATGAGACCAACATCAGCCCCACAGTAGCTTGTGCCCCATAGATCTGACCCCCATCAGCCCCACAGTTTCTCCTGCCCCATAGATCTGACCCCCATCAGCCCCACAACAGCTCCTGCCCCATAGATCAAACCCACATCAGCCCCACAGCAGCTCCTGCCCCATAGATCTGACACACATCATATGTAAACAGCTGCTGCCCAATAGATATGACCCACAGCAGCTTCAGCCCCAAGGATCTGACCCACATCAGCCCCACAGCAGCTCCTACACCATAGATCTGACCCACATCTGCCACACACCATCTCCTACCCCATAGATCTTACCCACTTCTGTCCCACAGCAGCTCCTGACCCATAGCTCTGACCCACATCCGCACCACAGCAGCTCCTCCCCATAGATCTAACACCCATCAGCCTCACAGCAGCTCCTGACCCGTAGATATGCCCTACATCTGCCCCACAGCGGCTCCTGCACCATAGATAAGCCCTACATCTGCCCCACAGCAGCTCCTGCACCATAGATCTGACCCACATCTGCAACACAGCAGCTATTGCTCCATAAATCTGACCAACATCAGGCCCACATCTGTTCCTGCCCCATAGATCTGACCCACAGCAGCTCCTGCCCCATAGATCTGACCCACATTTGCCCCACAGCAGCTCCTGCCCCATAGATCTGACCCACATCAGACCTACAGCAGCTGCTGAACCATAGATCTGACCCACATCTGCCCCACAGCAGCTCCTGCCCCATAGACATGACCCACATGTTCCCCACAGCAGCTCCTGCCCCATAGATCAGACCAACATCAGCCCCACAGTAGCTCCTGCCCCATAGATCTGACACCATCAGCCCCACAACAGCTCCTGCCCCATAGATCTAACACCCATCAGCCTCACAGCCGCTCCTGCCCCATAGATCTGACCCACATCTGCAACACAGCAGCTCCTGCTCCATAGATCAGACAAACATCAGCCCAACAGTAACTCCTACCCCATAGATCTGACCCACAGCAGCTCCTGCCCCATAGATCTGACCCATATTTGCCCCACAGCAGCTCCTGCCCTATAGATCTGACCCACATCAGCCCCACAGCAGCTCCTGCCCCATAGATCTGACCCACACCAGACCCACAGCAGCTGCTGACCCATAGATCTGACCCACATCTGCCCCACAGCAGTTCCTGCCCCATAGACCTGACCCACATCAGCCCCACAGCAGCTCCTACACCATAGATCTGACCCACATCTGCCACACAGCAGCTCCTGCCCCATAGCTCTGACCCACATCTGCACCACAGCAGCTCCTCCCCATAGATCTAACACCCATCAGCCTCACAGCAGCTCCTGCCCCATAGATCTGACCCACATCTGCAACACAGCAGCTCCTGCTCCACAAATCTGACCAACATCAGGCCCACATCTGTTCCTGCCCCATAGATCTGACCCACAGCAGCTCCTGCCCCATAGATCTGACCCTCATTTGCCCCACAGCAGCTCCTGCCCCATAGATCTGACCCACATCAGACTCACAGCAGCTCCTGCCCCATAGATATGCCCTACATCTGCCCCACAGCAGCTCCTGCACCATAGACCTGACCCACATGTTCCCCCCAGCAGCTCCTGCCCCATAGATCTGACCCACAGCATCTCCTGCCCCATAGATCTGAGCCCATCAGCCCCACAACAGCTCCTGCCCCCTAGATCTAACCCACATCAGCCCCACAGCAGCTCCTGCCCCATAGATCTGACCCAAATCAGCCCCTCAGCAGCTCCTGCTCCATAGATCAGACCAACATCAGCACCACAGTAGCTCCTGCCCCATAGATCTGACCCACAGCATCTCCTGCCCCATAGATATGACCCCCATCAGCCCCACAACAGCTCCTGCCCCATAGATCTAACCCACATCAGCCCCACAGCAGCTCCTGCCCCATAGATCTGACACACATCATATGTTAAGCAGCTGCTGCCCAATAGATATGACCCACAGCAGCTTCAGCCCCAAGGATCTGACCCACATCAGCCCCACAGCAACTCCTGCCCCATAGATCTGACCCACATCTGCCCCAAAGCATCTCCTGCCCCATAGATCTTTCCCACATCAGCCCCACAGCAGATCCTGCCCCATAGATCTGACCCACATCTGTCGCACAGCAGCTCCTGCCCCATAGATCTGACCCAGATCTGTCGCACAGCAGCTCTTGCCCCATAGATCTGACCCACATCTGTCGCACAGCAGCTCCTGCCCTATAGATCTGACCCACATCAGCCCCACAGCAGCTCCTGCCCCATAGATCTGACCCACATGTTCCCAAGAGCAGCTCTGCCCCATTGATTTGACACACATCAGCCCCACAGTAGCTCCTGCCCCATAGATCTGACCCCCATCAGCCCCACAACAGCTCCTGCCCCATAGATCTGACACACATCATATGTAAAGCAGCTGCTGCCCAATAGATATGACCCACAACAGCTCCTGCCCCATAGATCTAACCCACATCAGCCCCACAGCAGCTCCTGCCCCATAGATCTGACCTACATCATCTCCACAGCAGCTTCTGCCCCGTAGATCTGACCCACATCAGCCTCACAGCAGCTCCTACACCATAGATCTGACCCACATCTGCCACACAGCAGCTCCTGCCCCATAGCTCTGACCCACATCTGCACCACAGCAGCTCCTCCCCATAGATCTAACACCCATCAGCCTCACAGCAGCTCCTGCCCCATAGATAAGCCCTACATCTGCCCCACAGCAGCTCCTGCACCATAGATCTGACCCACATCTGCAACACAGCAGCTCCTGCTCCATAAATCTGACCAACATCAGGCCCACATCTGTTCCTGCCCCATAGATCTGACCCACAGCAGCTCCTGCCCCATAGATCTGACCCACATCAGCCCCACAGGAGCTCCTGCCCCATAGATCTGACCCACATCAGACCCACTGCAGCTGCTGACACATAGATCTGACCCACATCTGCCCCACAGCAGCTCCTGCCCCATAGACCTGACCCACATGTTCCCCCCAGCAGCTCCTGCCCCATAGATCTGACCCACAGCATCTCCTGCCCCATAGATCTGACCCCCATCAGCCCCACAGCAGCTCCTGCCCCATAGATCTGACCCAAATCAGCCCCGCAGCAGCTCCTGCCCCATAGATCAGACCAACATCAGCCCCACAGTAGCTCCTGCCCCATAGATCTGACCCCATCAGCCCCACAACAGCTCCTGCCCCATAGATCTAACCCACATCAGCCCCACAGAAGCTCCTGCCCCATAGATCTGACACACATCATATGTAAAGCAGCTGCTGCCCAATAGATATGACCCACAACAGCTTCAGCCCCAAGGATCTGACCCACATCAGCCCCAAAGCATCTCCTGCCCCATAGATCTTTCCCACATCTGTCGTACAGCAGCTCCTGCCCCATAGATCTGACCCCATCAGCCCCACAACAGCTCCTGCCCCATAGATGAGACCATCATCAGCCCCACAGTAACTCCTGCCCCATAGATCTGAGACACATCATATGTAAAGCAGCTGCTGCCCAATAGATATGACCCACAGCAGCTTCAGCCCCAAGGATCTTTCCCACATCAGCCCCACAGCAGCTCCTGCCCTATAGATCTGACAAACATCAGCCCCACAGCAGCTCCTGCCATAGATCTGACCCATATATGTCCCACAGCGGTTCCTGCCCCATAGATCTGACCCACATGTTCCCAAGAGCAGCTCTGCCCCATTGATTTGACCCACATCAGCCCCACAGTAGCTCCTGCCACATAGATCTGACCCCCGTCAGCCCCACTGCAACTCCGACCCCATAGATCTGACACACATCATATTTAAAGCAGCTGCTGCCCAATAGATATGACCCACAACAGCTCCTGCCCCATAGATCTAACCCACAGAAGCTCCACTGCAGCTCCTGCCCCATAGATCTGACCCAAATCTGCCCCACAGCAGATCCTGCCAAATAGATCTTAACCACAGCAGCTCCTGCCCCATAGATCTGACCCACATCAGCCCCACAGCAGCTCCTACACCATAGATCTGACCCCCATCAGCCCCACAGCAGCTCCTGCCACATAGATCTGTCACACATCTGCCCCAAAGAATCTCCTGCCCCATAGATCTTTCCCACATCAGCCCCACAGCAGATCCTGCCCCAGAGATCTGACCCACATATGTCGCACAGCAGCACCTGCCCCATAGATCTGACCCACATCTGTCGCACAGCAGCTCCTGCCCCATAGATCAGACAAACATCAGCCCAACAGTAGCTCCTGCCCCATAGATCTGACCCACAGCAGCTCCTGCCCCATAGATCTTACCCACATCAGCCCCACAGCAGCTCTTGCCCCATAGATCTGACCCACATCTGTCGCACAGCAGCTCCTGCCCTATAGATCTGACCCACATCAGACCCACAGCAGCTCCTGCCCCATAGATCTGACCCACATCAGACCCACAGCAGCTGCTGACCCATAGATCTGACCCACATCTGCCCCACAACAGCTCCTGCCCCATAGACCGGACCCACATGTTCCCCACAGGAGCTCCTGCCCCATAGATCTGACCCACAGGAGCTCCTGCCCCATAGATCTGACCCCTATCAGCCCCACAACAGCTCCTGCCCCCTAGATCTAACCCACATCAGCCCCGCAGCAGCTCCTGCCCCATAGATCTGACCCACATCAGCCCCACAACAGCTCCTGCCCAATAGATCTGACCCACATCAGCCCCACAGCAGATCCTGCCCCATAGATCTGACCCGCATATGTCGCACAGCAGCTCCTGCCCCATAGATCTGACCCACATCTGTCGCACAGCAGCTCCTTCCCCATAGATAAGACCAACATCAGCCCCACAGTAGCTCCTGCCCCATAGATCTGACCCCCATCAGCCCCACAACAGCTCCTGCCCCATAGATCCAACCCACATCAGCCCCACAGAAGCTCCTGCCCCATTGATCTGACACACATCATATGTAAAGCAGCTGCTGCCCAATAGATAAGACCCACAGTAGCTTCAGCCCCCATGATCAGACCAACATCAGCCCCACAGTAGCTCCTGCCCCATAGAACTGAACCACATATGCCCCACAGCAGCTCCTGCCCCATAGATCTGACCCAGATCTGTCGCACAGCAGCTCCTGCCCCATAGATCAGACCAACATCAGCCCAACAGTAGCTCCTGCCCCATAGATCTGACCCACAGCAGCTCCTGCCCCATAGATCTGACCCACATCAGGCCCACAGCAGCTCCTGCCCCATAGATCTGACCCACATCAGACCCACAGCAGCTGCTGACCCATAGATCTGACCCACATCTGCCCCACAGCAGCTCCTGCCCCATAGACCTGACCCACATGTTCCCCACAGCAGATCCTGCCCTATAGATCTGACCCACAGCATCTCCTGCCCCATAGATCTGACCCCCATCAGCCCCACAACAGCTCCTGCCCCATAGATCTAACCCACATCAGCCCCGCAGCAGCTCCTGCCCCATTGATCTGACCCAAATCAGCCCCGCAGCAGCTCCTGCCCCATAGATCAGACCAACATCAGCCCCACAGCAGCTCCTGCCACATAGATCTGACCCACATCAGCCCCACAACAGCTCCTGCCCCATAGATCTGACCCACATCTGCCCCAAAGCATCTCCTGCCCCATAGATCTTTCCCACATCAGCCCCACAGCAGATCCTGCCCCATAGATCTGACCAACATATGTCGCACACCAGCACCTGCCCCATAGATCTGACCCACATCTGTCGCACAGCAGCTCCTGCCCCATAGATCAGACAAACATCAGCCCAACAGTAGCTCCTGCCCCATAGATCTGACCCACAGCAGCTCCTGCCCCATAGATCTTACCCACATCAGCCCCACAGCAGCTCCTGCCCCATAGATCTGACCCACATCAGACCCACAGCAGATGCTGACCTATAGATCTGACCCACATCTGCCCCACAGCAGCTCCTGCCCCATAGACCGGACCCACATGTTCCCCACAGCAGCTCCTGCCCCATAGATCTGACCCACAGCATCTCCTGCCTCATAGATCTGATTCCATTCAGCCCCACAACAGCTCCTGCCCCATCGCTCTAACCCACATCAGCCCCGCAGCAGCTCCTGCCCCATAGATCTGACCCAAATCAGCCCCGCTGCAGCTCCTGCCCCATAGATCAGACCAACATCAGCCCCACAGTAGCTCCTGCCCCATAGATCTGACCCCCATCAGCCCCACAACAGCTCCTGCCCCATAGATCTAACCCACATCAGCTCCACACCAGATCCTGCCCCATAGATCTGACACACATCATATGTAAAGCAGCTGCTGCCCAATAGATATGACCCACAGCAGCTTCAGCCCCAAGGATCTGACCCACATCAGCCCCACAGCAACTCCTGCCCCATAGATCTGACCCACATCTACCCCAAAGCATCTCCTGCCCCATAGATCTTTCCCACATCAGCCCCACAGCAGATCCTGCCCCATAGATCTGACCCACATATGTCGCACAGCAGCACCTGCCCCATAGATCTGACCCACATCTGTCGCACAGCAGCTCCTGCCCTATAGATCTGACCCACATCAGCCCCACAGTAGCTCCTGCCCCATAGATCTCACCCACATGTGCCCCACAGCTGCTCCTGCCCCATAGATCTGACACAAATCATATGTAAAGCAGCTGCTGCCCAATAGATATGACCCACAGCAGCTTCAGCTCCAAGGTTCTGACACACAGCAGCCCCACAGCAGCTCCTGCCCCATAGATCTGACACACATGTTCCCAAGAGCAGCTCTGCCCCATTGATTTGACCCACATCAGCCCCACAGTAGCTCCTGCCCCATAGATCTGACCCCCATCAGCCCCACAGCAGCTCCGGCCCCATAGATCTGACACACATCTTATGTAAAGCAGCTGCTGCCCAATAGATATGACCCACAACAGCTCCTGCCCCATAGATCTAACCCACAGCAGCCCCACAGCAGCTCCTGCCCCATAGATCTAACCCACATCATCTCCACTGCAGCTCCTGCCCCATAGATCTGACCCAAATCTGCCCCACAGCAGATCGTGCCAAATAGATCTTAACCACAGCAGCTCCTGCCCCATAGATCTGACCCACATCAGCCCCACAGCAGCTCCTACACCATAGATCTGACCCACATCTGCCACACAGCAGCTCCTGCCCCATAGCTCTGACCCACATCTGCACCACAGCAGCTCCTCCCCATAGATCTAACACCCATCAGCCTCACAGCAGCTAATGCCCCATAGATATGCCCTACATCTGCCCCACAGCAGCTCCTGCACCATAGATCTGACCCACATCTGCAACACAGCAGCTCCTGCTCCATAAATCTGACCAACATCAGGCCCACCTCTGTTCCTGCCCCATAGATCTGACCCACAGCAGCTCCTGCGCCATAGATCTGACCCAAATCTGCCCCACAGCAGATCCTGCCAAATAGATCTTAACCACAGCAGCTCCTGCCCCATAGATCTGACCCACATCTGCCACACAGCAGCTCCTGCTTCATAGATCTGACCCACATCTGCCACACAGCAGCTCCTGCCCCATAGATCTGACCCACGTCTGCACCACAGCAGCTCCTCCCCATAGATCTAACACCCATCAGCCTCACAGCAGCTCCTGCCCCATAGATATGCCCTACATCTGCCCCAAAGCAGCTCCTGCAACATAGATCTGACCCACATCTGCAACACAGCAGCTCCTGCTCCATAAATCTGACCAACATCAGGCCCACATCTGTTCCTGCCCCATAGATCTGACCCACAGCAGCTCCTGCCCCATAGATCTGACCCACATCAGACCCACAGCAGCTGCTGACCCATAGATCTGACCCATATCTGCCCCACAGCAGCTCCTGCCCCATAGACCTGTCCCACATGTTCCCCCCAGCAGATCCTGCCCCACAGATCTGACCCACAGCATCTCCTGCCCCATAGATCTGACCCCCATCAGCCCCACAACAGCTCCTGCCCCATAGAAATGACACACATCATATGTAAAGCAGCTGCTGCCCAATAGATATGACCCACAGCAGCTTCAGCCCCAAGGATCTGACCCACATCAGCCCCACAGCAACTCCTGCCCAATAGATCTGACCCACATCTGCCCCAAAGTATCTCCTGCCCCATAGATCTTTCCCACATCAGCCCCACAGCAGATCCTGCCCCATAGATCTGACCCACATATGTCGCACAGCAGCACCTGACCCATAGATCTGACCCACACCTGTCGCACAGCAGCTCCTGCCCCATAGATGAGACCAACATCAGCCCCACAGTAGCTCCTGCCCCATAGATCTGACCCCCATCAGCCCCACAGTAGCTCCTGCCCCATAGATCTGACCCCCATCAGCCCCACAACAGCTCCTGCCCCATAGATCTGACCCACATGTTCCCAAGAGCAGCTCTGCCCCATTGATTTGACCCACATCAGCCCCACAGTAGCTCCTGCCCCATAGATCTGACCCCCATCAGCCCCACTGCAGCTCCGGCCCCATAGATCTGACACACATCATATGTAAAGCAGCTGCTGCCCAATAGATATGAGCCACAACAGCTCCTGCCCCATAGATCTAACCCACAGCAGCCCCACAGCAGCTCCTGCCCCATAGATCTGACGTACATCATCTCCACGGCAGCTCCTGCCCCATAGATCTGACCCACGTCTACACCACAGCAGCTCCTCCCCATAGATCTTACACCCATCAGCCTCACAGCAGCTCCTGCCCCATAGATCTGACCCACATCTGCAACACAGCAGCTCCTGCTCCATAAATCTGACCAACATCAGGCCCACATCTGTTCCTGCCCCATAGATATGACCCACAGCAGCTCCTGCCCCATAGATCTGACCCACATCTGTCGCACAGCAGCTCCTGCCCCATAGATGAGACCAACATCAGCCCCACAGTAGCTCCTGCCCCATAGATCTGACCCCCATCAGCCCCACAGTAGCTCCTGCCCCATAGATCTGACCCCCATCAGCCCCACAACAGCTCCTGCCCCATAGATCTAACCCACATCAGCCCCACAGCAGCTCCTGCCCCATAGATCTGACACACATCATACGTAAAGCAGCTGCTGCCCAATAGATATGACCCACAGCAGCTTCAGCCCCAAGGATCTGACCCACATCAGCCCCACAGCAACTCCTGCCCCATAGATCTGACCCACATCTGCCCCAAAGCATCTTCTGCCCCATAGATCTTTCCCACATCAGCCCCACAGCAGATCCTGCCCCATAGATCTGACCCACATCTGTCGCACAGCAGCTCCTGCCCTATAGATCTGACCCACATCAGCCCCGCAGCAGCTCCTGCCCCATCGATCTGACCCACATGTTCCCAAGAGCAGCTCTGCCCCATTGATTTGACCCACATCAGCCCCACAGTAGCTCCTGCCCCATAGATCTGACCCCCATCAGCCCCACTGCAGCTCCGGCCCCATAGATCTGACACACATCATATGTAAAGCAGCTGCTGCCCAATAGATATGAGCCACAACAGCTCCTGCCCCATAGATCTAACCCACAGCAGCCCCACAGCAGCTCCTGCCCCATAGATCTGACGTACATCATCTCCACTGCAGCTCCTGCCCCATAGATCTGACCCAAATCTGCCCCACAGCAGATCCTGCCAAATAGATCTTAACCACAGCAGCTCCTGCCCCATAGATCTGACCCACATCAGCCCCACAGCAGCTCCTACACCATAGATGTGACCCACATCTGCCACACACCATCTCCTACCCCATAGATCTTACCCACTTCTGCCCCACAGCAGCTCCTGCCCCATAGCTCTGACCCACATCTGCACCACAGCAGCTCCTGCACCATAGGTCTGACCCACATCAGCCACACAGCAGCTCCTGACTCATAAATCTGCTCCACAGTAGCTCCTGCCCCATAGATCTGACCCACATCAGACCCACAGCAGCTCCTGCCCCATAGATCTGACCCCATCAGCCCCACAGCAGCTCCTGCCATATAGATCTGACCCACATCATATGTAAAGTAGCTGCTGCGCAATAGATATGACCCACAGCAGCTTCAGCCCCAAGGATCTGACCCACATCAGTCCCACAGCAGCTCCTGCCCCATAGATCTGACCCACATCTGCCCCAAAGCATCTCCTGCCCCATAGATCTGACCAACATCAGCCCCACAGCAGCTCCTGCCCCATAGATCTAACCCACATCAGCCCCACAGCAGCTCCTGCCCCATAGATCTGACCTACATCAGCCCCACAGTAGCTCCTGCCCCATAGATCTGACCCCCATCAGCCCCACAATAGCTCCTGCCCCATAGATCTAACCCACATCAGCCCCACAGCAGCTCCTGCTTCATAGATCTGACCCACATCAGCCACACAGCAGCTCCTGACTAATAAATCTGACCCACAGTAGCTCCTGCCCCATAGATCTGACCCCCATCAGCCCCACAACAGCTCCTGCCCCATAGATCTAACCCACATCAGCCCCGCAGCAGCTCCTGCCCCATAGATCAGACCAACATCAGCCCCACAGTAGCTCCTGCCCCATAGATCTGACCCCATCAGCCCCACAACAGCTCCTGCCCCATAGATCTAACCCACATCTGCACCACAGCAGCTCCTGCCCCATAGATGTGACCCACATCTGCCCCAAAGCATCTTCTGCCCCATAGATCTTTCCCACATCAGCCCCACAGCAGATCCTGCCCCATAGATCTGACCCACAACTGTCGCACAGCAGCTCCTGCCCTATAGATCTGACCCACATCAGCCCCACAACAGCTCCTGCCCCATAGATCTGACCCACATCTGCAACACAGCAGCTCCTGCTACATAAATCTGACCAACATCAGGCCCACATCTGTTCCTGCCCCATAGATCTGACCCACATCAGACCCACAGCAGCTCCTGCCCCATAGATCTGACCCACATCTGCCCCACAGCAGCTCCTGCCCCATAGACCTGACCCACATGTTCCCCACAGCAGATCCTGCCCTATAGATCTGACCCACAGCATCTCCTGCCCCATAGATCTGACCCCCATCAGCCCCACAACAGCTCCTGCCCCATAGATCTGACCCACATCAGCCCCGCAGCAGCTCCTGCCCCATTGATCTGACCCAAGTCAGCCCCGCAGCAGCTCCTGCCCCATAGATCAGACCAACAACAACCCCACAGCAGCTCCTGCCCCATAGATCTGACACACATCATATGTAAAGCAGCTGCTGCCCAATAGATATGACCCACAGCAGCTTCAGCCCCAAGGATCTGACCCACATCAGCCCCACAGCAACTCCTGCCCCATAGATCTGACCCACATCTGCCCCAAAGCATCTCCTGCCCCATAGATCATTCCCACATCAGCCCCACAGCAGATCCTGCCCCATAGATCTGACCCACATATGTCACACAGCAGCACCTGCCCCATAGTTCTGACCCACACCTGTCGCACAGCAGCTCCTGCCCCATAGATCAGACAAACATCAGCCCAACAGCAGCTCCTGCCCCATAGACCGGACCCACATGTTCCCCACAGCAGCTCCTGCCCCATAGATCTGACCCACAGCAGCTCCTGCCCCATAGATCTGACCCCCATTAGCCCCACAACAGCTCCTGCCCCATAGATCTAACCCACATCAGCCCCGCAGCAGCTCCTGCCCCATAGATCTGACCCAAATCAGCCCCGCTGCAGCTCCTGCCCCATAGATCAGACCAACATCAGCCCCACAGTAGCTCCTGCCCCATAGATCTGACCCCCATCAGCCCCACAACAGCTCCTGCCCCATAGATCTAACCCACATCAGCCCCACAGCAGCTCCTGCCCCATAGATCTGACACACATCATATGTAAAGCACCTGCTGCCCAATAGATATGACCCACAGCAGCTTCAGCCCCAAGGATCTGACCCACATCAGCCCCACAGCAACTCCTGCCCCATAGATCTGACCCACATCTGCCCCAAAGCATCTCCTGCCCCATAGATCTTTCCCACATCAGCCCCACAGCATATCCTGCCCCATAGATCTGACCCACATATGTCGCACAGCAGCACCTGCCCCAGAGATCTGACCCACATCTGTCGCACAGCAGCTCCTGCCCCATAGATGCGACCAACATCAGCCCCACAGTAGCTCCTGCCCCATAGATCAGACCAACATCAGCCCCACAGTAGCTCCTGCCCCATAGATCTGACCCCCATCAGCCCCACAACAGCTCCTGCCCCATAGATCTAACCCACATCAGCTCCACACCATCTCCTGCCCCATAGATCTGACACACATCATATGTAAAACAGCTGCTGCCCAATAGATATGACCCACAGCAGCTTCAGCCCCAAGGATCTTTCCCACATCAGCCCCACAGCAGCTCCTGCCCCATAGATCTGACCCACATCTGTCGCACAGCAGCTCCTGCCCTATAGATCTGACCCACATCAGCCCCACAGCAGCTCTTGCCCCATAGATCTGACCAACATGTTCCCAAGAGCAGCTCTGCCCCATAGATTTGACCCCCATCAGCCCCACAACAGCTCCTGCCCCATAGATCTCACCCACATGTGCCCCACAGCTGCTCCTGCCCCATAGATCTGACACACATCATATGTAAAGCAGCTGCTGCCCAGTAGATATGAGCCACAACAGCTCCTGCCCCATAGATCGAACCCAAAGCAGCCCCACAGCAGCTCCTGCCCCATAGATCTGACGTACATCATCTCCACTGCAGCTCCTGCCCCATAGATCTGACCCAAATCTGCCCCACAGCAGATCCTGCCAAATAGATCTTAACCACAGCAGTTCCTGCCCCATAGATCTGACCCACATCAGCCCCACAGCAGCTCCTACACCATAGATCTGACCCACATCTGCCACACAGCAGCTCCTGCCCCATAGCTCTGACCCACATCTGCACCACAGCAGCTCCTCCCCATAGATCTAACACCCATCAGCCTCACAGCAGCTCCTGCCCCATAGATAAGACCTACATCTGCCCCACAGCAGCTCCTGCCCCATAGATCTGACCCACATTTGCCACACAGCAGCTCCTGCCCCATAGATCTGACCCAAATCTGCCCCACAGCAGATCCTGCCAAATAGATCTTAACCACAGCAGCTCCTGCCCCATAGATCTGACCCACATCAGCCCCACAGCAGCTCCTACACCATAGATCTGACCCACATCTGTCACACACCAGCTCCTGCTTCATAGATCTGACCCACATCTGCCACACAGCAGCTCCGGCCCCATAGATCTGACCCACGTCTGCACCACAGCAGCTCCTCCCCATAGATCTAACACCCATCAGCCTCACAGCAGCTCCTGCCCCATAGATATGCCCTACATCTGCCCCACAGCAGCTCCTGCACCATAGATCTGACCCGCATCTGCAACACAGCAGCTCCTGCTCCATAAATCTGACCAACATCAGGCCCACATCTGTTCCTGCCCCATAGATATGACCCACAGCAGCTCCTGCCCCATAGATCTGACCCACATCAGACCCACAGCAGCTGCTGACCCATAGATCTGACCCACATCTGCCCCACAGCAGCTCTTGCCCCATAGACCTGACCCACATGTTCCCCCCAGCAGCTCCTGCCCCATAGATCTGACCCACAGCATCTCCTGCCCCATAGATCTGACCCCCATCAGCCCCACAACAGCTCCTGCCCCCTAGATCTAACCCACATCAGCCCCACAGCAGCTCCTGCCCCATAGATCTGACCCCATCAGCCCCACTGCAGCTCCTGCCCCATAGATCTAACCCACATCAGCCCAACAGCAGCGCCTGCCCCATAGATCTGACACACATCATATGTAAAGCAGCTGCTGCCCAATAGATATGACCCACAGCAGCTTCAGCCCCAAGGATCTGACCCACATCAGCCCCACAGCAACTCCTGCCCCATAGATCTGACCCACATCTGCCCCAAAGCATCTTCTGCCCCATAGATCTTTCCCACATCAGCCCCACAGCAGATCCTGCCCCATAGATCTGACCCACATATGTCGCACAGCAGCACCTGCCCCATAGATCTGACCCACATCTGTCGCACAGCAGCTCCTGCCCCATAGATGAGACCAACATCAGCCCCACAGTAGCTCCTGCCCCATAGATCTGACCCCCATCAGCCCCACAGTAGCTCCTGCCCCATAGATCTGACCCCCATCAGCCCCACAACAGCTCCTGCCCCATAGATCTGACCCACATCTGTCGCACAGCAGCTCCTGCCCCATAGATCTGACCCACATCAGCCCCACAGCAGCTCCTGCCCCATAGATCTGAAACACATCATACGTAAAGCAGCTGCTGCCCAATAGATATGACCCACAGCAGCTCCTGCCCCAAGGATCTGACCCACATCAGCCCCACAGCAACTCCTGCCCCATAGATGTGACCCACATCTGCCCCAAAGCATCTTCTGCCCCATAGATCTTTCCCACATCAGCCCCACAGCAGATCCTGCCCCATAGATCTGACCCACATCTGTCGCACAGCAGCTCCTGCCCTATAGATCTGACCCACATCAGCCCCACAGCAGCTCCTGCCCCATAGATCTGACCCACATGTTCCCAAGAGCAGCTCTGCCCCATTGATTTGACCCACATCAGCCCCACAGTAGCTCCTGCCTTATAGATCTGACCCCCATCAGCCCCACTGCAGCTCCGGCCCCATAGATCTGACACACATCATATGTAAAGCAGCTGCTGCCCAATAGATATGAGCCACAACAGCTCCTGCCCCATAGATCTGACACACATCATCTCCACTGCAGCTCCTGCCCCATAGATCTGACCCAAATCTGCCCCACAGCAGATCCTGCCAAATAGATCTTAACCACAGCAGCTCCTGCCCCATAGATCTGACCCACATCAGCCCCACAGCAGCTCCTACACCATAGATCTGACCCACATCTGCCACACACCATCTCCTACCCCATAGATCTTGCCCACTTCTGCCCCACAGCAGCTCCTGCCCCATAGCTCTGACCCACATCTGCACCACAGCAGCTCCTCCCCATAGATCTAACACCCATCAGCCTCACAGCAGCTCCTGCCCCATAGATAAGCCCTACATCTGCCCCACAGCAGCTCCTGCACCATAGATCTGACCCACATCTGCAACACAGCAGCTCCTGCTCCATAAATCTGACCAACATCAGGCCCACATCTGTTCCTGCCCCATAGATCTGACCCACAGCAGCTCCAGCCCCATAGATCTGACCCACATTTGTTACACAGCAGCTCCTGCCCCATAGATCTGACCCAAATCTGCCCCACAGCAGATCCTGCCAAATAGATCTTAACCACAGCAGCTCCTGCCCCATAGATCTGACCCACATCAGCCCCACAGCAGCTCCTACACCATAGATCTGACCCACATCTGCCACACACCAGCTCCTGCTTCATAGATCTGACCCACATCTTCCACACAGCAGCTCCTGCCCCATAGATCTGACCCACGTCTACACCACAGCAGCTCCTGCCCCATAGATCTAACACCCATCAGCCTCACAGCAGCTCCTGCCCCATAGATATGCCCTATATCTGCCCCACAGCAGCTCCTGCCCCATAGATAAGCCCTACATCTGCCCCACAGCAGCTCCTGCACCATAGATCTGACCCACATCTGCAACACAGCAGCTCCTGCTCCATAAATCTGACCAACATCAGGCCCACATCTGTTCCTGCCCCATAGATCTGACCCACAGCAGCTCCTGCCCCATAGATCTGAACCACATATGCCCCACAGCAGTTCCTGCCCCATAGATCTGATCCACATCAGACCCACAGCAGCTGCTGACCCATAGATCTGACCCACATCTGCCCCACAGCAGCTCCAGCCCCATAGACCTGACCCACATGTTCCCCCCAGCAGCTCCTGCCCAATAGATCTGACCCACAGCATCTCCTGCCCCATAGATCTGACCCCCATCAGCCCCACAACAGCTCCTGCCCCCTAGATCTAACCCACATCATCCCCACAGCAGCTCCTGCCCCATAGATCTGACCCCATCAGCCCCACTGCAGCTCCTGCCCCATAGATCTGACACACATCATATGTAAAGCAGCTGCTGCCCAATAGATATGACCCACAGCAGCTTCAGCCCCAAGGATCTGACCCACATCAGCCCCACAGCAACTCCTGCCCCATAGATCTGACCCACATCTGCCCCAAAGCATCTCCAGCCCCATAGATCTTTCCCACATCAGCCCCACAGCAGATCCTGCCCCATAGATCTAACCCACATCAGACCCACAGCAGCTCCTGCCCCATAGATCTGACCCCATCAGCCCCACAACAGCTCCTGCCCCATAGATCTGACCCACATCAGCCCCACAGTAGCTCCTGCCCCATAGATCTGACCCCCATCAGCCCCACAACAGCTCCTGCCCCATAGATCTAACCCACATCAGCCCCACAGCAGCTCCTGCTTCATAGATCTGACCCACATCTGCCACACAGCAGCTCCTGCCCCATAGATCTGACCTACGTCTACACCACAGCAGCTCCTCCCCATAGATCTAACACCCATCAGCCTCACAGCAGCTCCTGCCCCATAGATAAGCCCTACATCTGCCCCACAGCAGCTCCTGCACCATAGATCTGACCCACATCTGCAAAACAGCAGCTCCTGCTCTATAAATCTGACCAACATCAGGCCCACATCTGTTCCTGCCCCATAGATCTGACCCACAGCACCTCCTGGCCCATAGATCTGACCCACATGTGCCCCACAGCAGCTCCAAACTCATAGATCTGACCCACATCACTCCAACAGCAGATTTTGCACCATAGATATGTCCCTCATCTGCCCCACAGCAACTCCTGCCCCATAGGTCTGACCCACATGTGCCCCACAGCAGCACCTGCCATATAGATCTGACCCACATATGCCCCACAGCAGCTCCTGCCCCATAGATCTGACCCACATCAGCCACACAGCAGCTCCTGACTCATAAATCTGACCCACAGTAGCTCCTGCCCCATAGATCTGACCCCCATCAGCCCCACAACAGCTCCTGCCCCATAGATCTAACCCACATCAGCCCCACAGCAGCTCCTGCCCCATAGATCTGACCCAAATCAGCCCCGCAGCAGCTCCTGCCCCATAGATCAGACCAACATCAGCCCCACAGTAGCTCCTGCCCCATAGATCTGACCCCATCAGCCCCACAACAGCTCCTGCCCCATAGATCTAACCCACATCAGCCCCACAGCAGCTCCTGCCCCATAGATCTGACACACATCTGCCCCACAGCAGATCCTACCAAATAGATCTTAACCACAGCAGCTCCTGCCCCATAGATCTGACATACATCAGCCCCACAGCAGCTCCTACACCATAGATCTGACCCACATCTGCCACACAGCAGCTCCTGCCCCATAGCTCTGACCCACATCTGCACCACAGCAGCTCCTCCCCATAGATCTAACACCCATCAGCCTCACAGCAGCTCCTGCCCCATAGATAAGCCCTACATCTGCCCCACAGCAGCTCCTGCACCATAGATCTGACCCACATCTGCAACACAGCAGCTCCTGCTCCATAAATCTGACCAACATCAGGCCCACATATGTTCCTGCCCCATAGATCTGACCCACAGCAGCTCCTGCCCCATAGATCTGACCCACATTTGCCAAACAGCAGCTCCTGCCCCATAGATCTGACCCAAATCTGCCCCACAGCAGATCCTGCCAAATAGATCTTAAACACAGCAGCTCCTGCCCCATAGATCTGACCCACATCTGCACCACAGCAGCTCCTACACCATAGATCTGACCCACATCTGCCACACACCACCTCCTACCCCATAGATCTGACCCACATCAGCCCCACAGCAGCTCCTACACCATAGATCTGACCCACATCTGCCACACACCATCTCCTACCCCATAGATCTTACCCACTTCTGCCCCACAGCAACTCCTGCCCCATAGCTCTGACCCACATCTGCACCACAGCAGCTCCTCCCCATAGATCTAACACCCATCAGCCTCACAGCAGCTCCTGCCCCATAGATAAGCCCTACATCTGCCCCACAGCAGCTCCTGCACCATAGATCTGACCCACATCTGCAACACAGCAGCTCCTGCTCCATATATCTGACCAACATCAGGCCCACATCAGTTCCTGCCCCATAGATCTGACCCACAGCAGCTCCTGCCCCATAGATCTGACCCACATCTGCCCCACAGCAGCTCCTGCCCCATAGACCTGACCCACATGTTCCCCACAGCAGCTCCTGCCCCATAGATCTTAACCACAGCATCTCCTGCCCCATAGATCTGACCACCATCAGCCCCACAACAGCACCTGCACCATAGATCTGACCCACATCTGCAACACAGCAGCTCCTGCTCCATAAATCTGACCAACATCAGGCCCACATCTGTTCCTGCCCCATAGATCTGACCCACAGCAGCTCCTGCCCCATAGATCTGACCCACATCTGCCCCACAGCAGCTCCTGCCCCATAGACCTGACCCACATGTTCCCCACAGCAGTTCCTGCCCCATAGATCTGACCCAGAGCATCTCCTGCCCCATAGATCTGACCCCCATCAGCCCCACAACAGCTCCTGCCCCATAGATCTGACCCACATCAGCCCCACAGCAGCTCCTGCCCCATAGATCTGACCCAAATCAGCCCCGCAGCACCTCCTGCCCCATAGATCAGACCAACATCAGCCCCACAGCAGCTCCTGCCCCATAGATCTGACACACATCATATGTAAAGCAGCTGCTGCCCAATAGATATGACCCACAGCAGCTTCAGCCCCAAGGATCTGACTCACATCAGCCCCACAGCAACTCCTGCCCCATAGATCTGACCCACATCTGCCCCAAAGCATCTCCTGCCCCATAGATCTTTCCCACATCAGCCCCACAGCAGATCCTGCCCCATAGATCTGACCCACATATGTCGCACAGCAGCACCTGCCCCATAGATCTGACCAACATCTGTCGCACAGCAGCTCCTGCCCCATAGATCAGACCAACATCTGCCCCACAGTAGCTCCTGCCCCATAGATCTGACCCCCATCAGCCCCACAGTAGCTCCTGCCCCATAGATCTGACCCCCATCAGCCCCACAACAGCTCCTGCCCCATAGATCTAACCCACATCAGACCCACAGCAGCTCCTGCCCCATAGATCTGACCCACATTTGCCACACAGCAGCTCCTGCCCCATAGATCTGACCCAAATCTGCCCCACAGCAGATCCTGCCAAATAGATCTTAACCACAGCAGCTCCTGCCCCATAGATCTGACCCACATCAGCCCCACAGCAGCTCCTACAGCATAGATCTGACCCACATCTGTCACACACCAGCTCCTGCTTCATAGATCTGACCCACATCTGCCACACAGCAGCTCCGGCCCCATAGATCTGACCCACGTCTGCACCACAGCAGCTCCTCCCCATAGATCTAACACCCATCAGCCTCACAGCAGCTCCTGCCCCATAGATATGCCCTACATCTGCCCCACAGCAGCTCCTGCACCATAGATCTGACCCGCATCTGCAACACAGCAGCTCCTGCTCCATAAATCTGACCAACATCAGGCCCACATCTGTTCCTGCCCCATAGATATGACCCACAGCAGCTCCTGCCCCATAGATCTGACCCACATCAGACCCACAGCAGCTGCTGACCCATAGATCTGACCCACATCTGCCCCACAGCAGCTCTTGCCCCATAGACCTGACCCACATGTTCCCCCCAGCAGCTCCTGCCCCATAGATCTGACCCACAGCATCTCCTGCCCCATAGATCTGACCCCCATCAGCCCCACAACAGCTCCTGCCCCCTAGATCTAACCCACATCAGCCCCACAGCAGCTCCTGCCCCATAGATCTGACCCCATCAGCCCCACTGCAGCTCCTGCCCCATAGATCTAACCCACATCAGCCCAACAGCAGCGCCTGCCCCATAGATCTGACACACATCATATGTAAAGCAGCTGCTGCCCAATAGATATGACCCACAGCAGCTTCAGCCCCAAGGATCTGACCCACATCAGCCCCACAGCAACTCCTGCCCCATAGATCTGACCCACATCTGCCCCAAAGCATCTTCTGCCCCATAGATCTTTCCCACATCAGCCCCACAGCAGATCCTGCCCCATAGATCTGACCCACATATGTCGCACAGCAGCACCTGCCCCATAGATCTGACCCACATCTGTCGCACAGCAGCTCCTGCCCCATAGATGAGACCACCATCAGCCCCACAGTAGCTCCTGCCCCATAGATCTGACCCCCATCAGCCCCACAGTAGCTCCTGCCCCATAGATCTGACCCCCATCAGCCCCACAACAGCTCCTGCCCCATAGATCTGACCCACATCAGCCCCACAGCAGCTCCTGCCCCATAGATCTGACCCACATCAGCCCCACAGCAGCTCCTGCCCCATAGATCTGACACACATCATACGTAAAGCAGCTGCTGCCCAATAGATATGACCCACAGCAGCTCCTGCCCCAAGGATCTGACCCACATCAGCCCCACAGCAACTCCTGCCCCATAGATGTGACCCACATCTGCCCCAAAGCATCTTCTGCCCCATAGATCTTTCCCACATCAGCCCCACAGCAGATCCTGCCCCATAGATCTGACCCACATCTGTCGCACAGCAGCTCCTGCCCTATAGATCTGACCCACATCAGCCCCACAGCAGCTCCTGCCCCATAGATCTGACCCACATGTTCCCAAGAGCAGCTCTGCCCCATTGATTTGACCCACATCAGCCCCACAGTAGCTCCTGCCTTATAGATCTGACCCCCATCAGCCCCACTGCAGCTCCGGCCCCATAGATCTGACACACATCATATGTAAAGCAGCTGCTGCCCAATAGATATGAGCCACAACAGCTCCTGCCCCATAGATCTAACCCACAGCAGCCCCACAGCAGCTCCTGCCCCATAGATCTGACACACATCATCTCCACTGCAGCTCCTGCCCCATAGATCTGACCCAAATCTGCCCCACAGCAGATCCTGCCAAATAGATCTGACCCACAGCAGCTACTGCCCCATAGATCTGACCCACATTTGCCACACAGCAGCTCCTGCCCCATAGATCTGACCCAAATCGGCCCCACAGCAGATCCTGCCAAATAGATCTTAACCACAGCAGCTCCTGCCCCATAGATCTGACCCACATCAGCCCCACAGCAGCTCCTACACCATAGATCTGACCCACATCTGCCACACACCATCTCCTACCCCATAGATCTTGCCCACTTCTGCCCCACAGCAGCTCCTGCCCCATAGCTCTGACCCACATCTGCACCACAGCAGCTCCTCCCCATAGATCTAACACCCATCAGCCTCACAGCAGCTCCTGCCCCATAGATAAGCCCTACATCTGCCCCACAGCAGCTCCTGCACCATAGATCTGACCCACATCTGCAACACAGCAGCTCCTGCTCCATAAATCTGACCAACATCAGGCCCACATCTGTTCCTGCCCCATAGATCTGACCCACAGCAGCTCCAGCCCCATAGATCTGACCCACATTTGCCACACAGCAGCTCCTGCCCCATAGATCTGACCCAAATCTGCCCCACAGCAGATCCTGCCAAATAGATCTTAACCACAGCAGCTCCTGCCCCATAGATCTGACCCACATCAGCCCCACAGCAGCTCCTACACCATAGATCTGACCCACATCTGCCACACACCAGCTCCTGCTTCATAGATCTGACCCACATCTTCCACACAGCAGCTCCTGCCCCATAGATCTGACCCACGTCTACACCACAGCAGCTCCTGCCCCATAGATCTAACACCCATCAGCCTCACAGCAGCTCCTGCCCCATAGATATGCCCTACATCTGCCCCACAGCAGCTCCTGCACCATAGATCTGACCCACATCTGCAACACAGCAGCTCCTGCTCCATAAATCTGACCAACATCAGGCCCACATCTGTTCCTGCCCCATAGATCTGACCCACAGCAGCTCCTGCCCCATAGATCTGAACCACATATGCCCCACAGCAGTTCCTGCCCCATAGATCTGATCCACATCAGACCCACAGCAGCTGCTGACCCATAGATCTGACCCACATCTGCCCCACAGCAGCTCCAGCCCCATAGACCTGACCCACATGTTCCCCCCAGCAGCTCCTGCCCAATAGATCTGACCCACAGCATCTCCTGCCCCATAGATCTGACCCCCATCAGCCCCACAACAGCTCCTGCCCCCTAGATCTAACCCACATCATCCCCTCAGCAGCTCCTGCCCCATAGATCTGACCCCATCAGCCCCACTGCAGCTCCTGCCCCATAGATCTGACACACATCATATGTAAAGCAGCTGCTGCCCAATAGATATGACCCACAGCAGCTTCAGCCCCAAGGATCTGACCCACATCAGCCCCACAGCAACTCCTGCCCCATAGATCTGACCCACATCTGCCCCAAAGCATCTCCAGCCCCATAGATCTTTCCCACATCAGCCCCACAGCAGATCCTGCCCCATAGATCTAACCCACATCAGACCCACAGCAGCTCCTGCCCCATAGATCTGACCCCATCAGCCCCACAACAGCTCCTGCCCCATAGATCTGACCCACATAAGCCCCACAGCAGCTCCTGCCACATAGATCTGACCCACATCATATGTAAAGTAGCTGCTGTGCAATAGATATGACCCACAGCAGCTTCAGCCCCAAGGATCTGACCAACATCAGCCCCACAGCAGCTCCTGCCCCATAGATCTGACCCACATCTGCCCCAAAGCATCTCCTGCCCCATAGATCTTTCCCACATCAGCCCCACAGCAGCTCCTGCCCCATAGATCTAACCCACATCAGCCCCACAGCAGCTCCTGCCCCATAGATCTGACCCACATCAGCCCCACAGTAGCTCCTGCCCCATAGATCTGACCCCCATCAGCCCCACAACAGCTCCTGCCCCATAGATCTAACCCACATCAGCCCCACAGCAGCTCCTGCTTCATAGATCTGACCCACATCTGCCACACAGCAGCTCCTGCCCCATAGATCTGACCTACGTCTACACCACAGTAGCTCCTCCCCATAGATCTAACACCCATCAGCCTCACAGCAGCTCCTGCCCCATAGATAAGCCCTACATCTGCCCCACAGCAGCTCCTGCACCATAGATCTGACCCACATCTGCAAAACAGCAGCTCCTGCTCTATAAATCTGACCAACATCAGGCCCACATCTGTTCCTGCCCCATAGATCTGACCCACAGCACCTCCTGGCCCATAGATCTGACCCACATGTGCCCCACAGCAGCTCCAAACTCATAGATCTGACCCACATCACTCCAACAGCAGATTTTGCACCATAGATATGTCCCTCATCTGCCCCACAGCAACTCCTGCCCCATAGGTCTGACCCACATGTGCCCCACAGCAGCACCTGCCATATAGATCTGACCCACATATGCCCCACAGCAGCTCCTGCCCCATAGATCTGACCCACATCAGCCACACAGCAGCTCCTGACTCATAAATCTGACCCACAGTAGCTCCTGCCCCATAGATCTGACCCCCATCAGCCCCACAACAGCTCCTGCCCCATAGATCTAACCCACATCAGCCCCACAGCAGCTCCTGCCCCATAGATCTGACCCAAATCAGCCCCGCAGCAGCTCCTGCCCCATAGATCAGACCAACATCAGCCCCACAGTAGCTCCTGCCCCATAGATCTGACCCCATCAGCCCCACAACAGCTCCTGCCCCATAGATCTAACCCACATCAGCCCCACAGCAGCTCCTGCCCCATAGATCTGACACACATCTGCCCCACAGCAGATCCTGCCAAATAGATCTTAAACACAGCAGCTCCTGCCCCATAGATCTGACATACATCAGCCCCACAGCAGCTCCTACACCATAGATCTGACCCACATCTGCCACACAGCAGCTCCTGCCCCATAGCTCTGACCCACATCAGCACCACAGCAGCTCCTCCCCATAGATCTAACACCCATCAGCCTCACAGCAGCTCCTGCCCCATAGATAAGCCCTACATCTGCCCCACAGCAGCTCCTGCACCATAGATCTGACCCACATCTGCAACACAGCAGCTCCTGCTCCATAAATCTGACCAACATCAGGCCCACATCTGTTCCTGCCCCATAGATCTGACCCACAGCAGCTCCTGCCCCATAGATCTGACCCACATTTGCCACACAGCAGCTCCTGCCCCATAGATCTGACCCAAATCTGCCCCACAGCAGATCCTGCCAAATAGATCTTAAACACAGCAGCTCCTGCCCCATAGATCTGACCCACATCTGCACCACAGCAGCTCCTACACCATAGATCTGACCCACATCTGCCACACACCACCTCCTACCCCATAGATCTGACCCACATCAGCCCCACAGCAGCTCCTACACCATAGATCTGACCCACATCTGCCACACACCATCTCCTACCCCATAGATCTTACCCACTTCTGCCCCACAGCAACTCCTGCCCCATAGCTCTGACCCACATCTGCACCACAGCAGCTCCTCCCCATAGATCTAACACCCATCAGCCTCACAGCAGCTCCTGCCCCATAGATAAGCCCTACATCTGCCCCACAGCAGCTCCTGCACCATAGATCTGACCCACATCTGCAACACAGCAGCTCCTGCTCCATAAATCTGACCAACATCAGGCCCACATCTGTTCCTGCCCCATAGATCTGACCCACAGCAGCTCCTGCCCCATAGATCTGACCCACATCTGCCCCACAGCATCTCCTGCCCCATAGACCTGACCCACATGTTCCCCACAGCAGCTCCTGCCCCATAGATCTTAACCACAGCATCTCCTGCCCCATAGATCTGACCACCATCAGCCCCACAACAGCTCCTGCACCATAGATCTGACCCACATCTGCAACACAGCAGCTCCTGCTCCATAAATCTGACCAACATCAGGCCCACATCTGTTCCTGCCCCATAGATCTGACCCACAGCAGCTCCTGCCCCATAGATCTGACCCACATCTGCCCCACAGCAGCTCCTGCCCCATAGACCTGACCCACATGTTCCCCACAGCAGTTCCTGCCCCATAGATCTGACCCAGAGCATCTCCTGCCCCATAGATCTGACCCCCATCAGCCCCACAACAGCTCCTGCCCCATAGATCTGACCCAAATCAGCCCCGCAGCACCTCCTGCCCCATAGATCAGACCAACATCAGCCCCACAGCAGCTCCTGCCCCATAGATCTGACACACATCATATGTAAAGCAGCTGCTGCCCAATAGATATGACCCACAGCAGCTTCAGCCCCAAGGATCTGACTCACATCAGCCCCACAGCAACTCCTGCCCCATAGATCTGACCCACATCTGCCCCAAAGCATCTCCTGCCCCATAGATCTTTCCCACATCAGCCCCACAGCAGATCCTGCCCCATAGATCTGACCCACATATGTCGCACAGCAGCACCTGCCCCATAGATCTGACCAACATCTGTCGCACAGCAGCTCCTGCCCCATAGATCAGACCAACATCTGCCCCACAGTAGCTCCTGCCCCATAGATCTGACCCCCATCAGCCCCACAGTAGCTCCTGCCCCATAGATCTGACCCCCATCAGCCCCACAACAGCTCCTGCCCCATAGATCTAACCCACATCAGCCCCACAGCAGCTCCTGCCCCATAGATCTGACCCAAATCAGACCCGCAGCAGCTCCTGCCCCAAAGATCAGACCAACATCAGCCCCACAGTAGCTCCTGCCCCATAGATCTGACCCCATCAGCCCCACAACAGCTCCTGCCCCATAGATCTAACCCACATCAGCCCCACAGCAGCTCCTGCCCCATAGATCTGACACACATCTGCCCCACAGCAGATCCTGCCAAATAGATCTTAACCACAGCAGCTCCTGCCCCATAGATCTGACCCAAATCTGCCCCACAGCAGCTCCTACACCATAGATCTGACCCACATCTGCCACACAGCAGCTCCTGCCCCATAGCTCTGACCCACATCTGCACCACAGCAGCTCCTCCCCATAGATCTAACACCCATCAGCCTCACAGCAGCTCCTGCCCCATAGATAAGCCCTACATCTGCCCCACAGCAGCTCCTGCACCATAGATCTGACCCACATCTGCAACACAGCAGCTCCTGCTCCATAAATCTGACCAACATCAGGCCAACATCTGTTCCTGCCCCATAGATCACACCCACAGCAGCTCCTGCCCCATAGATCTGACCCACATTTGCCACACAGCAGCTCCTGCCCCATAGATCTGACCCAAATCTGCCCCACAGCAGATCCTGCCAAATAGATCTTAAACACAGCAGCTCCTGCCCCATAGATCTGACCCACATCAGCCCCACAGCAGCTCCTGCCCCATAGATCTGACCCCCATCAGCCACACAGTAGCTCCTGTACCATAGATCTGACCCCCATCAGCCCCACAACAGCTCCTGCCCCATAGATCTAACCCACATCAGCCCCACAGCAGCTCCTGCCCCATAGATCTGACACACATCATATGTAAAGCAGCTGCTGCCCAATAGATATGACCCACAGCAGCTTCAGCCCCAAGGATCTGACCCACATCAGCCCCACAGCAGCTCCTGCCTCATAGATCTGACCCACATCTGTCGCACAGCAGCTCCTGCCCTATAGATCTGACCCACATCAGCCCCACAGCAGCTCCTGCCCCATAGATCTGACCCACATGTTCCCAAGAACAGCTCTGCCCCATTGATTTGACCCACATCAGCCCCACAGCAGCTCCTCCCCATAGATCTAACTCCCATCAGCCTCACAGCAGCTCCTGCCCCATAGATAAGCCCTACATCTGCCCAACAGCAGCTCCTGCACCATAGATCTGACCCACATCTGCAACACAGCAGCTCCTGCTCCATAAATCTGACCAACATCAGGCCCACATCTGTTCCTGCCCCATAGATCTGACCCACAGCAGCTCCTGCCCCATAGATCTGACCCACATTTGCCACACAGCAGCTCCTGCCCCATAGATCTGACCCAAATCTGCCCCACAGCAGATCCTGCCAAATAGATCTTAACCACAGCAGCTCCTGCCCCATAGATCTGACCCACATCAGCCCCACAGCAGCTCCTGCCCCATAGATCTGACCCACATCAGACCCACTGCAGCTGCTGACCCATAGATCTGACCCACATCTGCCCCACAGCAGCTCCTGCCCCATAGACCTGACCCACATGTTCCCCCCAGCAGCTCCTGCCCAATAGATCTGACCCACAGCATCTCCTGCCCCATAGATCTGACCCCCATCAGCCCCACAACAGCTCCATCCCCATAGATCTAACCCACATCAGCCCCACAGCAGCTCCTGCCCGATAGATCTGACCCAAATCAGCCCCGCAGCAGCTCCTGCCCCATAGATCAGACCAACATCAGCCCCACAGTAGCTCCTGCCCCATAGATCTGACCCCATCAGCCCCACAACAGCTCCTGCCCCATAGATCTAACCCACATCAGCCCCACAGCAGCTCCTGCCCCATAGATCTGACCCACATCTGCTTCAAAGCATCTCCTGCCCCATAGATCTTTCCCACATCAGCCCCACAGCAGATCCTGCCCCATAGATCTGACCCACATATGTCGCACAGCAGCACCTGCCCCACAGATCTGACCCACATCTGTCGCACAGCAGCTCCTGCCCCATAGATGAGACCAACATCAGCCCCACAGTAGCTCCTGCCCCTTAGATCTGACCCCCATCAGCCCCACAGTAGCTCCTGCCCCATAGATCTGACCCCCATCAGCCCCACAACAGCTCCTGCCCCATAGATCTGAAACACATCATATGTAAAGCAGCTGCTGCCCAATAGATATGACCCACAGCAGCTTGAGCCCCAAGGATCTGACCCACATCAGCCCCACAGCAGCTCCTGCCCCATAGATCTGACCCACATCTGTCGCACAGCAGCTCCTGCCCCATAGATCTGACCCAGATCTGTCGCACAGCGGCTCTTGCCCCATAGATCTGACCCACATCTGTCACACAGCAGCTCCTGCCCCATAGATCTGACCCACAAGTTCCCAAGAGCAGCTCTGCCCCATTGATTTGACCCACAACAGCCCCACAGTAGCTCCTGCCCCATAGATCTAACCCACATCAGCCCAACAGCAGCTCCTGCCCCATAGATCTGACCCACATCTGCCACACACCATCTCCTACCACATAGATCTTACCCACTTCTGCCCCACAGCAGCTCCTGCCCCATAGCTCTGACCCACATCTGCACCACAGCAGCTCCTCCCCATAGATCTAACACGCATCAGCCTCACAGCAGCTCCTGCCCCATAGATAAGCCCTACATCTGCCCCACAGCAGCTCCTGCAACATAGATCTGACCCACGTCTTCAACACAGCAGCTCCTGCTCCATAAATCTGACCCACATCAGCCCCACAGCAGCTCCTGCCCCATAGATCTGACCCACATCAGACCCACATCAGCTGCTGACCCATAGATCTGACCCACATCTGCCCCACAGCAGCTCCTGCCCCATAGATCAGACCCACAGCATATCCTGCCCCATAGATCTGACCCCCATCAGCCCCACAACAGCTTTGGCCCTTTAGATCTAACCCACATCAGCCCCAAAGCAGCTCCTGCCCCATAGATCTGACCCAAATCAGCCCCGCAGCAGCTCCTGCCCCATAGATCAGACCAACATCAGCCCCACAGTAGCTCCTGCCCCATAGATCTGACCCCCATCAGCCCCACAACAGCTCCTGCCCCATAGATCTAACCCACATCAGCCCCACAGCAGCTCCTGCCCCATAGATCTGACACACATCATATGTAAAGCAGCTGCTGCCCAATAGATATGACCCAGAGCAGCTTCAGCCCCAAGGTTCTGACCCACATCAGCCCCACAGCAACTCCTGCTCCATAGATCTGACCCACATCTGCCACAAAGCATCTCCTGCCCCATAGATCTTACCCACATCAGCCACACAGCAGATCCTGCCCCATAGATCTGACCCACATATGTCGCACAGCAGCACCTGCCCCATAGATCTGACCCACATCTGTCGCACAGCAGCTCCTGCCCCATAGATGAGACCAACATCAACCCCACAGCAGCTCCTGCCCCATAGATCTGACCCACAGCATCTCCTGCCCCATAGATCTGACCCCCATCAGCCCCACAACAGCTCCTGCCCCATAGATCTTACCCACAGCAGCCCCTCAGCAGCTCCTGCCCCATAGATCTGACCCAAATCAGCCCCGCAGCAGCTCCTGCCCCATAGATCTGACCCACAGCATCTCCTGCCCCGTAGATCTGACCCCCATCAGCCCCACAACAGCTCCTGCCCCATAGATCTAACCCACATCAACCCCACGGCAGCTCCTGCCCCATAGATCTGACCCACATCTGCCCCAAAGCATCTCCTGCCCCATAGATCTTTCCCACATCAGCCCCACAGCAGATCCTGCCCCATAGATCTGACCCACATATGTCGCACAGCAGCACCTGCCCCATAGATCTGACCCACATCTGTCGCACAGCAGCTCCTCCCCATAGATCAGACAAACATCAGCCCAACTGTAGCTCCTGCCCCATAGATCTGACCCACAGCAGATCCTGCCCCATAGATCAGACCCACAACAGCCCCACAGCAGCTCCTGCCACATAGATCTGACCCACATATTCCCCACAGCAGCTCCAGCCCCATAGACCGGACTCACATGTTCCCCACAGCAGCTCCTGCCCCATAGATCTGACCCACAGCATCTCCTGCCCCATAGATCTGACCCCCATCAGCCCCACAACAGCTCCTGCACCATAGATCTGACCCAAATCAGCCCCGCAGCAGCTCCTGCCCCATAGATCAGACAAATATCAGCCCCACAGTAGCTCCTGCCCCATAGATCTGACCCCCATCAGCCCCACAACAGCTCCTGCCCCATAGATCTAACCCACATCAGCCCCACAGCAGCTCCTGCCCCATAGATCTGACACACATCATATGTAAAGCAGCTGCTGCCAAATAGATATGACCCACAGCAGCTCCTGCCCCAAGGATCTGACCCACATCAGGCCCACAGCAACTCCTGCCCCATAGATCTGACCCACATCTGCCCCAAAGCATCTCCTGCCCCATAGATCTAACCCACATCAGCCCCACAGCAGCTCCTGCCCCATAGATCTGACGTGCATCATCTCCACTGCAGCTCCTGCCCCATAGATCTGACCCAAATCTGCCCCACAGCAGATCCTGCCAAATAGATCTTATCCACAGCAGCTCCTGCCCCATAGATCTGACCCAGATCTGTCGCACAGCGGCTCTTGCCCCATAGATCTGACCCACATCTGTCACACAGCAGCTCCTGCCCCATAGATCTGACCCACAAGTTCCCAAGAGCAGCTCTGCCCCATTGATTTGACCCACAACAGCCCCACAGTAGCTCCTGCCCCATAGATCTAACCCACATCAGCCCAACAGCAGCTCCTGCCCCATAGATCTGACCCACATCTGCCACACACCATCTCCTACCCCATAGATCTTACCCACTTCTGCCCCACAGCAGCTCCTGCCCCATAGCTCTGACCCACATCTGCACCACAGCAGCTCCTCCCCATAGATCTAACACCCATCAGCCTCACAGCAGCTCCTGCCCCATAGATAAGCCCTACATCTGCCCCACAGCAGCTCCTGCAACATAGATCTGACCCACGTCTTCAACACAGCAGCTCCTGCTCCATAAATCTGACCAACATCAGGCCCACATCTGTTCCTGCCCCATAGATCTGACCCACAGTAGCTCCTGCCCCATAGATCTGACCCACATCAGCCCCACAGCAGCTCCTGCCCCATAGATCTGACCCACATCAGACCCACATCAGCTGCTGACCCATAGATCTGACCCACATCTGCCCCACAGCAGCTCCTGCCCCATAGATCAGACCCACAGCATCTCCTGCCCCATAGATCTGACCCCCATCAGCCCCACAACAGCTCCGGCCCTTTAGATCTAACCCACATCAGCCCCAAAGCAGCTCCTGCCCCATAGATCAGACCAACATCAGCCCCACAGTAGCTCCTGCCCCATAGATCTGACCCCCATCAGCCCCACAACAGCTCCTGCCCCATAGATCTAACCCACATCAGCCCCACAGCAGCTCCTGCCCCATAGATCTGACACACATCATATGTAAAGCAGCTGCTGCCCAATAGATATGATCCAGAGCAGCTTCAGCCCCAAGGTTCTGACCCACATCAGCCCCACAGCAACTCCTGCTCCATAGATCTGACCCACATCTGCCACAAAGCATCTCCTGCCCCATAGATCTTACCCACATCAGCCACACAGCAGATCCTGCCCCATAGATCTGACCCACATATGTCGCACAGCAGCACCTGCCCCATAGATCTGACCCACATCTGTCGCACAGCAGCTCCTGCCCCATAGATGAGACCAACATCAACCCCACAGCAGCTCCTGCCCCATAGATCTGACCCACAGCATCTCCTGCCCCATAGATCTGACCCCCATCAGCCCCACAGCAGCTCCTGCCCCATCGATCTGACCCACAGCAGCCCCTCAGCAGCTCCTGCCCCATAGATCTGACCCAAATCAGCCCCGCAGCAGCTCCTGCCCCATAGATCTTAATCACTTCTGCCCCACAGCAGCTCCTGCCCCGTAGATCTGACCCACAGCATCTCCTGCCCCATAGATCTAACCCACATCAGCCCCACAGCAGCTCCTGCCCCATAGATCTGACGTGCATCATCTCCACTGCAGCTCCTGCCCCATAGATCTGACCCAAATCTGCCCCACAGCAGATCCTGCCAAATAGATCTTATCCACAGCAGCTCCTGCCCCATAGATCTGACCCACATCAGCCCCACAGCAGCTCCTACACCATAGATCTGACCCACATCTGCCACACAGCAGCTCCTGCCCCATAGCTCTGACCCACATCTGCACCACAGCAGCTCCTCCCCATAGATCTAACACCCATCAGCCTCACAGCAGCTCCTGCCCCATAGATATGCCCTACATCTGCCCCACAGCAGCTCCAGCACCATAGATCTGACCCACATCTGCAACACAGCAGCTCCTGCTCCATAAATCTGACCAACATCAGGCCCACATCTGTTCCTGCCCCATAGACCTGACCCACATGTTCCCCACAGCAGCTCCTGCACCATAGATCTGACCCACATGTTCCCAAGAGCAGCTCTGCCCAATTGATTTGACCCACATCAGCCCCACAGTAGCTCCTGCCCCATAGATCTGACTCCCATCAGCCCCACTGCAGCTCCGGCCCCATAGATCTGACACACATCTGCACCACAGCAGCTCCTCCCCATAGATCTAACACCCATCAGCCTCACAGCAGCTTCTGCCCCATAGATATGCCCTACATCTGCCCCACAGCAGCTCCTGCACCATAGATCAGACCCACATGAGCCCCACAGTAGCTCCTGCCCCATAGATCTGAACCACATCAGACCCACAGCAGCTGCTGACCCATAGATCTGACCTACATCTGCCCCACAGCAGCTCCTGCCCCATAGACCTGACCCACATGTTCCCCACAGCAGCTCCTGCCCCATAGATCTGACCCACAGCATCTCCTGCCCCATAGATCTGACCCCCATCAGCCACACAGCAGCTTCTACCCCATAGATCTAACCCACATCAGCCCCACAGCAGCTCCTGACCCATAGATCTGACCCAAATCAGCCCCGCAGCAGCTCCTGCCCCATAGATCAGACCAACATCAGCCCCACAGTAGCTCCTGCCCTATAGATCTGACACCATCAGCCCCACAACAGTTCCTGCCCCATAGATCTGACCCTCATCAGCCCCACAGCAGCTCCTGCCCCATAGATCTGACCCACATCTGCCCCAAAGCATCTCCTGCCCCATAGATCTTTCCCACATCAGCCCCACAGCAGATCCTGCCCCATAGATCTGACCCACATATGTCGCACAGCAGCACCTGCCCCATAGATCTGACCCACATCTGTCGCACAGCAGCTCCTGCCCCATAGATGAGACCAACATCAGCCCCACTGTAGCTCCTGCCCCATAGATCTGACCTACATCAGCCCCACAGTAGCTCCTGCCCCATAGATCTGACCCACATGTTCCCCCCAGCAGCTCCTACACCATAGATCTGACCCACATCTGCCACACACCATCTCCTACCCCATAGATCTTAATCACTTCTGCCCCACAGCAGCTCCTGCCCCATAGCTCTGACCCACATCTGCACCACAGCAGTTCCTCCCCATAGATCTAACACCCATCAGCCTCACAGCAGCTCCTGCCCCATAGATATGCCCTACATCTGCCCCACAGCAGCTCCTGCCCCATAGATCTGACCCACATCAGCCCCACAGCAGCTAATGCCCCATAGATCTGACCCACATCAGACGCACAGCAGCTGCTGACCCATAGATCAGACCAACATCAGCCACACAGTAGCTCCTACCCCATAGATATGACCCCATCAGCCCCAAAACAGCTTCTGCCCCATAGATCTGACCCACATCAGCCCCACAGCAGCTCCTGCCCAATAGATCTGACACACATGTTCCCAAGAGCAGCTCTGCCCCATTGATTTGACCCACAGCAGCCCCACAGCAGCTGCTACCCCATAGATCTGACGTACATCATCTCCACTGCAGCTCCTGCCCCATAGATCTGACCCACATCAGCCCCACAGCAGCTCCTGCCCCATAGATCTGACCCAAATCAGCCCCGCAGCAGCTCCTGCCCCATAGATCAGACCAACACCAGCCCCACAGCAGCTCCTGCCCCATAGATCTGACACACATCATATGTAAAGCAGCTGCTGCCCAATAGATATGACCCACAGCAGCTTCAGCCCCAAGGATCTGACCCACATCAGCCCCACAGCGACTCCTGCCCCATAGATCTGACCCTCATCTGCCCCAAAGAATCTCCTGCCCCATAGATCTTTCCCACATCAGCCCCACAGCAGATCCTGCCCCATAGATCTGACCCACATATGTCGCACAGCAGCTCCTGCCCCATAGATGAGACCAACATCAGCCCCACAGTAGCTCCTGCCCCATAGATCAGACCCCCATCAGCCCCACAGTAGCTCCTGCCCCATAGATCTGACCCACATCAGCCCCACAGCAGCTCCTGCCCCATAGATCTGACCCACATTTGCCACACAGCAGCTCCTGCCCCATAGATCTGACCCAAATCTGCCCCACAGCAGATCCTGCCAAATAGATCTTAAACACAGCAGCTCCTGCCCCATAGATCTGACCCACATCTGCAACACAGCAGCTCCTGCTCCATAAATATGACCAACATCAGGCCCACATCTGTTCCTGCCCCATAGATCTGCCACACAGCAGCTCCTGCCCCATAGATCTGACCCACATCTGCCACACAGCAGCTCCTGCCCCATAGCTCTGTCCCACATCTGCACCACAGCAGCTCCTGCCCCATAGATCTGACCCACATTTGCCACACAGCAGCTCCTGCCCCATAGATCTGACCCAAATCTGCCCCACAGCAGATCCTGCCAAATAGATCTTAACCACAGCAGCTCCTGCCCCATAGATCTGACCCACATCAGCCACACACCATCTCCTACCCCATAGATCTTACCCACTTCTGCCCCACAGCAGCTCCTGCCCCATAGCTCTGACCCACATCTGCACCACAGCAGCTCCTCCCCATAGATCTAACACCCATCAGCCTCACAGCAGCTCCTGCCCCATAGATATGCCCTACATCTGCCCCACAGAAGCTCCTGCACCATAGATCTAACCCACATCTGCAACACAGCAGCTCCTGCTCCATAAATCTGACCAACATCAGGCCCACATCTGTTCCTGCCCCATAGATCTGACCCACAGCAGCTCCTGCCCCATAGATCTGACCCACATTTGCCACACAGCAGCTCCTGCCCCGTAGATCTGCCTCACTTGCGCCCCACAGCAGCCTTCGCCCAATAGATCTGACCCACATGTGCCCTCAGCAGCTACTACCTCATAGATCTGACCCACATCAGCCCCACAGCCGCTCCTGCCTTATAGATCATACCCAAATCTGCCCCACTGCTGCTCTTCCCCATTGATCAGACCAACAGCAGCTCTTCCCCATAGATCTGGCCCACATCAGCCCCGCAGCAGCTCCTGCCCCATAGACCTGACCCACATGTTCCCCAAAGCAGCTCCTGCCCCATAGATCTGACCCACAGCAGCTCCTGCCCCATAGATCTGACCCACATCAGCCCCACAGCAGCTCCTGCCCCATAGATCTGACCCACATCAGCCCCACAGCAGCTCCTGCCCCATAGATCTGACCCAAATCTGCCCCACAGCAGCTCCTGCCTCATAAATCTGACCCACGTCAGCCCCACAGCAGCTCCTGCCTTATAGATATGACCACCATCATCCCCACAGCAGCTCCTGCTCCATAGATCTGACCCACATGTGCCCCACAGCAGCTCTGCCCCATTGATTTGACCCACATCAGCCCCACAGGAGATCCTGCCCCATAGATCAGACCCACATCATCCCCACTTCAGCTCCTGCCCTATAGATCTGACCAACATCAGCCCCACAGCAGCTCCTGCCCCATAGATCTGACCCAAATCTGCCCCACAGCAGCTCTTGCCTCATAGATCTGACCCACGTCAGCCCCACAGCAGCTCCTGCCCCATAGATCTGACCCACATCAGCCCAACTGCAGCTCCTGCCCTATAGATCTGACCAACATCAGCCCCACATCAGCTCCTGCCTTATAGATCTGACCCTCATCAGCCCCATAGCATGACCCGCTCCATAGATCTTAACTGTATCAGCCCCACAACAGCTCCTGCCCCATAGATCTGACCCCCATCTGCACCACAGCATCTCTTGCCCCTTAGAACTGACCCACATCTGCCCCACATCAGCTCCTGCCCCATAGATCTGACCCACATCTGCCCCACACCATCTCCTGCCCCATACATCTAACTCACATGTGCCCCACAGCAGCTCCTGCTCCATAGATCTGACCCACAGCAGCTCCTGCCCTATAGATCTGATTCAAATCTGCCCCACAGCAGCTCCTGCTCCATAGATCTGACCCACATGTGCCCCAGAGCAGCTCTGCCCCATTGATTTGACCCACATCAGCCCCACTGCAGCTCCTGCCCCATAGATCTGACCCACATCAGCCCCACTACAGCTCCTGCCCCATACATCTGACCCAAATCTGCCCCACATGTGCCCCAGAGCAGCTCTGCCCCATTGATTTGACCCACATCAGCCCCACTGCAGCTCCTGCCCCATAGATCTGACCCACATCAGCCCCACTACAGCTCCTGCCCCATACATCTGACCCAAATCTGCCCCACACCATCTCCTGCCCCATAGATCTAACTCACATGTGCCCCACAGCAGCTCCTGCTCCATAGATCTGACCCACAGCAGCTCCTGCCCTATAGATCCGATTCAAATCTGCCCCACAGCAGCTCCTACCCCATAGATCTGACCCACATGTGCCCCACAGCTGCTCCACGGCACGGTTTCCCCGGCTCGGTGCGGCTCGCGAGGTTTGCGGCGCCGGCTATGCGTTTTTGCCTGCGGAGACGCCACGGGAGCGACATTTGGCTGATTCCGAGGAACGTCCGAGCCGAGTGGTGCCCGCCGGGAGCGGTTGGACCGTGCCGGCGCACTTGAGCGGGGTCCGTTCGAGCCGGAAATCCGGACTGCGGGCAGGCCGCGTGGCGAGGGATGGCGAAAGAGCGGCGGGAAGCCGCAACCGAAAAACTCCACAGCCCGGCGCTCAACCGCGCTCGCCTGCGCCCGCTCGTTGCCGCCTCTGGAGACGAGCACGCGCTCGCTCCTGCAGACGAAAACGGAAGGCGTAAGAAAAAACGGCTTCGGAAAAGAACGGCGCCGACTACCGGCAGCGGCGCCGAGGGTAAGCGGCGCTCTACGTCGACGTAACGGTAGGTAAGAAACTACAGCGACCCCCCAGCAAGCTCCGGAGCTTTAGCGCCCCCCATCTCACAAAGCGGCAAAGCCTAGCCGAATGCGGGTAGACCTGGCAGCTACACGCAAGCCGCACGGGCAGCGACCCCTAGCCGCCGCCGCCGAGCACCACGGCCCGCTCGGAGCCGGGTAGACCGTGCCGACCTAGTCGAGCCGCATAGGCAGCGACCTCTAGCAGCCGCCGCCGAGCACCACGGGGAAGAGAAGGGAGGGGAGGGGAGGGTAAGGGAGGGGAGGGGAGGGGAGGGGAGGGGAGGGGAGGGGAGGGGAGGGGAGGGGAGGGGAGGGGAGGGGAGGGGAGGGGAGGGGAGAGGAGGGAAGGGGAAGGGAGGGGAGAGGAGGGAAGGGGAAGCGAGGGGACGGGAGGGGAGGGGAAGGGAGGGGAGGGGAGGGGAGGGGAGGGGAGGGGAGGGGAGGGGAGGGGAGGGGAGGGGAGGGGAGGGGAGGGGAGGGGAGGGGAGGGGAGAGGAGGGGAGGGGAGGGGAGGGGAGTGGAGGGGAGGTGAGGGGGGGGAGAGGAGGGGAGGGGAGGGGAGGGGAGGGGAGGGGAGGGGAGGGGAGGGGAGGGGAGGGGAGGGGAGGGGAGGGGAGGGGAGGGGAGGGGAGGGGAGAGGAGGGAAGGGGAAGGGAGGGGAGAGGAGGGGAGGGGAGGGGAGGGGAGGGGAAGGGAGGGGAGGGGAGGGGAGGGGAGGGGAGGGGAGGGGAGGGGAGGGGAGGGGAGGGGAGGGGAGGGGAGGGGAGGGGAGGGGAGGGGAGGGGAGGGGAGGGGAGAGGAGGGGAGGGGAGGGGAGGGGAGGGGAGGGGAGTGGAGGGGAGGTGAGGGGGGGGAGAGGAGGGGAGGGGAGGGGAGGGGAGGGGAGGGGAGGGGAGGGGAGGGGAGGGGAGGGGAGGGGAGGGGAGGGGAGGGGAGGGGAGGGGAGGGGAGGGGAGGATGCGGGTGGGCGCGAGGGAGGGTCAACGGCGGAAGCGGTCGGGTCGGGTCGGGTCGGGTCGGGTTGGGTCGGGTCGGGGGGCGGCTGGCCGTTCGTCGTAACCTTACCACTTGACACAGCTGCGTGACGCGCGGCTACGGCCGACACGTCTACCCGCGGCACGGACGGGAAACGGCACCGGCCGACAGGTCAACCCCGCTACGGACGACACGTCTACTCGCGGCACGGACGGGAAACTGCACCCGCCGATCGAGCGGGTGGATGGTCGCCCAAGTCTACCCCGCGCCGCCACGAAGCGGAAAGGTGGATGCATGGATGGATGGATGGATGGATGGGGAAAAACCGGGCGAAAGGGGGCCTGGCACGCGCCCGCGCGCGACCAGCCGCACACCCCCTCCCTTTCCACGCGCCGGCGCCGACGCACGGAACCCCCCAAACGGAGGACGGAAGCAACGCAGCGAGCGCCGGGTCTCCCAGCGGGTGCTGGGAGGTTGCACCAGGTAAAAGACCAAGAGGTACCAATTGTCACCAGAGTGGTTCACAGACGGCAGTACCGCACCAATAGGGACTCATTGCTCCCCATTCACAAGCTAATTCGCCAATTAGAGAATCAGGGAGTGATTAGCAAAACTCACTCGCCTTTTAACAGCCCCATATGGCAAGTGTGTAAAACCAATGGGGAATGGAGGCTGACGGTGGATTACCGTGGCCTGAATGAAGTCACACCTCCATTAAGTGCTGCTGTACCAGACATGCTAGAACTCCAGTATGAACTGGAGTCAAAAGAAGCTAGGTGGTATGCCACCATTGACGTTGCTAATGCCTTCTTTTCCATCCCATTGGCTGCAAAATGTAGGCCACAGTTTGCTTTTACCTGGAGAGGTATTCAGTACACCTGGAACCGTTTACCTCAGGGGTGGAAGCACAGCCCAACAATTTGCCATGGATTGATCCAAGCTGTTTTGGAACAGGGTGATGCTCCTGAGCACTTGCAGTATATTGATGATATTGTCGTGTGGGGCCATACAGCAGCAGAGGTTTTCAAGAAAGGGAAACAGATAATCCAAATTCTTTTGAAAGCTGGTTTTGCCATTAAGCGCAGCAAGGTGAAGGGGCCTGCCCAGGAAATCCAGTTCTTAGGTATAAAATGGCAAGATGGACGTCGTCACATCCCAGCAGATGTGATTGACAAAATCACTGCTATGTCTCCACCCACCGACAAGACAGAGACCCAATCTTTTCTGGGAGTAGTGGGCTTTTGGAGAATGCATGTCCCAAACTACAGCCACATAGTGAGCCCCCTCTATCAGGTAACACAGAAGAAGAATAATTTCTCATGGGGTCCTGAGCAGCAGCAGGCTTTTGAGCAGAGAAAACAAGAAATAGCCCGTGCCGTGGCCTTGGGGCCAGTACGGACGGGGCAGGATGTGAGGATCCGAGGCCGACCCCTAGGATTTTGGAGTCAAGCATATAAAGGGTCTGAGGAGCGCTACACTCCGACTAAGAAGGAGATCTTAGCCGTGTATGAGGGGGTTCGGGCTGCTTCTGAAGTAGTTGGGACAGAGGTTCAGCTTCTTCTAGCACCTCGCTTGCCAGTAATAAATTGGATGTTTAAAGGACAGGTTCCCTCCACCCATCATGCTACTGATGCCACTTGGAGTAAGTGGATTTCATTAATTACTCAACGAGCTGGAATGGGAAAACTCAGCCGTCCTGGAATTCTAGAAGTGATCATGGACTGGCCTGAGAGTAAAAAAATTGAAACACCACCTACAGAAGAGGTATCACGTGCTAAAGAGGCACCACCATACAATGAGCTACCAGAAAACGAAAAGTAATTTGCCCTATTCACAGACGGATCATGTCGTATTGTAGGGAAGCATCGCAGATGGAAAGCTGCTGTATGGAGCCCCACACGACAAGTTGCAGAGGCCACTGAAGGTAAAGGAGAATCAAGTCAATTTGCAGAGGTAAAGGCTGTTCAGCTGGCTTTAGATGTGGCTGAACGGGAGAGGTGGCCAATGCTTCATCTTTATACTGATTCATGGATGGTGGCAAATGCCTTATGGGGGTGGCTGCAACAGTGGAACCATCCTCTGCTACCAAATCTGTCACGGTTTGAACGAAAAATCCACCTGCGTCCGTGACAAGGGCCGTGGGCCCCTGAAGGGCCCTCAGCCGAAAAGAAAAAGTTAATTAAGAAAAAAAAACAGCGGCAACGATGTAAGGAGGCACACTTATTTACTAAATACTATATCGAAATACAGGATAACACAATAGAATACAATATAATTGAAAATTGAGCTAATGAATCAAGCAAAATAGGAGAGAGAATGAGTCCCGTAACCGAGGCCTACTGTGAATCTGGGCGAACGGCTGAAGGCTCCCACACACTGCCCTGAACGCCAGAACTCGAAAGACGTCAGTCTGTTCTGCGACAGAGTTAATATAGTGTCCAGGTCCCGTGACCCATCGTGTTGCTCTCTGGGAGATGTAGTCTTCTTCTGTAAGTTGCAGATTCAGTAAAATTATCCATGCTTTATATGATGTTATGAGGTGGAATACTGATAGCAAAATTACAACATTATTAAACAGTGACAATCTGACCCACAGCAGCTCCTGCCCCATAGACCTGATTCACATGCGCCCCACAGCAGCTCCTGCCCAATAGATCGGACCGACATATAGCCCACAGTATCTCCTGCCCCATAGATCTGACCCACATCTGCCCCAAAGCATCTCCTGCCCCATAGATCTTTCCCACATCAGCCCCACAGCAGATCCTGCCCCATAGATCTGACCCACATATGTCGCACAGCAGCTCCTGCCCCATAGATCTGACCCACATCTGTCGCACAGCAGCTCCTGCCCCATAGATCAGACCAACATCAGCCCCACAGTAGCTCCTGCCCCATAGATCAGACCAATTTCAGCCCCGCAGTAGCTCCTGCCCCATAGATCTGACCCCCATAAGCCCCACAACAGCTCCTGCCCCATAGATCTGACCCACAGCAGCCCCACAGCAGCTTCTACCCCATAGATCTGACCCACATGTGCTCCACTGCAGCTGCAGTCCCGTAGATCTGACCCACAGCAGCCCATGCCCCATAGATCTGACCCACATCAGCCCCACAGCAGCTCCTGCCCCATAGATCTGACCCACATCTGTCGCACAGCAGCTCCTGCCTCATAGATCTGACCCAAATCAGCCCCGCAGCAGCTCCTGCCCCATAGATCTGACCCACATCTGCCCCAAAGCATCTCCTGCCCCATAGATCTTTCCCACATCAGCCCCACAGCAGATCCTGCCCCATAGATCTGACCCACATATGTCGCACAGCAGCTCCTGCCCCATAGATCAGACCAACATCAGCCCCACAGTAGCTCCTGCCCCATAGATCTGACCCCCATAAGCCCCACAGTAGCTCCTGTACCATAGATCTGACCCCATCAGCCCCACAACAGCTCCTGCCCCATAGATCTAACCCACATCAGCCCCACAGCAGCTCCTGCCCCATAGATCTGACACACATCATATGTAAAGCAGCTGCTGCCCAATAGATATGTCCCACAGCAGCTTCAGCCGCAAGGATCTGACCCACATCAGCCCCACAGCAGCTCCTGCCCCATAGATCTGACCCACATCTGTCGCACAGCAGCTCCTGCCCCATAGATCTGACCCACATCAGCCCCACAGCAGCTCCTGCCCCATAGATCTGACCCACATGTTCCCAAGAGCAGCTCTGCCCCATTGATTTGACCCACATCAGCCCCACAGTAGCTCCTGCCCCATAGATCTTTCCCACATCAGCCCCACAGCAGATCCTGCCCCATAGATCTGACCCACATATGTCGCACAGCAGCACCTGCCCCATAGATCTGACCCACATCTGTCGCACAGCAGCTCCTGCCCCATAGATCAGACCAACATCAGCCCCACAGTAGCTCCCGCCCCATAGATCTGACCCCCATAAGCCCCACAGTAGCTCCTGCCCCATAGATCTGACCCCCATCAGCCCCACAACAGCTCCTGCCCCATAGATCTGACCCCCATCAGCCCCACAACAGCTCCTGCCCCATAGATCTAACCCACATCAGCCCCACAGCAGCTCCTGCCCCATAGATCTGACACACATCATATGTAAAGCAGCTGCTGCCCAATAGATATGACCCACAGCAGCTTCAGCCCCAAGGATCTGACCCACATCAGCCCCACTGCATCTCCTGCCCCATAGATCTGACACACATCATATGTAAATCAGCTGCTGCCCAATAGATATGACCCACAACAGCTCCTGCCCCATAGATCTAACCCACATCAGCCCCACAGCAGCTCCTGCCCCATAGATCTGACCTACATCATCTCCACTGCAGCTCCTGCCCCATAGATCTGACCCAAATCTGCCCCACAGCAGATCCTGCCAAATAGATATTAACCACAGCAGCTCCTGCCCCATAGATCTGACCCACATCAGCCCCACAGCAGCTCCTACACCATAGATCTGATTCACATCTGCCACACAGCAGCTCCTGCCCCATAGCTCTGACCCACATCTGCACCACAGCAGCTCCTCCCCGTAGATCTGACCCACATCTGCAACACAGCAGCTCCTGCTCCATAAATCTGACAAACAACAGGCCCAAATCTGTTCCTGCCCCATAGATCTGACCCACAGCAGCTCCTGCCCCATAGATCTGACGTATATCATCTCCACTGCAGCTCCTGCCCCATAGATCTGACTCAAATCTGCCCCACAGCAGATCCTGTTAAATAGATCTTAACCACAGCAGCTCCTGCCCCATAGATCTGACCCACATCAGCCCCACAGCAACTCCTACACCATAGATCTGACCCACATCTGCCACACACCATCTCCTACCCCATAGATCTTACCCACTTCTGCCCCACAGCAGCTCCTGCCCCATAACTCTGACGCACATCTGCACCACAGCAGCTCCTCTCCATAGATCTAACACCCATCAGCCTCACAGCAGCTCCTGCCCCATAGATATGCCTTACATCTGCCCCACAGCAGCTCCTGCACCATAGATCTGACCCACATCTGCAACACAGCAGCTCCTGCTCCATAAATCTGACCAACATCAGGCCCACATCTGTTCCTGCCCCATAGATCTGACCCACAGCAGCTCCTGCCCCATAGATCTGACCCACATTTGCCACACAGCAGCTCCTGCCCCGTAGATCTGCCTCACTTGCGCCCCACAGCAGCCTTCGCCCAATAGATCTGACCCACATGTGCCCACAGCAGCTACTACCTCATAGATCTGACCCACATCAGCCCCACAGCCGCTCCTGCCTTATAGATCATACCCAAATCTGCCCCACTGCTGCTCTTCCCCATTGATCAGACCAACAGCAGCTCTTCCCCATAGATCTGGCCCACATCAGCCCCACAGCAGCTCCTGCCCCATAGACCTGACCCACATGTTCCCCAAAGCAGCTCCTGCCCCATAGATCTGACCCACAGCATCTCCTGCCCCATAGATCTGACCCACATCAGCCCCACAGCAGCTCCTGCCCCATAGATCTGACCCACATCAGCCCCACAGCAGCTCCTGCCCCATAGATCTGACCCAAATCTGCCCCACAGCAGCTCCTGCCTCATAAATCTGACCCACGTCAGCCCCACAGCAGCTCCTGCCTTATAGATATGACCACCATCATCCCCACAGCAGCTCCTGCTCCATAGATCTGACCCACATGTGCCCCACAGCAGCTCTGCCCCATTGATTTGACCCACATCAGCCCCACAGGAGATCCTGCCCCATAGATCAGACCCACATCATCCCCACTTCAGCTCCTGCCCTATAGATCTGACCAACATCAGCCCCACAGCAGCTCCTGCCCCATAGATCTGACCCAAATCTGCCCCACAGCAGCTCTTGCCTCATAGATCTGACCCACGTCAGCCCCACAGCAGCTCCTGCCCCATAGATCTGACCCACATCAGCCCCACATCAGCTCCTGCCTTATAGATCTGACCCTCATCAGCCCCATAGCATGTCCCGCTCCATAGACCTTAACTGTATCAGCCCCACAACAGCTCCTGCCCCATAGATCTGACCCCCATCTGCACCACAGCATCTCTTGCCCCTTAGAACTGACCCACATCTGCCCCACATCAGCTCCTGCCCCATAGATCTGACCCACATCTGCCCCACAGCAGCTCCTGCCCCATACATCTAACTCACATGTGCCCCACAGCAGCTCCTGCTCCATAGATCTGACCCACAGCAGCTCCTGCCCTATAGATCTGATTCAAATCTGCCCCACAGCAGCTCCTGCTCCATAGATCTGACCCACATCAGCCCCACAGCAGCTCCTGCCCCATAGATCTGACCCACATGTTCCCAAGAGCAGCTCTGCCCCATTGATTTGACCCACTTCAGCCGCAAGGATCTGACCCACATCAGCCCCACAGCAGCTCCTGCCCCATAGATCTGACCCACATCTGTCGCACAGCAGCTCCTGCCCCATAGATCTGACCCACATCAGCCCCACAGCAGCTCCTGCCCCATAGATCTGACCCACATGTTCCCAAGAGCAGCTCTGCCCCATTGATTTGACCCACATCAGCCCCACAGTAGCTCCTGCCCCATAGATCTTTCCCACATCAGCCCCACAGCAGATCCTGCCCCATAGATCTGACCCACATATGTCGCACAGCAGCACCTGCCCCATAGATCTGACCCACATCTGTCGCACAGCAGCTCCTGCCCCATAGATCAGACCAACATCAGCCCCACAGTAGCTCCCGCCCCATAGATCTGACCCCCATAAGCCCCACAGTAGCTCCTGCCCCATAGATCTGACCCCCATCAGCCCCACAACAGCTCCTGCCCCATAGATCTGACCCCCATCAGCCCCACAACAGCTCCTGCCCCATAGATCTAACCCACATCAGCCCCACAGAAGCTCCTGCCCCATAGATCTGACACACATCATATGTAAAGCAGCTGCTGCCCAATAGATATGACCCACAGCAGCTTCAGCCCCAAGGATCTGACCCACATCAGCCCCACTGCAGCTCCTGCCCCATAGATCTGACACACATCATATGTAAATCAGCTGCTGCCCAATAGATATGACCCACAACAGCTCCTGCCCCATAGATCTAACCCACATCAGCCCCACAGCAGCTCCTGCCCCATAGATCTGACCTACATCATCTCCACTGCAGCTCCTGCCCCATAGATCTGACCCAAATCTGCCCCACAGCAGATCCTGCCAAATAGATATTAACCACAGCAGCTCCTGCCCCATAGATCTGACCCACATCAGCCCCACAGCAGCTCCTACACCATAGATCTGATTCACATCTGCCACACAGCAGCTCCTGCCCCATAGCTCTGACCCACATCTGCACCACAGCAGCTCCTCCCCATAGATCTGACCCACATCTGCAACACAGCAGCTCCTGCTCCATAAATCTGACAAACAACAGGCCCAAATCTGTTCCTGCCCCATAGATCTGACCCACAGCAGCTCCTGCCCCATAGATCTGACGTACATCATCTCCACTGCAGCTCCTGCCCCATAGATCTGACCCAAATCTGCCCCACAGCAGATCCTGTTAAATAGATCTTAACCACAGCAGCTCCTGCCCCATAGATCTGACCCACATCAGCCCCACAGCAGCTCCTACACCATAGATCTGACCCACATCTGCCACACACCATCTCCTACCCCATAGATCTTACCCACTTCTGCCCCACAGCAGCTCCTGCCCCATAACTCTGACGCACATCTGCACCACAGCAGCTCCTCTCCATAGATCTAACACCCATCAGCCTCACAGCAGCTCCTGCCCCATAGATATGCCTTACATCTGCCCCACAGCAGCTCCTGCACCATAGATCTGACCCACATCTGCAACACAGCAGCTCCTGCTCCATAAATCTGACCAACATCAGGCCCACATCTGTTCCTGCCCCATAGATCTGACCCACAGCAGCTCCTGCCCCATAGATCTGACCCACATTTGCCACACAGCAGCTCCTGCCCCGTAGATCTGCCTCACTTGCGCCCCACAGCAGCCTTCGCCCAATAGATCTGACCCACATGTGCCCACAGCAGCTACTACCTCATAGATCTGACCCACATCAGCCCCACAGCCGCTCCTGCCTTATAGATCATACCCAAATCTGCCCCACTGCTGCTCTTCCCCATTGATCAGACCAACAGCAGCTCTTCCCCATAGATCTGGCCCACATCAGCCCCACAGCAGCTCCTGCCCCATAGACCTGACCCACATGTTCCCCAAAGCAGCTCCTGCCCCATAGATCTGACCCACAGCATCTCCTGCCCCATAGATCTGACCCACATCAGCCCCACAGCAGCTCCTGCCCCATAGATCTGACCCACATCAGCCCCACAGCAGCTCCTGCCCCATAGATCTGACCCAAATCTGCCCCACAGCAGCTCCTGCCTCATAAATCTGACCCACGTCAGCCCCACAGCAGCTCCTGCCTTATAGATATGACCACCATCATCCCCACAGCAGCTCCTGCTCCATAGATCTGACCCACATGTGCCCCACAGCAGCTCTGCCCCATTGATTTGACCCACATCAGCCCCACAGGAGATCCTGCCCCATAGATCAGACCCACATCATCCCCACTTCAGCTCCTGCCCTATAGATCTGACCAACATCAGCCCCACAGCAGCTCCTGCCCCATAGATCTGACCCAAATCTGCCCCACAGCAGCTCTTGCCTCATAGATCTGACCCACGTCAGCCCCACAGCAGCTCCTGCCCCATAGATCTGACCCACATCAGCCCAACTGCAGCTCCTGCCCTATAGATCTGACCAACATCAGCCCCACATCAGCTCCTGCCTTATAGATCTGACCCTCATCAGCCCCATAGCATGTCCCGCTCCATAGATCTTAACTGTATCAGCCCCACAACAGCTCCTGCCCCATAGATCTGACCCCCATCTGCACCACAGCATCTCTTGCCCCTTAGAACTGACCCACATCTGCCCCACATCAGCTCCTGCCCCATAGATCTGACCCACATCTGCCCCACACCATCTCCTGCCCCATACATCTAACTCACATGTGCCCCACAGCAGCTCCTGCTCCATAGATCTGACCCACAGCAGCTCCTGCCCTATAGATCTGATTCAAATCTGCCCCACAGCAGCTCCTGCTCCATAGATCTGACCCACATGTGCCCCAGAGCAGCTCTGCCCCATTGATTTGACCCACATCAGCCCCACTGCAGCTCCTGCCCCATAGATCTGACCCACATCAGCCCCACTACAGCTCCTGCCCCATACATCTGACCCAAATCTGCCCCACATGTGCCCCAGAGCAGCTCTGCCCCATTGATTTGACCCACATCAGCCCCACTGCAGCTCCTGCCCCATAGATCTGACCCACATCAGCCCCACTACAGCTCCTGCCCCATACATCTGACCCAAATCTGCCCCACACCATCTCCTGCCCCATAGATCTAACTCACATGTGCCCCACAGCAGCTCCTGCTCCATAGATCTGACCCACAGCAGCTCCTGCCCTATAGATCCGATTCAAATCTGCCCCACAGCAGCTCCTACCCCATAGATCTGACCCACATGTGCCCCACAGCTGCTCCACGGCACGGTTTCCCCGGCTCGGTGCGGCTCGCGAGGTTTGCGGCGCCGGCTATGCGTTTTTGCCTGCGGAGACGCCACGGGAGCGACATTTGGCTGATTCCGAGGAACGTCCGAGCCGAGTGGTGCCCGCCGGGAGCGGTTGGACCGTGCCGGCGCACTTGAGCGGGGTCCGTTCGAGCCGGAAATCCGGACTGCGGGCAGGCCGCGTGGCGAGGGATGGCGAAAGAGCGGCGGGAAGCCGCAACCGAAAAACTCCACAGCCCGGCGCTCAACCGCGCTCGCCTGCGCCCGCTCGTTGCCGCCTCTGGAGACGAGCACGCGCTCGCTCCTGCAGACGAAAACGGAAGGCGTAAGAAAAAACGGCTTCGGAAAAGAACGGCGCCGACTACCGGCAGCGGCGCCGAGGGTAAGCGGCGCTCTACGTCGACGTAACGGTAGGTAAGAAACTACAGCGACCCCCCAGCAAGCTCCGGAGCTTTAGCGCCCCCCATCTCACAAAGCGGCAAAGCCTAGCCGAATGCGGGTAGACCTGGCAGCTACACGCAAGCCGCACGGGCAGCGACCCCTAGCCGCCGCCGCCGAGCACCACGGCCCGCTCGGAGCCGGGTAGACCGTGCCGACCTAGTCGAGCCGCATAGGCAGCGACCTCTAGCAGCCGCCGCCGAGCACCACGGGGAAGAGAAGGGAGGGGAGGGGAGGGTAAGGGAGGGGAGGGGAGGGGAGGGGAGGGGAGGGGAGGGGAGGGGAGGGGAGGGGAGGGGAGGGGAGGGGAGGGGAGGGGAGGGGAGGGGAGAGAGGAGGGAAGGGGAAGGGAGGGGAGAGGAGGGAAGGGGAAGCGAGGGGACGGGAGGGGAGGGGAAGGGAGGGGAGGGGAGGGGAGGGGAGGGGAGGGGAGGGGAGGGGAGGGGAGGGGAGGGGAGGGGAGGGGAGGGGAGAGGAGGGGAGGGGAGGGGAGGGGAGTGGAGGGGAGGTGAGGGGGGGGAGAGGAGGGGAGGGGAGGGGAGGGGAGGGGAGGGGAGGGGAGGGGAGGGGAGGGGAGGGGAGGGGAGGGGAGGGGAGGGGAGGGGAGGGGAGGGGAGGGGAGGGGAGGGGAGGGGAGAGGAGGGAAGGGGAAGGGAGGGGAGAGGAGGGGAGGGGAGGGGAGGGGAGGGGAAGGGAGGGGAGGGGAGGGGAGGGGAGGGGAGGGGAGGGGAGGGGAGGGGAGGGGAGGGGAGGGGAGGGGAGGGGAGGGGAGGGGAGGGGAGGGGAGGGGAGGGGAGAGGAGGGGAGGGGAGGGGAGGGGAGGGGAGGGGAGTGGAGGGGAGGTGAGGGGGGGGAGAGGAGGGGAGGGGAGGGGAGGGGAGGGGAGGGGAGGGGAGGGGAGGGGAGGGGAGGGGAGGGGAGGGGAGGGGAGGGGAGGGGAGGGGAGGGGAGGGGAGGATGCGGGTGGGCGCGAGGGAGGGTCAACGGCGGAAGCGGTCGGGTCGGGTCGGGTCGGGTCGGGTTGGGTCGGGTCGGGGGGCGGCTGGCCGTTCGTCGTAACCTTACCACTTGACACAGCTGCGTGACGCGCGGCTACGGCCGACACGTCTACCCGCGGCACGGACGGGAAACGGCACCGGCCGACAGGTCAACCCCGCTACGGACGACACGTCTACTCGCGGCACGGACGGGAAACTGCACCCGCCGATCGAGCGGGTGGATGGTCGCCCAAGTCTACCCCGCGCCGCCACGAAGCGGAAAGGTGGATGCATGGATGGATGGATGGATGGATGGGGAAAAACCGGGCGAAAGGGGGCCTGGCACGCGCCCGCGCGCGACCAGCCGCACACCCCCTCCCTTTCCACGCGCCGGCGCCGACGCACGGAACCCCCCAAACGGAGGACGGAAGCAACGCAGCGAGCGCCGGGTCTCCCAGCGGGTGCTGGGAGGTTGCACCAGGTAAAAGACCAAGAGGTACCAATTGTCACCAGAGTGGTTCACAGACGGCAGTACCGCACCAATAGGGACTCATTGCTCCCCATTCACAAGCTAATTCGCCAATTAGAGAATCAGGGAGTGATTAGCAAAACTCACTCGCCTTTTAACAGCCCCATATGGCAAGTGTGTAAAACCAATGGGGAATGGAGGCTGACGGTGGATTACCGTGGCCTGAATGAAGTCACACCTCCATTAAGTGCTGCTGTACCAGACATGCTAGAACTCCAGTATGAACTGGAGTCAAAAGAAGCTAGGTGGTATGCCACCATTGACGTTGCTAATGCCTTCTTTTCCATCCCATTGGCTGCAAAATGTAGGCCACAGTTTGCTTTTACCTGGAGAGGTATTCAGTACACCTGGAACCGTTTACCTCAGGGGTGGAAGCACAGCCCAACAATTTGCCATGGATTGATCCAAGCTGTTTTGGAACAGGGTGATGCTCCTGAGCACTTGCAGTATATTGATGATATTGTCGTGTGGGGCCATACAGCAGCAGAGGTTTTCAAGAAAGGGAAACAGATAATCCAAATTCTTTTGAAAGCTGGTTTTGCCATTAAGCGCAGCAAGGTGAAGGGGCCTGCCCAGGAAATCCAGTTCTTAGGTATAAAATGGCAAGATGGACGTCGTCACATCCCAGCAGATGTGATTGACAAAATCACTGCTATGTCTCCACCCACCGACAAGACAGAGACCCAATCTTTTCTGGGAGTAGTGGGCTTTTGGAGAATGCATGTCCCAAACTACAGCCACATAGTGAGCCCCCTCTATCAGGTAACACAGAAGAAGAATAATTTCTCATGGGGTCCTGAGCAGCAGCAGGCTTTTGAGCAGAGAAAACAAGAAATAGCCCGTGCCGTGGCCTTGGGGCCAGTACGGACGGGGCAGGATGTGAGGATCCGAGGCCGACCCCTAGGATTTTGGAGTCAAGCATATAAAGGGTCTGAGGAGCGCTACACTCCGACTAAGAAGGAGATCTTAGCCGTGTATGAGGGGGTTCGGGCTGCTTCTGAAGTAGTTGGGACAGAGGTTCAGCTTCTTCTAGCACCTCGCTTGCCAGTAATAAATTGGATGTTTAAAGGACAGGTTCCCTCCACCCATCATGCTACTGATGCCACTTGGAGTAAGTGGATTTCATTAATTACTCAACGAGCTGGAATGGGAAAACTCAGCCGTCCTGGAATTCTAGAAGTGATCATGGACTGGCCTGAGAGTAAAAAAATTGAAACACCACCTACAGAAGAGGTATCACGTGCTAAAGAGGCACCACCATACAATGAGCTACCAGAAAACGAAAAGTAATTTGCCCTATTCACAGACGGATCATGTCGTATTGTAGGGAAGCATCGCAGATGGAAAGCTGCTGTATGGAGCCCCACACGACAAGTTGCAGAGGCCACTGAAGGTAAAGGAGAATCAAGTCAATTTGCAGAGGTAAAGGCTGTTCAGCTGGCTTTAGATGTGGCTGAACGGGAGAGGTGGCCAATGCTTCATCTTTATACTGATTCATGGATGGTGGCAAATGCCTTATGGGGGTGGCTGCAACAGTGGAACCATCCTCTGCTACCAAATCTGTCACGGTTTGAACGAAAAATCCACCTGCGTCCGTGACAAGGGCCGTGGGCCCCTGAAGGGCCCTCAGCCGAAAAGAAAAAGTTAATTAAGAAAAAAAAACAGCGGCAACGATGTAAGGAGGCACACTTATTTACTAAATACTATATCGAAATACAGGATAACACAATAGAATACAATATAATTGAAAATTGAGCTAATGAATCAAGCAAAATAGGAGAGAGAATGAGTCCCGTAACCGAGGCCTACTGTGAATCTGGGCGAACGGCTGAAGGCTCCCACACACTGCCCTGAACGCCAGAACTCGAAAGACGTCAGTCTGTTCTGCGACAGAGTTAATATAGTGTCCAGGTCCCGTGACCCATCGTGTTGCTCTCTGGGAGATGTAGTCTTCTTCTGTAAGTTGCAGATTCAGTAAAATTATCCATGCTTTATATGATGTTATGAGGTGGAATACTGATAGCAAAATTACAACATTATTAAACAGTGACAATCTGACCCACAGCAGCTCCTGCCCCATAGACCTGATTCACATGCGCCCCACAGCAGCTCCTGCCCAATAGATCGGACCGACATATAGCCCACAGTATCTCCTGCCCCATAGATCTGACCCACATCTGCCCCAAAGCATCTCCTGCCCCATAGATCTTTCCCACATCAGCCCCACAGCAGATCCTGCCCCATAGATCTGACCCACATATGTCGCACAGCAGCTCCTGCCCCATAGATCTGACCCACATCTGTCGCACAGCAGCTCCTGCCCCATAGATCAGACCAACATCAGCCCCACAGTAGCTCCTGCCCCATAGATCAGACCAATTTCAGCCCCGCAGTAGCTCCTGCCCCATAGATCTGACCCCCATAAGCCCCACAACAGCTCCTGCCCCATAGATCTGACCCACAGCAGCCCCACAGCAGCTTCTACCCCATAGATCTGACCCACATGTGCTCCACTGCAGCTGCAGTCCCGTAGATCTGACCCACAGCAGCCCATGCCCCATAGATCTGACCCACATCAGCCCCACAGCAGCTCCTGCCCCATAGATCTGACCCACATCTGTCGCACAGCAGCTCCTGCCTCATAGATCTGACCCAAATCAGCCCCGCAGCAGCTCCTGCCCCATAGATCTGACCCACATCTGCCCCAAAGCATCTCCTGCCCCATAGATCTTTCCCACATCAGCCCCACAGCAGATCCTGCCCCATAGATCTGACCCACATATGTCGCACAGCAGCTCCTGCCCCATAGATCAGACCAACATCAGCCCCACAGTAGCTCCTGCCCCATAGATCTGACCCCCATAAGCCCCACAGTAGCTCCTGTACCATAGATCTGACCCCATCAGCCCCACAACAGCTCCTGCCCCATAGATCTAACCCACATCAGCCCCACAGCAGCTCCTGCCCCATAGATCTGACACACATCATATGTAAAGCAGCTGCTGCCCAATAGATATGTCCCACAGCAGCTTCAGCCGCAAGGATCTGACCCACATCAGCCCCACAGCAGCTCCTGCCCCATAGATCTGACCCACATCTGTCGCACAGCAGCTCCTGCCCCATAGATCTGACCCACATCAGCCCCACAGCAGCTCCTGCCCCATAGATCTGACCCACATGTTCCCAAGAGCAGCTCTGCCCCATTGATTTGACCCACATCAGCCCCACAGTAGCTCCTGCCCCATAGATCTTTCCCACATCAGCCCCACAGCAGATCCTGCCCCATAGATCTGACCCACATATGTCGCACAGCAGCACCTGCCCCATAGATCTGACCCACATCTGTCGCACAGCAGCTCCTGCCCCATAGATCAGACCAACATCAGCCCCACAGTAGCTCCCGCCCCATAGATCTGACCCCCATAAGCCCCACAGTAGCTCCTGCCCCATAGATCTGACCCCCATCAGCCCCACAACAGCTCCTGCCCCATAGATCTGACCCCCATCAGCCCCACAACAGCTCCTGCCCCATAGATCTAACCCACATCAGCCCCACAGCAGCTCCTGCCCCATAGATCTGACACACATCATATGTAAAGCAGCTGCTGCCCAATAGATATGACCCACAGCAGCTTCAGCCCCAAGGATCTGACCCACATCAGCCCCACTGCATCTCCTGCCCCATAGATCTGACACACATCATATGTAAATCAGCTGCTGCCCAATAGATATGACCCACAACAGCTCCTGCCCCATAGATCTAACCCACATCAGCCCCACAGCAGCTCCTGCCCCATAGATCTGACCTACATCATCTCCACTGCAGCTCCTGCCCCATAGATCTGACCCAAATCTGCCCCACAGCAGATCCTGCCAAATAGATATTAACCACAGCAGCTCCTGCCCCATAGATCTGACCCACATCAGCCCCACAGCAGCTCCTACACCATAGATCTGATTCACATCTGCCACACAGCAGCTCCTGCCCCATAGCTCTGACCCACATCTGCACCACAGCAGCTCCTCCCCATAGATCTGACCCACATCTGCAACACAGCAGCTCCTGCTCCATAAATCTGACAAACAACAGGCCCAAATCTGTTCCTGCCCCATAGATCTGACCCACAGCAGCTCCTGCCCCATAGATCTGACGTATATCATCTCCACTGCAGCTCCTGCCCCATAGATCTGACTCAAATCTGCCCCACAGCAGATCCTGTTAAATAGATCTTAACCACAGCAGCTCCTGCCCCATAGATCTGACCCACATCAGCCCCACAGCAACTCCTACACCATAGATCTGACCCACATCTGCCACACACCATCTCCTACCCCATAGATCTTACCCACTTCTGCCCCACAGCAGCTCCTGCCCCATAACTCTGACGCACATCTGCACCACAGCAGCTCCTCTCCATAGATCTAACACCCATCAGCCTCACAGCAGCTCCTGCCCCATAGATATGCCTTACATCTGCCCCACAGCAGCTCCTGCACCATAGATCTGACCCACATCTGCAACACAGCAGCTCCTGCTCCATAAATCTGACCAACATCAGGCCCACATCTGTTCCTGCCCCATAGATCTGACCCACAGCAGCTCCTGCCCCATAGATCTGACCCACATTTGCCACACAGCAGCTCCTGCCCCGTAGATCTGCCTCACTTGCGCCCCACAGCAGCCTTCGCCCAATAGATCTGACCCACATGTGCCCACAGCAGCTACTACCTCATAGATCTGACCCACATCAGCCCCACAGCCGCTCCTGCCTTATAGATCATACCCAAATCTGCCCCACTGCTGCTCTTCCCCATTGATCAGACCAACAGCAGCTCTTCCCCATAGATCTGGCCCACATCAGCCCCACAGCAGCTCCTGCCCCATAGACCTGACCCACATGTTCCCCAAAGCAGCTCCTGCCCCATAGATCTGACCCACAGCATCTCCTGCCCCATAGATCTGACCCACATCAGCCCCACAGCAGCTCCTGCCCCATAGATCTGACCCACATCAGCCCCACAGCAGCTCCTGCCCCATAGATCTGACCCAAATCTGCCCCACAGCAGCTCCTGCCTCATAAATCTGACCCACGTCAGCCCCACAGCAGCTCCTGCCTTATAGATATGACCACCATCATCCCCACAGCAGCTCCTGCTCCATAGATCTGACCCACATGTGCCCCACAGCAGCTCTGCCCCATTGATTTGACCCACATCAGCCCCACAGGAGATCCTGCCCCATAGATCAGACCCACATCATCCCCACTTCAGCTCCTGCCCTATAGATCTGACCAACATCAGCCCCACAGCAGCTCCTGCCCCATAGATCTGACCCAAATCTGCCCCACAGCAGCTCTTGCCTCATAGATCTGACCCACGTCAGCCCCACAGCAGCTCCTGCCCCATAGATCTGACCCACATCAGCCCCACATCAGCTCCTGCCTTATAGATCTGACCCTCATCAGCCCCATAGCATGTCCCGCTCCATAGACCTTAACTGTATCAGCCCCACAACAGCTCCTGCCCCATAGATCTGACCCCCATCTGCACCACAGCATCTCTTGCCCCTTAGAACTGACCCACATCTGCCCCACATCAGCTCCTGCCCCATAGATCTGACCCACATCTGCCCCACACCATCTCCTGCCCCATACATCTAACTCACATGTGCCCCACAGCAGCTCCTGCTCCATAGATCTGACCCACAGCAGCTCCTGCCCTATAGATCTGATTCAAATCTGCCCCACAGCAGCTCCTGCTCCATAGATCTGACCCACATCAGCCCCACAGCAGCTCCTGCCCCATAGATCTGACCCACATGTTCCCAAGAGCAGCTCTGCCCCATTGATTTGACCCACTTCAGCCGCAAGGATCTGACCCACATCAGCCCCACAGCAGCTCCTGCCCCATAGATCTGACCCACATCTGTCGCACAGCAGCTCCTGCCCCATAGATCTGACCCACATCAGCCCCACAGCAGCTCCTGCCCCATAGATCTGACCCACATGTTCCCAAGAGCAGCTCTGCCCCATTGATTTGACCCACATCAGCCCCACAGTAGCTCCTGCCCCATAGATCTTTCCCACATCAGCCCCACAGCAGATCCTGCCCCATAGATCTGACCCACATATGTCGCACAGCAGCACCTGCCCCATAGATCTGACCCACATCTGTCGCACAGCAGCTCCTGCCCCATAGATCAGACCAACATCAGCCCCACAGTAGCTCCCGCCCCATAGATCTGACCCCCATAAGCCCCACAGTAGCTCCTGCCCCATAGATCTGACCCCCATCAGCCCCACAACAGCTCCTGCCCCATAGATCTGACCCCCATCAGCCCCACAACAGCTCCTGCCCCATAGATCTAACCCACATCAGCCCCACAGAAGCTCCTGCCCCATAGATCTGACACACATCATATGTAAAGCAGCTGCTGCCCAATAGATATGACCCACAGCAGCTTCAGCCCCAAGGATCTGACCCACATCAGCCCCACTGCAGCTCCTGCCCCATAGATCTGACACACATCATATGTAAATCAGCTGCTGCCCAATAGATATGACCCACAACAGCTCCTGCCCCATAGATCTAACCCACATCAGCCCCACAGCAGCTCCTGCCCCATAGATCTGACCTACATCATCTCCACTGCAGCTCCTGCCCCATAGATCTGACCCAAATCTGCCCCACAGCAGATCCTGCCAAATAGATATTAACCACAGCAGCTCCTGCCCCATAGATCTGACCCACATCAGCCCCACAGCAGCTCCTACACCATAGATCTGATTCACATCTGCCACACAGCAGCTCCTGCCCCATAGCTCTGACCCACATCTGCACCACAGCAGCTCCTCCCCATAGATCTGACCCACATCTGCAACACAGCAGCTCCTGCTCCATAAATCTGACAAACAACAGGCCCAAATCTGTTCCTGCCCCATAGATCTGACCCACAGCAGCTCCTGCCCCATAGATCTGACGTACATCATCTCCACTGCAGCTCCTGCCCCATAGATCTGACCCAAATCTGCCCCACAGCAGATCCTGTTAAATAGATCTTAACCACAGCAGCTCCTGCCCCATAGATCTGACCCACATCAGCCCCACAGCAGCTCCTACACCATAGATCTGACCCACATCTGCCACACACCATCTCCTACCCCATAGATCTTACCCACTTCTGCCCCACAGCAGCTCCTGCCCCATAACTCTGACGCACATCTGCACCACAGCAGCTCCTCTCCATAGATCTAACACCCATCAGCCTCACAGCAGCTCCTGCCCCATAGATATGCCTTACATCTGCCCCACAGCAGCTCCTGCACCATAGATCTGACCCACATCTGCAACACAGCAGCTCCTGCTCCATAAATCTGACCAACATCAGGCCCACATCTGTTCCTGCCCCATAGATCTGACCCACAGCAGCTCCTGCCCCATAGATCTGACCCACATTTGCCACACAGCAGCTCCTGCCCCGTAGATCTGCCTCACTTGCGCCCCACAGCAGCCTTCGCCCAATAGATCTGACCCACATGTGCCCACAGCAGCTACTACCTCATAGATCTGACCCACATCAGCCCCACAGCCGCTCCTGCCTTATAGATCATACCCAAATCTGCCCCACTGCTGCTCTTCCCCATTGATCAGACCAACAGCAGCTCTTCCCCATAGATCTGGCCCACATCAGCCCCACAGCAGCTCCTGCCCCATAGACCTGACCCACATGTTCCCCAAAGCAGCTCCTGCCCCATAGATCTGACCCACAGCATCTCCTGCCCCATAGATCTGACCCACATCAGCCCCACAGCAGCTCCTGCCCCATAGATCTGACCCACATCAGCCCCACAGCAGCTCCTGCCCCATAGATCTGACCCAAATCTGCCCCACAGCAGCTCCTGCCTCATAAATCTGACCCACGTCAGCCCCACAGCAGCTCCTGCCTTATAGATATGACCACCATCATCCCCACAGCAGCTCCTGCTCCATAGATCTGACCCACATGTGCCCCACAGCAGCTCTGCCCCATTGATTTGACCCACATCAGCCCCACAGGAGATCCTGCCCCATAGATCAGACCCACATCATCCCCACTTCAGCTCCTGCCCTATAGATCTGACCAACATCAGCCCCACAGCAGCTCCTGCCCCATAGATCTGACCCAAATCTGCCCCACAGCAGCTCTTGCCTCATAGATCTGACCCACGTCAGCCCCACAGCAGCTCCTGCCCCATAGATCTGACCCACATCAGCCCAACTGCAGCTCCTGCCCTATAGATCTGACCAACATCAGCCCCACATCAGCTCCTGCCTTATAGATCTGACCCTCATCAGCCCCATAGCATGTCCCGCTCCATAGATCTTAACTGTATCAGCCCCACAACAGCTCCTGCCCCATAGATCTGACCCCCATCTGCACCACAGCATCTCTTGCCCCTTAGAACTGACCCACATCTGCCCCACATCAGCTCCTGCCCCATAGATCTGACCCACATCTGCCCCACACCATCTCCTGCCCCATACATCTAACTCACATGTGCCCCACAGCAGCTCCTGCTCCATAGATCTGACCCACAGCAGCTCCTGCCCTATAGATCTGATTCAAATCTGCCCCACAGCAGCTCCTGCTCCATAGATCTGACCCACATGTGCCCCAGAGCAGCTCTGCCCCATTGATTTGACCCACATCAGCCCCACTGCAGCTCCTGCCCCATAGATCTGACCCACATCAGCCCCACTACAGCTCCTGCCCCATACATCTGACCCAAATCTGCCCCACATGTGCCCCAGAGCAGCTCTGCCCCATTGATTTGACCCACATCAGCCCCACTGCAGCTCCTGCCCCATAGATCTGACCCACATCAGCCCCACTACAGCTCCTGCCCCATACATCTGACCCAAATCTGCCCCACACCATCTCCTGCCCCATAGATCTAACTCACATGTGCCCCACAGCAGCTCCTGCTCCATAGATCTGACCCACAGCAGCTCCTGCCCTATAGATCCGATTCAAATCTGCCCCACAGCAGCTCCTACCCCATAGATCTGACCCACATGTGCCCCACAGCTGCTCCACGGCACGGTTTCCCCGGCTCGGTGCGGCTCGCGAGGTTTGCGGCGCCGGCTATGCGTTTTTGCCTGCGGAGACGCCACGGGAGCGACATTTGGCTGATTCCGAGGAACGTCCGAGCCGAGTGGTGCCCGCCGGGAGCGGTTGGACCGTGCCGGCGCACTTGAGCGGGGTCCGTTCGAGCCGGAAATCCGGACTGCGGGCAGGCCGCGTGGCGAGGGATGGCGAAAGAGCGGCGGGAAGCCGCAACCGAAAAACTCCACAGCCCGGCGCTCAACCGCGCTCGCCTGCGCCCGCTCGTTGCCGCCTCTGGAGACGAGCACGCGCTCGCTCCTGCAGACGAAAACGGAAGGCGTAAGAAAAAACGGCTTCGGAAAAGAACGGCGCCGACTACCGGCAGCGGCGCCGAGGGTAAGCGGCGCTCTACGTCGACGTAACGGTAGGTAAGAAACTACAGCGACCCCCCAGCAAGCTCCGGAGCTTTAGCGCCCCCCATCTCACAAAGCGGCAAAGCCTAGCCGAAAGCGGGTAGACCTGGCAGTTACACGCAAGCCGCACGGGCAGCGACCCCTAGCCGCCGCCGCCGAGCACCACGGCCCGCTCGGAGCCGGGTAGACCGTGCCGACCTAGTCGAGCCGCATAGGCAGCGACCTCTAGCAGCCGCCGCCGAGCACCACGGGGAGGAGAAGGGAGGGGAGGGGAGGGTAAGGGAGGGGAGGGGAGGGGAGGGGAGGGGAGGGGAGGGGAGGGGAGGGGAGGGGAGGGGAGGGGAGGGGAGGGGAGGGGAGGGGAGGGGAGGAGAGGGGAGGGGAGGGGAGGGGAGGGGAGGGGAGGGGAGGGGAGGGAAGGGGAGGGGAGGGGAGGGGAGGAGAGGGGAGGGGAGGGGAGGGGAGGGGAGAGGAGGGAAGGGGAAGCGAGGGGACGGGAGGGGAGGGGAAGGGAGGGGAGGGGAGGGGAGGGGAGGGGAGGGGAGGGGAGGGGAGGGGAGGGGAGGGGAGGGGAGGGGAGGGGAGAGGAGGGGAGGGGAGAGGAGGGGAGAGGAGGGGAGGGGAGGGGAGGGGAGGGGAGGGGAGTGGAGGGGAGGTGAGGGGGGGGAGAGGAGGGGAGGGGAGGGGAGGGGAGGGGAGGGGAGGGGAGGGGAGGGGAGGGGAGGGGAGGGGAGGGGAGGGGAGGGGAGGGGAGGGGAGGGGAGGGGAGGGGAGAGGAGGGGAGGGGAGGATGCGGGTGGGCGCGAGGGAGGGTCAACGGCGGAAGCGGTCGGGTCGGGTCGGGTCGGGTCGGGTTGGGTCGGGTCGGGGGGCGGCTGGCCGTTCGTCGTAACCTTACCACTTGACACAGCTGCGTGACGCGCGGCTACGGCCGACACGTCTACCCGCGGCACGGACGGGAAACGGCACCGGCCGACAGGTCAACCCCGCTACGGCCGACACGTCTACCCGCGGCACGGACGGGAAACTGCACCCGCCGATCGAGCGGGTGGATGGTCGCCCAAGTCTACCCCGCGCCGCCACGAAGCGGAAAGGTGGATGCATGGATGGATGGATGGATGGATGGGGAAAAACCGGGCGAAAGGGGGCCTGGCACGCGCCCGCGCGCGACCAGCCGCACACCCCCTCCCTTTCCACGCGCCGGCGCCGACGCACGGAACCCCCCAAACGGAGGACGGAAGCAACGCAGCGAGCGCCGGGTCTCCCAGCGGGTGCTGGGAGGTTGCACCAGGTAAAAGACCAAGAGGTACCAATTGTCACCAGAGTGGTTCACAGACGGCAGTACCGCACCAATAGCGACTCATTGCTCCCCATTCACAAGCTAATTCGCCAATTAGAGAATCAGGGAGTGATTAGCAAAACTCACTCGCCTTTTAACAGCCCCATATGGCAAGTGTGTAAAACCAATGGGGAATGGAGGCTGACGGTGGATTACCGTGGCCTGAATGAAGTCACACCTCCATTAAGTGCTGCTGTACCAGACATGCTAGAACTCCAGTATGAACTGGAGTCAAAAGAAGCTAGGTGGTATGCCACCATTGACGTTGCTAATGCCTTCTTTTCCATCCCATTGGCTGCAAAATGTAGGCCACAGTTTGCTTTTACCTGGAGAGGTATTCAGTACACCTGGAACCGTTTACCTCAGGGGTGGAAGCACAGCCCAACAATTTGCCATGGATTGATCCAAGCTGTTTTGGAACAGGGTGATGCTCCTGAGCACTTGCAGTATATTGATGATATTGTCGTGTGGGGCCATACAGCAGCAGAGGTTTTCAAGAAAGGGAAACAGATAATCCAAATTCTTTTGAAAGCTGGTTTTGCCATTAAGCGCAGCAAGGTGAAGGGGCCTGCCCAGGAAATCCAGTTCTTAGGTATAAAATGGCAAGATGGACGTCGTCACATCCCAGCAGATGTGATTGACAAAATCACTGCTATGTCTCCACCCACCGACAAGACAGAGACCCAATCTTTTCTGGGAGTAGTGGGCTTTTGGAGAATGCATGTCCCAAACTACAGCCACATAGTGAGCCCCCTCTATCAGGTAACACAGAAGAAGAATAATTTCTCATGGGGTCCGGAGCAGCAGCAGGCTTTTGAGCAGAGAAAACAAGAAATAGCCCGTGCCGTGGCCTTGGGGCCAGTACGGACGGGGCAGGATGTGAGGATCCGAGGCCGACCCCTAGGATTTTGGAGTCAAGCATATAAAGGGTCTGAGGAGCGCTACACTCCGACTAAGAAGGAGATCTTAGCCGTGTATGAGGGGGTTCGGGCTGCTTCTGAAGTAGTTGGGACAGAGGTTCAGCTTCTTCTAGCACCTCGCTTGCCAGTAATAAATTGGATGTTTAAAGGACAGGTTCCCTCCACCCATCATGCTACTGATGCCACTTGGAGTAAGTGGATTTCATTAATTACTCAACGAGCTGGAATGGGAAAACTCAGCCGTCCTGGAATTCTAGAAGTGATCATGGACTGGCCTGAGAGTAAAAAAATTGAAACACCACCTACAGAAGAGGTATCACGTGCTAAAGAGGCACCACCATACAATGAGCTACCAGAAAACGAAAAGTAATTTGCCCTATTCACAGACGGATCATGTCGTATTGTAGGGAAGCATCGCAGATGGAAAGCTGCTGTATGGAGCCCCACACGACAAGTTGCAGAGGCCACTGAAGGTAAAGGAGAATCAAGTCAATTTGCAGAGGTAAAGGCTGTTCAGCTGGCTTTAGATGTGGCTGAACGGGAGAGGTGGCCAATGCTTCATCTTTATACTGATTCATGGATGGTGGCAAATGCCTTATGGGGGTGGCTGCAACAGTGGAACCATCCTCTGCTACCAAATCTGTCACGGTTTGAACGAAAAATCCACCTGCGTCCGTGACAAGGGCCGTGGGCCCCTGAAGGGCCCTCAGCCGAAAAGAAAAAGTTAATTAAGAAAAAAAAACAGCGGCAACGATGTAAGGAGGCACACTTATTTACTAAATACTATATCGAAATACAGGATAACACAATAGAATACAATATAATTGAAAATTGAGCTAATGAATCAAGCAAAATAGGAGAGAGAATGAGTCCCGTAACCAAGGCCTACTGTGAATCTGGGCGAACGGCTGAAGGCTCCCACACACTGCCCTGAACGCCAGAACTCGAAAGACGTCAGTCTGTTCTGCGACAGAGTTAATATAGAGTCCAGGTCCCGTGACCCATCGTGTTGCTCTCTGGGAGATGTAGTCTTCTTCTGTAAGTTGAAGATTCAGTAAAATTATCCATGCTTTATATGATGTTATGAGGTGGAATACTGATAGCAAAATTACAACATTATTAAACAGTGACAATCTGACCCACAGCAGCTCCTGCCCCATAGACCTGATTCACATGCGCCCCACAGCAGCTCCTGCCCAATAGATCGGACCGACATATAGCCCACAGTATCTCCTGCCCCATAGATCTGACCCACATCTGCCCCAAAGCATCTCCTGCCCCATAGATCTTTCCCACATCAGCCCCACAGCAGATCCTGCCCCATAGATCTGACCCACATATGTCGCACAGCAGCTCCTGCCCCATAGATCTGACCCACATCTGTCGCACAGCAGCTCCTGCCCCATAGATCAGACCAACATCAGCCCCACAGTAGCTCCTGCCCCATAGATCAGACCAACATCAGCCCCGCAGTAGCTCCTGCCCCATAGATCTGACCCCCATAAGCCCCACAACAGCTCCTGCCCCATAGATCTGACCCACAGCAGCCCCACAGCAGCTTCTACCCCATAGATCTGACCCACATGTGCTCCACTGCAGCTCCAGTCCCGTAGATCTGACCCACAGCAGCCCATGCCCCATAGATCTGACCCACATCAGCCCCACAGCAGCTCCTGCCCCATAGATCTGACCCACATCTGTCGCACAGCAGCTCCTGCCTCATAGATCTGACCCAAATCAGCCCCGCAGCAGCTCCTGCCCCATAGATCTGACCCACATCTGCCCCAAAGCATCTCCTGCCCCATAGATCTTTCCCACATCAGCCCCACAGCAGATCCTGCCCCATAGATCTGACCCACATATGTCGCACAGCAGCTCCTGCCCCATAGATCAGACCAACATCAGCCCCACAGTAGCTCCTGCCCCATAGATCTGACCCCCATAAGCCCCACAGTAGCTCCTGTACCATAGATCTGACCCCCATCAGCCCCACAACAGCTCCTGCCCCATAGATCTAACCCACATCAGCCCCACAGCAGCTCCTGCCCCATAGATCTGACACACATCATATGTAAAGCAGCTGCTGCCCAATAGATATGTCCCACAGCAGCTTCAGCCGCAAGGATCTGACCCACATCAGCCCCACAGCAGCTCCTGCCCCATAGATCTGACCCACATCTGTCGCACAGCAGCTCCTGCCCCATAGATCTGACCCACATCAGCCCCACAGCAGCTCCTGCCCCATAGATCTGACCCACATGTTCCCAAGAGCAGCTCTGCCCCATTGATTTGACCCACATAAGCCCCACAGTAGCTCCTGCCCCATAGATCTTTCCCACATCAGCCCCACAGCAGATCCTGCCCCATAGATCTGACCCACATATGTCGCACAGCAGCACCTGCCCCATAGATCTGACCCACATCTGTCGCACAGCAGCTCCTGCCCCATAGATCAGACCAACATCAGCCCCACAGTAGCTCCCGCCCCATAGATCTGACCCCCATAAGCCCCACAGTAGCTCCTGCCCCATAGATCTGACCCCCATCAGCCCCACAACAGCTCCTGCCCCATAGATCTGACCCCCATCAGCCCCACAACAGCTCCTGCCCCATAGATCTAACCCACATCAGCCCCACAGCAGCTCCTGCCCCATAGATCTGACACACATCATATGTAAAGCAGCTGCTGCCCAATAGATATGACCCACAGCAGCTTCAGCCCCAAGGATCTGACCCACATCAGCCCCACTGCAGCTCCTGCCCCATAGATCTGACACACATCATATGTAAATCAGCTGCTGCCCAATAGATATGACCCACAACAGCTCCTGCCCCATAGATCTAACCCACATCAGCCCCACAGCAGCTCCTGCCCCATAGATCTGACCTACATCATCTCCACTGCAGCTCCTGCCCCATAGATCTGACCCAAATCTGCCCCACAGCAGATCCTGCCAAATAGATATTAACCACAGCAGCTCCTGCCCCATAGATCTGACCCACATCAGCCCCACAGCAGCTCCTACACCATAGATCTGATTCACATCTGCCACACAGCAGCTCCTGCCCCATAGCTCTGACCCACATCTGCACCACAGCAGCTCCTCCCCATAGATCTGACCCACATCTGCAACACAGCAGCTCCTGCTCCATAAATCTGACAAACAACAGGCCCAAATCTGTTCCTGCCCCATAGATCTGACCCACAGCAGCTCCTGCCCCATAGATCTGACGTACATCATCTCCACTGCAGCTCCTGCCCCATAGATCTGACCCAAATCTGCCCCACAGCAGATCCTGTTAAATAGATCTTAACCACAGCAGCTCCTGCCCCATAGATCTGACCCACATCAGCCCCACAGCAGCTCCTACACCATAGATCTGACCCACATCTGCCACACACCATCTCCTACCCCATAGATCTTACCCACTTCTGCCCCACAGCAGCTCCTGCCCCATAACTCTGACGCACATCTGCACCACAGCAGCTCCTCTCCATAGATCTAACACCCATCAGCCTCACAGCAGCTCCTGCCCCATAGATATGCCTTACATCTGCCCCACAGCAGCTCCTGCACCATAGATCTGACCCACATCTGCAACACAGCAGCTCCTGCTCCATAAATCTGACCAACATCAGGCCCACATCTGTTCCTGCCCCATAGATCTGACCCACAGCAGCTCCTGCCCCATAGATCTGACCCACATTTGCCACACAGCAGCTCCTGCCCCGTAGATCTGCCTCACTTGCGCCCCACAGCAGCCTTCGCCCAATAGATCTGACCCACATGTGCCCACAGCAGCTACTACCCCATAGATCTCACCCACATCAGCCCCACAGCTGCTCCACGGCACGGTTTCCCTAGCTCGGTGCGGCCTGCGAGCTTTGCGGTGCCGGCTATGCGTTTTTGTCTGCGGAGACGCCACGGGAGCGACATTTGGCTGATTCCGAGGAATGTCCGAGCCGAGCGGTGCCCGCCGGGAGCGGTTGGACCTTGCCGGCGCACTTGAGCGGGGTCCGTTCGAGCCGGAAATCCGGACTGCGGGCAGGCCGCGTAGCGAGGGATGGCGAAAGAGCGGCGGGAAGCCGCAACCGAAAAACTCCACAGCCCGGCGCTCAACCGCGCTCGCCTGCGCCCGCTCGTTCCGCCTCTGGAGACGAGCACGCGCTCGCTCCTGCAGACGAAAACGGAAGGCGTAAGAAAAAACTGCTTCGGAAAAGAACGGCGCCGACTACCGGCAGCGGCGCCGAGGGTAAGCAGCGCTCTGCGTCGACGTAGCGGTAGGTAAGAAACTACAGCGACCCCCCAGCAAGCTCCGGAGCTTTAGCGCCCCCCCATCTCACAGGGCGGCAAAGCCTAGCCGAAAGCGGGTAGACCTGGCAGTTACACGCAAGCCGCATGGGCAGCGACCCCTAGCCGCCGCCGCCGAGCACCACGGCCCGCTCGGAGCCGGGTAGACAGTGCCGACCTAGACGAGCCGCATAGGCAGCGAACCCTAGCCCCCGCCGCCAAGCACCATGGCCTGCTCGGAGCCGGGTAGACCGTGCCGACCTAGCCGAGACGCATAGGCAGCGACCCCTAGCCGCCGCCGCCGAGCACCACGGCCCGCTCGGAGCCGGGAAGACCGTGCCGACCTAGTCAAGCCGCATGGGCAGCGACGCCTAGCCGCCGACGCCGCCCCCCCCCTAACTCCGTCCCGCCCCCCCCCTCTTCCCCCCCCCCCTCCCCCCCCAGAGATGCTTGGAGCCGGGTACACAGTGCCGGCGCAGCGGAGCAGCCACAAGAGCGGCACTTGGCCACTTCCGCGGAACGTCCGAGCCGAGCTGAGTCCGCCTGGAGAGGCTGGACCGTGCCGGCGCACCCGAGCCTCCGCGGCTGAGACCCCCCGGACGCCGCCGCGGAACGTCCGAGCCGCGCCGAGCTTGCCGAGAGCGGTTGGAACGTGCCGGCGTGCTCGTGCCGCCGCAGCTCAGATCGACGGACGCCGCCGAGGAACGTCTGTGCCGAGCGGAGCCCGCCAGGAGAGGCTGTGCAGTGCCGGCGCACTCGAGACGCTGCGGCTCAGATCGCCCAACTCCACCGAGGAGCGTCCGAGCCGAGCGGAACCCGCCGGGAGAGGCTGGACCGTGCCGGCGCACACGAGCCTCCGCGCTGGCCAGCGGTCGCTGCACGTCCGGCTCGAGTTGGTCGGCACGGTCTACCCGGCTCCAAGCGGACCGAAGCTCATGCGGCGGCGACCAGGGGTCGCTGAGCGGCGGCCGGCTCACGTCGGCATGGTCTAACCTGCTCTGCCGCGGACGCTAGAGGTCGCTGACGGACGGGCTGGCAGACGTGCAGCGACACCTAGCAACCGCCGCCGAGCCCTCGCGCACGCACGGAGCAGGGTAGACCGTGCCGACCTAGCCGAGACGCATAGGCAGCGACCCCTAACCTCCGCCGCCGAAAACCACGGCCCGCTCGGAGCCAGGTAGACCGTGCCGACCTAGACGAGCCGCATGGGCAGCGACGCCTAGCCGCCGATGCCGTGCCGCCCCCCCCCCTTACTCCCCCACCCAACCCCCCCCTCTTCCCCCCCCCACCCCCCCCCGGAGATTCTCGGAGCCGGGTAGACAGTGCCGGCGCAGCGGAGCACCCACAAGAGCGGCACTTGGCCACTTCCGCGGAACGTCCGAGCCGAGCTGAGTCTGCCTGGAGAGGCTGGACCGTGTCGCCGTGTCTCAGATCGCCCGACTCCGCCGAGGAGCGGCCGAGCAGAGCGGAACCCGCCGGGAGCGGTTGGACCGTGCCGGCGCACTCGAGCCGCCGCGGCTCAGATCGCTGGACGCCGCCGAGGAGCGTCCGAGCCGAGCGGAGACCGCCGGGAGAGGCTGGACCGTGCCTGGGCACAGGAGCCTCCGCGCTGGCCAGCGGTCGCTGCACGTCCGGCTCGAGTTGGTCGGCACGGTCTACCTGGCTCCGAGCGGACCGAAGCTCATGCGGCGGCGGCCAGGGGTCGCTGAGCGGCGGCCGGCTCACGTCGGCATGGTCTACCCTGCTCTGCCGCGGACGCTAGAGGTCGCTGACGGACGGGCTGGCAGACGTGCAGCGACACCAAGCGACCGCCGCCGAGCCCTCGCGCACGCACGGAGCAGGGTAGACCGTGCCGACCTAGCCGAGACGCATAGGCAGCGACCCCTAACCTCCGCCGCCGAAAACCACGGCCCGCTCGGAGCCGGGTAGACCGTGCCGACCTAGTCGAGCCGCATAGGCTGCGACCTCTAGCAGCCGCCACTGAGCACCACGGCCCGCTCGGAGCCGGGTAGACCGTGCCGACCTAGTCGAGACGCATGGGAAGCGACGCATAGCCGCCGACGCCGTGCCCCCCCCCCCCTCCCCCCACCCTCCAGAGACGCTCGGAGCCGGGTAGACAGTGCCAGTGCAGAGGAGCCGCCACGAGAGCGACACTTGGCCACTTCCGCGGAACGTCCGAGCCGAGCGGAGCCCGCCGGGAGAGGCTGGACCGTGCCGGCGCACTCGAGCCGCGATGGCCAGGGGTCGAGCCGTGTTGACCGTGCCGGAGCACCGGAGGCGCCACGGAGACGCCACTCGGCCGCAGCCACGGAACGACCAGGGTGCACGTATGAGCCGGCCGCTGTTCGCCTGGTCGGGGCGCACCCGGGCTTCTCGGTTCGGCCTTGCTTGAAGCTGGCCGTCCCGCCACCGCCACTGCGGTTTTGCCCTTTTGTCTGCGTGTTTGTTTGTTCGTCCGTTCGTTCGTACTTTGGTCCGTTCGATTGTTTGTCAGTGCCCCCACGCGCCCTCTCGGTTTTATTATTTTCCGTTTGTTTGTTTGTTTGTTTGTTTGTTTGTTTTTCTCGTGGGTTCTTCTTTACTTTCCCCTTTTTTAGTTTTTGAAAAAGCCGCCCCGCCCCCCCCCCCCCGTCTTCCCGGCTCTGCAGGAAGGTGCGCGGGCCCCGCCCACCGGGGTCCGTTCGGGCCGGATATCCGGACTGCAGGCAGGCCGCGTGGCGAGGGATGGCGAAAGAGCGGCGCGAAGACGGCAGCGGCGAGAGCTGGGCCGGCGGGAGGCGGCCGCGTCCCCCGCGGGGTTCGCGCCTAGCCTCTCTCCCAGCCGGCAGATGAGGTGGAACGGTACGTGGGATTTTCGGCGGGAGGAGGAGGTGGTGGCGGTGGTGGCAGTGGGGCTGGGGGGTGGCAGTCAAAGATCTGACCCACATCAACCCCACAGAAGCTCCTGCCCCATAGATCGGAACCACATCTGCCCCACAGAAGATTTTACCCCACAGATCTGACCCACATCAGCCCCCAGGAGATCCTGCCCCATAGATCTGACCCACATCTGCCCCACACCATCTCCTGCCCCATAGATCTAACTCACATGTGCCCCACAGCAGCTCCTGCTCCATAGGTCTGACCCACAGCAGCTCCAGCCCTATAGATCTGATTCAAATCTGCCCCACAGCAGCTCCTGCTCCATAGATCTGACCCACATGTGCCCCAGAGCAGCTCTGCCCCATTGATTTGACCCACATCAGCACCACTGCAGCTCCTGCCCTATAGATCTGACCCACATCAGCCCCACTGCAGCTCCTTCCCTATAGATCTGACCAACATCAGCCCCACATCAGCTCCTGCCCCATACATCTGACCCAAATCTGCCCCACACCATCTCCTGCCCCATAGATCTAACTCACATGTGCCCCACAGCAGCTCCTGCTCCATAGATCTGACCCACAGCAGCTCCTGCCCTATAGATCTGATTCAAATCTGCCCCACAGCAGCTCCTGCTCCATAGATCTGACCCACATGTGCCCCAGAGCAGCTCTGCCCCATTGATTTGACCCACATCAGCCCCACAGCATCTCCTGCCCCATAGAACTGACACACAGCAGCCACAGCAGCTCCTGCCCTATAGATCTGGCCCACATCTGACCCACAGCAGCCCCTGCCTTATAGATCTGACCCACATCTGCCCCACAGCAGCCCCTGCCCCATAGATCTGACCCACATCAGACCCACAGCAGCTGCTGACCCATAGATCTGACCCAAATCAGCCCCGCAGCAGCTCCTGGCCCATAGATCTGACCCACATGTGCCCCACAGCAGCTCCAAACTCATAGATCTGACCCACATCAGTCCAACAGCAGATTTTGCACCATAGATATGTCCCTCATCTGCCCCACAGCAACTCCTGCCCCCTAGATCTGACCTACATCATCCCCTCTGCAGCTCCTGCCCCATAGGTCTGACCCACATGTGCCCCACAGCATCTCCTGCCCCATAGAACTGACACACAGCAGCCACAGCAGATCCTGCCCTATAGATCTGACCCACATCTGCCCCACAGCAGCCCCTGCCCCATAGATCTGACCCACATCTGCCCCACAGCAGCTCCTGCCCCATAGATCTGACCCACATCAAACCCACAGCAGCTGCTGACCCATAGATCTGACCCACATGTTCCCAAGAGCAGCTCTGCCCCATTGATTTGACCCACATCAGCCCCACAGCATCTCCTGCCCAATAGAACTGACCCAAATCATATGTAAAGCAGCTGCTGCCCAATAGATATGACCCAAAACAGCTCCTGCCCCATAGATATAACCCACATCAGACCCACAGCAGCTCCTGCCCCATTGATCTGACGTACATCATCTCCACTGCAGCTCCTGCCCCATAGATCTGACCCAAATCTGCCCCACAGCAGCTCCTACATTATTGATCTGACCCACATCTGCATCACACCATCTCCTACCCTATAGATCTTACCCACTTCTGCCCCACAGCAGCTCCTGCCCCATAGCTCTGACCCACATCTGCACCACAGCAGCTCCTCCCCATAGATCTAACAACCATCAGCCTCACAGCAGCTCCTGCCCCATAGATATGCCCTACATCTGCCCCACAGCAGCTCCTGCACCATAGATCTGACCCACATCAGCCCCACAGCAGCTCCTGCCCCATAGACCTGACCCACATGTTCCCCACAGCAGCTCCTGCCCCATAGACCTGACCCACATGTTCCCCACAGCATCTCCTGCCCCATAGATCTGACCCACATCAGCCCCACAGCAGCTCCTGCCGCATACATAGATCTGACCCACATCAGCCCCACAGCAGCTCCTGCCCCATAGATCTGACCCAAATCTGCCCCACAACAGCTCCTGCCTCATAGATCTGACCCACGTCAGCCCCACAGCAGCTCCTGCCTTATAGATATGACCCCCATCAGCCCCACAGCAGCTTCTACCCCATAGATCTGACACACATCAGCCCCACAGCAGCTCCTACATTATTGATCTGACCCACATCTGCCACACACCATCTCCTACATTATAGATCTTACCCACTTCTGCCCCACAGCAGCTCCTGCCCCTTAGACCTGACCCACATGTTCCCCACAGCAGCTCCTGCCCCATAGATCTGACACACATCATATGTAAAGCAGCTGCTGCCCAATAGATATGACCCACAGCAGCTTCAGCTTCAAGGATCTGACCCACATCAGCCCCACAGCAGCTCCTGCCCCATAGATCTGACCCACATCTGCCCCAAAGCATCTCCTGCCCCATAGATCTTTCCCACATCAGCCCCACAGCAGATCCTGCCCCATAGATCTGACCCACATATGTCGCACAGCAGCACCTGCCCCATAGATCTGACCCACATCTGTCGCACTGCAGCTCCTGCCCTATAGATCTGACCCACATCAGCCCCAAAGCAGCTCCTGCCCCATAGATCTGACCCACATGTTCCCAAGAGCAGCTCTGCCCCATTGATTTGACCCACATCAGCCCCACAGTAGCTCCTGCCCCATAGATCTGACCCCCATCAGCCCCACTGCAGCTCCGGCCTCATAGATCTGACACACATCATATGTAAAGCAGCTGCTGCCCAATAGATATGACCCACAGCAGCTTCAGCCCCAAGGATCTGACCCACATCAGCCCCACAGCAACTCCTGCCCCATAGATCTGACCCACATCTGCCCCAAAGCATCTCCTGAGCCATAGATCTTTCCCACATCAGCCCCACAGCAGCTCCTGCCCCATAGATCTGACCCAAATCAGCCCCGCAGCAGCTCCTGCCCCATAGATCTGAACCCCATAAGCCCCACAGTAGATCCTGCCCCATAGATGTGACCACATCAGCCCCACAACAGCACCTGCCTCATAGATCTAACCCACATCAGCCCCACAGCAGATCCTGCCCTATAGATCTGACCCACATATGTCGCACAGGAGCTCCTGCCCCATAGATCTGACCCACATCTGTCGCACAGCAGCTCCTTCCCCATAGATGAGACCAACATCAGCCCCACAGTAGCTCCTGCCCCATAGATCTGACCCCCATCAGCCCCACAACAGCTCCTGCCCCATAGATCTGACCCACATCAGCCCCACAGCAGCTCCTGCCCCATAGATCTGACACACATCACATGTAAAGCAGCTGCTGCACAATAGATATGACCCACAGCAGCTTCAGCCCCAAGGATCTGACCCACATCAGCCCCACAGCAGCTCCTGCCCCATAGATCTGACCCACATATGCCCTACAGCAGCTCCTGCCCCATAGATCTGACCCACATCTGTCGCACAGCAGCTCCTGCCCCATACATCTGACCCACGTCAGCCCCACAGCAGCTCCTGCCTTATAGATATGACCCCCATCAGCCCCACAGCAGCTCCTGCCCCATAGATCTGACCCAAATCTGCCCCACAGCAGATCCTGCCAAATAGATCTTAACCACAGCAGCTCCTGCCCCATAGATCTGACCCACATCTGCACCACAGCAGCTCCTCCCCATAGATCTAACACCCATCAGCCTCACAGCAGCTCCTGCCCCATAGATGTGCCCTACATCTGCCCCACAGCAGCTCCTGCACCATAGATCTGACCCACATCAGCCCCACAGCAGCTCCTGCCCCATAGACCTGACCCACATGTTCCCCACAGCAGCTCCTGCCCCATAGATCTGACCCACATCAGCCCCACAGCAGCTCCTGCCCCATAGACCTGACCCACATGTTCCCCACAGCATCTCCTGCCCCATAGATCTGACCCACATCAGCCCCACAGCAGCTCCTGCCCCATAGATCTGACCCAAATCTGCCCCACAGCAGCTCCTGCCTCATAGATCTGACCCACGTCAGCCCCACAGCAGCTCCTGCCTTATAGATATGACCCCCATCAGCCCCACAGCAGCTTCTACCCCATAGATCTGACCCACATGTGCTCCACTGCAGCTCCAGTCCCGTAGGTCTGACCCACAGCAGCCCATGCCCCATAGATCTGACCCTCATCAGCCACACAGAAGCTCCTGCCCCATACATCTGACCCAAATCTGCCCCACACCATCTCCTGCACCATAGATCTAACTCACATGTGCCCCACAGCAGCTCCTGCCCATAGATCTGACCCACTGCAGCTCCTGCCCTATAGATCTGACCCACATCAGCCCCACTGCAGCTCCTGCCCTATAGATCTGACCAACATCAGCCCCACATCAGCTCCTGCCCCATAGATCTAACAAACATGTGCCCCACAGCAGCTCCTGCTCCATAGATCTGACCCACAGCAGCTCCTGCCCTATAGATCTGATTCAAATCTGCCCCACAGCAGCTCCTGCCCTATAGATCTGACCCACATGTGCCCCAGAGCAGCTCTGCCCCATTGATTTGATCCACATCAGCCCCACAGCATCTCCTGCCCCATAGATCTGACCCACATCTGCCCCACAGCAGCTCCTGCCCCATAGAACTGACCCACATCTGCCCCACAGCAGATGCTGACCCATAGATCTGACACACATCAGCCCCCAGGTTATCCTGCCCCATAGATCTGACCCACATCTGCCCCACACCATCTCCTGCCCCATAGATCTAACTCACATGTGCCCCACAGCAGCTCCTGCTCCATAGATCTGACCCACATGTGCCCCAGAGCAGCTCTGCCCCATTGATTTGACTCACATCAGCCCCACTGCAGCTCCTGCCCTATAGATCTGACCCACATCAGCCCCACTTCAGCTCCTGCCCTATAGATCTGACCAACATCAGCCCCACATCAGCTCCTGCCCCATAGATCTGACCCACATCTGCCCCACACCATCTCCTGCCCCATAGATCTAACTCACATGTGCCCCACAGCAGCTCCTGCTCCATAGATCTGACCCACAGCAGCTCCTGCCCTATAGATCTGAACCACATCTGCCCCACAGCAGATTTTACCCCACAGATCTGACCCACATCAGCTCCCAGGAGATCCTGCCTCATAGATCTTACCCACATCTGCCCCACACCATCTCCTGCCCCATAGATCTAACTCACATGTGCCCCACACCATCTCCTGCCCCATAGATCTAACTCACATGTGCCCCACAGCAGATCCTGCTCCATAGATCTGACCCACAGCAGCTCCTGCCGTATAGATCTGATTCAAATCTGCCCCACAGCAGCTCCTGCTCCATAGATCTGACCCACATGTGCCCCAGAGCAGCTCTGCCCCATTGATTTGACCCACATCAGCCCCACTGCAGCTCCTTTCCTATAGATCTGACCCACATCAGCCCCACTGCAGCTCCTGCCCTATAGATGTGACCAACATCAGCCCCACATCAGCTCCTGCCCCATACATCTGACCCAAATCTGCCCCACACCATCTCCTGCCCCATAGATCTAACTCACATGTGCCCCACAGCAGCTCCTGCTCCATAGATCTGACCCACAGCAGCTCCTGCCCTATCGATCTGATTCAAATCTGCCCCAGAGCAGCTCCTGCTCCATAGATCTGACCCACATGTGCCCCAGAGCAGCTCTGCCCCATTGATTTGACCCACATCAGCCCCACAGCATCTCCTGCCCCATAGAACTGACCCACAGCAGCCACAGCAGCTCCTGACCTATAGATCTGACCCACATCTGACCCACATCAGCTCCTGCCCCATAGATCTGACCCACATCTGCCCCACAGCAGCCCCTGCCCCTTAGATCTGACCCTCATCTGCCCCACAGCAGCTCCTGCCCCATAGATCTGACCCACATCAGACCCACAGCAGCTGCTGACCCATAGATCTGACCCAAATCAGCCCCGCAGCAACTCCTGGCCCATAGATCTGACCCACTTGTGCCCCACAGCAGCTCCAAACTCATAGATCTGACCCACATCAGTCCAACAGCAGATTTTGCACCATAGATATGTCCCTCATCTGCCCCACAGCAACTCCTGCCCCCTAGATCTGACCTACATCATCCCCTCTGCAGCTTCTGCCCCATAGGTCTGACCCACATGTGCCCCACAGCAGCTCCTGCCATATAGATCTGACCCACATATGCCCCACAGCAGCTCCTGCCCCATAGATCTGACCCACATCAGCCACACAGCAGCTCCTGACTCATAAATCTGACGCACAGCAGCCCCACAGCAGCTCCTGCCCCATAGATCTGACCCAAATCTGACCCACAGCAGCTTCTGCCCCATAGATCTGACCCACATTTTTCCCAAAGCAGAACCTAACCCATAGATCTGACCCACATGTGCCCCACAGCTGCTCCTGACATATAGATCTGAACCACAGCAGTTCCTAACTCATTGATCAGACCCAAATCTTCCCTACATCAGCTCCTCCCCATAGATCTGACCCACATCAGCCGCACAGCAGCTCCTACCCCATAGATCTGACCCACATCAGCCCCACAGCTGCTCCACGGCATGGTTTCCCCGGCTCGGTTCGGCTCGCGAGCTTTGCGGCGCCGGCTATGCGTTTTTGCCTGCGGAGACGCCACGGGAGCGACATTTGGCTGATTCCGAGGAACGTCCGAGCCGAGTGGTGCCCGCCGGGAGCGGTTGGACCGTGCCGGCGCACTTGAGCGGGTCCGTTCGTGCCGGAAATCCGGACTGCGGGCAGGCCGCGTGGCGAGGGATGGCGAAAGAGCGGCGGGAAGCCGCAACCGAAAAAATCCACAGCCCGGCGCTCAACCGCGCTCGCCTGCGCCCGCTCGTTGCCGCCTCTGGAGACGAGCACGCGCTCGCTCCTGCAGACGAAAACGGAAGGCGTAAGAAAAAACAGCTTCGGAAAATAACGGCGCCGACTACCGGCAGCGGCGCCGAGGGTAAGCGGCGCTCTACGTCGACGTAACGGTAGGTAAGAAAATACAGCGACCCCCCAGCAAGCTCCGGAGCTTTAGCGCCCCCTATCTCACAAAGCGGCAAAGCCTAGCCGAAAGCGGGTAGACCTGGCTACTAAACGCAAGCCGCACGGGCAGCGACCCCTAGCCGCCGCCGCCGAGCACCACGGCCCGATCGGAGCCGGGTAGACCGGTCCGACCTAGCCGAGCCGCATAGGCAGCGACCTCTAGCAGCCGCCGCCAAGCACCACGGCCCGCTCGGAGCCGGGAAGACCGTGCCGACCTAGTCGAGCCGCATAGGCAGCGACCTCTATCAGCCGCCGCCGAGCACCACGGCCCGCTCGGAGCCGGGTAGACCGTGCCGACCTAGTCGAGCCGCATAGGCAGCGACCTCTAGCATCCGCCGCCGAGCACCACGGCCCGCTCGGAGCCGGGTAGACCGTGCCGATCTAGTCGAGCCGCATGGGCAGCGACCTCTAGCAGCCACCGCCGAGCACCACGGCCCACTCGGAGCCGGGTAGACCGTGCCGCCCTAGTCGAGACACATGGGAAGCGACACCTAGCCGCCGACGCCGTGCCCCCCTACCCCTCCCCCCACCCTCCGGAGTCGCTCGGAGCCGGGTAGACAGTGCCAGCGCAGAGGAGCCGCCACGAGAGCGACACTTGGCCACTTCCGCGGAACGTCCGAGCCGAGCGGAGCCCGCCGGGAGAGGCTGGACCGTGCCGGCGCACTCGAGCCGCGATGGCCAGGGGTCGAGCCGTGTTGACCGTGCCGGAGCACCGGAGGCGCCACGGAGACGCCACTCGGCCGCAGCCGCGGAACGACCAGGGTGCACATATGAGCCGGCCGCTGTTCGCCGGGTCGGGGCGCACCCGGGCTTCTCGGTTCGGCCTTGCTTGAAGCTGGCCGTTCCGCCACCGCCACCGCGGTTTTGCCCTTTTGCCTGCGTGTTTGTTTGTTCGTCCGTTCGTTCGTACTTTGGTCCGTTCGATTGTTTGTCCGTGCCCCCACGCGCCCTCTCGGTTTTATTATTTTCCGTTTGTTTGTTTGTTTGTTTGTTTGTTTTTCTCGTGGGTTCTTCTTTACTTTCCCCTTTTTTAGATTTTGAAAAAACCGCCCCGCCCCCCCCCGCCTCCCCGGCTCTGCAGGAAGAGCGTGGGCGCGTGCGCGGGCCCCGCCCACCAAGGTCCGTTCGGGCCGGATATCCGGACTGCGGGCAGGCCGCGTGGCGAGGGATGGCGAAAGAGCGGCGGGAAGACGGCAGCGGCGAGAGGTGGGCCGGCGGGAGGCGGCCGCGTCCCCCGCGGGGTTCGCGCCTAGCCTCTCTCCCAGCCGGCAGATGAGGTGGAACGGTACGTGGGATTTTCGGCGGGAGGAGGAGGTGGTGGCGGTGGTGGCAGTGGTGGTGGTGGTGGCGGGGCTGGGGGGTGGCGAGGCATTTTGGCGGGCTCCGGTCGCCGAGTCGAGCCGCCATTGGGCCGAGCTGTCAATAGCACCCCGGCGGAAAAAGGAAAGAAAAGAATAAAACCAAACGGGCCAATCGGGTCCAAACAAATAACCGAGCGAGTGACCGACAAAAACAAACAAACAAAAAAAAACAAAAACAAACAAACAAATAAAAAAACACGGTCGCGGGCCGGTCGGGCGAGATGCGTCCGGGAGAGGGCGGGTTGTGGGCGAGGGCTGGGGTGGGGGCAGGCGGAGGCAGGCCGCCGTCGGGTACGGGTCGGGTTCCCGCTCGTGCGGTGTGGACTGGGGGGGGGGGAAGGTGGAAGACGGACGCGGGGCCGGGAAGATCAGGCGCCGGCCGGCAGCCAGGTCTACCCGCATACCCGCAACCCCGTCGCGGACCCCCCCATCCCTCCCCGGCCACGCAAGCGACCCCCGTCTTCGTGACAGAGGCCGTGCCGGGCCTACTCACGCGCGGGTGACGAGGAGAAAGAGAAGGGAAGGGAAGGGAAGGGAAGGGAAGGGAAGGGAAGGGAAGGGAAGGGAAGGGAAGGGAAGGGAAGGGAAGGGAAGGGAAGGGAAGGGAAGGGAAGGGAAGGGAAGGGAAGGGAAGGGAAGGGAAGGGAAGGGAAGGGAAGGGAAGGGAAGGGAAGGGAAGGGAAGGGAAGGGAAGGGAAGGGAAGCCAGAAGTCAAAGAAAAGTAGAAGGGAAGAAGGTATGAAAAAGTACAGATAGATCGTAAAATGTCGCGGTAAAATAAAATTATAAAATAAAATAAAATAAAAGTAATAAAAAGATGGGAAAGCGGAAGAGCGATATTAATAATTGCATGAATAACTAAATAAATAATAAGGAAATATGGGGAAAAGAAAATTTTCAAAATAAAGAAAGAAAAAAAGAAAGAAAAAAATATTTAAAAAGGGGAAAAATGGGAAAAAAAAGAAAAAATGGGGAAAAAAGGAGAAAAAAAGGAAAAAAATTTTAAAAGAAACAAAAATATTTAAAAAAAAACAAAAAACAAAAAAAACCCACCACAATAATTGAGGAAGCAAGCGTGCCCGAGGGAGGAAGAACGGCGGAGACGGTCGTGCGCGAGGACGCCCGAGCTCGAATGCCGGACCCCAGGTCTACCCTACCTATTTTAATAAATTTAAATAACACCACAAGGGAGGGGAGGGGAAGGGAGGGGAGGGGAGGGGAGGGGAGGGGAGGGGAGGGGAGGGGAGGGGAGGGGAGGGGAGGGGAGGGGAGGATGCGGGCGGGCGTGAGGGAGGGTCAACGGCGGAAGCGGTCGGGTCGGGTCGGGTCGGGTCGGGTTGGGGGGCGGCTGTCCGTTCGTCGTACCCTTACCGCTTGACACAGCTGCGTGACACGCGGCTACGGCTGACACGTCTACCCGCGGCACGGACGGGAAACGGCACCGGCCGACAGGTCAACCCCGCTACGGCCGACACGTCTACCCGCGGCACGGACGGGAAAGTGCACCCGCCGATCGAGCGGGTGGATGGTCGCCCAGGTCTACCCCGCTCCGCCACGAAGCGGGAAGGTGGATACATGGATGGATGGATGGATGGGGAAAAACCGGGCGAAAGGGGGCTTGGCACGCGCCCGCGCGCGACCAGCCGCACACCCCCTCCTTTTCCACGCGCCGGCGCCGGCGCACGGAACCCCACGAACGGAGGACGGAAGCAACGCAGCGAGCGCCGGGTCTCCCAGCGGGTGCTGGGAGGTTGCACCAGGTAAAAGACCAAGAGGTACCAATTGTCACCAGAGTGGTTCACAGACGGCAGTACCGCACCAATAGGGACTCATTGCTCCCCATTCACAAGCTAATTCGCCAATTAGAGAATCAGGGAGTGATTAGCAAAACTCACTCGCCTTTTAACAGCCCCATATGGCCAGTGTGTAAAACCAGTGGGGAATGGAGGCTGACGGTGGATTACCATGGCCTGAGTGAAGTCACACCTCCATTAAGTGCTGCTGTACCAGACATGCTAGAACTCCAGTATGAACTGGAGTCAAAAGAAGCTAGGTGGTATGCCACCATTGACATTGCTAATGCCTTCTTTTCCATCCCATTGGCTGCAAAATGTAGGCCACAGTTTGCTTTTACCTGGAGAGGTATTCAGTACACCTGGAACCGTTTACCTCAGGGGTGGAAGCACAGCCCAACAATTTGCCATGGATTGATCCAAGCTGTTTTGGAACAGGGTGATGCTCCTGAGCACTTGCAGTATATTGATGATATTGTAGTGTGGGGCCATACAGCAGCAGAGGTTTTCAAGAAAGGGAAACAGATAATCCAAATTCTTTTGAAAGCTGGTTTTGCCATTAAGCGCAGCAAGGTGAAGGGGCCTGCCCAGGAAATCCAGTTCTTAGGTATAAAATGGCAAGATGGACGTCGTCACATCCCAGCAGATGTGATTGACAAAATCACTGCTATGTCTCCGCCCACCGACAAGACAGAGACCCAATCTTTTCTGGGAGTAGTGGGCTTTTGGAGAATGCATGTCCCAAACTACAGCCACATAGTGAGCCCCCTCTATCAGGTAACACAGAAGAAGAATAATTTCTCATGGGGTCCTGAGCAGCAGCAGGCTTTTGAGCAGAGAAAACAAGAAATAGCCCGTGCCGTGGCCTTGGGGCCAGTACGGACGGGGCAGGATGTGAGGATCCGAGGCCGACCCCTAGGATTTTGGAGTCAAGCATATAAAGGGTCTGAGGAGCGCTACACTCCGACTAAGAAGGAGATCTTAGCCGTGTATGAGGGGGTTCGGGCTGCTTCTGAAGTAGTTGGGACAGAGGTTCAGCTTCTTCTAGCACCTCGCTTGCCAGTAATAAATTGGATGTTTAAAGGACAGGTTCCCTCCACCCATCATGCTACTGATGCCACTTGGAGTAAGTGGATTTCATTAATTACTCAACGAGCTGGAATGGGAAAACTCAGCCGTCCTGGAATTCTAGAAGTGATCATGGACTGGCCTGAGAGTAAAAAAATTGAAACACCACCTACAGAAGAGGTATCACGTGCTAAAGAGGCACCACCATACAATGAGCTACCAGAAAACGAAAAGTAATTTGCCCTATTCACAGACGGATCATGTCGTATTGTAGGGAAGCATCGCAGATGGAAAGCTGCTGTATGGAGCCCCACACGACAAGTTGCAGAGGCCACTGAAGGTAAAGGAGAATCAAGTCAATTTGCAGAGGTAAAGGCTGTTCAGCTGGCTTTAGATGTGGCTGAACGGGAGAGGTGGCCAATGCTTCATCTTTATACTGATTCATGGATGGTGGCAAATGCCTTATGGGGGTGGCTGCAACAGTGGAACCATCCTCTGCTACCAAATCTGTCACGGTTTGAACGAAAAATCCACCTGCGTCCGTGACAAGGGCTGTGGGCCCCTGAAGGGCCCTCAGCCGAAAAGAAAAAGTTAATTAAGAAAAGAAAACAGCGGCAACGATGTAAGGAGGCACACTTATTTACTAAATACTGTATCGAAATACAGGATAACACAATAGAATACAATATAATTGAAAATTGAGCTAATGAATCAAGCAAAATAGGAGAGAGAATGAGTCCCGTAACCGAGAGGCCTACTGTGAATCTGGGCGAACGGCTGAAGGCTCCCACACACTGCCCTGAACGCCAGAACTCGAAAGACGTCAGTCTGTTCTGCGACAGAGTTAATATAGAGTCCAGGTCCCGTGACCCATCGTGTTGCTCTCTGGGAGATGTAGAATTCTTCTGTAAGTTGCAGATTCAGTAAAATTATCCATGCTTTATATGATGTTATGATGTGGAATACTGATAGCAAAATTACAACATTATTAAACCATGACAATCTGACCCACAGCAGCTCCTGCCCCATAGACCTGATTCACATGCGCCCCACGGCAGCTCCTGCCCAATAGATCGAACCGACATATGGCCCACAGTATCTCCTGCCCCATAGATCTTTCCCACATCAGCCCCACAGAAGATCCTGCCCCATAGATCTGACCCACATATGTCGCACAGCAGCTCCTGCCCCATAGATCTGACCCACATCTGTCGCACAGCAGCTCCTGCCCCATAGATCTTTCCCACATCAGCCCCACAGAAGATCCTGCCCCATAGATCTGACCCACATATGTCGCACAGCAGCTCCTGCCCCATAGATCTGACCCACATCTGTCGCACAGCAGCTCCTGCCCCATAGATCAGACCAACATCAGCCCCACAGTAGCTCCTGACCCATAGATCTGACCCTCATCAGCCCCACAACAGCTCCTGCCCCATAGATCTGACCCACATCAGCCCCACAGCAGCTCCTGCCCCATATATCTGACACACATCATATGTAAAGCAGCTGCTGCCCAATAGATATGACCCACAGCAGCTTCAGCCCCAAGGATGTGACCCACATCAGCCCCACAGCAGCTCCTGCCCCATTGATCTGACCCAAATCTGCCCCACAGCAGCTCCTGCCTCATAGATCTGACCCACGTCAGCCACAGCAGCTCCTGCCTTATAGATATTAACCCCATCAGCCCCACAGCAGCTTCTACCCCATAGATCTGACCCCCATCAGCCCCACAACAGCTCCTGCTCCATAGATCTAACCAACATCAGCCCCACAGCAGCTCCTGCCCCATAGATCTGACCCAAATCAGCCCCGCAGCAGCTACTGCACCATAGATCTGACACACATTTGCCCCAAAGCATCTCCTGCCCCATAGATCTGACCCCCATCAGCCCCACTGCAGCTCCGGCCCCATAGATCTGACACACATCATATGTAAAGCAGCTGCTGCCCAATAGATATGACCCACAACAGCTCCTGCCCCATAGATCTAACCCACAGCAGCCCCACAGCAGCTCCTGCCCCATAGATCTGACGTACATCATCTCCACTGCAGCTCCTGCCCCATAGATCTGACCCAAATCTGCCCCACAGCAGATCCTGCCAAATAGATCTGACCCACATCAGCCCCACAGCAGCTCCTACACCATAGATCTGGCCCACATCTGCCACACAGCAGCTCCTGCCCCATAGCTCTGACACACATCTGCACCACAGCAGCTCCTCCCCATAGATCTAACACCCATCAGCCTCACAGCAGCTCCTGCCCTATAGATATGCCCTACATCTGCCCCACAGCAGCTCCTGCACAATAGATCTTACCCACATCTGCAACACAGCAGCTCCTGCTCCATAAATCTGACCAACATCAGGCCCACATCTGTACCTGCCGCATAGATCTGACCCACATCAGTCCCACAGCTCCTGCTGACCCATAGATCTGACCCACATCTGCCCCACAGCAGCTCCTGCCCCATAGATCTGACCCACAGCAGCTCCGTCCCCATAGATCTGACCCCCATCAGCCCCACAACAGCTCCTGCCCCATAGATCTGACCCACATCAGCCCCACAACAGCTCCTGCCACATAGATCTAACCCACATCAGCCCCACAGCAGCTCCTGCCCCATAGATCTGACCCCATCAGCCCCACAACAGATCCTGCCCCATAGATCTAACCCACCTCAGCCCCACAGCAGCTCCTGCCCCATAGATCTGACACACATCATCTCCACTGCAGCTCCTGCCCCATAGATCAGACCAACATCAGCCCCACAGCAGCTCCTGCCCCATAGATCTGACACACATCATATGTAAAGCAGCTGCTGCCCAGTAGATATGACCCACAGCAGCTTCAGCCCCAAGGATCTGACCCACATCAGCCCCACAGCAGCTCCTGCCCCATAGATCTGACACACATATGTCGCACAGCAGCACCTGCCCCATAGATCTGACCCACCTCTGTCGCACAGCAGCTCCTGCCACATAGATGAGACCAACATCAGCCCCACAGTAGCTTGTGCCCCATAGATCTGACCCCCATCAGCCCCACAGTTTCTCCTGCCCCATAGATCTGACCCCCATCAGCCCCACAACAGCTCCTGCCCCATAGATCAAACCCACATCAGCCCCACAGCAGCTCCTGCCCCATAGATCTGACACACATCATATGTAAACAGCTGCTGCCCAATAGATATGACCCACAGCAGCTTCAGCCCCAAGGATCTGACCCACATCAGCCCCACAGCAGCTCCTACACCATAGATCTGACCCACATCTGCCACACACCATCTCCTACCCCATAGATCTTACCCACTTCTGTCCCACAGCAGCTCCTGACCCATAGCTCTGACCCACATCTGCACCACAGCAGCTCCTCCCCATAGATCTAACACCCATCAGCCTCACAGCAGCTCCTGACCCGTAGATATGCCCTACATCTGCCCCACAGCGGCTCCTGCACCATAGATAAGCCCTACATCTGCCCCACAGCAGCTCCTGCACCATAGATCTGACCCACATCTGCAACACAGCAGCTATTGCTCCATAAATCTGACCAACATCAGGCCCACATCTGTTCCTGCCCCATAGATCTGACCCACAGCAGCTCCTGCCCCATAGATCTGACCCACATTTGCCCCACAGCAGCTCCTGCCCCATAGATCTGACCCACATCAGACCTACAGCAGCTGCTGAACCATAGATCTGACCCACATCTGCCCCACAGCAGCTCCTGCCCCATAGACATGACCCACATGTTCCCCACAGCAGCTCCTGCCCCATAGATCAGACCAACATCAGCCCCACAGTAGCTCCTGCCCCATAGATCTGACACCATCAGCCCCACAACAGCTCCTGCCCCATAGATCTAACACCCATCAGCCTCACAGCCGCTCCTGCCCCATAGATCTGACCCACATCTGCAACACAGCAGCTCCTGCTCCATAGATCAGACAAACATCAGCCCAACAGTAGCTCCTACCCCATAGATCTGACCCACAGCAGCTCCTGCCCCATAGATCTGACCCATATTTGCCCCACAGCAGCTCCTGCCCTATAGATCTGACCCACATCAGCCCCACAGCAGCTCCTGCCCCATAGATCTGACCCACACCAGACCCACAGCAGCTGCTGACCCATAGATCTGACCCACATCTGCCCCACAGCAGTTCCTGCCCCATAGACCTGACCCACATCAGCCCCACAGCAGCTCCTACACCATAGATCTGACCCACATCTGCCACACAGCAGCTCCTGCCCCATAGCTCTGACCCACATCTGCACCACAGCAGCTCCTCCCCATAGATCTAACACCCATCAGCCTCACAGCAGCTCCTGCCCCATAGATCTGACCCACATCTGCAACACAGCAGCTCCTGCTCCACAAATCTGACCAACATCAGGCCCACATCTGTTCCTGCCCCATAGATCTGACCCACAGCAGCTCCTGCCCCATAGATCTGACCCTCATTTGCCCCACAGCAGCTCCTGCCCCATAGATCTGACCCACATCAGACTCACAGCAGCTCCTGCCCCATAGATATGCCCTACATCTGCCCCACAGCAGCTCCTGCACCATAGACCTGACCCACATGTTCCCCCCAGCAGCTCCTGCCCCATAGATCTGACCCACAGCATCTCCTGCCCCATAGATCTGAGCCCATCAGCCCCACAACAGCTCCTGCCCCCTAGATCTAACCCACATCAGCCCCACAGCAGCTCCTGCCCCATAGATCTGACCCAAATCAGCCCCTCAGCAGCTCCTGCTCCATAGATCAGACCAACATCAGCACCACAGTAGCTCCTGCCCCATAGATCTGACCCACAGCATCTCCTGCCCCATAGATATGACCCCCATCAGCCCCACAACAGCTCCTGCCCCATAGATCTAACCCACATCAGCCCCACAGCAGCTCCTGCCCCATAGATCTGACACACATCATATGTTAAGCAGCTGCTGCCCAATAGATATGACCCACAGCAGCTTCAGCCCCAAGGATCTGACCCACATCAGCCCCACAGCAACTCCTGCCCCATAGATCTGACCCACATCTGCCCCAAAGCATCTCCTGCCCCATAGATCTTTCCCACATCAGCCCCACAGCAGATCCTGCCCCATAGATCTGACCCACATCTGTCGCACAGCAGCTCCTGCCCCATAGATCTGACCCAGATCTGTCGCACAGCAGCTCTTGCCCCATAGATCTGACCCACATCTGTCGCACAGCAGCTCCTGCCCTATAGATCTGACCCACATCAGCCCCACAGCAGCTCCTGCCCCATAGATCTGACCCACATGTTCCCAAGAGCAGCTCTGCCCCATTGATTTGACACACATCAGCCCCACAGTAGCTCCTGCCCCATAGATCTGACCCCCATCAGCCCCACAACAGCTCCTGCCCCATAGATCTGACACACATCATATGTAAAGAAGCTGCTGCCCAATAGATATGACCCACAACAGCTCCTGCCCCATAGATCTAACCCACATCAGCCCCACAGCAGCTCCTGCCCCATAGATCTGACCTACATCATCTCCACAGCAGCTTCTGCCCCGTAGATCTGACCCACATCAGCCCCACAGCAGCTCCTACACCATAGATCTGACCCACATCTGCCACACAGCAGCTCCTGCCCCATAGCTCTGACCCACATCTGCACCACAGCAGCTCCTCCCCATAGATCTAACACCCATCAGCCTCACAGCAGCTCCTGCCCCATAGATAAGCCCTACATCTGCCCCACAGCAGCTCCTGCACCATAGATCTGACCCACATCTGCAACACAGCAGCTCCTGCTCCATAAATCTGACCAACATCAGGCCCACATCTGTTCCTGCCCCATAGATCTGACCCACAGCAGCTCCTGCCCCATAGATCTGACCCACATCAGCCCCACAGCAGCTCCTGCCCCATAGATCTGACCCACATCAGACCCACTGCAGCTGCTGACACATAGATCTGACCCACATCTGCCCCACAGCAGCTCCTGCCCCATAGACCTGACCCACATGTTCCCCCCAGCAGCTCCTGCCCCATAGATCTGACCCACAGCATCTCCTGCCCCATAGATCTGACCCCCATCAGCCCCACAGCAGCTCCTGCCCCATAGATCTGACCCAAATCAGCCCCGCAGCAGCTCCTGCCCCATAGATCAGACCAACATCAGCCCCACAGTAGCTCCTGCCCCATAAATCTGACCCCATCAGCCCCACAACAGCTCCTGCCCCATAGATCTGACACACATCATATGTAAAGCAGCTGCTGCCCAATAGATATGACCCACAACAGCTTCAGCCCCAAGGATCTGACCCACATCAGCCCCAAAGCATCTCCTGCCCCATAGATCTTTCCCACATCTGTCGTACAGCAGCTCCTGCCCCATAGATCTGACCCCATCAGCCCCACAACAGCTCCTGCCCCATAGATGAGACCATCATCAGCCCCACAGTAACTCCTGCCCCATAGATCTGAGACACATCATATGTAAAGCAGCTGCTGCCCAATAGATATGACCCACAGCAGCTTCAGCCCCAAGGATCTTTCCCACATCAGCCCCACAGCAGCTCCTGCCCTATAGATCTGACAAACATCAGCCCCACAGCAGCTCCTGCCATAGATCTGACCCATATATGTCCCACAGCGGTTCCTGCCCCATAGATCTGACCCACATGTTCCCAAGAGCAGCTCTGCCCCATTGATTTGACCCACATCAGCCCCACAGTAGCTCCTGCCACATAGATCTGACCCCCGTCAGCCCCACTGCAACTCCGACCCCATAGATCTGACACACATCATATTTAAAGCAGCTGCTGCCCAATAGATATGACCCACAACAGCTCCTGCCCCATAGATCTAACCCACAGAAGCTCCACTGCAGCTCCTGCCCCATATATCTGACCCAAATCTGCCCCACAGCAGATCCTGCCAAATAGATCTTAACCACAGCAGCTCCTGCCCCATAGATCTGACCCACATCAGCCCCACAGCAGCTCCTACACCATAGATCTGACCCCCATCAGCCCCACAGCAGCTCCTGCCACATAGATCTGTCACACATCTGCCCCAAAGAATCTCCTGCCCCATAGATCTTTCCCACATCAGCCCCACAGCAGATCCTGCCCCAGAGATCTGACCCACATATGTCGCACAGCAGCACCTGCCCCATAGATCTGACCCACATCTGTCGCACAGCAGCTCCTGCCCCATAGATCAGACAAACATCAGCCCAACAGTAGCTCCTGCCCCATAGATCTGACCCACAGCAGCTCCTGCCCCATAGATCTTACCCACATCAGCCCCACAGCAGCTCTTGCCCCATAGATCTGACCCACATCTGTCGCACAGCAGCTCCTGCCCTATAGATCTGACCCACATCAGACCCACAGCAGCTCCTGCCCCATAGATCTGACCCACATCAGACCCACAGCAGCTGCTGACCCATAGATCTGACCCACATCTGCCCCACAACAGCTCCTGCCCCATAGACCGGACCCACATGTTCCCCACAGGAGCTCCTGCCCCATAGATCTGACCCACAGGAGCTCCTGCCCCATAGATCTGACCCCTATCAGCCCCACAACAGCTCCTGCCCCCTAGATCTAACCCACATCAGCCCCGCAGCAGCTCCTGCCCCATAGATCTGACCCACATCAGCCCCACAACAGCTCCTGCCCAATAGATCTGACCCACATCAGCCCCACAGCAGATCCTGCCCCATAGATCTGACCCGCATATGTCGCACAGCAGCTCCTGCCCCATAGATCTGACCCACATCTGTCGCACAGCAGCTCCTTCCCCATAGATAAGACCAACATCAGCCCCACAGTAGCTCCTGCCCCATAGATCTGACCCCCATCAGCCCCACAACAGCTCCTGCCCCATAGATCCAACCCACATCAGCCCCACAGAAGCTCCTGCCCCATTGATCTGACACACATCATATGTAAAGCAGCTGCTGCCCAATAGATAAGACCCACAGTAGCTTCAGCCCCCAGGATCAGACCAACATCAGCCCCACAGTAGCTCCTGCCCCATAGAACTGAACCACATATGCCCCACAGCAGCTCCTGCCCCATAGATCTGACCCAGATCTGTCGCACAGCAGCTCCTGCCCCATAGATCAGACCAACATCAGCCCAACAGTAGCTCCTGCCCAATAGATCTGACCCACAGCAGCTCCTGCCCCATAGATCTGACCCACATCAGGCCCACAGCAGCTCCTGCCCCATAGATCTGACCCACATCAGACCCACAGCAGCTGCTGACCCATAGATCTGACCCACATCTGCCCCACAGCAGCTCCTGCCCCATAGACCTGACCCACATGTTCCCCACAGCAGATCCTGCCCTATAGATCTGACCCACAGCATCTCCTGCCCCATAGATCTGACCCCCATCAGCCCCACAACAGCTCCTGCCCCATAGATCTAACCCACATCAGCCCCGCAGCAGCTCCTGCCCCATTGATCTGACCCAAATCAGCCCCGCAGCAGCTCCTGCCCCATAGATCAGACCAACATCAGCCCCACAGCAGCTCCTGCCACATAGATCTGACCCACATCAGCCCCACAACAGCTCCTGCCCCATAGATCTGACCCACATCTGCCCCAAAGCATCTCCTGCCCCATAGATCTTTCCCACATCAGCCCCACAGCAGATCCTGCCCCATAGATCTGACCAACATATGTCGCACACCAGCACCTGCCCCATAGATCTGACCCACATCTGTCGCACAGCAGCTCCTGCCCCATAGATCAGACAAACATCAGCCCAACAGTAGCTCCTGCCCCATAGATCTGACCCACAGCAGCTCCTGCCCCATAGATCTTACCCACATCAGCCCCACAGCAGCTCCTGCCCCATAGATCTGACCCACATCAGACCCACAGCAGATGCTGACCTATAGATCTGACCCACATCTGCCCCACAGCAGCTCCTGCCCCATAGACCGGACCCACATGTTCCCCACAGCAGCTCCTGCCCCATAGATCTGACCCACAGCATCTCCTGCCTCATAGATCTGATTCCCATCAGCCCCACAACAGCTCCTGCCCCATCGCTCTAACCCACATCAGCCCCGCAGCAGCTCCTGCCCCATAGATCTGACCCAAATCAGCCCCGCTGCAGCTCCTGCCCCATAGATCAGACCAACATCAGCCCCACAGTAGCTCCTGCCCCATAGATCTGACCCCATCAGCCCCACAACAGCTCCTGCCCCATAGATCTAACCCACATCAGCTCCACACCAGATCCTGCCCCATAGATCTGACACACATCATATGTAAAGCAGCTGCTGCCCAATAGATATGACCCACAGCAGCTTCAGCCCCAAGGATCTGACCCACATCAGCCCCACAGCAACTCCTGCCCCATAGATCTGACCCACATCTACCCCAAAGCATCTCCTGCCCCATAGATCTTTCCCACATCAGCCCCACAGCAGATCCTGCCCCATAGATCTGACCCACATATGTCGCACAGCAGCACCTGCCCCATAGATCTGACCCACATCTGTCGCACAGCAGCTCCTGCCCTATAGATCTGACCCACATCAGCCCCACAGCAGCTCCTGCCCCATAGATCTGACCAACATGTTCCCAAGAGCAGCTCTGCCCCATAGATTTGACCCACATCAGCCCCACAGTAGCTCCTGCCCCATAGATCTGACGCCCATCAGCCCCACAACAGCTCCTGCCCCATAGATCTCACCCACATGTGCCCCACAGCTGCTCCTGCCCCATAGATCTGACACAAATCATATGTAAAGCAGCTGCTGCCCAATAGATATGACCCACAGCAGCTTCAGCTCCAAGGTTCTGACACACAGCAGCCCCACAGCAGCTCCTGCCCCATAGATCTGACACACATGTTCCCAAGAGCAGCTCTGCCCCATTGATTTGACCCACATCAGCCCCACAGTAGCTCCTGCCCCATAGATCTGACCCCCATCAGCCCCACAGCAGCTCCGGCCCCATAGATCTGACACACATCTTATGTAAAGCAGCTGCTGCCCAATAGATATGACCCACAACAGCTCCTGCCCCATAGATCTAACCCACAGCAGCCCCACAGCAGCTCCTGCCCCATAGATCTAACCCACATCATCTCCACTGCAGCTCCTGCCCCATAGATCTGACCCAAATCTGCCCCACAGCAGATCGTGCCAAATAGATCTTAACCACAGCAGCTCCTGCCCCATAGATCTGACCCACATCAGCCCCACAGCAGCTCCTACACCATAGATCTGACCCACATCTGCCACACAGCAGCTCCTGCCCCATAGCTCTGACCCACATCTGCACCACAGCAGCTCCTCCCCATAGATCTAACACCCATCAGCCTCACAGCAGCTAATGCCCCATAGATAAGCCCTACATCTGCCCCACAGCAGCTCCTGCACCATAGATCTGACCCACATCTGCAACACAGCAGCTCCTGCTCCATAAATCTGACCAACATCAGGCCCACCTCTGTTCCTGCCCCATAGATCTGACCCACAGCAGCTCCTGCGCCATAGATCTGACCCAAATCTGCCCCACAGCAGATCCTGCCAAATAGATCTTAACCACAGCAGCTCCTGCCCCATAGATCTGACCCACATCTGCCACACAGCAGCTCCTGCTTCATAGATCTGACCCACATCTGCCACACAGCAGCTCCTGCCCCATAGATCTGACTCACGTCTGCACCACAGCAGCTCCTCCCCATAGATCTAACACCCATCAGCCTCACAGCAGCTCCTGCCCCATAGATATGCCCTACATCTGCCCCAAAGCAGCTCCTGCAACATAGATCTGACCCACATCTGCAACACAGCAGCTCCTGCTCCATAAATCTGACCAACATCAGGCCCACATCTGTTCCTGCCCCATAGATATGACCCACAGCAGCTCCTGCCCCATAGATCTGACCCACATCAGACCCACAGCAGCTGCTGACCCATAGATCTGACCCATATCTGCCCCACAGCAGCTCCTGCCCCATAGACCTGTCCCACATGTCCCCCCAGCAGATCCTGCCCCACAGATCTGACCCACAGCATCTCCTGCCCCATAGATCTGACCCCCATCAGCCCCACAACAGCTCCTGCCCCATAGAAATGACACACATCATATGTAAAGCAGCTGCTGCCCAATAGATATGACCCACAGCAGCTTCAGCCCCAAGGATCTGACCCACATCAGCCCCACAGCAACTCCTGCCCAATAGATCTGACCCACATCTGCCCCAAAGTATCTCCTGCCCCATAGATCTTTCCCACATCAGCCCCACAGCAGATCCTGCCCCATAGATCTGACCCACATATGTCGCACAGCAGCACCTGACCCATAGATCTGACCCACACCTGTCGCACAGCAGCTCCTGCCCCATAGATGAGACCAACATCAGCCCCACAGTAGCTCCTGCCCCATAGATCTGACCCCCATCAGCCCCACAGTAGCTCCTGCCCCATAGATCTGACCCCCATCAGCCCCACAACAGCTCCTGCCCCATAGATCTGACCCACATGTTCCCAAGAGCAGCTCTGCCCCATTGATTTGACCCACATCAGCCCCACAGTAGCTCCTGCCCCATAGATCTGACCCCCATCAGCCCCACTGCAGCTCCGGCCCCATAGATCTGACACACATCATATGTAAAGCAGCTGCTGCCCAATAGATATGAGCCACAACAGCTCCTGCCCCATAGATCTAACCCACAGCAGCCCCACAGCAGCTCCTGCCCCATAGATCTGACGTACATCATCTCCACGGCAGCTCCTGCCCCATAGATCTGACCCACGTCTACACCACAGCAGCTCCTCCCCTTAGATCTTACACCCATCAGCCTCACAGCAGCTCCTGCCCCATAGATCTGACCCACATCTGCAACACAGCAGCTCCTGCCCCATAAATCTGACCAACATCAGGCCCACATCTGTTCCTGCCCCATAGATATGACCCACAGCAGCTCCTGCCCCATAGATCTGACCCACATCTGTCGCACAGCAGCTCCTGCCCCATAGATGAGACCAACATCAGCCCCACAGTAGCTCCTGCCCCATAGATCTGACCCCCATCAGCCCCACAGTAGCTCCTGCCCCAAAGATCTGACCCCCATCAGCCCCACAACAGCTCCTACCCCATAGATCTAACCCACATCAGCCCCACAGCAGCTCCTGCCCCATAGATCTGACACACATCATACGTAAAGCAGCTGCTGCCCAATAGATATGACCCACAGCAGCTTCAGCCCCAAGGATCTGACCCACATCAGCCCCACAGCAACTCCTGCCCCATAGATCTGACCCACATCTGCCCCAAAGCATCTTCTGCCCCATAGATCTTTCCCACATCAGCCCCACAGCAGATCCTGCCCCATAGATCTGACCCACATCTGTCGCACAGCAGCTCCTGCCCTATAGATCTGACCCACATCAGCCCCGCAGCAGCTCCTGCCCCATCGATCTGACCCACATGTTCCCAAGAGCAGCTCTGCCCCATTGATTTGACCCACATCAGCCCCACAGTAGCTCCTGCCCCATAGATTTGACCCCCATCAGCCCCACAGCAGCTCCGGCCCCATAGATCTGACACACATCTTATGTAAAGCAGCTGCTGCCCAATAGATATGACCCACAACAGCTCCTGCCCCATAGATCTAACCCACAGCAGCCCCACAGCAGCTCCTGCCCCATAGATCTAACCCACATCATCTCCACTGCAGCTCCTGCCCCATAGATCTGACCCAAATCTGCCCCACAGCAGATCCTGCCAAATAGATCTTAACCACAGCAGCTCCTGCCCCATAGATCTGACCCACATCTGCCACACAGCAGCTCCTGCTTCATAGATCTGACCCACATCTGCCACACAGCAGCTCCTGCCCCATAGATCTGACTCACGTCTGCACCACAGCAGCTCCTCCCCATAGATCTAACACCCATCAGCCTCACAGCAGCTCCTGCCCCATAGATATGCCCTACATCTGCCCCACAGCAGCTCCTGCAACATAGATCTGACCCACATCTGCAACACAGCAGCTCCTGCTCCATAAATCTGACCAACATCAGGCCCACATCTGTTCCTGCCCCATAGATATGACCCACAGCAGCTCCTGCCCCATAGATCTGACCCACATCAGACCCACAGCAGCTGCTGACCCATAGATCTGACCCATATCTGCCCCACAGCAGCTCCTGCCCCATAGACCTGTCCCACATGTTCCCCCCAGCAGATCCTGCCCCACAGATCTGACCCACAGCATCTCCTGCCCCATAGATCTGACCCCCATCAGCCCCACAACAGCTCCTGCCCCATAGAAATGACACACATCATATGTAAAGCAGCTGCTGCCCAATAGATATGACCCACAGCAGCTTCAGCCCCAAGGATCTGACCCACATCAGCCCGACAGCAACTCCTGCCCAATAGATCTGACCCACATCTGCCCCAAAGTATCTCCTGCCCCATAGATCTTTCCCACATCAGCCCCACAGCAGATCCTGCCCCATAGATCTGACCCACATATGTCGCACAGCAGCACCTGACCCATAGATCTGACCCACACCTGTCGCACAGCAGCTCCTGCCCCATAGATGAGACCAACATCAGCCCCACAGTAGCTCCTGCCCCATAGATCTGACCCCCATCAGCCCCACAGTAGCTCCTGCCCCATAGATCTGACCCCCATCAGCCCCACAACAGCTCCTGCCCCATAGATCTGACCCACATGTTCCCAAGAGCAGCTCTGCCCCATTGATTTGACCCACATCAGCCCCACAGTAGCTCCTGCCCCATAGATCTGACCCCCATCAGCCCCACTGCAGCTCCGGCCCCATAGATCTGACACACATCATATGTAAAGCAGTTGCTGCCCAATAGATATGAGCCACAACAGCTCCTGCCCCATAGATCTAACCCACAGCAGCCCCACAGCAGCTCCTGCCCCATAGATCTGACGTACATCATCTCCACGGCAGCTCCTGCCCCATAGATCTGACCCACGTCTACACCACAGCAGCTCCTCCCCATAGATCTTACACCCATCAGCCTCACAGCAGCTCCTGCCCCATAGATCTGACCCACATCTGCAACACAGCAGCTCCTGCCCCATAAATCTGACCAACATCAGGCCCACATCTGTTCCTGCCCCATAGATATGACCCACAGCAGCTCCTGCCCCATAGATCTGACCCACATCTGTCGCACAGCAGCTCCTGCCCCATAGATGAGACCAACATCAGCCCCACAGTAGCTCCTGCCCCATAGATCTGACCCCCATCAGCCCCACAGTAGCTCCTGCCCCAAAGATCTGACCCCCATCAGCCCCACAACAGCTCCTGCCCCATAGATCTAACCCACATCAGCCCCACAGCAGCTCCTGCCCCATAGATCTGACACACATCATACGTAAAGCAGCTGCTGCCCAATAGATATGACCCACAGCAGCTTCAGCCCCAAGGATCTGACCCACATCAGCCCCACAGCAACTCCTGCCCCATAGATCTGACCCACATCTGCCCCAAAGCATCTTCTGCCCCATAGATCTTTCCCACATCAGCCCCACAGCAGATCCTGCCCCATAGATCTGACCCACATCTGTCGCACAGCAGCTCCTGCCCTATAGATCTGACCCACATCAGCCCCGCAGCAGCTCCTGCCCCATCGATCTGACCCACATGTTCCCAAGAGCAGCTCTGCCCCATTGATTTGACCCACATCAGCCCCACAGTAGCTCCTGCCCCATAGATCTGACCCCCATCAGCACCACTGCAGCTCCGGCCCCATAGATCTGACACACATCATATGTAAAGCAGCTGCTGCCCAATAGATATGAGCCACAACAGCTCCTGCCCCATAGATCTAACCCACAGCAGCCCCACAGCAGCTCCTGCCCCATAGATCTGACGTACATCATCTCCACTGCAGCTCCTGCCCCATAGATCTGACCAAAATCTGCCCCACAGCAGATCCTGCCAAATAGATCTGACCCACAGCAGCTCCTGCCCCATAGATCTGACCCACATTTGCCACACAGCAGCTCCTGCCCCATAGATCTGACCCACATCAGCCCCACAGCAGCTCCTACACCATAGATGTGACCCACATCTGCCACACACCATCTCCTACCCCATAGATCTTACCCACTTCTGCCCCACAGCAGCTCCTGCCCCATAGCTCTGACCCACATCTGCACCACAGCAGCTCCTGCACCATAGGTCTGACCCACATCAGCCACACAGCAGCTCCTGACTCATAAATCTGCTCCACAGTAGCTCCTGCCCCATAGATCTGACCCACATCAGACCCACAGCAGCTCCTGCCCCATAGATCTGACCCCATCAGCCCCACAGCAGCTCCTGCCATATAGATCTGACCCACATCATATGTAAAGTAGCTGCTGCGCAATAGATATGACCCACAGCAGCTTCAGCCCCAAGGATCTGACCCACATCAGTCCCACAGCAGCTCCTGCCCCATAGATCTGACCCACATCTGCCCCAAAGCATCTCCTGCCCCATAGATCTGACCAACATCAGCCCCACAGCAGCTCCTGCCCCATAGATCTAACCCACATCAGCCCCACAGCAGCTCCTGCCCCATAGATCTGACCTACATCAGCCCCACAGTAGCTCCTGCCCCATAGATCTGACCCCCATCAGCCCCACAATAGCTCCTGCCCCATAGATCTAACCCACATCAGCCCCACAGCAGCTCCTGCTTCATAGATCTGACCCACATCAGCCACACAGCAGCTCCTGACTAATAAATCTGACCCACAGTAGCTCCTGCCCCATAGATCTGACCCCCATCAGCCCCACAACAGCTCCTGCCCCATAGATCTAACCCACATCAGCCCCGCAGCAGCTCCTGCCCCATAGATCAGACCAACATCAGCCCCACAGTAGCTCCTGCCCCATAGATCTGACCCCATCACCCCCACAACAGCTCCTGCCCCATAGATCTAACCCATATCTGCACCACAGCAGCTCCTGCCCCATAGATGTGACCCACATCTGCCCCAAAGCATCTTCTGCCCCATAGATCTTTCCCACATCAGCCCCACAGCAGATCCTGCCCCATAGATCTGACCCACAACTGTCGCACAGCAGCTCCTGCCCTATAGATCTGACCCACATCAGCCCCACAACAGCTCCTGCCCCATAGATCTGACCCACATCTGCAACACAGCAGCTCCTGCTACATAAATCTGACCAACATCAGGCCCACATCTGTTCCTGCCCCATAGATCTGACCCACATCAGACCCACAGCAGCTCCTGCCCCATAGATCTGACCCACATCTGCCCCACAGCAGCTCCTGCCCCATAGACCTGACCCACATGTTCCCCACAGCAGATCCTGCCCTATAGATCTGACCGACAGCATCTCCTGCCCCATAGATCTGACCCCCATCAGCCCCACAACAGCTCCTGCCCCATAGATCTGACCCACATCAGCCCCGCAGCAGCTCCTGCCCCATTGATCTGACCCAAGTCAGCCCCGCAGCAGCTCCTGCCCCATAGATCAGACCAACAACAGCCCCACAGCAGCTCCTGCCCCATAGATCTGACACACATCATATGTAAAGCAGCTGCTGCCCAATAGATATGACCCACAGCAGCTTCAGCCCCAAGGATCTGACCCACATCAGCCCCACAGCAACTCCTGCCCCATAGATCTGACCCACATCTGCCCCAAAGCATCTTCGGCCCCATAGATCATTCCCACATCAGCCCCACAGCAGATCCTGCCCCATAGATCTGACCCACATATGTCACACAGCAGCACCTGCCCCATAGTTCTGACCCACACCTGTCGCACAGCAGCTCCTGCCCCATAGATCAGACAAACATCAGCCCAACAGCAGCTCCTGCCCCATAGACCGGACCCACATGTTCCCCACAGCAGCTCCTGCCCCATAGATCTGACCCACAGCAGCTCCTGCCCCATAGATCTGACCCCCATTAGCCCCACAAAAGCTCCTGCCCCATAGATCTAACCCACATCAGCCCCGCAGCAGCTCCTGCCCCATAGATCTGACCCAAATCAGCCCCGCTGCAGCTCCTGCCCCATAGATCAGACCAACATCAGCCCCACAGTAGCTCCTGCCCCATAGATCTGACCCCCATCAGCCCCACAACAGCTCCTGCCCCATAGATCTAACCCACATCAGCCCCACAGCAGCTCCTGCCCCATAGATCTGACACACATCATATGTAAAGCACCTGCTGCCCAATAGATATGACCCACAGCAGCTTCAGCCCCAAGGATCTGACCCACATCAGCCCCACAGCAACTCCTGCCCCATAGATCTGACCCACATCTGCCCCAAAGCATCTCCTGCCCCATAGATCTTTCCCACATCAGCCCCACAGCATATCCTGCCCCATAGATCTGACCCACATATGTCGCACAGCAGCACCTGCCCCAGAGATCTGACCCACATCTGTCGCACAGCAGCTCCTGCCCCATAGATGCGACCAACATCAGCCCCACAGTAGCTCCTGCCCCATAGATCAGACCAACATCAGCCCCACAGTAGCTCCTGCCCCATAGATCTGACCCCCATCAGCCCCACAGCAGCTCCTGCCCCATAGATCTAACCCACATCAGCTCCACACCATCTCCTGCCCCATAGATCTGACACACATCATATGTAAAACAGCTGCTGCCCAATAGATATGACCCACAGCAGCTTCAGCCCCAAGGATCTTTCCCACATCAGCCCCACAGCAGCTCCTGCCCCATAGATCTGACCCACATCTGTCGCACAGCAGCTCCTGCCCTATAGATCTGACCCACATCAGCCCCACAGCAGCTCTTGCCCCATAGATCTGACCAACATGTTCCCAAGAGCAGCTCTGCCCCATAGATTTGACCCCCATCAGCCCCACAACAGCTCCTGCCCCATAGATCTCACCCACATGTGCCCCACAGCTGCTCCTGCCCCATAGATCTGACACACATCATATGTAAAGCAGCTGCTGCCCAGTAGATATGACCCACAGCATCTTCAGTTCCAAGGTTCTGACCCACATCAGCCCAACAGCAGCTCCTGCCCCATAGATCTGACCCACATCAGACCCACAGCAGCTCCTGCCCCATAGATCTGACCCACATGTTCCCAAGAGCAGCTCTGCCCCATTGATTTGACCCACATCAGCCCCACAGTAGCTCCTGCCCCATAGATCTGACCCCCATCAGCCCCACTGCAGCTCCGGCCCCATAGATCTGACACACATCATATGTAAAGCAGCTGCTGCCCAATAGATATGAGCCACAACAGCTCCTGCCCCATAGATCGAACCCAAAGCAGCCCCACAGCAGCTCCTGCCCCATAGATCTGACGTACATCATCTCCACTGCAGCTCCTGCCCCATAGATCTGACCCAAATCTGCCCCACAGCAGATCCTGCCAAATAGATCTTAACCACAGCAGTTCCTGCCCCATAGATCTGACCCACATCAGCCCCACAGCAGCTCCTACACCATAGATCTGACCCACATCTGCCACACAGCAGCTCCTGCCCCATAGCTCTGACCCACATCTGCACCACAGCAGCTCCTCCCCATAGATCTAACACCCATCAGCCTCACAGCAGCTCCTGCCCCATAGATAAGACCTACATCTGCCCCACAGCAGCTCCTGCCCCATAGATCTGACCCACATTTGCCACACAGCAGCTCCTGCCCCATAGATCTGACCCAAATCTGCCCCACAGCAGATCCTGCCAAATAGATCTTAACCACAGCAGCTCCTGCCCCATAGATCTGACCCACATCAGCCCCACAGCAGCTCCTACACCATAGATCTGACCCACATCTGTCACACACCAGCTCCTGCTTCATAGATCTGACCCACATCTGCCACACAGCAGCTCCGGCCCCATAGATCTGACCCACGTCTGCACCTCAGCAGCTCCTCCCCATAGATCTAACACCCATCAGCCTCACAGCAGCTCCTGCCCCATAGATATGCCCTACATCTGCCCCACAGCAGCTCCTGCACCATAGATCTGACCCGCATCTGCAACACAGCAGCTCCTGCTCCATAAATCTGACCAACATCAGGCCCACATCTGTTCCTGCCCCATAGATATGACCCACAGCAGCTCCTGCCCCATAGATCTGACCCACATCAGACCCACAGCAGCTGCTGACCCATAGATCTGACCCACATCTGCCCCACAGCAGCTCTTGCCCCATAGACCTGACCCACATGTTCCCCCCAGCAGCTCCTACCCCATAGATCTGACCCACAGCATCTCCTGCCCCATAGATCTGACCCCCATCAGCCCCACAACAGCTCCTGCCCCCTAGATCTAACCCACATCAGCCCCACAGCAGCTCCTGCCCCATAGATCTGACCCCATCAGCCCCACTGCAGCTCCTGCCCCATAGATCTAACCCACATCAGCCCAACAGCAGCGCCTGCCCCATAGATCTGACACACATCATATGTAAAGCAGCTGCTGCCCAATAGATATGACCCACAGCAGCTTCAGCCCCAAGGATCTGACCCACATCAGCCCCACAGCAACTCCTGCCCCATAGATCTGACCCACATCTGCCCCAAAGCATCTTCTGCCCCATAGATCTTTCCCACATCAGCCCCACAGCAGATCCTGCCCCATAGATCTGACCCACATATGTCGCACAGCAGCACCTGCCCCATAGATCTGACCCACATCTGTCGCACAGCAGCTCCTGCCCCATAGATGAGACCAACATCAGCCCCACAGTAGCTCCTGCCTCATAGATCTGACCCCCATCAGCCCCACAGTAGCTCCTGCCCCATAGATCTGACCCCCATCAGCCCCACAACAGCTCCTGCCCCATAGATCTGACCCACATCAGCCCCACAGCAGCTCCTGCCCCATAGATCTGACCCACATCAGCCCCACAGCAGCTCCTGCCCCATAGATCTGACACACATCATACGTAAAGCAGCTGCTGCCCAATAGATATGACCCACAGCAGCTCCTGCCCCAAGGATCTGACCCACATCAGCCCCACAGCAACTCCTGCCCCATAGATGTGACCCACATCTGCCCCAAAGCATCTTCTGCCCCATAGATCTTTCCCACATCAGCCCCACAGCAGATCCTGCCCCATAGATCTGACCCACATCTGTCGCACAGCAGCTCCTGCCCTATAGATCTGACCCACATCAGCCCCACAGCAGCTCCTGCCCCATAGATCTGACCCACATGTTCCCAAGAGCAGCTCTGCCCCATTGATTTGACCCACATCAGCCCCACAGTAGCTCCTGCCTTATAGATCTGACCCCCATCAGCCCCACTGCAGCTCCGGCCCCATAGATCTGACACACATCATATGTAAAGCAGCTGCTGCCCAATAGATATGAGCCACAACAGCTCCTGCCCCATAGATCTAACCCACAGCAGCCCCACAGCAGCTCCTGCCCCATAGATCTGACACACATCAGCCCCACAGCAGCTCCTACACCATAGATCTGACCCACATCTGCCACACACCATCTCCAACCCCATAGATCTTGCCCACTTCTGCCCCACAGCAGCTCCTGCCCCATAGCTCTGACCCACATCTGCACCACAGCAGCTCCTCCCCATAGATCTAACACCCATCAGCCTCACAGCAGCTCCTGCCCCATAGATAAGCCCTACATCTGCCCCACAGCAGCTCCTGCACCATAGATCTGACCCACATCTGCAACACAGCAGCTCCTGCTCCATAAATCTGACCAACATCAGGCCCACATCTGTTCCTGCCCCATAGATCTGACCCACAGCAGCTCCAGCCCCATAGATCTGACCCACATTTGCCACACAGCAGCTCCTGCCCCATAGATCTGACCCAAATCTGCCCCACAGCAGATCCTGCCAAATAGATCTTAACCACAGCAGCTCCTGCCCCATAGATCTGACCCACATCAGCCCCACAGCAGCTCCTACACCATAGATCTGACCCACATCTGCCACACACCAGCTCCTGCTTCATAGATCTGACCCACATCTTCCACACAGCAGCTCCTGCCCCATAGATCTGACCCACGTCTACACCACAGCAGCTCCTGCCCCATAGATCTAACACCCATCAGCCTCACAGCAGCTCCTGCCCCATAGATATGCCCTATATCTGCCCCACAGCAGCTCCTGCCCCATAGATAAGCCCTACATCTGCCCCACAGCAGCTCCTGCACCATAGATCTGACCCACATCTGCAACACAGCAGCTCCTGCTCCATAAATCTGACCAACATCAGGCCCACATCTGTTCCTGCCCCATAGATCTGACCCACAGCAGCTCCTGCCCCATAGATCTGAACCACATATGCCCCACAGCAGTTCCTGCCCCATAGATCTGATCCACATCAGACCCACAGCAGCTGCTGACCCATAGATCTGACCCACATCTGCCCCACAGCAGCTCCAGCCCCATAGACCTGACCCACATGTTCCCCCCAGCAGCTCCTGCCCAATAGATCTGACCCACAGCATCTCCTGCCCCATAGATCTGACCCCCATCAGCCCCACAACAGCTCCTGCCCCCTAGATCTAACCCACATCATCCCCACAGCAGCTCCTGCCCCATAGATCTGACCCCATCAGCCCCACTGCAGCTCCTGCCCCATAGATCTGACACACATCATATGTAAAGCAGCTGCTGCCCAATAGATATGACCCACAGCAGCTTCAGCCCCAAGGATCTGACCCACATCAGCCCCACAGCAACTCCTGCCCCATAGATCTGACCCACATCTGCCCCAAAGCATCTCCAGCCCCATAGATCTTTCCCACATCAGCCCCACAGCAGATCCTGCCCCATAGATCTAACCCACATCAGACCCACAGCAGCTCCTGCCCCATAGATCTGACCCCATCAGCCCCACAACAGCTCCTGCCCCATAGATCTGACCCACATAAGCCCCACAGCAGCTCCTGCCACATAGATCTGACCCACATCATATGTAAAGTAGCTGCTGTGCAATAGATATGACCCACAGCAGCTTCAGCCCCAAGGATCTGACCAACATCAGCCCCACAGCAGCTCCTGCCCCATAGATCTGACCCACATCTGCCCCAAAGCATCTCCTGCCCCATAGATCTTTCCCACATCAGCCCCACAGCAGCTCCTGCCCCATAGATCTAACCCACATCAGCCCCACAGCAGCTCCTGCCCCATAGATCTGACCCACATCAGCCCCACAGTAGCTCCTGCCCCATAGATCTGACCCCCATCAGCCCCACAACAGCTCCTGCCCCATAGATCTAACCCACATCAGCCCCACAGCAGCTCCTGCTTCATAGATCTGACCCACATCTGCCACACAGCAGCTCCTGCCCCATAGATCTGACCTACGTCTACACCACAGCAGCTCCTCCCCATAGATCTAACACCCATCAGCCTCACAGCAGCTCCTGCCCCATAGATAAGCCCTACATCTGCCCCACAGCAGCTCCTGCACCATAGATCTGACCCACATCTGCAAAACAGCAGCTCCTGCTCTATAAATCTGACCAACATCAGGCCCACATCTGTTCCTGCCCCATAGATCTGACCCACAGCACCTCCTGGCCCATAGATCTGACCCACATGTGCCCCACAGCAGCTCCAAACTCATAGATCTGACCCACATCACTCCAACAGCAGATTTTGCACCATAGATATGTCCCTCATCTGCCCCACAGCAACTCCTGCCCCATAGGTCTGACCCACATGTGCCCCACAGCAGCACCTGCCATATAGATCTGACCCACATATGCCCCACAGCAGCTCCTGCCCCATAGATCTGACCCACATCAGCCACACAGCAGCTCCTGACTCATAAATCTGACCCACAGTAGCTCCTGCCCCATAGATCTGACCCCCATCAGCCCCACAACAGCTCCTGCCCCATAGATCTAACCCACATCAGCCCCACAGCAGCTCCTGCCCCATAGATCTGACCCAAATCAGCCCCGCAGCAGCTCCTGCCCCATAGATCAGACCAACATCAGCCCCACAGTAGCTCCTGCCCCATAGATCTGACCCCATCAGCCCCACAACAGCTCCTGCCCCATAGATCTAACCCACATCAGCCCCACAGCAGCTCCTGCCCCATAGATCTGACACACATCTGCCCCACAGCAGATCCTACCAAATAGATCTTAACCACAGCAGCTCCTGCCCCATAGATCTGACATACATCAGCCCCACAGCAGCTCCTACACCATAGATCTGACCCACATCTGCCACACAGCAGCTCCTGCCCCATAGCTCTGACCAACATCTGCACCACAGCAGCTCCTCCCCATAGATCTAACACCCATCAGCCTCACAGCAGCTCCTGCCCCATAGATAAGCCCTACATCTGCCCCACAGCAGCTCCTGCACCATAGATCTGACCCACATCTGCAACACAGCAGCTCCTGCTCCATAAATCTGACCAACATCAGGCCCACATATGTTCCTGCCCCATAGATCTGACCCACAGCAGCTCCTGCCCCATAGATCTGACCCACATTTGCCAAACAGCAGCTCCTGCCCCATAGATCTGACCCAAATCTGCCCCACAGCAGATCCTGCCAAATAGATCTTAAACACAGCAGCTCCTGCCCCATAGATCTGACCCACATCTGCACCACAGCAGCTCCTACACCATAGATCTGACCCACATCTGCCACACACCACCTCCTACCCCATAGATCTGACCCACATCAGCCCCACAGCAGCTCCTACACCATAGATCTGACCCACATCTGCCACACACCATCTCCTACCCCATAGATCTTACCCACTTCTGCCCCACAGCAACTCCTGCCCCATAGCTCTGACCCACATCTGCACCACAGCAGCTCCTCCCCATAGATCTAACACCCATCAGCCTCACAGCAGCTCCTGCCCCATAGATAAGCCCTACATCTGCCCCACAGCAGCTCCTGCACCATAGATCTGACCCACATCTGCAACACAGCAGCTCCTGCTCCATATATCTGACCAACATCAGGCCCACATCTGTTCCTGCCCCATAGATCTGACCCACAGCAGCTCCTGCCCCATAGATCTGACCCACATCTGCCCCACAGCAGCTCCTGCCCCATAGACCTGACCCACATGTTCCCCACAGCAGCTCCTGCCCCATAGATCTTAACCACAGCATCTCCTGCCCCATAGATCTGACCACCATCAGCCCCACAACAGCTCCTGCACCATAGATCTGACCCACATCTGCAACACAGCAGCTCCTGCTCCATAAATCTGACCAACATCAGGCCCACATCTGTTCCTGCCCCATAGATCTGACCCACAGCAGCTCCTGCCCCATAGATCTGACCCACATCTGCCCCACAGCAGCTCCGGCCCCATAGACCTGACCCACATGTTCCCCACAGCAGTTCCTGCCCCATAGATCTGACCCAGAGCATCTCCTGCCCCATAGATCTGACCCCCATCAGCCCCACAACAGCTCCTGCCCCATAGATCTGACCCACATCAGCCCCACAGCAGCTCCTGCCCCATAGATCTGACCCAAATCAGCCCCGCAGCACCTCCTGCCCCATAGATCAGACCAACATCAGCCCCACAGCAGCTCCTGCCCCATAGATCTGACACACATCATATGTAAAGCAGCTGCTGCCCAATAGATATGACCCACAGCAGCTTCAGCCCCAAGGATCTGACTCACATCAGCCCCACAGCAACTCCTGCCCCATAGATCTGACCCACATCTGCCCCAAAGCATCTCCTGCCCCATAGATCTTTCCCACATCAGCCCCACAGCAGATCCTGCCCCATAGATCTGACCCACATATGTCGCACAGCAGCACCTGCCCCATAGATCTGACCAACATCTGTCGCACAGCAGCTCCTGCCCCATAGATCAGACCAACATCTGCCCCACAGTAGCTCCTGCCCCATAGATCTGACCCCCATCAGCCCCACAGTAGCTCCTGCCCCATAGATCTGACCCCCATCAGCCCCACAACAGCTCCTGCCCCATAGATCTAACCCACATCAGACCCACAGCAGCTCCTGCCCCATAGATCTGACCCACATTTGCCACACAGCAGCTCCTGCCCCATAGATCTGACCCAAATCTGCCCCACAGCAGATCCTGCCAAATAGATCTTAACCACAGCAGCTCCTGCCCCATAGATCTGACCCACATCAGCCCCACAGCAGCTCCTACACCATAGATCTGACCCACATCTGTCACACACCAGCTCCTGCTTCATAGATCTGACCCACATCTGCCACACAGCAGCTCCGGCCCCATAGATCTGACCCACGTCTGCACCACAGCAGCTCCTCCCCATAGATCTAACACCCATCAGCCTCACAGCAGCTCCTGCCCCATAGATATGCCCTACATCTGCCCCACAGCAGCTCCTGCACCATAGATCTGACCCGCATCTGCAACACAGCAGCTCCTGCTCCATAAATCTGACCAACATCAGGCCCACATATGTTCCTGCCCCATAGATATGACCCACAGCAGCTCCTGCCCCATAGATCTGACCCACATCAGACCCACAGCAGCTGCTGACCCATAGATCTGACCCACATCTGCCCCACAGCAGCTCTTGCCCCATAGACCTGACCCACATGTTCCCCCCAGCAGCTCCTGCCCCATAGATCTGACCCACAGCATCTCCTGCCCCATAGATCTGACCCACATCAGCCCCACAGCAGCTCCTGCCCCATAGATCTAACCCACATCAGCCCCACAGCAGCTCCTGCCCCATAGATCTGACCCCATCAGCCCCACTGCAGCTCCTGCCCCATAGATCTAACCCACATCAGCCCAACAGCAGCGCCTGCCCCATAGATCTGACACACATCATATGTAAAGCAGCTGCTGCCCAATAGATATGACCCACAGCAGCTTCAGCCCCAAGGATCTGACCCACATCAGCCCCACAGCAACTCCTGCCCCATAGATCTGACCCACATCTGCCCCAAAGCATCTTCTGCCCCATAGATCTTTCCCACATCAGCCCCACAGCAGATCCTGCCCCATAGATCTTACCCACATATGTCGCACAGCAGCACCTGCCCCATAGATCTGACCCACATCTGTCGCACAGCAGCTCCTGCCCCATAGATGAGACCAACATCAGCCCCACAGTAGCTCCTGCCCCATAGATCTGACCCCCATCAGCCCCACAGTAGCTCCTGCCCCATAGATCTGACCCCCATCAGCCCCACAACAGCTCCTGCCCCATAGATCTGACCCACATCAGCCCCACAGCAGCTCCTGCCCCATAGATCTGACCCACATCAGCCCCACAGCAGCTCCTGCCCCATAGATCTGACACACATCATACGTAAAGCAGCTGCTGCCCAATAGATATGACCCACAGCAGCTCCTGCCCCAAGGATCTGACCCACATCAGCCCCACAGCAACTCCTGCCCCATAGATGTGACCCACATCTGCCCCAAAGCATCTTCTGCCCCATAGATCTTTCCCACATCAGCCCCACAGCAGATCCTGCCCCATAGATCTGACCCACATCTGTCGCACAGCAGCTCCTGCCCTATAGATCTGACCCACATCAGCCCCACAGCAGCTCCTGCCCCATAGATCTGACCCACATGTTCCCAAGAGCAGCTCTGCCCCATTGATTTGACCCACATCAGCCCCACAGCAGCTCCTGCCCCATAGATCTGACCCCCATCAGCCCCACTGCAGCTCCGGCCCCATAGATCTGACACACATCATATGTAAAGCAGCTGCTGCCCAATAGATATGAGCCACAACAGCTCCTGCCCCATAGATCTAACCCACAGCAGCCCCACAGCAGCTCCTGCCCCATAGATCTGACACACATCATCTCCACTGCAGCTCCTGCCCCATAGATCTGACCCAAATCTGCCCCACAGCAGATCCTGCCAAATAGATCTGACCCACAGCAGCTACTGCCCCATAGATCTGACCCACATTTGCCACACAGCAGCTCCTGCCCCATAGCTCTGACCCACATCTGCACCACAGCAGCTCCTCCCCATAGATCTAACACCCATCAGCCTCACAGCAGCTCCTGCCCCATAGATAAGCCCTACATCTGCCCCACAGCAGCTCCTGCACCATAGATCTGACCCACATCTGCAACACAGCAGCTCCTGCTCCATAAATCTGACCAACATCAGGCCCACATCTGTTCCTGCCCCATAGATCTGACCCACAGCAGCTCCAGCCCCATAGATCTGACCCACATTTGCCACACAGCAGCTCCTGCCCCATAGATCTGACCCAAATCTGCCCCACAGCAGATCCTGCCAAATAGATCTTAACCACAGCAGCTCCTGCCCCATAGATCTGACCCACATCAGCCCCACAGCAGCTCCTACACCATAGATCTGACCCACATCTGCCACACAGCAGATCCTGCCAAATAGATCTGACCCACATCTTCCACACAGCAGCTCCTGCCCCATAGATCTGACCCACGTCTACACCACAGCAGATCCTGCCCCATAGATCTAACACCCATCAGCCTCACAGCAGCTCCTGCCCCATAGATATGCCCTACATCTGCCCCACAGCAGCTCCTGCACCATAGATCTGACCCACATCTGCAACACAGCAGCTCCTGCTCCATAAATCTGACCAACATCAGGCCCACATCTGTTCCTGCCCCATAGATCTGACCCACAGCAGCTCCTGCCCCATAGATCTGAACCACATATGCCCCACAGCAGTTCCTGCCCCATAGATCTGATCCACATCAGACCCACAGCAGCTGCTGACCCATAGATCTGACCCACATCTGCCCCACAGCAGCTCCAGCCCCATAGACCTGACCCACATGTTCCCCCCAGCAGCTCCTGCCCAATAGATCTGACCCACAGCATCTCCTGCCCCATAGATCTGACCCCCATCAGCCCCACAACAGCTCCTGCCCCATAGATCTGACACACATCATATGTAAAGCAGCTGCTGCCCAATAGATATGACCCACAGCAGCTTCAGCCCCAAGGATCTGACCCACATCAGCCCCACAGCAACTCCTGCCCCATAGATCTGACCCACATCTGCCCCAAAGCATCTCCAGCCCCATAGATCTTTCCCACATCAGCCCCACAGCAGATCCTGCCCCATAGATCTAACCCACATCAGACCCACAGCAGCTCCTGCCCCATAGATCTGACCCCATCAGCCCCACAACAGCTCCTGCCCCATAGATCTGACCCACATAAGCCCCACAGCAGCTCCTGCCACATAGATCTGACCCACATCATATGTAAAGTAGCTGCTGTGCAATAGATATGACCCACAGCAGCTTCAGCCCCAAGGATCTGACCAACATCAGCCCCACAGCAGCTCCTGCCCCATAGATCTGACCCACATCTGCCCCAAAGCATCTCCTGCCCCATAGATCTTTCCCACATCAGCCCCACAGCAGCTCCTGCCCCATAGATCTAACCCACATCAGCCCCACAGCAGCTCCTGCCCCATAGATCTGACCCACATCAGCCCCACAGTAGCTCCTGCCCCATAGATCTGACCCCCATCAGCCCCACAACAGCTCCTGCCCCATAGATCTAACCCACATCAGCCCCACAGCAGCTCCTGCTTCATAGATCTGACCCACATCTGCCACACAGCAGCTCCTGCCCCATAGATCTGACCCACATCTGCCACACAGCAGCTCCTGCCCCATAGATCTAACCCACATCAGCCCCACAGCAGCTCCTGCCCCATAGCTCTGACCCACATCTACACCACAGCAGCTCCTCCCCATAGATCTAACACCCATCAGCCTCACAGCAGCTCCTGCCCCATAGATAAGCCCTACATCTGCCCCACAGCAGCTCCTGCACCATAGATCTGACCCACATCTGCAAAACAGCAGCTCCTGCTCTATAAATCTGACCAACATCAGGCCCACATCTGTTCCTGCCCCATAGATCTGACCCACAGCACCTCCTGGCCCATAGATCTGACCCACATGTGCCCCACAGCAGCTCCAAACTCATAGATCTGACCCACATCACTCCAACAGCAGATTTTGCACCATAGATATGTCCCTCATCTGCCCCACAGCAACTCCTGCCCCATAGATCTGACCCACATGTGCCCCACAGCAGCACCTGCCATATAGATCTGACCCACATATGCCCCACAGCAGCTCCTGCCCCATAGATCTGACCCACATCAGCGACACAGCAGCTCCTGACTCATAAATCTGACCCACAGTAGCTCCTGCCCCATAGATCTGACCCCCATCAGCCCCACAACAGCTCCTGCCCCATAGATCTAACCCACATCAGCCCCACAGCAGCTCCTGCCCCATAGATCTGACCCAAATCAGCCCCGCAGCAGCTCCTGCCCCATAGATCAGACCAACATCAGCCCCACAGAAGCTCCTGCCCCATAGATCTGACCCCATCAGCCCCACAACAGCTCCTGCCCCATAGATCTGACCCACATGTTCCCCCCAGCAGCTCCTGCCCAATAGATCTGACCCACAGCATCTCCTGCCCCATAGATCTGACCCCCATCAGCCCCACAGCAGCTCCTGCCCCATAGATCTGACCCACATCAGCCCCACAGCAGCTCCTGCCCCATAGATCTAACCCACATCTGCCCCACAGCAGCTCCTGCCCCATAGATCTGACACACATCATATGTAAAGCAGCTGCTGCCCAATAGATATGACCCACAGCAGCTTCAGCCCCAAGGATCTGACCCACATCAGCCCCACAGCAACTCCTGCCCCATAGATCTGACCCACATCTGCCCCAAAGCATCTCCAGCCCCATAGATTTCCCACATCAGCCCCACAGCAGATCCTGCCCCATAGATCTAACCCACATCAGACCCACAGCAGCTCCTGCCCCATAGATCTGACCCCATCAGCCCCACAACAGCTCCTGCCCCATAGATCTGACCCACATAAGCCCCACAGCAGCTCCTGCCACATAGATCTGACCCACATCATATGTAAAGTAGCTGCTGTGCAATAGATATGACCCACAGCAGCTTCAGCCCCAAGGATCTGACCAACATCAGCCCCACAGCAGCTCCTGCCCCATAGATCTGACCCACATCTGCCCCAAAGCATCTCCTGCCCCATAGATCTTTCCCACATCAGCCCCACAGCAGCTCCTGCCCCATAGATCTGACCCACATCAGTCCCACAGCAGCTCCTACACCATAGATCTGACCCACATCTGCCCCACAGCAGCTCCTGCACCATAGATCTTACCCACATCTGCAACACAGCAGCTCCTGCTCCATAAATCTGACCAACATCAGGCCCACATCTGTTCCTGCCCCATAGATCTGACCCACAGCAGACCCACAGCAGCTGCTGACCCATAGATCTGACCCACATCTGCCCCACAGCAGCTCCTGCCACATAGACCTGACCCACATGTTCCCCACAGCATCTCCTGCCCCATAGATCTGATCCACAGCATCTCCTGCCCCATAGATCTGACCCACATGTTCCCAAGAGCAGCTCTGCCCCATTGATTTGACCCACATCAGCCCCAGAGTAGCTCCTGCCCCATAGATCTGACCCCCATCAGCCCCACTGCAGCTCCGGCCCCATAGATCTGACACACATCATATGTAAAGCAGCTGCTGCCAAATAGATATGACCCACAACAGCTCCTGCCCCATAGATCTAACCCACAGCAGCCCCACAGCAGCTCCTGCCCCATAGATCTGTCCCACATCAGACCTACAGCAGCTCCTGGCCCATTGATCTGACCCACATGTGCCCCACAGCAGCTCCAAACTCATAGATCTGACCCACATCAGTCCAACAGCAGATTTTGCACCATAGATATGTCCCTCATCTGCCCCACAGCAGCTCCTGCCCCATAGATCTGACCCACATCAGCCACACATCAGCTCCTGACTCATAAATCTGACCCACAGTAGCTCCTGCCCCATAGATCTGACCCCCATCAGCCCCACAACAGCTCCTGCCCCATAGATCTAACCCACATCAGCCCCACAGCAGCTCCTGCCCCATAGATCTGACACAAATCAGCCCCGCAGCAGCTCCTGCCCCATAGATCAGACCAACATCAGCCCCACAGTAGCTCCTGCCCCATAGATCTGACCCACATCAGCCCCACAGCAGCTCCTGCCCCATAGATCTGACCCACATGTTCCCAAGAGCAGCTCTGCCCCATTGATTTGACCCACTTCAGACCCACAGTAGCACCTGCCCCATAGATCTGACCCCCATCAGCCCCACTGCAGCTCCGGCCCCATAGATCTGACACACATCATATTTAAAGCAGCTGCTGCCAAATAGATATGACCCACAACAGCTCCTGCCCCATAGATCTAACCCACAGCAGCCCCACAGCAGCTCCTGCCCCATAGATCTGACGTACATCATCTCCACTGCAGCTCCTGCCCCATAGATCTGACCCAAATCTGTCGCACAGCAGATCCTGCCAAATAGATCTTAACCACAGCAGCTCCTCCCCATAGATCTGACCCACGTCAGCCCCACAGCAGCTCCTACACCATAGATCTGACCCACATCTACCACACACCATCTCCTACCCCATAGATCTTACCAACTTCTGACCCACAGCTGCTCCTGCCCCATAGCTCTGACCCACATCTGCACCACAGCAGCTCCTCCCCATAGATCTAACACCCATCAGCCTCACAGCAGCTCCTGCCCCATACTTATGCCCTATATCTGCCCCACAGCAGCTCCTGCACCATAGATCTGACCCACATCTGCAACACAGCAGCTCCTGCTCCATAAATCTGACCAACATCAGGCCCACATCTGTTCCTGCCCCATAGATCTGACCCACAGCAGCTCCTGCCCCATAGATCTGACCCACATCTGCCCCACAGCAGCTCCTGCCCCATAAAACTGACCCACAGCATCTCCTGCCCCATAGATCTGACCCCCATCAGCCCCACAACAGCTCCTGCCCCATAGATCTGACCCACATCAGCCCCACAGCAGCTCCTGCCCCATAGATCTGGCCCCCATCAGCCCCGCAGCAGCTCCTGCCCCATAGATCAGACCAACATCAGCCCCACAGCAGCTCCTGCCCCATAGATCTGACACACATCATATGTAAAGCAGCTGCTGCCCATTAGATATGACCCACAGCACGTTCAGCCCCAAGGATCTGACCCACATCAGCCCCACAGCAGCTCCTGCCCCATAGATCTGACACACATCTGCCCCAAAGCATCTCCTGCCCCATAGATCTTTCCCACATCAGCCCCACAGTAGCTCCTGCCCCATAGATCTGACCCCCATCAGCCCCACAACAGCTCCTGCCCCGTAGATCTGACACACATCATATGTAAAGCAGCTGCGTCCCAATAGATATGACCCACAGCAGCTTCAGCCCCAAGGACCTGACCCACATCAGCCCCACAGCAGCTCCTGCCCCATAGATCTGAACCACATCTGTCGCACAGCAGCTCCTGCCCTATAGATCTGACCCACATCAGCCCCACAGCAGCTCCTGCCCCATAGATCTGACCCACATGTTCCCAAGAGCAGCTCTGCCCCATAGATCTGACGTACATCATCTCCACTGCAGCTCCTGCCCCATAGATCTGACCCACAGCAGCCCCACAGCAGCTCCTACACCATAGATCTGACCCACATCTGCCACACAGCAGCTCCTGCCCCATAGATCTTACCCACTTCTGCCCCACAGCACCTCCTGCCCATAGATCTAACACCCATCAGCCTCACAGCAGCTCCTGCCCCATAGATAAGCCCTACATCTGCCCCACAGCAGCTCCTGCCCCATAGATCTGACCCACATTTGCCACACAGCAGCTCCTGCCCCATAGATCTGACCCAAATCTGCTCCACAGCAGATCCTGCCAAATAGATCTTAACCACAGCAGCTCCTGACCTATAGATCTGAACCACATCTGCCCCACAGCAGATTTTAACCCACAGATCTGACCCACATCAGCTCCCAGGAGATCCTGCCCCATAGATCTGACCCACATCTGCCCCACACCATCTCCTGCCCCATAGATCTAACTCACATGTGCCCCACAGCAGCTCCTGCTCCATAGATCTGACCCACAGCAGCTCCTGTCCTATAGATCTGAACCACATCTGCCCCACAGCGGATTTAACCCGACAGATCTGACCCACATCAGCCCCCAGGAAATCCTGCCCCATAGATCTGACCCACATCTGCCCCACACCATCTCCTGCCCCATAGATCTGACCCACATCTGCGCCACAGCAGCCCCTGCCCCATAGATCTGACCCACATCTGCCCCACAGCAGCTCCTGCCCCATAGAACTGACCCACATCTGCCCCACAGCAGCTCCTGACCCATAGATCTGACCCACATCAACCCCACAGAAGCTCCTGCCCCATAGATCTGAACCACATCTGCCCCACAGCAGATTTTACCCCACAGATCTGACCCACATCAGCCCCCAGGAGATCCTGCCCCGTAGATCTGACCCACATCTGCCCCACACCATCTCCTGCCCCATAGATCTAACTCACATGTGCCCCACAGCAGCTCCTGCTCCATAGATCTGACCCACAGCAGCTCCTGCCCTATAGATCTGATTCAAATCTGCCCCACAGCAGCTCCTGCTCCATATATCTGACCCACATGTGCCCCAGAGCAGCTCTGCCCCATTGATTTGACCCACATCAGCCCCACAGCATCTCCTGCCCCATAGAACTGACCCACAGCAGCCACAGCAGCTCCTGACCTATAGATCTGACCCACATCTGACCCACAGCAGCTCCTGCCCCATAGATCTGACCCACATCAGCCCCACTGCAGCCCCTGCCCCATAGATCTGACCCACATCTGCCCCACAGCAGCTCCTGCCCCATAAAACTGACCCACATCTGCCCCACAGCAGCTCCTGCCCCATAGATATGCCCTACATCTGCCCCACAGCAGCTCCTGCCCCATAGACCTGACCCACATCAGCCCCACAGCAGCTCCTGCCCCATAGATCTGACCCACAGAATCTCCTGCCCCATAGATCTGACCCACATCAGCCCCACAGCAGCTCCTGCCCCATAGATCTGACCCACATCAGCCCCACAGCAGCTCCTGCCCCATAGATCTAACCCACATCTGCCCCACAGCAGCTCCTGCCCCATAGATCTGACACACATCATATGTAAAGCAGCTGCTGCCCAGTAGATATGACCCACAGCAGCTTCAGCCACAAGGATCTGACCCACATCAGCCCCACAGCAGCTCCTGCCCCATAGATCTGACCCACATCTGTCGCACAGCAGCTCCTGCCCCATAGATCTGACCCACATCTGTCGCACAGCAGCTCCGGCCCTATAGATCTGACCCACATCAACCCCACAGCAGCTCCTGCCCCATATATCTGACCCACATGTTCCCAAGAGCAGCTCTGCCGCATTGATTTGACCCACATCAGCCCCACAGTAGCTCCTGCTCCATAGATCTGACCCTCATCAGCCCCACTGCAGCTCCGGCCCCATAGATCTGACACACATCATATGTAAAGCAGCTGCTGCCCAATAGATATAACCCACAACAGCTCCTGCCCCATAGATCAAACCCACAGCAGCCCCACAGCAGCTCCTGCCTATTAGATCTGACCTACATCATCTCCACTGCAGCTCCTGCCCCATAGATCTGACCCAAATCTGCCCCAGAGCAGATCCTGACAAATAGATCTTAACCACAGCAGCTCCTGCCCCATAGATCTGACCCACATCTGCACCACAGCAGCTCCTCCCCATAGATCTGACCCACATCTGCAACACAGCAGCTCCTGCTCCATAAATCTGACCAACATCAGGCCCACATCTGTTCCTGCCCCATAGATCTGACCCACAGCAGCTCCTACCCCATAGATCTAACACCCATCAGCCTCACAGCAGCTCCTGCCCCATAGATATGCCCTACTTCTGCCCCACATCAGCTCCTGCAACATAGATCTGACCCACATCTGCCCCACATCAGCTCCTGCAACATAGATCTGACCCATATCTGCAACACAGCAGCTCCTGCTCAATAAATCTGACCACCATCAGGCCCACATCTGTTCCTGCCCCATAGATCTGACCCACAGCAGCTCCTGCCCCATAGATCTGTCCCAAATCAGCCCCACAGCAGCTCCTGCCCCATAGATCTGACCCACATCAGACCCACAGCAGCTGCTGACCCATTGATCTGACCCACATCTGCCCCACAGCAGCTCCTGCCCCATACACCTGACACACATGTTCCCCACAGCAGCTCCTGCCCCATAGATCTGACCCACAGCATCTCCTGCCCCATAGATCTGACCCCCATCAGCCCCACAACAGCTCCTGCCCCATAGATCTGACTCAAATCAGCCCCACAGCAGCTCCTGCCCCATAGATCTGACCCACAGCATCTCCTGCCACATAGATCTGACCCACATCAGCCCCACAGCAGCTCCTGCCCCATAGATCTGACCCACATCAGCCCCACAGCAGCTCCTGCCCCATAGATCTAACCCACATCAGCCCCACAGCAGCTCCTGCCCCATAGATCTGACCCACATCAGCCCCACAGCAGCTTCAGCCCCAAGGATCTGACCCACATCAGCCCCACAGCAGCTCCTGCCCCATAGATCTGACCCACATCAGCCCCACAGCAGCTCCTGCCCCATAGATCTGACCCACATCTGTCGCACAGCAGCTCCTGCCCCATAGATCTGACCCACATCTGTCGCACAGCAGCTCCGGCCCTATAGATCTGACCCACATCAGCCCCACAGCAGCTCCTGCCCCATAGATCTGACCCACATTTTCCCAAGAGCAGCTCTGCCGCATTGATTTGACCCACATCATCTCCACTGCAGCTCCTGCCCCATAGATATGACCCAAATCTGCCCCAGAGCAGATCCTGCCAAATAGATCTGACCCACATCAGCCCCACAGCAGCTTCAGCCCCAAGGATCTGACCCACATCAGCCCCACAGCAGCTCCTGCCCCATAGATCTGACCCACATCAGACCCACAGCAGCTCCTACACACTAGATCTGACCCACATCTGCCACACAGCAGCTCCTGCCCCATAGCTCTGACCCACATCTGCACCACAGCAGCTCCTCCCCATAGCTCTGACCCACATCTGCAACACAGCAGCTCCTGCTCCATAAATCTGACCAACATCAGGCCCACATCTGTTCCTGCCCCATAGATCTGACCCACAGCAGCTCCTGCCCCATAGATCTAACACCCATCAGCCTCACAGCAGCTCCTGCCCCATAGATCTAACTCACATGTGCCCCACAGCAGCTCCTGCCCATAGATCTGACCCACAGCAGCTCCTGCCCTATAGATCTGATTCAAATCTGCCCCACAGCAGCTCCTGCTCCATAGATCTGACCCACATGTGCCCCAGAGCAGCTCTGCCCCACTGATTTGACCCACATCAGCCCCACAAAAGATCCTGTCCCATAGATCTTACCCACATCAGCCCCACTGCAGCTCCTGCCCTATAGCTCTGACCCACATCAGCCCCACAGCAGCTCCTGCCCCATAGATCTGACCCACATCAGACCCACAGCAGCTGCTGACCCATAGATCTGACCCACATCAGCCCCACAGCAGCTCCTACACCATAGATCTGACCCACATATGCCACACAGCAGCTCCTGCCCCATAGATCTGACCCACATCTGTCGCACAGCAGCTCCTCCCCATAGATCTAACACCCATCAGCCTCCCAGCAGCTCCTCCCCCATAGATATGCCCTACATCTGCCCCACAGGAGCTCCTGCCCCATAGATCTGACCCACATCTGTCACACAGCAGCTCCTGCTCCATAAATCTGACCAACATCAGGCCCACATCTGTTCCTGCCCCATAGATCTGACCCACAGCAGCTCCTGCCCCATAGATCTGACCCACATCAGACCCAAAGCAGCTGCTGACCCATAGATCTGACCCCCATCAGCCCCACAACAGCTCCTGCCCCATAGATCTGACCCACATGTTCCCAAGAGCAGCTCTGCCCCATTGATTTGACCCACATCAGCCCCACAGTAGCTCCTGCCCCATAGATCTGACCCCCATCAGCCCCACTGCAGCTCCGGCCCCATAGATCTGACACACATCATATGTAAAGCAGCTGCTGCCCAATAGATATGACCCACAACAGCTCCTGCCCCATAGATCTAACCCACAGCAGCCCCACTGCAGCGCCTGCCCCATAGATCTGACGTACATCATCTCCACAGCAGCTCCTGCCCCATAGATCTGACCCACATCAGCCCCACAGCAGCTCCTACACCATAGATGTGACCCACATCTGCCACACAGCAGCTCCTGCCCCATAGCTGTGACCCACATCTGCACCACAGCAGCTCCTCCCCATAGATCTAACACCCATCAGCCTAACAGCAGCTCCTGCCCCATAGATATGCCCTACATCTGCCCCACAGCAGCTCCTGCCCCATAGATCTGACCCAAATCTGTCCCACAGCATCTCCTGCCCCATAGATCAGACCAACATCAGCCCCACAGTAGCTCCTGCCCCATAGATCTGACACACATCATATGCAAAGCAGCTCTGCCCAATAGATATGACCCACAGCAGCTTCAGCCCCAAGGATCTGACCCACATCAGCCCCACAGCAGCTCCTACCCCATAGATCTTACCCATTTCTGCCCCACAGCAGCTCCTGCCCCATAGATCTGACCCACATCAGCCCCACAGCAGCTTCTGCCCAATAGATCTGACCCACATCAGACCCACAGCAGCTGCTGACCCATAGATCTGACCCACATCTGCCCCACAGCAGCTCCTGCCCCATAGACCTGAACCACATGTACCCCACAGCAGCTCCTGCCCCATAGATTTGACCCACAGCATCTCCTGCCCCATAGATCTGACCTCCATCAGCCCCACAACAGCTCCTGCCCCATAGATCTTACCCACATCAGCCCCACAGCAGCTCCTGCCCCATGGATCTGACCCAAATCAGCCCCGCAGCAGCTCCTGCCCCATAGATCAGACCAACATCAGCCCCACAGTAGCTCCTGCCCCATAGATCTGACCCCATCAGCCCCACAACAGCTCCTGCCCCATAGATCTAACCCACATGAGCCCCACAGCAGCTCCTGCCCCATAGATCTGACACACATCATATGTAAAGCAGCTGCTGCCCAATAGATATGACCCACAGCAGCTTCAGCCCCAAGGATCTGACCCACATCAGCCCAACAGCAACTCCTGCCCCATAGATCTGACCCACATCTGCCCCAAAGCATCTCCTGCCCCATAGATCTTTCCCACATCAGCCCCACAGCATATCCTGCCCCATAGATCTGACACACATATGTCGCACAGAAGCACCTGCCCCATAGATCTGACCCACATCTGTCGCACAGCAGCTCCTGCCCCATAGATCAGACCAACATCAGCCCCACAGTAGATCCTGCCCCACAGATGTGACTCCCATCAGCCCCACAGAAGCTCCTGCCCCATAGATCTAACCCACATCAGCCCCACAGCAGCTCCTGCCCCATAGATCTGACACACATCATATGTAAAGCAGCTGCTGCCCAGTAGATATGACCCACAGCAGCTTCAGCCCCAAGGATCTGACCCACATCAGCCCCACAGCAGCTCCTGCCCTATAGATCTGACCCACATCAGCCCCACAGCAGCTCCTGCCCCATAGATCTGACCCACATGTTCCCAAGAGCAGCTCTTCCTCATTGATTTGACCCACATCAGCCCCACATTAGCTCCTGCCCCATAGATCTGACCCCCATCAGCCCCACTGCAGCTCCGGCCCCATAGATCTGACACACATCATATGTAAAGCAGCTGCTGCCCAATAGATATGACCCACAACAGCTCCTGCCCCATAGATCTGACGTACATCATCTCCACTGCAGCTCCTGCCCCATAGATCTGACCCAAATCTGCCCCACAGCAGATCCTGCCAAATAGATCTTAACCACAGCAGCTCCTGCCCCATAGATCTGACCCACATCAGCCCCACAGCACCTCCTGCACCATAGATCTGACCCACATCTGCCACACAGCGGCTCCTACACCATAGATCTTACCCACTTCTGCCCCACAGCAGCTCCTGCCCCATAGCTCTGACCCACATCTGCAACACAGCAGCTCCTGCTCCATAAATCTGAACAACATCAGGCCCACATCTGTTCCTGCCCCATAGATCTGACCCACAGCAGCTCCTGCCCCATAGATCTGACCCACATTTGCCACACAGCAGCTCCTGCCCCATAGATCTGACCCAAATCTGCCACACAGCAGATCCTGCCAAATAGATCTTAACCACAGCAGCTCCTGCCCCATATATCTGACCCACATCAGCCTCACAGCAGCTCCTACACCATAGATCTGACCCACATCTGCCCCACAGCAGCTCCTGCCCCATAGACCTGACCCACATGTTCCCCACAGCAGCTCCTGCCCCATAGATCTGACCCACAGCATCTCCTGCCCCATAGATCTGACACCCATCAGCCCCACAACAGCTCCTGCCCCATAGATCTAACCCACATCAGCCCCACAGCAGCTCCTGCCCCATAGATCTAACCCACATCAGCCCCACAGCAGCTCCTGCCCCATAGATCTGACCCACATCTGCAACACAGCAGCTCCTGCTCCATAAATCTGAACAACATCAGGCCCACATCTGTTCCTGCCCCATAGATCTGACCCACAGCAGCTCCTGCCCCATAGATCTGACCCACATTTGCCACACAGCAGCTCCTGCCCCATAGATCTGACCCAAATCTGCCACACAGCAGATCCTGCCAAATAGATCTTAACCACAGCAGCTCCTGCCCCATATATCTGACCCACATCAGCCTCACAGCAGCTCCTACACCATAGATCTGACCCACATCTGCCCCACAGCAGCTCCTGCCCCATAGACCTGACCCACATGTTCCCCACAGCAGCTCCTGCCCCATAGATCTGACCCACAGCATCTCCTGCCCCATAGATCTGACACCCATCAGCCCCACAACAGCTCCTGCCCCATAGATCTAACCCACATCAGCCCCACAGCAGCTCCTGCCCCATAGATCTGACCCACATCTGTCGCACAGCAGCTCCTGCCCCATAGAACTGACCCACATGTTCCCCACAGCAGCTCCTGCCCCATAGATCTGACCCACAGCATCTCCTGCCCCATAGATCTGACACCCATCAGCCCCACAACAGCTCCTGCCCCATAGATCTAACCCACATCAGCCCCACAGCAGCTCCTGCCCCTTAGATCTAACCCACATCAGCCCCACAGCAGCTCCTGCCCCATAGATCTGACCCAAATCAGCCCCGCAGCAGCTCCTGCCCCGTAGATCAGACCAACATCAGCCCCACAGTAGCTGCTGCCCCATAGATCTGACACCATCAGCCCCACAACAGCTCCTGCCACATAGATATAACCCACATCAGCCCCACAGCAGCTCCTGCCCCATAGATCTGACGTACATCATCTCCAATGCAGCTCCTGCCCCATAGATCTGACCCACATCTGCCACACAGCAGCTCCTCCCCATAGATCTAACACCCATCAGCCTCACAGCAGCTCCTGCCCCGTAGATAAGCCCTACATCTGCCCCACAGCAGCTCCTGCACCATAGATCTGACCCACATCTGCAACACAGCAGCTCCTGCTCCATAAATCTGACCAACATCAGGCCCACATCTGTTCCTGCCCCATAGATCTGACCCACATTTGCCACACAGCAGCTCCTGCCCCATAGATCTGACACAAATCTTCCCCACAGCAGCTCCTGCTCCATAAATCTGACCAACATCAGGCCCACATCTGTTCCTGCCCCATACATCTGACCCACAGCAGCTCCTGCCCCATAGATCTGACCCACATCAGACCTACAGCAGCTGCTGACCCATAGATCTGACCCACATCAGACCCACAGCAGCTACTGACCCATAGATCTGACCCACATCTGCCCCACAGCAGCTCCTGCCCCATAGACCTGACAAACATGTTCCCCACAGCAGCTCCTGCCCCATAGATCTGACCCACAGCATCTCCTGCCCCATAGATCTGACCCCCATCAGCCCCACAACAGCTCCTGCCCCATAGATCTAACCCACATCAGCCCCACAGCAGCTCCTGCCCCATAGATCTGACCCAAATCAGCCCCGCAACAGCTCCTGCCCCATAGATCAGACCAACATCAGCCCCACAGTAGCTCCTGGCCTAAGGATCTGACCCCAATCAGCCCCACAACAGCTCCTGCCCCATAGATCTAACCCACATCAGCCCCACAGCAGCTCCTGCCCCATAGATCTGACACACATCATATGTAAAGCAGCTGCTGCCCAATAGATATGACCCACAGCAGCTTCAGCCCCAAGGATCTGACCTACATCAGCCCCACAGCAACTCCTGCCCCATAGATCTGACCCACATCTGCCCCAAAGCATCTCCTGCCCCATAGATCTTTCCCACATCAGCCCCACAGCAGATCCTGCCCCATAGATCTGACCCACATCTGTCGCACAGCAGCTCCTGCCCCATAGATCAGACCAACATCAGCCCCACAGTAGCTTCTGCCCCATAGATCTGACCCCCATCAGCCTCACAGTAGCTCCTGCCCCATAGATCTGACCCCCATCAGCCCCACAACAGCTCCTGCCCCATAGATCTAACCCACATCAGCCCCACAGCAGCTCCTGCCCCATAGATCTAACACACATCATATGTAAGGCAGCTGCTGCCCAATAGATATGACCCACAGCAGCTTCAGCCCCAAGGATCAGACCCACATCAGCCCCACAGCAGCTCCTGCCCCATAGATCTGACCCACATCTGTCGCACAGCAGCTCCTGCCCTATAGATCTGACCCACATCAGCCCCACAGCAGCTCCTGCCCCATAGATCTGACCCAAATCAGCCCCGCAGCAGCTCCTGGCCCATAGATCTGACCCACATGTGCCCCACAGCAGCTCCAAACTCATAGATCTGACCCACATCAGTCCAACAGCAGATTTTGCACCATAGATATGTCCCTCATCTGCCCCACAGCAACTCCTGCCCCCTAGATCTGACCTACATCATCCCCTCTGCAGCTCCTGCCCCATAGGTCTGACCAACATGTGCCCCACAGCAGCTCCTGCCATATAGATCTGACCCACATATGCCCCACAGCAGCTCCTGCCCCATAGATCTGACCCACATCAGCCCCACAGCAGCTCCTGCCATATAGATCTGACCCACATATGCCCCACAGCAGCTCCTACCCCATAGATCTGACCCACATCAGCCACACAGCAGCTCCTGACTCATAAATCTGACCCAAATCTGCCCCACACCATCTCCTGCCCCATAGATCTAACTCACATGTGCCCCACAGCAGCTCCTGCCCATAGATCTGAACCACAGCAGCTCCTGCCCTATAGATCTGATTCAAATCTGCCCCACAGCAGCTCCTGCTCCATAGATCTGACCCACAGCAGCTCCTGCCCTATAGATCTGATTCAAATCTGCCCCACAGCAGCTCCTGCTCCATAGATCTGACCCACATGTGCCCCAGAGCAGCTCTGCCCCATTGATTTGACCCACATCAGCCCCACTGCAGCTCCTGCCCTATACATCTGACCCACATCAGCCCCACTGCAGCTCCTGCCCTATAGATCTGACCAACATCAGCCCCACATCAGCTCCTGCCCCATACATCTGACCCAAATCTTCCCCACACCATCTCCTGCCCCATAGATCTAACTCATATGTGCCCCACAGCAGCTCCTGCTCCATAGATCTGACCCACAGCAGCTCCTGCCCTATAGATATGATTCAAATCTGCCCCACAGCAGCTCCTGCTCCATAGATCTGACCCACATGTGCCCCAGAGCAGCTCTGCCCCATTGATTTGACCCACATCAGCCCCACAGCATCTCCTGCCCCATAGAACTGACCCACAGCAGCCACAGCAGTTCGGGACCTATAGATCTGACCCACATCAGCCCCACAGAAGCTTCTGCCCCATAGATCTGAACCACATCTGCCCCACAGCAGATTTTACCCCACAGATCTGACCCACATCAGCCCCACAGGAGATCCTGCCCCATAGAACTGACCCACATCTGCACCACACCATCTCCTGCCCCATAGATCTAACTCACATGTGCCCCACAGCAGCTCCTGCTCCACAGATCTGACCAACAGCAGCTCCTGCCCTATAGATCTGATTCAAATCTGCCCCACAGAAGCTCCTGCTCCATAGATCTGACCCACATGTGCCCCAGAGCAGCTCTGCCCCATTGATTTGACCCACATCAGCCCCACTGCATCTCCTGCCCTATAGATCTGACCCACATCAGCCCCACATCAGCTCCTGCCCTATAGATCTGACCAACATCAGCCCCACCTCAGCTCCTGCCCCATAGATCTGACCCAACTCTGCCGCACAGCAGCTCTTGCCTCATAGATCTGACCCACGTCAGCCCCACAGCAGCTCCTGCCTTATAGATCTGACCCACATCAGCCCCACAGAAGCTCCTGCCCCATAGATCTGAACCACATCTGCCCCACAGCAGATTTTACCCCACAGATCTGACCCACATCAGCCCCCAGGAGATCCTGCCCCATAGATCTGACCCACATCTGCACCACACCATCTCCTGCCCCATAGATCTAACTCACATGTGCCCCACAGCAGCTCCTGCTCCATAGATCTCACCCACAGCAGCTCCTGCCCTATAGATCTGATTCAAATCTGCCCCACAGCAGCTCCTGCTCCATAGATCTGACCCACAGCAGCTCCTGCCCTATAGATCTCATTCAAATCTGCCCCACAGCAGCTCCGGCTCCATAGATCTGACCCACATGTTCCCCAGAGCAGCTCTGCCCCATTGATTTGACCCACATCAGCCCCACTGCAGCTCCTGCCCTATAGATCTGACCCACATCAGCCCCACTGCAGCTCCTGCCCTATAGATCAGACGAACATCAGCCCCACATCAGCTCTTGCCCCATACATCTGACCCAAATCTGCCCCACACCATCTCCTGCCCCATAGATCTAACTCACATGTGCCCCACAGCAGCACCTGCTCCATAGATCTGACCCACATCTGCCCCACACCATCTCCTGCCCCATAGATCTAACTCACATGTGCCCCACAGCAGCTCCTGCTCCATCGATCTGACCCACAGCAGCTCCTGCCCTATAGATCTGATTCAAATCTGCCCCACAGCAGCTCCTGCTCCATAGATCTGACCCGCATGTGCCCCAGAGCAGCTCCTGCCACATAGATCTGACCCACATCTGCCCCACAGCAGCCCCTGCCCCATAGATCTGACCCACATCAGCCCCACAGCAGCTCCTCCCCCATAGATCTGAACCACATCTGCCCCACAGCAGCTCTTGCCCCATAGAACTGACCCACATCTGCCCCACAGCAGCTCCTGACCCATAGATCTGACCCACATCAGCCCCACAGAAGCTCCTCCCCCATAGATCTGAACCACATCTGCCCCACAGCAGATTTTACCCCACAGATCTGACCCACATCAGCCCCCAGGAGATCCTGCCCCATAGATCTGACCCACATCTGCACCACAGCAGCTCTTGCCCCATAGGTCTGACCCACATGTTCCCCAGAGCAGCTCTGCCCCATTGATTTGACCCACATCAGCCCCACAGGAGATCCTGCCCCATAGATCTGACCCACATCAGCCCCACTGCAGTTCCTGCCCTATAGATCTGACCAACATCAGCCCCACATCAGCTCCTGCCCCATAGATCTGACCCTCATCAGCCCCATAGCATCTCTTGCTCCATAGATCTTAACCGTATCAGCCCCACAGCAGCTCCTGCCCCATAGATCTGACCCACATCTGCACGACAGCAGCTCCTGCCCCATAGATCTGACCCACATCTGCCCCACAGCAGCTCCTGACCCATAGATCTGACCCACATCAACCCCACAGAAGCGCCTGCCCCATAGATCTGAACCACATCTGCCCCACAGCAGATTTTACCCCACAGATCTGACCCACATCAGCCCCCAGGAGATCCTGCCCCATAGATCTGACCCACATCTGTCCGACACCATCTCCTGCCCCATAGATCTAACTCACATGTGCCCCACAGCAGCTCCTGCCCATAGATCTGACCCACAGCAGCTCCTGCCCTATAGATCTGATTAAAATCTGCCCCACAGCAGCTCCTGTTCCATAGATCTGACCCACATGTGCCCCAGAGCAGCTCTGCCCCATTGATTTGACCCACATCAGCCCCACAGGAGATCCTGCCCCATAGATCTGACCCACATCAGCCCCACTGCAGCTCCTGCCCTATAGATCTGACCAACATCAGCCCCACATCAGCTCCTGCCCCATAGATCTGAACCTCATCAGCCCCATAGCATCTCCCGCTCCATAGATCTTAACCGTATCAGCCCCACAGCAGCTCCTGCCCCATAGATCTGACCCACATCTGCACCACAGCAGCTCTTGCCCCATTGAACTGACCCACATCTGCCCCACAGCAGCTCCTGACCCATAGATCTGACCCACATCAACCCCACAGAAGCTCCTGCCCCACAGATCTGACCCACATCAGCCCCCAGGAGATCCTGCCACATAGATCTGACCCACATCTGCCCCACACCATCTCCTGCCCCATACATCTAACTCACATGTGCCCCACAGCAGCTCCTCCTCCATAGATGTGACCCACAGCAGCTCCTGCCCTATAGATCTGATTCAAATCTTCCCCACAGCAGCTCCTGCTCCATAGATCTGACCCACATGTGCCCCAGAGCAGCACTGCCCCATTGATTTGACCCACATCAGCCCCACAGGAGATCCTGCCCCATAGATCTGACCAAACTCTGCCCCACAGCAGCTCTTGCCTCATAGCTCTGACCCACGTCAGCCCCACAGCAGCTCCTGCCTTATAGATATGACCCCCATCAGCTCCACAGCAGCTTCTACCCCATAGATCTGACCCACATGTGCTCCCCTGCAGCTCCAGTCCCGTAGATCTGACCCACAACAGCCCATGCCCCATAGATCTGACCCTCATCAGCCACACAGCAGCTCCTGACCCATACATCTGACCCACATCTGCCCCACACCATCTCCTGCCCCATAGATCTAACTCACATGTGCCCCACAGCAGCTCCTGCTCCATAGATCTGACCCACAGCAGCTCCTGCCCCATACATCTGACCCACATCTGCCCCACACCATCTCCTGCCCCATAGATCTAACTCACATGTGCCCCACAGCAGCTCCTGCTCCATAGATCTGACCCATAGCAGCTCCTGCCCTATAGATCTGATTCAAATCTGCCCCACAGCAGCTCCTGCTCCATAGATCTGACCCACATGTGCCCCAGAGCAGCTCTGCCCCATTGATTTGACCCACTTCAGCCCCACAGGAGATCCTGCCCCATAGATCTGACCCACATCAGCCCCACTGCAGCTCCTGCCCTATAGATCTGACCAAAATCAGCCCCACATCAGCTCCTGCACCATAGATCTGAACCTCATCAGCCCCATAGCATCTCCCGCTCCATAGATCTTAACCGTATCAGCCCCACAGCAGCTCCTGCCCCATAGATCTGACCCACATCTGCACCACAGCAGCTCTTGCCCCATAGAACTGACCCACATCTGCCCCACAGCAGCTCCTGACCCATAGATCTGACCCACATCAACCCCACAGAAGCTCCTGCCCCATAGATCTGAACCACATCTGCCCCACAGCAGATTTTACCCCACAGATCTGACCCACATCAGCCCCTAGGAGATCCTGCCCCATACATCTGACACACATCTGCCCCACACCATCTCCTGCCCCATAGATCTAACTCACATGTGCCCCACAGCAGCTCCTGCTCATAGATCTGACCCACAGCAGCTCCTGCCCTATAGATCTGATTCAAATCTGCCCCACAGCAGCTCCTGCTCCATAGATCTGACCCACATGTGCCCCAGAGCAGCTCTGCCCCATTGATTTGACCCACATCAGCCCCACAGTAGCTCCTGCCCCATAGATCTGACCCACATCAGCCCCACTGCAGCTCCTGCCCTATAGATCTGACCCACGTCAGCCCCACAGCAGCTCCTGCCTTATAGATATGACCGCCCTCAGCCCCACAGCAGCTTCTACCCCATCGATCTGACCCACATGTGCTCCACTGCAGCTCCAGTCCCGTAGATCTGCCCCACAGCAGCCCATGCCCCATAGATCTGACCCTCATCAGCCACACTGCAGCTCCTGCCCTATAGATCTGACCAACATCAGCCCCACATCAGCTCCTGCCCCATAGATCTGACACTCATCAGCCCCATAGCATCTCCCGCTCCATAGATCTTAACCGTATCAGCCCCACAGCAGCTCCTGCCCCATAGATCTGACCCTCATCAGCCCCATAGCATCTCCCGCTCCATAGATCTTAACCGTATCAGCCTCACAGCAGCTCCTGCCCCATAGATCTGACCAACATCAGCCCCACATCAGCTCCTGCCCCATAGATCTGACCCTCATCAGCCCCATAGCATCTCCCGCTCCATAGATCTTAACCGTATCAGCCCCACAGCAGCTCCTGCCCCATAGATCTGACCCTCATCAGCCCCATAGCATCTCCCGCTCCATAGATCTTAACCGTATCAGCCTCACAGCAGCTCCTGCCCCATAGATCTGACCCACATCTGCACCACAGCAGATCTTGCCCCATAGAACTGACCCACATCTGCCCCACAGCAGCTCCTGACCCATAGATCTGACCCACATCAACCCCACAGAAGCTCCTGCCCCTTAGATCTGAACCACATCTGCCCCACAGCAGATTTTACCCCACAGATCTGACCCACATCAGCCCCCAGGAGATCCTGCCCCATAGATCTGACCCACATCTGCCCCACACCATCTCCTGCCCCATAGATCTAACTCACATGTGCCCCACAGCAGCTCCTACTCCATAGATCTGACCCACAGCAGCTCCTGCCCTATAGATCTGATTCAAATCTGCCCCACAGCAGCTCCTGCTCCATAGATCTGACCCACATGTGCCCCAGAGAAGCTCTGCCCCATTGATTTGACCCACATCAGCCCCACAGCATCTCCTGCCCCATAGATCTGACCCACATCAGCCACACAGCAGCTCCTGACTCATAAATCTGACCCACAGCAGCCACACAGCAGCTCCTGCCCCATAGATCTGACCCAAACCTGACCCACAGCAGCTCCTGCCCCATAGATCTGACCCACATTTTCCCCAAAGCAGCACCTAACCCATAGATCTGACCCACATGTGCCCCACAGCTGCTCCTGCCCCATAGATCTGAACCACAGCAGTTCCTAACCCATAGATCAGACCCAAATCTTCCCTACATCAGCTCCTGCCCATAGATCTGACCCACATCAGCCGCACAGCAGCTCCTACCCAATAGATCTCACCCACATCAGCCCCACAGCTGCTCCACGGCACGGTTTCCCCGGCTCGGTGCGGCTCGCGAGCTTTGCGGCGCCGGCTATGCGTTTTCGCCTGCGGAGACGCCACGTGAGCGACATTTGGCTGATTCCGAGGAACGTCCGAGCCGAGCGGTGCCCGCCGGGAGCGGTTGGACCGTGCCGGCGCACTTGAGCGGGGTCCGTTCGAGCCGGAAATCCGGACTGCGGGCAGGCCGCGTGGCGAGGGATGGCGAAAGAGCGGCGGGAAGCCGCAACCGAAGAACTCCACAGCCCGGCGCTCAACCGCGCTCGCCTGCGCCCGCTCGTTGCCGCCTCTGGAGACGAGCACGCGCTCGCTCCTGCAGACGAAAACGGAAGGCGTAAGAAAAAACTGCTTCGGAAAAGAACGGCGCCGACTACCGGCTACGGCGCCGAGGGTAAGCGGCGCTCTACGTCGAAGTAACGGTAGGTAAGAAACTACAGCGACCCCCCAGCAAGCTCCGGAGCTTTAGCGCCCCCCATCTCACAGGGCAGCAAAGCCTAGCCGCAAGCGGGTAGACCTGGCAGCTACACGCAAGCCGCACGGGCAGCGACCACTAGCCGCCGCCACCGAGCACCACGGCCCGCTCGGAGCCGGGTAGACCGTGCCGACCTAGTCGAGCCGCATAGGCAGCGACCTCTAGCATCCCCCGCCGAGCACCACGGCCCGCTCGGAGCCGGGTAGACCGTGCCGACCAAGTCGAGCCGCATAGGCAGCGACCCATAGCCGCCGCCACCGAGCACCACGGCCCGCTCGGAGCCGGGTAGACCGTGCCGACCTAGTCGAGCCGCATAGGCAGCGACCTCTAGCAGCCGCCGCCGAGCACCACGGCCCGCTCGGAGCCGGGTAGACCGTGCCGACCTAGTCGAGCCGCATGGGCAGCGACCTCTATCAGCCGCCGCCGAGCACCACGGCCCGCTCGGAGCCGGGTAGACCGTGCCGACCTAGTCGAGCCCAATAGGCAGCGACCTCTAGCACCCGCCGCCGAGCACCACGGCCCGCTCGGAGCCGGGTAGACCGTGCCGACCTAGACGAGCCGCATAGGCAGCGACCCCTAGCCGCCGCCGCCGAGCACCACGGCCCGCTCGGAGCCGAGTAGACCATGCCGACCTAGTAGAGACGCATGGGAAGCGTCGCCTAGCCGCCGCCGCCGTGCCCCCCCCCCTCTCCCCCCACCCTCCGGAGAAGCTCGGAGCCGGGTAGACAGTGCCAGCGCAGAGGAGCCGCTACGAGAGCAACACTTGGCCACTTCCGCGGAACGTCCGAGCCGAGCGGAGCCCGCCGGGAGAGGCTGGACCGTGCCGGCGCACTCGAGCCGCGATGGCCAGGGGTTGAGCCGTGTTGACTGTGCCGGAGCACCGGAGGCGCCACGGAGACGCCACTCGGCTGCAGCCGCGGAACGACCAGGGTGCACGTATGAGCCGGTCGCTGTTCGCCGGGTCGGGGCGCACCCGGGCTTCTCGGTTTGGCCTTGCTTGAAGCTGGCCGTCCCGCCACCGCCACCGCGGTTTTGCACTTTTGTCTGCGTGTTTGTTTGTTCGTCCGTTCGTTCGTACTTTGGTCCGTTCGATTGTTTGTCCGTGCCCCCACGCGCCCTCTCGGTTTTATTATTTTCCGTTTGTTTGTTTGTTTGTTTGTTTGTTTGTTTTTCTCGTGGGTTCTTCTTTACTTTCCCCTTTTTTAGTTTTTGAAAAAGCCGCCCCGCCCCCCCCTCCTCCCCGGCTCTGCAGGAAGAGCGTGGGCGCGTGCGCGGGCCCCGCCCACCGGGGTCCGTTCGAGCCGGATATCCGGACTGCGGGCAGGCCGCGTGGCGAGGGATGGCAAAAGAGCGGCGGGAAGACGGCAGCAGCGAGAGGTGGCCGGCGGGAGTCGGCCGCGTCCCCCGCGGGGTTCGCGCCTAGCCTCTCTCCCAGCCGGCGGATGAGGTGGAACGGTACGTAGGATTTTCGGCGGGAGGAGGAGGTGGTGGCGGTGGTGGTGGTGGCGGTGGGGCTGGGGGGTGGCGAGGCGTTTTGGCGGGCTCCGGTCGCCGAGTCGAGCCGCCATTGGGCCGAGCTGTCAGAAGCACCCCGGCGGAAAAAAGAAAGAAAAGAAAAAAACCAAACGGGCCAATCGGGTCCAAACAAATAACCGAGCGAGTGACCGACCAAACAAAAAAAAAAAAAACAAAAACAAAAACAAACAAACAAGTAAAAAAACACGGTCGCGGGCCCGTCGGGCGAGATGCGTCTGGGAGAGGGCGGGTTGTGGGCGAGGGCCGGGGTGGGGGCAGGCGGAGGCAGGCCGCCGTCAGGTACGGGTCGGGTTCCCGCTCGTGCGGTGTGGACTGGGGGTGGGGAAGGTGGAAGACGGACGCGGGGCTGGGAAGATCAGGCGCCGGCCGGCAGGCAGGTCTACCCGCATACCCGCAACCCCGTCGCGGACCCCCCCATCTCTCCCCGGCCACGCAAGCGACCCCCTTCTTCGTGACAGAGGCCGTGCCGGGCCTACTCACGCACGGGCGACGAGGAGAAAGAAAGGAGAAGAGAAGGGAAGAGAAGGGAAGGGAAGGGAAGGGAAGGGAAGGGAAGGGAAGGGAAGGGAAGGGAAGGGAAGGGAAGGGAAGGGAAGGGAAGGGAAGGGAAGGGAAGGGAAGGGAAAGAAAAGTAGAAGAGAAGAAGGTGTGAAAAAGTACAGATAGATCGTAAAATGTCACGGTAAAATAAAATCATAAAATAAAATAAAGTAAAATAAAAGTAATAAAAAGATGGGGGAGCGGAAGAGCGATATTAATAATTGCATGAAAAACTAAATAAATAATAAGGAAATATGGGGAAAAGAAAATTTAAAAAAAAAAGTAAGAAAAAAAGAAAGAAAAAAATATTTAAAAAGGGGAAAAAAGGGAAAAAAAAGAAAAAATGGGGAAAAAAGGAGAAAAAAAGGAAAAAAAATTTTAAAGAAACAAAAATATTAAAACAAAAAAAAAACCACCGCAATAATGGAGGAAGCAAGCGTGCCCGAGGGAGGACGAACGGCGGAGACGGTCGTGCGCGAGGACGCCCGAGGTCGAATGCCGGACCCCAGGTCTACCCTACCTATTTTAATAAATTTAAATAACACCACAAGGGAGGGGAGGGGAGGGGAGGGGAGGGGAGGGGAGGGGAGGGGAGGGGAGGGGAGGGGAGGGGAGGGGAGGGGAGGGGAGGGGAGGGGAGGATGCGGGCGGGCGCGAGGGAGGGTCAACGGCGAAAGCGGTCGGGTCGGGTCGGGTAGGGTCGGATCGGGTCGGGTCGAGTCGGTTCGGGGGGCGGTTGGCCGTTCGTCGTACCCTTACCGCTTGACACAGCTGCGTGACACGCGGCTACGGCCGACACGTCTACCCGCGGCACGGACGTGAAACTGCACCTGCCGATCGAGCGGGTGGATGGTCGCCCAGGTCTACCCCGCGCCGCCACGAAGCGGGAAGGTGGATGCATGGATGGATGGATGGATGGATGGGGAAAAACCGGGCGAAAGGGGGCCTGGCACGCGCCCGCGCATGACCAGCCGCACACCCCCTCCCTTTCCACGCGCCGGCGCACGGAACCCCCCGAACGGAAGACGGAAGCAACGCAGCGAGCGCCAGGTCTCCCAGCTGGGGCTGGGAGGTTGCACCAGGTAAAAGAACAAGAGGTACCAATTGTCACCAGAGTGGTTCACAGACGGCAGTACCGCACCAATAGGGACTCATTGCTCCCCATTCACAAGCTAATTCGCCAATTAGAGAATCAGGGAGTGATTAGCAAAACTCACTCGCCCTTTAACACCCCATATGGCCAGTGTGTAAAACCAGTGGGGAATGGAGGCTGACGGTGGATTACCATGGCCTGAATGAAGTCACACCTCCATTAAGTGCTGCTGTACCAGACATGCTAGAACTCCAGTATGAACTGGAGTCAAAAGAAGCTAGGTGGTATGCCACCATTGACATTGCTAATGCCTTCTTTTCCATCCCATTGGCTGCAAAATGTAGGCCACAGTTTGCTTTTACCTGGAGAGGTATTCAGTACACCTGGAACCGTTTACCTCAGGGGTGGAAGCACAGCCAAACAATTTGCCATGGATTGATCCAAGCTGTTTTGGAACAGGGTGATGCTCCTGAGCACTTGCAGTATAATGATGATATTGTAGTGTGCGGCCATACAGCAGCAGAGGTTTTCAAGAAAGGGAAACAGATAATCCAAATTCTTTTGAAAGCTGGTTTTGCCATTAAGCGCAGCAAGGTGAAGGGGCCTGCCCAGGAAATCCAGTTCTTAGGTATAAAATGGCAAGATGGACGTCGTCACATCCCAGCAGATGTGATTGACAAAATCACTGCTATGTCTCCGCCCACCGACAAGACAGAGACCCAATCTTTTCTGGGAGTAGTGGGCTTTTGGAGAATGCATGTCCCAAACTACAGCCACATAGTGAGCCCCCTCTATCAGGTAACACAGAAGAAGAATAATTTCTCATGGGGTCCTGAGCAGCAGCAGGCTTTTGAGCAGAGAAAACAAGAAATAGCCCGTGCCGTGGCCTTGGGGCCAGTACGGACGGGGCAGGATGTGAGGATCCGAGGCCGACCGCTAGGATTTTGGAGTCAAGCATATAAAGGGTCTGAGGAGCGCTACACTCCGACTAAGAAGGAGATCTTAGCCGTGTATGAGGGGGTTCGGGCTGCTTCTGAAGTAGTTGGGACAGAGGTTCAGCTTCTTCTAGCACCTCGCTTGCCAGTAATAAATTGGATGTTTAAAGGACAGGTTCCCTCCACCCATCATGCTACTGATGCCACTTGGAGTAAGTGGATTTCATTAATTACTCAACGAGCTGGAATGGGAAAACTCAGCCGTCCTGGAATTCTAGAAGTGATCATGGACTGGCCTGAGAGTAAAAAAATTGAAACACCACCTACAGAAGAGGTATCACGTGCTAAAGAGGCACCACCATACAATGAGCTACCAGAAAACGAAAAGTAATTTGCCCTATTCACAGACGGATCATGTCGTATTGTAGGGAAGCATCGCAGATGGAAAGCTGCTGTATGGAGCCCCACACGACAAGTTGCAGAGGCCACTGAAGGTAAAGGAGAATCAAGTCAATTTGCAGAGGTAAAGGCTGTTCAGCTGGCTTTAGATGTGGCTGAACGGGAGAGGTGGCCAATGCTTCATCTTTATACTGATTCATGGATGGTGGCAAATGCCTTATGGGGGTGGCTGCAACAGTGGAACCATCCTCTGCTACCAAATCTGTCACGGTTTGAACGAAAAATCCACCTGCGTCCGTGACAAGGGCCGTGGGCCCCTGAAGGGCCCTCAGCCGAAAAGAAAAAGTTAATTAAGAAAAGAAAACAGCGGCAACGATGAAAGGAGGCACACTTATTTACTAAATACTATATCGAAATACAGGATAACACAATAGAATACAATATATTTGAAAACTGAGCTAATGAATCAAGCAAAATAGGAGAGAGAATGAGTCCCGTAACCGAGGCCTACTGTGAATCTGGGCGAACGGCTGAAGGCTCCCACACACTGCCCTGAACGCCAGAACTCGAAAGACGTCAGTCTGTTCTGCGACAGAGTTAATATAGAGTCCAGGTCCCGTAACCCATCGTGTTGCTCTCTGGGAGATGTACTCTTCTTCTGTAAGTTGCAGATTCAGTAAAATTATCCATGCTTTATATGATGTTATGATGTGGAATACTGATAGCAAAATTACAACATTATTAAACCGCGACAATCTGACCCACAGCAGCTCCTGCCCCATAGACCTGATTCACATGCGCCCCACAGCAGCTCCTGCCCAATAGATCGGACTGACATATGGCCCACAGCAACTCCTGCCCCATAGATCTGACCCACATCTGCCCCAAAGCATCTCCTGCCCCATAGATCTTTCCCACATCAGCCCCACAGCAGATCCTGCCCCATAGATCTGACCCACATATGTCACACAGCAGCACCTGCCCCATAGATCAGACCAACATCAGCCCCACATTAGCTCCTGCCCCATAGATCTGACCCCCATCAGCCTCACAGTAGCTCCTGCCTCATAGATCTGACCCCCATCAGCCCCAAAACAGCCCCTGCTCCATAGATCTAACCCACATCAGCCCCACAGCAGCTCCTGCCCCATAGATCTGACCCAAATCAGCCCCGCAGCAGTTCCTGCACCATAGATCTGACCCCCATCAGCCCCACAGTAGCTCCTGCCCCATAGATCTGACCCCATCAGCCCCACAACAGCTCCTGCCCCATAGATCTAACCCACATCAGCCCCACAGCAGCTCCTGCCCCATAGATCTGACACACATTTGCCCCAAAGCATCTCATGCCCCATAGATCTGACCCCCATCAGCCCCACTGCAGCTCCGGCCCCATAGATCTGACACACATCATATGTAAAGCAGCTGCTGCCCAATAGATATGACCCACAACAGCTCCTGCCACATAGATCTAACCCACAGCAGCCCCACAGCAGCTCCTGCCCCATAGATCTGACGTACATCATCTCCACTGCAGCTCCTGCCCCATAGATCTGACCCAAATCTGCCCCACAGCAGATCCTGCCAAATAGATCTTAACCACAGCAGCTCCTGCCCCATAGCTCTGACCCACATCTGCACCACAGCAGCTCCTCCCCATAGATCTAACACCCATCAGCCTCACAGCAGCTCCTGCCCCATAGATAAGCCCTACATCTGCCCCACAGCAGCTCCTGCACCATAGATCTAACCCACATCAGCCCCACAGCAGCTCCTGCCCCATAGATCTGACCCAAATCAGCCCTGCAGCAGCTCTTGCCCCATAGATCAGACCAACATCAGCCCCACAGTAGCTCCTGCCCTAAGGATCTGACCCCCATCAGCCCCACAACAGATCCTGCCCCATAGATCTAACCCACATCAGCCCCACAGCAGCTCCTGCCCCATAGATCTGACACACATCATATGTAAAGCAGCTGCTGCCCAATAGATATGACCCACAGCAGCTTCAGCCCCAAGGATCTGACCCACATCTGCCCCAAAGCATCTCCTGCCCCATAGATCATTCCCACATCAGCCCCACAGCAGATCCTGCCACATAGATCCGACCCACATATGTCGCACAGCAGTTCCTGCGCCATAGATCAGACCAACATCAGCCCCACAGTAGCTCCTGCCCCATAGATCTGACCCCCATCAGCCCCACAACAGCTCCTGCCCCATAGATCTAACCCACATCAGCCCCACAGCAGCTCCTGCCCCATAGATCTGACCCAAATCTGCCCCACAGCAGATCCTGCCAAATAGATCTTAACCACAGCAGCTCCTGCCCCATAGATCTGACCCACATCAGCGCCACAGCAGCTCCTACACCATTGATCTGACCCACATCTGCCACACACCATCTCCTACCCCATAGATCTTACCCACTTCTGCCCCACAGCAGCTCCTGCCCCATAGCTCTGACCCACATCTGCACCACAGCAGCTCCTCCCCATAGATCTAACACCCATCAGCCTCACAGCAGCTCCTGCCCCATAGATATGCCCTACATCTGCCCCACAGCAGCTCCTGCACCATAGATCTGACCCACATCTGCAATACAGCAGCTCCTGCTCCATAAATCTGACCAACATCAGGCCCACATCTGTTCCTGCCCCATAGATCTGACCCACAGCAGCTCCTGCCCCATAGATCTGACCCCCATCAGCCCCACAACAGCTCCTGCCCCATAGATCTAACCCACATCAGCCCCACAGCAGCTCCTGCCCCATAGATCTGACCCAAATCTGCCCCACAGCGGATCCTGCCAAATAGATCTTAACCACAGCAGCTCCTGCCCCATAGATCTGACCCAAATCTGCCCCACAGCAGATCCTGCCAAATAGATCTTAACCACAGCAGCTCCTGCCCCATAGATCTGACCCACATCAGCCCCACAGCAGCTCCTACACCATTGATCTGACCCACATCTGCCACACACCATCTCCTACCCCATAGATCTTACCCACTTCTGCCCCACAGCAGCTCCTGCCCCATAGCTCTGACGCACATCTGCACCACAGCAGCACGTCCCCATAGATCTAACACCCATCAGCCTCACAGCAGCTCCTGCCCCATAGATAAGCCCTACATCTGCCCCACAGCAGCTCCTGCACCATAGATCTGACCCACATCTGCAACACAGCAGCTCCTGCTCCATAAATCTGACCAACATCAGGCCCACATCTGTTCCTACCCCATAGATCTGACCCACAGCAGCTCCTGCCCCATAGATCTGACCCACATTTGCCACACAGCAGCTCCAGCCCCATAGATCTGACCCAAATCTGCCCCAAAGCAGCTCCTGCCCCATAGATCTTAACCACAGCAGCTCCTGCCCCATAGATCTGACCCACATCAGCCCCACAGCAGCTCCTACACCATAGATCTGACCCACATCTGCCACACAGCAGCTCCTGCCCCATAGCTCCGACCAACATCTGCACCACAGCAGCTCCTCCCCATAGATCTAACACCCATCAGCCTCACAGCAGCTCCTGCCCCATAGATAAGCCCTACATCTGCCCCACAGCAGCTCCTGCACCATAGATCTGACCCTCATCTGTAACACAGGAGCTCCTGCTCCATAAATCTGACCAACATCAGGCCCACATCTGTTCCTGCCCCATAGATCTGACCCACAGCAGCTCCTGCCCCATAGATCTGACCCACATCAGCCCCATAGCAGCTCCTGACCCATAGATCTGACCCAAATCAGCCCCGCAGCAGCTCCTGGCCCATAGATCTGACCCACATGTGCCCCACAGCAGCTCCAAACTCATAGATCTGACCCACATCAGTCCAACAGCAGATTTTGCACCATAGATATGTCAATCATCTGCCCCACAGCAACTCCTGCCCCATAGATCTGACCCACATCATCCCCTCTGCAGCTTCTGCCCCATAGATCTGACCCACATGTGCTCCACAGCAGCTGCTGACCCATAGATCTGACCCAAATCAGCCCCGCAGCAGCTCCTGGCCCATAGATCTGACCCCCATCAGCCCCACAACAGCTCCTGCCCCATAGATCTAACCCACATCAGTCCAACAGCAGATTTTGCACCATAGATATGTCCCTCATCTGCCCCACAACAACTCCTGCCCCATAGATCTGACCTACATCATCCCCTCTGCAGCTTCTGCCCCATAGGTCTGACCCACATGTGCCCCACAGTAGCTCCTGCCTTATAGATCTGACCCACATCAGCCCCACAGAAGATCCTGCCCCATAGATCTGACCCACATATGTCGCACAGCAGCTCCTGCCCCATAGATCAGACCAACATCAACCCCACAGTAGCTCCTGCCCCATAGACCTGAACCCCATCAGCCCCACAGTAGCTCCTTCCCCATAGATCTGACCCCCATCAGCCCCACAACAGCTCTAGCCCCATTGATCTAACCCACATCAGCCCCACAGCAGCTCCTGCCCCATAGATCTGACCCAAATCAGCCCCGCAGCAGCTCCTGCCCCATAGATCAGAACAACATCAGCCCCACAGTATCTCCTGCCCCATAGATCTGACACACATCATATGTAAAGCAGCTGCTGCCCAATAGATATGACCCACAGCAGCTTCAGCCCCAAGGATCTGACCCACATCAGCCCCACAGCAACTCCTGCCCCATAGATTTGACCCACATCTGCCCCAAACCATCTCCTGCCCCATAGATCTTTCACACATCAGCCCCACAGCAAATCCTGCCCCATAGATCTGACCCACATATGTCGCACAGCAGCACCTGCCCCATAGATCTGACCCACATCAGCCCCACAGCAGCTCCTACACTATAGATCTGACCCACATCTGCCACACAGCAGCTCCTGCCCCATAGCTCTGACCCACATCTGTACCACAGCAGCTCCTCCCCATAGATCTAACACCCATCAGCCTCACAGCAGCTCCTGCCCCATAGATAATCCCTACATCTGCCCCACAGCAGCTTCTCCACCATAGATCTGACCCACATCTGCAACACAGCAGCTCCTGCTCCATAAATCTGACCAACATCAGGCCCACATCTGTTCCTGCCCCATAGATCTAACCCACAGCAGCTCCTGCCCCATAGATCTGACCCACATTTGCCACACAGCAGCTCCTGCCCCATAGATCTGACCCAAATCTGCCCCACAGCAGATCCTGCCAAATAGATCTTAAACACAGCAGCTTTTGCCTCATAGATCTGACCCACATCAGCCCCACAGCAGATCCTGCCCCATAGATCTGACCCACATATGTCGCACAGCAGCACCTGCCCCATAGATCTGACCCACATATGCCCCACAGCAGCTCCTGCCCCATAGATCTGACCCACATCAGCCACACAGCAGCTCCTGAATCATAGATCTGACCCACAGCAGCTCCTGCCCCATAGATCTGACCCACATCAGCCCCACAGCAGCTCCTGCCCCATAGATCTGACCCAAATCAGCCCCGCAGCAGCTCCTGGCCCATAGATCTGACCCCCATCAGCCCCACAGCAGCTCCAAACTCATAGATCTGACCCACATCAGTCCAACAGCAGATTGTGCCCCATAGATATGTCCCTCATCTGCCCCACAGCAGCTCCTGCCCCATAGATCTGACCTACATCATCCCCTCTGCAGCTTCTGCCCCATAGGTCTGACCCACATGTGCCCCACAGTAGCTCCTGCCCCATAGATCTGACCCCCATCAGCCCCACAACAGCTCCTGACCCATAGATCTAACCCACATCAGCCCCACAGCAGCTCCTGCCCCATAGATCTGACACACATCATATGTAAAGCAGCTGCAGCACAATAGATATGACCCACAGCAGCTTCAGCCCCAAGGATCTGACCCACATCAGCCCCACAGCAACTCCTGCCCCATAGATCTGACCCACATCTGCCCCAAAGCATCTCCTGCCCCATAGATCTTTCCCACATCAGCCCCACAGCAGATCCTGCCCCATAGATCTGACCCACATATGTCGCACAGCAGCACCTGCCCCATAGATCTGACCCACATCTGTCGCCCAGTAGCTCCTGCCCCATAGATCAGACCAACATTAGCCCCACAGTAGCTCCTGCCCCATAGATCTGACCCACATCAGCCCCACAGCAGCTCCTGCCCCATAGATCTGACCCACATGTTCCCAAGCGCAGCTCTGCCCCATTGATTTGACCCACTTCAGACCCACAGTAGCTCCTGCCCCATAGATCTGACCCCCATCAGCCCCACTGCAGCTCCGGCCCCATAGATCTGACACACATCATATGTAAAGCAGCTGCTGACCAATAGATATGACCCACAACAGCTCCTGCCCCATAGATCTAACCCACAGCAGCCCCACAGCAGCTCCTGCCCCATAGATCTGACGTACATCATCTCCACTGCAGATCCCGCCCCATAGATCTGACCCAAATCTGTCGCACAGCAGATCCTGCCAAATTGATCTTAACCACAGCAGCTCCTGCCCCATAGATCTGACCCACGTCAGCCCCACAGCAGCTCCTACACCATAGATCTGACCCACATCTGCCACACAGCATCTCCTACCCCATAGATCTTACCCACATCAGCCCCACAGCAGCTCCTGCACCATAGATCAGACCCACATGTTCCCAAGAGCAGCTCTGCCCCATTGATTTGACCCACATCAGCCCCACAGTAGCTCCTGCCCCATAAAGCTGACCCCCATCGGCCCCACTGCAGCTCCGGCCCCATAGCTCTGACCCACATCAGCCCCACAGCAGCTCCTCTCCATAGATCTAACACCCATCAGCCTCACAGCAGCTCCTGCCCCATAGATAAGCCCTACATCTGCCCCACAGCAGCTCCTGCACCATAGATCTGACCCACATCTGCAACACAGCAGCTCCTGCTCCATAAATCTGACCAACATCAGGCCCACATCTGTTCCTGCCCCATAGATCTGACCCACAGCAGCTCCTGCCCCATAGATCTGACCCACATTTGCCACACAGCAGCTCCTGCCCCATAGATCTGAACCAAATATTTCCCACAGCAGATCCTGCCAAATAGATCTTAACCACAGCAGCTCCTGCCCCATAGATCTGACCCACATCAGTCCCACAGCAGCTCCTACACCATAGATCTGACCCACATCTGCCCCACAGCAGCTCCTGCACCATAGATCTTACCCACATCTGCAACACAGCAGCTCCTGCTCCATAAATCTGACCAACATCAGGCCCACATCTGTTCCTGCCCCATAGATTTACCCACATCAGCCCCACAGCATCTCCTGCCCCATAGATCCGAGACACATCATATGTAAAGCAGCTGCTGCCCAATAGATATGACCCACAACAGCTCCTGCCCCATAGATCTGACCCAAAGCAGCCCCACAGCAACTCCTGCCCCATAGATGTGAAACACATCATATGTAAAGCAGCTGCTGCCCAATAGATATGACCCACAGCAGCTTCCGCCCCAAGGATCTGACACACATCAGCCCCACAGCAGCTCCTGCCCCATAGATCTGACCCACATCTGCCCCAAAGCATCTCCTGCCCCATAGATCTTTCCCACATCAGCCCCACAGCAGATCCTGCCCCATAGATCTGACCCACATATGTCGCACAGCAGTACCTGCCCCATAGATCTGACCCACATCTGTCGCACAGCAGATCCTGCCCCATAGATGAGACCAACATCAGCCCCACAGTAGCTCCTGCCCCATAGATCTGACCCCCATCAGCCCCACAGTAGCTCCTGCCCCATAGATCTGACCCCGATCAGCCCCACAGCAGCTCCTGCCCCATAGATCTGACCCAAACCTGACCCACAGCAGCTCCTGCCCCATAGATCTGACCCACATTTTCCCCAAAGCAGCACCTAACCCATAGATCTGACCCACATGTGCCCCACAGCTGCTCCTGCCCCATAGATCTGAACCACAGCAGTTCCTAACCCATAGATCAGACCCAAATCTTCCCTACATCAGCTCCTGCCCATAGATCTGACCCACATCAGCCGCACAGCAGCTCCTACCCAATAGATCTCACCCACATCAGCCCCACAGCTGCTCCACGGCACGGTTTCCCCGGCTCGGTGCGGCTCGCGAGCTTTGCGGCGCCGGCTATGCGTTTTCGCCTGCGGAGACGCCACGTGAGCGACATTTGGCTGATTCCGAGGAACGTCCGAGCCGAGCGGTGCCCGCCGGGAGCGGTTGGACCGTGCCGGCGCACTTGAGCGGGGTCCGTTCGAGCCGGAAATCCGGACTGCGGGCAGGCCGCGTGGCGAGGGATGGCGAAAGAGCGGCGGGAAGCCGCAACCGAAGAACTCCACAGCCCGGCGCTCAACCGCGCTCGCCTGCGCCCGCTCGTTGCCGCCTCTGGAGACGAGCACGCGCTCGCTCCTGCAGACGAAAACGGAAGGCGTAAGAAAAAACTGCTTCGGAAAAGAACGGCGCCGACTACCGGCTACGGCGCCGAGGGTAAGCGGCGCTCTACGTCGAAGTAACGGTAGGTAAGAAACTACAGCGACCCCCCAGCAAGCTCCGGAGCTTTAGCGCCCCCCATCTCACAGGGCAGCAAAGCCTAGCCGCAAGCGGGTAGACCTGGCAGCTACACGCAAGCCGCACGGGCAGCGACCACTAGCCGCCGCCACCGAGCACCACGGCCCGCTCGGAGCCGGGTAGACCGTGCCGACCTAGTCGAGCCGCATAGGCAGCGACCTCTAGCATCCCCCGCCGAGCACCACGGCCCGCTCGGAGCCGGGTAGACCGTGCCGACCAAGTCGAGCCGCATAGGCAGCGACCCATAGCCGCCGCCACCGAGCACCACGGCCCGCTCGGAGCCGGGTAGACCGTGCCGACCTAGTCGAGCCGCATAGGCAGCGACCTCTAGCAGCCGCCGCCGAGCACCACGGCCCGCTCGGAGCCGGGTAGACCGTGCTGACCTAGTCGAGCCGCATAGGCAGCGACCTCTAGCAGCCGCCGCCAAGCACCACGGCCCGCTCGGAGCCGGTAGACCGTGCCGTCCTAGTCGAGCCGCATAGGCAGCGACCTCTAGCATCCGCCGCCGAGCACCACGGCTTGCTCGGAGCCGGGTAGACCGTGCCGACCAAGTCGAGCCGCATAGGCAGCGACCTCTAGCAGCCGCCGCCGAGCACCACGGCCCGCTCGGAGCCGGGTAGACCGTGCCGACCTAGTCGAGCCGCATGGGCAGCAACCTCTATCAGCCGCCGCCGAGCACCACGGCCCGCTCGGAGCCGGGTAGACCGTGCCGACCTAGTCGAGCCCAATAGGCAGCGACCTCTAGCACCCGCCGCCGAGCACCACGGCCCGCTCGGAGCCGGGTAGACCGTGCCGACCTAGACGAGCCGCATAGGCAGCGACCCCTAGCCGCCGCCGCCGAGCACCACGGCCCGCTCGGAGCCGAGTAGACCATGCCGACCTAGTAGAGACGCATGGGAAGCGTCGCCTAGCCGCCGCCGCCGTGCCCCCCCCCCTCTCCCCCCACCCTCCGGAGAAGCTCGGAGCCGGGTAGACAGTGCCAGCGCAGAGGAGCCGCTACGAGAGCAACACTTGGCCACTTCCGCGGAACGTCCGAGCCGAGCGGAGCCCGCCGGGAGAGGCTGGACCGTGCCGGCGCACTCGAGCCGCGATGGCCAGGGGTTGAGCCGTGTTGACTGTGCCGGAGCACCGGAGGCGCCACGGAGACGCCACTCGGCTGCAGCCGCGGAACGACCAGGGTGCACGTATGAGCCGGTCGCTGTTCGCCGGGTCGGGGCGCACCCGGGCTTCTCGGTTTGGCCTTGCTTGAAGCTGGCCGTCCCGCCACCGCCACCGCGGTTTTGCACTTTTGTCTGCGTGTTTGTTTGTTCGTCCGTTCGTTCGTACTTTGGTCCGTTCGATTGTTTGTCCGTGCCCCCACGCGCCCTCTCGGTTTTATTATTTTCCGTTTGTTTGTTTGTTTGTTTGTTTGTTTGTTTTTCTCGTGGGTTCTTCTTTACTTTCCCCTTTTTTAGTTTTTGAAAAAGCCGCCCCGCCCCCCCCTCCTCCCCGGCTCTGCAGGAAGAGCGTGGGCGCGTGCGCGGGCCCCGCCCACCGGGGTCCGTTCGAGCCGGATATCCGGACTGCGGGCAGGCCGCGTGGCGAGGGATGGCAAAAGAGCGGCGGGAAGACGGCAGCAGCGAGAGGTGGCCGGCGGGAGTCGGCCGCGTCCCCCGCGGGGTTCGCGCCTAGCCTCTCTCCCAGCCGGCGGATGAGGTGGAACGGTACGTAGGATTTTCGGCGGGAGGAGGAGGTGGTGGCGGTGGTGGTGGTGGCGGTGGGGCTGGGGGGTGGCGAGGCGTTTTGGCGGGCTCCGGTCGCCGAGTCGAGCCGCCATTGGGCCGAGCTGTCAGAAGCACCCCGGCGGAAAAAAGAAAGAAAAGAAAAAAACCAAACGGGCCAATCGGGTCCAAACAAATAACCGAGCGAGTGACCGACCAAACAAAAAAAAAAAAAACAAAAACAAAAACAAACAAACAAGTAAAAAAACACGGTCGCGGGCCCGTCGGGCGAGATGCGTCTGGGAGAGGGCGGGTTGTGGGCGAGGGCCGGGGTGGGGGCAGGCGGAGGCAGGCCGCCGTCAGGTACGGGTCGGGTTCCCGCTCGTGCGGTGTGGACTGGGGGTGGGGAAGGTGGAAGACGGACGCGGGGCCGGGAAGATCAGGCGCCGGCCGGCAGGCAGGTCTACCCGCATACCCGCAACCCCGTCGCGGACCCCCCCATCTCTCCCCGGCCACGCAAGCGACCCCCTTCTTCGTGACAGAGGCCGTGCCGGGCCTACTCACGCACGGGCGACGAGGAGAAAGAAAGGAGAAGAGAAGGGAAGAGAAGGGAAGGGAAGGGAAGGGAAGGGAAGGGAAGGGAAGGGAAGGGAAGGGAAGGGAAGGGAAGGGAAGGGAAGGGAAGGGAAGGGAAGGGAAGGGAAGGGAAGGGAAGGGAAGGGAAGGGAAGGGAAGGGAAGGGAAGGGAAGGGAAGGGAAGGGAAGGGAAGGGAAAGAAAAGTAGAAGAGAAGAAGGTGTGAAAAAGTACAGATAGATCGTAAAATGTCACGGTAAAATAAAATCATAAAATAAAATAAAGTAAAATAAAAGTAATAAAAAGATGGGGGAGCGGAAGAGCGATATTAATAATTGCATGAAAAACTAAATAAATAATAAGGAAATATGGGGAAAAGAAAATTTAAAAAAAAAAGTAAGAAAAAAAGAAAGAAAAAAATATTTAAAAAGGGGAAAAAAGGGAAAAAAAAGAAAAAATGGGGAAAAAAGGAGAAAAAAAGGAAAAAAAATTTTAAAGAAACAAAAATATTAAAACAAAAAAAAAACCACCGCAATAATGGAGGAAGCAAGCGTGCCCGAGGGAGGACGAACGGCGGAGACGGTCGTGCGCGAGGACGCCCGAGGTCGAATGCCGGACCCCAGGTCTACCCTACCTATTTTAATAAATTTAAATAACACCACAAGGGAGGGGAGGGGAGGGGAGGGGAGGGGAGGGGAGGGGAGGGGAGGGGAGGGGAGGGGAGGGGAGGGGAGGGGAGGGGAGGGGAGGGGAGGGGAGGGGAGGGGAGGGGAGGGGAGGGGAGGATGCGGGCGGGCGCGAGGGAGGGTCAACGGCGAAAGCGGTCGGGTCGGGTCGGGTAGGGTCGGATCGGGTCGGGTCGGGTCGGTTCGGGGGGCGGTTGGCCGTTCGTCGTACCCTTACCGCTTGACACAGCTGCGTGACACGCGGCTACGGCCGACACGTCTACCCGCGGCACGGACGTGAAACTGCACCTGCCGATCGAGCGGGTGGATGGTCGCCCAGGTCTACCCCGCGCCGCCACGAAGCGGGAAGGTGGATGCATGGATGGATGGATGGATGGATGGGGAAAAACCGGGCGAAAGGGGGCCTGGCACGCGCCCGCGCATGACCAGCCGCACACCCCCTCCCTTTCCACGCGCCGGCGCACGGAACCCCCCGAACGGAAGACGGAAGCAACGCAGCGAGCGCCAGGTCTCCCAGCTGGGGCTGGGAGGTTGCACCAGGTAAAAGAACAAGAGGTACCAATTGTCACCAGAGTGGTTCACAGACGGCAGTACCGCACCAATAGGGACTCATTGCTCCCCATTCACAAGCTAATTCGCCAATTAGAGAATCAGGGAGTGATTAGCAAAACTCACTCGCCCTTTAACACCCCATATGGCCAGTGTGTAAAACCAGTGGGGAATGGAGGCTGACGGTGGATTACCATGGCCTGAATGAAGTCACACCTCCATTAAGTGCTGCTGTACCAGACATGCTAGAACTCCAGTATGAACTGGAGTCAAAAGAAGCTAGGTGGTATGCCACCATTGACATTGCTAATGCCTTCTTTTCCATCCCATTGGCTGCAAAATGTAGGCCACAGTTTGCTTTTACCTGGAGAGGTATTCAGTACACCTGGAACCGTTTACCTCAGGGGTGGAAGCACAGCCAAACAATTTGCCATGGATTGATCCAAGCTGTTTTGGAACAGGGTGATGCTCCTGAGCACTTGCAGTATAATGATGATATTGTAGTGTGCGGCCATACAGCAGCAGAGGTTTTCAAGAAAGGGAAACAGATAATCCAAATTCTTTTGAAAGCTGGTTTTGCCATTAAGCGCAGCAAGGTGAAGGGGCCTGCCCAGGAAATCCAGTTCTTAGGTATAAAATGGCAAGATGGACGTCGTCACATCCCAGCAGATGTGATTGACAAAATCACTGCTATGTCTCCGCCCACCGACAAGACAGAGACCCAATCTTTTCTGGGAGTAGTGGGCTTTTGGAGAATGCATGTCCCAAACTACAGCCACATAGTGAGCCCCCTCTATCAGGTAACACAGAAGAAGAATAATTTCTCATGGGGTCCTGAGCAGCAGCAGGCTTTTGAGCAGAGAAAACAAGAAATAGCCCGTGCCGTGGCCTTGGGGCCAGTACGGACGGGGCAGGATGTGAGGATCCGAGGCCGACCGCTAGGATTTTGGAGTCAAGCATATAAAGGGTCTGAGGAGCGCTACACTCCGACTAAGAAGGAGATCTTAGCCGTGTATGAGGGGGTTCGGGCTGCTTCTGAAGTAGTTGGGACAGAGGTTCAGCTTCTTCTAGCACCTCGCTTGCCAGTAATAAATTGGATGTTTAAAGGACAGGTTCCCTCCACCCATCATGCTACTGATGCCACTTGGAGTAAGTGGATTTCATTAATTACTCAACGAGCTGGAATGGGAAAACTCAGCCGTCCTGGAATTCTAGAAGTGATCATGGACTGGCCTGAGAGTAAAAAAATTGAAACACCACCTACAGAAGAGGTATCACGTGCTAAAGAGGCACCACCATACAATGAGCTACCAGAAAACGAAAAGTAATTTGCCCTATTCACAGACGGATCATGTCGTATTGTAGGGAAGCATCGCAGATGGAAAGCTGCTGTATGGAGCCCCACACGACAAGTTGCAGAGGCCACTGAAGGTAAAGGAGAATCAAGTCAATTTGCAGAGGTAAAGGCTGTTCAGCTGGCTTTAGATGTGGCTGAACGGGAGAGGTGGCCAATGCTTCATCTTTATACTGATTCATGGATGGTGGCAAATGCCTTATGGGGGTGGCTGCAACAGTGGAACCATCCTCTGCTACCAAATCTGTCACGGTTTGAACGAAAAATCCACCTGCGTCCGTGACAAGGGCCGTGGGCCCCTGAAGGGCCCTCAGCCGAAAAGAAAAAGTTAATTAAGAAAAGAAAACAGCGGCAACGATGAAAGGAGGCACACTTATTTACTAAATACTATATCGAAATACAGGATAACACAATAGAATACAATATATTTGAAAACTGAGCTAATGAATCAAGCAAAATAGGAGAGAGAATGAGTCCCGTAACCGAGGCCTACTGTGAATCTGGGCGAACGGCTGAAGGCTCCCACACACTGCCCTGAACGCCAGAACTCGAAAGACGTCAGTCTGTTCTGCGACAGAGTTAATATAGAGTCCAGGTCCCGTAACCCATCGTGTTGCTCTCTGGGAGATGTACTCTTCTTCTGTAAGTTGCAGATTCAGTAAAATTATCCATGCTTTATATGATGTTATGATGTGGAATACTGATAGCAAAATTACAACATTATTAAACCGCGACAATCTGACCCACAGCAGCTCCTGCCCCATAGACCTGATTCACATGCGCCCCACAGCAGCTCCTGCCCAATAGATCGGACTGACATATGGCCCACAGCAACTCCTGCCCCATAGATCTGACCCACATCTGCCCCAAAGCATCTCCTGCCCCATAGATCTTTCCCACATCAGCCCCACAGCAGATCCTGCCCCATAGATCTGACCCACATATGTCGCACAGCAGCACCTGCCCCATAGATCAGACCAACATCAGCCCCACATTAGCTCCTGCCCCATAGATCTGACCCCCATCAGCCTCACAGTAGCTCCTGCCTCATAGATCTGACCCCCATCAGCCCCAAAACAGCCCCTGCTCCATAGATCTAACCCACATCAGCCCCACAGCAGCTCCTGCCCCATAGATCTGACCCAAATCAGCCCCGCAGCAGTTCCTGCACCATAGATCTGACCCCCATCAGCCCCACAGTAGCTCCTGCCCCATAGATCTGACCCCATCAGCCCCACAACAGCTCCTGCCCCATAGATCTAACCCACATCAGCCCCACAGCAGCTCCTGCCCCATAGATCTGACACACATTTGCCCCAAAGCATCTCATGCCCCATAGATCTGACCCCCATCAGCCCCACTGCAGCTCCGGCCCCATAGATCTGACACACATCATATGTAAAGCAGCTGCTGCCCAATAGATATGACCCACAACAGCTCCTGCCACATAGATCTAACCCACAGCAGCCCCACAGCAGCTCCTGCCCCATAGATCTGACGTACATCATCTCCACTGCAGCTCCTGCCCCATAGATCTGACCCAAATCTGCCCCACAGCAGATCCTGCCAAATAGATCTTAACCACAGCAGCTCCTGCCCCATAGCTCTGACCCACATCTGCACCACAGCAGCTCCTCCCCATAGATCTAACACCCATCAGCCTCACAGCAGCTCCTGCCCCATAGATAAGCCCTACATCTGCCCCACAGCAGCTCCTGCACCATAGATCTAACCCACATCAGCCCCACAGCAGCTCCTGCCCCATAGATCTGACCCAAATCAGCCCTGCAGCAGCTCTTGCCCCATAGATCAGACCAACATCAGCCCCACAGTAGCTCCTGCCCTAAGGATCTGACCCCCATCAGCCCCACAACAGATCCTGCCCCATAGATCTAACCCACATCAGCCCCACAGCAGCTCCTGCCCCATAGATCTGACACACATCATATGTAAAGCAGCTGCTGCCCAATAGATATGACCCACAGCAGCTTCAGCCCCAAGGATCTGACCCACATCTGCCCCAAAGCATCTCCTGCCCCATAGATCATTCCCACATCAGCCCCACAGCAGATCCTGCCACATAGATCCGACCCACATATGTCGCACAGCAGCACCTGCCCCATAGATCTGACCCACATCTGTCGCACAGCAGTTCCTGCGCCATAGATCAGACCAACATCAGCCCCACAGTAGCTCCTGCCCCATAGATCTGACCCCCATCAGCCCCACAACAGCTCCTGCCCCATAGATCTAACCCACATCAGCCCCACAGCAGCTCCTGCCCCATAGATCTGACCCAAATCTGCCCCACAGCAGATCCTGCCAAATAGATCTTAACCACAGCAGCTCCTGCCCCATAGATCTGACCCACATCAGCGCCACAGCAGCTCCTACACCATTGATCTGACCCACATCTGCCACACACCATCTCCTACCCCATAGATCTTACCCACTTCTGCCCCACAGCAGCTCCTGCCCCATAGCTCTGACCCACATCTGCACCACAGCAGCTCCTCCCCATAGATCTAACACCCATCAGCCTCACAGCAGCTCCTGCCCCATAGATATTCCCTACATCTGCCCCACAGCAGCTCCTGCACCATAGATCTGACCCACATCTGCAATACAGCAGCTCCTGCTCCATAAATCTGACCAACATCAGGCCCACATCTGTTCCTGCCCCATAGATCTGACCCACAGCAGCTCCTGCCCCATAGATCTGACCCCCATCAGCCCCACAACAGCTCCTGCCCCATAGATCTAACCCACATCAGCCCCACAGCAGCTCCTGCCCCATAGATCTGACCCAAATCTGCCCCACAGCGGATCCTGCCAAATAGATCTTAACCACAGCAGCTCCTGCCCCATAGATCTGACCCAAATCTGCCCCACAGCAGATCCTGCCAAATAGATCTTAACCACAGCAGCTCCTGCCCCATAGATCTGACCCACATCAGCCCCACAGCAGCTCCTACACCATTGATCTGACCCACATCTGCCACACACCATCTCCTACCCCATAGATCTTACCCACTTCTGCCCCACAGCAGCTCCTGCCCCATAGCTCTGACGCACATCTGCACCACAGCAGCACGTCCCCATAGATCTAACACCCATCAGCCTCACAGCAGCTCCTGCCCCATAGATAAGCCCTACATCTGCCCCACAGCAGCTCCTGCACCATAGATCTGACCCACATCTGCAACACAGCAGCTCCTGCTCCATAAATCTGACCAACATCAGGCCCACATCTGTTCCTACCCCATAGATCTGACCCACAGCAGCTCCTGCCCCATAGATCTGACCCACATTTGCCACACAGCAGCTCCAGCCCCATAGATCTGACCCAAATCTGCCCCAAAGCAGCTCCTGCCCCATAGATCTTAACCACAGCAGCTCCTGCCCCATAGATCTGACCCACATCAGCCCCACAGCAGCTCCTACACCATAGATCTGACCCACATCTGCCACACAGCAGCTCCTGCCCCATAGCTCCGACCAACATCTGCACCACAGCAGCTCCTCCCCATAGATCTAACACCCATCAGCCTCACAGCAGCTCCTGCCCCATAGATAAGCCCTACATCTGCCCCACAGCAGCTCCTGCACCATAGATCTGACCCTCATCTGTAACACAGGAGCTCCTGCTCCATAAATCTGACCAACATCAGGCCCACATCTGTTCCTGCCCCATAGATCTGACCCACAGCAGCTCCTGCCCCATAGATCTGACCCACATCAGCCCCATAGCAGCTCCTGACCCATAGATCTGACCCAAATCAGCCCCGCAGCAGCTCCTGGCCCATAGATCTGACCCACATGTGCCCCACAGCAGCTCCAAACTCATAGATCTGACCCACATCAGTCCAACAGCAGATTTTGCACCATAGATATGTCAATCATCTGCCCCACAGCAACTCCTGCCCCATAGATCTGACCCACATCATCCCCTCTGCAGCTTCTGCCCCATAGATCTGACCCACATGTGCTCCACAGCAGCTGCTGACCCATAGATCTGACCCAAATCAGCCCCGCAGCAGCTCCTGGCCCATAGATCTGACCCCCATCAGCCCCACAACAGCTCCTGCCCCATAGATCTAACCCACATCAGTCCAACAGCAGATTTTGCACCATAGATATGTCCCTCATCTGCCCCACAACAACTCCTGCCCCATAGATCTGACCTACATCATCCCCTCTGCAGCTTCTGCCCCATAGGTCTGACCCACATGTGCCCCACAGTAGCTCCTGCCTTATAGATCTGACCCACATCAGCCCCACAGAAGATCCTGCCCCATAGATCTGACCCACATATGTCGCACAGCAGCTCCTGCCCCATAGATCAGACCAACATCAACCCCACAGTAGCTCCTGCCCCATAGACCTGAACCCCATCAGCCCCACAGTAGCTCCTTCCCCATAGATCTGACCCCCATCAGCCCCACAACAGCTCTAGCCCCATTGATCTAACCCACATCAGCCCCACAGCAGCTCCTGCCCCATAGATCTGACCCAAATCAGCCCCGCAGCAGCTCCTGCCCCATAGATCAGAACAACATCAGCCCCACAGTATCTCCTGCCCCATAGATCTGACACACATCATATGTAAAGCAGCTGCTGCCCAATAGATATGACCCACAGCAGCTTCAGCCCCAAGGATCTGACCCACATCAGCCCCACAGCAACTCCTGCCCCATAGATTTGACCCACATCTGCCCCAAACCATCTCCTGCCCCATAGATCTTTCACACATCAGCCCCACAGCAAATCCTGCCCCATAGATCTGACCCACATATGTCGCACAGCAGCACCTGCCCCATAGATCTGACCCACATCAGCCCCACAGCAGCTCCTACACTATAGATCTGACCCACATCTGCCACACAGCAGCTCCTGCCCCATAGCTCTGACCCACATCTGTACCACAGCAGCTCCTCCCCATAGATCTAACACCCATCAGCCTCACAGCAGCTCCTGCCCCATAGATAATCCCTACATCTGCCCCACAGCAGCTTCTCCACCATAGATCTGACCCACATCTGCAACACAGCAGCTCCTGCTCCATAAATCTGACCAACATCAGGCCCACATCTGTTCCTGCCCCATAGATCTAACCCACAGCAGCTCCTGCCCCATAGATCTGACCCACATTTGCCACACAGCAGCTCCTGCCCCATAGATCTGACCCAAATCTGCCCCACAGCAGATCCTGCCAAATAGATCTTAAACACAGCAGCTTTTGCCTCATAGATCTGACCCACATCAGCCCCACAGCAGATCCTGCCCCATAGATCTGACCCACATATGTCGCACAGCAGCACCTGCCCCATAGATCTGACCCACATATGCCCCACAGCAGCTCCTGCCCCATAGATCTGACCCACATCAGCCACACAGCAGCTCCTGAATCATAGATCTGACCCACAGCAGCTCCTGCCCCATAGATCTGACCCACATCAGCCCCACAGCAGCTCCTGCCCCATAGATCTGACCCAAATCAGCCCCGCAGCAGCTCCTGGCCCATAGATCTGACCCCCATCAGCCCCACAGCAGCTCCAAACTCATAGATCTGACCCACATCAGTCCAACAGCAGATTGTGCCCCATAGATATGTCCCTCATCTGCCCCACAGCAGCTCCTGCCCCATAGATCTGACCTACATCATCCCCTCTGCAGCTTCTGCCCCATAGGTCTGACCCACATGTGCCCCACAGTAGCTCCTGCCCCATAGATCTGACCCCCATCAGCCCCACAACAGCTCCTGACCCATAGATCTAACCCACATCAGCCCCACAGCAGCTCCTGCCCCATAGATCTGACACACATCATATGTAAAGCAGCTGCAGCACAATAGATATGACCCACAGCAGCTTCAGCCCCAAGGATCTGACCCACATCAGCCCCACAGCAACTCCTGCCCCATAGATCTGACCCACATCTGCCCCAAAGCATCTCCTGCCCCATAGATCTTTCCCACATCAGCCCCACAGCAGATCCTGCCCCATAGATCTGACCCACATATGTCGCACAGCAGCACCTGCCCCATAGATCTGACCCACATCTGTCGCCCAGTAGCTCCTGCCCCATAGATCAGACCAACATTAGCCCCACAGTAGCTCCTGCCCCATAGATCTGACCCACATCAGCCCCACAGCAGCTCCTGCCCCATAGATCTGACCCACATGTTCCCAAGAGCAGCTCTGCCCCATTGATTTGACCCACTTCAGACCCACAGTAGCTCCTGCCCCATAGATCTGACCCCCATCAGCCCCACTGCAGCTCCGGCCCCATAGATCTGACACACATCATATGTAAAGCAGCTGCTGACCAATAGATATGACCCACAACAGCTCCTGCCCCATAGATCTAACCCACAGCAGCCCCACAGCAGCTCCTGCCCCATAGATCTGACGTACATCATCTCCACTGCAGATCCCGCCCCATAGATCTGACCCAAATCTGTCGCACAGCAGATCCTGCCAAATTGATCTTAACCACAGCAGCTCCTGCCCCATAGATCTGACCCACGTCAGCCCCACAGCAGCTCCTACACCATAGATCTGACCCACATCTGCCACACAGCATCTCCTACCCCATAGATCTTACCCACATCAGCCCCACAGCAGCTCCTGCACCATAGATCTGACCCACATGTTCCCAAGAGCAGCTCTGCCCCATTGATTTGACCCACATCAGCCCCACAGTAGCTCCTGCCCCATAAAGCTGACCCCCATCGGCCCCACTGCAGCTCCGGCCCCATAGCTCTGACCCACATCAGCCCCACAGCAGCTCCTCTCCATAGATCTAACACCCATCAGCCTCACAGCAGCTCCTGCCCCATAGATAAGCCCTACATCTGCCCCACAGCAGCTCCTGCACCATAGATCTGACCCACATCTGCAACACAGCAGCTCCTGCTCCATAAATCTGACCAACATCAGGCCCACATCTGTTCCTGCCCCATAGATCTGACCCACAGCAGCTCCTGCCCCATAGATCTGACCCACATTTGCCACACAGCAGCTCCTGCCCCATAGATCTGAACCAAATATTTCCCACAGCAGATCCTGCCAAATAGATCTTAACCACAGCAGCTCCTGCCCCATAGATCTGACCCACATCAGTCCCACAGCAGCTCCTACACCATAGATCTGACCCACATCTGCCCCACAGCAGCTCCTGCACCATAGATCTTACCCACATCTGCAACACAGCAGCTCCTGCTCCATAAATCTGACCAACATCAGGCCCACATCTGTTCCTGCCCCATAGATTTACCCACATCAGCCCCACAGCATCTCCTGCCCCATAGATCCGAGACACATCATATGTAAAGCAGCTGCTGCCCAATAGATATGACCCACAACAGCTCCTGCCCCATAGATCTGACCCAAAGCAGCCCCACAGCAACTCCTGCCCCATAGATGTGAAACACATCATATGTAAAGCAGCTGCTGCCCAATAGATATGACCCACAGCAGCTTCCGCCCCAAGGATCTGACACACATCAGCCCCACAGCAGCTCCTGCCCCATAGATCTGACCCACATCTGCCCCAAAGCATCTCCTGCCCCATAGATCTTTCCCACATCAGCCCCACAGCAGATCCTGCCCCATAGATCTGACCCACATATGTCGCACAGCAGTACCTGCCCCATAGATCTGACCCACATCTGTCGCACAGCAGATCCTGCCCCATAGATGAGACCAACATCAGCCCCACAGTAGCTCCTGCCCCATAGATCTGACCCCCATCAGCCCCACAGTAGCTCCTGCCCCATAGATCTGACCCCGATCAGCCCCACAGTAGCTCCTGCCCCACAGATCTGACCCACATCAGCCCCACAGCAGCTCCTGCCCCATAGATCTGACACACATCATATGTAAAGCAGCTGCTGCCCAATAGATATGACCCACAGCAGCTTCAGCCCCAAGGATCTGACCCACATCAGCCCCACAGCAGCTCCTGCCCAATAGATCTGACCCACATCTGTCGCACAGCAGCTCCTGCCCCATAGATCTGACCCACATCTTTCGCACAGCAGCTCCTGCCCTATAGATCTGACCCACATCAGCCCCACAGCAGCTCCTGCCCCATAGATCTGACCCACATGTTCCCAAGAGCAGCTCTGCCCCATAGGTCTGACCCACATCAGCCCCACAGCAGCTCCTACACCATAGATCTGACCCACATCTGCCACACACCATCTCCTACCCCATAGATCTTACCTACTTCTGCCCCACAGCAGCTCCTGCCCCATAGCTCTGACCCACATCTGCACCACAGCAGCTCCTCCCCATAGATCTAACACCCATCAGCCTCACAGCAGCTCCTGCCCCATAGATATGCCCTATATCTGCCCCACAGCAGCTCCTGCACCATAGATCTGACCCACATCTGCAACACAGCAGCTCCTGCTCCAAAAATCTGACCAACATCAGGCCCACATCTGTTCCTGCCCCATAGATCTGACCCACAGCAGCTCCTGCCCCATAGATCTGACCCACATCAGCCCCACAGCAGCTCCTGCCTCATAGATCTGACCCAAATCAGCCCCGCAGCAGCTCCTGGCCCATAGATCTGACCCACATGTGCCCCACAGCAGCTCCAAACTCATAGATCTGACCCACATCAGTCCAACAGCAGATTTTGCACCATAGATATGTCCCTCATCTGCCCCACAGCAACTCCTGCCCCATAGATCTGACCCACATCATCCCCTCTGCAGCTTCTGCCCCATAGGTCTGACCCACATGTGCCCCACAGTAGCTCCTGCCCCATAGATCTGACCCCCATCAGCCCCACAACAGCTCCTGCCCCATAGATCTTTCCCACATCAGCCCCACAGCAGATCCTGCCCCTTAGATCTGACCCACATCTGTCGCACAGCAGCACCTGCCCAATAGATCAGACCAACATCAGCCCCACAGTAGCTCCTGCCCCATAGACCTGAACCCCATCAGCCCCACAGTAGCTCCTTCCCCATAGATCTGACCCCCATCAGCCCCACAACAGCTCTTGCCCAATAGATCTAACCCACATCAGCCCCACAGCAGCTCCTGCCCCATAGATCTGACCCAAATCAGCCCCGCAGCAGCTCCTGCCCCATAGATCTGACCAACATCAGCCTCACAGTATCTCCTGCCCCATAGATCTGACACACATCATATGTAAAGCAGCTGCTGCCCAATAGATATGACCCACAGCAGCTTCAGCCCCAAGGATCTGACCCACATCAGCCCCACAGCAACTCCTGCCCCATAGATCTGACCCACATCTGCCCCAAACCATCTCCTGCCCCATAGATCTTTCCCACATCAGCCCCACAGCAGATCCTGCCCCATAGATCTGACCCACATATGTCGCACAGCAGCACCTGCCCCATAGATCTGACCCACATATGCCCCACAGCAGCTCCTGCCCCATAGATCTGACCCACATCAGCCACACAGCAGATCCTGACTCATAAATCTGACCCACAGCAGCTCCTGCCCCATAGATCTGACCCAAATCTGACCCACAGCAGCTCCTGCCCCATAGATCTGACCCACATTTTCCCCAAAGCAGCACCTAACCCATAGATCTGACCCACATGTGCCCCACAGCTGCTCCTGCCCCATAGATCTGAACCACAGCAGTTCCTAACCCATAGATCAGACACAAATCTTCCCTACATCAGCTCCTGCCCATAGATCTGACCCACATCAGCTGCACAGCAGCTCCTACACCATAGATCTCGACCACATCAGCCCCACAGGAGCTCCTACACCATAGATCTGACCCACATCTGCCACACACCATCTCCTACCCCATAGATCTTACCCACTTCTGCCCCACAGCAGCTCCTGCCCCATAGCTCTGACCCACATCTGCACCACAGCAGCTCCTCCCCATAGATCTAACACCCATCAGCCTCACAGCATCTCCTGCCCCATAGATATGCCCTATATCTGCCCCACAGCAGCTCCTGCACCATAGATCTGACCCACATCTGCAACACAGCAGCTCCTGCTCCATAAATCTGACCAACATCAGGCCCACATCTGTTCCTGCCCCATAGATCTGACCCACAGCAGCTCCTGCCCCATAGATCTGACCCACATCAGCCCCACAGCAGCTCCTGCCCCATAGATCTGACCCAAATCAGCCCCGCAGCAGCTCCTGGCCCATAGATCTGACCCACATGTGCCCCACAGCAGCTCCAAACTCATAGATCTGACCCACATCAGTCCAACAGCAGATTTTGCACCATAGATATGTCCCTCATCTGCCCCACAGCAACTCCTGCCCCATAGATCTGACCTACATCATCCCCTCTGCAGCTTCTGCCCCATAGGTCTGACCCACATGTGCCCCACAGCTGCTCCTGCCCCATAGATCTGAACCACAGCAGTTCCTAACCCATAGATCAGACCCAAATCTTCCCTACATCAGCTCCTGCCCATAGATCTGACGCACATCAGCCGCACAGCAGCTCCTACCCCATAGATCTCACCCACATCAGCCCCACAGCTGCTCCACGGCACGGTTTCCCCGGCTCGGTGCGGCTCGCGAGCTTTGCGGCGCCGGCTATGCGGTTTTGCCTGCGGAGACGCCACGGGAGCGACATTTGGCTGATTCCGAGGAACGTCCGAGCCGAGCGGTGCCCGCCGGGAGCGGTTGGACCGTGCCGGCGCACTTGAGCGGGGTCCGTTCGAGCCGGAAATCCGGACTGCGGGCAGGCCGCGTAGCGAGGGATGGCGAAAGAGCGGCGGGAAGCCGCAACCGAAAAAATCCACAGCCCGGCGCTCAACCGCGCTCGCCTGCGCCCGCTCGTTGCCGCCTCTGGAGACGAGCACGCGCTCGCTCCTGCAGACGAAAACGGAAGGCGTAAGAAAAAATGGCTTCGGAAAAGAACGGCGCCGACTACCGGCAGCGGCGCCGAGGGTAAGCGGCGCTCTACGTCGACGTAGCGGTACGTAAGAAACTACAGCGACCCCCCAGCAAGCTCCGAAGCTTTAGCGCCCCCCCATCTCACAGGGCTGCAAAGCCTAGCCGAAAGCGGGTAGACCTGGCAGCTACACGCAAGAGGCACGGGCAGCGACCCCTAGCCGCCGCCACCGAGCACCACGGTCCGCTCGGAGCCGGGTAGACCGTGCCGACCTAGCCGAGCCGCAAAGGCAGCGACCTCTAGCAGCCGCCGCGGAGCACCACGGCCCGCTCGGAGCCGGGTAGACCGTGCCGATCTAGTCGAGCAGCATAGGCAGAGACCTCTAGCAGCCGCCGCCGAGCAGCACGGCCCGCTCGGAGCCGGGTAGACCGTGCCGACCTAGTCGAGCCGCATAGGCAGCGACCTCTAGCATCCGCTGCCGAGCACCACGGCCCGCTCGGAGCCGGGTAGACCGTGCCGACCTAGGCGAGCTGCATAGGCAGCGACCTCTAGCAGCCGCCGCCGAGCACCACGGCCCGCTCGGAGCCGGGTAGACCGTGCCGATTTAGTCGAGCCGCATAGGCAGCGACCTCTAGCAGCCGCCGCCGAGCACCACGGCCCGCTCGGAGCCGGGTAGACCGTGGCGACCTAGGCGAGCCGCATAGGCAGCGACCTCTAGCAGCCGCCGCCGAGCAGCACGGCACGCCCTGAGCCGGGTAGACCGTGCCGACCAAGGCGAGCCGCATAGGCAGCGACTTCTAGCAGCCGCCGCCGAGCACCACGGTCCGCTCGGAGCCGGGTAGACCGTGCCGACCTAGTCGAGCCGCATAGGCAGAAACCTCTAGCAGCCGCCGCCGAGCACCACGGCCCGCTCGGAGCCGGGTAGACCGTGCCGACCTAGTCAAGCCGCATAGGCAGAGACCTCTAGCAGCCGCCGCCGAGCACCATGGCCCGCTCGGAGCCGGGTAGACCGTGCCGACCAAGGCGAGCTGCATAGGCTGCGACCTCTAGCAGCCGCCGCCCAGCACCACGGCCCGCTCGGAGCCGGGTAGACCGTGGCGACCTAGTCAAGCCGCATAGGCAGCGACCTCTAGCAGCCGCTGCCGAGCAGCACGGCACGCCCTGAGCCGGGTAGACCGTGCCGACCTAGGCGAGCTGCAGAGGCAGCGACCTCTAGCAGCCGCCGCCGAGCACCACGGCCCGCTCGGAGCCGGGTAGACCGTGCCGACCTAGTCAAGCCGCATAGGCAGAGACCTCTAGCAGCCGCCGCGGAGCACCACGGCCCGCTCGGAGCCGGGTAGACTGTGCCGACCTAGTCGAGCCGCATAGGCAGCGACCTCTAGCAGCCGCCGCCGAGCACCACGGCCTGCCCTGAGCCGGGTAGATTGTGCCGACCTAGTCGAGCCGCATAGGCAGCGACCTCTAGCAGCCACCGCCGAGCACCACGGCCCGCTCGGAGCCGGGTAGACCATGCCGACCTAGTCGAGCCGCATAGGCAGCGACCTCTAGCAGCCGCCGCCGAGCACCACGGCCCGCTCGGAGCCGGGTAGACCGTGCCGACCTAGTCGAGCCGCATAGGCAGCGACCTCTAGCAGCCACCGCCGAGCACCACGGCCCGCTCGGAGCCGGGTAGACCGTGCCGACCTAGTCGAGCCGCATAGGCAGCGACCTCTAGCAGCCGCCACCGAGCAGCTCCTGCCCCATTGATCTGAAACACATCATATGTAAAGCAGCTGCTGCCCAATAGATATGACCCACAGCAGCTTCAGCCCCAAGGATCTGACCCACATCAGACCCACAGCAACTTCTGCCCCATAGATCTGACTAAAATCTGCCCCAAAGTATCTCCTGCCCCATAGATCTGACCCACATCAGCCCCACAGCAGCTCCTACACCATAGATCTGACCCACATCTGCCACACAGCAGCTCCTGCCCCATAGCTCTGACCCACATCTGCACCACAGCAGCTCCTCCCCATAGATCTAACATCCATCAGCCTCACAGCAGCTCCTGCCCCATAGATAAGCCCTTCATCTGCCCCACAGCAGCTCCTGCACCATAGATCTGACCCTCATCTGCAACACAGCAGCTCCTGCTCCATAAATCTGACCAACATCAGGCCCACATCTGTTCCTGCCCCATAGATCTGACCCACACCAGCTCCTGCCCCATAGATCTGACTCACATTTGCCACACAGCATCTCCTGCCCCATAGATCTGACCCAAATCTGCCCCACAGCAGATCCTGCCAGATAGATCTTAACCACAGCAGCTCCTGCCCCATAGATAAGCCCTACATCAGCCCCACAGCAGCTCCTACACCATAGATCTGACCCACATCTGCCACACACCATCTCCTACCCCATAGATCTTACCCACTTCTGCCCCACAGCAGCTCCTGCCCCATAGATCTGACCCACATCTGCACCACAGCAGCTCCTCCCCATAGATCTAACACCCATCAGCCTCACAGCAGCTCCTGCCCCATAGATATGCCCTATATCTGCCCCACAGCAGCTCCTGCACCATAGATCTGACCCACATCTGCAACACAGCAGCTCCTGCTCCAAAAATCTGACCAACATCAGGCCCACATCTGTTCCTGCCCCATAGATCTGACCCACAGCAGCTCCTGCCCCATAGATCTGACCCACATCAGCTTCACAGCAACTCCTGACCCATAGATCTGACCCACAGCTGCCCCAAAGCATCTCCTGCCCCATAGATCTGACCCACATGTGCCCCACAGCAGCTCCAAACTCATAGATCTGACCCACATCAGTCCAACAGCAGATTTTGCACCATAGATATGTCCCTCATCTGCCCCACAGCAACTCCTGCCCCATAGATCTGACCCACATCATCCCCTCTGCAGCTTCTGCCCCATAGGTCTGACCCACATGTGCCCCACAGCAGCTGCTGACCCATAGATCTGACACAAATCAGCCCCGCAGCAGCTCCTGGCCCATAGATCTGACCCCCATCAGCCCCACAACAGCTCCTGCCCCATAGATCTAACCCACATCAGTCCAACAGCAGATTTTGCACCATAGATATGTCCCTCATCTGCCCCACAACAACTCCTGCCCCATAGATCTGACCTACATCATCCCCTCTGCAGCTTCTGCCCCATAGGTCTGACCCACATGTGCCCCACAGTAGCTCCTGCCCCATAGATCTGACCCCCATCAGCCCCACAACAGCTCCTGCCCCATAGATCTTTCCCACATCAGCCCCACAGCAGATCCTGCCCCATATATCTGACCCACATATTTCGCACAGCAGCACCTGCCCCATAGATCTGACCCACATCTGTCGCACAGCAGCTCCTGCCCCATAGATCAGACCAACATCAACCCCACAGTAGCTCCTGCCCCATAGACCTGAACCCCATCAGCCCCAGAGTAGCTCCTTCCCCATAGATCTGACCCCCATCAGCCCCACAACAGCTCTTGCCCCATAGATCTAACCCACATCAGCCCCAAAGCAGCTCCTGCCCCATAGATCTGACCCAAATCAGCCCCGCAGCAGCTCCTGCCCCATAGATCAGACCAACATCAGCCCCACAGTATCTCCTGCCCCATAGATCTGACACACATCATATGTAAAGCAGCTGCTGCCCAGTAGATATGACCCACAGCAGCTTCAGCCCCAAGGATCTGACCCACATCAGCCCCACAGCAACTCCTGCCCCATAGATCTGACCCACATCTGCCCCAAACCATCTCCTGCCCCATAGATCTTTCCCACATCAGCCCCACAGCAGATCCTGCCCCATAGATCTGACCCACATATGTCGCACAGCAGCACCTGCCCCATAGATCTGACCCACATATGCCCCACAGCAGCTCCTGCCCCATAGATCTGACCCACATCAGCCACACAGCAGCTCCTGACTCATAAATCTGACCCACAGCAGCTCCTGCCCCATAGATCTGACCCAAATCTGACCCACAGCAGCTCCTGCCCCATAGATCTGACCCACATTTTCCCCAAAGCAGCACCTAACCCATAGATCTGACCCACATGTGCCCCACAGCTGCTCCTGCCCCATAGATATGAACCACAGCAGTTCCTAACCCATAGATCAGACCCAAATCTTCCCTACATCAGCACCTGCCCATAGATCTGACACACATCAGCTGCACAGCAGCTCCTACACCATAGATCTCGACCACATCAGCCCCACAGCAGCTCCTACACCATAGATCTGACCCACATCTGCAACACACCATCTCCTACCCCATAGATCTTACCCACTTCTGCCCCACAGCAGCTCCTGCCCCATAGCTCTGACCCACATCTGCACCACAGCAGCTCCTCCCCATAGATCTAACACCCATCAGCCTCACAGCAGCTCCTGCCCCATAGAGAAGCCCTACATCTGCCCCACAGCAGCTCCTGCACCATAGATCTGACCCACATCTGCAACACAGCAGCTCCTGCTCCATAAATCTGACCAACATCAGGCCCACATCTGTACCTGCCCCATAGATCTGACCCACAGCAGCTCCTGCCCCATAGATCTGACCCACAGCAGCCCCACAGCAGCTCCTGCCCCATAGATCTGACCCAAATCAGCCCCGCAGCAGCTCCTGGCCCATAGATCTGACACACATGTGCCCCACAGCAGCTCCAAACTCATAGATCTGAACCACATCAGTCCAACAGCAGATTTTGCACCATAGATATGTCCCTCATCTGCCCCACAGCAACTCCTGCCCCATAGATCTGACCTACATCATCCCCTCTGCAGCTTCTGCCCAATAGGTCTGACCCACATATGTCGCACAGCAGCACCTGCCCCATAGATCTGACCCACATCTGTCGCACAGCAGCTCCTGCCCCATAGATCAGACCAACATCAACCCCACAGTAGCTCCTGCCCCATAGACCTGAACCCCATCAGCCCCACAGTAGCTCCTTCCCCATAGATCTGACCCTCATCAGCCCCACAATAGCTCTTGCCCCATAGATCTAACCCACATCAGCCCCACAGCAGCTCCTGCCCCATAGATCTGACCCAAATCAGCCCCGCTGCAGCTCCTGCCCCATAGATCAGACCAACATCAGCCTCACAGTATCTCCTGCCCCATAGATCTGGCAGCTACACGCAAGAGGCACGGGCAGCGACCCCTAGCCGCCGCCGCCGAGCACCACGGTCCGCTCGGAGCCGGGTAGACCGTGCCGACCTAGTCGAGCCGCATAGGCAGCGACCTCTAGCAGCCGCCACCGAGCAGCTCCTGCCCCATTGATCTGAAACACATCATATGTAAAGCAGCTGCTGCCCAATAGATATGACCCACAGCAGCTTCAGCCCCAAGGATCTGACCCACATCAGCCCCACAGCAGCTCCTGCCCCATAGATCTGACCCACATCTGCAATACAGCAGCTCCTGCTCCATAAATCTGACCAACATCAGGCCCACATCTTTTCCTGCCCCATAGATCTGACCCACAGCAGCTCCTGCCCCATAGATCTGACCCACATTTGCCACACAGCAGCTCCTGCCCCATAGATCTGACCCAAATCTGCCCCACAGCAGATCCTGCCAAATAAATCTTAACCACAGCAGCTCCTGCCCCATAGATCTGACCCACATCAGCCCCACAGCAGCTCCTGCCCCATAGAGCTGACCCACATCTGCACCACAGCAGCTCCTCCCCATAGATCTAACACCCATCAGCCTCACAGCAGCTCCTGCCCCATAGATATGCCCTATATCTGCCCCACAGCAGCTCCTGCACCATAGATCTGACCCACATCTTCAACACAGCAGCTCCTACTCCATAAATCTGACAAACATCAGGCCCACATCTGTTCCTGCCCCATAGATCTGACCCACAGCAGCTCCTGCCCCATAGATCTGACCCACATCAGCCCCACAGCAGCTCCTGCCTCATAGATCTGACCCAAATCAGCCCCGCAGCAGCTCCTGGCCCATAGATCTGACCCACATGTGCCCCACAGCAGCTCCAAACTCATAGATCTGACCCACATCAGTCCAACAGCAGATTTTGCACCATAGATATGTCCCTCATCTGCCCCACAGCAACTCCTGCCCCATAGATCTGACCCACATCATCCCCTCTGCAGCTTCTGCCCAATAGGTCTGACACACATGTGCCCCACAGCAGCTGCTGACCCATAGATCTGACCCAAATCAGCCCCGCAGCAGCTCCTGGCCCATAGATCTGACCACCATCAGCCCCACAGAAGCTCCTGCACCATAGATCTGAACCACATCTGCCCCACAGCAGATTTTACCCCACAGATCTGACCCACATCAGCCCCCAGGAGATCCTGCCCCATAGATCTGACCCACATCTGCCCCACAGCAGCTCCTGACCCATAGATCTGACCCACATCAACCCCACAGAAGCTCCTGCCCCATAGATCTGAACCACATCTGCCCCACAGCAGATTTTACCCCACAGATCTGACCCACATCAGCCCCCAGGAGATCCTGCCGCATAGATCTGACCCACATCTGCCCCACACCATCTCCTGCCCCATAGATCTAACTCACATGTGCCCCACAGCAGCTCCTGCCCATAGATCTGACCCACAGCAGCTCCTGCCCTATAGATCTGATTCAAATCTGCCCCACAGCAGCTCCTGCTCCATAGATCTGACCCACATGTGCCCCAGAGCAGCTCTGCCCCATTGATTTGACCCACATCAGCCCCACAGGAGATCCTGCCCCATAGATCTGACCCACATCAGCCCCACTGCAGCTCCTGCCCTATAGATCTGACCAACATCAGCCCCACATCAGCTCCTGCCCCATAGATCTGAACCTCATCAGCCCCATAGCATCTCCCGCTCCATAGATCTTAACCGTATCAGCCCTACAGCAGCTCCTGCCCCATAGATCTGACCCACATCTGCACCACAGCAGCTCTTGCCCCATAGAACTGACCCACATCTACCCCACAGCAGCTCCTGACCCATAGATCTGACCCACATCAACCCCACAGAATCCCCTGCCCCATAGATCTGAACCACATCTGCCCCACAGCAGATTTTACCCCACAGATCTGACCCACATCAGCCCCCAGGAGATCCTGCCCTATAGATCTGACCCACATCTGCCCCACAGCAGCTCCTGACCCATAGATCTGACCCACATCAACCCCACAGAAGCTCCTGCCCCATAGATCAGAACCACATCTGCCCCACAGCAGATTTTACCCCACAGATCTGACCCACATCAGCCCCCAGGAGATCCTGCCCCATAGATCTGACCCACATCTGCCCCACACCATCTCCTGCCCCATAGATCTAACTCAAATTTGCCCCACAGGAGATCCTGCCCATAGATCTGACCCACAGCAGCTCCTGCCCTATAGATCTGATTCAAATCTGCCCCACAGCAGCTCCTGCCCCATAGATCTGACCCACATCTGCCCCACACCATCTCCTGCCCCGTAGATCTAACTCACATGTGCCCCACAGCAGCTCCTGCTCCATAGATCTGATCCACATGTGCCCCAGAGCAACTCTGCCCCATTGATTTGACCCACATCAGCCCCACAGGAGATCCTGCCCCATAGATCTGACCCACATCAGCCCCACTGCAGCTCCTGCCCTATAGATCTGACCAACATCAGCCCCACATCAGCTCCTGCCCCATAGATCTGACCCTCATCAGCCCCATAGCATCTCCCGCTCCATAGATCTTAACCGTATCAGCCCCACAGCAGCTCCTGCCCCATAGATCTGACCCACATCTGCACCACAGCAGCTCTTGCCCCATAGAACTGACCCACATCTGCCCCACAGCAGCTCCTGACCCATAGATCTGACCCACATCAACCCCACAGCAGCTCCTGCTCCATAGATCTGACCCACAGCAGCTCCTGCCCTATATATCTGATTCAAATCTGCCCCACAGCAGCTCCTGCTCCATAGATCTGACCCACAGCAGCTCCTGCCCTATAGATCTGATTCAAATCTGCCCCACAGCAGCTCATGCTCCATAGATCTGACCCACATGTGCCCCAGAGCAGCTCTGCCTCATTGATTTGACCCACATCAGCCCCACAGGAGATCCTGCCCCATAGAACTGACCCACATCAGCCCCACATCAGCTCCTGCCCCATAGATCTGACCCTCATCAGCCCCATAGCATCTCCCGCTCCATAGATCTTAACCGTATAAGCCCCACAGCAGCTCCTGCCCCATAGATCTGACCCACATCTGCACCACAGCAGCTCTTGCCCCATAGAACTGACCCACATCAGCCCCACAGCAGCTCCTGACCCATAGATCTGACCCACATCAACCCCACAGAAGCTCCTGCCCCATAGATCTGAACCACATCTGCCCCACAGCAGATTTTACCCCACAGATCTGACCCACATCAGCCCCCAGGAGATCTTGCCCCATAGATCTGACCCACATCTGCACCACAGCGGCTCTTGCCCCATAGAACTGACCCACATCTGCCCCACAGCAGCTCCTGACCCATAGATCTGACCCACATCAACCCCACAGAAGCTTCTGCCCCATAGATCTGAACCACATCTGCCCCACAGCAGATTTTACCCCACAGATCTGACCCACATCAGCCCCCAGGAGATCCTGCCCCATAGATCTGACCCACATCTGCCCCACACCATCTCCTGCCCCATAGATCTAACTCACATGTGCCCCACAGCAGCTCCTGCCCATAGATCTGACCCACAGAAGCTCCTGCCCTATAGATCTGATTCAAATCTGCCCCACAGCAGCTCCTGCCCCATAGATCTGACCCACATGTGCCCCAGAGCAGCTCTGCCCCATTGATTTGACCCACATCAGCCCCACAGGAGATCCTGCCCCATAGATCTGACCCACATCAGCCCCACTGCAGCTCCTGCCCTATAGATCTGACCAACATCAGCCCCACATCAGCTCCTGCCCCATAGATCTGACCCTCATCAGCCCCATAGCATCTCCCGCTCCATAGATCTTAACCGTATCAGCCCCACAGCAGCTCCTGCCCCATAGATCTGACCCACATCTGAACCACAGCAGCTCTTGCCCCATAGAACTGACCAACATCTGCCCCACAGCAGCTCCTGACCCATAGATCTGACCCACATCTGCCCCACAGAAGCTCCTGCCCCATAGATCTGAACCACATCTGCCCCACAGCAGATTTTACCCCACAGATCTGACCCACATCAGCCCCCAGGAGATCTTGCCCCATAAATCTGACCCACATCTGCACCACAGCGGCTCTTGCCCCATAGAACTGACCCACATCTGCCCCACAGCAGCTCCTGACCCATAGATCTGACCCACATCAACCCCACAGAAGCTCCTGCCCCATAGATCTGAACCACATCTGCCCCACAGCAGATTTTACCCCACAGATCTGACCCACATCAGCCCCCAGGAGATCCTGCCCCATAGATCTGACCCACATCTTCCCCACACCATCTCCTGCCCCATAGATCTAACTCACATGTGCCCCACAGCAGCTCCTGCTCCATAGATCTAACCCACAGCAGCTCCTGCCCCATAGATCTGATTCAAATCTGCCCCACAGCAGCTCCTGCTCCATAGATCTGACCCACATGTGCCCCAGAGCAGCTCTGCCCCATTGATTTGACCCACATCAGCCCCACAGGAGATCCTGCCCCATAGATCTGACCCACATCAGCCCCACTGCAGCTCCTGCCCTATAGATCTGACCAACATCAGCCCCACATCAGTTCCTGCCCCATAGATCTGACCCTCATCAGCCCCATAGCATCTCCTGCCCCATAGATCTGACCCCCATCAGCCCCACAGCAGCTCCTGCCCCATAGATCTGACACACATCTGCACCACAGCAGCTCTTGCCCCATAGAACTGACCCACATCTGCCCCACAGCAGCTCCTGACCCATAGATCTGACCCACATCAACCCCACAGAAGCTCCTGCCCCATAGATCTGAACCACATCTGCCCCACAGCAGATTTTACCCCACAGATCTGACCCACATCAGCCCCCAGGAGATCTTGCCCCATAGATCTGACCCACATCTGCACCACAGCGGCTCTTGCCCCATAGAACTGACCCACATCTGCCCCACAGCAGCTCCTGACCCATAGATCTGACCCACATCAACCCCACAGAAGCTTCTGCCTCATAGATCTGAACCACATCTGCCCCACAGCAGATTTTACCCCACAGATCTGACCCACATCAGCCCCCAGGAGATCCTGCCCCATAGATCTGACCCACATCTGCCCCACAGCATCTCCTGCCCCATAGATCTAACTCACATGTGCCCCACAGCAGCTCCTGCTCCATAGATCTGACCCACAGCAGCTCCTGCCCTATAGATCTCATTCAAATCTGCCCCACAGCAGCTCCTGCTCCATAGATCTTACCCACATGTGCCCCAGAGCAGCTCTGCCTCATTGATTTGACCCACATCAGCCCCACAGGAGATCCTGCCCCATAGATTTGACCCACATCAGCCCCACTGCAGCTCCTGCCCCATAGATCTGACCCTCATCAGCCCCATAGCATCTCCCGCTCCATAGATCTTAACCGTATCAGCCACACAGCAGCTCCTGCCCCATAGATCTGACCCACATCTGCACCACAGCGGCTCTTGCCCCATAGAACTGACCCACATCTGCCCCACAGCAGCTCCTGACCCATAGATCTGACCCACAACAACCCCACAGAAGCTTCTGCCCCATAGATCTGAACCACATCTGCCCCACAGCAGATTTTACCCCACAGATCTGACCCACATCAGCCCCCAGGAGATCCTGCCCCATAGATCTGACCCACATCTGCCCCACACCATCTCCTGCCCCATAGATCTAACTCACATGTGCCCCACAGCAGCTCCTGCCCATAGATCTGACCCACAGAAGCTCCTGCCCTATAGATCTGATTCAAATCTGCCCCACAGCAGCTCCTGCCCCATAGATCTGACCCACATGTGCCCCAGAGCAGCTCTGCCCCATTGATTTGACCCACATCAGCCCCACAGGAGATCCTGCCCCATAGATCTGACCCACATCAGCCCCACTGCAGCTCCTGCCCTATAGATCTGACCAACATCAGCCCCACATCAGCTCCTGCCCCATAGATCTGACCCTCATCAGCCCCATAGCATCTCCCGCTCCATAGATCTTAACCGTATCAGCCCCACAGCAGCTCCTGCCCCATAGATCTGACCCACATCTGAACCACAGCAGCTCTTGCCCCATAGAACTGACCAACATCTGCCCCACAGCAGCTCCTGACCCATAGATCTGACCCACATCTGCCCCACAGAAGCTCCTGCCCCATAGATCTGAACCACATCTGCCCCACAGCAGATTTTACCCCACAGATCTGACCCACATCAGCCCCCAGGAGATCTTGCCCCATAAATCTGACCCACATCTGCACCACAGCGGCTCTTGCCCCATAGAACTGACCCACATCTGCCCCACAGCAGCTCCTGACCCATAGATCTGACCCACATCAACCCCACAGAAGCTCCTGCCCCATAGATCTGAACCACATCTGCCCCACAGCAGATTTTACCCCACAGATCTGACCCACATCAGCCCCCAGGAGATCCTGCCCCATAGATCTGACCCACATCTGCCCCACACCATCTCCTGCCCCATAGATCTAACTCACATGTGCCCCACAGCAGCTCCTGCCCATAGATCTGACCCACAGCAGCTCCTGCCCTATAGATCTGATTCAAATCTGCCCCACAGCAGCTCCTGCTCCATAGATCTGACCCACATGTGCCCCAGAGCAGCTCTGCCCCATTGATTTGACCCACATCAGCCCCACAGGAGATCCTGCCCCATAGATCTGACCCACATCAGACCCACTGCAGCTCCTGCCCTATAGATCTGACCAACATCAGCCCCACATCAGCTCCTGCCCCATAGATCTGACCCTCATCAGCCCCATAGCATCTCCCGCTCCATAGATCTTAACCGTATCAGCCCCACAGCAGCTCCTGCCCCATAGATCTGACCCACATCTGCACCACAGCAGCTCTTGCCCCATAGAACTGACCCACATCTGCCCCACAGCAGCACCTGACCCATAGATCTGACCCACATCAACCCCACAGAAGCTCCTGCCCCATAGATCTGAACCACATCTGCCCCACAGCAGATTTTACCCCACAGATCTGACCCACATCAGCCCCCAGGAGATCTTGCCCCATAGATCTGACCCACATCTGCACCACAGCGGCTCTTGCCCTATAGAACTGACCCACATCTGCCCCACAGCAGCTCCTGACCCATAGATCTGACCCACATCAACCCCACAGAAGCTCCTGCCCCATAGATCTGAACCACATCTGCCCCACAGCAGATTTTACCCCACAGATCTGACCCACATCAGCCCCCAGGAGATCCTGCCCCATAGATCTGACCCACATCTGCCCCACACCATCTCCTGCCCCATAGATCTAACTCACATGTGCCCCACAGCAGCTCCTGCTCCATAGATCTGACCCGCAGCAGCTCCTGCCCTATAGATCTGATTCAAATCTGCCCCACAGCAGCTCCTGCTCCATAGATCTGACCCACATGTGCCCCAGAGCAGCTCTGCCTCATTGATTTGACCCACATCAGCCCCACAGGAGATCCTGCCCCATAGATTTGACCAACATCAGCCCCACATCAGCTCCTGCCCCATAGATCTGACCCTCATCAGCCCCATAGCATCTCCCGCTCCATAGATCTTAACCGTATCAGCCACACAGCAGCTCCTGCCCCATAGATCTGACCCACATCTGAACCACAGCAGCTCTTGCCCCATAGAACTGACCCACATCTGCCCCACAGCAGCTCCTGACCCATAGATCTGACCCACATCAACCCCACAGAAGCTCCTGCCCCATAGATCTGAACCACATCAGCCCCACAGCAGATTTTACCCCACAGATCTGACCCACATCAGCCCCCAGGAGATCCTGCCCCATAGATCTGACCCACATCTGCACCACAGCGGCTCTTGCCCCATAGAACTGACCCACATCTGCCCCACAGCAGCTCCTGACCCATAGATCTGACCCACATCAACCCCACAGAAGCTCCTGCCCCATAGATCTGAACCACATCTGCCCCACAGCAGATTTTACCCCACAGATCTGACCCACATCAGCCCCCAGGAGATCCTGCCCCATAGATCTGACCCACATCTGCCCCACACCATCTCCTGCCCCATAGATCTAACTCACATGTGCCCCACAGCATCTCCTGCCCATAGATGTGACCCACAGCAGCTCCTGCCCTATAGATCTGATTCAAATCTGCCCCACAGCAGCTCCTGCTCCATAGATCTGACCCACATGTGCCCCAGAGCAGCTCTGCCCCATTGATTTGACCCACATCAGCCCCACAGGAGATCCTGCCCCATAGATCTGACCCACATCAGCCCCACTGCAGCTCCTGCCCTATAGATCTGACCAACATCAGCCCCACATCAGCTCCTGCCCCATAGATCTGACCCTCATCAGCCCCATAGCGTCTCCCGCTCCATAGATCTTAACCGTATCAGCCCCACAGCAGCTCCTGCCCCATAGATCTGACCCACATCTGCACCACAGCAGCTCTTGCCCCATAGAACTGACCCACATCTGCCCCACAGCAGCACCTGACCCATAGATCTGACCCACATCAACCCCACAGAAGCTCCTGCCCCATAGATCTGAACCACATCTGCCCCACAGCAGATTTTACCCCACAGATCTGACCCACATCAGCCCCCAGGAGATCTTGCCCCATAGATCTGACCCACATCTGCACCACAGCGGCTCTTGCCCTATAGAACTGACCCACATCTGCCCCACAGCAGCTCCTGACCCATAGATCTGACCCACATCAACCCCACAGAAGCTCCTGCCCCATAGATCTGAACCACATCTGCCCCACAGCAGATTTTACCCCACAGATCTGACCCACATCAGCCCCCAGGAGATCCTGCCCCATAGATCTGACCCACATCTGCCCCACACCATCTCCTGCCCCATAGATCTAACTCACATGTGCCCCACAGCAGCTCGTGCTCCATAGATCTGACCCGCAGCAGCTCCTGCCCTATAGATCTGATGCAAATCTGCCCCACAGCAGCTCCTGCTCCATAGATCTGACCCACCTGTGCCCCAGAGCAGCTCTGCCTCATTGATTTGACACACATCAGCCCCACAGGAGATCCTGCCCCATAGATTTGACCCACATCAGCCCCACTGCAGCTCCTGCCCCATAGATCTGACCCTCATCAGCCCCATAGCATCTCCCGCTCCATAGATCTTAACCGTATCAGCCACACAGCAGCTCCTGCCCCATAGATCTGACCCACATCTGCACCACAGCAGCTCTTGCCCCATAGAACTGACCCACATCTGCCCCACAGCAGCTCCTGACCCATAGATCTGACCCACATCAACCCCACAGAAGCTCCTGCCCCATAGATCTGAACCACATCTGCCCCACAGCAGATTTTACCCCACAGATCTGACCCACATCAGCCCCCAGGAGATCCTGCCCCATAGATCTGACCCACATCTTCCCCACACCATCTCCTGCCCCATAGATCTAACTCACATGTGCCCCACAGCAGCTCCTGCTCCATAGATCTGACCCACAGCAGCTCCTGCCCTATAGATCTGATTCAAATCTGCCCCACAGCAGCTCCTGCTCCATAGATCTGACCCACATGTGCCCCAGAGCAGCTCTGCCCCATTGATTTGACCCACATCAGCCCCACAGGAGATCCTGCCCCATAGATCTGACCCACATCAGCCCCACTGCAGCTCCTGCCCTATAGATCTGACCAACATCAGCCCCACATCAGTTCCTGCCCCATAGATCTGACCCTCATCAGCCCCATAGCATCTCCCGCTCCATAGATCTTAACCGTATCAGCCCCACAGCAGCTCCTGCCCCATAGATCTGACCCACATCTGCACCACAGCAGCTCTTGCCCCATAGAACTGACCCACATCTGCCCCACAGCAGCTCCTGACCCATAGATCTGACCCACATCAACCCCACAGAAGCTCCTGCCCCATAGATCTGAACCACATCTGCCCCACAGCAGATTTTACCCCACAGATCTGACCCACTGTCACGGGTTACTTAGATTTACCTATGCCCGTGACAGGGTAAGCCACCCCACGCCCCCCCCCCGGGGCCCGGAAAGGAGGGGGAAAAGGGGAGTGGGATAAAACAGCGACAATCTAAGGAGGAAAAACTTATTTTACTAAATATGATATCGAAATACAAGATAACACAATATAATATAATTAAGGCTAACAAAATCGAACGAAACAGAGAGAGAGAGTCTCCGAAAACCGAGAGGCCTACTGTGAACTCTAGGCGACACGGCTGGAACGCTTCCCACTCTCCGAGAAGTTCGAGAGAAGAAGGAGGGCACTCCAGCCTGGGAACGAGATTATATAGAGTCCTGGTCCCGTGACTTATTGTTACTCCTGTTGTTCTCTGGGATATGTAGTCTTCTTCTGTGGACTGCACATTCAACAGAAGTATCCATACTTTACATGATGTTATGATGTGGAATACTGATAGCAAAATTACAAAATTACAAAACCATGACATTCCACCCCTTATTCTACATTATTACATCATGGTTAATATATACATATATATACATATATGTACACGTATGTAAAATTGTGATAGCTAAATAGTAGAATTGCATGTAACATAACTAAATGTACAACTATAATAACTAAAATACACTACACATGCAAACATATATATATATATATAGATACATAAAATTATTGACTGCACTCCCCCAGCATCAAATTCCCTTGTGGCACACATTGAACATCCCCATCCTTCTGCATTACCCACCAAGTGCACCCAGGTCCCTGGGCAAAGACAGTTCCACGGATAGGTTTTCCCTTTCCAGAAGCTGGAAGGACCCAAACAGCTTTTCCCAACATGTTCTTTACATGTATAACAGGGACCTTATCTCCTTCTACAGTGTGTAGGGGGCTAGATTGACTAGGACCATCACGATTGACAGATCCTCTAGTATTGACCAGCCAAGTGGCTTCTGCCAGATTCTTCTCCCAGTGCTTAAATGTTCCACCACCCATTGCTTTCAACATAGTTTTCAACAACCCATTATATCGTTCAATTTTACCAGAAGCTGGTGCATGGTAGGGAATATGATAAATCCACTCAATGCCATGATCTTTGGCCCAAGTATTTATAAGAGAATTTTTGAAATGTGTCCCATTATCAGATTCAATTCTTTCTGGGGTGCCATGTCGCCACAAGACTTGTTTCTCAAGACCTAATATGGTGTTTCGAGCAGTTGCATGGGGTACTGCGTATGTTTCAAGCCACCCAGTGGTTGCCTCTACCATAGTGAGTACATAACACTTACCACTGCGAGATCGTGGCAAGGTGATATAATCAACCTGCCACGCCTCCCCATATTTATACTTTTGCCATCGCCCTTCCTCCCAGAGAGGTTTCATCCTTCTGGCTTGTTTAATTATGGCACATGTTTCACAATCATGAATAATCTGCGCAATAGCGTCCATGGTTAAGTCCACCCCTCGGTCTCTGGCCCACTTATATGTTGCGTCTCTTCCTTGATGGCCTGAGGTCTCATGAGCCCATCGAGCTAGAAATAATTCACCCTTATTCTGCCAGTCCAAGTCAATTTGAGCCACCTCAATTTTGGCAGCTTTATCTACCTGATGGTTGTTTTGTTGTTCTTCAGTAGCCCGACTTTTGGGCACATGTGCATCCACATGACGCACCTTTACAACCATATTCTTTGTTCGGGAAGCAATGTCCTTCCATAGTTCAGCGGCCCAAACAGATTTTCCCCTCCGTTGCCAGTTATTTTGTTCCCACCGCTGTAACCACCCCCATAAGGCATTTGCCACCATCCATGAGTCAGTATAAAGATACAGCATTGGCCACCTCTCCCGTTCAGCAACATCTAAGGCCAGCTGGACAGCTTTTACCTCTGCAAACTGACTTGATTCTCCCTTACCTTCAGTGGCCTCTGCAACCTGTCGTGTGGGGCTCCACACAGCAGCTTTCCATTTGCGATGCTTCCCTACAATGCGACATGATCCGTCAGTGAATAGGGCATATTTCTTTTCATTTTCTGGTAATTCGTTGTATGGTGGGGCCTCTTTAGCACGTGATACCTCTTCTGCTGGTGATGTTCCAAACTTTTTATCTTCAGGCCAGTCCATGATTACCTCTAGGATTCCTGGACGATTGAGGTTTCCCATTCGCGCTCGCTGTGTAATCAGCGTAATCCACTTGCTCCAGGTGACATCGGTAGCATGATGGGTGGAGGGAACCTGTCCTTTGAACATCCAGTTCAGCACTGGCAGTCGAGGTGCCAAAAGGAGCTGTGTTTCAGTCCCGACTACTTCGGAAGCAGCCCTTAATGTTGACAATTTGTCTGGTATTTCAAGGTCACGTTCTCCGTGAGCAGCTACGGAAAGATAACACTCCGAACACTCCCGTAACGAAGCTCTTTAAGAGCAAAGAGAGAGTTGTTCTAAAAGCTAAAAAGCTCTATGCCCGCATTCTCCACCAAAAAATCTGTCACGGGTTACTTAGATTTACCTATGCCCGTGACAGGGGAAGCCACCCCACGCCCCCCCCCCAGGGCCCGGAAAGGAGGGGGAAAAGGGGAGTGGGATAAAACAGCGACAATCTAAGGAGGAAAAACTTATTTTACTAAATATGATATCGAAATACAAGATAACACAATATAATATAATTAAGGCTAACAAAATCGAACGAAACAGAGAGAGAGAGTCTCCGAAAACCGAGAGGCCTACTGTGAACTCTAGGCGACACGGCTGGAACGCTTCCCACTCTCCGAGAAGTTCGAGAGAAGAAGGAGGGCACTCCAGCCTGGGAACGAGATTATATAGAGTCCTGGTCCCGTGACTTATTGTTACTCCTGTTGTTCTCTGGGATATGTAGTCTTCTTCTGTGGACTGCACATTCAACAGAAGTATCCATACTTTACATGATGTTATGATATGGAATACTGATAGCAAAATTACAAAATTACAAAACCATGACACCCACATCAGCCCCCAGGAGATCCTGCCCCATAGATCTGACCCACATCTGCCCCAGAGCAGCTCCTGACCCATAGATCTGACCCACATCAACCCCACAGAAGCTCCTGCCCCATAGATCTGAACCACATCTGCCCCACAGCAGATTTTACCCCACAGATCTGACCCACATCAGCCCCCAGGAGATCCTGCCCCATAGATCTGACCCACATCTGCCCCACAGCAGCTCCTGACCCATAGATCTGACCCACATCAACCCCACAGAAGCTCCTGCCCCATAGATCTGAACCACATCTGCCCCACAGCAGATTTTACCCCACAGATCTGACCCACATCAGCCCCCAGGAGATCCTGCCCCATAGATCTGACCCACATCTGCCCCACACCATCTCCTGCCTCATAGATCTAACTCACATGTGCCCCACAGCAGCTCCTGCCCATAGATCTGACCCACAGCAGCTCCTGCCCTATAGATCTGATTCAAATCTGCCCCACAGCAGCTCCTGCCCCATAGATCTGACCCACATGTGCCCCAGAGCAGCTCTGCCCCATTCATTTGACCCACATCAGCCCCACAGGAGATCCTGCCCCATAGATCTGACCCACATCAGCGCCACTGCAGCTCCTGCCCTATAGATCTGACCAACATCAGCCCCACATCAGCTCCTGCCCCATAGATCTGACCCTCATCAGCCCCATAGCATCTCCCGCTCCATAGATCTTAACCGTATCAGCCCCACAGCAGCTCCTGCCCCATAGATCTGACCCACATCTGCACCACAGCAGCTCTTGCCCCATAGAACTGACCCACATCTGCCCCACAGCAGCTCCTGACCCATAGATCTGACCCACATCAACCCCACAGAAGCTCCTGCTCCATAGATCTGACCCACAGCAGCTCCTGCCCTATAGATCTGATTCAAATCTGCCCCACAGCAGCTCCTGCTCCATAGATCTGACCCACATCTGCCCCACACCATCTCCTGCCCCATAGATCTAACTCACATGTGCCCCACAGCAGCTCCTGCCCATAGATCTGACCCACAGCAGCTTCTGCCCTATAGATCTGATTCAAATCTGCCTCACAGCAGCTCCTGCTCCATAGATCTGACCCACATGTGCCCCAGAGCTGCTCTGCCCCATTGATTTGACCCACATCAGCCCCACAGGAGATCCTGCCCCATAGATCTGACCCACATCAGCCCCACTGCAGCTCCTGCCCTATAGATCTGAACCTCATTATCCCCATAGCATCTCCCGCTCCATAGATCTTAACCGTATCAGCCCCACAGCAGCTCCTGCCCCATAGATCTGACCCACATCTGCACCACAGCAGCTCTTGCCCCATAGAACTGACCCACATCTGCCCCACAGCAGCTCCTGACCCATAGATCTGACCCACATCAACCCCACAGAAGCTCCTGCCCCATAGATCTGAACCACATCTGCCCCACAGCAGATTTTACCCCACAGATCTGAGCCACATCAGCCCCCAGGAGATCTTGCCCCATAGATCTGACCCACATCTGCACCACAGCGGCTCTTGCCCCATAGAACTGACCCACATCTGCCCCACAGCAGCTCCTGACCCATAGATCTGACCCACATCAACCCCACAGAAGCTCCTGCCCCATAGATCTGAACCACATCTGCCCCACAGCAGATTTTACCCCACAGATCTGACCCACATCAGCCCCCAGGAGATCCTGCCCCATAGATCTGACCCACATCTGCCCCACAGCAGCTCCTGACCCATAGATCTGGCCCACATCAACCCCACAGAAGCTCCTGCCCATAGATCAGAACCACATCTGCCCCACAGCAGATTTTACCCCACAGATCTGACCCACATCAGCCCCCAGGAGATCCTGCCCCATAGATCTGACCCACATCTGCCCCACACCATCTCCTGCCCCATAGATCTAACTCACATGTGCCCCACAGCAGCTTCTGCCCATAGATCTGACCCACAGCAGCTCCTGCCCTATAGATCTGATTCAAATCTGCCCCACAGCAGCTCCTGCCCCATAGATCTGACCCACATGTGCCCCAGAGCAGCTCTGCCCCATTGATTTGACCCACATCAGCCCCACAGGAGATCCTGCTTCATAGATCTGACCCACATCAGCCACACTGCAGCTCCTGCCCTATAGATCTGACCAACATCTGCCCCATATCAGCTCCTGCCCCATAGATCTGACCCTCATCAGCCCCATAGCATCTCCCGCTCCATAGATCTTAACCGTATCAGCCCCACAGCAGCTCCTCCCCCATAGATCTGACCCACATCTGCACCACAGCAGCTCTTGCCCCATAGAACTGACCCACATCTGCCCCACAGCAGCTCCTGACCCATAGATCTGACCCACATCAACCCCACAGAAGCTCCTGCCCCATAGATCTGAACCACATCTGCCCCACAGCAGATTTTACCCCACAGATCTGACCCACATCAGCCCCCAGGAGATCTTGCCCCATAGATCTGACCCACATCTGCACCACAGCGGCTCTTGCCCCATAGAACTGACCCACATCTGCCCCACACCATCTCCTGCCCCATAGATCTAACTCACATCTGCCCCACAGCAGCTACTGACCCATAGATCTGACCCACATCAACACCACAGCAGCTCCTGCTCCATAGATCTGACCCACAGCAGCTCCTGCCCTATAGATCTGATTCAAATCTGCCCCACAGCAGCTCCTGCTCCATAGATCTGACCCACATGTGCCCCAGAGCAGCTCTGCCTCATTGATTTGACCCACATCAGCCCCACAGGAGATCCTGCCCCATAGAACTGACCCACATCAGCCCCACTGCAGCTCCTGCCCCATAGATCTGACCCTCATCAGCCCCATAGCATCTCCCGCTCCATAGATCTTAACCGTATCAGCCACACAGCAGCTCCTGCCCATAGATCTGACCCACATCTGCTCCACAGCAGCTCTTGCCCCATAGAACTGACCCACATCTGCCCCACAGCAGCTCCTGACCCATAGATCTGACCCACATCAACCCCACAGAAGCTCCTGCCCCATAGATCTGAACCACATCTGCCCCACAGCAGATTTTACCCCACAGATCTGACCCACATCAGCCCCCAGGAGATCCTGCCCCATAGATCTGACCCACATCTTCCCCACACCATCTCCTGCCCCATAGATCTAACTCACATGTGCCCCACAGCAGCTCCTGACCCATAGATCTGACCCACATTAACCCCACAGCAGCTCCTGCTCCATAGATCAGACCCACAGCAGCTCCTGCCCTATAGATCTGATTCAAATCTGCCCCACAGCAGCTCCTGCTCCATAGATCTGACCCACATGTGCCCCAGAGCAGCTCTGCCTCATTGATTTGACCCACATCAGCCCCACAGGAGATCCTGCCCCATAGAACTGACCCACATCAGCCCCACTGCAGCTCCTGCCCTATAGATCTGACCAACATCAGCCCCACATCAGCTCCTGCCCCATAGATCTGACCCTCATCAGCCCCATAGCATCTCCCGCTCCATAGATCTTAACCGTATCAGCCCCACAGCAACTCCTGCCCCATAGATCTGACCCACATCTGCACCACAGCAGCTCTTGCCCCATAGAACTGACCCACATCTGCCCCACAGCAGCTCCTGACCCATAGATCTGACCCACATCAACCCCACAGAAGCTCCTGCCCCATAGATCTGAACCACATCTGCCCCACAGCAGATTTTACCCCACAGATCTGACCCACATCAGCCCCCAGGAGATCTTGCCCCATAGATCTGACCCACATCTGCACCACAGCGGCTCTTGCCCCATAGAACTGACCCACATCTGCCCCACAGCAGCTCCTGACCCATAGATCTGACCCACATCAACCCCACAGAAGCTCCTGCCCCATAGATCTGAACCACATCTGCCCCACAGCAGATTTTACCCCACAGATCTGACCCACATCAGCCCCCAGGAGATCCTGCCCCATAGATCTGACCCACATCTGCCCCACGCCATCTCCTGCCCCATAGATCTAACTCACATGTGCCCCACAGCAGCTCCTGCCCATAGATCTGACCCACAGCAGCTTCTGCCCTATAGATCTGATTCAAATCTGCCTCACAGCAGCTCCTGCTCCATAGATCTGACCCACATGTGCCCCAGAGCAGCTCTGCCCCATTGATTTGACCCACATCAGCCCCACAGGAGATCCTGCCCCATAGATCTGACCCACATCAGCCCCACTGCAGCTCCTGCCCTATAGATCTGACCAACATCAGCCCCACATCAGCTCCTGCCCCATAGATCTGACCCTCATCAGCCCCATAGCATCTCCTGCTCCATAGATCTTAACCGTATCAGCCCCACAGCAGCTCCTGCCCCATAGATCTGACCCACATCTGCACCACAGCAGCTCTTGCCCCATAGAACTGACCCACATCTGCCCCACAGCAGCTCCTGACCCATAGATCTGACCCACATCAACCCCACAGAATCTCCTGCCCCATAGATCTGAACCACATCTGCCCCACAGCAGATTTTACCCCACAGATCTGACCCACATCAGCCCCCAGGAGATCTTTCCCCATAGATCTGACCCACATCTGCACCACAGCGGCTCTTGCCCCATAGAACTGACCCACATCTGCCCCACAGCAGCTCCTGACCCATAGATCTGACCCACATCAACCCCACAGAAGCTCCTGCCCCATAGATCTGAACCACATCTGCCCCACAGCAGATTTTACCCCACAGATCTGACCCACATCAGCCCCCAGGAGATCCTGCCCCATAGATCTGACCCACATCTGCCCCACACCATCTCCTGCCCCATAGATCTAACTCACATGTGCCCCACAGCAGCTCCTGCCCCATAGATCTGACCCACAGCAGCTCCTGCCCTATAGATCTGATTCAAATCTGCCCCACAGCAGCTCCTGCCCCATAGATCTGACCCACATGTGCCCCAGAGCAGCTCTGCCCCATTGATTTGACCCACATCAGCCCCACAGGAGATCCTGCCCCATAGATCTGACCCACATCAGCCCCACTGCAGCTCCTGCCCTATAGATCTGACCAACATCAGCCCCACATCAGCTCCTGCCCCATAGATCTGAACCTCATCAGCCCCATAGCATCTCCCGCTCCATAGATCTTAACCGTATCAGCCCCACAGCAGCTCCTGCCCCATAGATCTGACCCACATCTGCACCACAGCAGCTCTTGCCCCATAGAACTGACCCACATCTGCCCCACAGCAGCTCCTGACCCATAGATCTGACCCACATCAACCCCACAGAAGCTCCTGCTCCATAGATCTGAACCACATCTGCCCCACAGCAGATTTTACCCCACAGATCTGACCCACTGTCACGGGTTACTTAGATTTACCTATGCCCGTGACAGGGGAAGCCACCCCACGCCCCCCCCCCCGGGGCCCGGAAAGGAGGGGGAAAAGGGGAGTGGGATAAAACAGCGACAATCTAAGGAGGAAAAACTTATTTTACTAAATATGATATCGAAATACAAGATAACACAATATAATATAATTAAGGCTAACAAAATCGAACGAAACAGAGAGAGAGAGTCTCCGAAAACCGAGAGGCCTACTGTGAACTCTAGGCGACACGGCTGGAACGCTTCCCACTCTCCGAGAAGTTCGAGAGAAGAAGGAGGGCACTCCAGCCTGGGAACGAGATTATATAGAGTCCTGGTCCCGTGACTTATTGTTACTCCTGTTGTTCTCTGGGATATGTAGTCTTCTTCTGTGGACTGCACATTCAACAGAAGTATCCATACTTTACATGATGTTATGATGTGGAATACTGATAGCAAAATTACAAAATTACAAAACCATGACATTCCACCCCTTATTCTACATTATTACATCATGGTTAATATATACATATATATACATATATATACACGTATGTAAAATTGTGATAGCTAAATAGTAGAATTGCATGTAACATAACTAAATGTACAACTATAATAACTAAAATACACTACACATGCAAACATATATATATATATATAGATACATAAAATTATTGACTGCACTCCCCCAGCATCAAATTCCCTTGTGGCTCACATTGAACATCCCCATCCTTCTGCATTACCCACCAAGTGCACCCAGGTCCCTGGGCAAAGACAGTTCCACGGATAGGTTTTCCCTTTCCAGAAGCTGGAAGGACCCAAACAGCTTTTCCCAACATGTTCTTTACATGTATAACAGGGACCTTATCTCCTTCTACAGTGTGTAGGGGGCTAGATTGACTAGGACCATCACGATTGACAGATCCTCTAGTATTGACCAGCCAAGTGGCTTCTGCCAGATTCTTCTCCCAGTGCTTAAATGTTCCACCACCCATTGCTTTCAACATAGTTTTCAACAACCCATTATATCGTTCAATTTTACCAGAAGCTGGTGCATGGTAGGGAATATGATAAATCCACTCAATGCCATGATCTTTGGCCCAAGTATTTATAAGAGAATTTTTGAAATGTGTCCCATTATCAGATTCAATTCTTTCTGGGGTGCCATGTCGCCACAAGACTTGTTTCTCAAGACCTAATATGGTGTTTCGAGCAGTTGCATGGGGTACTGCGTATGTTTCAAGCCACCCAGTGGTTGCCTCTACCATAGTGAGTACATAACACTTACCACTGCGAGATCGTGGCAAGGTGATATAATCAACCTGCCACGCCTCCCCATATTTATACTTTTGCCATCGCCCTTCCTCCCAGAGAGGTTTCATCCTTCTGGCTTGTTTAATTATGGCACATGTTTCACAATCATGAATAATCTGCGCAATAGCGTCCATGGTTAAGTCCACCCCTCGGTCTCTGGCCCACTTATATGTTGCGTCTCTTCCTTGATGGCCTGAGGTCTCATGAGCCCATCGAGCTAGAAATAATTCACCCTTATTCTGCCAGTCCAAGTCAATTTGAGCCACCTCAATTTTGGCAGCTTTATCTACCTGATGGTTGTTTTGTTGTTCTTCAGTAGCCCGACTTTTGGGCACATGTGCATCCACATGACGCACCTTTACAACCATATTCTTTGTTCGGGAAGCAATGTCCTTCCATAGTTCAGCGGCCCAAACAGATTTTCCCCTCCGTTGCCAGTTATTTTGTTCCCACCGCTGTAACCACCCCCATAAGGCATTTGCCACCATCCATGAGTCAGTATAAAGATACAGCATTGGCCACCTCTCCCGTTCAGCAACATCTAAGGCCAGCTGGACAGCTTTTACCTCTGCAAACTGACTTGATTCTCCCTTACCTTCAGTGGCCTCTGCAACCTGTCGTGTGGGGCTCCACACAGCAGCTTTCCATTTGCGATGCTTCCCTACAATGCGACATGATCCGTCAGTGAATAGGGCATATTTCTTTTCATTTTCTGGTAATTCGTTGTATGGTGGGGCCTCTTTAGCACGTGATACCTCTTCTGCTGGTGATGTTCCAAACTTTTTATCTTCAGGCCAGTCCATGATTACCTCTAGGATTCCTGGACGATTGAGGTTTCCCATTCGCGCTCGCTGTGTAATCAGCGTAATCCACTTGCTCCAGGTGACATCGGTAGCATGATGGGTGGAGGGAACCTGTCCTTTGAACATCCAGTTCAGCACTGGCAGTCGGGGTGCCAAAAGGAGCTGTGTTTCAGTCCCGACTACTTCGGAAGCAGCCCTTAATGTTGACAATTTGTCTGGTATTTCAAGGTCACGTTCTCCGTGAGCAGCTACGGAAAGATAACACTCCGAACACTCCCGTAACGAAGCTCTTTAAGAGCAAAGAGAGAGTTGTTCTAAAAGCTAAAAAGCTCTATGCCCGCATTCTCCACCAAAAAATCTGTCACGGGTTACTTAGATTTACCTATGCCCGTGACAGGGGAAGCCACCCCACGCCCCCCCCCCAGGGCCCGGAAAGGAGGGGGAAAAGGGGAGTGGGATAAAACAGCGACAATCTAAGGAGGAAAAACTTATTTTACTAAATATGATATCGAAATACAAGATAACACAATATAATATAATTAAGGCTAACAAAATCGAACGAAACAGAGAGAGAGAGTCTCCGAAAACCGAGAGGCCTACTGTGAACTCTAGGCGACACGGCTGGAACGCTTCCCACTCTCCGAGAAGTTCGAGAGAAGAAGGAGGGCACTCCAGCCTGGGAACGAGATTATATAGAGTCCTGGTCCCGTGACTTATTGTTACTCCTGTTGTTCTCTGGGATATGTAGTCTTCTTCTGTGGACTGCACATTCAACAGAAGTATCCATACTTTACATGATGTTATGATATGGAATACTGATAGCAAAATTACAAAATTACAAAACCATGACACCCACATCAGCCCCCAGGAGATCCTGCCCCATAGATCTGACCCACATCTGCCCCACAGCAGCTCCTGACCCATAGATCTGACCCACATCAACCCCACAGAAGCTCCTGCCCCATAGATCTGAACCACATCTGCCCCACAGCAGATTTTACCCCACAGATCTGACCCACATCAGCCCCCAGGAGATCCTGCCCCATAGATCTGACCCACATCTGCCCCACAGCAGCTCCTGACCCATAGATCTGACCCACATCAACCCCACAGAAGCTCCTGCCCCATAGATCTGAACCACATCTGCCCCACAGCAGATTTTACCCCACAGATCTGACCCACATCAGCCCCCAGGAGATCCTGCCCCATAGATCTGACCCACATCTGCCCCACACCATCTCCTGCCTCATAGATCTAACTCACATGTGCCCCACAGCAGCTCCTGCCCATAGATCTGACCCACAGCAGCTCCTGCCCTATAGATCTGATTCAAATCTGCCCCACAGCAGCTCCTGCCCCATAGATCTGACCCACATGTGCCCCAGAGCAGCTCTGCCCCATTGATTTGACCCACATCAGCCCCACAGGAGATCCTGCCCCATAGATCTGACCCACATCAGCGCCACTGCAGCTCCTGCCCTATAGATCTGACCAACATCAGCCCCACATCAGCTCCTGCCCCATAGATCTGACCCTCATCAGCCCCATAGCATCTCCCGCTCCATAGATCTTAACCGTATCAGCCCCACAGCAGCTCCTGCCCCATAGATCTGACCCACATCTGCACCACAGCAGCTCTTGCCCCATAGAACTGACCCACATCTGCCCCACAGCAGCTCCTGACCCATAGATCTGACCCACATCAACCCCACAGAAGCTCCTGCTCCATAGATCTGACCCACAGCAGCTCCTGCCCTATAGATCTGATTCAAATCTGCCCCACAGCAGCTCCTGCTCCATAGATCTGACCCACATCTGCCCCACACCATCTCCTGCCCCATAGATCTAACTCACATGTGCCCCACAGCAGCTCCTGCCCATAGATCTGACCCACAGCAGCTTCTGCCCTATAGATCTGATTCAAATCTGCCTCACAGCAGCTCCTGCTCCATAGATCTGACCCACATGTGCCCCAGAGCTGCTCTGCCCCATTGATTTGACCCACATCAGCCCCACAGGAGATCCTGCCCCATAGATCTGACCCACATCAGCCCCACTGCAGCTCCTGCCCTATAGATCTGACCAACATCAGCCCCACATCAGCTCCTGCCCCATAGATCTGAACCTCATCATCCCCATAGCATCTCCCGCTCCATAGATCTTAACCGTATCAGCCCCACAGCAGCTCCTGCCCCATAGATCTGACCCACATCTGCACCACAGCAGCTCTTGCCCCATAGAACTGACCCACATCTGCCCCACAGCAGCTCCTGACCCATAGATCTGACCCACATCAACCCCACAGAAGCTCCTGCCCCATAGATCTGAACCACATCTGCCCCACAGCAGATTTTACCCCACAGATCTGAGCCACATCAGCCCCCAGGAGATCTTGCCCCATAGATCTGACCCACATCTGCACCACAGCGGCTCTTGCCCCATAGAACTGACCCACATCTGCCCCACAGCAGCTCCTGACCCATAGATCTGACCCACATCAACCCCACAGAAGCTCCTGCCCCATAGATCTGAACCACATCTGCCCCACAGCAGATTTTACCCCACAGATCTGACCCACATCAGCCCCCAGGAGATCCTGCCCCATAGATCTGACCCACATCTGCCCCACAGCAGCTCCTGACCCATAGATCTGGCCCACATCAACCCCACAGAAGCTCCTGCCCATAGATCAGAACCACATCTGCCCCACAGCAGATTTTACCCCACAGATCTGACCCACATCAGCCCCCAGGAGATCCTGCCCCATAGATCTGACCCACATCTGCCCCACACCATCTCCTGCCCCATAGATCTAACTCACATGTGCCCCACAGCAGCTTCTGCCCATAGATCTGACCCACAGCAGCTCCTGCCCTATAGATCTGATTCAAATCTGCCCCACAGCAGCTCCTGCCCCATAGATCTGACCCACATGTGCCCCAGAGCAGCTCTGCCTCATTGATTTGACCCACATCAGCCCCACAGGAGATCCTGCTTCATAGATCTGACCCACATCAGCCACACTGCAGCTCCTGCCCTATAGATCTGATCAACATCTGCCCCACATCAGCTCCTGCCCCATAGATCTGACCCTCATCAGCCCCATAGCATCTCCCGCTCCATAGATCTTAACCGTATCAGCCCCACAGCAGCTCCTCCCCCATAGATCTGACCCACATCTGCACCACAGCAGCTCTTGCCCCATAGAACTGACCCACATCTGCCCCACAGCAGCTCCTGACCCATAGATCTGACCCACATCAACCCCACAGAAGCTCCTGCCCCATAGATCTGAACCACATCTGCCCCACAGCAGATTTTACCCCACAGATCTGACCCACATCAGCCCCCAGGAGATCTTGCCCCATAGATCTGACACACATCTGCACCACAGCGGCTCTTGCCCCATAGAACTGACCCACATCTGCCCCACAGCAGCTCCTGACCCATAGATCTGACCCACATCAACCCCACAGAAGCTCCTGCCCCATAGATCTGAACCACATCTGCCCCACAGCAGATTTTACCCCACAGATCTGACCCACATCAGCCCCCAGGAGATCCTGCCCCATAGATCTGACCCACATCTGCCCCACACCATCTCCTGCCCCATAGATCTAACTCACATGTGCCCCACAGCATCTCCTGCCCATAGATCTGACCCACAGCAGCTCCTGCCCTATAGATCTGATTCAAATCTGCCCCACAGCAGCTCCTGCTCCATAGATCTGACCCACATGTGCCCCAGAGCAGCTCTGCCCCATTGATTTGACCCACATCAGCCCCACAGGAGATCCTGCCCCATAGATCTGACCCACATCAGCCCCACTGCAGCTCCTGCCCTATAGATCTGACCAACATCAGCCCCACATCAGCTCCTGCCCCATAGATCTGACCCTCATCAGCCCCATAGCATCTCCCGCTCCATAGATCTTAACCGTATCAGCCCCACAGCAGCTCCTGCCCCATAGATCTGACCCACATCTGCACCACAGCAGCTCTTGCCCCATAGAACTGACCCACATCTGCCCCACAGCAGCACCTGACCCATAGATCTGACCCACATCAACCCCACAGAAGCTCCTGCCCCATAGATCTGAACCACATCTGCCCCACAGCAGATTTTACCCCACAGATCTGACCCACATCAGCCCCCAGGAGATCTTGCCCCATAGATCTGACCCACATCTGCACCACAGCGGCTCTTGCCCCATAGAACTGACCCACATCTGCCCCACACCATCTCCTGCCCCATAGATCTAACTCACATCTGCCCCACAGCAGCTACTGACCCATAGATCTGACCCACATCAACCCCACAGCAGCTCCTGCTCCATAGATCTGACCCACAGCAGCTCCTGCCCTATAGATCTGATTCAAATCTGCCCCACAGCAGCTCCTGCTCCATAGATCTGACCCACATGTGCCCCAGAGCAGCTCTGCCTCATTGATTTGACCCACATCAGCCCCACAGGAGATCCTGCCCCATAGAACTGACCCACATCAGCCCCACTGCAGCTCCTGCCCCATAGATCTGACCCTCATCAGCCCCATAGCATCTCCCGCTCCATAGATCTTAACCGTATCAGCCACACAGCAGCTCCTGCCCCATAGATCTGACCCACATCTGCACCACAGCAGCTCTTGCCCCATAGAACTGACCCACATCTGCCCCACAGCAGCTCCTGACCCATAGATCTGACCCACATCAACCCCACAGAAGCTCCTGCCCCATAGATCTGAACCACATCTGCCCCACAGCAGATTTTACCCCACAGATCTGACCCACATCAGCCCCCAGGAGATCCTGCCCCATAGATCTGACCCACATCTTCCCCACACCATCTCCTGCCCCATAGATCTAACTCACATGTGCCCCACAGCAGCTCCTGACCCATAGATCTGACCCACATTAACCCCACAGCAGCTCCTGCTCCATAGATCAGACCCACAGCAGCTCCTGCCCTATAGATCTGATTCAAATCTGCCCCACAGCAGCTCCTGCTCCATAGATCTGACCCACATGTGCCCCAGAGCAGCTCTGCCTCATTGATTTGACCCACATCAGCCCCACAGGAGATCCTGCCCCATAGAACTGACCCACATCAGCCCCACTGCAGCTCCTGCCCTATAGATCTGACCAACATCAGCCCCACATCAGCTCCTGCCCCATAGATCTGACCCTCATCAGCCCCATAGCATCTCCCGCTCCATAGATCTTAACCGTATCAGCCCCACAGCAACTCCTGCCCCATAGATCTGACCCACATCTGCACCACAGCAGCTCTTGCCCCATAGAACTGACCCACATCTGCCCCACAGCAGCTCCTGACCCATAGATCTGACCCACATCAACCCCACAGAAGCTCCTGCCCCATAGATCTGAACCACATCTGCCCCACAGCAGATTTTACCCCACAGATCTGACCCACATCAGCCCCCAGGAGATCTTGCCCCATAGATCTGACCCACATCTGCACCACAGCGGCTCTTGCCCCATAGAACTGACCCACATCTGCCCCACAGCAGCTCCTGACCCATAGATCTGACCCACATCAACCCCACAGAAGCTCCTGCCCCATAGATCTGAACCACATCTGCCCCACAGCAGATTTTACCCCACAGATCTGACCCACATCAGCCCCCAGGAGATCCTGCCCCATAGATCTGACCCACATCTGCCCCACGCCATCTCCTGCCCCATAGATCTAACTCACATGTGCCCCACAGCAGCTCCTGCCCATAGATCTGACCCACAGCAGCTTCTGCCCTATAGATCTGATTCAAATCTGCCTCACAGCAGCTCCTGCTCCATAGATCTGACCCACATGTGCCCCAGAGCAGCTCTGCCCCATTGATTTGACCCACATCAGCCCCACAGGAGATCCTGCCCCATAGATCTGACCCACATCAGCCCCACTGCAGCTCCTGCCCTATAGATCTGACCAACATCAGCCCCACATCAGCTCCTGCCCCATAGATCTGAACCTCATCAGCCCCATAGCATCTCCTGCTCCATAGATCTTAACCGTATCAGCCCCACAGCAGCTCCTGCCCCATAGATCTGACCCACATCTGCACCACAGCAGCTCTTGCCCCATAGAACTGACCCACATCTGCCCCACAGCAGCTCCTGACCCATAGATCTGACCCACATCAACCCCACAGAATCTCCTGCCCCATAGATCTGAACCACATCTGCCCCACAGCAGATTTTACCCCACAGATCTGACCCACATCAGCCCCCAGGAGATCTTTCCCCATAGATCTGACCCACATCTGCACCACAGCGGCTCTTGCCCCATAGAACTGACCCACATCTGCCCCACAGCAGCTCCTGACCCATAGATCTGACCCACATCAACCCCACAGAAGCTCCTGCCCCATAGATCTGAACCACATCTGCCCCACAGCAGATTTTACCCCACAGATCTGACCCACATCAGCCCCCAGGAGATCCTGCCCCATAGATCTGACCCACATCTGCCCCACACCATCTCCTGCCCCATAGATCTAACTCACATGTGCCCCACAGCAGCTCCTGCCCCATAGATCTGACCCACAGCAGCTCCTGCCCTATAGATCTGATTCAAATCTGCCCCACAGCAGCTCCTGCCCCATAGATCTGACCCACATGTGCCCCAGAGCAGCTCTGCCCCATTGATTTGACCCACATCAGCCCCACAGGAGATCCTGCCCCATAGATCTGACCCACATCAGCCCCACTGCAGCTCCTGCCCTATAGATCTGACCAACATCAGCCCCACATCAGCTCCTGCCCCATAGATCTGAACCTCATCAGCCCCATAGCATCTCCCGCTCCATAGATCTTAACCGTATCAGCCCCACAGCAGCTCCTGCCCCATAGATCTGACCCACATCTGCACCACAGCAGCTCTTGCCCCATAGAACTGACCCACATCTGCCCCACAGCAGCTCCTGACCCATAGATCTGACCCACATCAACCCCACAGAAGCTCCTGCTCCATAGATCTGAACCACATCTGCCCCACAGCAGATTTTACCCCACAGATCTGACCCACTGTCACGGGTTACTTAGATTTACCTATGCCCGTGACAGGGGAAGCCACCCCACGCCCCCCCCCCCGGGGCCCGGAAAGGAGGGGGAAAAGGGGAGTGGGATAAAACAGCGACAATCTAAGGAGGAAAAACTTATTTTACTAAATATGATATCGAAATACAAGATAACACAATATAATATAATTAAGGCTAACAAAATCGAACGAAACAGAGAGAGAGAGTCTCCGAAAACCGAGAGGCCTACTGTGAACTCTAGGCGACACGGCTGGAACGCTTCCCACTCTCCGAGAAGTTCGAGAGAAGAAGGAGGGCACTCCAGCCTGGGAACGAGATTATATAGAGTCCTGGTCCCGTGACTTATTGTTACTCCTGTTGTTCTCTGGGATATGTAGTCTTCTTCTGTGGACTGCACATTCAACAGAAGTATCCATACTTTACATGATGTTATGATGTGGAATACTGATAGCAAAATTACAAAATTACAAAACCATGACATTCCACCCCTTATTCTACATTATTACATCATGGTTAATATATACATATATATACATATATATACACGTATGTAAAATTGTGATAGCTAAATAGTAGAATTGCATGTAACATAACTAAATGTACAACTATAATAACTAAAATACACTACACATGCAAACATATATATATATATATAGATACATAAAATTATTGACTGCACTCCCCCAGCATCAAATTCCCTTGTGGCTCACATTGAACATCCCCATCCTTCTGCATTACCCACCAAGTGCACCCAGGTCCCTGGGCAAAGACAGTTCCACGGATAGGTTTTCCCTTTCCAGAAGCTGGAAGGACCCAAACAGCTTTTCCCAACATGTTCTTTACATGTATAACAGGGACCTTATCTCCTTCTACAGTGTGTAGGGGGCTAGATTGACTAGGACCATCACGATTGACAGATCCTCTAGTATTGACCAGCCAAGTGGCTTCTGCCAGATTCTTCTCCCAGTGCTTAAATGTTCCACCACCCATTGCTTTCAACATAGTTTTCAACAACCCATTATATCGTTCAATTTTACCAGAAGCTGGTGCATGGTAGGGAATATGATAAATCCACTCAATGCCATGATCTTTGGCCCAAGTATTTATAAGAGAATTTTTGAAATGTGTCCCATTATCAGATTCAATTCTTTCTGGGGTGCCATGTCGCCACAAGACTTGTTTCTCAAGACCTAATATGGTGTTTCGAGCAGTTGCATGGGGTACTGCGTATGTTTCAAGCCACCCAGTGGTTGCCTCTACCATAGTGAGTACATAACACTTACCACTGCGAGATCGTGGCAAGGTGATATAATCAACCTGCCACGCCTCCCCATATTTATACTTTTGCCATCGCCCTTCCTCCCAGAGAGGTTTCATCCTTCTGGCTTGTTTAATTATGGCACATGTTTCACAATCATGAATAATCTGCGCAATAGCGTCCATGGTTAAGTCCACCCCTCGGTCTCTGGCCCACTTATATGTTGCGTCTCTTCCTTGATGGCCTGAGGTCTCATGAGCCCATCGAGCTAGAAATAATTCACCCTTATTCTGCCAGTCCAAGTCAATTTGAGCCACCTCAATTTTGGCAGCTTTATCTACCTGATGGTTGTTTTGTTGTTCTTCAGTAGCCCGACTTTTGGGCACATGTGCATCCACATGACGCACCTTTACAACCATATTCTTTGTTCGGGAAGCAATGTCCTTCCATAGTTCAGCGGCCCAAACAGATTTTCCCCTCCGTTGCCAGTTATTTTGTTCCCACCGCTGTAACCACCCCCATAAGGCATTTGCCACCATCCATGAGTCAGTATAAAGATACAGCATTGGCCACCTCTCCCGTTCAGCAACATCTAAGGCCAGCTGGACAGCTTTTACCTCTGCAAACTGACTTGATTCTCCCTTACCTTCAGTGGCCTCTGCAACCTGTCGTGTGGGGCTCCACACAGCAGCTTTCCATTTGCGATGCTTCCCTACAATGCGACATGATCCGTCAGTGAATAGGGCATATTTCTTTTCATTTTCTGGTAATTCGTTGTATGGTGGGGCCTCTTTAGCACGTGATACCTCTTCTGCTGGTGATGTTCCAAACTTTTTATCTTCAGGCCAGTCCATGATTACCTCTAGGATTCCTGGACGATTGAGGTTTCCCATTCGCGCTCGCTGTGTAATCAGCGTAATCCACTTGCTCCAGGTGACATCGGTAGCATGATGGGTGGAGGGAACCTGTCCTTTGAACATCCAGTTCAGCACTGGCAGTCGAGGTGCCAAAAGGAGCTGTGTTTCAGTCCCGACTACTTCGGAAGCAGCCCTTAATGTTGACAATTTGTCTGGTATTTCAAGGTCACGTTCTCCGTGAGCAGCTACGGAAAGATAACACTCCGAACACTCCCGTAACGAAGCTCTTTAAGAGCAAAGAGAGAGTTGTTCTAAAAGCTAAAAAGCTCTATTGCCCGCATTCTCCACCAAAAAATCTGTCACGGGTTACTTAGATTTACCTATGCCCGTGACAGGGGAAGCCACCCCACGCCCCCCCCCCCCGGGGCCCGGAAAGGAGGGGGAAAAGGGGAGTGGGATAAAACAGCGACAATCTAAGGAGGAAAAACTTATTTTACTAAATATGATATCGAAATACAAGATAACACAATATAATATAATTAAGGCTAACAAAATCGAACGAAACAGAGAGAGAGAGTCTCCGAAAACCGAGAGGCCTACTGTGAACTCTAGGCGACACGGCTGGAACGCTTCCCACTCTCCGAGAAGTTCGAGAGAAGAAGGAGGGCACTCCAGCCTGGGAACGAGATTATATAGAGTCCTGGTCCCGTGACTTATTGTTACTCCTGTTGTTCTCTGGGATATGTAGTCTTCTTCTGTGGACTGCACATTCAACAGAAGTATCCATACTTTACATGATGTTATGATGTGGAATACTGATAGCAAAATTACAAAATTACAAAACCATGACACCCACATCAGCCCCCAGGAGATCCTGCCCCATAGATCTGACCCACATCTGCCCCACAGCAGCTCCTGACCCATAGATCTGACCCACATCAACCCCACAGAAGCTCCTGCCCCATAGATCTGAACCACATCTGCCCCACAGCAGATTTTACCCCACAGATCTGACCCACATCAGCCCCCAGGAGATCCTGCCCCATAGATCTGACCCACATCTGCCCCACACCATCTCCTGCCCCATAGATCTAACTCACATGTGCCCCACAGCAGCTCCTGCCAATAGATCTGACCCACAGCAGCCCCTGCCCTATAGATCTGATTCAAATCTGCCCCACAGCAGCTCCTGCCCCATAGATCTGACCCACATGTGCCCCAGAGCAGCTCTGCCCCATTGATTTGACCCACATCAGCCCCACAGGAGATCCTGCCCCATAGATCTGACCCACATCAGCACCACTGCAGCTCCTGCCCTATAGATCTGACCAACATCAGCCCCACATCAGCTCCTGCCCCATAGATCTGACCCTCATCAGCCCCATAGCATCTCCCGCTCCATAGATCTTAACCGTATCAGCCCCACAGCAGATCCTGCCCCATAGATCTGACCCACATCTGCACCACAGCAGCTCTTGCCCCATAGAACTGACCCACATCTGCCCCACAGCAGCTCCTGACCCATAGATCTGACCCACATCAACCCCACAGCAGCTCCTGCTCCATAGATCTGACCCACAGCAGCTCCTGCCCTATAGATCTGATTCAAATCTGCCCCACAGCAGCTCCTGCTCCATAGATCTGACCCACATGTGCCCCAGAGCAGCTCTGCCTCATTGATTTGACCCACATCAGCCCCACAGGAGATCCTGCCCCATAGAACTGACCCACATCAGCCCCACTGCAGCTCCTGCCCTATAGATCTGACCAACATCAGCCCCACATCAGCTCCTGCCCCATAGATCTGACCCTCATCAGCCCCATAGCATCTCCCGCTCCATAGATCTTAACCGTATCAGCCCCACAGCAGCGCCTGCCCCATAGATCTGACCCACATCTGCACCACAGCAGCTCTTGCCCCATAGAACTGACCCACATCTGCCCCACAGCAGCTCCTGACCCATAGATCTGACCCACATCAACCCCACAGAAGCTCCTGCTCCATAGATCTGAACCACATCTGCCCCACAGCAGATTTTACCCCACAGATCTGACCCACATCAGCCCCCAGGAGATCTTGCCCCATAGATCTGACCCACATCTGCACCACAGCGGCTCTTGCCCCATAGAACTGACCCACATCTGCCCCACAGCAGCTCCTGACCCATAGATCTGACCCACATCAACCCCACAGAAGCTCCTGCCCGATAGATCTGAACCACATCTGCCCCACAGCAGATTTTACCCCACAGATCTGACCCACATCAGCCCCCAGGAGATCCTGCCCCATAGATCTGACCCACATCTCCCCCACAGCAGCTCCTGACCCATAGATCTGACCCACATCAACCCCACAGAAGCTCCTGCCCCATAGATCTGAACCACATCTGCCCCACAGCAGATTTTACCCCACAGATCTGACCCACATCAGCCCCCAGGAGATCCTGCCCCATAGATCTGACCCACATCTGCCCCACAGCAGCTCCTGACCCATAGATCTAACCCACATCAACCCCACAGAAGCTCCTGCCCCATAGATCTGAACCACATCTGCCCCACAGCAGATTTTATCCCACAGATCTGACCCACCTCAGCCCCCAGGAGATCCTGCCCCATAGATCTGACCCACATCTGCCCCACACCATCTCCTGCCTCATAGATCTAACTCACATGTGCCCCACAGCAGCTCCTGCCCATAGATCTGACCCACAGCAGCTCCTGCCCTATAGATCTGATTCAAATCTGCCCCACAGCAGCTCCTGCCCCATAGATCTGACCCACATGTGCCCCAGAGCAGCTCTGCCCCATTGATTTGACCCACATCAGCCCCACAGGAGATCCTGCCCCATAGATCTGACCCACATCAGCCCCACTGCAGCTCCTGCCCTATAGATCTGACCAACATCAGCCCCACATCAGCTCCTGCCCCATAGATCTGACCCTCATCAGCCCCATAGCATCTCCCGCTCCATAGATCTTAACCGTATCAGCCCCACAGCAGCTCCTGCCCCATAGATCTGACCCACATCTGCACCACAGCAGCTCTTGCCCCATAGAACTGACCCACATCTGCCCCACAGCAGCTCCTGACCCATAGATCTGACCCACATCAACCCCACAGAAGCTCCTGCTCCATAGATCTGACCCACAGCAGCTCCTGCCCTATAGATCTGATTCAAATCTGCCCCACAGCAGCTCCTGCTCCATAGATCTGACCCACATGTGCCCCAGAGCAGCTCTGCCTCATTGATTTGACCCACATCAGCCCCACAGGAGATCCTGCCCCATAGAACTGACCCACATCAGCCCCACTGCAGCTCCTGCCCTATAGATCTGACCAACATCAGCCCCACATCAGCTCCTGCCCCATAGATCTGACCCTCATCAGCCCCATAGCATCTCCCGCTCCATAGATCTTAACCGTATCAGCCCCACAGCAGCTCCTGCCACATAGATCTGACCCACATCTGCACCACAGCAGCTCTTGCCCCATAGAACTGACCCACATCTGCCCCACAGCAGCTCCTGACCCATAGATCTGACCCACATCAACCCCACAGAAGCTCCTGCCCCATAGATCTGAACCACATCTGCCCCACAGCAGATTTTACCCCACAGATCTGACCCACAACAGCCCCCAGGAGATCTTGCCCCATAGATCTGACCCACATCTGCACCACAGCGGCTCTTGCCCCATAGAACTGACCCACATCTGCCCCACAGCAGCTCCTGACCCATAGATCTGACCCACATCAACCCCACAGAAGCTCCTGCCCCATAGATCTGAACCACATCTGCCCCACAGCAAATTTTACCCCACAGATCTGACCCACATCAGCCCCCAGGAGATCCTGCCCCATAGATCTGACCCACATCTGCCCCACACCATCTCCTGCCCCATAGATCTAACTCACATGTGCCCCACAGCAGCTCCTGCCCATAGATCTGACCCACAGCAGCTTCTGCCCTATAGATCTGATTCAAATCTGCCCCACAGCAGCTCCTGCTCCATAGATCTGACCCACAGCAGCTCCTGCCCTATAGATCTGATTCAAATCTGCCCCACAGCAGCTCCTGCTCCATAGATCTGACCCACATGTGCCCCAGAGCAGCTCTGCCCCATTGATTTGACCCACATCAGCCCCACAGGAGATCCTGCCCCATAGATCTGACCCACATCAGCCCCACTGCAGCTCCTGCCCTATAGATCTGACCAACATCAGCCCCACATCAGCTCCTGCCCCATAGATCTGAACCTCATCAGCCCCATAGCAACTCCCGCTCCATAGATCTTAACCGTATCAGCCCCACAGCAGCTCCTGCCCTGTAGATCTGACCCACATCTGCACCACAGCAGCTCTTGCCCCATAGAACGGACCCACATCTGCCCCACAGCAGCTCCTGACCCATAGATCTGACCCACATCAACCCCACAGAAGCTCCTGCCCCATAGATCTGAACCACATCTGCCCCACAGCAGATTTTACCCCACAGATCTGACCCACATCAGCCCCCAGGAGATCTTGCCCCATAGATCTGACCCACATCTGCACCACAGCGGCTCTTGCCCCATAGAACTGACCCACATCTGCCCCACAGCAGCTCCTGACCCATAGATCTGACCCACATCAACCCCACAGAAGCTCCTGCCCCATAGATCTCAACCACATCTGCCGCACAGCAGATTTTACCCCACAGATCTGACCCACATCAGCCCCCAGGAGATCCTGCCCCATAGATCTGACCCACATCTGCCCCACAGCAGCTCCTGACCCATAGATCTGACCCACATCAACCCCACAGAAGCTCCTGCCCCATAGATCTGAACCACATCTGCTCCACAGCAGATTTTACCCCACAGATCTGACCCACATCAGCCCCCAGGAGATCCTGCCCCATAGATCTGACCCACATCTGCCCCACACCATCTCCTGCCCCATAGATCTAACTCACATGTGCCCCACAGCAGCTCCTGCCCCATAGATCTGACCCACAGCAGCTCCTGCCCTATAGATCTGATTCAAATCTGCCCCACAGCAGCTCCTGCCCCATAGATCTGACCCACATGTGCCCCAGAGCAGCTCTGCCCCATTGATTTGACCCACATCAGCCCCACAGGAGATCCTGCCCCATAGATCTGACCCACATCAGCCCCACTGCAGCTCCTGCCCTATAGATCTGACCAACATCAGCCCCACATCAGCTCCTGCCCCATAGATCTGACCCTCATCAGCCCCATAGCATCTCCCGCTCCATAGATCTTAACCGTATCAGCCCCACAGCAGCTCCTGCCCCATAGATCTGACCCACATCTGCACCACAGCAGCTCTTGCCCCATAGAACTGACCCACATCTGCCCCACAGCAGCTCCTGACCCATAGATCTGACCCACATCAACCCCACAGAAGCTCCTGCCCCATAGATCTGAACCACATCTGCCCCACAGCAGATTTTACCCCACAGATCTGACCCACATCAGCCCCCAGGAGATCCTGCCCCATAGATCTGACCCACATCTGCCCCACAGCAGCTCCTGCCCCATAGATCTAACTCACATGTGCCCCACAGCAGCTCCTGCCCATAGATCTGACCCACAGCAGCTTCTGCCCTATAGATCTGATTCAAATCTGCCCCACAGCAGCTCCTGCTCCATAGATCTGACCCACATGTGCCCCAGAGCAGCTCTGCCTCATTGATTTGACCCACATCAGCCCCACAGGAGATCCTGCCCCATAGATCTGACCCAAATCAGCCCCACTGCAGCTCCTGCCCTATAGATCTGACCAACATCAGCCCCACATCAGCTCCTGACCCATAGATCTGAACCTCATCAGCCTCATAGCATCTCCCGCTCCATAGATCTTAACCGTATCAGCCCCACAGCAGCTCCTGCCCCATAGATCTGACCCACATCTGCACCACAGCAGCTCTTGCCCCATAGAACTGACCCACATCTGCCCCACAGCAGCTCCTGACCCATAGATCTGACCCACATCAACCCCACAGAAGCTCCTACCCCATAGATCTGAACCACATCTGCCCCACAGCAGATTTTACCCCACAGATCTGACCCACATCAGCCCCCAGGAGATCTTGCCCCATAGATCTGACCCACATCTGCACCACAGCGGCTCTTGCCCCATAGAACTGACCCACATCTGCCCCACAGCAGCTCCTGACCCATAGATCTGACCCACATCAACCCCACAGAAGCTCCTGCCCCATAGATCTGAACCACATCTGCCCCACAGCAGATTTTACCCCACAGATCTGACCCACATCAGCCCCCAGGAGATCCTGCCCCATAGATCGAACCCACATCTGCCCCACAGCAGCTCGTGACCCATAGATCTGACCCACATCAACCCCACAGGAGCTCCTGCCCATAGATCAGAACCACATCTGCTCTACAGCAGATTTTACCCCACAGATCTGACCCACATCAGCCCCCAGGAGATCCTGCCCCATAGATCTGACCCACATCTGCCCCACACCATCTCCTGCCCCATAGATCTAACTCACATGTGCCCCACAGCAGCTCCTGCCCATAGATCTGACCCACAGCAGCTCCTGACCTATAGATCTCATTCAAATCTGCCCCACAGCAGCTCCTGCTCCATAGATCTGACCCACATGTGCCCCAGAGCAGCTCTGCCTCATTGATTTGACCCACATCAGCCCCACAGGAGATCCTGCCCCATAGAACTGACCCACATCAGCCCCACTGCAGCTCCTGCCCTATAGATCTGACCAACATCAGCCCCACATCAGCTCCTGCCCCATAGATCTGACCCTCATCAGCCCCATAGCATAACCCGCTCCATAGATCTTAACCGTATCAGCCCCACAGCAGCTCCTGCCCCATAGATCTGACCCACATCTGCCCCACAGCAGCTCTTGCCCCATAGAACTGACCCACATCTGCCCCACAGCAGCTCCTGACCCATAGATCTGACCCACATCAACCCAACAGAAGCTCCTGCCCCATAGATCTGAAGCACATCTGCCCCACAGCAGATTTTACCCCACAGATCTGACCCACATCAGCCCCCAGGAGATCCTGCCCCATAGATCTGACCCACATCTGCCCCACAGCAGCTCCTGCCCCATAGATCTAACTCACATGTGCCCCACAGCAGCTCCTGCCCTAAGATCTGACCCACAGCAGCGCCTGCCCTATAGATCTGATTCAAATCTGCCCCACAGCAGCTCCTGCTCCATAGATCTGACCCACATGTGCCCCAGAGCAGCTCTGCCCCATTGATTTGACCCACATCAGCCCCACAGGAGATCCTGCTGCTTAGATCTGACCCACATCAGCCCCACTGCAGCTCCTGCCCTATAGATCTGACCCACATCAGCCCCACTGCAGCTCCTGCCCTATAGATCTGACCAACATCAGCCCCACATCAGCTCCTGCCCCATAGATCTGACCCTCCTCAGCCCCATAGCATCTCCCGCTCCATAGATCTTAACCGTATCAGCCCCACAGCAGCTCCTGCCCCATAGATCTGACCCACATCTGCACCACAGCAGCTCTTGCCCCATAGAACTGACCCACATCTGCCCCACAGCAGCTCCTGACCCATAGATCTGACCCACATGAACCCCACAGAAGCTCCTGCCCCATAGATCTGAACCACATCTGCCCCACAGCAGATTTTACCCCACAGATCTGACCCACATCAGCCCCCAGGAGATCCTGCCCCATAGATCTGACCCACATCTGCCCCACACCATCTCCTGCCCCATAGATCTAACTCACATGTGCCCCACAGCAGCTCCTGCCCATAGATCTGACCCACAGCAGCTCCTGCCCTATAGATCTGATTCAAATCTGCCCCACAGCAGCTCCTGCTCTATAGATCTGACCCACATGTGCCCCAGAGCAGCTCTGCCCCATTGATTTGACCCACATCAGCCCCACAGGAGATCCTGCCCCATAGATCTGAACCACATCTGCCCCACACCATCTCCTGCCCCATAGATCTAACTCACATGTGCCCCACAGCAGCTCCTGCTCCATAGATCTGACCCACAGCAGCTCCTGCCCTATAGATCTGATTCAAATCTGCCCCACAGCAGCTCCTGCTAAATAGATCGTACCCACATCAGCCCCACTGCAGCTCCTGCCCTATAGATCTGACCAACATCAGCCCCACATCAGCTCCTGCCCCATAGATCTGACCCTCATCAGCCCCATAGCATCTCCCGCTCCATAGATCTTAACCGTATCAGCCCCACAGCAGCTCCTGCCCCATAGATCTGACCCACATCTGCACCACAGCAGCTCCTGCCCTATAGATCTGATTCAAATCTGCCCCACAGCAGCTCCTGCTCCATAGATCTGACCCACATGTGCCCCAGAGCAGCGTTGCTCCATTGATTTGACCCACATCAGCCCCACAGCATCTCCTGCTTCATAGAACTGACCCACAGCAACCAAAGCAGCTCCTGACCTATAGATCTGACCCACATCTGACCCACAGCAGCTCCTGCCCCATAGATCTGACCCACATCTGCCCCACAGCAGCCCCTGCCCCATAGATCTGACACACATCTGACCCACAGCAGCCCCTGCCCCATAGATCTGACCCACATCTGCCCCACAGCAACACCTGCCCCATAGATCTGAACCACATCTGCCCCACAGCAGATCCTGCCCCATAGAACTGACCCACATCTGCCCCACAGCAGCTCCTGACCCATAGATCTGACCCACATCAACCCCACAGAAGCTCCTGCCTCATAGATCTGAACCACATCTGCCCCACAGCAGATTTTACCCCACAGATCTGACCCACATCAGCCCCCAGGAGATCCTGCCCCATAGATCTGACCCACATCTGCCCCACACCATCTCCTGCCCCATAGATCTAACTCACATGTGCCCCACAGCAGCTCCTGCTCCATAGATCTGACCCACATGTGCCCCAGAGCAGCTCTGCCCCATTGATTTGACCCACATCAGCCCCACAGCATCTCCTGCTTCATAGAACTGACCCACAGCAGCCACAGCAGCTCCTGACCTATAGATCTGACCCACATCTGACCCACAGCAGACCCTGCCCCATAGATCTGACCCACATCTGCCCCACAGCAGCCCCTGCCCCATAGATCTGACCCACATCTGCCCCACAGCAGCTCCTGCCCCATAGAACTGACCCACATCTGCCCCACAGCAGCCCCTGCCCCATAGATCTGACCCACATCTGCCCCACAGCAGCTCCTGCCCCATAGAACTGACCCAAATCTGCCCCACACAATCTCCTGCTCCATAGATCTGACCCACATGTGCCCCAGAGCAGCTCTGCCCCATTGATTTGACCCACATCAGCCCCACAGCATCTCCTGCTTCATAGAACTGACCCACAGCAGCCACAGCAGCTCCTGACCTATAGATCTGACCCACATCTGACCCACAGCAGATCCTGCCCCATAGAACTGACCCACATCTGCCCCACAGCAGCTCCTGACCCATAGATCTGACCCACATCTGACCCACAGCAGCCCCTGCCCCATAGATCTGAACCACATCTGCCCCACAGCAGATTTTACCCCACAGATCTGACCCACATCAGCCCCCAGGAGATCCTGCCCCATAGATCTGACCCACATCTGACCCATAGCAGCTCCTGCCCCATAGATCTAACTCACATGTGCCCCACAGCAGCTCCTGCCCATAGATCTGACACACAGCAGCTCCTGCCCTATAGATCTGATTCAAATCTGCCCCACAGCAGCTCCTGCTCTATAGATCTGACCCACATGTGCCCCAGAGCAGCTCTGCCTCATTGATTTGACCCACATCAGCCCCACAGGAGATCCTGCCCCATAGAACTGACCCACATCAGCCCCACTGCAGCTCCTGCCCTATAGATCTGACCAACATCAGCCCCACATCAGCTCCTGCCCCCTAGATCTGACCCTCATCAGCCCCATAGCATAACCCGCTCCATAGATCATAACCGTATCAGCCCCACAGCAGCTCCTGCCCCATAGATCTGACCCACATCTGCACCACAGCAGCTCTTGCCCCATAGAACTGACCCACATCTGCCCCACAGCAGCTCCTGACCCATAGATCTGACCCACATCAACCCCACAGAAGCTCCTGCCCCATAGATCTGAACCACATCTGCCCCACAGCAGATTTTACCCCACAGATCTGACCCACATCAGCCCCCAGGAGATCTTGCCCCATAGATCTGACCCACATCTGCACCACAGCGGCTCTTGCCCCATAGAACTGACCCACATCTGCCCCACAGCAGCTCCTGACCCATAGATCTGACCCACATCAACCCCACAAAAGCTCCTGCCCCATAGATCTCAACCACATCTGCCCCACAGCAGATTTTACCCCACAGATCTGACCCACATCAGCCCCCAGGAGATCCTGGCCCATAGATCTGACCCACATCTGCCCCACAGCAGCTCCTGACCCATAGATCTGACCCACATCAACCCCACAGAAGCTCCTGCCCCATAGATCTGAACCACATCTGCCCCACAGCAGATTTTACCCCACAGATCTGACCCACCTCAGCCCCCAGGAGATCCTGCCCCATAGATCTGACCCACATCTGCCCCACACCATCTCCTGCCTCATAGATCTAACTCACATGTGCCCCACAGCAGCTCCTGCTCCATAGATCTGACCCACAGCAGCTCCTGCCCTATAAATCTGATTCAAATCTGCCCCACAGCAGCTCCTGCCCCATAGATCTGACCCACATGTGCCCCAGAGCAGCTCTGCCACATTGATTTGACCCACATCAGCCCCACAGGAGATCCTGCCCCATAGATCTGACCCACATCAGCCCCACTGCAGCTCCTGCCCTATAGATCTGACCAACATCAGCCCCACATCAGCTCCTGCCCCATAGATCTGACCCTCATCAGCCCCATAGCATCTCCCGCTCCATAGATCTTAACCGTATCAGCCCCACAGCAGCTCCTGCCCCATAGATCTGACCCACATCTGCACCACAGAAGCTCATGCCCCATAGAACTGACCCACATCTGCCCCACAGCAGCTCCTGACCCATAGAACTGACCCACATCTGCCCCACAGCAGCCCCTGCCCCATAGATCTGACCCACATCTGCCCCACAGCAGCTCCTGCCCCATAGAACTGACCCAAATCTGCCCCACACCATCCCCTGCTCCATAGATCTGACCCACATGTGCCCCAGAGCAGCTCTGCCACATTGATTTGACCCACATCAGCCCCACAGCATCTCCTGCTTCATAGAACTGACCCACAGCAGCCACAGCAGCTCCTGACCTATAGATCTGACCCACATCTGACCCACAGCAGCCCCTGCCCCATAGATCTGACCCACATCAACCCCACAGAAGCTCCTGCCCCATAGATCTGAACCACATCTGCCCCACACCATCTCCTGCCCCATAGATCTAACTCACATGTGCCCCACAGCAGCTCCTGCTCCATAGATCTGACCCACAGCAGCTCCTGCCCTATAGATCTGACCCAAATCTGCCCCACAGCAGCCCCTGCCCCATAGATCTGACCCACATCTGCCCCACAGCAGCTCCTGCCCCATAGAACTGACCCACATCTGCCCCACAGCAGCCCCTGCCCCATAGATCTGACTCATATCAGCCCCACAGGAGATCCTGCCCCATAGATCTGAACCACATCTGCCCCACACCATCTCCTGCCCCATAGATCTAACTCACATGTGCCCCACAGCAGCTCCTGCTCCATAGAGCTGACCCACAGCAGCTCCTGCCCTATAGATCTGATTCAAATCTGCCCCACAGCAGCTCCTGCTCCATAGATCTGACCCACATCAGCCCCACTGCAGCTCCTGCCCTATAGATCTGACCAACATCAGCCCCACATCAGCTCCTGCCCCATAGATCTGACCCTCAGCAGCCCCATAGCATCTCCCGCTCCATAGATCTTAACCGTATCAGCCCCACAGCAGCTCCTGCCCCATAGATCTGACCCACATCTGCACCACAGCAGCTCTTGCCCCATAGAACTGACCCACATCTGCCCCACAGCAGCTCCTGACCCATAGATCTGACCCACATCAACCCCACAGAAGCTCCTGCCCCATAGATCTGAACCACATCTGCCCCACAGCAGATTTTACCCCACAGATCTGACCCACATCAGCCCCCAGGAGATCCTGCCCCATAGATCTGACCCACATCTGCCCCACACCATCTCCTGCCCCATAGATCTAACTCACATGTGCCCCACAGCAGCTCCTGCTCCATAGATCTGACCCACAGCAGCTCCTGACCTATAGATCTGACCCACATCTGACCCACAGCAGCTCCTGCCCCATAGATCTGACCCACATCTGCCCCACAGCAGCCCCTGCCCCATAGATCTGACCCACATCTGCCCCACAGCATCTCCTGCCCCATAGAACTGACCCACAGCAGCCACAGCAGACCCTGACCTATAGATCTGACACACATCTGACCCACAGCAGCTCCTGCCCCATAGATCTGACCCACATCTGCCCCACAGCAACACCTGCCCCATAGATCTGAACCACATCTGCCCCACAGCAGATCCTGCCCCATAGAACTGACCCACATCTGCCCCACAGCAGCTCCTGACCCATAGATCTGACCCACATCAACCCCACAGAAGCTCCTGCCCCATAGATCTGAACCACATCTGCCCCACAGCAGATTTTATCCCACAGATCTGACCCACATCAGCCCCCAGGAGATCCTGCCCCATAGATCTGACCCACATCTGCCCCACACCGTCTCCTGGCCCATAGATCTAACTCACATGTGCCCCACAGCAGCTCCTGCTCCATAGATCTGACCCACAGCAGCTCCTGCCCTATAGATCTCATTCAAATCTGCCCCACAGCAGCTCCTGCTCCATAGATCTGACCCACATGTGCCCCAGAGCAGCTCTGCCCCATTGATTTGACCCACATAAGCCCCACTGCAGCTCCTGCCCTATAGATCTGACCCACATCAGCCCCACTGCAGCTCCTGCCCCATAGATCTGACCCACATCTGCCCCACAGCAGCCCCTGACCCATAGATCTGACCCACATCTGCCCCACAGCAGCTCCTGCCCCATAGAACTGACCCACATCTGCCCCACAGAAGCCCCTGCCCCATAGATCTGACCCACATCTGCCCCACAGCAGCTCCTGCCCCATAGAACTGACCCACATCTGCCCCACAGCAGCTCCTGCCCCATAGAACTGACCCAAATCTGCCCCACACCATCTCCTGCTCCATAGATCTGACACACATGTGCCCCAGAGCAGCTCTGCCCCATTGATTTGACCCACATCAGCCCCACAGCATCTCCTGCTTCATAGAACTGACCCACAGCAGCCACAGCAGCTCCTGACCTATAGATCTGACCCACATCTGACCCACAGCAGCCCCTGCCCCATAGATCTGACACACATCTGCCCCACAGCAGCCCCTGCCCCATAGATCTGACCCACATCTGCCCCACAGCAGCTCCTGCCCTATAGATCTCACCAACATCAGCCCCACATCAGCTCCTGCCCCATACATCTGACCCAAATCTGCCCCACACCATCTCCTGCCCCATAGATCTAACTCACATGTGCCCCACAGCAGCTCCTGCTCCATAGATCTGACCCACAGCAGCTCCTGCCCTATAGATCTGATTCAAATCTGCCCCACAGCAGCTCCTGCTCCATAGATCTGACCCACATGTGCCCCAGAGCAGCTCTGCCCCATTGATTTGACCCACATCAGCCCCACAGCATCTCCTGCTTCATAGAACTGACCCACAGCAGCCACAGCAGCTCCTGACCTATAGATCTGACCCACATCTGACCCACAGCAGCCCCTGCCCCATAGATCTGACCCACATCTGCCCCACAGCAGCACCTGCCCCATAGATCTGACCCACATCTGCCCCACAGCAGCTCCTGCCCCATAGAACTTACCCACATCTGCCCCATAGCAGCCCCTGCCCCATAGATCTGACCCACATCTGCCCCACAGCAGCTCCTGCCCCATAGAACTGACCCAAATCTGCCCCACAGCAGCCCCTGCCCCATAGATCTGACCCACATCTGCCCCACAGGAGATCCTGCCGCTTAGATCTGACCCACATCAGCCCCACAGCAGCTCCTGCCCCATAGATCTGACCCACGTCTGCCCCACAGCAGCCCCTGCCCCATAGATCTGACCCACATTTGCCCCGCAGCATCTCCTGCCCCATAGAACTGACCCACAGCAGCCACAGCAGCTCCTGACCTATAGATCTGACACACATCTGACCCACAGCAGCTCCTGCCCCATAGATCTGACCCACATCTGCCCCACAGCAGCTCCTGACCCATAGATCTGACCCACATCAACCCCACAGAAGCTCCTGCCCCATAGATCTGAACCACATCTGCCCCACAGCAGATTTTACCCCACAGATCTGACCCACATCAGCCCCCAGGAGATCCTGCCCCATAGATCTGACCCACATCTGCCCCACACCATCTCCTGCCCCATAGATCTAACTCACATGTGCCCCACAGCAGCTCCTGCTAAATAGATCTGACCCACAGCAGCTCCTGCCCTATAGATCTGATTCAAATCTGCCCCACAGCAGCTCCTGCTCCATAGATCTGACCCACATCAGCCCCACTGCAGCTCCTGCCCTATAGATCTGACCAACATCAGCCCCACATCAGCTCCTGCCCCATAGATCTGACCCTCATCAGCCCCATAGCATCTCCCGCTCCATAGATCTTAACCGTATCAGCCCCACAGCAGCTCCTGCCCCATAGATCGGAACCACATCTGCACCACAGCAGCTCTTGCCCCATAGAACTGACCCACATCTGCCCCACAGCAGCTCCTGACCCATCGATCTGACCCACATCAACCCCACAGAAGCTCCTGCCCCATAGATCTGAACCACATCTGCCCCACAGCAGATTTTACCCCACAGATCTGACCCAAATCACCCCCAGGAGGTCCTGCCCCATAGATCTGACCCACATCTGCCCCACACCATCTCCTGCCCCATAGATCTAACTCACATGTGCCCCACAGCAGCTCCTGCTCCATAGATCTGACCTACAGCAGCTCCTGCCCTATAGATCTTATTCAAATCTGCCCCTCAGCAGCTCCTGCCCCATAGATCTGACCCACATGTGCCCCAGAGCAGCTCTGCCCCATTGATTTGACCCACATCAGCCACACAGCATCTCCTGCCCCATAGATCTGAACCACATCTGCCCCACAGCAGCCCCTGCCCCATAGATCTGACCCACATCTGCCCCACAGCAGCTCCTGCCCCATAGAACTGACCCACATCTGCCCCCAGGAGATCCTGGCCCATAGATCTGACCCACATCTGCCCCACAGCAGCTCCTGCCCCATAGAACTGACCCAAATCTGCCCCACACCATCTCCTGCTCCATAGATCTGACCCACATGTGCCCCAGAGAAGCTCTGCCCCATTGATTTGACCCACATCAGCCCCACAGCATCTCCTGCTTCATAGAACTGACCCACAGCAGCCACAGCAGCTCCTGACCTATAGATCTGACCTACATCTGACCCACAGCAGATCCTGCCCCATAGAACTGACCCACATCTGCCCCACAGCAGCTCCTGACCCATAGATCTGACCCACATCAACCCCACAGAAGCTCCTGCCCCATAGATCTGAACCACATCTGCCCCACAGCAGATTTTACCCCACAGATCTGACCCACATCAGCCCCCAGGAGATCCTGCCCCATAGATCTGACCCACATCTGACCCACAGCAGCTCCTGCCCCATAGATCTAACTCACATGTGCCCCACAGCAGCTCCTGCCCATAGATCTGACCCACAGCAGCTCCTGCCCTATAGATCTGATTCAAATCTGCCCCACAGCAGCTCCTGCTCTATAGATCTGACCCACATGTGCCCCAGAGCAGCTCTGCCTCATTGATTTGACCCACATCAGCCCCACAGGAGATCCTGCCCCATAGATCTGAACCACATCTGCCCCACACCATCTCCTGCCCCATAGATCTAACTCACATGTGCCCCACAGCAGCTCCTGCTCCAAAGATCTGCCCCACAGCAGCTCCTGCTCCATAGATCTGACCCACATGTGCCCCAGAGCAGCTCTGTCCCACTGATTTGACCCACATAAGCCCCACTGCAGCTCCTGCCTAATAGATCTGACCAACATCAGCCCCACATCAGCTCCTGCCCCATAGATCTGACCCTCATCAGCCCCATAGCATCTCCCGCTCCATAGATCTTAACCGTATCAGCCCCACAGCAGCTCCTGCCCCATAGATCTGACCCACATCTCCACCACAGCAGCTCTTGCCCCATAGAACTGACCCACATCTGCCCCACAGCAGCTCCTGACCCATAGATCTGACCCACATCAACCCCACAGAAGCTCCTGCCCCATAGATCTGAACCACATCTGCCCCACAGCAGATTTTACCCCACAGATCTGACCCACATCATCCCCCAGGAGATCCTGCCCCATAGATCTGACCCACATCTGCCCCACACCATCTCCTGCCCCATAGATCTAACTCACATGTGCCCCACAGCAGCTCCTGCTCCATAGATCTGACCCACAGCAGCTCCGGCCCTATAGATCTGATTCAAATCTGCCCCACAGCAGCTCCTGCTCCATAGATCTGACCTACATGTGCCCCAGAGCAGCGTTGCTCCATTGATTTGACCCACATCAGCCCCACAGCATCTCCTGCCCCATAGAACTGACCCACAGCAACCACAGCAGCTCCTGACCTATAGATCTGAACCACATCTGACCCACAGCAGCTCCTGCCCCATAGATCTGACCCACATCTGCCCCACAGCAGCCCCTGCCCCATAGATCTGACCCACATCTGCCCCACAGCATCTCCTGCCCCATAGAACTGACCCACAGCAGCCACAGCAGCTCCTGACCTATAGATCTGACACACATCTGACCAACACCAGCTCATGCCCCATAGATCTGACCCACATCTGCCCCACAGCAACACCTGCCCTATAGATCTGAACCACATCTGCCCCACAGCAGATCCTGCCCCATAGAACTGACCCACATCTGCCCCACAGCAGCTCCTGACCCATAGATCTGACCCACATCAACCCCACAGAAGCTCCTGCCCCATAGATCTGAACCACATCTGCCCCACAGCAGATTTTACCCCACAGATCTGACCCACATCAGCCCCCAGGAGATCCTGCCCCATACATCTGACCCAAATCTGCCCCACACCATCTCCTGCCCCATAGATCTAACTCACATGTGCCCCACAGCAGCTCCTGCCCATAGATCTGACCCACAGCAGCTCCTGCCCTATAGATCTGATTCAAATCTGCCCCACAGCAGCTCCTGCTCCATAGATCTGACCCACATGTTCCACAGAGCAGCTCTGCCCCATTGATTTGACCCACATAAGCCCCACTGCAGCTCCTGCCCTATAGATCTTACCCACATCAGCCCCACTGCAGCTCCTGCCCTATAGATCTCACCAACATCAGCCCCACATCAGCTCCTGCCCCATACATCTGACCCAAATCTGCCCCACACCATCTCCTGCCCCATAGATCTAACTCACATGTGCCCCACAGCAGCTCCTGCTCCATAGATCTGACCCACAGCAGCTCCTGCCCTATAGATCTGATTCAAATGTGCCCCACAGCAGCTCCTGCTCCATAGATCTGACCCACATCAGCCCCACTGCAGCTCCTGCCCTATAGATCTGACCAACATCAGCCCCACATCAGCTCCTGCCCCATAGATCTGACCCTCATCAGCCCCATAGCATCTCCCGCTCCATAGATCTTAACTGTATCAGCCCCACAGCAGCTCCTGCCCCATAGATCTGACCCACATCTGCACCACAGCACCTCTTGCCCCATAGAACTGACCCACATCTGCCCCACAGCAGCTCCTGACCCATAGATCTGACCCACATCAACCCCACAGAAGCTCCTGCCCCATAGATCTGACCCACATCTGCCCCACACCATCTCCTGCCCCATAGATCTAACTCACATGTGCCCCACAGCAGCTCCTGCTCCATAGATCTGACCCACAGCAGCTCCTGCCCTATAGATCTGATTCAAATCTGCCCCACAGCAGCTCCTGCTCCATAGATCTGACCCACATGTGCCCCAGAGCAGCGTTGCTCCATTGATTTGACCCACATCAGCCCCACAGCATCTCCTGCCCCATAGAACTGACCCACATCTGCCCCACAGCAGCCCCTGCCCCATAGATCTGACCCACATCTGCCCCACAGCATCTCCTGCCCCATAGAACTGACTCACAGCAGCCACAGCAGCTCCTGACCTATAGAACTGACCCACATCAGCCCCCAGGAGATCCTGCCCCATATAACTGACCCACATCTGCCCCACAGCAGCTCCTGACCCATAGATCTGACCCACATCAACCCCACAGAAGCTCCTGCCCCATAGATCTGAACCACATCTGCCCCACAGCAGATTTTACCCCACAGATCTGACCCACATCAGCCCCCAAGAGATCCTGCACCATAGATCTGACCCACATCTGCCCCACACCATCTCCTGCCCCATAGATCTAACTCACATGTGCCCCACAGCAGCTCCTGCTCCATAGATCTGACCCACAGCAGTTCATGCCCCATAGATCTGACCCTCATCAGCCACACAGCAGCTCCTGACCCATACATCTGACCCAAATCTGCCCCACACCATCTCCTGCCCCATAGATCTAACTCACATGTGCCCCACAGCAGCTCCTGCTCCATAGATCTGACCCACAGCAGCTCCTGCCCTATAGATCTGATTCAAATCTGCCCCACAGCAGCTCCTGCTCCATAGATCTGACCCACATCAGCCCCACTGCAGCTCCTGCCCTATAGATCTGACCAACATCAGCCCCACATCAGCTCCTGCCCCATAGATCTGACCCTCATCAGCCCCATAGCATCTCCCGATCCATAGATCTTAACCGTATCAGCCCCACAGCAGCTCCTGCCCCATAGATCTGACCCACATCTGCACCACAGCAGCTCTTGCCCCATAGAACTGACCCACATCTGCCCCACAGCAGCTCCTGACCCATAGATCTGACCCACATCAACCCCACAGAAGCTCCTGCCCCATAGATCTGACCCACATCTGCCCCACACCATCTCCTGCCCCATAGATCTAACTCACATGTGCCCCACAGCAGCTCCTGCTCCATAGATCTGACCCACAGCAGCTCCTGCCCTATAGATCTGATTCAAATCTGCCCCACAGCAGCTCCTGCTCCATAGATCTGACCCACATGTGCCCCAGAGCAGCTCTGCCCCATTGATTTGACCCACATCAGCCCCACAGCATCTCCTGCTTCATAGAACTGACCCACAGCAGCCACAGCAGCTCCTGACCTATAGATCTGACCCACATCTGACCCACAGCAGCCCCTGCCCCATAGATCTGATCCACATCTGCCCCACAGCAGCCCCTGCCCCATAGATCTGACTCACATCTGCCCCACAGCAGCTCCTGCCCCATAGAACTGACCCACATCTGCCCCACAGCAGCCCCTGCCCCATAGATCCGACCCACATCTGCCCCACAGCAGCTCCTGCCCCATAGAACTGACCCAAATCTGCCCCACACCATCTCCTGCCCCATAGATCTAACTCACATGTGCCCCACAGCAGCTCCTGCTCCATAGATCTGACCCACAGCAGCTCCTGCCCTATAGATCTGATTCAAATCTGCCCCACAGCAGCTCCTGCTCCATAGATCGTACCCACATCAGCCCCACTGCAGCTCCTGCCCTATAGATCTGACCAACATCAGCCCCACATCAGCTCCTGCCCCATAGATCTGACCCTCATCAGCCCCATAGCATCTCACGCTCCATAGATCTTAACCGTATCAGCCCCACAGCATCTCCTGCCCCATAGAACTGACCCACAGCAACCAAAGCAGCTCCTGACCTATAGATCTGACCCACATCTGACCCACAGCAGCTCCTGCCCCATAGATCTGACCCACATCTGCCCCACAGCAGCCCCTGCCCCATAGATCTGACCCACATCTGCCCCACAGCATCTCCTGCCCCATAGAACTGACCCACAGCAGCCACAGCAGCTCCTGACCTATAGATCTGACACACATCTGACCCACAGCAGCTCCTGCCCCATAGATCTGACCCACATCTGCCCCACAGCAACACCTGCCCCATAGATCTGAACCACATCTGCCCCACAGCAGATCCTGCCCCATAGAACTGACCCACATCTGCCCCACAGCAGCTCCTGACCCATAGATCTGACCCACATCAACCCCACAGAAGCTCCTGCCCCATAGATCTGAACCACATCTGCCCCACAGCAGATTTTACCCCACAGATCTGACCCACATCAGCCCCCAGGAGATCCTGCCCCATAGATCTGACCCACATCTGCCCCACACCATCTCCTGCCCCATAGATCTAACTCACATGTGCCCCACAGCAGCTCCTGCTCCATAGATCTGACCCACAGCAGCTCCTGCCCTATAGATCTGATTCAAATCTGCCCCACAGCAGCTCCTGCCCTATAGATCTGACCCACATGTGCCCCAGAGCAGCTCTGCCCCATTGATTTGACCCACATCAGCCCCACAGGAGATCCTGCCCCATAGATCTGAACCACATCTGCCCCACACCATCTCCTGCCCCATAGATCTAACTCACATGTGCCCCACAGCAGCTCCTGCTCCATAGATCTGACCCACAGCAGCTCCTGCCCTATAGATCTGATTCAAATCTGCCCCACAGCAGCTCCTGCTCCATAGATCTGACCCACATCAGCCCCACTGCAGCTCCTGCCCTATAGATCTGACCAACATCAGCCCCACATCAGCTCCTGCCCCATAGATCTGACCCTCATCAGCCCCATAGCATCTCCCGCTCCATAGATCTTAACCGTATCAGCCCCACAGCAGCTCCTGCCCCATAGATCTGACCCACATCTGCACCACAGCAGCTCTTGCCCCATAGAACTGACCCACATCTGCCCCACAGCAGCTCCTGACCCATAGATCTGACCCACATCAACCCCACAGAAGCTCCTGCCCCATAGATCTGAACCACATCTGCCCCACAGCAGATTTTACCCCACAGATCTGACCCACATCAGCCCCCATGAGATCCTGCCCCATAGATCTGACCCACATCTGCCCCACACCATCTCCTGCCCCATAGATCTAACTCACATGTGCCCCACAGCAGCTCCTGCTCCATAGATCTGACCCACATGTGCCCCAGAGCAGCTCTGCCCCATTGATTTGACCCACATCTGCCCCACAGCATCTCCTGCTTCATAGAACTGACCCACAGCAGCCACAGCAGCTCCTGACCTATAAATCTGACCCACATCTGCCCCACAGCAGCCCCTGCCCCATAGATCTGACCCACATCTGCCCCACAGCAGCCCCTGCCCCATAGATCTGACCCACATCTGCCCCACAGCAGCTCCTGCCCCATAGAACTGACCCAAATCTGCCCCACACCATCTCCTGCCCCATAGATCTAACTCACATGTGCCCCACAGCAGCTCCTGCCCTAAGATCTGACCCACAGCAGCGCCTGCCCTATAGATCTGATTCAAATCTGCCCCACAGCAGCTCCTGCTCCATAGATCTGACCCACATGTGCCCCAGAGCAGCTCTGCCCCATTGATTTGACCCACATCAGCCCCACAGGAGATCCTGCCGCTTAGATCTGACCCACATCAGCCCCACTGCAGCTCCTGCCCTATAGATCTCACCCACATCAGCCCCACTGCAGCTCCTGCCCTATAGATCTGACCAACATCAGCCCCACATCAGCTCCTGCCCCATAGATCTGACCCTCCTCAGCCCCATAGCATCTCCCGCTCCATAGATCTTAACCGTATCAGCCCCACAGCAGCTCCTGCCCCTTAGATCTGTCCCACATTTGCACCACAGCAGCTCTTGCCCCATAGAACTGACCCACATCTGCCCCACAGCAGCTCCTGACCCATAGATCTGACCCACATCAACCCCACAGAAGCTCCTGCCCCATAGATCTGAACCACATCTGCCCCACAGCAGATTTTACCCCACAGATCTGACCCACATCAGCCCCCAGGAGATCCTGCCCCATAGATCTGACCCACATCTGCCCCACACCATCTCCTGCCCCATAGATCTAACTCACATGTGCCCCACAGCAGCTCCTGCTCCATAGATCTGACCCACAGCAGCTCCTGCCCTATAGATCTGATTCAAATCTGCCCCACAGCAGCTCCTGCTCCATAGATCTGACCCACATCTGCCCCACAGCAGCCCCTGCCCCATAGATCTGACCCACATCTGCCCCACAGCATCTCCTGCCCCATAGAACTGACCCACAGCAGCCACAGCAGCTCCTGACCTATAGATCTGACCCACATCTGACCCACAGCAGCTCCTGCCCCATAGATCTGACCCACATCTACCCCACAGCAACACCTGCCCCATAGATCTGAACCACATCTGCCCCACAGCAGATCCTGCCCCATAGAACTTACCCACATCTGCCCCACAGCAGCTCCTGACCCATAGATCTGACCCACATCAACCCCACAGAAGCTCCTGCCCCATAGATCTGAACCACATCTGCCCCACAGCAGATTTTACCCCACAGATCTGACCCACATCAGCCCCCAGGAGATCCTGCCCCATAGATCTGACCCACATCTGCCCCACACCATCTCCTGCCCCATAGATCTAACTCACATGTGCCCCACAGCAGCTCCTGCTCCATAGATCTGACCCACAGCAGCTCCTGCCCTATAGATCTGATTCAAATCTGCCCCACAGCAGCTCCTGCCCTATAGATCTGACCCACATGTGCCCCAGAGCAGCTCTGCCCCATTGATTTGACCCACATCTGCCCCACAGCATCTCCTGCTTCATAGAACTGACCCACAGCAGCCACAGCAGCTCCTGACCTATAGATCTGACCCACATCTGACGCACAGCAGCCCCTGCCCCATAGATCTGACCCACATCTGCCCCACAGCAGCCCCTGCCCCATAGATCTGACCCACATCTGCCCCACAGCAGCCCCTGCCCCATAGATCTGACCCACATCTGCCCCACAGCAGCTCCTGCCCCATAGAACTGACCCACATCTGCCCCACAGCAGCTCCTGCCCCATAGAACTGACCCAAATCTGCCCCACACCATCTCCTGCCCCATAGATCTAACTCACATGTGCCCCACAGCAGCTCCTGCCCTAAGATCTGACCCACAGCAGCGCCTGCCCTATAGATCTGATTCAAATCTGCCCCACAGCAGCTCCTGCTCCATAGATCTGACCCACATGTGCCCCAGAGGAGCTCTGCCCCATTGATTTGACCCACATCAACACCACAGGAGATCCTGCCCCATAGATCTGAAACACATCTGCCCCACACCATCTCCTGCCCCATAGATCTAACTCACATGTGCCCCACAGCAGCTCCTGCTCCATAGATCTGACCCACAGCAGCTCCTGCCCTATAGATCTGATTCAAATCTGCCCCACAGCAGCTAATGCTCCATAGATCTGACCCACATCAGCCCCACTGCAGCTCCTGCCCTATAGATCTGACCAACATCAGCCCCACATCAGCTCCTGCCCCATAGATCTGACCCTCATCAGCCCCATAGCATCTCCCGCTCCATAGATCTTAACCGTATCAGCCCCACAGCAGCTCCTGCCCCATAGATCTGACCCACATCTGCACCACAGCAGCTCTTGCCCCATAGAACTGACCCACATCTGCCCCACAGCAGCTCCTGACCCATAGATCTGACCCACATCAACCCCACAGAAGCTCCTGCCCCATAGATCTGAACCACATCTGCCCCACAGCAGATTTTACCCCACAGATCTGACCCACATCAGCCCCCAGGAGATCCTGCCCCATAGATCTGACCCACATCTGCCCCACACCATCTCCTGCCCCATAGATCTAACTCACATGTGCCCCACAGCAGTTCCTGCTCCATAGATCTGACCCACAGCAGCTCCTGCCCTATAGATCTGATTCAAATCTGCCCCACAGCAGCTCCTGCTCCATAGATCTGACCCACATGTGCCCCAGAGCAGCGTTGCTCCATTGATTTGACCCACATCAGCCCCACAGCATCTCCTGCCCCATAGAACTGACCCACAGCAACCAAAGCAGCTCCTGACCTATAGATCTGACCCACATCTGACCCACAGCAGCTCCTGCCCCATAGATCTGACCCACATCTGCCCCACAGCAGCCCCTGCCCCATAGATCTGACCCACATCTGCCCCACAGCATCTCCTGCCCCATAGAACTGACCCACAGCAGCCACAGCAGCTCCTGACCTATAGATCTGACACACATCTGACCCACAGCAGCTCCTGCCCCATAGATCTGAACCACATCTGCCCCACAGCAGATCCTGCCCCATAGAACTGACCCACATCTGCCCCACAGCAGCTCCTGACCCATAGAACTGACCCACAGCAGCCACAGCAGCTCCTGACCTATAGATCTGAACCACATCTGACCCACAGCAGCTCCTGCCCCATAGAACTGACCCACATCTGCCACAAAGCAGCTCCTGACCCATAGATCTGACCCACATCAACCCCACAGAAGCTCCTGCCCCATAGATCTGAACCACATCTGCCCCACAGCAGATTTTACCCCACAGATCTGACCCACATCAGCCCCCAGGAGATCCTGCCCCATAGATCTGACCCACATCTGCCCCACACCATCTCCTGCCCCATAGATCTAACTCACATGTGCCCCACAGCAGCTCCTGCTCCATAGATCTGACCCACAGCAGCTCCTGCCCTATAGATCTGATTCAAATCTGCCCCACAGCAGCTCCTGCCCTATAGATCTGACCCACATGTGCCCCAGAGCAGCTCTGCCCCATTGATTTGACCCACATCTGCCCCACAGCATCTCCTGCTTCATAGAACTGACCCACAGCAGCCACAGCAGCTCCTGACCTATAGATCTGACCCACATCTGACGCACAGCAGCCCCTGCCCCATAGATCTGACCCACATCTGCCCCACAGCAGCCCCTGCCCCATAGATCTGACCCACATCTGCCCCACAGCAGCCCCTGCCCCATAGATCTGACCCACATCTGCCCCACAGCAGCTCCTGCCCCATAGAACTGACCCACATCTGCCCCACAGCAGCTCCTGCCCCATAGATCTGACCCAAATCTGCCCCACACCATCTCCTGCCCCATAGATCTAACTCACATGTGCCCCACAGCAGCTCCTGCCCTAAGATCTGACCCACAGCAGCGCCTGCCCTATAGATCTGATTCAAATCTGCCCCACAGCAGCTCCTGCTCCATAGATCTGACCCACATGTGCCCCAGAGCAGCTCTGCCCCATTGATTTGACCCACATCAGCCCCACAGGAGATCCTGCCGCTTAGATCTGACCCACATCAGCCCCACTGCAGCTCCTGCCCTATAGATCTGACCCACATCAGCCCCACTGCAGCTCCTGCCCTATAGATCTGACCAACATCAGCCCCACATCAGCTCCTGCCCCATAGATCTGACCCTCCTCAGCCCCATAGCATCTCCCGCTCCATAGATCTTAACCGTATCAGCCCCACAGCAGCTCCTGCCCCTTAGATCTGACCCACATCTGCACCACAGCAGCTCTTGCCCCATAGAACTGACCCACATCTGCCCCACAGCAGCTCCTGACCCATAGATCTGACCCACATCAACCCCACAGAAGCTCCTGCCCCATAGATCTGAACCACATCTGCCCCACAGCAGATTTTACCCCACAGATCTGACCCACATCAGCCCCCAGGTGATCCTGCCCCATAGATCTGACCCACATCTGCCCCACACCATCTCCTGCCCCATAGATCTAACTCACATGTGCCCCACAGCAGCTCCTGCTCCATAGATCTGACCCACAGCAGCTCCTGCCCTATAGATCTGATTCAAATCTGCCCCACAGCAGCTCCTGCTCCATAGATCTGACCCACATGTGCCCCAGAGCAGCGTTGCTCCATTGATTTGACCCACATCAGCCCCACAGCATCTCCTGCCCCATAGAACTGACCCACAGCAACCAAAGCAGCTCCTGCCCTATAGATCTGACCCACATCAGCCCCACTGCAGCTCCTGCCCTATAAATCTGACCCACATCAGCCCCACTGCAGCTCCTGCCCTATAGATCTGACCAACATCAGCCCCACATCAACTCCTGCCCCATAGATCTGACCCTCCTCAGCCCCATAGCATCTCCCGCTCCATAGATCTTAACCGTATCAGCCCCACAGCAGCCCCTGCCCCATAGATCTGACCCACATCTGCCCCACAGCAGCTCCTGCCCCATAGATCTAACTCACATGTGCCCCACAGCAGCTCCTGCTCCATTGATCTGCCCCACATCTGCCCCACAGCAGATTTTACCGCACAGATCTGACCCACATCAGCCCCCAGGAGATCCTGCCCCATAGATCTGACCCACATCTGCCCCACACCATCTCCTGCCCCATAGATCTAAATCACATGTGCCCCACAGCAGCTCCTGCTCCATAGATCTGACCCACATCTGCCCCACAGCAGCTCCTGCCCCATAGATCTGACCCACATCTGCACCACAGCAGCTCTTGCCCCATAGAACTGACCCACATCTGCCCCACAGCAGCTCCTGCCCCATAGATCTGACCCACATCAACCCCACAGAAGCTCCTGCCCCATAGATCTGAACCACATCTGCCCCACAGCAGATTTTACCCCACAGATCTGACCCACATCAGCCCCCAGGAGATCCTTCCCCATAGATCTGACCCACATCTGCCCCACACAATCTCCTGCCCCATAGATCTAACTCACATGTGCCCCACAGCAGCTCCTGCTCCATAGATCTGACCCACAGCAGCTCCTGCCCTATAGATCTGAATCAAATCTGCCCCACAGCAGCTCCTGCTCCATAGATCTGACCCACATGTGCCCCAGAGCAGCTCTGCCCCATTGATTTGACCCACATCAGCCCCACAGGAGATCCTGCCCCATAGATCTGAACCACATCTGCCCCACACCATCTCCTGCCCCATAGATCTAACTCACATGTGCCCCACAGCAGCTCCTGCTCCATAGATCTGACCCACAGCAGCTCCTGCCCTATAGATCTGATTCAAATCTGCCCCACAGCAGCTCCTGCTCCATAGATCTGACCCACATCAGCCCCACTGCAGCTCCTGCCCTATAGATCTGACCAACATCAGCCCCACATCAGCTCCTGCCCCATAGATCTGACCCTCATCAGCCCCATAGCATCTCCCGCTCCATAGATCTTAACCGTATCAGCCCCACAGCAGCTCCTGCCCCATAGATCTGACCCACATCTGCACCACAGCAGCTCTTGCCCCATAGAACTGACCCACATCTGCCCCACAGCAGCTCCTGACCCATAGATCAGACCCACATCAACCCCACAGAAGCTCCTGCTCCATAGATCTGAACCACATCTGCCCCACAGCAGATTTTACCCCACAGATCTGACCCACATCAGCCCCCAGGAGATCCTGCCCCATAGATCTGACCCACATCTGCCCCACACCATCTCCTGCCCCATAGATCTAACTCACATGTGCCCCACAGCAGCTCCTGCTCCATAGATCTGACCCACAGCAGCTCCTGCCCTATAGATCTGATTCAAATCTGCCCCACAGCAGCTCCTGCTCCATAGATCTGACCCACATGTGCCCCAGAGCAGCTCTGCCCCATTGATTTGACCCACATCAGCCCCACAGCATCTCCTGCTTCATAGAACTGACCCACAGCAGCCACAGCAGCCCTTGACCTATAGATCTGACCCACATCTGCCCCACAGCAGCCCCTGCCCCATAGATCTGACCCACATCTGCCCCACAGCAGCTCCTGCCCCATAGAACTGACCCACATCTGCCCCACAGCAGCCCCTGCCCCATAGATCTGACCCACATCTGCCCCACAGCAGCTCCTGCCCCATAGAACTGACCCAAATCTGCCCCACACCATCTCCTGCCCCATAGATCTAACTCACATGTGCCCCACAGCAGCTCCTGCCCTAAGATCTGACCCACAGCAGCGCCTGCCTTATAGATCTGATTCAAATCTGCCCCACAGCAGCTCCTGCTCCATAGATCTGACCCACATGTGCCCCAGAGAAGCGTTGCTCCATTGATTTGACCCACATCAGCCCCACAGCATCTCCTGCCCCATAGAACTGACCCACGGCAACCAAAGTAGCTCCTGAATTATAGATCTGACCCACATCTGACCCACAGCAGCTCCTGCCCCATAGATCTGACCCACATCTGCCCCACAGCAGCCCCTGCCCCATAGATCTGACCCACATCTGCCCCACAGCATCTCCTGCCCCATAGAACTGACCCACAGCAGCCACAGCAGCTCCTGACCTATAGATCTGACACACATCTGACCCACAGCAGCTCCTGCCCCATAGATCTGACCCACATCTGCCCCACAGCAACACCTGCCCCATAGATCTGAACCACATCTGCCCCACAGCAGATCCTGCCCCATAGAACTGACCCAAATCTGCCCCACAGCAGCTCCTGACCCATAGATCTGACCCACATCAACCCCACAGAAGCTCCTGCCCCATAGATCTGAACCACATCTGCCCCACAGCAGATTTTACCCCACAGATCTGACCCACATCAGCCCCCAGGAGATCCTGCCCCATAGATCTGACCCACATCTGCCCCACACCATCTCCTGCCCCATAGATCTAACTCACATGTGCCCCACAGCAGCTCCTGCTCCATAGATCTGACCCACAGCAGCTCCTGCCCTATAGATCTGATTCAAATCTGCCCCACAGCAGCTCCTGCTCCATAGATCTGACCCACATGTGCCCCAGAGCAGCTCTGCCCCATTGATTTGACCCACATAAGCCCCACTGCAGCTCCTGCCCTATAGATCTGACCCACATCAGCCCCACTGCAGCTCCTGCCCTATAGATCCCACCAACATCAGCCCCACATCAGCTCCTGCCCCATAGATCTGACCCTCATCAGCCCCATAGCATCTCCCGCTCCATAGATCTTAACCGTATCAGCCCCACAGCAGCTCCTGCCCCATAGATCTGACCCACATCTGCACCACAGCAGCTCTTGCCCCATAGAACTGACCCACATCTGCCCCACAGCAGCTCCTGACCCATAGATCTGACCCACATCAACCCCACAGAAGCTCCTGCCCCATAGATCTGAACCACATCTGCCCCACAGCAGATTTTACCCCACAGATCTGACCCACATCAGCCCCCAGGAGATCCTGCCCCATAGATCTGACCCACATCTGCCCCACACCATCTCCTGCCCCATAGATCTAACTCACATGTGCCCCACAGCAGCTCCTGCCCTAGAGATCTGACCCACAGCAGCTTCTGCCCTATAGATCTGATTCAAATCTGCCCCACAGCAGCTCCTGCCCCATAGATCTGACCCACATGTGCCCCAGAGCAGCTCTGCCCCATTGATTTGACCCACATCAGCCCCACAGGAGATCCTGCCCCATAGATCTGACCCACATCAGCCCCACTGCAGCTCCTGCCCTATAGATCTGACCCACATCTGCCCCACAGCAGCCCCTGCCCATAGATCTGACCCACATCTGCCCCACAGCAGCTCCTGCCCCATAGATCTGACCCACATCTGCACCACAGCAGCTCTTGCCCCATAGAACTGACCCACATCTGCCCCACAGCAGCTCCTGACCCATAGATCTGACCCACATCAACCCCTACAGAAGCTCCTGCCCCATAGATCTGAACCACATCTGCCCCACAGCAGATTTTACCCCACAGATCTGACCCACATCAGCCCCCAGGAGATCCTGCCCCATAGATCTGACCCACATCTGCCCCACACCATCTCCTGCCCCATAGATCTAACTCACATGTGCCCCACAGCAGCTCCTGCTCCATAGATCTGACCCACAGCAGCTCCTGCCCTATAGATCTGATTCAAATCTGCCCCACAGCAGCTCCTGTTCCATAGATCTGACCCACATGTGCCCCAGAGCAGCTCTGCCCCATTGATTTGACCCACATCAGCCCCACAGCATCTCCTGCTTCATAGAACTGACCCACAGCAGCCACAGCAGCTCCTGACCTATAGATCTGACCCACATCTGACCCACAGCAGCCCCTGCCCCATAGATCTGACCCACATCTGCCCCACAGCAGCCCCTGCCCCATAGATCTGACCCACATCTGCCCCACAGCAGCTCCTGCCCTATAGATCTCACCAACATCAGCCCCACATCAGCTCCTGCCCCATACATCTGACCCAAATCTGCCCCACACCATCTCCTGCCCCATAGATCTAACTCACATGTGCCCCACAGCAGCTCCTGCTCCATAGATCTGACCCACAGCAGCTCCTGCCCTATAGATCTGATTCAAATCTGCCCCACAGCAGCTCCTGCTCCATAGATCTGACCCACATGTGCCCCAGAGCAGCGTTGCTCCATTGATTTGACCCACATCAGCCCCACAGGAGATCCTGCCCCATAGAACTGACCCACATCAGCCCCACTGCAGCTCCTGCCCCATAGAACTGACCCAAATCTGCCCCACAGCAGCCACTGCCCCATAGATCTGACCCACATCTGCCCCACAGCAGCTCCTGCCCCATAGAACTGACCCAAATCTGCCCCACACCATCTCCTGCCCCATAGATCTAACTCACATGTGCCCCACAGCAGCTCCTGCCAAAAGATCTGAACCACAGCAGCGCCTGCCCTATAGATCTGATTCAAATCTGCCCCACAGCAGCTCCTGCTCCATAGATCTGACCCACATGTGCCCCAGAGCAGCTCTGCCCCATTGATTTGACCCACATCAGCCCCACAGCATCTCCTGCTTCATAGAACTGAGCCACAGCAGCCACAGCAGCTCCTGACCTATAGATCTGACCCACATCTGCCCCACTGCAGCTCCTGCCCTATAGATCTGACCCACATCAGCCCCACTGCAGCTCCTGCCCTATAGATCTCACCAACATCAGCCCCACATCAGCTCCTGCCCCATACATCTGACCCAAATCTGCACCACACCATCTCCTGCCCCATAGATCTAACTCACATGTGCCCCACAGCAGCTCCTGCTCCATAGATCTGCCCCACAGCAGCCCCTGCCCCATAGATCTGACCCACATCTGCCCCACAGCAGCTCCTGCCCCATAGAACTGACCCACATCTGCCCCACAGCAGCCCCTGCCCCATAGATCTGACCCACATCTGCCCCACAGCAGCTCCTGCCCCATAGAACTGACCCAAATCTGCCCCACACCATCTCCTGCTCTATAGATCTGACCCACATGTGCCCCAGAGCAGCTCTGCCCCATTGATTTGACCCACATCAGCCCCACAGCATCTCCTGCTTCATAGAACTGACCCACAGCAGCCACAGCAGCTCCTGACCTATAGATCTGACCCACATCTGACCCACAGCAGCCCCTGCCCCATAGATCTGACCCACATCTGCCCCACAGCAGCCCCTGCCCCATAGATCTGACCCACATCTGCCCCACAGCAGCTCCTGCCCCATAGAACTGACCCACATCTGCCCCACAGCAGCCCCTGCCCCATAGATCTGACCCACATCTGCCCCACAGCAGCTCCTGCCCCATAGAACTGACCCAAATCTGCCCCACACCATCTCCTGCCCCATAGATCTAACTCACATGTGCCCCACAGCAGCTCCTGCCCAAAGATCTGACCCACAGCAGCGCCTGCCCTATAGATCTGATTCAAATCTGCCCCACAGCAGCTCCTGCTCCATAGATCTGACCCACATGTGCCCCAGAGCAGCTCTGCCCCATTGATTTGACCCACATCAGCCCCACTGCTGCTCCTGCCCTATAGATCTGACCCACATCAGCCCCGCTGCAGCTCCTGCCCTATAGATCTGACCAACATCAGCCCCACATCAGCTCCTGCCCCATAGATCTGACCCTCCTCAGCCCCATAGCATCTCCCGCTCCATAGATCTTAACTGTATCAGCCCCACAGCAGCTCCTGCCCCATAGATCTGACCCACATCTGCACCACAGCAGCTCTTGCCCCATAGAACTGACCCACATCTGCCCCACAGCAGCTCCTGACCCATAGATCTGACCCACATCAACCCCACAGAAGCTCCTGCCCCATAGATCTGAACCACATCTGCCCCACAGCAGATTTTACCCCACAGTTCTGACCCACATCAGCCCCCAGTAGATCCTGCCCCATAGATCTGACCCACATCTGCCCCACACCATCTCCTGCCCCATAGATCTAACTCACATGTGCCCCACAGCAGCTCCTGCCCATAGATCTGACCCACAGCAGCTCCTGCCCTATAGATCTGATTCAAATCTGCCCCACAGCAGCTCCTGCTCTATAGATCTGACCCACATGTGCCCCAGAGCAGCTCTGCCCCATTGATTTGACCCACATCAGCCCCACAGGAGATCCTGCCCTATAGATCTGAACCAGATCTGCCCCACACCATCTCATGCCCCATAGATCTAACTCACATGTGCCCCACAGCAGCTCCTGCCCATAGATCTGACCCACAGCAGCTCCTGCCCTATAGATCTGATTCAAATCTGCCCCACAGCAGCTCCTGCTCATTAGATCTGACCCACATCAGCCCCACTGCAGCTCCTGCCCTATAGATCTGACCAACATCAGCCCCACATCAGCTCCTGCCCCATAGATCTGACCCTCATCAGCCCCATAGCATCTCCCGCTCCATAGATCTTAACCGTATCAGCCCCACAGCAGCTCCTGCCCCATAGATCTGACCCACATCTGCACCACAGCAGCTCCTGACCCATAGATCTGACCCACATCAACCCCACAGAAGCTCCTGCCCCATAGATCTGAACCACATCTGCCCCACAGCAGATTTTACCCCACAGATCTGACCCACATCAGCCCCCAGGAGATCCTGCCCCATAGATCTGACCCACATCTGCCCCACACCATCTCCTGCCCCATAGATCTAACTCACATGTGCCCCACAGCAGCTCCTGCTCCATAGATCTGACCCACAGCAGCTCCTGCCCTATAGATCTGATTCAAATCTGCCCCACAGCAGCTCCTGCTCCATAGATCTGACCTACATGTGCCCCAGAGCAGCGTTGCTCCATTGATTTGACACACATCAGCCCCACAGCATCTCCTGCCCCATAGAACTGACCCACATCTGCCCCACAGCAGCTCCTGCCCATAGATCTGACCCACAGCAGCTCCTGCCCTATAGATCTGATTCAAATGTGCCCCACAGCAGCTCCTGCTCCATAGATCTGACCAACATCAGCCCCACATCAGCTCCTGCCCCATAGATCTGACCCTCATCAGCCCCATAGCATCTCCCGCTCCATAGATCTTAACCGTATCAGCCCCACAGCAGCTCCTGCCCCATAGATCTGACCCACATCTGCACCACAGCAGCTCCTGACCCATAGATCTGACCCACATCAACCCCACAGAAGCTCCTGCCCCATAGATCTGAACCACATCTGCCCCACAGCAGATTTTACCCCACAGATCTGACCCACATCAGCCCCCAGGAGATCCTGCCCCATAGATCTGACCCACATCTGCCCCACACCATCTCCTGCCCCATAGATCTAACTCACATGTGCCCCACAGCAGCTCCTGCTCCATAGATCTGACCCACAGCAGCTCCTGCCCTATAGATCTGATTCAAATCTGCCCCACAGCAGCTCCTGCTCCATAGATCTGACCCACATGTGCCCCAGAGCAGCGTTGCTCCATTGATTTGACACACATCAGCCCCACAGCATCTCCTGCCCCATAGAACTGACCCACAGCAACCAAAGCAGCTCCTGACCTATAGATCTGACCCACATCTGACCCACAGCAGCTCCTGCCCCATAGATCTGACCCACATCTGCCCCACAGCAGCCCCTGCCCCATAGATCTGACCCACATCTGCCCCACAGCATATCCTGCCCCATAGAACTGACCCACAGCAGCCACAGCAGCTCCTGACCTATAGATCTGACACACATCTGACCCACACCATCTCCTGCCCCATAGATCTAACTCACATGTGCCCCACAGCAGCTCCTGCCCATAGATCTGACCCACAGCAGCTCCTGCCCTATAGATCTGATTCAAATCTGCCCCACAGCAGCTCCTGCTCTATAGATCTGACCCACATGTGCCCCAGAGCAGCTCTGCCCCATTGATTTGACCCACATCAGCCCCACAGGAGATCCTGCCCTATAGATCTGAACCAGATCTGCCCCACACCATCTCATGCCCCATAGATCTAACTCACATGTGCCCCACAGCAGCTCCTGCCCATAGATCTGACCCACAGCAGCTCCTGCCCTATAGATCTGATTCAAATCTGCCCCACAGCAGCTCCTGCTCATTAGATCTGACCCACATCAGCCCCACTGCAGCTCCTGCCCTATAGATCTGACCAACATCAGCCCCACATCAGCTCCTGCCCCATAGATCTGACCCTCATCAGCCCCATAGCATCTCCCGCTCCATAGATCTTAACCGTATCAGCCCCACAGCAGCTCCTGCCCCATAGATCTGACCCACATCTGCACCACAGCAGCTCCTGACCCATAGATCTGACCCACATCAACCCCACAGAAGCTCCTGCCCCATAGATCTGAACCACATCTGCCCCACAGCAGATTTTACCCCACAGATCTGACCCACATCAGCCCCCAGGAGATCCTGCCCCATAGATCTGACCCACATCTGCCCCACACCATCTCCTGCCCCATAGATCTAACTCACATGTGCCCCACAGCAGCTCCTGCTCCATAGATCTGACCCACAGCAGCTCCTGCCCTATAGATCTGATTCAAATCTGCCCCACAGCAGCTCCTGCTCCATAGATCTGACCTACATGTGCCCCAGAGCAGCGTTGCTCCATTGATTTGACACACATCAGCCCCACAGCATCTCCTGCCCCATAGAACTGACCCACATCTGCCCCACAGCAGCTCCTGCCCATAGATCTGACCCACAGCAGCTCCTGCCCTATAGATCTGATTCAAATGTGCCCCACAGCAGCTCCTGCTCCATAGATCTGACCAACATCAGCCCCACATCAGCTCCTGCCCCATAGATCTGACCCTCATCAGCCCCATAGCATCTCCCGCTCCATAGATCTTAACCGTATCAGCCCCACAGCAGCTCCTGCCCCATAGATCTGACCCACATCTGCACCACAGCAGCTCCTGACCCATAGATCTGACCCACATCAACCCCACAGAAGCTCCTGCCCCATAGATCTGAACCACATCTGCCCCACAGCAGATTTTACCCCACAGATCTGACCCACATCAGCCCCCAGGAGATCCTGCCCCATAGATCTGACCCACATCTGCCCCACACCATCTCCTGCCCCATAGATCTAACTCACATGTGCCCCACAGCAGCTCCTGCTCCATAGATCTGACCCACAGCAGCTCCTGCCCTATAGATCTGATTCAAATCTGCCCCACAGCAGCTCCTGCTCCATAGATCTGACCCACATGTGCCCCAGAGCAGCGTTGCTCCATTGATTTGACACACATCAGCCCCACAGCATCTCCTGCCCCATAGAACTGACCCACAGCAACCAAAGCAGCTCCTGACCTATAGATCTGACCCACATCTGACCCACAGCAGCTCCTGCCCCATAGATCTGACCCACATCTGCCCCACAGCAGCCCCTGCCCCATAGATCTGACCCACATCTGCCCCACAGCATATCCTGCCCCATAGAACTGACCCACAGCAGCCACAGCAGCTCCTGACCTATAGATCTGACACACATCTGACCCACAGCAGCTCCTGCCCCATAGATCTGACCCACATCTGCCCCACAGCAACACCTGCCCCATAGATCTGAACCACATCTGCCCCACAGCAGATCCTGCCCCATAGAACTGACCCACATCTGCCCCACAGCAGCTCCTGACCCATAGATCTGACCCACATCATCCCCACAGAAGCTCCTGCCCCATAGATCTGAACCACATCTGCCCCACAGCAGATTTTACCCCACAGATCTGACCCACATCAGCCCCCAGGAGATCCTGCCCCATAGATCTGACCCACATCTGCCCCACACCATCTCCTGCCCCATAGATCTAACTCACATGTGCTCCACAGCAGCTCCTGCTACATAGATCTGACCCACAACAGCTCCTGCCCTATAGATCTGATTCAAATCAGCCCCACAGCAGCTCCTGCTCCATAGATCTGACCCACATGTGCCCCAGAGCAGCTCTGCCTCATTGATTTGACCCACATCAGCCCCCAGGAGATCCTGCCCCATACATCTGACCCAAATCTGCCCCACACCATCTCCTGCCCCATAGATCTAACTCACATATGCCCCACAGCAGCTCCTGCTCCATAGATCTGACCCACAGCAGCTCCTGCCCTATAGATCTGATTCAAATGTGCCCCACAGCAGCTCCTGCTCCATAGATCTGACCAACATCAGCCCCACATCAGCTCCTGCCCCATAGATCTTACCCTCATCAGCCCCATAGCATCTCCCGCTCCATAGATCTTAACCGTATCAGCCCCACAGCAGCTCCTGCCCCATAGATCTGACCCACATCTGCACCACAGCAGCTCTTGCCCCATAGAACTCACCTACGTCTGCCCCACAGCAGCTCCTGACCCATAGATCAGACCCACATAAACCCCGCAGAAGCTCCTGCCCCATAGATCTGAACCACATCTGCCCCACAGCAGATTTTACCCCACAGATCTGACCCACATCAGCCCCCAGAAGATCCTGCCCCATAGATCTGACCCACATCTGCCCCACACCATCTCCTGCCCCATAGATCTAACTCACATGTGCCCCACAGCAGCTCCTGCTCCATAGATCTGACCCACAGCAGCTCCTGCCCTATAGATCTGATTCAAATCTGCCCCACAGCAGCTCCTGCTCCATAGATCTGACCCACATGTGCCCCAGAGCAGCGTTGCTCCATTGATTTGACCCACATCAGCCCCACAGCATCTCCTGCCCCATAGAACTGACCCACAGCAACCAAAGCAGCTCCTGACCTATAGATCTGACCCACATCTAACCACAGCAGCTCCTGCCCCATAGATCTGACCCACATCTGCCCCACAGCAGCCCCTGCCCCATAGATCTGACCCACATCTGCCCCACAGCATCTCCTGCCCCATAGAACTGACCCACAGCAGCCACAGCAGCTCCTGACCTATAGATCTGACACACATCTGACCCACAGCAGCTCCTGCCCCATAGATCTGACCCACATCTGCCCCACAGCAGCCCCTGCCCCATAGATCTGACCTACATCTGCCCCACAGCATCTCCTGCCCCATAGAAGTGACCCACAGCAGCCACAGCAGCTCCTGACCTATAGATCTGACACACATCTGACCCACAGCAGCTCCTGCCCCATAGATCTGACCCACATCTGCCCCACAGCAGCCCCTGCCCCACAGATCTGACCCACATCTGCCCCACAGCATCTCCTGCCCCATAGAACTGACCCACAGCAGCCACAGCAGCTCCTGACCTATAGATCTGACACACATCTGCCCCACAGCAGATCCTGCCCCATAGAACTGAGCCACATCTGCCCCACAGCAGCTCCTGACCCATAGATCTGACCCACATCAACCCCACAGAAGCTCCTGCCCCATAGATCTGAACCACATCTGCCCCACAGCAGATTTTACCCCACAGATCTGACCCACATCAGCCCCCAGGAGATCCTGCCCCATAGATCTGACCCACATCTGCCCTACACCATCTCCTGCCCCATAGATCTAACTCACATGTGCCCCACAGCAGCTCCTGCTCCATAGATCTGACCCACATGTGCCCCAGAGCAGCTCTGCCCCATTGATTTGATCCACATCAGCCCCACAGCATCTCCTGCTTCATAGAACTGACCCACAGCAGCAAAAGCATCTCCTGACCTATAGATCTGACCCACATCTGACCCACAGCAGCCCCTGCCCCATAGATCTGACCCACATCTGCCCCACAGCAGCCCCTGCCCCATAGATCTGACCCACATCTACCCCACAGCAGCCCCTGCCCCATAGATCTGACCCACATCTGCCCCACAGCAGCTCCAGCCCCATAGAACTGACCCACATCTGCCCCACAGCAGCCCCTGCCCCATAGATCTGACCCACATCTGCCCCACAGCAGCTCCTGCCCCATAGAACTGACCCAAATCTGCCCCACACCATCTCCTGCCCCATAGATCTAACTCACATGTGCCCCACAGCAGCTCCTGCCCTAAGATCTGACCCACAGCAGCGCCTGCCCTATAGATCTGATTCAAATCTGCCCCACAGCAGCTCCTGCTCCATAGATCTGACCCACATGTGCCCCAGAGCAGCTCTGCCCCATTGATTTGACCCACAACAGCCCCACAGGAGATCCTGCCCCATAGATCTGACCCACATCAGCCCCTCTGCAGCTCCTGCCCTATAGATCTGACCAACATCAGCCCTACATCAGCTCCTGCCCCATAGATCTGACCCTCATCAGCCCCATAGCATCTCCCGCTCCATAGATCTTAACCGTATCAACCCCACAGCAGCTCCTGCCCCATAGATCTGTCCCACATCTGCACCACAGCAGCTCTTGCCCCATAGAACTGACCCACATCTGCCCCACAGCAGCTCCTGACCCATAGATCTGACCCACATCAACCCCACAGAAGCTCCTGCCCCATAGATCTGAACCACATCTGCCCCACAGCAGATTTTACCCCACAGATCTGACCCACATCAGCCCCCAGGAGATCCTGCCCCATAGATCTGACCCACATCTGCCCCACACCATCTCCTGCCCCATAGATCTAACTCACATGTGCCCCACAGCAGCTCCTGCCCATATATCTGACCCACAGCAGCTTCTGCCCTATAGATCTGATTCAAATCTGCCCCACAGCAGCTCCTGCTCCATAGATCTGACCCACATGTGCCCCAGAGCAGCTCTGCCCCATTGATTTGACCCACATCAGCCCCACAGGAGATCCTGCCCCATAGATCTGACCCACATCAGCCCCACTGCAGCTCCTGCCCTATAGATCTGACCAACATCAGCCCCACATCAGCTCCTGCCCCATAGATCTGACCCTCATCAGCCCCATAGCATCTCCCGCTCCATAGATCTTAACCGTATCAGCCCCACAGCAGCTCCTGCCCCATAGATCTGACCCACATCTGCACCACAGCAGCTCTTGCCCCATAGAACTGACCCACATCTGCCCCACAGCAGCTCCTGACCCATAGATCTGACCCACATCAACCCCACAGAAGCTCCTGCCCCATAGATCTGAACCACATCTGCCCCACAGCAGATTTTACCCCACAGATCTGACCCACATCAGCCCCCAGGAGATCTTGCCCCATAGATCTGACCCACGTCTGCACCACAGCGGCTCTTGCCCCATAGAACTGACCCACATCTGCCCCACAGCAGCTCCTGACCCATAGATCTGACCCACATCAACCCCACAGAAGCTCCTGCCCCATAGATCTGAACCACATCTGCCCCACAGCAGATTTTACCCCACAGATCTGACCCACATCAGCCCCCAGGAGATCTTGCCCCATAGATCTGACCCACGTCTGCACCACAGCGGCTCTTGCCCCATAGAACTGACCCACATCTGCCCCACAGCAGCTCCTGACCCATAGATCTGACCCACATCAACCCCACAGAAGCTCCTGCCCCATAGATCTCAACCACATCTGCCCCACAGCAGATTTTACCCCACAGATCTGACCCACATCAGCCCCCAGGAGATCCTGCCCCATAGATCTGACTCACATCTGCCCCACAGCAGCTCCTGACCCATAGATCTGACCCACATCAACCCCACAGAAGCTCCTGCCCCATAGATCTGAACCACATCTGCCCCACAGCAGATTTTACCCCACAGATCTGACCCACATCAGCCCCCAGGAGATCCTGCCCCATAGATCTGACCCACATCTGCCCCACACCATCTCCTGCCCCATAGATCTAACTCACATGTGCCCCACAGCAGCTCCTGCCCATAGATCTGACCCACAGCAGCTCCTGCCCTATAGATCTGATTCAAATCTGCCCCACAGCAGCTCCTGCCCCATAGATCTGACCCACATGTGCCCCAGAGCAGCTCAGCCCCATTGATTTGGCCCACATCAGCCCCACAGGAGATCCTGCCCCATAGATCTGACCCACATCAGCCCCACTGCAGCTCCTGCCCTATAGATCTGACCAACATCAGCCCCACATCATCTCCTGCCCCATAGATCTGACCCTCATCAGCCCCATAGCATCTCCCGCTCCATAGATCTTAACCGTATCAGCCCCACAGCAGCTCCTGCCCCATAGATCTGACCCACATCTGCACCACAGCAGCTCTTGCCCCATAGAACTGACCCACATCTGCCCCACAGCAGCTCATGACCCATAGATCTGACCCACATCAACCCCACAGCAGCTCCTGCTCCATAGATCTGACCCACAGCAGCTCCTGCCCTATAGATCTGATTCAAATGTGCCCCACAGCAGCTCCTGCTCCATAGATCTGACCCACATGTGCCCCAGAGCAGCTCTGCCTCATTGATTTGACCCACATCAGCCCCACAGGAGATCCTGCCCCATAGAACTGACCCACATCAGCCCCACTGCAGCTCCTGCCCTATAGATCTGACAAACATCAGCCCCACAGCAGCTCCTGCCCCATAGATCTGACCCACATCTGCACCACAGCAGCTCTTGCCCCATAGAACGGACCCACATCTGCCCCACAGCAGCTCCTGACCCATAGATCTGACCCACATCAACCCCACAGAAGCTCCTGCCCTATAGATCTGAACCACATCTGCCCCACAGCAGATTTTACCCCACAGATCTGACCCACATCAGCCCCCAGGAGATCCTGCCCCATAGATCTGACCCACATCTGCCCCACACCATCTCCTGCCCCATAGATCTAACTCACATGTGCCCCACAGCAGCTCCTGCTCCATAGATCTGACCCACAGCAGCTCCTGCCCTATAGATCTCATTCAAATCTGCCCCACAGCAGCTCCTGCTCCATAGATCTGACCCACATGTGCCCCAGAGCAGCTCTGCCTCATTGATTTGACCCACATCAGCCCCACAGCAGCTCCTGCCCCATAGATCTGACCCACATCAGCCCCACTGCAGCTCCTGCCCTATAGATCTGACCAACATCAGCCCCACATCAGCTCCTGCCCCATAGATCTGACCCTCATCAGCCCCATAGCATCTCCCGCTCCATAGATCTTAACCGTATCAGCCCCACAGCAGCTCCTGCCCCATAGATCTGACCCACATCTGCACCACAGCAGCTCTTGCCCCATAGAACTGACCCACATCTGCCCCACAGCAGCTCCTGACCCATAGATCTGACCCACATCAACCCCACAGAAGCTCCTGCCCCATAGATCTGAACCACATCTGCCCCACAGCAGATTTTACCCCACAGATCTGACCCACATCAGCTCCCAGGAGATCTTGCCCCATAGATCTGACCCACATCTGCACCTCAGCGGCTCTTGCCCCATAGAACTGACCCACATCTGCCCCACAGCAGCTCCTGACCCATAGATCTGACCCACATCAACCCCACAGAAGCTCCTGCCCTATAGATCTGAACCACATCTGCCCCACAGCAGATTTTACCCCACAGATCTGACCCACATCAGCCCCCAGGAGATCCTGCCCCATAGACATGACCCACATCTGCCCCACACCATCTCCTGCCCCATAGATCTAACTCACATGTGCCCCACAGCAGCTCCTGCCCTATTGATCTGACCCACAGCAGCTTCTGCCCTATAGATCTGATTCAAATCTGCCCCACAGCAGCTCCTGCTCCATAGATCTGACCCACATGTGCCCCAGAGCAGCTCTGCCTCATTGATTTGATCCACATCAGCCCCACAGGAGATCCTGCCCCATAGAACTGACCCACATCAGCCCCACTGCAGCTCCTGCCCTATAGATCTGACCAACATCAGCCCCACATCAGCTCCTGCCCCATAGATCTGACCCTCATCAGCCCCATAGCATCTCCCGCTCCATAGATCTTAACCGTATCAGCCCCACAGCAGCTCCTGCCCCATAGATCTGACCCACATCTGCACCACAGCAGCTCTTGCCCCATAGAACTGACCCACATCTTCCCCACAGCAGCTCCTGACCCATAGATCTGACCCACATCAACCCCACAGAAGCTCCTGCCCCATAGATCTGAACCACATCTGCCCCACAGCAGATTTTACCCCACAGATCTGACCCACATCAGCCCCCAGGAGATCCTGCCCCATAGATCTGACCCACATCTGCCCCACACCATCTCCTGCCCCATAGATCTAACTCACATGTGCCCCACAGCAGCTCCTGCCCATAGATCTGACCCACATCAACCCCACAGAAGCTCCTGCCCCATAGATCTGAACCACATCTGCCCCACAGCAGATTTTACCCCACAGATCTGACCCACATCAGCCCCCAGGAGATCTTGCCCCATAGATCTGACCCACATCTGCACCACAGCGGCTCTTGCCCCATAGAACTGACGCACATCTGCCCCACACCATCTCCTGCCCCATAGATCTGACCCACATCAACCCCACAGCAGCTCCTGCTCCATAGATCTGACCCACAGCAGCTCCTGCCCTATAGATCTGATTCAAATCTGCCCCACAGCAGCTCCTGCTCCATAGATCTGACCCACATCAGCCCCTCTGCAGCTCCTGCCCTATAGATCTGACCAACATCAGCCCCACATCAGCTCCTGCCCCATAGATCTGACCCTCATCAGCCCCATAGCATCTCACGCTCCATAGATCTTAACCGTATCAGCCCCACAGCAGCTCCTGCCCCATAGATCTGACCCACATCTGCACCACAGCAGCTCTTGCCCAATAGAACTGACCCACATCTGCCCCACAGCAGCTCCTGACCCATAGATCTGACCCACATCAACCCCACAGAAGCTCCTGCCCCATAGATCTGAACCACATCTGCCCCACAGCAGATTTTACCCCACAGATCTGACCCACATCAGCCCCCAGGAGATCCTGCCCCATAGATCTGACCCACATCTGCCCCACACCATCTCCTGCCCCATAGATCTAACTCACATGTGCCCCACAGCAGCTCCTGCTCCATAGATCTGACCCACATGTGCCCCAGAGCATCTCCTGCTTCATAGAACTGACCCACAGCAGCCACAGCAGCTCCTGACCTATAGATCTTACCCACATCTGACGCACAGCAGCCCCTGCCCCATAGATCTGACCCACATCTGCCCCACAGCAGCTCCTGCCCCATAGAACTGACCCACATCTGCCCCACAGCAGCTCCTGCCCCATAGAACTGTCCCAAATCTGCCCCACACCATCTCCTGCCCCATAGATCTAACTCACATGTGCCCCACAGCAGCTCCTGCCCATAGATCTGACCCACAGAAGCTCCTGCCCTATAGATCTGATTCAAATCTGCCCCACAGCAGCTCCTGCCCCATAGATCTGACCCACATGTGCCCCAGAGCAGCTCTGCCCCATTGATTTGACCCACATCAGCCCCACAGGAGATCCTGCCCCATATATCTGACCCACATCAACCCCACAGAAGCTCCTGCCCCATAGATCTGAACCACATCTGCCCCACAGCAGATTTTACCCCACAGATCTGACCCACATCAGCCCCCAGGAGATCTTGCCCCATAGATCTGACCCACATCTGCACCACAGCGGCTCTTGCCCCATAGAACTGACCCACATCTGCCCCACAGCAGCTCCTGACCCATAGATCTGACCCACATCAACCCCACAGAAGCTCCTGCCCCATAGATCTGAACCACATCTGCCCCACAGCAGATTTTACCCCACAGATCTGACCCACATCAGCCCCCAGGAAATCCTGCCCCATAGATCTGACCCACATCTGCCCCACAGCAGCTCCTGACCCATAGATCTGACCCACATCAACCCCACAGAAGCTCCTGCCCCATACATCTGAACCACATCTGCCCCACAGCAGATTTTACCCCACAGATCTGACCCACATCAGCCCCCAGGAGATCCTGCCCCATAGATCTGACCCACATCTGCCCCACACCATCTCCTGCCCCATAGATCTAACTCACATGTGCCCCACAGCAGCTCCTGCCCTAGAGATCTGACCCACAGCAGCTTCTGCCCTATAGATCTGATTCAAATCTGCCCCACAGCAGCTCCTGCCCCATAGATCTGACCCACATGTGCCCCAGAGCAGCTCTGCCCCATTGATTTGACCCACATCAGCCCCACAGGAGATCCTGCCCCATAGATCTGACCCACATCAGCCCCACTGCAGCTCCTGCCCTATAGATCTGACCAACATCAGCCCCACATCAGCTCCTGCCCCATAGATCTGACCCTCATCAGCCCCATAGCATCTCCCGCTCCATAGATCTTAACCGTATCAGCCCCACAGCAGCTCCTGCCCCATAGATCTGACCCACATCTGCACCACAGCAGCTCTTGCCCCATAGAACTGACCCACATCTGCCCCACAGCAGCTCCTGACCCATAGATCTGACCCACATCAACCCCACAGAAGCTCCTGCCCCATAGATCTGAACCACATCTGCCCCACAGCAGATTTTACCCCACAGATCTGACCCACATCAGCCCCCAGGAGATCCTGCCCCATAGATCTGACCCACATCTGCACCACAGCAGCTCTTGCCCCATAGAACTGACCCACATCTGCCCCACAGCAGCTCCTGACCCATAGATCTGACCCACATCAACCCAACAGCAGCTCCTGCTCCATAGATCTGACCCACAGCAGCTCCTGCCCTATAGATCTGATTCAAATCTGCCCCACAGCAGCTCCTGCTCCATAGGTCTGACCCACATGTGCCCCAGAGCAGCTCTGCCTCATTGATTTGACCCACATCAGCCCCACAAGAGATCCTACCCCATAGAACTGACCCACATCAGCCCCACTGCAGCTCCTGCCCTATAGATCTGATTCAAATCAGCCCCACATCAGCTCCTGCCCCATAGATCTGACCCTCATCAGCCCCATAGCATCTCCCGCTCCATAGATCTTAACCGTATCAGCCCCACAGCAGCTCCTGCCCCATAGATCTGACCCACATCTGCACCACAGCAGCTCTTGCCCCATAGAACTGACCCACATCTGCCCCACAGCAGCTCCTGACCCATAGATCTGACCCACATCAACCCCACAGAAGCTCCTGCCCCATAGATCTGAACCACATCTGCCCCACAGCAGATTTTACCCCACAGATCTGACCCACATCAGCCCCCAGGAGATCCTGCCCCATAGATCTGACCCACATCTGCCCCACACCATCTCCTGCCCCATAGATCTAACTCACATGTGCCCCACAGCAGCTCCTGCCCTAGAGATCTGACCCACAGCAGCTTCTGCCCTATAGATCTGATTCAAATCTGCCCCACAGCAGCTCCTGCCCCATAGATCTGACCCACATGTGCCCCAGAGCAGCTCTGCCCCATTGATTTGACCCACATCAGCCCCACAGGAGATCCTGCCCCATAGATCTGACCCACATCAGCCCCACTGCAGCTCCTGCCCTATAGATCTGACCAACATCAGCCCCACATCAGCTCCTGCCCCATAGATCTGACCCTCATCAGCCCCATAGCATCTCCCGCTCCATAGATCTTAACCGTATCAGCCCCACAGCAGCTCCTGCCCCATAGATCTGACCCACATCTGCCCCACAGCAGCCCCTGCCCCATAGAACTGACCCACATCTGCCCCACAGCAGCTCCTGACCCATAGATCTGACCCACATCAACCCCACAGCAGCTCCTGCTCCATAGATCTGACCACAGCAGCTCCTGCCCTATAGATCTGATTCAAATCTGCCCCACAGCAGCTCCTGCTCCATAGATCTGACCCACATCTGCACCACAGCGGCTCTTGCCCCATAGAACTGACCCACATCTGCCCCACAGCAGCTCCTGACCCATAGATCTGACCCACATCAACCCCACAGAAGCTCCTGCCCCATAGATCTGAACCACATCTGCCCCACAGCAGATTTTACCCCACAGATCTGACCCACATCAGCCCCCAGGAGATCCTGCCCCATAGATCTGACCCACATCTGCCCCACACCATCTCCTGCCCCATAGATCTAACTCACATGTGCCCCACAGCAGCTCCTGCCCTATAGATCTGACCCACAGCAGCTTCTGCCCTATAGATCTGATTCAAATCTGCCCCACAGCAGCTCCTGCCCCATAGATCTGACCCACATGTGCCCCAGAGCAGCTCTGCCCCATTGATTTGACCCACATCAGCCCCACAGGAGATTCTGCCCCATAGATCTGACCCACATCAGCCCCACTGCAGCTCCTGCCCTATAGATCTGACCAACATCAGCCCCACATCAGCTCCTGCCCCATAGATCTGACCCTCAACAGCCCCATAGCATCTCCCGCTCCATAGATCTTAACCGTATCAGCCCCACAGCAGCTCCTGCCCCATAGATCTGACCCACATCTGCACCACAGCAGCTCTTGCCCCATAGAACTGACCCACATCTGCCCCACAGCAGCTCCTGACCCATAGATCTGACCCACATCAACCCCACAGAAGCTCCTGCCCCATAGATCTGAACCACATCTGCCCCACAGCAGATTTTACCCCACAGATCTGACCCACATCAGCCCCCAGGAGATCCTGTCCCATAGATCTGACCCACATCTTCCCCACAGCAGCTCCTGACCAATAGATCTGACCCACATCAACCCCACAGAAGCTCCTGCCCCATAGATCTGAACCACATCTGCCCCACAGCAGATTTTACCCCACAGATCTGACCCACATCAGCCCCCAGGAGATCCTGCCCCATAGATCTGACCCACATCTGCCCCACACCATCTCCTGCCCCATAGATCTAACTCACATGTGCCCCACAGCAGCTCCTGCCCTATAGATCTGACCCACAGCAGCTCCTGCCCTATAGATCTCATTCAAATCTGCCCCACAGCAGCTCCTGCCCCATAGATTTGACCCACATGTGCCCCAGAGCAGCTCTGCCTCATTTATTTGACCCACATCAGCCCCACAGGAGATCCTGCCCCATAGAACTGACCCACATCAGCCCCACTGCAGCTCCTGCCCTATAGATCTGATTCAAATCTGCCCCACAGCAGCTCCTGCCCCATAGATCTGACCCACATGTGCCCCAGAGCAGCTCTGCCCCATTGATTTGACCCACATCAGCCCCACAGGAGATCCTGCCCCATAGATCTGACCCACATCAGCCCCACTGCAGCTCCTGCCCTATAGATCTGACCAACATCAGCCCCACATCAGCTCCTGCCCCATAGATCTGACCCTCATCAGCCCCATAGCATCTCCCGCTCCATAGATCTTAACCGTATCAGCCCCACAGCAGCTCCTGCCCTATAGATCTGACCCACATCTGCACCACAGCAGCTCTTGCCCCATAGAACTGACCCACATCTGCCCCACAGCAGCTCCTGACCCATAGATCTGACCCACATCAACCCCACAGCAGCTCCTGCTCCATAGATCTGACCCACAGCAGCTCCTGCCCTATAGATCTGATTCAAATCTGCCCCACAGCAGCTCCTGCTCCATAGATCTGACCCACATGTGCCCCAGAGCAGCTCTGCCTCATTGATTTGACCCACATCAGCCCCACAAGAGATCCTGCCCCATAGAACTGACCCACATCAGCCCCACTGCAACTCCTGCCCTATAGATCTGACCAACATCAGCCCCACATCAGCTCCTGCCCCATAGATCTGACCCTCATCAGCCCCATAGCATCTCCCGCTCCATAGATCTTAACCGTATCAGCCCCACAGCAGCTCCTGCCCCATAGATCTGACCCACATCTGCACCACAGCAGCTCTTCCCCCATAGATCTGACCCACATCTGCCCCACAGCAGCTCCTGACCCATAGATCTGACCCACATCAACCCCACAGCAGCTCCTGCTCCATAGATCTGACCACGGCAGCTCCTTCCCTATAGATCTGATTCAAATCTGCCCCACAGCAGCTCCTGCTCCATAGATCTGACCCACATCTGCACCACAGCGGCTCTTGCCCCATAGAACTGACCCACATCTGCCCCAAAGCAGCTCCTGACCCATAGATCTGACCCACATCAACCCCACAGAAGCTCCTGCCCCATAGATCTGAACCACATCTGCCCCACAGCAGATTTTACCCCACAGATCTGACCCACATCAGCCCCCAGGAGATCCTGCCCCATAGATCTGACCCACATCTGCCCCACACCATCTCCTGCCCCATAGATCTAACTCACATGTGCCCCACAGCAGCTCCTGCCCTATAGATCTGACCCACAGCAGCTTCTGCCCTATAGATCTGATTCAAATCTGCCCCACAGCAGCTCCTGCCCCATAGATCTGACCCACATGTGCCCCAGAGCAGCTCTGCCCCATTGATTTGACCCACATCAGCCCCACAGGAGATTCTGCCCCATAGATCTGACCCACATCAGCCCCACTGCAGCTCCTGCCCTATAGATCTGACCAACATCAGCCCCACATCAGCTCCTGCCCCATAGATCTGACCCTCAACAGCCCCATAGCATCTCCCGCTCCATAGATCTTAACCGTATCAGCCCCACAGCAGCTCCTGCCCCATAGATCTGACCCACATCTGCACCACAGCAGCTCTTGCCCCATAGAACTGACCCACATCTGCCCCACAGCAGCTCCTGACCCATAGATCTGACCCACATCAACCCCACAGAAGCTCCTGCCCCATAGATCTGAACCACATCTGCCCCACAGCAGATTTTACCCCACAGATCTGACCCACATCAGCCCCCAGGAGATCCTGTCCCATAGATCTGACCCACATCTTCCCCACAGCAGCTCCTGACCAATAGATCTGACCCACATCAACCCCACAGAAGCTCCTGCCCCATAGATCTGAACCACATCTGCCCCACAGCAGATTTTACCCCACAGATCTGACCCACATCAGCCCCCAGGAGATCCTGCCCCATAGATCTGACCCACATCTGCCCCACACCATCTCCTGCCCCATAGATCTAACTCACATGTGCCCCACAGCAGCTCCTGCCCTATAGATCTGACCCACAGCAGCTCCTGCCCTATAGATCTCATTCAAATCTGCCCCACAGCAGCTCCTGCCCCATAGATTTGACCCACATGTGCCCCAGAGCAGCTCTGCCTCATTTATTTGACCCACATCAGCCCCACAGGAGATCCTGCCCCATAGAACTGACCCACATCAGCCCCACTGCAGCTCCTGCCCTATAGATCTGATTCAAATCTGCCCCACAGCAGCTCCTGCCCCATAGATCTGACCCACATGTGCCCCAGAGCAGCTCTGCCCCATTGATTTGACCCACATCAGCCCCACAGGAGATCCTGCCCCATAGATCTGACCCACATCAGCCCCACTGCAGCTCCTGCCCTATAGATCTGACCAACATCAGCCCCACATCAGCTCCTGCCCCATAGATCTGACCCTCATCAGCCCCATAGCATCTCCCGCTCCATAGATCTTAACCGTATCAGCCCCACAGCAGCTCCTGCCCTATAGATCTGACCCACATCTGCACCACAGCAGCTCTTGCCCCATAGAACTGACCCACATCTGCCCCACAGCAGCTCCTGACCCATAGATCTGACCCACATCAACCCCACAGCAGCTCCTGCTCCATAGATCTGACCCACAGCAGCTCCTGCCCTATAGATCTGATTCAAATCTGCCCCACAGCAGCTCCTGCTCCATAGATCTGACCCACATGTGCCCCAGAGCAGCTCTGCCTCATTGATTTGACCCACATCAGCCCCACAAGAGATCCTGCCCCATAGAACTGACCCACATCAGCCCCACTGCAACTCCTGCCCTATAGATCTGACCAACATCAGCCCCACATCAGCTCCTGCCCCATAGATCTGACCCTCATCAGCCCCATAGCATCTCCCGCTCCATAGATCTTAACCGTATCAGCCCCACAGCAGCTCCTGCCCCATAGATCTGACCCACATCTGCACCACAGCAGCACTTGCCCCATAGAACTGACCCACATCTGCCCCACAGCAGCTCCTGACCCATAGAACTGACCCACATCTTCCCCACAGAAGCTCCTGACCAATAGATCTGACCCACATCAACCCCACAGAAGCTCCTGCCCCATAGATCTGAACCACATCTGCCCCACAGCAGATTTTGCCCCACAGATCTGACCCACCTCAGCCCCCAGGAGATCCTGCCCCATAGATCTGACCCACATCTGCCCCACACCATCTCCTGCCCCATAGATCTAACTCACATGTGCCCCACAGCAGCTCCTGCCCATAGATCTGACCCACAGCAGCTCCTGCCCTATAGATCTGATTCAAATCTGCCCCACAGCAGCTCCTGCCCCATAGATCTGACCCACATGTGCCCCAGAGCAGCTCTGCCCCATTGATTTGACCCACATCAGCCCCACAGGAGATCCTGCCCCATAGATCTGACCCACATCAGCCCCACTGCAGCTCCTGCCCTATAGATCTGACCAACATCAGCCCCACATCAGCTCCTGCCCCATAGATCTGACCCTCATCAGCCCCATAGCATCTCCCGCTCCATATATCTTAACCGTATCAGCCCCACAGCAGCTCCTGCCCCATAGATCTGACCCACATCTGCACCACAGCAGCTCTTGCCCCATAGAACTGACCCACATCTGCCCCACAGCAGCTCCTGACCCATAGATCTGACCCACATCAACCCCACAGAAGCTCCTGCCCCATAGATCTGAACCACATCTGCCCCACAGCAGATTTTACCCCACAGATCTGACCCACATCAGCCCCCAGGAGATCTTGCCCCATAGATCTGACCCACATCTGCACCACAGCGGCTCTTGCCCCATAGAACTGACCCACATCTGCCCCACAGCAGCTCCTGACCCATAGATCTGACCCACATCAATCCCACAGAAGCTCCTGCCCCATAGATCTGAACCACATCTGCCCCACAGCAGATTTTACCCCACAGATCTGACCCACATCAGCCCCCAGGAGATCCTGCCCCATAGATCTGACCCACATCTGCCCCACAGCAGCTCCTGACCCATAGATCTGACCCACATCAACCCCACAGAAGCTCCTGCCCCATAGATCTGAACCACATCTGCCCCACAGCAGATTTCACCCCACAGATCTGACCCACATCAGCCCCCAGGAGATCCTGCCCCATAGATCTGACCCACATCTGCCCCACACCATCTCCTGCCCCATAGATCTAACTCACATGTGCCCCACAGCAGATCCTGCTCCATAGATCTGACCCACAGCAGCTCCTGCCCTACAGATCTCATTCAAATCTGCCCCACAGCAGCTCCTGCTCCATAGATCTGACCCACATGTGCCCCAGAGCAGCTCTGCCTCATTGATTTGACCCACATCAGCCCCACAGGAGATCCTGCCCCATAGAACTGACCCACATCAGCCCCACTGCAGCTCCTGCCCTATAGATCTGACCAACATCAGCCCCACATCAGCTCCTGCCCCATAGATCTGACCCTCATCAGCCCCATAGCATCTCCCGCTCCATAGATCTTAACCGTATCAGCCCCACAGCAGCTCCTGCCCCATAGATCTGACCCACATGTGCACCACAGCAGCTCTTGCCCCATAGAACTGACCCACATCTGCCCCACAGCAGCTCCTGACCCATAGATCTGACCCACATCAACCCCACAGAAGCTCCTGCCCCATAGATCTGAACCACATCTGCCCCACAGCAGATTTTACCCCACAGATCTGACCCACATCAGCCCCCAGGAGATCCTGCCCCATAGATCTGACCCACATCTGCCCCACACCATCTCCTGCCCCATAGATCTAACTCACATGTGCCCCACAGCAGCTCCTGCTCCATAGATCTGACCCACAGCAGCTCCTGCCCTATAGATCTGATTCAAATCTGCCCCACAGCAGCTCCTGCTCCATAGATCTGACCCACATCAGCCCCACTGCAGCTCCTGCCCTATAGATCTGACCAACATCAGCCCCACATCAGCTCCTGCCCCATAGATCTGACCCTCATCATCCCCATAGCATCTCCCGCTCCATAGATCTTAACCGTATCAGCCCCACAGCAGCTCCTGCCCCATAGATCTGACCCACATCTGCACCACAGCAGCTCTTGCCCCATAGAACTGACCCACATCTGCCCCACAGAAGCTCCTGACCCATAGATCTGACCCACATCAACCCCACAGAAGCTCCTGCCCCATAGATCTGAACCACATCTGCCCCACAGCAGATTTTACCCCACAGATCTGACCCACATCAGCCCCCAGGAGATCCTGCCCCATAGATCTGACCCACATCTGCCCCACACCATCTCCTGCCCCATAGATCTAACTCACATGTGCCCCACAGCAGCTCCTGCTCCATAGATCTGACCCACAGCAGCTCCTGCCCTATAGATCTGATTCAAATCTGCCCCACAGCAGCTCCTGCTCCATAGATCTGACCCACATGTGCCCCAGAGCAGCGTTGCTCCATTGATTTGACCCACATCAGCCCCACAGCATCTCCTGCCCCATAGAACTGACCCACAGCAACCAAAGCAGCTCCTGACCTATAGATCTGACCCACATCTGACCCACAGCAGCTCCTGCCCCATAGATCTGACCCACATCTGCCCCACAGCAGCCCCTGCCCCATAGATCTGACCCACATCTGCCCCACAGCATCTCCTGCCCCATAGAACAGACCCACAGCAGCCACAGCAGCTCCTGACCTATAGATCTGACACACATCTGACCCACAGCAGCTCCTGCCCCATAGATCTGAACCACATCTGCCCCACAGCAGATCCTGCCCCATAGAACTGACCCACATCTGCCCCACAGCAGCTCCTGACCCATAGATCTGACCCACATCAATCCCACAGAAGCTCCTGCCCCATAGATCTGAACCACATCTGCCCCACAGCAGATTTTACCCCACAGATCTGACCCACATCAGCCCCCAGGAGATCCTGCCCCATAGATCTGACCCACATCTGCCCCACACCATCTCCTGCCCCATAGATCTAACTCACATGTGCCCCACAGCAGCTCCTGCCCATAGATCTGACCCACAGCAGCTCCTGCCCTATAGATCTGATTCAAATCTGCCCCACAGCAGCTCCTGCCCCATAGATCTGACCCACATGTGCCCCAGAGCAGCTCTGCCCCATTGATTTGACCCACATCAGCCCCACAGGAGATCCTGCCCCATAGATCTGACCCACATCAGCCCCACTGCAGCTCCTGCCCTATAGATCTGACCAACATCAGCCCCACATCAGCTCCTGCCCCATAGATCTGACCCTCATCAGCCCCATAGCATCTCCCGCTCCATAGATCTTAACCGTATCAGCCCCACAGCAGCTCCTGCCCCATAGATCTGACCCACATCTGCACCACAGCAGCTCTTGCCCCATAGAACTGACCCACATCTGCCCCACAGCAGCTCCTGACCCATAGATCTGACCCACATCAACCCCACAGCAGCTCCTCCTCCATAGATCTGACCCACAGCAGCTCCTGCCCTATAGATCTGATTCAAATCTGCCCCACAGCAGCTCCTGCTCCATAGATCAGACCCACATGTACCCCAGAGCAGCTCTGCCTCATTGATTTGACCCACATCAGCCCCACAGGATATCCTGCCCATAGAACTGACCCACATCAGCCCCACTGCAGCTCCTGCCCCATAGATCTGAACCACATCTGCCCCACAGCAGATTTTACCCCACAGATCTGACCCACATCAGCCCCCAGGAGATCCTGCCCCATAGATCTGACCCACATCTGCCCCACAGCAGCTCCTGACCCATAGATCTGACCCACATCAACCCCACAGAAGCTCCTGCCCCATAGATCTGAACCACATCTGCCCCACAGCAGATTTTACCCCACAGATCTGACCCACATCAGCCCCCAGGAGATCCTGCCCCATAGATCTGACCCACATCTGCCCCACACCATCTCCTGCCCCATAGATCTAACTCACATGTGCCCCACAGCAGATCCTGCTCCATAGATCTGACCCACAGCAGCTCCTGCCCTACAGATCTCATTCAAATCTGCCCCACAGCAGCTCCTGCTCCATAGATCTGACCCACATGTGCCCCAGAGCAGCTCTGCCTCATTGATTTGACCCACATCAGCCCCACAGGAGATCCTGCCCCATAGAACTGACCCACATCAGCCCCACTGCAGCTCCTGCCCTATAGATCTGACTAACATCAGCCCCACATCAGCTCCTGCCCCATAGATCTGACCCTCATCATCCCCATAGCATCTCCCGCTCCATAGATCTTAACCGTATCAGCCCCACAGCAGCTCCTGCCCCATAGATCTGACCCACATGTGCACCACAGCAGCTCTTGCCCCATAGAACTGACCCACATCTGCCCCACAGCAGCTCCTGACCCATAGATCTGACCCACATCAACCCCACAGAAGCTCCTGCCCCATAGATCTGAACCACATCTGCCCCACAGCAGATTTTACCCCACAGATCTGACCCACATCAGCCCCCAGGAGATCTTGCCCCATAGATCTGACCCACATCTGCCCCACACCATCTCCTGCCCCATAGATCTAACTCACATGTGCCCCACAGCAGCTCCTGCTCCATAGATCTGACCCACAGCAGCTCCTGCCCTATAGATCTGATTCAAATCTGCCCCACAGCAGCTCCTGCTCCATAGATCTGACCCACATGTGCCCCAGAGCAGCGTTGCTCCATTGATTTGACCCACATCAGCCCCACAGCATCTCCTGCCCCATAGAACTGACCCACAGCAACCAAAGCAGCTCCTGACCTATAGATCTGACCCACATCTGACCCACAGCAGCTCCTGCCCCATAGATCTGACCCACATCTGCCCCACAGCAGCCCCTGCCCCATAGATCTGACCCACATCTGCCCCACAGCATCTCCTGCCCCATAGAACAGACCCACAGCAGCCACAGCAGCTCCTGACCTATAGATCTGACACACATCTGACCCACAGCAGCTCCTGCCCCATAGATCTGAACCACATCTGCCCCACAGCAGATCCTGCCCCATAGAACTGACCCACATCTGCCCCATAGCAGCTCCTGACCCATAGATCTGACCCACATCAACCCCACAGAAGCTCCTGCCCCATAGATCTGAACCACATCTGCCCCACAGCAGATTTTACCCCACAGATCTGACCCACATCAGCCCCCAGGAGATCCTGCCCCATAGATGTGACCCACATCTGCCCCACACCATCTCCTGCCCCATAGATCTAACTCACATGTGCCCCACAGCAGCTCCTGCCCATAGATCTGACCCACAGCAGCTCCTGCCCTATAGATCTGATTCAAATCTGCCCCACAGCAGCTCCTGCTCTATAGATCTGACCCACATGTGCCCCAGAGCAGCTCTGCCCCATTGATTTGACCCACATCAGCCCCACAGGAGATCCTGCCCCATAGATCTGACCCACATCTGCCCCACACCATCTCCTGCCCCATAGATCTAACTCACATGTGCCCCACAGCATCTCCTGCTCCATAGATCTGACCCACAGCAGCTCCTGCCCCATAGATCTGACCCTCATCAGCCCCATAGCATCTCCCGCTCCATAGATCTTAACCGTATCAGCCCCACAGCAGCTCCTGCCCCATAGATCTGACACACATCTGACCCACAGCAGATCCTGCCCCATAGAATTGACCCACATCTGCCCCACAGCAGCTCCTGACACATAGATCTGACCCACATCAACCCCACAGAAGCTCCTGCCCCATAGATCTGAACCACATCTGCCCCACAGCAGATTTTACCCCACAGATCTGACCCACATCAGCCCCCAGGAGATCCTGCCCCATAGATCTGACCCACATCTGCCCCACACCATCTCCTGCCCCATAGATCTGACCCACATCAACCCCACAGCAGCTCCTGCCCATAGATCTGACCCACAGCAGCTTCTGCCCTATAGATCTGATTCAAATCTGCCCCACAGCAGCTCATGCTCCATAGATCTGACCCACATGTGCCCCAGAGCAGCTCTGCCCCATTGATTTGACCCACATCAGCCCCACAGGAGATCCTGCCCCATAGATCTGACCCACATCAGCCCCACTGCAGCTCCTGCCCTATAGATCTGACCAACATCAGCCCCACATCAGCTCCTGCCCCATAGATCTGACCCTCATCAGCCCCATAGCATCTCCCGCTCCATAGATCTTAACCGTAACAGCCCCACAGCAGCTCCTGCCCCATAGATCTGAACCACATCTGCCCCACAGCAGATTTTACCACACCGATCTGACCCACATCAGCCCCCAGGAGATCTTGCCCCATAGATCTGACCCACATCTGCAACACAGCGGCTCTTGCCCCATAGAACTGACCCACATCTGCCCCACAGCAGCTCCTGACCCATAGATCTGACCCACATCAACCCCACAGAAGCTCCTGCCCCATAGATCTGAACCACATCTGCCCCACAGCAGATTTTACCCCACAGATCTGACCCACATCAGCCCCCAGGAGATCCTGCCCCATAGATCTGATTCACATCTGCCCCACACCATCTCCTGACCCATAGATCTGACCCACATCAACCCCACAGAAGCTCCTGCCCATAGATCAGAACCACATCTGCCCCACAGCAGATTTTACCCCACAGATCTGACCCACATCAGCCCCCAGGAGATCCTGCCCCATAGATCTGACCCACATCTGCCACACACCATCTCCTGCCCCATAGATCTAATTCACATGTGCCCCACAGCAGCTCCTGCCCATATATCTGACCCACAGCAGCTCCTGCCCTATAGATCTGATTCAAATCTGCCCCACAGCAGCTCCTGCCCCATAGATCTGACCCACATGTGCCCCAGAGCAGCTCTGCTCCATTGATTTGACCCACATCAGCCCCACAGGAGATCCTGCCCCATAGATCTGACCCACATCAGCCCCACTGCAGCTCCTGCCCTATAGATCTGACCAACATCAGCCCCACATCAGCTCCTGCCCCATAGATCTGACCCTCATCAGCCCCATAGCATCTCCCGCTCCATAGATCTTAACCGTATCAGCCCCACAGCAGCTCCTGCCCCATAGATCTGACCCACATCTGCACCACAGAAGCTCTTGCCCCATAGAACTGACCCACATCTGCCCCACAGCAGCTCCTGACCCATAGATCTGACCCACATCAACCCCACAGCAGCTCCTCCTCCATAGATCTGACCCACAGCAGCTCCTGCCCTATAGATCTGATTCAAATCTGCCCCACAGCAGCTCCTGCCCCATAGATCTGACCCACATGTGCCCCAGAGCAGCTCTGCCTCATTGATTTGACCCACATCAGCCCCACAGGAGATCCTGCCCCATAGAACTGACCCACATCAGCCCCACTGCAGCTCCTGCCCCATAGATCTGAACCACATCTGCCCCACAGCAGATTTTACCCCACAGATCTGACCCACATCAGCCCCCAGGAGATCCTGCCCCATAGATCTGACCCACATCTGCCCCACAGCAGCTCCTGACCCATAGATCTGACCCACATCAACCCCACAGAAGCTCCTGCCCCATAGATCTGAACCACATCTGCCCCACAGCAGATTTTACCCCACAGATCTGACCCACATCAGCCCCCAGGAGATCCTGCCCCATAGATCTGACCCACATCTGCCCCACACCATCTCCTGCCCCATAGATCTAACTCACATGTGCCCCACAGCAGATCCTGCTCCATAGATCTGACCCACAGCAGCTCCTGCCCTACAGATCTCATTCAAATCTGCCCCACAGCAGCTCCTGCTCCATAGATCTGACCCACATGTGCCCCAGAGCAGCTCTGCCCCATTGATTTGACCCACATCAGCCCCACAGGAGATCCTGCCCCATAGAACTGACCCACATCAGCCCCACTGCAGCTCCTGCCCTATAGATCTGACCAACATCAGCCCCACATCAGCTCCTGCCCCATAGATCTGACCCTCCTCAGCCCCATAGCATCTCCCCCTCCATAGATCTTAACCGTATCAGCCCCACAGCAGCTCCTGCCCCATAGATCTGACCCACATCTGCACCACAGCAGCTCTTGCCCCATAGAACTGACCCACATCTGCCCCACAGCAGCTCCTGACCCATAGATCTGACCCACATCAACCCCACAGAAGATCCTGCCCCATAGATCTGAACCACATCTGCCCCACAGCAGATTTTACCCCACAGATCTGACCCACATCAGCCCCCAGGAGATCCTGCCCCATAGATCTGACCCACATCTGCCCCACACCATCTCCTGCCCCATAGATCTAACTCACATGTGCCCCACAGCAGCTCCTGCTCCATAGATCTGACCCACAGCAGCTCCTGCCCTATAGATCTGATTCAAATCTGCCCCACAGCAGCTCCTGCTCCATAGATCTGACCCACATGTGCCCCAGAGCAGCGTTGCTCCATTGATTTGACCCACATCAGCCCCACAGCATCTCCTGCCCCATAGAACTGACCCACAGCAACCAAAGCAGCTCCTGACCTATAGATCTGACCCACATCTGACCCACAGCAGCTCCTGCCCCATAGATCTGACCCACATCTGCCCCACAGCAGCCCCTGCCCCATAGATCTGACCCACATCTGCCCCACAGCATCTCCTGCCCCATAGAACAGACCCACAGCAGCCACAGCAGCTCCTGACCTATAGATCTGACACACATCTGACCCACAGCAGCTCCTGCCCCATAGATCTGAACCACATCTGCCCCACAGCAGATCCTGCCCCATAGAACTGACCCACATCTGCCCACAGCAGCTCCTGACCCATAGATCTGACCCACATCAACCCCACAGAAGCTCCTGCCCCATAGATCTGAACCACATCTGCCCCACAGCAGATTTTACCCCACAGATCTGACCCACATCAGCCCCCAGGAGATCCTGCCCCATAGATCTGACCCACATCTGCCCCACACCATCTCCTGCCCCATAGATCTAACTCACATGTGCCCCACAGCAGCTCCTGCCCTAAGATCTGACCCACAGCAGCTCCTGCCCTATAGATCTGACCCACATCTGCCCCACAGCATCTCCTGCCCCATAGAACTGACCCACAGCAGCCACAGCAGCTCCTGACCTATAGATCTGACCCACATCTGACCCACAGCAGCTCCTGCCCCACAGATCTGACCCACATCTGCCCCACACCATCTCCTGCCCCATAGATCTAACTCACATGTGCCCCACAGCAGCTCCTGCTCCATAGATCTGACCCACAGCAGCTCCTGCCCTATAGATCTGATTCAAATCTGCCCCACAGCAGCTCCTGCTCCATAGATCTGACCCACATGTGCCCCAGAGCAGCGTTGCTCCATTGATTTGACCCACATCAGCCCCACAGCATCTCCTGCCCCATAGAACTGACCCACAGCAACCAAAGCAGCTCCTGCCCTATAGATCTGACCCACATCAGCCCCACTGCAGCTCCTGCCCTATAGATCTGACCCACATCAGCCCCACAGCATCTCCTGCCCCATAGAACTGACCCACAGCAACCAAAGCAGCTCCTGCCCTATAGATCTGACCAACATCAGCCCCACATCAACTCCTGCCCCATAGATCTGACCCTCCTCAGCCCCATAGCATCTCCCGCTCCATAGATCTTAACCGTATCAGCCCCACAGCAGCTCCTGCCCCTTAGATCTGACCCACATCTGCACCACAGCAGCTCTTGCCCCATAGAACTGACCCACATCTGCCCCATAGCAGCTCCTGACCCATAGATCTGACCCACATCAACCCCACAGAAGCTCCTGCCCCATAGATCTGAACCACATCTGCCCCACAGCAGATTTTACCCCACAGATCTGACCCACATCAGCCCCCAGGAGATCCTGCCCCATAGATGTGACCCACATCTGCCCCACACCATCTCCTGCCCCATAGATCTAACTCACATGTGCCCCACAGCAGCTCCTGCCCATAGATCTGACCCACAGCAGCTCCTGCCCTATAGATCTGATTCAAATCTGCCCCACAGCAGCTCCTGCTCTATAGATCTGACCCACATGTGCCCCAGAGCAGCTCTGCCCCATTGATTTGACCCACATCAGCCCCACAGGAGATCCTGCCCCATAGATCTGACCCACATCAGCCCCACTGCAGCTCCTGCCCTATAGATCTGACACACATCTGACCCACAGCAACACCTGCCCCATAGATCTGAACCACATCTGCCCCACAGCAGATCCTGCCCCATAGAATTGACCCACATCTGCCCCACAGCAGCTCCTGACCCATAGATCTGACCCACATCAACCCCACAGAAGCTCCTGCCCCATAGATCTGAACCACATCTGCCCCACAGCAGATTTTACCCCACAGATCTGACCCACATCAGCCCCCAGGAGATCCTGCCCCATAGATCTGACCCACATCTGCCCCACACCATCTCCTGCCCCATAGAACTGACCCACAGCAACCAAAGCAGCTCCTGCCCTATAGATCTGACCCACATCAGCCCCACATCAACTCCTGCCCCATAGATCTGACCCTCCTCAGCCCCATAGCATCTCCCGCTCCATAGATCTTAACCGTATCAGCCCCACAGCAGCTCCTGCCCCATAGATCTGACCCACATCTGCACCACAGCAGCTCTTGCCCCATAGAACTGACCCACATCTGCCCCACAGCAGCTCCTGACCCATAGATCTGACTCACATCAACCCCACAGCAGCTCCTGCTCCATAGATCTGACCCACAGCAGCTCCTGCCCTATAGATCTCATTCAAATCTGCCCCACAGCAGCTCCTGCTCCATAGATCTGACCCACATGTGCCCCAGAGCAGCTCTGCCCCATTGATTTGACCCACATCAGCCCCTCAGGAGATCCTGCCCCATAGATCTGACCCACATCAGCCCCACTGCAGCTCCTGCCCTATAGATCTGACCAACATCAGCCCCACATCAGCTCCTGCCCCATAGATCTGAACCTCATCAGCCCCATAGCATCTCCCGCTCCATAGATCTTAACCGTATCAGCCCCACAGCAGCTCCTGCCCCATAGATCTGACCCACATCTGCACCACAGCAGCTCTTGCCCCATAGAACTGACCCACATCTGCCCCACAGCAGCTCCTGACCCATAGATCTGACCCACATCAACCCCACAGAAGCTCCAGCCCCATAGATCAGAACCACATCTGCCCCACAGCAGATTTTACCCCACAGATCTGACCCACATCAGCCCCCAGGAGATCTTGCCCCATGGATCTGACCCACATCTGCACCACAGCGGCTCTTGCCCCATAGAACTGACCCACATCTGCCCCACAGCAGCTCCTGACCCATAGATCTGACCCACATCAACCCCACAGAAGCTCCTGCCCCATAGATCTGAACCACATCTGCCCCACAGCAGATTTTACCCCACAGATCTGACCCACATCAGCCCCCAGGAGATCCTGGCCCATAGATCTGACCCACATCTTCCCCACAGAAGCTCCTGACCCATAGATCTGACCCACATCAACCCCACAGAAGCTCCTGCCCCATAGATCTGAACCACATCTGCCCCACAGCAGATTTTACCCCACAGATCTGACCCACATCAGCCCCCAGGAGGTCCTGCCCCATAGATCTGACCCACATCTGCCCCACAGCAGCTCCTGACCCATAGATCTGACCCACATCAACCCCACAGAAGCTCCTGCCCCATAGATCTGAACCACATCTGCCCCACAGCAGATTTTACCCCACAGATCTGACCCACATCAGCCCCCAGGAGATCCTGCCCCATAGATCTGACCCACATCTGCCCCACACCATCTCCTGCCCCATAGATCTAACTCACATATGCCCCACAGCAGCTCCTGCCCTATAGATCTGATTCAAATCTGCCCCACAGCAGCTCCTGCTCCATAGATCTGACCCACATGTGCCCCAGAGCAGCTCTGCCCCATTGATTTGACCCACATCAGCCCCACAGGAGATCCTGCCCCATAGAACTGACCCACATCAGCCCCACTGCAGCTCCTGCCCTATAGATCTGACCAACATCAGCCCCACATCAGCTCCTGCCCCATAGATCTGACCCTCATCAGCCCCATAGCATCTCCCGCTCCATAGATCTTAACCGTATCAGCCCCACAGCAGCTCCTGCCCCATAGATCTGACCCACATCTGCACCACAGCAGCTCTTGCCCCATAGAACTGACCCACATCTGCCCCACAGCAGCTCCTGACCCATAGATCTGACCCACATCAACCCCACAGAAGCTCCTGCCCCATAGATCTGAACAACATCTGCCCCACAGCAGATTTTACCCCACAGATCTGACCCACATCAGCCCCCAGGAGATCTTGCCCCATAGATCTGACCCACATCTGCACCACAGCGGCTCTTGCCCAATAGAACTGACCCACATCTGCCCCACAGCAGCTCCTGACCCATAGATCTGACCCACATCAACCCCACAGATGCTCCTGCCCCATAGATCTGAACCACATCTGCCCCACAGCAGATTTTACCCCACAGATCTGACCCACATCAGCCCCCAGGAGATCCTGCCCAATAGATCTGACCCACATCTGCCCCACACCATCTCCTGCCCCATAGATCTAACTCACATGTGCCCCACAGCAGCTCCTGCTCCATAGATCTGACCCACAGAAGCTCCTGCCCTATAGATCTCATTCAAATCTGCCCCACAGCAGCTCCTGCTCCATAGATCTGACCCACATGTGCCCCAGAGCAGCTCTGCCTCATTGATTTGACCCACATCAGCCCCACATGAGATCCTGCCCCATAGAACTGACCCACATCAGCCCCACTGCAGCTCCTGCCCTATAGATCTGACCAACATCAGCCCCACATCAGCTCCTGCCCCATAGATCTGACCCTCATCAGCCCCATAGCATCTCCCGCTCCATAGATCTTAACCGTATCAGCCCCACAGCAGCTCCTGCCCCATAGATCTGACCCACATCTGCACCACAGCAGCTCTTGCCCCATAGAACTGACCCACATCTGCCCCACAGCAGCTCCTGACCCATAGATCTGACCCACATCAACCCCACAGCAGCTCCTGCTCCATAGATCTGACCCACAGCAGCTCCTGCCCTATAGATCTGATTCAAATCTGCCCCACAGCAGCTCCTGCTCCATAGATCTGACCCACATGTGCCCCAGAGCAGCTCTGCCTCATTGATTTGACCCACATCAGCCCCACAAGAGATCCTGCCCCATAGAACTGACCCACATCAGCCCCACTGCAGCTCCTGCCCTATAGATCTGACCAACATCAGCCCCACATCAGCTCCTGCCCCATAGATCTGACCCTCATCAGCCCCATAGCATCTCCCGCTCCATAGATCTTAACCGTATCAGCCCCACAGCAGCTCCTGCCCCATAGATCTGACCCACATCTGCACCACAGCAGCTCTTGCCCCATAGAACTGACCCACATCTGCCCCACAGCAGCTCCTGACCCATAGATCTGACCCACATCAACCCCACAGAAGCTCCTGCCCCATAGATCTGAACCACATCTGCCCCACAGCAGATTTTACCCCACAGATCTGACCCACATCAGCCCCCAGGAGATCCTGCCCCATAGATCAGACCCACATCTGCCCCACACCATCTCCTGCCCCATAGATCTAACTCACATGTGCCCCACAGCAGCTCCTGCCCTAGAGACCTGACCCACAGCAGCTTCTGCCCTATAGATCTGATTCAAATCTGCCCCACAGCAGCTCCTGCTCCATAGATCTGACCCACATGTGCCCCAGAGCAGCTCTGCCCCATTGATTTGACCCACATCAGCCCCACAGGAGATCCTGCCCCATAGATCTGACCCACATCTGCACCACAGCAGCTCTTGCCCCATAGAACTGACCCACATCTGCCCCACAGCAGCTCCTGACCCATAGATCTGACCCACATCAACCCCACAGAAGCTCCTGCCCCATAGATCTGAACCACATCTGCCCCACAGCAGATTTTACCCCACAGATCTGACCCACACCAGCCCCCAGGAGATCCTGCCCCAAAGATCTGACCCACATCTGCCCCACAGCAGCTCCTGACCAATAGATCTGACCCACATCAACCCCACAGAAGCTCCTGCCCCATAGATCTGAACCACATCTGCCCCACAGCAGATTTTACCCCACAGATCTGACCCACCTCAGCCCCCAGGAGATCCTGCCCCATAGATCTGACCCACATCTGCCCCACACCATCTCCTGCCCCATAGATCTAACTCACATGTGCCCCACAGCAGCTCCTGCTCCATAGATCTGACCCACAGCAGCTCCTGCCCTATAGATCTCATTCAAATCTGCACCACAGCAGCTCCTGCCCCATAGATCTGACCCACATGTGCCCCAGAGCAGCTCTGCCTCATTTATTTGACCCACATCAGCCCCACAGGAGATCCTGCCCCATAGAACTGACCCACATCAGCCCCACTGCAGCTCCTGCCCTATAGATCTGACCAACATCAGCCCCACATCAGCTCCTGCCCCATAGATCTGACCCTCATCAGCCCCATAGCATCTCCCGCTCCATAGATCTTAACCGTATCAGCCCCACAGCAGCTCCTGCCCCATAGATCTGACCCACATCTGCACCACAGCAGCTCTTGCCCCATAGAACTGACCCACATCTGCCCCACAGCAGCTCCTGACCCATAGATCTGACCCACATCAACCCCACAGCAGCTCCTGCTCCATAGATCTGACCCACAGCAGCTCCTGCCCTATAGATCTGATTCAAATCTGCCCCACAGCAGCTCCTGCTCCATAGATCTGACCCACATCTGCACCACAGCGGCTCTTGCCCCATAGAACTGACCCACATCTGCCCCAAAGCAGCTCCTGACCCATAGATCTGACCCACATCAACCCCACAGAAGCTCCTGCCCCATAGATCTGAACCACATCTGCCCCACAGCAGATTTTACCCCACAGATCTGACCCACATCAGCCCCCAGGAGATCCTGCCCCATAGATCTGACCCACATCTGCCCCACACCATCTCCTGCCCCATAGATCTAACTCACATGTGCCCCACAGCAGCTCCTGCCCATAGATCTGACCCACAGCAGCTCCTGCCCTATAGATCTGATTCAAATCTGCCCCACAGCAGCTCCTGCCCCATAGATCAGACCCACATGTGCCCCAGAGCAGCTCTGCCCCATTGATTTGACCCACATCAGCCCCACAGGAGATCTTGCCCCATAGATCTGACCCACATCAGCCCCACTGCAGCTCCTGCCCTATAGATCTGACCAACATCAGCCCCACATCAGCTCCTGCCCCATAGATCTGACCCTCATCAGCCCCATAGCATCTCCCGCTCCATAGATCTTAACCGTATCAGCCCCACAGCAGCTCCTGCCCTATAGATCTGACCCACATCTGCACCACAGCAGCTCTTGCCCCATAGAACTGACCCACATCTGCCCCACAGCAGCTCCTGACCCATAGATCTAACCCACATCAACCCCACAGAAGCTCCTGCCCCATAGATCTGAACCACATCTGCCCCACAGCAGATTTTACCCCACAGATCTGACCCACATCAGCCCCCAGGAGATCTTGCCCCATAGATCTGACCCACATCTGCCCCACACCATCTCCTGCCCCATAGATCTAACTCACATGTGCCCCACAGCAGCTCCTGCTCCATAGATCTGACCCACAGCAGCTCCTGCCCTATAGATCTGATTCAAATCTGCCCCACAGCAGCTCCTGCTCCATAGATCTGACCCACATCTGCACCACAGCAGCTCTTGCCCCATAGAACTGACCCACATCTGCCCCACAGCAGCTCCTGACCCATAGATCTGACCCACATCAACCCCACAGAAGCTCCTGCCCCATAGATCTGAACCACATCTGCCCCACACCATCCCCTGCCCCATAGATCTAACTCACATGTGCCCCACAGCAGCTCCTGCCCATAGATCTGACCCACAGCAGCTCCTGCCCTATAGATCTAACTCACATGTGCCCCACAGCAGCTCCTGCTCATAGATCTGACCCACAGCAGCTCTTGCCCTATAGATCTGACCCACATCTGCACCACAGCAGCTCTTGCCCCATAGAACTGACCCACATCTGCCCCACAGCAGCTCCTGACCCATAGATCTGACCCACATCAACCCCACAGAAGCTCCTGCCCCATAGATCTGAACCACATCTGCCCCACAGCAGATTTTACCCCACAGATCTGACCCACATCAGCCCCCAGGAGATCTTGCCCCATAGATCTGACCCACATCTGCACCACAGCGGCTCTTGCCCCATAGAACTGACCCACATCTGCCCCACAGCAGTTCCTGACCCACAGATCTGACCCACATCAATCCCACAGAAGCTCCTGCCCCATAGATCTGAACCACATCTGCCCCACAGCAGATTTTACCCCACAGATCTGACCCACATCAACCCCCAGGAGATCCTGCCCCATAGATCTGACCCACATCTGCCCCACACCATCTCCTGCCCCATAGATCTAACTCACATGTGCCCCACAGCAGCTCCTGCCCATAGATCTGACCCACAGCAGCTCCTGCCCTATAGATCTGATTCAAATCTGCCCCACAGCAGCTCCTGCCCCATAGATCTGACCCACATGTGCCCCAGAGCAGCTCTGCCCCATTGATTTGACCCACATCAGCCCCACAGGAGATCCTGCCCCATAGATCTGACCCACATCAGCCCCACTGCAGCTCCTGCCCTATAGATCTGACCAACATCAGCCCCACATCAGCTCCTGCCCCATAGATCTGACCCTCATCAGCCCCATAGCATCTCCCGCTCCATAGATCTTAACCGTATCAGCCCCACAGCAGCTCCTGCCCCATAGATCTGACCCACATCTGCACCACAGCAGCTCTTGCCCCATAGAACTGACCCACATCTGCCCCACAGCAGCTCCTGACCCATAGATCTGACCCACATCAACCCCACAGAAGCTCCTGCCCCATAGATCTGAACCACATCTGCCCCACAGCAGATTTTACCCCACAGATCTGACCCACATCAGCCCCCAGGAGATCTTGCCCCATAGATCTGACCCACATCTGCACCACAGCGGCTCTTGCCCAATAGAACTGACCCACATCTGCCCCACAGCAGCTCCTGACCCATAGATCTGACCCACATCAACCCCACAGAAGCTCCTGCCCCATAGATCTGAACCACATCTGCCCCACAGCAGATTTTACCCCACAGATCTGACCCACATCAGCCCCCAGGAAATCCTGCCCCATAGATCTGACCCACATCTGCCCCACAGCAGCTCCTGACCCATAGATCTGACCCACATCAACCCCACAGAAGCTCCTGCCCCATCGATCTGAACCACATCTGCCCCACAGCAGATTTTACCCCACAGATCTGACCCACATCAGCCCCCAGGAGATCCTGCCCCATAGATCTGACCCACATCTGCCCCACACCATCTCCTGCCCCATAGATCTAACTCACATGTGCCCCACAGCAGCTCCTGCCCATAGATCTGACCCACAGCAGCTCCTGCCCTATAGATCTGATTCAAATCTGCCCCACAGCAGCTCCTGCCCCATAGATCTGACCCACATCTGCCCCACACCATCTCCTGCCCCATAGATCTAACTCACATGTGCCCCACAGCAGCTCCTGCCCATAGATCTGACCCACAGCAGCTCCTGCCCTATAGATCTCATTCAAATCTGCCCCACAGCAGCTCCTGCCCCATAGATCTGACCCACATGTGCCCCAGAGCAGCTCTGCCCCATTGATTTGACCCACATCTGCCCCACAGGAGATCCTGCCCCATAGATCTGACCCACATCAGCCCCACTGCAGCTCCTGCCCTATAGATCTGACCAACATCAGCCCCACATCAGCTCCTGCCCCATAGATCTGACCCTCATCAGCCCCATAGCATTTCCCGCTCCATAGATTTCAAACACATCTGCCCCACAGCAGCTCCTGCCTCATAGATCTGACCCACATCTGCACCACAGCAGCTCTTGCCCCATAGAACTGACCCACATCTGCCCCACAGCAGATCCTGACCCATAGAGCTGACCCACATCAACCCCACAGCAGCTCCTGCTCCATAGATCTGACCCACAGCAGCTCCTGCCCTATAGATCTGATTCAAATCTGCCCCACAGCAGCTCCTGCTCCATAGATCTGACCAACATGTGCCCCAGAGCAGCTCTCCCCCATTGATTTGACCCACATCAGCCCCACAGGAGATCCTGCCCCACAGAACTGACCCACATCTGCCGCACAGCAGCTCCTGACCCATAGATCTGACCCACATCAACCCCACAGAAGCTCCTGCCCCATAGATCTGAACCACATCTGCCCCACAGCAGATTTTACCCCACAGATCTGACCCACATCAGCCCCCAGGAGATCCTGCCCCATAGATCTGACCCACATCTGCCCCACACCATCTCCTGCCCCATAGATCTAACTCACATGTGCCCCACAGCAGCTCCTGCCCATAGATCTGATTCAAATCTGCCCCACAGCAGCTCCTGCTCCATAGATCTGACCCACATCTGCACCACAGAAGCTCTTGCCCCATAGAACTGACCCACATCTGCCCGACAGCAGCTCCTGACCCATAGATCTGACCCACATCAACCCCACAGCAGCTCCTCCTCCATAGATCTGACCCACAGCAGCTCCTGCCCTATAGATCTGATTGAAATCTGACCCACAGCAGCTCCTGCTCCATAGATCTGACCCACATGTGCCCCAGAGCAGCTCTGCCTCATTGATTTGACCCACATCAGCCCCACAGGAGATCCTGCCCCATAGAACTGACCCACATCAGCCCCACTGCAGCTCCTGCCCTATAGATCTGACCAACATCAGCCCCACATCAGCTCCTGCCCCATAGATCTGACCCTCATCAGCCCCATAGCATCTCCCGCTCCATAGATCTTAACCGTATCAGCCCCACAGCAGCTCCTGCCCCATAGATCTGACCCACATCTGCACCACAGCAGCTCTTGCCCCATAGAACTGACCCACATCTTCCCCACTGCAGCTCCTGACCCATAGATCTGACCCACATCAACCCCACAGAAGCTCCTGCCCCATAGATCTGAACCACATCTGCCCCACAGCAGATTTTACCCCACAGATCTGACCCACATCAGCCCCCAGGAGATCCTGCCCCATAGATCTGACCCACATCTGCCCCACACCATCTCCTGCCCCATAGATCTGACCCACATGTGCCCCACAGCAGCTCCTGCCCATAGATCTGACCCACATCAACCCCACAGAAGCTCCTGCCCCATAGATCTGAACCACATCTGCCCCACAGCAGATTTTACCCCACAGATCTGACCCACATCAGCCCCCAGGAGATCTTGCCCCATAGATCTGACCCACATCTGCACCACAGCGGCTCTTGCCCCATAGAACTGACGCACATCTGCCCCACACCATCTCCTGCCCCATAGATCTGACCCACATCAACCCCACAGCAGCTCCTGCTCCATAGATCTGACCCACAGCAGCTCCTGCCCTATAGATCTGATTCAAATCTGCCCCACAGCAGCTCCTGCTCCATAGATCTGACCCACATCAGCCCCACTGCAGCTCCTGCCCTATAGATCTGACCAACATCAGCCCCACATCAGCTCCTGCCCCATAGATCTGACCCACATCTGCACCACAGCAGCTCTTGCCCCATAGAACTGACCCACATCTGCCCCACAGCAGCTCCTGACCCATAGATCTGACCCACATCAACCCTACAGAAGCTCCTGCCCCATAGATCTGAACCACATCTGCCCCACAGCAGATTTTACCCCACAGATCTGACCCACATCAGCCCCCAGGAGATCCTGCCCCATAGATCTGCCCCACATCTGCCCCACACCATCTCCTGCCCCATAGATCTAACTCACATGTGCCCCACAGCAGCTCCTGCTCCATAGATCTGACCCACATGTGCCCCAGAGCAGCGTTGCTCCATTGATTTGACCCACATCAGCCCCACAGCATCTCCTGCCCCATAGAACTGACCCACAGCAACCAAAGCAGCTCCTGACCTATAGATCTGACCCACATCTGACCGACAGCAGCTCCTGCCACATAGATCTGACCCACATCTGCCCCACAGCAGCCCCTGCCCCATAGATCTGACCCACATCTGCCCCACAGCATCTCCTGCCCCATAGAACAGACCCACAGCAGCCACAGCAGCTCCTGACCTATAGATCTGACACACATCTGACCCACAGCAGCTCCTGCCCCATAGATCTGAACCACATCTGCCCCACAGCAGATCCTGCCCCATAGAACTGACCCACATCTGCCCACAGCAGCTCCTGACCCATAGATCTGACCCACATCAACCCCACAGAAGCTCCTGCCCCATAGATCTGAACCACATCTGCCCCACAGCAGATTTTACCCCACAGATCTGACCCACATCAGCCCCCAGGAGATCCTGCCCCATAGATCTGACCCACATCTGCACCACAGCGGCTCTTGCCCCATAGAACTGACCCACATCTGCCCCAAAGCAGCTCCTGACCCATAGATCTGACCCACATCAACCCCACAGAAGCTCCTGCCCCATAGATCTGAACCACATCTGCCCCACAGCAGATTTTACCCCACAGATCTGACCCACATCAGCCCCCAGGAGATCCTGCCCCATAGATCTGACCCACATCTGCCCCACACCATCTCCTGCCCCATAGATCTAACTCACATGTGCCCCACAGCAGCTCCTGCCCTAAGATCTGACCCACATCTGCCCCACTGAATCTCCTGCCCCATAGAACTGACCCACAGCAGCCACAGCAGCTCCTGACCTATAGATCTGACCCACAGCAGCGCCTGCCATATAGATCTGATTCAAATCTGCCCCACAGCAGCTCCTGCTCCATAGATCTGACCCACATGTGCCCCACAGCAGCTCTGCCCCATTGATTTGACCCACATCAGCCCCACAGGAGATCCTGCCGCTTAGATCTGACCCACATCAGCCCCACTGCAGCTCCTGCCCTATAGATCTGACCAACATCAGCCCCACATCAGCTCCTGCCCCATAGATCTGACCCTCATCAGCCCCATAGCATCTCCCGCTCCATAGATCTTAACCGTATCAGCCCCACAGCAGCTCCTGCCCCATAGATCTGACCCACATCTGCACCACAGCAGCTCTTGCCCCATAGAACTGACCCACATCTGCCCCACAGCAGCTCCTGACCCATAGATCTGACCCACATCAACCCCACAGAAGCTCCTGCCCCATAGATCTGAACCACATCTGCCCCACAGCAGATTTTACCCCACAGATCTGACCCACATCAGCCCCCAGGAGATCCTGCCCCATAGATCTGACCCACATCTGCCCCACACCATCTCCTGCCCCATAGATCTAACTCACATGTGCCCCACAGCAGCTCCTGCCCTAAGATCTGACCCACATCTGCCCCACTGCATCTCCTGCCCCATAGAACTGACCCACAGCAGCCACAGCAGCTCCTGACCTATAGATCTGACCCACATCTGACCCACAGCAGCTCCTGCCCCACAGATCTGACCCACATCTGCCCCACACCATCTCCTGCCCCATGGATCTAACTCACATGTGCCCCACAGCAGCTCCTGCTCCATAGATCTGACCCACAGCAGCTCCTGCCCTATAGATCTGATTCAAATCTGCCCCACAGCAGCTCCTGCTCCATAGATCTGACCCACATGTGCCCCAGAGCAGCGTTGCTCCATTGATTTGACCCACATCAGCTTCACAGCATCTCCTGCCCCATAGAACTGACCCACAGCAAACAAAGCAGCTCCTGCCCTATAGATCTGACCCACATCAGCCCCACTGCAGCTCCTGCCTTATAGATCTGACCCACATCAGCCCCACTGCAGCTCCTGCCCTATAGATCTGACCAACATCAGCCCCACATCAACTCCTGCCCCATAGATCTGACCCTCCTCAGCCCCATAGCATCTCCCGCTCCATAGATCTTAACCGTATCAACCCCACAGCAGCTCCTGCTCCATAGATCTGACCCACAGCAGCTCCTGCCCTATAGATCTGATTCAAATCTGCCCCACAGCAGCTCCTGCTCTATAGATCTGACCCACATGTGCCCCAGAGCAGCTCTGCCCCATTGATTTGACCCACATCAGCCCCACAGGAGATCCTGCCCCATAGATCTGACCCACATCTGCCCCACACCATCTCCTGCCCCATAGATCTAACTCACATGTGCCCCACAGCAGCTCCTGCTCCATAGATCTGACCCACAGCAGCTCCTGCCCTATAGATCTGATTCAAATCTGCCCCACAGCACCTCCTGCTCCATAGATCTGACCCACATCAGCCCCACTGCAGCTCCTGCCCTATAGATCTGACACACATCTGACCCACAGCAGCTCCTGCCCCATAGATCTGACCCACATCTACCCCACAGCAACACCTGCCCCATAGATCTGAACCACATCTGCCCCACAGCAGATCCTGCCCCATAGAATTGACCCACATCTGCCCCACAGCAGCTCCTGACCCATAGATCTGACCCACATCAACCCCACAGAAGCTCCTGCCCCATAGATCTGAACCACATCTGCCCCACAGCAGATTTTACCCCACAGATCTGACCCACATCAGCCCCCAGGAGATCCTGCCCCATAGATCTGACCCACATCTGCCCCACACCATCTCCTGCCCCATAGATCTAACTCACATGTGCCCCACAGCAGCTCCTGCTCCATAGATCTGACCCACATGTGCACCAGAGCAGCTCTGCCCCATTGATTTGACCCACATCAGCCCCACAGCATCTCCTGCTTCATAGAACTGACCCACAGCAGCCACAGCAGCTCCTGACCTATAGATCTGACCCACATCTGACCCACAGCAGCCCCTGCCCCATAGATCTGACCCACATCTGCCCCACAGCAGCCCCTGCCCCATAGATCTGACCCACATCTGCCCCACAGCAGCCCCTGCCCCATAGATCTGACCCACATCTGCCCCACAGCAGCTCCTGCCCCATAGAACTGACCCACATCTACCCCACAGCAGCCCCTGCCCCATAGATCTGACCCACATCTGCCCCACAGCAGCTCCTGCCCCATAGAACTGACCCAAATCTGCCCCACACCATCTCCTGCCCCATAGATCTAACTCACATGTGCCCCACAGCAGCTCCTGCTCCATAGATCTGACCCACAGCAGCTCCTGCCCTATAGATCTGATTCAAATCTGCCCCACAGCAGCTCCTGCTCCATAGATCTGACCCACATCAGCCCCACTGCAGCTCCTGCCCTATAGATCTGACCAACATCAGCCCCACATCAGCTCCTGCCCCATAGATCTGACCCTCATCAGCCCCATAGCATCTCCCGCTCCATAGATCTTAACCGTATCAGCCCCACAGCAGCTCCTGCCCCATAGATCTGACCCACATCTGCACCACAGCAGCTCTTGCCCCATAGAACTGACCCACATCTGCCCCACAGCAGCTCCTGCTCCATAGATCTGACCCACAGCAGCTCCTGCCCTATAGATCTGATTCAAATCTGCCCCACAGCAGCTCCTGCTCCATAGATCTGACCCACAGCAGCTCCTGCCCTATAGATCTGATTCAAATCTGCCCCACATCAGCTCCTGCCCCATAGATCTGACCCTCCTCAGCCCCATAGCATCTCCCGCTACATAGATCTTAACCGTATCAGCCCCACAGCAGCTCCTGCCCCTTAGATCTGACCCACATCTGCACCACAGCAGCTCTTGCCCCATAGAACTGACCCACATCTGCCCCACAGCAGCTCCTGACCCATAGATCTGACCCACATCAACCCCACAGAAGCTCCTGCCCCATAGATCTGAACCACATCTGCCCCACAGCAGATTTTACCCCACAGATCTGACCCACATCAGCCCCCAGGAGATCCTGCCCCATAGATCTGACCCACATCTGCCCCACACCATCTCCTGCCCCATAGATCTAACTCACATGTGCCCCACAGCAGCTCCTGCTCCATAGATCTGACCCACAGCAGCTCCTGCCCTATAGATCTGATTCAAATCTGCCCCACAGCAGCTCCTGCTCCATAGATCTGACCCACATGTGCCCCAGAGCAGCTCTGCCCCATTGATTTGACCCACATCAGCCCCACTGCAGCTCCTGCCCTATAGATCTGACCCACATCAGCCCCACTGCAGCTCCTGCTCTATACATCTCACCAACATCAGCCCCACATCAGCCCCTGCCCCATAGATCTGACCCACATCTGCCCCACAGCAGCTCCTGCCCCATAGAACTGACCCAAATCTGCCCCACACCATCTCCTGCTCCATAGATCTGACCCACATGTGCCCCAGAGCAGCTCTGCCCCATTGTTTTGACCCACATCAGCCGCACAGCATCTCCTGCTTCATAGAACTGACCCACAGCAGCCACAGCAGCTCCTGACCTATAGATCTGACCCACATCTGACCCACAGCAGCCCCTGCCCCATAGATCTGACCCACATCTGCCCCACAGCAGCCCCTGCCCCATAGATCTGACCCACATCTGCCCCACAGCAGCTCCTGCCCCATAGATCTAACTCACATGTGCCCCACAGCAGCTCCTGCTCCATAGATCTGCCCCACATCTGCCCCACAGCAGCTCCTGCCCCATAGATCTGACCCACATCTGCACCACAGCAGCTCTTGCCCCATAGAACTGACCCACATCTGCCCCACAGCAGCTCCTGACCCATAGATCTGACCCACATCAACCCCACAGAAGCTCCTGCCCCATAGATCTGAACCACATCTGCCCCACAGCAGATTTTACCCCACAGATCTGACCCACATCAGCCCCCAGGAGATCCTGCCCCATAGATCTGACCCACATCTGCCCCACACCATCTCCTGCCCCATAGATCTAACTCACATGTGCCCCACAGCAGCTCCTGCCCTAAGATCTGACCCACAGCAGCGCCTGCCTTATAGATCTGATTCAAATCTGCCCCACAGCAGCTCCTGCTCCATAGATCTGACCCACATGTGCCCCAGAGCAGCGTTGCTCCATTGATTTGACCCACATCAGCCCCACAGCATCTCCTGCCCCATAGAACTGACCCACAGCAACCAAAGCAGCTCCTGACCCATAGATCTGACCCACATCTGACCCACAGCAGCTCCTGCCCCATAGATCTGACCCACATCTGCCCCACAGCAGCCCCTGCCCCATAGATCTGACCCACATCTGCCCCACAGCATCTCCTGCCCCATAGAACTGACCCACAGCAGCCACAGCAGCTCCTGACCTATAGATCTGACACACATCTGACCCACAGCAGCTCCTGCCCCATAGATCTGACCCACATCTGCCCCACAGCAACACCTGCCCCATAGATCTGAACCACATCTGCCCCACAGCAGATCCTGCCCCATAGAACTGACCCAAATCTGCCCCACAGCAGCTCCTGACCCATAGATCTGACCCACATCAACCCCACAGAAGCTCCTGCCCCATAGATCTGAACCACATCTGCCCCACAGCAGATTTTACCCCACAGATCTGACCCACATCAGCCCCCAGGAGATCCTGCCCCATAGATCTGACCCACATCTGCCCCACACCATCTCCTGCCCCATAGATCTGACCCACATGTGCCCCAGAGCAGCTCTGCCCCATTGATTTGACCCACATCAGCCCCACAGCATCTCCTGCTTCATAGAACTGACCCACAGCAGCCACAGCAGCTCCTGACCTATAGATCTGACCCACATCTGACGCACAGGAGCCCCTGCCCCATAGATCTGACCCACATCTGCCCCACAGCAGCCCCTGCCCCATAGATCTGACCCACATCTGCCCCACAGCAGCCCCTGCCCCATAGATCTGACCCACATCTGCCCCACAGCAGCTCCTGCCCCATAGAACTGACCCAAATCTGCCCCACACCATCTCCTGCCCCATAGATCTAACTCACATGTGCCCCACAGCAGCTCCTGCTCCATAGATCTGACCCACATGTGCCCCAGAGCAGCTCTGCCCCATTGATTTGACCCACATCAGCCCCACAGGAGATCCTGCCGCTTAGATCTGACCCACATCAGCCCCACTGCAGCTCCTGCCCTATAGATCTGACCCACATCAGCCCCACTGCAGCTCCTGCCTCATAGATCTGACCAACATCAGCCCCACATCAGCTCCTGCCAAATAGATCTGACCCTCCTCAGCCCCATAGCATCTCCCGCTCCATAGATCTTAACCGTATCAGCCCCACAGCAGCTCCTGCCCCTTAGATCTGACCCACATCTGCACCACACCATCTCCTGCCCCATAGATCTAACTCACATGTGCCCCACAGCAGCTCCTGCATCATAGATCTGACCCACAGCAGCTCCTGCCCTATAGATCTGATTCAAATCTGCCCCACAGCAGCTCCTGCTCCATAGATCTGACCCACATCAGCCCCACTGCAGCTCCTGCCCTATAGATCTGACCAACATCAGCCCCACATCAGCTCCTGCCCCATAGATCTGACCCTCATCAGCCCCATAGCATCTTCCGCTCCATAGATCTTAACCGTATCAGCCCCACAGCAGCTGCTGCCCCATAGATCTATCCCACATCTGCACCACAGCAACTCTTGCCCCATAGAACTGACCCACATCTGCCCCACAGCAGCTCCTGACCCATAGATCTGACCCACATCAACCCCACAGAAGCTCCTGCCCCATAGATCTGAACCACATCTGCCCCACAGCAGATTTTACCCCACAGATCTGACCCACATCAGCCTCCAGGAGATCCTGCCCCATAGATCTGACCCACATCTGCCCCACACCATCTCCTGCCCCATAGATCTAACTCACATGTGCCCCACAGCAGCTCCTGCTCCATAGATCTGACCCACAGCAGCTCCTGCCCTATAGATCTGATTCAAATCTGCCCCACAGCAGCTCCTGCTCCATAGATCTGACCCACATCTGCCCCACAGCAGCCCCTGCCCCATAGATCTGACCCACATCTGCCCCACAGCATCTCCTGCCCCATAGAACTGACCCACAGCAGCCACAGCAGCTCCTGACCTATAGATCTGACCCACATTTGACCCACAGCAGCTCCTGCCCCATAGATCTGACCCACATCTACCCCACAGCAACACCTGCCCCATAGATCTGACCCACATCTGCCCCACACCATCTCCTGCCCCATAGATCTAACTCACATGTGCCCCACAGCAGCTCCTGCTCCATAGATCTGACCCACAGCAGCTCCTGCCCTATAGATCTGATTCAAATCTGCCCCACAGCAGCTGCTGCTCCATAGATCTGACCCACATCTGCCCCACAGCAGCCCCTGCCCCATAGATCTGACCCACATCTGCCCCACAGCATCTCCTGCCCCATAGAACTGACCCACAGCAGCCACAGCAGCTCCTGACCTATAGATCTGACCCACATTTGACCCACAGCAGCTCCTGCCCCATAGAACTGACCCACATCTGCCCCACAGCAGCTCCTGACCCATAGATCTGACCCACATCAACCCCACAGAAGCTCCTGCCCCATAGATCTGAACCACATCTGCCCCACAGCAGATTTTACCCCACAGATCTGACCCACATCAGCCCCCAGGAGATCCTGCCCCATAGATCTGACCCACATCTGCCCCACACCATCTCCTGCCCCATAGATCTAACTCACATGTGCCCCACAGCAGCTCCTGCTCCATAGATCTGACCCACAGCAGCTCCTGCCCTATAGATCTGATTCAAATCTGCCCCACAGCAGCTCCTGCTCCATAGATCTGACCCACATCAGCCCCACTGCAGCTCCTGCCCTATAGATCTGACCAACATCAGCCCCACATCAGCTCCTGCCCCATAGATCTGACCCTCATCATCCCCATAGCATCTCCCGCTCCATAGATCTTAACCGTATCAGCCCCACAGCAGCTCCTGCCCCATAGATCTGACCCACATCTGCACCACAGCAGCTCTTGCCCCATAGAACTGACCCACATCTGCCCCACAGCAGCTCCTGACCCATAGATCTGACCCACATCAACCCCACAGAAGCTCCTGCCCCATAGATCTGAACCACATCTGCCCCACAGCAGATTTTACCCCACAGATCTGACCCACATCAGCCCCCAGGAGATCCTGCCCCATAGATCTGACCCACATTTGCCCCGCACCATCTCCTGCCCCATAGATCTAACTCACATGTGCCCCACAGCAGTTCCTGCTCCATAGATCTGACCCACAGCAGCTCCTGCCCTATAGATCTGATTCAAATCTGCCCCACAGCAGCTCCTGCTCCATAGATCTGACCCACATGTGCCCCAGAGCAGCTCTGCCTCATTGATTTGACCCACATCAGCCCCACAGGAGATCCTGCCCCATAGAACTGACCCACAGCAACCAAAGCAGCTCCTGACCTATAGATCTGACCCACATCTGACCCACAGCAGCTCCTGCCCCATAGATCTGACCCACATCTGCCCCACAGCAGCCCCTGCCCCATAGATCTGACCCACATCTGCCCCACAGCATCTCCTGCCCCATAGAACTGACCCACAGCAGCCACAGCAGCTCCTGACCTATAGATCTGACACACATCTGACCCACAGCAGCTCCTGCCCCACAGATCTGACCCACATCTGCCCCACACCATCTCCTGCCCCATAGATCTAACTCACATGTGCCCCACAGCAGCTCCTGCTCCATAGATCTGACCCACAGCAGCTCCTGCCCTATAGATCTGATTCAAATCTGCCCCACAGCAGCTCCTGCTCCATAGATCTGACCCACATGTGCCCCAGAGCAGCGCTGCTCCATTGATTTGACCCACATCAGCCCCACAGCATCTCCTGCCCCATAGAACTGACCCACAGCAACCAAAGCAGCTCCTGCCCTATAGATCTGACCCACATCAGCCCCAGTGCAGCTCCTGCCCTATAGATCTGACCCACATCAGCCCCATAGCATCTCCCGCTCCATAGATCTTAACCGTATCAGCCCCACAGCAGCTCCTGCCCCATAGATCTGACCCACATCTGCACCACAGCAGTTCCTAACCCATAGATCTGACCCACATCATCCCACAGAAGCTCCTGCCCCATAGATCTGAACCACATCTGCCCCACAGCAGATTTTACCCCACAGATCTGACCCACATCAGCCCCCAGGAGATCCTGCCCCATAGATCTGACCCACATCTGCCCCACACCATCTCCTGCCCCATAGATCTAACTCACATGTGCCCCACAGCAGCTCCTGCTCCATAGATCTGACCCACAGCAGCTCCTGCCCTATAGATCTGATTCAAATCTGCCCCACAGCAGCTCCTGCCCTATAGATCTGACCCACATGTGCCCCAGAGCAGCTCTGCCCCATTGATTTGACCCACATCAGCCCCACAGCATCTCCTGCTTCATAGAACTGACCCACAGCAGCCACAGCAGCTCCTGACCTATAGATCTGACCCACATCTGACGCACAGCAGCCCCTGCCCCATAGATCTGACCCACATCTGCCCCACAGCAGCCCCTGCCCCATAGATCTGACCCACATCTGCCCCACAGCTGCCCCTGCCCCATAGATCTGAACCACATCTGCCCCACAGCAGCTCCTGCCCCATAGAACTGACCCACATCTGCCCCACAGCAGCTCCTGCCCCATAGAACTGACCCAAATCTGCCCCCACCATCTCCTGCCCCATAGATCTAACTCACATGTGCCCCACAGCAGCTCCTGCCCTAAGATCTGACCCACAGCAGCGCCTGCCCTATAGATCTGATTCAAATCTGCCCCACAGCAGCTCCTGCTCCATAGATCTGACCCACATGTGCCCCAGAGCAGCTCTGCCCCATTGATTTGACCCACATCAGCCCCACAGGAGATCCTGCCGCTTAGATCTGACCCACATCAGCCCCACTGCAGCTCCTGCCCTATAGATCTGACCCACATCAGCCCCACTGCAGCTCCTGCCCTATAGATCTGACCAACATCAGCCCCACATCAGCTCCTGCCCCATAGATCTGACCCTCATCAGCCCCATAGCATCTCCCGCTCCATAGATCTTAACCGTATCAGCCCCACAGCAGCTCCTGCCCCTTAGATCTGACCCACATCTGCACCACAGCAGCTCTTGCCCCATAGAACTGACCCACATCTGCCCCACAGCAGCTCCTGACCCATAGATCTGACCCACATCAACCCCACAGAAGCTCCTGCCCCATAGATCTGAACCACATCTGCCCCACAGCAGATTTTACCCCACAGATCTGACCCACATCAGCCCCCAGGTGATCCTGCCCAATAGATCTGACCCACATCTGCCCCACACCATCTCCTGCCCCATAGATCTAACTCACATGTGCCCCACAGCAGCTCCTGCTCCATAGATCTGACCCACAGCAGCTCCTGCCCTATAGATCTGATTCAAATCTGCCCCACAGCAGCTCCTGCTCTATAGATCTGACCCACATGTGCCCCAGAGGAGCTCTGCCCCATTGATTTGACCCACATCAGCCCCACAAGAGATCCTGCCCCATAGATCTGAACCACATCTGACCCACACCATCTCCTGCCCCATAGATCTAACTCACATGTGCCCCACAGCAGCTCCTGTTCCATAGATCTGACCCACAGCAGCTCCTGCCCTATAGATCTGATTCAAATCTGCCCCACAGCAGCTCCTGCTCCATAGATCTGACCCACATCAGCCCCACTGCAGCTCCTGCCCTATAGATCTGACCAACATCAGCCCCACATCAGCTCCTGCCCCATAGATCTGACCCTCATCAGCCCCATAGCATCTCCCGCTCCATAGATCTTAACCGTATCAGCCCCACAGCAGCTCCTGCCCCATAGATCTGACCCACATCTGCACCACAGCAGCTCTTGCCCCATAGAACTGACCCACATCTGCCCCACAGCAGCTCCTGACCCATAGATCTGACCCACATCAACCCCACAGAAGCTCCTGCCCCATAGATCTGAACCACATCTGCCCCACAGCAGATTTTACCCCACAGATCTGACCCACATCAGCCCCCAGGAGATCCTGCCCCATAGATCTGACCCACATCTGCCCCACACCATCTCCTGCCCCATAGATCTAACTCACATGTGCCCCACAGCAGCTCCTGCTCCATAGATCTGACCCACAGCAGCTCCTGCCCTATAGATCTGATTCAAATCTGCCCCACAGCAGCTCCTGCTCCATAGATCTGACCCACATCAGCCCCACAGCAGCTCCCACACCATAGATCTGACCCACATCTGCCACACACCATCTCCTACCCCATAGATCTTACCCACTTCTGCCCCACAGCAGCTCCTACACCATAGATCTGACCCACATGTGCCCCAGAGCAGCTCTGCCCCATTGATTTGACCCACATCAGCCCCACAGGAGATCCTGCCCCATAGATCTGACCCACATCAGCCCCACTGCAGCTCCTGCCCTATAGATCTGACCAACATCAGCCCCACATCAGCTCCTGCCCCATAGATCTGACCCTCATCAGCCCCATAGCATCTCCCGCTCCATAGATCTTAACCGTATCAGCCCCACTGCACCTCCTGACCCATAGATCTGACCACATCTGCCCCACTGCAGCTCCTGCCCCATAGATCTGACCCAAATTTGCCCCACAGCAGATCCTGCCAAATAGATCTTAACCACAGCAGCTCCTGCCCCATAGATCTGACCCACATCAGCCCCACAGCAGCTCCCACACCATAGATCTGACCCACATCTGCCACACACCATCTCCTACCCCATAGATCTTACCCACTTCTGCCCCACAGCAGCTCCTGCCCCATAGCTCTGACCCACATCTGCACCACAGCAGCTCCTCCCCATAGATCTAACAACCATCAGCCTCACAGCAGCTCCTGCCTCATAGATAAGCCCTACATCTGCCCCACAGCAGCTCCTGCACCATAGATCTGACCCACATCTGCAACACAGCAGCTCCTGCCCCATAGATCTGACCAACATCAGGCCCACATCTGTTCATGCCCCATAGATCTGCCCCACAACAGCTCCTGCCCCATAGATCTGACCTACATTTGTCACACAGCAGCTCCTGCCCCATAGATCTGCGTCACTTGGACCCCACAGCAGCCTTCGCCCAATAGATCTGACCCACATCAGCCCCACAGCAGCTCCTGCCCCATAGATCTGACCCACATCAGCCCCACAGCAGCTCCTGCCCCATAGATCTGACCCAAATCTGCCCCACAGCAGCTCCTGCCTCATAGATCTGACCCAAGACAGCCCCACAGCAGCTCCTGCCTTATAGATATGACCCCCATCAGCCCCACAGCAGCTTCTACCCCATAGATCTGACCCACATGTGCTCCACTGCAGCTCCAGTCCCGTAGATCTGACCCACAGCAGCCCATGCCCCATAGATCTGACCCTCATCAGCCACACAGCAGCTCCTGACCCATACATCTGACCCAAATCTGCCCCACACCATCTCCTGCCCCATAGATCTAACTCACATGTGCCCCACAGCAGCTCCTGCCCATAGATCTGACCCATATCAGCCCCACAGCAGCTCCTGCCCCATAGATCTGACACACATCATATGTAAAGCAGCTGCTGCCCAATAGATATGACCCACAGCAGCTTCAGCCCCAATGATCTGACCCACAGCAGCCCCACAGCAGTTCCTGCCCTAAAGATCTGACGTACATCATCTCCACTGCAGCTCCTGACCCATAGATCTGACCACATCTGCCCCACTGCTGCTCCTGCCCCATAGATCTGACCATAATCTGCCCCACAGCAGATCCTGCCAAATAGATCTTAACCACAGCAGCTCCTGCCCCATAGATCTGACCCACATCAGCCCCACAGCAGCTCCTACACCATAGATCTGACCCACATGTGCCCCAGAGCAGCTCTGCCTTATTGATTTGACCCACATCAGCTTCACAGCAGCTTCTACCCCATAGATCTGACCCACATGTGCTCCACTGCAGCTCCAGTCCCGTAGATCTGACCCACAGCAGACCATGCCCCATAGATCTGACCCTCATCAGCCACACAGCAGCTCCTGACCCATACATCTGACCCAAATCTGCCCCACACCATCTCCTGCCCCATAGATCTAACTCACATGTGCCCCACAGCAGCTCCTGCCCATAGATCTGACCCACAGCAGCTCCTGCCCCATAGATCTGACCCAAATCTGCCCCACAGCAGATCCTGCCAAATAGATCTTAACCACAGTCGCTCCTGCCCCATAGATCTGACCCACATCAGCCCCACAGCAGCTCCTACACAATAGATCTGACCCACATCTGCCACACACCATCTCCTACCCCATAGATCTTAATCACTTCTGACCCACAGCAGCTCCTACACCATAGATCTGACCCACATGTGCCCCAGAGCAGCTCTGCCCCATTGATTTGACCCACATCAGCCCCACAGGTGATCCTGCCCCATAGATCTGACCCACATCAGCCCCACTGCAGCTCCTGCCCTATAGATCTGACCAACATCAGCCCCACATCAGCTCCTGCCCCATAGATCTGACCCTCATCAGCCCCATAGCATCTCCCGCTCCATAGATCTTAACCGTATCAGCCCCACTGCACCTCCTGACCCATAGATCTGACCACATCTGCCCCACTGCTGCTCCTGCCCTATAGATCTGACCCAAATCTGCCCCACAGCAGATCCTGCCAAATAGATCTTAACCACAGCAGCTCCTGCCCCATAGATCTGACCCACATCAGCCCCACAGCAGCTCCCACACCATAGATCTGACCCACATCTGCCACACACCATCTCCTACCCCATAGATCTTACCCACTTCTGCCCCACAGCAGCTCCTGCCCCATAGCTCTGACCCACATCTGCACCACAGCAGCTCCTCCCCATAGATCTAACACCCATCAGCCTCACAGCAGCTCCTGCCTCATAGATAAGCCCTACATCTGCCCCACAGCAGCTCCTGCACCATAGATCTGACCCACATCTGTAACACAGCAGCTCCTGCCCCATAGATCTGACCAACATCAGGCCCACATCTGTTCCTGCCCCATAGATCTGCCCCACAACAGCTCCTGCCCCATAGATCTGACCTACATTTGTCACACAGCAGCTCCTGCCCCATAGATCTGCGTCACTTGCACCCCACAGCAGCCTTCGCCCAATAGATCTGATTCACATCAGCCCCACAGCAGCTCCTGCCCCATAGATCTGACCCACATCAGCCCCACAGCAGCTCCTGCCCCATAGATCTGACCCAAATCTGCCCCACAGCAGCTCCTGCCTCATAGATCTGACCCAAGTCAGCCCCACAGCAGCTCCTGCCTTATAGATATGACCCCCATCAGCCCCACAGCAGCTTCTACCCCATAGATCTGACCCACATGTGCTCCACTGCAGCTCCAGTCCCGTAGATCTGACCCACAGCAGACCATGCCCCATAGATCTGACCCTCATCAGCCACACAGCAGCTCCTGACCCATACATCTGACCCAAATCTGCCCCACACCATCTCCTGCCCCATAGATCTAACTCACATGTGCCCCACAGCAGCTCCTGCCCATAGATCTGACCCATATCAGCCCCACAGCAGCTCCTGCCCCATAGATCTGACACACATCATATGTAAAGCAGCTGCTGCCCAATAGATATGACCCACAGCAGCTTCAGCCCCAATGATCTGACCCACAGCAGCCCCACAGCAGCTCCTGCCCCAAAGATCTGACGTACATCATCTCCACTGCAGCTCCTGACCCATAGATCTGACCACATCTGCCCCACTGCTGCTCCTGCCCCATAGATCTGACCATAATCTGCCCCACAGCAGATCCTGCCAAATAGATCTTAACCACAGCAGCTCCTGCCCCATAGATCTGACCCACATCAGCCCCACAGCAGCTCCTACACCATAGATCTGACCCACATGTGCCCCAGAGCAGCTCTGCCTTATTGATTTGACCCACATCAGCCCCACAGGAGATCCTGCCCCATAGATCTGACCCACATCAGCCCCACTGCAGCTCCTGCCCTATAGATCTGACAAACATCAGCCCCACATCAGCTCCTGCCCCATAGATCTGACCCTCATCAGCCCCATAGCATCTCCCGCTCCATAGATCTTAACCGTATCAGCCCCACAGCAGCTCCTGCCCCATAGATCTGACCCACATCTGCACCACAGCAGCTCTTGCCCCATAGAACTGACCCACATCAGCCCCACAGCAGCTCCTGCCCCATAGATCTGACCCAAATCTGCCCCACAGCAGCTCCTGCCTCATAGATCTGACCCACGTCAGCCCCACAGCAGCTCCTGCCTTATAGATATGACCCCCATCAGCCCCACAGCAGCTTCTACCCCATAGATCTGACCCACATGTGCTCCACTGCAGCTCCAGTCCCGTAGATCTGACCCACAGCAGACCATGCCCCATAGATCTGACCCTCATCAGCCACACAGCAGCTCCTGACCCATACATCTGACCCAAATCTGCCCCACACCATCTCCTGCCCCATAGATCTAACTCACATGTGCCCCACAGCAGCTCCTGCCCATAGATCTGACCCTCAGCAGCTCCTGCCCTATAGATCTGATTCAAATCTGCCCCACAGCAGCTTTTGCTCCATAGATCTGACCCACATGTGCCCCACAGCAGCTCTGCCCCATAGATCTGACGTACATCATCTCCACTGCACCTCCTGACCCATAGATCTGACCACATCTGCCCTACTGCTGCTCCTGCCCCATAGATCTGACCCAAATCTGCCCCACAGCAGCTCCTGCCAAATAGATCTTAACCACAGTCGCTCCTGCCCCATAGATCTGACCCACATCAGCCCCACAGCAGCTCCTACACAATAGATCTGACCCACATCTGGCACACACCATCTCCTACCCCATAGATCTTACCCACTTCTGCCCCACAGCAGCTCCTGCTCCATAGATCTGACCCACATGTGCCCCAGAGCAGCTCTGCCCCATTGATTTGACCCACATCAGCCCCACAGGAGATCCTGCCCCATAGATCTGACCCACATCAGCCCCACTGCAGCTCCTGCCCTATAGATCTGACCAACATCAGCCCCACATCAGCTCCTGCCCCATAGATCTGACCCTCATCAGCCCCATAGCATCTCCCGCTCCATAGATCTTAACCGTATCAGCCCCACAGCAGCTCCTGACCCATAGATCTGACCCACATCTGCACCACATCTGCTCCTGCCTTTTAGATCTGACACACGTCAGCCCCACAGCAGCTCCTGCCTCATAGATCTGACCCACGTCAGCCCCACAGCAGCTCCTGCCTTATAGATATGACCCCCATCAGCCCCACAGCAGCTTCTACCCCATAGATCTGACCCACATGTGCTCCACTGCAGCTCCAGTCCCGTAGATCTGACCCACAGCAGACCATGCCCCATAGATCTGACCCTCATCAGCCACACAGCAGCTCCTGACCCATACATCTGACCCAAATCTGCCCCACACCATCTCCTGCCCCATAGATCTAACTCACATGTGCCCCACAGCAGCTCCTGCCCATAAATCTGACCCATATCAGCCCCACAGCAGCTCCTGCCCCATAGATCTGACACACATCATATGTAAAGCAGCTGCTGCCCAATAGATATGACCCACAGCAGCTTCAGCCCCAATGATCTGACCCACAGCAGCCCCACAGCAGCTCCTGCCCCATAGATCTGACGTACATCATCTCCACTGCACCTCCTGACCCATAGATCTGACCACATCTGCCCCACTGCTGCTCCTGCCCCATAGATCTGACCCAAATCTGCCCCACAGCAGATCCTGCCAAATAGATCTTAACCACAGCAGCTCCTGCCCCATAGATCTGACCCACATCAGCCCCACAGCAGCTCCTACACCATAGATCTGACCCACATGTGCCCCAGAGCAGCTCTGCCCCATTGATTTGACCCACATCAGCCCCACAGGAGATCCTGCCCCATAGATCTGACCCACATCAGCCCCACTGCAGCTCCTGCCCTATAGATCTGACCAACATCAGCCCCACATCAGCTCCTGCCCCATAGATCTGACCCTCATCATCCCCATAGCATCTCCCGCTCCATAGATCTTAACCGTATCAGCCCCACAGCAGCTCCTGCCCCATAGATCTGACCCACATCTGCACCACAGCAGCTCCTGCGTCATAGATCTGACCCACATCAGCCCCACAGCAGCTCCTGCCTTATAGATATGACCCCCATCAGCCCCACAGCAGCTTCTACCCCATAGATCTGACCCACATGTGCTCCACTGCAGCTCCTGCCCTATAGACCTGAAACCCATCTGCCCCACAGTAGCTCCTTCCCCATAGACCTGACCCAAATCAGCCCCGCAGCAGCTCCTGCCCCATAGATCAGACCAACATCAGCCCCACAGTATCTCCTGCCCCATAGATCTGACACACATCATATGTAAAGCAGCTGCTGCCCAATAGATATGACCCACAGCAGCTTCAGCCCCAAGGATCTGACCCACATCAGCCCCACAGCAACTCCTGCCCCATAGATCTGACCCACATCTGCCCCAAACCATCTCCTGCCCCATAGATCTTTCCCACATCAGCCCCACAGCAGATCCTGCCCCATAGATCTGACCCCCATCAGCCCCACAACAGCTCCTGCCCCATAGATCTAACCCACATCAGCCCCACAGCAGCTCCTGCCCCATAGATCTGACCCAAATCTGACCCACAGCAGCTCCTGCCCCATAGATCTGACCCACATCGGCCACACAGCAGCTCCTGCCCCATAGATCTTACCCACTTCTGCCCCACAGCAGATCCTGCCAAATAGATCTTAACCACAGCAGCTCCTGCCCCATAGATCTGACCCACATCAGCCCCACAGCAGCTCCTACACCATAGATCTGACCCACATCAGCCCCACAGCAGCTCCTGCCCCATAGATCTGACCCAAATCAGCCCCGCAGCAGCTCCTGGCCCATAGATCTGACCCACATGTGCCCCACAGCAGCTCCAAACTCATAGATCTGACCCACATCAGTCCAACAGCAGATTTTGCACCATAGATATGTCCCTCATCTGCCCCACAGCAACTCCTGCCCTATAGATCTGACCCACATCATCCCCTCTGCAGCTTCTGCCCCATAGGTCTGACCCACATGTGCCCCACAGCAGCTGCTGACCCATAGATCTGACACAAATCAGCCCCGCAGCAGCTCCTGGCCCATAGATCTGACCCCCATCAGCCCCGCAACAGCTCCTGCCCCATAGATCTAACCCACATCAGTCCAACAGCAGATTTTGCACCATAGATATGTCCCTCATCTGCCCCACAACAACTCCTGCCCCATAGATCTGACCTACATCATCCCCTCTGCAGCTTCTGCCCCATAGGTCTGACCCACATGTGCCCCAGAGCAGCTCTGCCCCATTGATTTGACCCACATCAGCCCCACAGGAGATCCTGCCGCTTAGATCTGACCCACATCAGCCCCACTGCAGCTCCTGCCCTATAGATCTGACCCACATCAGCCCCACATCAGCTCCTGCCCTATAGATCTGACCCTCATCAGCCCCATAGCATCTCCCGCTCCATAGATCTTAACCGTATCAGCCCCACAGCAGCTCCTGCCCCTTAGATCTGACCCACATCTGCACCACAGCAGCTCTTGCCCCATAGAACTGACCCACATCTGCCCCACAGCAGCTCCTGACCCATAGATCTGACCCACATCAACCCCACAGAAGCTCCTGCCCCATAGATCTGAACCACATCTGCCCCACAGCAGATTTTACCCCACAGATCTGACCCACATCAGCCCCCAGGTGATCCTGCCCAATAGATCTGACCCACATCTGCCCCACACCATCTCCTGCCCCATAGATCTAACTCACATGTGCCCCACAGCAGCTCCTGCTCCATAGATCTGACCCACAGCAGCTCCTGCCCTATAGATCTGATTCAAATCTGCCCCACAGCAGCTCCTGCTCTATAGATCTGACCCACATGTGCCCCAGAGGAGCTCTGCCCCATTGATTTGACCCACATCAGCCCCACAAGAGATCCTGCCCCATAGATCTGAACCACATCTGACCCACACCATCTCCTGCCCCATAGATCTAACTCACATGTGCCCCACAGCAGCTCCTGTTCCATAGATCTGACCCACAGCAGCTCCTGCCCTATAGATCTGATTCAAATCTGCCCCACAGCAGCTCCTGCTCCATAGATCTGACCCACATCAGCCCCACTGCAGCTCCTGCCCTATAGATCTGACCAACATCAGCCCCACATCAGCTCCTGCCCCATAGATCTGACCCTCATCAGCCCCATAGCATCTCCCGCTCCATAGATCTTAACCGTATCAGCCCCACAGCAGCTCCTGCCCCATAGATCTGACCCACATCTGCACCACAGCAGCTCTTGCCCCATAGAACTGACCCACATCTGCCCCACAGCAGCTCCTGACCCATAGATCTGACCCACATCAACCCCACAGAAGCTCCTGCCCCATAGATCTGAACCACATCTGCCCCACAGCAGATTTTACCCCACAGATCTGACCCACATCAGCCCCCAGGAGATCCTGCCCCATAGATCTGACCCACATCTGCCCCACACCATCTCCTGCCCCATAGATCTAACTCACATGTGCCCCACAGCAGCTCCTGCTCCATAGATCTGACCCACAGCAGCTCCTGCCCTATAGATCTGATTCAAATCTGCCCCACAGCAGCTCCTGCTCCATAGATCTGACCCACATCAGCCCCACAGCAGCTCCTACACAATAGATCTGACCCACATCTGCCACACACCATCTCCTACCCCATAGATCTTACCCACTTCTGCCCCACAGCAGCTCCTACACCATAGATCTGACCCACATGTGCCCCAGAGCAGCTCTGCCCCATTGATTTGACCCACATCAGCCCCACAGGAGATCCTGCCCCATAGATCTGACCCACATCAGCCCCACTGCAGCTCCTGCCCTATAGATCTGACCAACATCAGCCCCACATCAGCTCCTGCCCCATAGATCTGACCCTCATCAGCCCCATAGCATCTCCCGCTCCATAGATCTTAACCGTATCAGCCCCACTGCACCTCCTGACCCATAGATCTGACCACATCTGCCCCACTGCAGCTCCTGCCCCATAGATCTGACCCAAATTTGCCCCACAGCAGATCCTGCCAAATAGATCTTAACCACAGCAGCTCCTGCCCCATAGATCTGACCCACATCAGCCCCACAGCAGCTCCCACACCATAGATCTGACCCACATCTGCCACACACCATCTCCTACCCCATAGATCTTACCCACTTCTGCCCCACAGCAGCTCCTGCCCCATAGCTCTGACCCACATCTGCACCACAGCAGCTCCTCCCCATAGATCTAACAACCATCAGCCTCACAGCAGCTCCTGCCTCATAGATAAGCCCTACATCTGCCCCACAGCAGCTCCTGCACCATAGATCTGACCCACATCTGCAACACAGCAGCTCCTGCCCCATAGATCTGACCAACATCAGGCCCACATCTGTTCATGCCCCATAGATCTGCCCCACAACAGCTCCTGCCCCATAGATCTGACCTACATTTGTCACACAGCAGCTCCTGCCCCATAGATCTGCGTCACTTGGACCCCACAGCAGCCTTCGCCCAATAGATCTGACCCACATCAGCCCCACAGCAGCTCCTGCCCCATAGATCTGACCCACATCAGCCCCACAGCAGCTCCTGCCCCATAGATCTGACCCAAATCTGCCCCACAGCAGCTCCTGCCTCATAGATCTGACCCAAGACAGCCCCACAGCAGCTCCTGCCTTATAGATATGACCCCCATCAGCCCCACAGCAGCTTCTACCCCATAGATCTGACCCACATGTGCTCCACTGCAGCTCCAGTCCCGTAGATCTGACCCACAGCAGCCCATGCCCCATAGATCTGACCCTCATCAGCCACACAGCAGCTCCTGACCCATACATCTGACCCAAATCTGCCCCACACCATCTCCTGCCCCATAGATCTAACTCACATGTGCCCCACAGCAGCTCCTGCCCATAGATCTGACCCATATCAGCCCCACAGCAGCTCCTGCCCCATAGATCTGACACACATCATATGTAAAGCAGCTGCTGCCCAATAGATATGACCCACAGCAGCTTCAGCCCCAATGATCTGACCCACAGCAGCCCCACAGCAGTTCCTGCCCTAAAGATCTGACGTACATCATCTCCACTGCAGCTCCTGACCCATAGATCTGACCACATCTGCCCCACTGCTGCTCCTGCCCCATAGATCTGACCATAATCTGCCCCACAGCAGATCCTGCCAAATAGATCTTAACCACAGCAGCTCCTGCCCCATAGATCTGACCCACATCAGCCCCACAGCAGCTCCTACACCATAGATCTGACCCACATGTGCCCCAGAGCAGCTCTGCCTTATTGATTTGACCCACATCAGCTTCACAGCAGCTTCTACCCCATAGATCTGACCCACATGTGCTCCACTGCAGCTCCAGTCCCGTAGATCTGACCCACAGCAGCCCATGCCCCATAGATCTGACCCTCATCAGCCACACAGCAGCTCCTGACCCATACATCTGACCCAAATCTGCCCCACACCATCTCCTGCCCCATAGATCTAACTCACATGTGCCCCACAGCAGCTCCTGCCCATAGATCTGACCCACAGCAGCTCCTGCCCCATAGATCTGACCCAAATCTGCCCCACAGCAGATCCTGCCAAATAGATCTTAACCACAGTCGCTCCTGCCCCATAGATCTGACCCACATCAGCCCCACAGCAGCTCCTACACAATAGATCTGACCCACATCTGCCACACACCATCTCCTACCCCATAGATCTTACCCACTTCTGCCCCACAGCAGCTCCTACACCATGGATCTGACCCACATGTGCCCCAGAGCAGCTCTGCCCCATTGATTTGACCCACATCAGCCCCACAGGAGATCCTGCCCCATAGATCTGACCCACATCAGCCCCACTGCAGCTCCTGCCCTATAGATCTGACCAACATCAGCCCCACATCAGATCCTGCCCCATAGATCTGACCCTCATCAGCCCCATAGCATCTCCCGCTCCATAGATCTTAACCGTATCAGCCCCACTGCACCTCCTGACCCATAGATCTGACCACATCTGCCCCACTGCTGCTCCTGCCCTATAGATCTGACCCAAATCTGCCCCACAGCAGATCCTGCCAAATAGATCTTAACCACAGCAGCTCCTGCCCCATAGATCTGACCCACATCAGCCCCACAGCAGCTCCCACACCATAGATCTGACCCACATCTGCCACACACCATCTCCTACCCCATAGATCTTACCCACTTCTGCCCCACAGCAGCTCCTGCCCCATAGCTCTGACCCACATCTGCACCACAGCAGCTCCTCCCCATAGATCTAACACCCATCAGCCTCACAGCAGCTCCTGCCTCATAGATAAGCCCTACATCTGCCCCACAGCAGCTCCTGCACCATAGATCTGACCCACATCTGTAACACAGCAGCTCCTGCCCCATAGATCTGACCAACATCAGGCCCACATCTGTTCCTGCCCCATAGATCTGCCCCACAACAGCTCCTGCCCCATAGATCTGACCTACATTTGTCACACAGCAGCTCCTGCCCCATAGATCTGCGTCACTTGCACCCCACAGCAGCCTTCGCCCAATAGATCTGATTCACATCAGCCCCACAGCAGCTCCTGCCCCATAGATCTGACCCACATCAGCCCCACAGCAGCTCCTGCCCCATAGATCTGACCCAAATCTGCCCCACAGCAGCTCCTGCCTCATAGATCTGACCAAAGTCAGCCACACAGCAGCTCCTGCCTTATAGATATGACCCCCATCAGCCCCACAGCAGCTTCTACCCCATAGATCTGACCCACATGTGCTCCACTGCAGCTCCAGTCCCGTAGATCTGACCCACAGCAGACCATGCCCCATAGATCTGACCCTCATCAGCCACACAGCAGCTCCTGACCCATACATCTGACCCAAATCTGCCCCACACCATCTCCTGCCCCATAGATCTAACTCACATGTGCCCCACAGCAGCTCCTGCCCATAGATCTGCCCCACAGCAGCTCCTGCCCCATAGATCTGACCCAAATCTGCCCCACAGCAGATCCTGCCAAATAGATCTTAACCACAGTCGCTCCTGCCCCATAGATCTGACCCACATCAGCCCCACAGCAGCTCCTACACAATAGATCTGACCCACATCTGCCACACACCATCTCCTACCCCATAGATCTTAATCACTTCTGCCCCACAGCAGCTCCTACACCATAGATCTGACCCACATGTGCCCCAGAGCAGCTCTGCCCCATTGATTTGACCCACATCAGCCCCACAGGTGATCCTGCCCCATAGATCTGACCCACATCAGCCCCACTGCAGCTCCTGCCCTATAGATCTGACCAACATCAGCCCCACATCAGCTCCTGCCCCATAGATCTGACCCTCATCAGCCCCATAGCATCTCCCGCTCCATAGATCTTAACCGTATCAGCCCCACTGCACCTCCTGACCCATAGATCTGACCACATCTGCCCCACTGCTGCTCCTGCCCTATAGATCTGACCCAAATCTGCCCCACAGCAGATCCTGCCAAATAGATCTTAACCACAGCAGCTCCTGCCCCATAGATCTGACCCACATCAGCCCCACAGCAGCTCCCACACCATAGATCTGACCCACATCTGCCACACACCATCTCCTACCCCATAGATCTTACCCACTTCTGCCCCACAGCAGCTCCTGCCCCATAGCTCTGACCCACATCTGCACCACAGCAGCTCCTCCCCATAGATCTAACACCCATCAGCCTCACAGCAGCTCCTGCCTCATAGATAAGCCCTACATCTGCCCCACAGCAGCTCCTGCACCATAGATCTGACCCACATCTGTAACACAGCAGCTCCTGCCCCATAGATCTGACCAACATCAGGCCCACATCTGTTCCTGCCCCATAGATCTGCCCCACAACAGCTCCTGCCCCATAGATCTGACCTACATTTGTCACACAGCAGCTCCTGCCCCATAGATCTGCGTCACTTGCACCCCACAGCAGCCTTCGCCCAATAGATCTGATTCACATCAGCCCCACAGCAGCTCCTGCCCCATAGATCTGACCCACATCAGCCCCACAGCAGCTCCTGCCCCATAGATCTGACCCAAATCTGCCCCACAGCAGCTCCTGCCTCATAGATCTGACCCAAGTCAGCCCCACAGCAGCTCCTGCCTTATAGATATGACCCCCATCAGCCCCACAGCAGCTTCTACCCCATAGATCTGACCCACATGTGCTCCACTGCAGCTCCAGTCCCGTAGATCTGACCCACAGCAGACCATGCCCCATAGATCTGACCCTCATCAGCCACACAGCAGCTCCTGACCCATACATCTGACCCAAATCTGCCCCACACCATCTCCTGCCCCATAGATCTAACTCACATGTGCCCCACAGCAGCTCCTGCCCATAGATCTGACCCATATCAGCCCCACAGCAGCTCCTGCCCCATAGATCTGACACACATCATATGTAAAGCAGCTGCTGCCCAATAGATATGACCCACAGCAGCTTCAGCCCCAATGATCTGACCCACAGCAGCCCCACAGCAGCTCCTGCCCCAAAGATCTGACGTACATCATCTCCACTGCAGCTCCTGACCCATAGATCTGACCACATCTGCCCCACTGCTGCTCCTGCCCCATAGATCTGACCATAATCTGCCCCACAGCAGATCCTGCCAAATAGATCTTAACCACAGCAGCTCCTGCCCCATAGATCTGACCCACATCAGCCCCACAGCAGCTCCTACACCATAGATCTGACCCACATGTGCCCCAGAGCAGCTCTGCCTTATTGATTTGACCCACATCAGCCCCACAGGAGATCCTGCCCCATAGATCTGACCCACATCAGCCCCACTGCAGCTCCTGCCCTATAGATCTGACAAACATCAGCCCCACATCAGCTCCTGCCCCATAGATCTGACCCTCATCAGCCCCATAGCATCTCCCGCTCCATAGATCTTAACCGTATCAGCCCCACAGCAGCTCCTGCCCCATAGATCTGACCCACATCTGCACCACAGCAGCTCTTGCCCCATAGAACTGACCCACATCAGCCCCACAGCAGCTCCTGCCCCATAGATCTGACCCAAATCTGCCCCACAGCAGCTCCTGCCTCATAGATCTGACCCACGTCAGCCCCACAGCAGCTCCTGCCTTATAGATATGACCCCCATCAGCCCCACAGCAGCTTCTACCCCATAGATCTGACCCACATGTGCTCCACTGCAGCTCCAGTCCCGTAGATCTGACCCACAGCAGACCATGCCCCATAGATCTGACCCTCATCAGCCACACAGCAGCTCCTGACCCATACATCTGACCCAAATCTGCCCCACACCATCTCCTGCCCCATAGATCTAACTCACATGTGCCCCACAGCAGCTCCTGCCCATAGATCTGACCCTCAGCAGCTCCTGCCCTATAGATCTGATTCAAATCTGCCCCACAGCAGCTTTTGCTCCATAGATCTGACCCACATGTGCCCCACAGCAGCTCTGCCCCATAGATCTGACGTACATCATCTCCACTGCACCTCCTGACCCATAGATCTGACCACATCTGCCCTACTGCTGCTCCTGCCCCATAGATCTGACCCAAATCTGCCCCACAGCAGCTCCTGCCAAATAGATCTTAACCACAGTCGCTCCTGCCCCATAGATCTGACCCACATCAGCCCCACAGCAGCTCCTACACAATAGATCTGACCCACATCTGGCACACACCATCTCCTACCCCATAGATCTTACCCACTTCTGCCCCACAGCAGCTCCTACACCATAGATCTGACCCACATGTGCCCCAGAGCAGCTCTGCCCCATTGATTTGACCCACATCAGCCCCACAGGAGATCCTGCCCCATAGATCTGACCCACATCAGCCCCACTGCAGCTCCTGCCCTATAGATCTGACCAACATCAGCCCCACATCAGCTCCTGCCCCATAGATCTGACCCTCATCAGCCCCATAGCATCTCCCGCTCCATAGATCTTAACCGTATCAGCCCCACAGCAGCTCCTGACCCATAGATCTGACCCACATCTGCACCACATCTGCTCCTGCCTTTTAGATCTGACACACGTCAGCCCCACAGCAGCTCCTGCCTCATAGATCTGACCCACGTCAGCCCCACAGCAGCTCCTGCCTTATAGATATGACCCCCATCAGCCCCACAGCAGCTTCTACCCCATAGATCTGACCCACATGTGCTCCACTGCAGCTCCAGTCCCGTAGATCTGACCCACAGCAGACCATGCCCCATAGATCTGACCCTCATCAGCCACACAGCAGCTCCTGACCCATACATCTGACCCAAATCTGCCCCACACCATCTCCTGCCCCATAGATCTAACTCACATGTGCCCCACAGCAGCTCCTGCCCATAAATCTGACCCATATCAGCCCCACAGCAGCTCCTGCCCCATAGATCTGACACACATCATATGTAAAGCAGCTGCTGCCCAATAGATATGACCCACAGCAGCTTCAGCCCCAATGATCTGACCCACAGCAGCCCCACAGCAGCTCCTGCCCCATAGATCTGACGTACATCATCTCCACTGCAGCTCCTGACCCATAGATCTGACCACATCTGCCCCACTGCTGCTCCTGCCCCATAGATCTGACCCAAATCTGCCCCACAGCAGATCCTGCCAAATAGATCTTAACCACAGCAGCTCCTGCCCCATAGATCTGACCCACATCAGCCCCACAGCAGCTCCTACACCATAGATCTGACCCACATCAGCCCCACAGCAGCTCCTGCCCCATAGATCTGACCCAAATCAGCCCCGCAGCAGCTCCTGGCCCATAGATCTGACCCACATGTGCCCCACAGCAGCTCCAAACTCATAGATCTGACCCACATCAGTCCAACAGCAGATTTTGCACCATAGATATGTCCCTCATCTGCCCCACAGCAACTCCTGCCCCATAGATCTGACCCACATCATCCCCTCTGCAGCTTCTGCCCCATAGGTCTGACCCACATGTGCCCCACAGCAGCTGCTGACCCATAGATCTGACACAAATCAGCCCCGCAGCAGCTCCTGGCCCATAGATCTGACCCCCATCAGCCCCGCAACAGCTCCTGCCCCATAGATCTAACCCACATCAGTCCAACAGCAGATTTTGCACCATAGATATGTCCCTCATCTGCCCCACAACAACTCCTGCCCCATAGATCTGACCTACATCATCCCCTCTGCAGCTTCTGCCCCATAGGTCTGACCCACATGTGCCCCACAGTAGCTCCTGCCCCATAGATCTGACCCACATATGTCGCACAGCAGTACCTGCCCCATAGATCTGACCCACATCTGTCGCACAGCAGCTCCTGCCCCATAGATGAGACCAACATCAGCCCCACAGTAGCTCCTGCCCCATAGATCTGACCCCCATCAGCCCCACAGTAGCTCCTGCCCCATAGATCTGACTCCCATCAGCCCCACAGGAGCTCCTGCCCCATAGATCTGACCCCCATCAGCCCCACAGTAGCTCCTGCCCCAAAGATCTGACTCCCATCAGCCCCACAGGAGCTCCTGCCCCATAGATCTGACCCACATCAGCCCCACAGCAGCTCCTGCCCCATAGATCTGACACACATCATATGTAAAGCAGCTGCTGCCCAATAGATATGACCCACAGCAGCTTCAGCCCCATAGATCTGACCCACATCAGCCCCACAGCAGCTCCTGCCACATAGATCTGACCCACATCTGTCGCACAGCAGCTCCTGCCCCATAGATCTGACCCACATCTGTCGCACAGCAGCTCCTGCCCTATAGATCTGACCCACATCAGCCCCACAGCAGCTCCTGCCCCATAGATCTGACCCACATGTTCCCAAGAGCAGCTCTGCCCCATAGGTCTGACCCACATATGCCCCACAGCAGCTCCTGCTCCATAGATCTGACCCACATCAGCCACACAGCAGCTCCTGACTCATAAATCTGACCCACAGTAACTCCTGCCCCATAGATCTGACCCCCATCAGCCCCACAACAGCTCCTGCCCCATAGATCTAACCCACATCAGCCCCACAGCAGATCCTGCCCCATAGATCAGACCAACATCAGCCCCACAGTAGCTCCTGCCCCATAGATCTGACCCCCATCATCCCCACAACAGCTCCTGCCCCATAGATCTGACCGACATCAGCCCCACAGCAGCTCCTGCCCCATAGATCTGACCCCCATCATCCCCACAACAGCTCCTGCCCCATAGATCTGACCCCCATCATCCCCACAACAGCTCCTGCCCCATAGATCTGACCCCCATCATCCCCACAACAGCTCCTGCCCCATTGATTTGACCCACATCAGCCCCACAGTAGCTCCTGCCCCAGAGATCTGACCCCCATCAGAGCCACTGCAGCTCCGGCCCCATAGATCTGACACACATCATATGTAAAGCAGCTGCTGCCCAATAGATATGACCCACAACAGCTCCTGCCCCATAGATCTAACCCACATCATCTCCACTGCACCTCCTGACCCATAGATCTGACCCACATCAGCCCCACTGCAGCTCCTGCCCTATAGATCTGACCAACATCAGCCCCACATCAGCTCCTGCCCCATAGATCTGACCCTCATCAGCCCCATAGCATCTCCCGCTCCATAGATCTTAACCGTATCAGCCCCACAGCAGCTTCTACCCCATAGATCTGACCCTCATCTGCCCCATAGCATCTCCCGCTCCATAGATCCTAACCGTATCAGCCCCACAGCAGCTCCTGCCCCATAGATCTGATTCTCATCAGCCCCATAGCATCTCCCGCTCCATAGATCTTAACCGTATCAGCCCCACAGCAGCTCCTGCCCCGTAGATCTGACCCACATATGCACCACAGCAGCTCTTGCCCCATAGAACTGACCCACATCTGCCCCACAGCAACTCCTGACCCATAGATCTGACCCACATCAACCCCACAGAAGCTCCTGCCCCATAGATCTGAACCACATCTGCCCCACAGCAGATTTTACCCCACAGATCTGACCAACATCAGCCCCCAGGAGATCTTGCCCCATAGATCTGACCCACATCTGCACCACAGCGGCTCTTGCCCCATAGAACTGACCCACATCTGCCCCACAGCAGCTCCTGACCCATAGATCTGACCCACATCAACCCCACAGAAGCTCCTGCCCCATAGATCTGAACCACATCTGCCCCACAGCAGATTTTACCCCACAGATCTGACCCACATCAGCCCCCAGGAGATCCTGCCCCATAGATCTGACCCACATCTGCCCCACAGCAGCTCCTGACCCATAGATCTGACCCACATCAACCCCACAGAAGCTCCTGCCCCATAGATCTGAACCACATCTGCCCCACAGCAGATTTTACCCCACAGATCTGACCCACATCAGCCCCCAGGAGATCCTGCCCCATAGATCTGACCCACATCTGCCCCATACCATCTCCTGCCCCATAGATCTAACTCACATGTGCCCCACAGCAGCTCCTGCCCATAGATCTGACCCACAGCAGCTCCTGCCCTATAGATCTGATTCAAATCTGCCCCACAGCAGCTACTGCCCCATAGATCTGACCCACATGTGCCCCAGAGCAGCTCTGCCCCATTGATTTGACCCACATCAGCCCCACAGGAGATCCTGCCCCATAGATCTGACCCACATCAGCCCCACTGCAGCTCCTGCCCAATAGATCTGACCAACATCAGCCCCACATCAGCTCCTGCCCCATAGATCTGACCCTCATCGGCCCCATAGCATCTCCCGCTCCATAGATCTTAACCGTATCAGCCCCTCAGCAGCTCCTGCCCCATAGATCTGACCCACATCTGCACCACAGCAGCTCTTGCCCCATAGAACTGACCCACATCTGCCCCACAGCAGCTCCTGACCCATAGATCTGACCCACATCAACCCCACAGCAGCTCCTGACCCATAGATCTGACCCACATCAACCCCACAGATGCTCCTGCCCCATAGATCTGAACCACATCTGCCCCACAGCAGATTTTACCCCACAGATCTGACCCACATCAGCCCCCAGGAGATCCTGCCCCATAGATCTGACCCACATCTGCCCCACACCATCTCCTGACCCATAGATCTGACCCACATCAACCCCACAGAAGCTCCTGCCCATAGATCAGAACCACATCTGCCCCACAGCAGATTTTACCCCACAGATCTGACCCACATCAGCCCCCAGGAGATCCTGCCCCATAGATCTGACCCACATCTGCCCCACACCATCTCCTGCCCCATAGATCTAACTCACATGTGCCCCACAGCAGCTCCTGCCCATAGATCTGACCCACAGCAGCTCCTGCCCTATAGATCTGATTCAAATCTGCCCCACAGCAGCTCCACCCCCATAGATCTGACCCACATGTGCCCCAGAGCAGCTCTGCCCCATTGATTTGACCCACATCAGCCCCACAGGAGATCCTGCCCCATAGATCTGACCCACATCAGCCCCACTGCAGCTCCTGCCCTATAGATCTGACCAACATCAGCCCCTCATCAGCTCCTGCCCCATAGATCTGACCCTCATCAGCCCCATAGCATCTCCCAATCAATAGATCTTAACCACATCTGCCCCACAGCAGCTCCTGCCCCATAGATCTGACCCACATCTGCACCACAGCAGCTCTTGCCCCATAGAACTGACCCACATCTGCCCCACAGCAGCTCCTGACCCATAGATCTGACCCACATCAACCCCACAGCAGCTCCTGCTCCATAGATCTGACCCACAGCAGCTCCTGCCCTATAGATCTGATTCAATTCTGCCCCACAGCAGCTCCTGCTCCATAGATCTGACCCACATGTGCCCCAGAGCAGCTCTGCCTCATTGATTTGACCCACATCAGCCCCACAGGAGATCCTGCCCCATAGATCTGACCCACATCTGCAACACAGCAGCTCTTGCCCCATAGAACTGACCCACATCTGCCCCACAGCAGCTCCTGACCCATAGATCTGACCCACATCAACCCCACAGAAGCTCCTGCCCCATAGATCTGAACCACATCTGCCCCACAGCAGATTTTACCCCACAGATCTGACCCACATCAGCCCCCAGGAGATCTTGCCCCATAGATCTGACCCACATCTGCACCACAGCGGCTCTTGCCCCATAGATCTGACCCACATCTGCCCCACAGCAGCTCCTGACCCATAGATCTGACCCACATCAACCCCACAGAAGCTCCTGCCCCATAGATCTGAACCACATCTGCCCCACAGCAGATTTTACCCCACAGATCTGACCCACATCAGCCCCCAGGAGATCCTGCCCCATAGATCTGACCCACATCTGCCCCACACCATCTCCTGCCCCATAGATCTAACTCACATGTGCCCCACAGCAGCTCCTGCCCCATAGATCTGACCCACAGCAGCTCCTGCCCTATAGATCTCATTCAAATCTGCCCCACAGCAGCTCCTGCCCCATAGATCTGACCCACATGTGCCCCAGAGCAGCTCTGCCCCATTGATTTGACCCACATCAGCCCCACAGGAGATCCTGCCCAATAGATCTGACCCACATCAGCCCCACTGCAGCTCCTGCCCTATAGATCTGACCAACATCAGCCCCACATCAGCTCCTGCCCCATAGATCTGACCCTCATCAGCCCCATAGCATCTCCCGCTCCATAGATCTTAACCGTATCAGCCCCACAGCAGCTCCTGCCCCATAGATCTGACCCACATCTGCACCACAGCAGCTCTTGCCCCATAGAACTGACCCACATCTGCCCCACAGCAGCTCCTGACCCATAGATCTGACCCACATCAACCCCACAGAAGCTCCTGCCCCATAGATCTGAACCACATCTGCCCCACAGCAGATTTTACCCCACAGATCTGACCCACCTCAGCCCCCAGGAGATCCTGCCCCATAGATCTGACCCACATCTGCCCCACACCATCTCCTGCCCCATAGATCTAACTCACATGTGCCCCACAGCAGCTCCTGCCCATAGATCTGACCCACAGCAGCTCCTGCCCTATAGATCTGATTCAAATCTGCCCCACAGCAGCTCCTGCCCCATAGATCTGACCCACATGTGCCCCAGAGCAGCTCTGCCCCATTGATTTGACCCACATCAGCCCCACAGGAGATCCTACCCCATAGATCTGACCCACATCAGCCCCACTGCAGCTCCTGCCCTATAGATCTGACCAACATCAGCCCCACATCAGCTCCTGCCCCATAGATCTGACCCTCATCAGCCCCATAGCATCTCCCAATCAATAGATCTTAACCACATCTGCCCCACAGCAGCTCCTGCCCCATAGATCTGACCCACATCTGCACCACAGCAGCTCTTGCCCCATAGAACTGACCCACATCTGCCCCACAGCAGCTCCTGACCCATAGATCTGACCCACATCAACCCCACAGCAGCTCCTGCTCCATAGATCTGACCCACAGCAGCTCCTGCCCTATAGATCTGATTCAATTCTGCCCCACAGCAGCTCCTGCTCCATAGATCTGACCCACATGTGCCCCAGAGCAGCTCTGCCTCATTGATTTGACCCACATCAGCCCCACAGTAGATCCTGCCCCATAGAACTGACCCACATCAGCCCCACTGCAGCTCCTGCCCTATAGATCTGACCAACATCAGCCCCACATCAGCTCCTGCCCCATAGATCTGACCCTCATCAGCCCCATAGCATCTCCCGCTCCATAGATCTTAACCGTATCAGCCCCACAGCAGCTCCTGCCCCATAGATCTGACCCACATCTGCACCACAGCAGCTGTTGCCCCATAGAACTGACCCACATCTGCCCCACAGCAGCTCCTGACCCATAGATCTGACCCACATCAACCCCACAGAAGCTCCTGCCCCATAGATCTGAACCACATCTGCCCCACAGCAGATTTTACCCCACAGATCTGACCCACATCAGCCCCCAGGAGATCTTGCCCCATAGATCTGACCCACATCTGCACCACAGCGGCTCTTGCCCCATAGAACTGACCCACATCAGCCCCACAGCAGCTCCTGCCCCATAGAACTGACCCACATCTGCCCCACAGCAGCTCCTGACCCATAGATCTGAACCACATCTGCCCCACAGCAGATTTTACCCCACAGATCTGACCCACATCAGCCCCCAGGAGATCCTGCCCCATAGATCTGACCCACATCTGCCCCACACCATCTCCTGCCCCATAGATCTAACTCACATGTGCCCCACAGCAGCTCCTGCCCATAGATCTGACCCACAGCAGCTTCTGCCCTATAGATCTGATTCAAATCTGCCCCACAGCAGCTCCTGCTCCATAGATCTGACCCACATGTGACCCAGAGCAGCTCTGCCTCATTGATTTGACCCACATCAGCCCCACAGGAGATCCTGCCCCATAGATCTGACCCACATCAGCCCCACTGCAGCTCCTGCCCTATAGATCTGACCAACATCAGCCCCACATCAGCTCCTGCCCCATAGATCTGAACCTCATCAGCCCCATAGCATCTCCCGCTCCATAGATCTTAACCGTATCTGCCCCACAGCAGCTCCTGCTCCATAGATCTGACCCACATGTGCCCCAGAGCAGCTCTGCCCCATTGATTTGACCCACATCAGCCCCACAGGAGATCCTGCCCCATAGATCTGACCCACATCTGCACCACAACAGCTCTTGCCCCATAGATCTGACCCACATCTGCCCCACAGCAGCTCCTGACCCATAGATCTGACCCACATCAACCCCACAGAAGCTCCTGCCCGATAGATCTGAACCACATCTGCCCCACAGCAGATTTTACCCCACAGATCTGACCCACATCAGCCCCCAGGAGATCCTGCCCCATAGATCTGACCCACATCTGCCCCACACCATCTCCTGACCCATAGATCTGACCCACATCAACCCCACAGAAGCTCCTGCCCATAGATCAGAACCACATCTGCCCCACAGCAGATTTTACCCCACAGATCTGACCCACATCAGCCCCCAGGAGATCCTGCCCCATAGATCTGACCCACATCTGCCCCACACCATCTCCTGCCCCATAGATCTGACCCACAGCAGCTCCTGCCCTATAGATCTGATTCAAATCTGCCCCACAGCAGCTTCTCCCCCATAGATCTGACCCACATCTGCACCACAGCAGCTCTTGCCCCATAGAACTGACCCACATCTGCCCCACAGCAGCTCCTGACCCATAGATCTGACCCACATCAACCCCACAGAAGCTCCTGCCCCATAGATCTGAACCACATCTGCCCCACAGCAGATTTTACCCCACAGATCTGACCCACATCAGCCCCCAGGAGATCTTGCCCCATAGATCTGACCCACATCTGCCCCACACCATCTCCTGCCCCATAGATCTAACTCACATGTGCCCCACAGCAGCTCCTGCCCATAGATCTGACCCACAGCAGCTTCTGCCCTATAGATCTGATTCAAATCTGCCCCACAGCAGCTCCTGCTCCATAGATCTGACCCACAGCAGCTCCTGCCCTATAGATCTGATTCAAATCTGCCCCACAGCAGCTCCTGCTCCATAGATCTGACCCACATGTGCCCCAGAGCAGCTCTGCCTCATTGATTTGACCCACATCAGCCCCAGAGGAGATCCTGCCCCATAGAACTGACCCACATCAGCCCCACTGCAGCTCCTGCCCTATAGATCTGACCAACATCAGCCCCACATCAGCTCCTACCCCATAGATCTGACCCTCATCAGCCCCATAGCATCTCCCGCTCCATAGATCTAAACCGTATCAGCCCCACAGCAGCTCCTGCCCCATAGATCTGACCCACATCTGCACCACAGCAGCTCTTGCCCCATAGAACTGAACCACATCTGCCCCACAGCAGCTCCTGACCCATAGATCTGACCCACATCAACCCCACAGAAGCTCCTGCCCCATAGATCTGAACCACATCTGCCCCACAGCAGATTTTACCCCACAGATCTGACCCACATCAGCCCCCAGGAGATCTTGCCCCATAGATCTGACCCACATCTGCACCACAGCGGCTCTTGCCCCATAGAACTGACCCACATCAGCCCCACAGCAGCTCCTGCCCCATAGAACTGACCCACATCTGCCCCACACCATCTCCTGCCCCATAGATCTAACTCACATGTGCCCCACAGCAGCTCCTGCCCATAGATCTGACCCACAGCAGCTTCTGCCCTATAGATCTGATTCAAATCTGCCCCACAGCAGCTCCTGCTCCATAGATCTGACCCACATGTGCCCCAGAGCAGCTCTGCCCCATTGATTTGACCCACATCAGCCCCACAGGAGATCCTGCCCCATAGATCTGACCCACATCAGCCCCACTGCAGCTCCTGCCCTATAGATCTGACCAACATCAGCCCCACATCAGCTCCTGCCCCATAGATCTGAACCTCATCAGCCCCATAGCATCTCCCGCTCCATAGATCTTAACCGTATCTGCCCCACAGCAGCTCCTGCTCCATAGATCTGACCCACATGTGCACCAGAGCAGCTCTGCCCCATTGATTTGACCCACATCAGCCCCACAGGAGATCCTGCCCCATAGATCTGACCCACATCTGCACCACAACAGATCTTGCCCCATAGATCTGACCCACATCTGCCCCACAGCAGCTCCTGACCCATAGATCTGACCCACATCAACCCCACAGAAGCTCCTGCCCGATAGATCTGAACCACATCTGCCCCACAGCAGATTTTACCCCACAGATCTGACCCACATCAGCCCCCAGGAGATCCTGCCCCATAGATCTGACCCACATCTGCCCCACACCATCTCCTGACCCATAGATCTGACCCACATCAACCCCTCAGAAGCTCCTGCCCCATAGATCTGACCCACATCTGCCCCACAGCAGATTTTACGCCACAGATCTGACCCACATCAGCCCCCAGGAGATCCTGCCCCATAGATCTGACCCACATCTGCCCCACACCATCTCCTGCCCCATAGATCTGACCCACAGCAGCTCCTGCCCTATAGATCTGATTCAAATCTGCCCCACAGCAGCTTCTCCCCCATAGATCTGACCCACATCTGCACCACAGCAGCTCTTGCCCCATAGAACTGACCCACATCTGCCCCACAGCAGCTCCTGACCCATAGATCTGACCCACATCAACCCCACAGAAGCTTTTGCCCTATAGATCTGAACCACATCTGCCCCACAGCAGATTTTACCCCACAGATCTGACCCACATCAGCCCCCAGGAGATCCTGCCCCATAGATCTTACCCACATCTGCCACACAGCAGCTCCTGACCCATAGATCTGACCCACATCAACCCCACAGAAGCTCCTGCCCCATAGATCTGAACCACATCTGCCCCACAGCAGATTTTACCCCACAGATCTGACCCACATCAGCCCCCAGGAGATCCTGCCCCATAGATCTGACCCACATCTGCCCCACACCATCTCCTGCCCCATAGATCTAACTCACATGTGCCCCACAGCAGCTCCTGCCCATAGATCTGACCCACAGCAGCTCCTGCCCTATAGATCTGATTCAAATCTGCCCCACAGCAGCTCCTGCCCCATAGATCTGACCCACATGTGCCCCAGAGCAGCTCTGCCCCATTGATTTGACCCACATCAGCCCCACAGGAGATCCTGCCCCATAGAACTGACCCACATCAGCCCCACTGCAGCTCCTGCCCTATAGATCTGACCAACATCAGCCCCACATCAGCTCCTGCCCCATAGATCTGACCCTCATCAGCCCCATAGCATCTCCCGCTCCATAGATCTTAACCGTATCAGCCCCACAGCAGCTCCTGCCCCATAGATCTGACCCACATCTGCACCACAGCAGCTCTTGCCCCATAGAACTGACCCACATCTGCCCCACAGCAGCTCCTGACCCATAGATCTGACCCACATCAACCCCACAGCAGCTCCTGCTCCATAGATCTGACCCACAGCAGCTCCTGCCCTATAGATCTGATTCAAATCTGCCCCACAGCAGCTCCTGCTCCATAGATCTGACCCACATGTGCCCCAGAGCAGCTCTGCCTCATTGATCTGACCCACATCAGCCCCACAGGAGATCCTGCCCCATAGAACTGACCCACATCAGCCCCACTGCAGCTCCTGCCCTATAGATCTGACCAACATCAGCCCCACATCAGCTCCTGCCCCATAGATCTGACCCTCATCGCCTATAGAATCTCCCGCTCCATAGATCTTAACCGTATCAGCCCCACAGCAGCTCCTGCCCCATAGATCTGACCCACATCTGCACCACAGCAGCTCTTGCCCCATAGAACTGACCCACATCTGCCCCACAGCAGCTCCTGACCCATAGATCTGACCCACATCAACCCCACAGAAGCTCCTGCCCCATAGATCTGAACCACATCTGCCCCACAGCAGATTTTACCCCACAGATCTGACCCACATCAGCCCCCAGGAGATCCTGCCCCATAGATCTGACCCACATCTGCCCCACACCATCTCCTGCCCCATAGATCTAACTCACATGTGCCCCACAGCAGCTCCTGCTCCATAGATCTGACCCACAGCAGCTCCTGCCCTATAGATCTCATTCAAATCTGCCCCACAGCAGCTCCTGCTCCATAGATCTGACCCACATGTGCCCCAGAGCAGCTCTGCCCCATTGATTTGACCCACATCAGCCCCACAGGAGATCCTGCCCTATAGATCTGACCCACATCAGCCCCACTGCAGCTCCTGCCCTATAGATCTGACCAACATCAGCCCCACATCAGCTCCTGCCCCATAGATCTGAACCTCATCAGCCACACAGCAGCTCCTGCCCCATAGATCTGACCCACATATGCACCACAACAGCTCTTGCCCCATAGAACTGACCCACATCTGCGCCACAGCAGCTCCTGACCCATAGATCTGACCCACATCAACCCCACAGAAGCTCCTGCCCCATAGATCTGAACCACATCTGCCCCACAGCAGATTTTACCCCACAGATCTGACCCACATCAGCCCCCAGGAGATCCTGCCCCATAGATCTGACCCACATCTGCCCCACAGCAGCTCCTGCCCCATAGATCTGACCCACATCTGCCCCACACCATCTCCTGCCCCATAGATCTAACTCACATGTGCCCCACAGCAGCTCCTGCCCATAGATCTGACCCACAGCAGCTCCTGCCCTATAGACCTGACCCTCATCAGCCCCATAGCAACTCCCGCTCCATAGATCTTAACCGTATCAGCCCCACAGCAGCTCCTGCCCCATAGATCTGACCCACATCTGAACCACAGCAGCTCTTGCCCCATAGATCTGACCCACATCTCCCCCACAGCAGCTCCTGACCCATAGATCTGACCCACATCTGCACCACAGCGGCTCTTGCCCCATAGAACTGACCCACATCTGCCCCACAGCAGCTCCTGACCCATAGATCTGACCCACATCAACCCCACAGAAGCTCCTGCTCCATACATCTGAACCACATCTGCCCCACAGCAGATTTTACCCCACAGATCTGACCCACATCAGCCCCCAGGAGATCCTGCCCCATAGATCTGACCCACATCTGCCCCACAGCAGCTCCTGCCCCATAGATCTGACCCACATCTGCCCCACACCATCTCCTGCCCCATAGATCTAACTCACATGTGCCCCACAGCAGCTCCTGCCCATAGATCTGACCCACAGCAGCTCCTGCCCTATAGATCTGACCCTCATCAGCCCCATAGCAACTCCCGCTCCATAGATCTTAACTGTATCAGCCCCACAGCAGCTCCTGCCCCATAGATCTGACCCACATCTGAACCACAGCAGCTCTTGCCCCATAGATCTGACCCACATCTCCCCCACAGCAGCTCCTGACCCATAGATCTGACCCACATCTGCACCACAGCGGCTCTTTCCCCATAGAACTGACCCACATCAGCCCCCAGGAGATCCTGCCCCATAGATCTGACCCACATCAACCCCACAGAAACTCCTGCCCCATAGATCTGAACCACATCTGCCCCACAGCAGATTTTACCCCACAGATCTGACCCACATCAGCCCCCAGGAGATCCTGCCCCATAGATCTGACCCAGATCTGCACCACAGCAGCTCTTGCCCCATAGAACTGACCCACATCTGCCCCACAGCAGCTCCTGACCCATAGATCTGACCCACATCAACCCCACAGCAGCTCCTGCTCCATAGATCTGACCCACAGCAGCTCCTGCCCTATAGATCTGATTCAAATCTGCCCCACAGCAGCTCCTGCTCCATAGATCTGACCCACATGTGCCCCAGAGCAGCTCTGCCTCATTGATTTGACCCACATCAGCCCCACAGGAGATCCTGCCCCATAGAACTGACCCACATCAGCCCCACTGCAGCTCCTGCCCTATAGATCTGACCAACATCAGCCCCACATCAGCTCCTGCCCCATAGATCTGACCCTCATCAGCCCCATAGCATCTCCCGCTCCATAGATCTTAACTGTATCAGCCCCACAGCAGCTCTTGCCCCATAGATCTGACCCACATCTGCACCACAGCAGCTCTTGCCCCATAGAACTGACCCACATCTGCCCCACAGCAGCTCCTGACCCATAGATCTGACCCACATCTGCACCACAGCGGCTCTTGCCCCATAGAACTGACCCACATCTGCCCCACAGCAGCTCCTGACCCATAGATCTGACCCACATCAACCCCACAGAAGCTCCTGCCCCATAGATCTGAACCACATCTGCCCCACAGCGGATTTTACCCCACAGATCTGACCCACATCAGCCCCCAGGAGATCCTGCCCCATAGATCTGACCCACATCTGCCCCACAGCAGCTCCTGACCCATAGATCTGACCCACATCAACCCCACAGAAGCTCATGCCCCATAGATCTGAACCACATCTGCCCCACAGCAGATTTTACCCCACAGATCTGACCCACATCAGCCCCCAGGAGATCCTGCCCCATAGATCTGACCCACATCTGCCCCACACCATCTCCTGCCCCATAGATCTAACTCACATGTGCCCCACAGCAGCTCCTGCCCATAGATCTGACCCACAGCAGCTCCTGCCCTATAGATCTGATTCAAATCTGCCCCACAGCAGCTCCTGCTCCATAGATCTGACCCACATGTGCCCCAGAGCAGCTCTGCCCCATTGATTTGACCCACATCAGCCCCACAGGAGATCCTGCCCCATAGAACTGACCCACATCAGCCCCACTGCAGCTCCTGCCCTATAGATCTGACCAACATCAGCCCCACATCAGCTCCTGCCCCATAGATCTGACCCTCATCAGCCCCATAGCATCTCCCGCTCCATAGATCTTAACCGTATCAGCCCCACAGCAGCTCCTGCCCCATAGATCTGACCCACATCTGCACCACAGCAGCTCTTGCCCCATAGAACTGACCCACATCTGCCCCACAGCAGCTCCTGACCCATAGATCTGACCCACATCAACCCCACAGAAGCTCCTGCCCCATAGATCTGAACCACATCTTCCCCACAGCAGATTTTACCCCACAGATCTGACCCACATCAGCCCCCAGGAGATCCTGCCCCATAGATCTGACCCACATCTGCACCTCAGCGGCTCTTGCCCCATAGAACTGACCCACATCTGCCCCACAGCAGCTCCTGACCCATAGATCTGACCCACATCTGCACCACAGCGGCTCTTGCCCCATAGAACTGACCCACATCTGCCCCACAGCAGCTCCTGACCCATAGATCTGACCCACATCAACCCCACAGAAGCTCCTGCCCCATAGATCTGAACCACATCTGCCCCACAGCAGATTTTACCCCACAGATCTGACCCACATCAGCCCCCAGGAGATCCTGCCCCATAGATCTGACCCACATCTGCCCCACACCATCTCCTGCCCCATAGATCTAACTCACATGTGCCCCACAGCAGCTCCTGCCCATAGATCTGACCCACAGCAGCTCCTGCCCTATAGATCTGATTCAAATCTGCCCCACAGCAGCTCCTGCTCCATAGATCTGACCCACATGTGCCCCAGAGCAGCTCTGCCTCATTGATTTGACCCACATCAGCCCCACAGGAGATCCTGCCCCATAGAACTGACCCACATCAGCCCCACTGCAGCTCCTGCCCTATAGATCTGACCAACATCAGCCCCACATCAGCTCCTGCCCCATAGATCTGACCCTCATCAGCCCCATAGCATCTCCCGCTCCATAGATCTTAACCGTATCAGCCCCACAGCAGCTCCTGCCCCATAGATCTGACCCACATCTGCACCACAGCAGCTCTTGCCCCATAGAACTGACCCACATCTGCCCCACAGCAGCTCCTGACCCATAGATCTGACCCACATCAACCCCACAGAAGCTCCTGCCCCATAGATCTGAACCACATCTTCCCCACAGCAGATTTTACCCCACAGATCTGACCCACATCAGCCCCCAGGAGATCCTGCCCCATAGATCTGACCCACATCTGCACCTCAGCGGCTCTTGCCCCATAGAACTGACCCACATCTGCCCCACAGCAGCTCCTGACCCATAGATCTGACCCACATCAACCCCACAGAAGCTTTTGCCCTATAGATCTGAACCACATCTGCCCCACAGCAGATTTTACCCCACAGATCTGACCCACATCAGCCCCCAGGAGATCCTGCCCCATAGATCTTACCCACATCTGCCACACAGCAGCTCCTGACCCATAGATCTGACCCACATCAACCCCACAGAAGCTCCTGCCCCATAGATCTGAACCACATCTGCCCCACAGCAGATTTTACCCCACAGATCTGACCCACATCAGCCCCCAGGAGATCCTGCCCCATAGATCTGACCCACATCTGCCCCACACCATCTCCTGCCCCATAGATCTAACTCACATGTGCCCCACAGCAGCTCCTGCCCATAGATCTGACCCACAGCAGCTCCTGCCCTATAGATCTGATTCAAATCTGCCCCACAGCAGCTCCTGCCCCATAGATCTGACCCACATGTGCCCCAGAGCAGCTCTGCCCCATTGATTTGACCCACATCAGCCCCACAGGAGATCCTGCCCCATAGAACTGACCCACATCAGCCCCACTGCAGCTCCTGCCCTATAGATCTGACCAACATCAGCCCCACATCAGCTCCTGCCCCATAGATCTGACCCTCATCGCCTATAGCATCTCCCGCTCCATAGATCTTAACCGTATCAGCCCCACAGCAGCTCCTGCCCCATAGATCTGACCCACATCTGCACCACAGCAGCTCTTGCCCCATAGAACTGACCCACATCTGCCCCACAGCAGCTCCTGACCCATAGATCTGACCCACATCAACCCCACAGAAGCTCCTGCCCCATAGATCTGAACCACATCTGCCCCACAGCAGATTTTACCCCACAGATCTGACCCACATCAGCCCCCAGGAGATCCTGCCCCATAGATCTGACCCACATCTGCCCCACACCATCTCCTGCCCCATAGATCTAACTCACATGTGCCCCACAGCAGCTCCTGCTCCATAGATCTGACCCACAGCAGCTCCTGCCCTATAGATCTCATTCAAATCTGCCCCACAGCAGCTCCTGCTCCATAGATCTGACCCACATGTGCCCCAGAGCAGCTCTGCCCCATTGATTTGACCCACATCAGCCCCACAGGAGATCCTGCCCTATAGATCTGACCCACATCAGCCCCACTGCAGCTCCTGCCCTATAGATCTGACCAACATCAGCCCCACATCAGCTCCTGCCCCATAGATCTGAACCTCATCAGCCACACAGCAGCTCCTGCCCCATAGATCTGACCCACATATGCACCACAGCAGCTCTTGCCCCATAGAACTGACCCACATCTGCGCCACAGCAGCTCCTGACCCATAGATCTGACCCACATCAACCCCACAGAAGCTCCTGCCCCATAGATCTGAACCACATCTGCCCCACAGCAGATTTTACCCCACAGATCTGACCCACATCAGCCCCCAGGAGATCCTGCCCCATAGATCTGACCCACATCTGCCCCACAGCAGCTCCTGCCCCATAGATCTGACCCACATCTGCCCCACACCATCTCCTGCCCCATAGATCTAACTCACATGTGCCCCACAGCAGCTCCTGCCCATAGATCTGACCCACAGCAGCTCCTGCCCTATAGACCTGACCCTCATCAGCCCCATAGCAACTCCCGCTCCATAGATCTTAACCGTATCAGCCCCACAGCAGCTCCTGCCCCATAGATCTGACCCACATCTGAACCACAGCAGCTCTTGCCCCATAGATCTGACCCACATCTCCCCCACAGCAGCTCCTGACCCATAGATCTGACCCACATCTGCACCACAGCGGCTCTTGCCCCATAGAACTGACCCACATCTGCCCCACAGCAGCTCCTGACCCATAGATCTGACCCACATCAACCCCACAGAAACTCCTGCCCCATAGATCTGAACCACATCTGCCCCACAGCAGATTTTACCCCACAGATCTGACCCACATCAGCCCCCAGGAGATCCTGCCCCATAGATCTGACCCACATCTGCACCACAGCAGCTCTTGCCCCATAGAACTGACCCACATCTGCCCCACAGCAGCTCCTGACCCATAGATCTGACCCACATCAACCCCACAGCAGCTCCTGCTCCATAGATCTGACCCACAGCAGCTCCTGCCCTATAGATCTGATTCAAATCTGCCCCACAGCAGCTCCTGCTCCATAGATCTGACCCACATGTGCCCCAGAGCAGCTCTGCCTCATTGATTTGACCCACATCAGCCCCACAGGAGATCCTGCCCCATAGAACTGACCCACATCAGCCCCACTGCAGCTCCTGCCCTATAGATCTGACCAACATCAGCCCCACATCAGCTCCTGCCCCATAGATCTGACCCTCATCAGCCCCATAGCATCTCCCGCTCCATAGATCTTAACTGTATCAGCCCCACAGCAGCTCCTGCCCCATAGATCTGACCCACATCTGCACCACAGCAGCTCTTGCCCCATAGAAATGACCCACATCTGCCCCACAGCAGCTCCTGACCCATAGATCTGACCCACATCAACCCCACAGAAGCTCCTGCCCCATAGATCTGAACCACATCTGCCCCACAGCAGATTTTACCCCACAGATCTGACCCACATCAGCCCCCAGGAGATCTTGCCCCATAGATCTGACCCACATCTTCACCACAGCGGCTCTTGCCCCATAGAACTGACCCACATCTGCCCCACAGCAGCTCCTGACCCATAGATCTGACCCACATCAACCCCACAGAAGCTCCTGCCCCATAGATCTGAACCACATCTGCCCAAAGCAGATTTTACCCCACAGATCTGACCCACATCAGCCCCCAGGAGATCCTGCCCCATAGATCTGACCCACATCTGCCCCACACCATCTCCTGCCCCATAGATCTAACTCACATGTGCCCCACAGCAGCTCCTGCCCATAGATCTGACCCACAGCAGCTCCTGCCCTATAGATCTGATTCAAATCTGCCCCACAGCAGCTCCTGCCCCATAGATCTGACCCACATGTGCCCCAGAGCAGCTCTGCCCCATTGATTTGACCCACATCAGCCCCACAGGAGATCCTGCCCCATAGATCTGACCCACATCAGCCCCACTGCAGCTCCTGCCCTATAGATCTGACCAACATCAGCCCCACATCAGCTCCTGCCCCATAGATCTGACCCTCATCAGCCCCATAGCATCTCCCGCTCCATAGATCTTAACCGTATCAGCCCCACAGCAGCTCCTGCCCCATAGATCTGACCCACATCTGCACCACAGCAGCTCTTGCCCCATAGAACTGACCCACATCTGCCCCACAGCAGCTCCTGACCCATAGATCTGACCCACATCTGCACCACAGCGGCTCTTGCCCCATAGAACTGACCCACATCTGCCCCACAGCAGCTCCTGACCCATAGATCTGACCCACATCAACCCCACAGAAGCTCCTGCCCCATAGATCTGAACCACATCTGCCCCACAGCAGATTTTACCCCACAGATCTGACCCACATCAGCCCCCAGGAGATCCTGCCCCATAGATCTGACCCACATCTGCCCCACACCATCTCCTGCCCCATAGATCTAACTCACATGTGCCCCACAGCAGCTCCTGCTCCATAGATCTGACCCACAGCAGCTCCTGCCCTATAGATCTCATTCAAATCTGCCCCACAGCAGCTCCTGCTCCATAGATCTGTCCCACATGTGCCCCAGAGCAGCTCTGCCTCATTGATTTGACCCACATCAGCCCCACAGGAGATCCTGCCCCATAGAACTGGCCCACATCAGCCCCACTGCAGCTCCTGCCCTATAGATCTGACCAACATCAGCCCCACATCAGCTCCTGCCCCATAGATCTGACCCTCATCAGCCCCATAGCATCTCCCGCTCCATAGATCTTAACCGTATCAGCCCCACAGCAGCTCCTGCCCCATAGATCTGACCCACATCTGCACCACAGCAGCTCTTGCCCCATAGAACTGACCCACATCTGCCCCACAGCAGCTCCTGACCCATAGATCTGACCCACATCAACCCCACAGAAGCTCCTGCCCCATAGATCTGAACCACATCTGCCCCACAGCAGATTTTACCCCACAGATCTGACCCACATCAGCCCCCAGGAGATCCTGCCCCATAGATCTGACCCACATCTGCCCCACACCATCTCCTGCCCCATAGATCTAACTCACATGTGCCCCACAGCAGCTCCTGCCCATAGATCTGACCCACAGCAGCTCCTGCCCTATAGATCTGATTCAAATCTGCCCCACAGCAGCTCCTGCTCCATAGATCTGACCCACATGTGCCCCAGAGCAGCTCTGCCTCATTGATTTGACCCACATCAGCCCCACAGGAGATCCTGCCCCATAGAACTGACCCACATCAGCCCCACTGCAGCTCCTGCCCTATAGATCTGACCAACATCAGCCCCACATCAGCTCCTGCCCCATAGATCTGACCCTCATCAGCCCCATAGCATCTCCCGCTCCATAGATCTTAACCGTATCAGCCCCACAGCAGCTCCTGCCCCATAGATCTGACCCACATCTGCACCACAGCAGCTCTTGCCCCATAGAACTGACCCACATCTGCCCCACAGCAGCTCCTGACCCATAGATCTGACCCACATCAACCCCACAGAAGCTCCTGCCCTATAGATCTGAACCACATCTGCCCCACAGCAGATTTTACCCCACAGATCTGACCCACATCAGCCCCCAGGAGATCCTGCCCCATAGATCTTACCCACATCTGCCCCACAGCAGCTCCTGACCCATAGATCTGACCCACATCAACCCCACAGAAGCTCCTGCCCCATAGATCTGAACCACATCTGCCCCACAGCAGATTTTACCCCACAGATCTGACCCACATCAGCCCCCAGGAGATCCTGCCCCATAGATCTGACCCACATCTGCCCCACACCATCTCCTGCCCCATAGATCTAACTCACATGTGCCCCACAGCAGCTCCTGCCCATAGATCTGACCCACAGCAGCTCCTGCCCTATAGATCTGATTCAAATCTGCCCCACAAAAGCTCCTGCCCCATAGATCTGACCCACATGTGCCCCAGAGCAGCTCTGCCCCATTGATTTGACCCACATCAGCCCCACAGGAGATCCTGCCCCATAGAACTGACCCACATCAGCCCCACTGCAGCTCCTGCCCTATAGATCTGACCAACATCAGCCCCACATCAGCTCCTGCCCCATAGATCTGACCCTCATCAGCCCCATAGCATCTCCCGCTCCATAGATCTTAACCGTATCAGCCCCACAGCAGCTCCTGCCCCATAGATCTGACCCACATCAACCCCACAGCAGCTCCTGCTCCATAGATCTGACCCACAGCAGCTCCTGCCCTATAGATCTGATTCAAATCTGCCCCACAGCAGCTCCTGCTCCATAGATCTGACCCACATGTGCCCCAGAGCAGCTCTGCCTCATTGATCTGACCCACATCAGCCCCACAGGAGATCCTGCCCCATAGAACTGACCCACATCAGCCCCACTGCAGCTCCTGCCCTATAGATCTGACCAACATCAGCCCCAAATCAGCTCCTGCCCCATAGATCTGACCCTCATCGCCTATAGCATCTCCCGCTCCATAGATCTTAACCGTATCAGCCCCACAGCAGCTCCTGCCCCATAGATCTGACCCACATCTGCACCACAGCAGCTCTTGCCCCATAGAACTGACCCACATCTGCCCCACAGCAGCTCCTGACCCATAGATCTGACCCACATCAACCCCACAGAAGCTCCTGCCCCATAGATCTGAACCACATCTGCCCCACAGCAGATTTTGCCCCACAGATCTGACCCACATCAGCCCCCAGGAGATCCTGCCCCATAGATCTGACCCACATCTGCCCCACACCATCTCCTGCCCCATAGATCTAACTCACATGTGCCCCACAGCAGCTCCTGCCCATAGATCTGACCCACAGCAGCTTCTGCCCTATAGATCTGATTCAAATCTGCCCCACAGCAGCTCCTGCTCCATAGATCTGACCCACATGTGCCCCAGAGCAGCTCTGCCCCATTGATTTGACCCACATCAGCCCCACAGGAGATCCTGCCCCATAGATCTGACCCACATCAGCCCCACTGCAGCTCCTTCCCTATAGATCTGACCAACATCAGCCCCACATCAGCTCCTGCCCCATAGATCTGACCCTCATCAGCCCCATAGCATCTCCTGCTCCATAGATCTTAACCGTATCAGCCCCACAGCAGCTCCTGCCCCATAGATCTGACCCACATCTGCACCACAGCGGCTCTTGCCCTATAGAACTGACCCACATCTGCCCCACAGCAGCTCCTGACCCATAGATCTGACCCACATCAACCCCACAGAAGCTCCTGCCCCATAGATCTGAACCACATCTGCCCCACAGCAGATTTTACCCCACAGATCTGACCCACATCAGCCCCCAGGAGATCCTGCCCCATAGATCTGACCCACATCTGCCCCACAGCAGCTCCTGACCCATAGATCTGACCCACATCAACCCCACAGAAGCTCCTGCCCCATAGATCAGAACCACATCTGCCCCACAGCAGATTTTACCCCACAGATCTGACCCACATCAGCCCCCAGGAGATCCTGCCCCATAGATCTGACCCACATCTGCCCCACACCATCTCCTGCCCCATAGATCTAACTCACATGTGCCCCACAGCAGCTCCTGCCCATAGATCTGACCCACAGCAGCTCCTGCCCTATAGATCTGATTCAAATCTGCCCCACAGCAGCTCCTGCCCCATAGATCTGACCCACAGCAGCTCCTGCCCTATAGATCTGATTCAAATTTGCCCCACAGCAGCTCCTGCTCCATAGATCTGACCCACAGCAGCTCCTGCCCTATAGATCTGATTCAAATCTGCCCCACAGCAGCTCCTGCTCCATAGATCTGACCCACATGTGCCCCAGAGCAGCTCTGCCTCATTGGTTTGACCCACATCAGCCCCACAGGAGATCCTGCCCCATAGATCTGACCCACATCAGCCCCACTGCAGCTCCTGCCCTATAGATCTGACCAACATCAGCCCCACATCAGCTCCTGCCCCATAGATCTGACCCTCATCAGCCCCATAGCATCTCCCGCTCCATAGATCTTAACCGTATCAGCCCCACAGCAGCTCCTGCCCCATAGATCTGACCCACATCTGCACCACAGCAGCTCTTGCCCCATAGAACTGACCCACATCTGCCCCACAGCAGCTCCTGACCCATAGATCTGACCCACATCAACCCCACAGCAGCTCCTGCTCCATAGATCTGACCCACATGTGCCCCAGAGCAGCTCTGCCTCATTGATTTGACCCACATCAGCCCCACAGGAGATCCTGCCCCATAGAACTGACCCACATCAGCCCCACTGCAGCTCCTGCCCTATAGATCTGACCAACATCAGCCCCACATCAGCTCCTGCCCCATAGATCTGACCCTCCTCAGCCCCATAGCATCTCCCGCTCCATAGATCTTAACCTTATCAGCCCCACAGCAGCTCCTCCCCCATAGATCTGACCCACATCTGCACCACAGCAGCTCCTGACCCATAGATCTTTCCCACATCAACCCCACAGAAGCTCCTGCCCCATAGATCTGAACCACATCTGCCCCACAGCAGATTTTACCCCACAGATCTGACCCACATCAGCCCCCAGGAGATCCTGCCCCATAGATCTGACCCACATCTGCCCCACACCATCTCCTTCCCCATAGATCTAACTCACATGTGCCCCACAGCAGCTCCTGCTCCATAGATCTGACCCACAGCAGCTCCTGCCCTATAGATCTGATTCAAATCTGCCCCACAGCAGCTCCTGCCCCATAGATCTGACCCACATGTTCCCCACACCATCTCCTGCCCCATAGATCTAACTCACATGTGCCCCACAGCAGCTCCTGCCCTATAGATCTGACCCACAGCAGCTTCTGCCCTATAGATCTGATTCAAATCTGCCCCACAGCAGCTCCTGCTCCATAGATCTGACCCACATGTGCCCCAGAGCAGCTCTGCCCCATTGATTTGACCCACATCAGCCCCACAGGAGATCCTGCCCCATAGATCTGACCCACATCAGCTCCACTGCAGCTCCTGCCCTATATATCTGACCAACATCAGCCCCACATCAGCTCCTGCCCCATAGATCTGACCCTCATCAGCCCCATAGCATCTCCCGCTCCATAGATCTTAACCGTATCAGCCCCACAGCAGCTCCTGCCCCATAGATCTGACCCACATCTGCACCACAGCAGCTCCTGACCCATAGATCTGACCCACATCAACCCCACAGAAGCTCCTGCCCCATAGATCTGAACCACATCTGCCCCACAGCAGATTTTACCCCACAGATCTGACCCACATCAGCCCCCAGGAGATCTTGCCCCATAGATCTGACCCGCATCTGCACCACAGCGGCTCTTGCCCCATAGATCTGACCCACATCTGCCCCACAGCAGGTCCTGACCCATAGATCTGACCCACATCAACCCCACAGAAGCTCCTGCCCCATAGATCTGAACCACATCTGCCCCACAGCAGATTTTACCCCACAGATCTGACCCACATCAGCCCCCAGGAGATCCTGCCCCATAGATCTGACCCACATCTGCCCCACACCATCTCCTGCCCCATAGATCTAACTCACATGTGCCCCACAGCAGCTCCTGCTCCATAGATCTGACCCACAGCAGCTCCTGCCCTATAGATCTCATTCAAATCTGCCCCACAGCAGCTCCTGCTCCATAGATCTGACCCACATGTGCCCCAGAGCAGCTCTGCCCCATTGATTTGACCCACATCAGCCCCACAGGAGATCCTGCCCCATAGATCTGACCCACATCAGCCCCACTGCAGCTCCTGCCCTATAGATCTGACCAACATCAGCCCCACATCAGCTCCTGCCCCATAGATCTAACTCACATGTGCCCCACAGCAGCTCCTGCCCATAGATCTGACCCACAGCAGCTCCTGCCCTATAGATCTGACCCTCATCAGCCCCATAGCAACTCCCGCTCCATAGATCTTAACCGTATCAGCCCCACAGCAGCTCCTGCCCCATAGATCTGACCCACATCTGAACTCAGCAGCTCTTGCCCCATAGATCTGACCCACATCTGCACCACAGCGGCTCTTGCCCCATAGAACTGACCCACATCTGCCCCACAGCAGCTCCTGACCCATAGATCTGACCCACATCAACCCCACAGAAGCTCCTGCCCCATAGATCTGAACCACATCTGCCCCACAGCAGATTTTACCCCACAGATCTGACCCACATCAGCCCCCAGGAGATCCTGCCCCATAGATCTGACCCACATCTGCACCACAGCAGCTCTTGCCCCATAGATCTGACCCACATCTGCCCCACAGCAGCTCCTGACCCATAGATCTGACCCACATCAACCCCACAGCAGCTCCTGCTCCATAGATCTGACCCACAGCAGCTCCTGCCCTATAGATCTGATTCAAATCTGCCCCACAGCAGCTCCTGCTCCATAGATCTGACCCACATGTGCCCCAGAGCAGCTCTGCCTCATTGATTTGACCCACATCAGCCCCACAGGAGATCCTGCCCCATAGAACTGACCCACATCAGCCCCACTGCAGCTCCTGCCCTATAGATCTGACCAACATCAGCCCCACATCAGCTCCTGCCCCATAGATCTGACCCTCATCAGCCCCATAGCATCTCCCGCTCCATAGATCTTAACTGTATCAGCCCCACAGCAGCTCCTGCCCCATAGATCTGACCCACATCTGCACCACAGCAGCTCTTGCCCCATAGAACTGACCCACATCTGCCCCACAGCAGCTCCTGACCCATAGATCTGACCCACATCAACCCCACAGAAGCTCCTGCCCCATAGATCTGAACCACATCTGCCCAAAGCAGATTTTACCCCACAGATCTGACCCACATCAGCCCCCAGGAGATCCTGCCCCATAGATCTGACCCACATCTGCCCCACACCATCTCCTGCCCCATAGATCTAACTCACATGTGCCCCACAGCAGCTCCTGACCCATAGATCTGACCCACATCAACCCCACAGAAGCTCCTGCCCCATAGATCTGAACCACATCTGCCCCACAGCAGATTTTACCCCACAGATCTGACCCACATCAGCCCCCAGGAGATCTTGCCCCATAGATCTGACCCACATCTGAAACACAGCGGCTCTTGCCCCATAGAACTTACCCACATCTGCCCCACAGCAGCTCCTGACCCATAGATCTGACCCACATCAACCCCACAGAAGCTCCTGCCCCATAGATCTGAACCACATCTGCCCCACAGCAGATTTTACCCCACAGATCTGACCCACATCAGCCCCCAGGAGATCCTGCCCCATAGATCTGACCCACATCTGCCCCACACCATCTCCTGCCCCATAGATCTAACTCACATGTGCCCCACAGCAACTCCTGCCCTATAGATCTGACCCACAGCAGCTTCTGCCCTATAGATCTGATTCAAATCTGCCCCACAGCAGCTCCTGCCCCATAGATCTGACCCACATGTGCCCCAGAGCAGCTCTGCCCCATTGATTTGACCCACATCAGCCCCACAGGAGATCCTGCCCCATAGATCTGACCCACATCAGCCCCACTGCAGCTCCTGCCCTATAGATCTGACCAACATCAGCCCCACATCAGCTCCTGCCCCATAGATCTGACCCTCATCAGCCCCATAGCATCTCCCGCTCCATAGATCTTAACCGTATCAGCCCCACAGCAGCTCCTGCCCCATAGATCTGACCCACATCTGCACCACAGCAGCTCTTGCCCCATAGAACTGACCCACATCTGACCCACAGCAGCTCTTGACCCATAGATCTGACCCACATCAACACCACAGCAGCTCCTGCTCCATAGATCTGACCCACAGCAGCTCCTGCCCTATAGATCTGATTCAAATCTGCCCCACAGCCCCTCCTGCTCCATAGATCTGACCCACATGTGCCCCAGAGCAGCTCTGCCTCATTGATTTGACCCACATCAGCCCCACAGGAGATCCTGCCCCATAGAACTGACCCACATCAGCCCCACTGCAGCTCCTGCCTTATAGATCTGACCAACATCAGCCCCACAGCAGCTCCTGCCCCATAGATCTGACCCACATCTGCACCACAGCAGCTCTTGCCCCATAGAACTGACCCACATCTGCCCCACAGCAGCTCCTGACCCATAGATCTGACCCACATCAACCCCACAGAAGCTCCTGCCCCATAGATCTGAACCACATCTGCCCCACAGCAGATTTTACCCCACAGATCTGACCCACATCAGCCCCCAGGAGATCCTGCCCCATAGATCTGACCCACATCTGCACCTCAGCGGCTCTTGCCCCATAGAACTGACCCACATCTGCCCCACAGCAGCTCCTGACCCATAGATCTGACCCACATCAACCCCACAGAAGCTCCTGCCCTATAGATCTGAACCACATCTGCCCCACAGCAGATTTTACCCCACAGATCTGACCCACATCAGCCCCCAGGAGATCTTGCCCCATAGATCTGACCCACATCTGCCCAACAGCAGCTCCTGTCTCATAGATCTGACCCACATCTGCACCACAGCAGCTCTTGCCCCATAGAACTGACCCGCATCTGCCCCACAGCAGCTCCTGACCCATAGATCTGACCCACATCAACCCCACAGCAGCTCCTGCTCCATAGATCTGACCCACAGCAGCTCCTGCCCTATAGATCTGATTCAAATCTGCCCCACAGCAGCTCCTGCTCCATAGATCTGACCCACATGTTCCCCAGAGCAGCTCTGCCTCATTGATTTGACCCACATCAGCCCCACAGGAGATCCTGCCCCATAGATCTGACCCACATCAGCCCCACAGGAGATCCTTCCCCATAGATCTTAACCGTATCAGCCCCACAGCAGCTCCTGCCCCATAGATCTGACCCACATCTGCACCACAGCAGCTCTTGCCCCATAGAACTGACCCACATCTGCCCCACAGCAGCTCCTGACCCATAGATCTGACCCACATCAACCCCACAGAAGCTCCTGCCCCATAGATCTGAACCACATCTGCCCCACAGCAGATTTTACCCCACAGATCTGACCCACATCAGCCCCCAGGAGATCCTGCCCCATAGATCTGACCCACATCTGCCCCACACCATCTCCTGCCCCATAGATCTAACTCACATGTGCCCCACAGCCGCTCCTGCCCTATTGATCTGACCCACAGCAGCTTCTGCCCTATAGATCTGATTCAAATCTGCCCCACAGCAGCTCCTGCTCCATAGATCTGACCCACATGTGCCCCAGAGCAGCTCTGCCCCATTGATTTGACCCACATCAGCCCCACAGGAGATCCTGCCCCATAGATCTGACCCACATCAGCCCCACTGCAGCTCCTGCCCTATAGATCTGACCAACATCAGCCCCACATCAGCTCCTGCCCTATAGATCTGAACCTCATCAGCCCCATAGCATCTCCCGCTCCATAGATCTTAACCGTATCAGCCCCACAGCAGCTCCTGCCCCATAGATCTGACCCACATCTGCCCCACAGCAGCTCTTGCCCCATAGAACTGACCCACATCTGCCCCACAGCAGCTCCTGACCCATAGATCTGACCCACATCAACCCCACAGCAGCTCCTGCTCCATAGATCTGACCCACAGCAGCTCCTGCCCTATAGATCTGATTCAAATCTGCCCCACAGCAGCTCCTGCTCCATAGATCTGACCCACATGTGCCCCAGAGCAGCTCTGCCTCATTGATTTGACCCACATCAGCCCCCAGGAGATCTTGCCCCATAGATCTGACCCACATCTGCACCACAGCGGCTCATGGCCCATAGAACTGACCCACATCTGCCCCACAGCAGCTCCTGACCCATAGATCGGACCCACATCAACCCCACAGAAGCTCCTGCCCCATAGATCTGAACCACATCTGCCCCACAGCAGATTTTACCCCACAGATCTGACCCACATCAGCCCCCAGGAGTTCCTGCCCCATAGATCTGACCCACATCTGCCCCACACCATCTCCTGCCCCATAGATCTAACTCACATGTGCCCCACAGCAGCTCCTGCTCCATAGATCTGACCCACAGCAGCTCCTGCCCTATAGATCTCATTCAAATCTGCCCCACAGCAGCTCCTTCTCCATAGATCTGACCCACATCTGCACCACAGCAGCTCTTGCCCCATAGATCTGACCCACATCTGCCCCACAGCAGCTCCTGACCCATAGATCTGACCCACATCAACCCCACAGCAGCTCCTGCCCCATAGATCTGAACCACATCTGCCCCACAGCAGATTTTACCCCACAGATCTGACCCACATCAGCCCCCAGGAGATCCTGCCCCATAGATCTGACCCACATCTGCCCCACACCATCTCCTGCCCCATAGATCTAACTCACATGTGCCCCACAGCAGCTCCTGCCCTTAGATTTGACCCACAGCAGCTCCTGCCCTATAGATCTGATTCAAATCTGCCCCACAGCAGCTCCTGCCCCATAGATCTGACCCACATCAGCCCCAGAGCAGCTCTGCCCCATTGATTTGACCCACATCAGCCCCACAGGAGATCCTGCCCCATAGATCTGACCCACATCAGCCCCACTGCAGCTCCTGCCCTATAGATCTGACCCTCATCTGCACCACAGCAGCTCCTGCCCCATAGATCTGACCCACATGTGCCCCAGAGCAGCTCCTGACCCATAGATCTGACCCAACTCAACCCCACAGAATCTCCTGCCCCATAGATCTGAACCACATCTGCCCCACAGCAGATTTTACCCCACAGATCTGACCCACATCAGCCCCCAGGAGATCCTGCCCCATAGATCTGACCCACATCTGCCCCACAGCAGCTCCTGACCCATAGATCTGACCCACATCAACCCCACAGAAGCTCCTGCCCCATAGATCTGAACCACATCTGCCCCACAGCAGATTTTACCCCACAGATCTGACCCACATCAGCCCCCAGGAGATCCTGCCCCATAGATCTGACCCACATCTGCCCCACACCATCTCCTGCCCCATAGATCTAACTCACATGTGCCCCACAGCAGCTCCTGCTCCATAGATCTGACCCACAGCAGCTTCTGCCCTATAGATCTGACCAACATCAGCCCTACATCAGCTCCTGCCCCATAGATCTGACCCTCATCAGCCCCATAGCATCTCCCGCTCCATAGATCTTAACCGTATCAGCCCCACAGCAGCTCCTGCCCCATAGATCTGACCCACATCTGCACCACAGCAGCTCTTGCCCCATAGAACTGACCCACATCTGCCCCACAGCAGCTCCTGACCCATAGATCTGACCCACATCAACCCCACAGAAGCTCCTGCCCCATAGATCTGAACCACATCTGCCCCACAGCAGATTTTACCCCACAGATCTGACCCACATCAGCCCCCAGGAGATCTTGCCCCATAGATCTGACCCACATCTGCACCACAGCAGCTCTTGCCCCATAGAACTGACCCACATCAGCCCCACAGCAGCTCCTGACCCATAGATCTGACCCACATCAACCCCACAGAAGCTCCTGCCCCATAGATCTGAACCACATCTGCCCCACAGCAGATTTTACCCCACAGATCTGACCCACATCAGCCCCCAGGAGATCCTGCCACATAGATCTAACCCACATCTGCCCCACAGCAGCTCCTGACCCATAGATCTGACCCACATCAACCCCACAGAAGCTCCTGCCCCATAGATCTGAACCACATCTGCCCCACAGCAGATTTTACCCCACAGATCTGACCCACATCAGCCCCCAGGAGATCTTGCCCCATAGATCTGTCCCACATCTGCACCACAGCGGCTCTTGCCCCATAGAACTGACCCACATCTGCCCCACAGCAGCTCCTGCCCCATAGATCTGACCCACATCAACCCCACAGAAGCTCCTGCCCCATAGATCTGAACCACAGCTGCCCCACAGCAGATTTTACCCCACAGATCTGACCCACATCAGCCTCCAGGAGATCCTGCCCCATAGATCTGACCCACATCTGCCCCACAGAAGCTCCTGCCCCATAGATCTGAACCACATCTGCCCCACAGCAGATTTTACCCCACAGATCTGACCCACATCAGCCCCCAGGAGATCCTGCCCCATAGATCTGACCCACATCTGCCCCACACCATCTCCTGCCCCATAGATCTAACTCACATGTGCCCCACAGCAGCTCCTGCCCATAGATCTGACCCACAGCAGCTCCTGCCCTATAGATCTGATTCAAATCTGCCCCACAGCAGCTCCTGCCCCATAGATCTGACCCACATGTGCCCCAGAGCAGCTCTGCCCCATTGATTTGACCCACATCAGCCCCACAGGAGATCCTGCCCCATAGATCTGACCCACATCAGCCCCACTGCAGCTCCTGCCCTATAGATCTGACCAACATCAGCCCCACATCAGCTCCTGCCCCATAGATCTGACCCTCATCAGCCCCATAGCATCTCCCGCTCCATAGATCTTAACCGTATCAGCCCCACAGCAGCTCCTGCCCCATAGATCTGACCCACATCTGCACCACAGCAGCTCTTGCCCCATAGAACTGACCCACATCTGCCCCACAGCAGCTCCTGACCCATAGATCTGACCCACATCAACCCCACAGCAGCTCCTGCTCCATAGATCTGACCCACAGCTGCTCCTGCCCTATAGATCTGATTCAAATCTGCCCCACAGCAGCTCCTGCTCCATAGATCTGACCCACATGTGCCCCAGAGCAGCTCTGCCTCATTGATTTGACCCACATCAGCCCCACAGGAGATCCTGCCCCATAGAACTGACCCACATCTGCCCCACAGCAGCTCCTGACCCATAGATCTGACCCACATCAACCCCACAGAAGCTCCTGCCCCATAGATCTGAACCACATCTGCCCCACAGCAGATTTTACCCCACAGATCCAACCCACATCAGCCCCCAGGAGATCTTGCCCCATAGATCTGACCCACGTCTGCACCACAGCGGCTCTTGCCCCATAGAACTGACCCACATCTGCCCCACAGCAGCTCCTGACCCATAGATCTGACCCACATCAACCCCACAGAAGCTCCTGCCCCATAGATCTGAACCACATCTGCCCAAAGCAGATTTTACCCCACAGATCTGACCCACATCAGCCCCCAGGAGATCCTGCCCCATAGATCTGACCCACATCTGCCCCACACCATCTCCTGCCCCATAGATCTAACTCACATGTGCCCCACAGCAGCTCCTGCCCATAGATCTGACCCACAGCAGCTCCTGCCCTATAGATCTGATTCAAATCTGCCCCACAGCAGCTCCTGCCCCATAGATCTGACCCACATGTGCCCCAGAGCAGCTCTGCCCCATTGATTTGACCCACATCAGCCCCACAGGAGATCCTGCCCCATAGATCTGACCCACATCAGCCCCACTGCAGCTCCTGCCCTATAGATCTGACCAACATCAGCCCCACATCAGCTCCTGCCCCATAGATCTGACCCTCATCAGCCCCATAGCATCTCCCGCTCCATAGATCTTAACCGTATCAGCCCCACAGCAGCTCCTGCCCCATAGATCTGACCCACATCTGCACCACAGCAGCTCTTGCCCCATAGAACTGACCCACATCTGCCCCACAGCAGCTCCTGACCCATAGATCTGACCCACATCAACCCCACAGAAGCTCCTGCCCCATAGATCTGAACCACATCTGCCCCACAGCAGATTTTACCCCACAGATCTGACCCACATCAGCCCCCAGGAGATCCTGCCCCATAGATCTGACCCACATCTGCCCCACACCATCTCCTGCCCCATAGGTCTAACTCACATGTGCCCCACAGCATCTCCTGCCCATAGATCTGACCCACAGCAGCTCCTGCCCTATAGATCTGATTCAAATCTGCCCCACAGCAGCTCCTGCTCCATAGATCTGACCCACATGTGCCCCAGAGCAGCTCTGCCCCATTGATTTGACCCACATCAGCCCCACAGGAGATCCTGCCCCATAGATCTGACCCACATCAGCCCCACTGCAGCTCCTGCCCTATAGATCTGACCAACATCAGCCCCACAGCAGCTCCTGCCCCATAGATCTGACCCTCATCAGCCCCATAGCATCTCCCGCTCCATAGATCTTAACCGTATCAGCCCCACAGCAGCTCCTGCCCCATAGATCTGACCCACATCTGCACCACAGCAGCTCTTGCCCCATAGAACTGACCCACATCTGCCCCACAGCAGCTCCTGACCCATAGATCTGACCCACATCAACCCCACAGAAGCTCCTGCCCCATAGATCTGAAATACATCTGCCCCACAGCAGATTTTACCCCACAGATCTGACCCACATCAGCCCCCAGGAGATCTTGCCCCATAGATCTGACCCACATCTGCACCACAGCGGCTCTTGCCCCATAGAACTGACCCACATCTGCCCCACAGCAGCTCCTGACCCATAGATCTGACCCACATCAACCCCACAGCAGCTCCTGCCCCATAGATCTGAACCACATCTGCCCCACAGCAGATTTTACCCCACAGATCTGACCCACATCAGCCCCCATGAGATCCTGCCCCATAGATCTTACCCACATCTGCCCCACAGCAGCTCCTGACCCATAGATCTGACCCACATCAACCCCACAGAAGCTCCAGCCCCATAGATCTGAACCACATCTGCCCCACAGCAGATTTTACCCCACAGATCTGACCCACATCAGCCCCCAAGAGATCCTGCCCCATAGATCTGACCCACATCTGCCCCACACCATCTCCTGCCCCATAGATCTAACTCACATGTGCCCCACAGCAGCTCCTGCCCATAGATCTGACCCACAGCAGCTTCTGCCCTATAGATCTGATTCAAATCTGCCCCACAGCAGCTCCTGCTCCATAGATCTGACCCACATGTGCCCAAGAGCAGCTCTGCCCCATTGATTTGACCCACATCAGCCCCACAGGAGATCCTGCCCCATAGATCTGACCCACATCAGCCCCACTGCAGCTCCTGCCCTATAGATCTGACCAACATCAGCCCCACATCAGCTCCTGCCCCATAGATCTGAACCTCATCAGCCCCATAGCATCTCCCGCTCCATAGATCTTAACCGTATCAGCCCCACAGCAGCTCCTGCCCCATAGATCTGACCCACATCTGCACCACAGCAGCTCTTGCCCCATAGAACTGACCCACATCTGCCCCACAGCAGCTCCTGACCCATAGATCTGACCCACATCAACCCCACAGAAGCTCCTGCCCCATAGATCTGAACCACATCTGCCCCACAGCAGATTTTACCCTACAGATCTGACCCACATCAGCCCCCAGGAGATCCTGCCCCATAGATCTGACCCACATCTGCCCCACAGCAGCTCCTGACCCATAGATCTGACCCACATCAACCCCACAGAAGCTCCTGCCCCATAGATCTGAACCACATCTGCCCCACAGCAGATTTTACCCCACAGATCTGACCCACCTCAGCCCCCAGGAGATCCTGCCCTATAGATCTGACCCACATCTGCCCCACACCATCTCCTGCCCCATAGATCTAACTCACATGTGCCCCACAGCAGCTCCTGCCCATAGATCTGACCCACAGCAGCTCCTGCCCTATAGATCTGATTCAAATCTGCCCCACAGCAGCTCCTGCCCCATAGATCTGACCCACATGTGCCCCAGAGCAGCTCTGCCCCATTGATTTGACCCACATCAGCCCCACAGGAGATCCTGCCCCATAGATCTGACCCACATCAGCCCCACTGCAGCTCCTGCCCTATAGATCTGACCAACATCAGCCCCACATCAGCTCCTGCCCCATAGATCTGACCCTCATCAGCCCCATAGCATCTCCCGCTCCATAGATCTTAACCGTATCAGCCCCACAGCAGCTCCTGCCCCATAGATCTGACCCACATCTGCACCACAGCAGCTCTTGCCCCATAGAACTGACCCACATTTGCCCCACAGCAGCTCCTGACCCATAGATCTGACCCACATCAACCCCACAGAAGCTCCTGCTTCATAGATCTGAACCACATCTGCCCCACAGCAGATTTTACCCCACAGATCTGACCCACATCAGCCCCCAGGAGATCTTGCCCCATAGATCTGACCCACATCTGCACCACAGCGGCTCTTGCCCCATAGAACTGACCCACATCTGCCCCACAGCAGCTCCTGACCCATAGATCTGACCCACATAAACCCCACAGCAGCTCCTGCCCCATAGATCTGAACCACATCTGCCCCACAGCAGATTTTACCCCACAAATCTGACCCACATCAGCCCCCAGGAGATCCTGCCCCATAGATCTTACCCACATCTGCCCCACAGCAGCTCCTGACCCATAGATCTGACCCACATCAACCCCACAGAAGCTCCAGCCCCATAGATCTGAACCACATCTGCCCCACAGCAGATTTTACCCCACAGATCTGACCCACATCAGCCCCCAAGAGATCCTGCCCCATAGATCTGACCCACATCTGCCCCACACCATCTCCTGCCCCATAGATCTAACTCACATGTGCCCCACAGCAGCTCCTGCCCATAGATCTGACCCACAGCAGCTTCTGCCCTATAGATCTCATTCAAATCTGCCCCACAGCAGCTCCTGCTCCATAGATCTGACCCACATGTGCCCAAGAGCAGCTCTGCCCCATTGATTTGACCCACATCAGCCCCACAGGAGATCCTGCCCCATAGATCTGACCCACATCAGCCCCACTGCAGCTCCTGCCCTATAGATCTGACCAACATCAGCCCCACATCAGCTCCTGCCCCATAGATCTGAACCTCATCAGCCCCATAGCATCTCCCGCTCCATAGATCTTAACCGTATCAGCCCCACAGCAGCTCCTGCCCCATAGATCTGACCCACATCTGCACCACAGCAGCTCTTGCCCCATAGAACTGACCCACATCTGCCCCACAGCAGCTCCTGACCCATAGATCTGACCCACATCAACCCCACAGAAGCTCCTGCCCCATAGATCTGAACCACATCTGCCCCACAGCAGATTTTACCCCACAGATCTGACCCACATCAGCCCCCAGGAGATCCTGCCCCATAGATCTGACCCACATCTGCCCCACACCATCTCCTGCCCCATAGATCTGACCCACATCAACCCCACAGAAGCTCCTGCCCCATAGATCTGAACCACATCTGCCCCACAGCAGATTTTACCCCACAGATCTGACCCACATCAGCCCCCAGGAGATCCTGCCCTATAGATCTGACCCACATCTGCCCCACACCATCTCCTGCCCCATAGATCTAACTCACATGTGCCCCACAGCAGCTCCTGCCCATAGATCTGACCCACAGCAGCTCCTGCCCTATAGATCTGATTCAAATCTGCTTCACAGCAGCTCCTGCCCCATAGATCTGACCCACATGTGCCCCAGAGCAGCTCTGCCCCATTGATTTGACCCACATCAGCCCCACAGGAGATCCTGCCCCATAGATCTGACCCACATCAGCCCCACTGCAGCTCCTGCCCTATAGATCTGACCAACATCAGCCCCACATCAGCTCCTGCCCCATAGATCTGACCCTCATCAGCCCCATAGCATCTCCCGCTCCATAGATCTTAACCGTATCAGCCCCACAGCAGCTCCTGCCCCATAGATCTGACCCACATCTGCACCACAGCAGCTCTTGCCCCATAGAACTGACCCACATCTGCCCCACAGCAGCTCCTGACCCATAGATCTGACCCACATCAACCCCACAGCAGCTCCTGCTCCATACATCTGACCCACAGCAGCTCCTGCCCTATAGATCTGATTCAAATCTGCCCCACAGCAGCTCCTGCTCCATAGATCTGACCCACATGTGCCCCAGAGCAGCTCTGCCTCATTGATTTGACCCACATCAGCCCCACAGGAGATCCTGCCCCATAGATCTGACCCACATCAGCCCCACTGCAGCTCCTGCCCTATAGATCTGACCAACATCAGCCCCACATCAGCTCCTGCCCCATAGATCTGACCCTCATCAGCCCCATAGCATCTCCCGCTCCATAGATCTTAACCGTATCAGCCCCACAGCAGCTCCTGCCCCATAGATCTGACCCACATCTGCACCTCAGCGGCTCTTGCCCCATAGAACTGACCCACATCTGCCCCACAGCAGGTCCTGACCCATAGATCTGACCCACATCAACCCCACAGAAGCTCCTGCCCTATAGATCTGAACCACATCTGCCCCACAGCAGATTTTACCCCACAGATCTGACCCACATCAGCCCCCAGGAGATCCTGCCCCATAGATCTTACCCACATCTGCCCCACAGCAGCTCCTGACCCATAGATCTGACCCACATCAACCCCACAGAAGCTCCTGCTCCATAGATCTGAACCACATCTGCCCCGCAGCAGATTTTACCCCACAGATCTGACCCACATCAGCCCCCAGGAGATCTTGCCCCATAGATCTGACCCACATCTGCACCACAGCGGCTCTTGCCCCATAGAACTGACCCACATCTGCCCCACAGCAGCTCCTGACCCATAGATCTGACCCACATCAACCCCACAGAAGCTCCAGCCCCATAGATCTGAACCACATCTGCCCCACAGCAGATTTTACCCCACAGATCTGACCCACATCAGCCCCCAAGAGATCCTGCCCCATAGATCTGACCCACATCTGCCCCACACCATCTCCTGCCCCATAGATCTAACTCACATGTGCCCCACAGCAGCTCCTGCCCTATTGATCTGACCCACAGCAGCTTCTGCCCTATAGATCTGATTCAAATCTGCCCCACAGCAGCTCCTGCTCCATAGATCTGACCCACATGTGCCCAAGAGCAGCTCTGCCCCATTGATTTGACCCACATCAGCCCCACAGGAGATCCTGCCCCATAGATCTGACCCACATCAGCCCCACTGCAGCTCCTGCCCTATAGATCTGACCAACATCAGCCCCACATCAGCTCCTGCCCCATAGATCTGAACCTCATCAGCCCCATAGCATCTCCCGCTCCATAGATCTTAACCGTATCAGCCCCACAGCAGCTCCTGCCCCATAGATCTGACCCACATCTGCACCACAGCAGCTCTTGCCCCATAGAACTGACCCACATCTGCCCCACAGCAGCTCCTGACCCATAGATCTGACCCACATCAACCCCACAGAAGCTCCTGCCCCATAGGTCTGAACCACATCTGCCCCACAGCAGATTTTACCCTACAGATCTGACCCACATCAGCCCCCAGGAGATCCTGCCCCATAGATCTGACCCACATCTGCCCCACAGCAGCTCCTGACCCGTAGATCTGACCCACATCAACCCCACAGAAGCTCCTGCCCCATAGATCTGAACCACATCTGCCCCACAGCAGATTTTACCCCACAGATCTGACCCACCTCAGCCCCCAGGAGATCCTGCCCTATAGATCTGACCCACATCTGCCCCACACCATCTCCTGCCCCATAGATCTAACTCACATGTGCCCCACAGCAGCTCCTGCCCATAGATCTGACCCACAGCAGCTCCTGCCCTATAGATCTGATTCAAATCTGCCCCACAGCAGCTCCTGCCCCATAGATCTGACCCACATGTGCCCCAGAGCAGCTCTGCCCCATTGATTTGACCCACATCCGCCCCACAGGAGATCCTGCCCCATAGATCTGACCCACATCAGCCCCACTGCAGCTCCTGCCCTATAGATCTGACCAACATCAGCCCCACATCAGCTCCTGCCCCATAGATCTGACCCTCATCAGCCCCATAGCATCTCCCGCTCCATAGATCTTAACCGTATCAGCCACACAGCAGCTCCTGCCCCATAGATCTGACCCACATCTGCACCACAGCAGCTCTTGCCCCATAGAACTGACCCACATCTGCCCCACAGCAGCTCCTGACCCATAGATCTGACCCACATCAACCCCACAGAAGCTCCTGCCCCATAGATCTGAACCACATCTGCCCCACAGCAGATTTTACCCCACAGATCTGACCCACATCAGCCCCCAGGAGATCCTGCCCCATAGATCTGACCCACATCTGCCCCACACCATCTCCTGCCCCATAGATCTAACTCACATGTGCCCCACAGCAGCTCCTGCCCATAGATCTGACCCACAGCAGCTCCTGCCCTATAGATCTCATTCAAATCTGCCCCACAGCAGCTCCTGCTCCATAGATCTGACCCACATGTGCCCCAGAGCAGCTCTGCCTCATTGATCTGACCCACATCAGCCCAACAGGAGATCCTGCCCCATAGAACTGACCCATAGCAGCTCCTGCCCTATAGATCTGACCCACATCTGCACCACAGCTGCTCTTGCCCCATAGAACTGACCCACATCTGCCCCGCAGCAGCTCCTGACCCATAGATCTGACCCACATCAGCCCCCAGGAGATCTTGCCCCATAGATCTGACCCACATCTGCACCACAGCGGCTCTTGCCCCATAGAACTTACCCACATCTGCCCCACAGCAGCTCCTGACCCATAGATCTGACCCACATCAACCCCACAGAAGCTCCTGACCCAGAGATCTGAACCACATCTGCCCCACAGCAGATTTTACCCCACAGATCTGACCCACATCAGCCCCCAGGAGATCTTGCCCCATAGATCTGACCCACATCTGCACCACAGCGGCTCTTGCCCCATAGAACTGACCCACATCTGCCCCACAGCAGCTCCTGACCCATAGATCTGACCCACATCAACCCCACAGAAGCTCCTGCCCCATAGATCTGAACCACATCTGCCCCACAGCAGATTTTACCCCACAGATCTGAAACACATCAGCCCCCAGGAGATCCTGCCCCATAGATCTGACCCACATCTGCCCCACAGCAGCTCCTGACCCATAGATCTGACCCACATCAACCCCACAGAAGCTCCTGCCCCATAGATCTGAACCACATCTGCCCCACAGCAGATTTTACCCCACAGATCTGACCCACATCAGCCCCCAGGAGATCCTGCCCCATAGATCTGACCCACATCTGCCCCACACCATCTCCTGCCCCATAGATCTAACTCACATGTGCCCCACATCAGCTCCTGCCCATAGATCTGACCCACAGCAGCTCCTGCCCTATAGATCTGATTCAAATCTGCCCCACAGCAGCTCCTGCCCCATAGATCTGACCCACATGTGCCCCAGAGCAGCTCTGCCCCATTGATTTGACCCACATCAGCCCCACAGGAGATCCTGCCCTATAGATCTGACCCACATCAGCCGCACTGCAGCTCCTGCCCTATAGATCTGACCAACATCAGCCCCACATCAGATCCTGCCCCATAGATCTGACCCTCATCAGCCCCATAGCATCTCCCGCTCCATAGATCTTAACCGTATCAGCCCCACAGCAGCTCCTGCCCCATAGATCTGACCCACATCTGCACCACAGCAGCTCTTGACCCATAGAACTGACCCACATCTGCCCCACAGCAGCTCCTGACCCATAGATCTGACCAACATCAACCCCACAGAACCTCCTGCCCCATAGATCTGAACCACATCTGCCCCACAGCAGATTTTACCCCACAGATCTGACCCACATCAGCCCCCAGGAGATCCTGCCCCATAGATCTAACCCACATCTGCCCCACAGCAGCTCCTGACCCATAGATCTGACACACATCAACCCCACAGAAGCTCCTGCCCCATAGATCTGAACCACATCTGCCCCACAGCAGATTTTACCCCACAGATCTGACCCACATCAGCCCCCAGGAGATCCTGCCCCATAGATCTGACCCACATCTGCCCCACACCATCTCCTGCCCCATAGATCTAACTCAAATGTGCCCCACAGCAGCTCCTGCCCATAGATCTGACCCACAGCAGCTCCTGCCCTATAGATCTGATTCAAATCTGCCCCACAGAAGCTCCTGCCCCATAGATCTGACCCACTGTTCCCCAGAGCAGCTCTGCCCCATTGATTTGACCCACATCAGCCCCACAGGAGATCCTGCCCCATAGATCTGACCCACATCAGCCCCACTGCAGCTCCTGCCCTATAGATCTGACCAACATCAGCCCCACATCAGCTCCTGCCCCATAGATCTGACCCTCATCAGCCCCATAGCATCTCCCGCTCCATAGATCTTAACCGTATCAGCCCCACAGCAGCTCCTGCCCCATAGATCTGACCCACATCTGCACCACAGCAGCTCTTGCCCCATAGAACTGACCCACATCTGCCCCACAGCAGCTCCTGACCCATAGATCTGACCCACATCAACCCCACAGAAGCTCCTGCTCCATAGATCTGAACCACATCTGCCCCACAGCAGATTTTACCCCACAGATCTGACCCACATCAGCCCCCAGGAGATCTTGCCCCATAGATCTGACCCACATCTGCACCACAGCGGCTCTTGCCCCATAGAACTGACCCACATCTGCCCCACAGCAGCTCCTGACCCATAGATCTGACCCACATCAACCCCACAGAAGCTCCTGCCCCATAGATCTGAACCACATCTGCCCCACAGCAGATTTTACCCCACAGATCTGACCCACATCAGCCCCCAGGAGGTCCTGCCCCATAGATCTGACCCACATCTGCCCCACAGCAGCTCCTGCCCCATAGATCTGACCCACATCTGCACCACAGCAGCTCTTGCCCCATAGAACTGACCCACATCTGCCCCACAGCAGCTCCTGACCCATAGATCTGACCCACATCAACCCCACAGCAGCTCCTGCCCATAGATCTGACCCACAGCAGCTCCTGCCCTATAGATCTGATTCAAATCTGCCCCACAGCAGCTCCTGCTCCATAGATCTGACCCACATGTGCCCCAGAGCATCTCTGCCCCATTGATTTGACCCACATCAGCCCCACAGGAGATCCTGCCCCATAGATCTGACCCACATCAGCCCCACTGCAGCTCCTGCCCTATAGATCTGACCAACATCAGCCCCACATCAGCTCCTGCCCCATAGATCTGAACCTCATCAGCCCCATAGCATCTCCCGCTCCATAGATCTTAACCGTATCAGCCCCACAGCAGCTCCTGCCCCATAGATCTGACCCACATCTGCACCACAGCAGCTCTTGCCCCATAGAACTGACCCACATCTGCCCCACAGCAGCTCCTGACCCATAGATCTGACCCACATCAACCCCACAGAAGCTCCTGCCCCATAGATCTGAACCACATCTGCCCCACAGCAGATTTTACCCCACAGATCTGACCCACATCAGCCCCCAGGAGATCTTGCCCCATAGATCTGACCCACATCTGCACCACAGCGGCTCTTGCCCCATAGAACTGACCCACATCTGCCCCACAGCAGCTCCTGACCCATAGATCTGACCCACATCAACCCCACAGAAGCTCCTGCCCCATAGATCTGAACCACATCTGCCCCACAGCAGATTTTACTACACAGATCTGACCCACATCAGCCCCCAGGAGATCCTGCCCCATAGATCTGACCCACATCTGCCCCACAGCAGCTCCTGACCCATAGATCTGACCCACATCAACCCCACAGAAGCTTCTGCCCCATAGATCTGACCCACATCTGCCCCACACCATCTCCTTCCCCATAGATCTAACTCACATGTGCCCCACAGCAGCTCCTGCCCATAGATCTGACCCACAGCAGCTCCTGCCCTATAGATCTGATTCAAATCTGCCCCACAGCAGCTCCTGCCCCATAGATCTGACCCACATGTGCCCCAGAGCAGCTCTGCCTCATTGATTTGAACCACATCAGCCCCACAGGAGATCCTGCCCCATAGATCTGACCCACATCAGCCCCACTGCAGCTCCTGACCTATAGATCTGACCAACATCAGCCCCACATCAGCTCCTGCCCCATAGATCTGACCCTCATCAGCCCCATAGCATCTCCCGCTCCATAGATCTTAACCGTATCAGCCCCACAGCAGCTCCTGCCCCATAGATCTGACCCACATCTGCACCACAGCAGCTCTTGCCCCATCGAACTGACCCACATCTGCCCCACAGCAGCTCCTGACCCATAGATCTGACCCACATCAACCCCACAGAAGCTCCTGCCCCATAGATCTGAACCACATCTGCCCCACAGCAGATTTTACCCCACAGATCTGACCCACATCAGCCCCCAGGAGATCCTGCCCCATAGATCTGACCCACATCTGCCCCACACCATCTCCTGCCCCATAGATCTAACTCACATGTGCCCCACAGCAGCTCCTGCCCATAGATCTGACCCACAGCAGCTTCTGCCCTATAGATCTGATTCAAATCTGCCCCACAGCAGCTCCTGCTCCATAGATTTGACCCACATGTGCCCCAGAGCAGCTCTGCCCCATTGATTTGACCCACATCAGCCCCACAGGAGATCCTGCCCCATAGAACTGACCCACATCAGCCCCACTGCAGCTCCTGCCCTATTGTTCTGACCAACATCAGCCCCACATCAGCTCCTGCCCCATAGATCTGACCCTCATCAGCCCCATAGCATCTCCCGCTCCATAGATCTTAACCGTATCAGCCCCACAGCAGCTCCTGCCCCATAGATCTGACCCACATCTGCACCACAGCAGCTCTTGCCCCATAGAACTGACCCACATCTGCCCCACAGCAGCTCCTGACCCATAGATCTGACCCACATCAACCCCACAGAAGCTCCTGCCCCATAGATATGAACCACATCTGCCCCACAGAAGATTTTACCCCACAGATCTGACCCACATCAGCCCCCAGGAGATCCTGCCCCATAGATCTGACCCACATCTGCCCCACACCATCTCCTGCCCCATAGATCTAACTCACATGTGCCCCACAGCAGCTCCTGCCCTATAGATCTGACCCACAGCAGCTTCTGCCCTATAGATCTGATTCAAATCTGCCCCACAGCAGCTCCTCCTCCATTGATCTGACCCACATGTGCCCCAGAGCAGCTCTGCCCCATTGATTTGACCCACATCAGCCCCACAGGAGATCCTGCCCCATAGATCTGACCCACATCAGCCCCACTGCAGCTCCTGCCCTATAGATCTGACCAACATCAGCCCCACATCAGCTCCTGCCCCATAGATCTGACCCTCATCAGCCCCATAGCATCTCCCGCTCCATAGATCTTAACCGTATCAGCCCCACAGCAGCTCCTGCCCCATAGATCTGACCCACATCTGCACCACAGCAGCTCTTGCCCCATAGAACTGACCCACATCTGCACCACAGCAGCTCTTGCCCCATAGAACTGACCCACATCTGCCCCACAGCAGCTCCTGACCCATAGATCTGACCCACATCAACCCCACAGAAGCTCCTGCCCCATAGATCTGAACCACATCTGCCCCACAGCAGATTTTACCCCACAGATCTGACCCACATCAGCCCCGAGGAGATCTTGCCCCATAGATCTGACCCGCATCTGCACCACAGCGGCTCTTGCCCCATAGATCTGACCCACATCTGCCCCACAGCAGCTCCTGACCCATAGATCTGACCCACATCAACCCCACAGAAGCTCCTGCCCCATAGATCTGAACCACATCTGCCCCACAGCAGATTTTACCCCACAGATCTGACCCACATCAGCCCCCAGGAGATCCTGCCCCATAGATCTGACCCACATCTGCCCCACACCATCTCCTGCCCCATTGATCTGACCCACATGTGCCCCAGAGCAGCTCTGCCTCATTGATTTGACCCACATCAGCCCCACAGGAGATCCTGCCCCATAGAACTGACCCACATCAGCCCCACTGCAGCTCCTGCCCTATAGATCTGACCAACATCAGCCCCACATCAGCTCCAGCCCCATAGATCTGACCCGCATCAGCCCCATAGCATCTCCCGCTCCATAGATCTTAACCGTATCAGCCCCACAGCAGCTCCTGCCCCATAGATCTGACCCACATCTGCACCACAGCAGCTCTTGCCCCATAGAACTGACGCACATCTGCACCACAGCAGCTCCTGACCCATAGATCTGACCCACATCAACCCCACAGAAGCTCCTGCCCCATAGATCTGAACCACATCTGCCCCACAGCAGATTTTACCCCACAGATCTGACCCACATCAGCCCCCAGGAGATCTTGCCCCATAGATCTGACCCACATCTGCACCACAGCGGCTCTTGCCCCATAGAACTGACCCACTTCTGCCCCACAGCAGCTCTTGACCCATAGATCTGACCCACATCAACCCCACAGAAGCTCCTGCCCCATAGATCTGAACCACATCTGCCCCACAGCAGATTTTACCCCACAGATCTGACCCACATCAGCCCCCAGGAGATCCTGCCCCATAGATCTGACCCACATCTGCCCCACAGCAGCTCCTGACCCATAGATCTGACCCACATCAACCCCACAGAAGCTCCTGCCCCATAGATCTGAACCACATCTGCCCCACAGCAGATTTTACCCCACAGATCTGACCCACATCAGCCCCCAGGAGATCCTGCCCCATAGATCTGACCCACATCTGCCCCACACCATCTCCTGCCCCATAGATCTAACTCACATGTGCCCCACAGCAGCTCCTGCTCCATAGATCTGACCCACAGCAGCTCCTGCCCTATAGATCTGATTCAAATCTGCCCCACAGCAGCTCCTGCCCCATAGATCTGACCCACATGTGCCCCAGAGCAGCTCTGCCTCATTGATTTGACCCACATCAGCCCCACAGGAGATCCTGCCCCATAGAACTGACCCACATCAGCCCCACTGCAGCTCCTGCCCTATAGATTTGACCAACATCAGCCCCACATCAGCTCCTGCCCCATAGATCTGACCCTCATCAGCCCCATAGCATCTCCCGCTCCATAGATCTTAACAGTATCAGCCCCACAGCAGCTCCTGCCCCATAGATCTGACCCACATCTGCACCACAGCGGCTCTTGCCCCATAGAACTGACCCACATCTGCCCCACAGCAGCTCCTGACCCATAGATCTGACCCACATCAACCCCACAGAAGCTCCTGCCCCATAGATCTGAACCACATCTGCCCCACAGCAGATTTTACCCCACAGATCTGACCCACATCAGCCCCCAGGAGGTCCTGCCCCATAGATCTGACCCACATCTGCCCCACAGCAGCTCCTGCCCCATAGATCTGACCCACATCTGCACCACAGCAGCTCTTGCCCCATAGAACTGACCCACATCTGCCCCACAGCAGCTCCTGACCCATAGATCTGACCCACATCAACCCCACAGAAGCTCCTGCCCCATAGATCTGAACCACATATGCCCCACAGCAGATTTTACCCCACAGATCTGACCCACATCAGCCCCCAGGAGATCCTGCCCCATAGATCTGACCCACATCTGCCCCACACCATCTCCTGCCCCATAGATCTAACTCACATGTGCCCCACAGCAGCTCCTGCCCATAGATCTGACCCACAGCAGCTTCTGCCCTATAGATCTGATTCAAATCTGCCCCACAGCAGCTCCTGCTCCATAGATCTGACCCACATGTGCCCCAGAGCAGCTCTGCCCCATTGATTTGACCCACATCAGCCCCACAGGAGATCCTGCCCCATAGATCTGACCCACATCAGCCCCACTGCAGCTCCTGCCCTATAGATCTGACCAACATCAGCCCCACATCAGCTCCTGCCCCATAGATCTGAACCTCATCAGCCCCATAGCATCTCCCGCTCCATAGATCTTAACCGTATCAGCCCCACAGCAGCTCCTGCCCCATAGATCTGACCCACATCTGCACCACAGCAGCTCTTGCCCCATAGAACTGACCCACATCTGCCCCACAGCAGCTCCTGACCCATAGATCTGACCCACATCAACCCCACAGAAGCTCCTGCCCCATAGATCTGAACCACATCTGCCCCACAGCAGATTTTACCCCACAGATCTGACCCACATCAGCCCCCAGGAGATCTTGCCCCATAGATCTGACCCACATCTGCACCACAGCGGCTCTTGCCCCATAGAACTGACCCACATCTGCCCCACAGCAGCTCCTGACCCATAGATCTGACCCACATCAACCCCACAGAAGCTCCTGCCCCATAGATCTGAACCACATCTGCCCCACAGCAGATTTTACTACACAGATCTGACCCACATCAGCCCCCAGGAGATCCTGCCCCATAGATCTGACCCACATCTGCCCCACAGCAGCTCCTGACCCATAGATCTGACCCACATCAACCCCACAGAAGCTTCTGCCCCATAGATCTGACCCACATCTGCCCCACACCATCTCCTTCCCCATAGATCTAACTCACATGTGCCCCACAGCAGCTCCTGCCCATAGATCTGACCCACAGCAGCTCCTGCCCTATAGATCTGATTCAAATCTGCCCCACAGCAGCTCCTGCCCCATAGATCTGACCCACATGTGCCCCAGAGCAGCTCTGCCTCATTGATTTGAACCACATCAGCCCCACAGGAGATCCTGCCCCATAGATCTGACCCACATCAGCCCCACTGCAGCTCCTGACCTATAGATCTGACCAACATCAGCCCCACATCAGCTCCTGCCCCATAGATCTGACCCTCATCAGCCCCATAGCATCTCCCGCTCCATAGATCTTAACCGTATCAGCCCCACAGCAGCTCCTGCCCCATAGATCTGACCCACATCTGCACCACAGCAGCTCTTGCCCCATCGAACTGACCCACATCTGCCCCACAGCAGCTCCTGACCCATAGATCTGACCCACATCAACCCCACAGAAGCTCCTGCCCCATAGATCTGAACCACATCTGCCCCACAGCAGATTTTACCCCACAGATCTGACCCACATCAGCCCCCAGGAGATCCTGCCCCATAGATCTGACCCACATCTGCCCCACACCATCTCCTGCCCCATAGATCTAACTCACATGTGCCCCACAGCAGCTCCTGCCCATAGATCTGACCCACAGCAGCTTCTGCCCTATAGATCTGATTCAAATCTGCCCCACAGCAGCTCCTGCTCCATAGATTTGACCCACATGTGCCCCAGAGCAGCTCTGCCCCATTGATTTGACCCACATCAGCCCCACAGGAGATCCTGCCCCATAGAACTGACCCACATCAGCCCCACTGCAGCTCCTGCCCTATTGTTCTGACCAACATCAGCCCCACAGCAGCTCCTGCCCCATAGATCTGACCCTCATCAGCCCCATAGCATCTCCCGCTCCATAGATCTTAACCGTATCAGCCCCACAGCAGCTCCTGCCCCATAGATCTGACCCACATCTGCACCACAGCAGCTCTTGCCCCATAGAACTGACCCACATCTGCCCCACAGCAGCTCCTGACCCATAGATCTGACCCACATCAACCCCACAGCAGCTCCTGCTCCATAGATCTGACCCACAGCAGCTCCTGCCCTATAGATCTCATTCAAATCTGCCCCACAGCAGCTCCTGCTCCATAGATCTGACCCACATGTGCCCCAGAGCAGCTCTGCCTCATTGATTTGACCCACATCAGCCTAACAGGAGATCCTGCCCCATAGAACTGACCCACATCAGCCCCACTGCAGCTCCTGCCCTATAGATCTGACCAACATCAGCCCCACATCAGCTCCTGCCCCATAGATCTGACCCTCATCAGCCCCATAGCATCTCCCGCTCCATAGATCTTAACCGTATCAGCCCCACAGCAGCTCCTGCCCCATAGATCTGACCCACATCTGCACCACAGCAGCTCTTGCCCCATAGAACTGACCCACATCTGCCCCACAGCAGCTCCTGACCCATAGATATGACCCACATCAACCCCACAGAAGCTCCTGCCCCATAGATCTGAACCACATCTGCCCCACAGCAGATTTTACCCCACAGATCTGACCCACATCAGCCCCCAGGAGATCCTGCCCCATAGATCTGACCCACATCTGCCCCACAGCATCTCCTGCCCCATAGATCTAACTCACATGTGCCCCACAGCAGCTCCTGCCCATAGATCTGACCCACAGCAGCTCCTGCCCTATAGATCTTATTCAAATCTGCCCCACAGCAGCTCCTGCTCCATAGATCTGACCCACATGTGCCCCAGAGCAGCTCTGCCTCATTGATTTGACTCACATCAGCCCCACAGGAGATCCTGCCCCATAGATCTGACCCACATCAGCCCCACTGCAGCTCCTGCCCTATAGATCTGACCAACATCAGCCCCACATCAGCTCCTGCCCCATAGATCTGACCCTCATCAGCCCCATAGCATCTCCCGCTCCATAGATCTTAACCGTATCAGCCCCACAGCAGCTCCTGCCCCATAGATCTGACCCACATCTGCACCACAGCAGCTCTTGCCCCATAGAACTGACCCACATCTGCCCCACAGCAGCTCCTGACCCATAGATCTGACCCACATCAACCCCACAGAAGCTCCTGCCCCATAGATATGAACCACATCTGCCCCACAGAAGATTTTACCCCACAGATCTGACCCACATCAGCCCCCAGGAGATCCTGCCCCATAGATCTGACCCACATCTGCCCCACACCATCTCCTGCCCCATAGATCTAACTCACATGTGCCCCACAGCAGCTCCTGCCCTATAGATCTGACCCACAGCAGCTTCTGCCCTATAGATCTGATTCAAATCTGCCCCACAGCAGCTCCTCCTCCATTGATCTGACCCACATGTGCCCCAGAGCAGCTCTGCCCCATTGATTTGACCCACATCAGCCCCACAGGAGATCCTGCCCCATAGATCTGACCCACATCAGCCCCACTGCAGCTCCTGCCCTATAGATCTGACCAACATCAGCCCCACATCAGCTCCTGCCCCATAGATCTGACCCTCATCAGCCCCATAGCATCTCCCGCTCCATAGATCTTAACCGTATCAGCCCCACAGCAGCTCCTGCCCCATAGATCTGACCCACATCTGCACCACAGCAGCTCTTGCCCCATAGAACTGACCCACATCTGCACCACAGCAGCTCTTGCCCCATAGAACTGACCAACATCTGCCCCACAGCAGCTCCTGACCCATAGATCTGACCCACATCAACCCCACAGAAGCTCCTGCCCCATAGATCTGAACCACATCTGCCCCACAGCAGATTTTACCCCACAGATCTGACCCACATCAGCCCCGAGGAGATCTTGCCCCATAGATCTGACCCGCATCTGCACCACAGCGGCTCTTGCCCCATAGATCTGACCCACATCTGCCCCACAGCAGCTCCTGACCCATAGATCTGACCCACATCAACCCCACAGAAGCTCCTGCCCCATAGATCTGAACCACATCTGCCCCACAGCAGATTTTACCCCACAGATCTGACCCACATCAGCCCCCAGGAGATCCTGCCCCATAGATCTGACCCACATCTGCCCCACACCATCTCCTGCCCCATTGATCTGACCCACATGTGCCCCAGAGCAGCTCTGCCTCATTGATTTGACCCACATCAGCCCCACAGGAGATCCTGCCCCATAGAACTGACCCACATCAGCCCCACTGCAGCTCCTGCCCTATAGATCTGACCAACATCAGCCCCACATCAGCTCCAGCCCCATAGATCTGACCCGCATCAGCCCCATAGCATCTCCCGCTCCATAGATCTTAACCGTATCAGCCCCACAGCAGCTCCTGCCCCATAGATCTGACCCACATCTGCACCACAGCAGCTCTTGCCCCATAGAACTGACCCACATCTGCACCACAGCAGCTCCTGACCCATAGATCTGACCCACATCAACCCCACAGAAGCTCCTGCCCCATAGATCTGAACCACATCTGCCCCACAGCAGATTTTACCCCACAGATCTGACCCACATCAGCCCCCAGGAGATCTTGCCCCATAGATCTGACCCACATCTGCACCACAGCGGCTCTTGCCCCATAGAACTGACCCACTTCTGCCCCACAGCAGCTCTTGACCCATAGATCTGACCCACATCAACCCCACAGAAGCTCCTGCCCCATAGATCTGAACCACATCTGCCCCACAGCAGATTTTACCCCACAGATCTGACCCACATCAGCCCCCAGGAGATCCTGCCCCATAGATCTGACCCACATCTGCCCCACAGCAGCTCCTGACCCATAGATCTGACCCACATCAACCCCACAGAAGCTCCTGCCCCATAGATCTGAACCACATCTGCCCCACAGCAGATTTTACCCCACAGATCTGACCCACATCAGCCCCCAGGAGATCCTGCCCCATAGATCTGACCCACATCTGCCCCACACCATCTCCTGCCCCATAGATCTAACTCACATGTGCCCCACAGCAGCTCCTGCTCCATAGATCTGACCCACAGCAGCTCCTGCCCTATAGATCTGATTCAAATCTGCCCCACAGCAGCTCCTGCCCCATAGATCTGACCCACATGTGCCCCAGAGCAGCTCTGCCTCATTGATTTGACCCACATCAGCCCCACAGGAGATCCTGCCCCATAGAACTGACCCACATCAGCCCCACTGCAGCTCCTGCCCTATAGATTTGACCAACATCAGCCCCACATCAGCTCCTGCCCCATAGATCTGACCCTCATCAGCCCCATAGCATCTCCCGCTCCATAGATCTTAACAGTATCAGCCCCACAGCAGCTCCTGCCCCATAGATCTGACCCACATCTGCACCACAGCAGCTCTTGCCCCATAGAACTGACCCACATCTGCCCCACAGCAGCTCCTGACCCATAGATCTGACCCACATCAACCCCACAGAAGCTCCTGCCCCATAGATCTGAACCACATCTGCCCCACAGCAGATTTTACCCCACAGATCTGACCCACATCAGCCCCCAGGAGATCCTGCCCCATAGATCTGACCCACATCTGCCCCACAACATCTCCTGCCCCATAGATCTAACTCACATGTGCCCCACAGCAGCTCCTGCCCATAGATCTGACCCACAGCAGCTCCTACCCTATAGATCTGATTCAAATCTGCCCCACAGCAGCTCCTGACCCATAGATCTGACCCACATCAACCCCACAGAAGCTCCTGCCCCATAGATCTGAACCACATCTGCCCCACAGCAGATTTTACCCCACAGATCTGACCCACATCAGCCCCCAGGAGATCTTGCCCCATAGATCTGACACACATCTGCACCACAGCGGCTCTTGCCCCATAGAACTGACCCACATCTGCCCCACAGCAGCTCCTGACCCATAGATCTGACCCACATCAACCCCACAGAAGCTCCTGCCCCATAGATCTGAACCACATCTGCCCCACAGCAGATTTTACCCCACAGATCTGACCCACATCAGCCCCCAGGAGATCCTGCCCCATAGATCAGACCCACATCTGCCCCACACTATCTCCTGCCCCATAGATCTAACTCACATGTGCCCCACAGCAGCTCCTGCCCATAGATCTGACCCACAGCAGTTCCTGCCCTATAGATCTGATTCAAATCTGCCCCACAGCAGCTCCTGCCCCATAGAACTGACCCACATCTGCCCCACAGCAGCTCCTGACCCATAGATCTGACCCACATCAACCCCACAGCAGCTCCTGCTCCATAGATCTGACCCACAGCAGCTCCTGCCCTATAGATCTGATTCAAATCTGCCCCACAGCAGCTCCTGCTCCATAGATCTGACCCACATGTGCCCCAGAGCAGCTCTGCCTCATTGATTTGACCCACATCAGCCCCACAGGAGATCCTGCCCCATAGATCTGACCCACATCAGCCCCACTGCAGCTCCTGCCCTATAGATCTGACCAACATCAGCCCCACATCAGCTCCTGCCCCATAGATCTGACCCTCATCAGCCCCATAGCATCTCCCGCTCCATAGATCTTAACCGTATCAGCCCCACAGCAGCTCCTGCCCCATAGATCTGACCCACATCTGCACCACAGCAGCTCTTGCCCCATAGAACTGACCCACATCTGCCCCACAGCAGCTCCTGACCCATAGATCTGACCCACATCAACCCCACAGAAGCTCCTGCCCCATAGATCTGAACCACATCTGCCCCACAGCAGATTTTACCCCACAGATCTGACCCACATCAGCCCCCAGGAGATCTTGCCCCATAGATCTGACCCACATCTGCACCACAGCGTCTCTTGCCCCATAGAACTGACCCACATCTGCCCCACAGCAGCTCCTGACCCATAGATCTGACCCACATCAACCCCACAGAAGCTCCTGCCCCATAGATCTGACCCACATCTGCCCCACACCATCTCCTGCCCCATAGATCTAACTCACATGTGCCCCACAGCAGCTCCTGCTCCATAGATCTGACCCACAGCAGCTCCTGCCCTATAGATCTCATTCAAATCTGCCCCACAGCAGCTCCTGCTCCATAGATCTGACCCACATGTGCCCCAGAGCAGCTCTGCCCCATTGATTTGACCCACATCAGCCCCACAGGAGATCCTGCCCCATAGATCTGACCCACATCAGCCCCACTGCAGCTCCTGCCCTATAGATCTGACCAACATCAGCCCCACATCAGCTCCTGCCCCATAGATCTGACCCTCATCAGCCCCATAGCATCTCCCGCTCCATAGATCTTAACCGTATCAGCCCCACAGCAGCTCCTGCCCCATAGATCTGACCCACATCTGCACCACAGCAGCTCTTGCCCCATAGAACTGACCCACATCTGCCCCACAGCAGCTCCTGACCCATAGATCTGACCCACATCAACCCCACAGAAGCTCCTGCCCCATAGATCTGAACCACATCTGCCCCACAGCAGATTTTACCCCAAAGATCTGACCCACATCAGCCCCCAGGAGATCCTGCCCCATAGATCTGACCCACATCTGCCCCACAGCAGCTCCTGCCCCATAGATCTGACCCACATCTGCCCCACACCATCTCCTGCCCCATAGATCTAACTCACATGTGCCCCACAGCAGCTCCTGCCCATAGATCTGACCCACAGCAGCTCCTGCCCTATAGATCTGATTCAAATCTGCCCCACAGCAGCTCCTGCTCCATAGATCTGACCCACATGTGCCCCAGAGCAGCTCTGCCTAATTGATTTGACCCACATCAGCCCCACAGGAGATCCTGCCCCATAGAACTGACCCACATCAGCCCCACTGCAGCTCCTGCCCTATAGATCTGACCAACATCAGCCCCACATCAGCTCCTGCCCCATAGATCCGACCCTCATCAGCCCCATAGCATGTCCCGCTCCATAGATCTTAACTGTATCAGCCCCACAGCAGCTCCTGCCCCATAGATCTGACCCACATCTGCACCACAGCAGCTCTTGCCCCATAGAAATGACCCACATCTGCCCCACAGCAGCTCCTGACCCATAGATCTGACCCACATCAACCCCACAGAAGCTCCTGCCCCATAGATCTGAACCACATCTGCCCCACAGCAGATTTTACCCCACAGATCTGACCCACATCAGCCCCCAGGAGATCTTGCCCCATAGATCTGACTCACATCTGCACCACAGCGGCTCTTGCCCCATAGAACTGACCCACATCTGCCCCACAGCAGCTCCTGACCCATAGATCTGACCCACATCAACCCCACAGAAGCTCCTGCCCCATAGATCTGAACCACATCTGCCCCACAGCAGATTTTACCCCACAGATCTGACCCACATCAGCCCCCAGGAAATCCTGCCCCATAGATCTGACCCACATCTGCCCCACACCATCTCCTGCCCCATAGATCTAACTCACATGTGCCCCACAGCAGCTCCTGCTCCATAGATCTGACCCACAGCAGCTCCTGCCCTATAGATCTGATTCAAATCTGCCCCACAGCAGCTCCTGCCCCATAGATCTGACCCACATGTGCCCCAGAGCAGCTCTGCCCCATTGATTTGACCCACATCAGCCCCACAGGAGATCCTGCCCCATAGATCTGACCCACATCAGCCCCACTGCAGCTCCTGCCCTATAGATCTGACCAACATCAGCCCCACATCAGCTCCTGCCCCATAGATCTGACCCTCATCAGCCCCATAGCATCTCCCGCTCCATAGATCTTAACCGTATCAGCCCCACAGCAGCTCCTGCCCCATAGATCTGACCCACATCTGCACCACAGCAGCTCTTGCCCCATAGAACTGACCCACATCTGCCCCACAGCAGCTCCTGACCCATAGATCTGACCCACATCAACCCCACAGAAGCTCCTGCCCCATAGATCTGAACCACATCTGCCCCACAGCAGATTTTACCCCACAGATCTGACCCACATCAGCCCCCAGGAGATCCTGCCCCATAGATCTGACCCACATCTGCCCCACACCATCTCCTGCCCCATAGATCTAACTCACATGTGCCCCACAGCAGCTCCTGCCCTATAGATCTGACCCACAGCAGCTTCTGCCCTATAGATCTGATTCAAATCTGCCCCACAGCAGCTCCTGCCCCATAGATCTGACCCACATGTGCCCCAGAGCAGCTCTGCCCCATTGATTTGACCCACATCAGCCCCACAGGAGATCCTGCCCCATAGAACTGACCCACATCAGCCCCACTGCAGCTCCTGCCCTATAGATCTGACCAACATCAGCCCCACATCAGCTCCTGCCCCATAGATCTGACCCTCATCAGCCCCATAGCATCTCCCGCTCCATAGATCTTAACCGTATCAGCCCCACAGCAGCTCCTGCCCCATAGATCTGACCCACATCTGCACCACAGCAGCTCTTGCCCCATAGAACTGAACCACGTCTGCCCCACAGCAGCTCCTGACCCATAGATCTGACCCACATCAACCCCACAGAAGCTCCTGCCCCATAGATCTGAAAAACATCTGCCCCACAGCAGATTTTACCCCACAGATCTGACCCACATCAGCCCCACAGGAGATCCTGCCCCATAGAACTGACCCACATCAGCCCCACTGCAGCTCCTGCCCTATAGATCTGACCAACATCAGCCCCACATCAGCTCCTGCCCCATAGATCTGACCCTCATCAGCCCCATAGCATCTCCCGCTCCATAGATCTTAACCGTATCAGCCCCACAGCAGCTCCTGCCCCATAGATCTGACCCAAATCTGCACCACAGCAGATCTTGCCCCATAGAACTGACCCACATCTGACCCACAGCAGCTCCTGACCCATAGATCTGACCCACATCAACCCCACAGCAGCTCCTGCTCCATAGATCTGACCCACAGCAGCTCCTGCCCTATAGATCTGATTCAAATCTGCCCCACAGCAGCTCCTGCTCCATAGATCTGAACCACATGTGCCCCAGAGCAGCTCTGCCTCATTGATTTGACCCACATCAGCCCCACAGGAGATCCTGCCCCATAGAACTGACCCACATCAGCCCCACTGCAGCTCCTGCCCTATAGATCTGACCAACATCAGCCCCACATCAGCTCCTGCCCCATAGATCTGACCCTCATCAGCCCCATAGGATCTCCCGCTCCATAGATCTTAACCGTATCAGCCCCACAGCAGCTCCTGCCCCATAGATCTGACCCACATCTGCACCACAGCAGCTCTTGCCCCATAGAACTGACCCACATCTGCCCCACAGCAGCTCCTGACCCATAGATCTGACCCACATCAACCCCACAGAAGCTCCTGCCCCATAGATCTGAACCACATCTGCCCCACAGCAGATTTTACCCCACAGATCTGACCCACATCAGCCCCCAGGAGATCCTGCCCCATAGATCTGACCCACATCTGCCCCACACCATCTCCTGCCCAATAGATCTAACTCACATGTGCCCCACAGCAGATCCTCCTTTATAGATCTGACCCACAGCAGCTCCTGCCCTATAGATCTCATTCAAATCTGCCCCACAGCAGCTCCTGCTCCATAGATCTGACCCACATGTGCCCCAGAGCAGCTCTGCCTCATTGATTTGACCCACATCAGCCCCACAGGAGATCCTGCCCCATAGAACTGACCCACATCAGCCCCACTGCAGCTCCTGCCCTATAGATCTGACCAACATCAGCCCCACATCAGCTCCTGCCCCATAGATCTGACCCTCATCAGCCCCATAGCATCTCCCGCTCCATAGATCTTAACCGTATCAGCCCCACAGCAGCTCCTGCCCCATAGATCTGACCCACATCTGCACCACAGCAGCTCTTGCCCCATAGAACTGACCCACATCTGCCCCACAGCAGCTCCTGACCCATAGATCTGACCCACATCAACCCCACAGAAGCTCCTGCCCCATAGATCTGAACCACATCTGCCCCACAGCAGATTTTACCCCACAGATCTGACCCACATCAGCCCCCAGGAGATCCTGCCCCATAGATCTGACCCACATCTGCACCTCAGCGGCTCTTGCCCCATAGAACTGACCCACATCTGCCCCACAGCAGCTCCTGACCCATAGATCTGACCGACATCAACCCCACAGAAGCTCCTGCCCTATAGATCTGAACCACATCTGCCCCACAGCAGATTTTACCCCACAGATCTGACCCACATCAGCCCCCAGGAGATCCTGCCCCATAGATCTTACCCACATCTGCCCCACAGCAGCTCCTGCCCCATAGATCTGACCCACATCTGCACCACAGCAGCTCTTGCCCCATAGAACTGACCCACATCTGCCCCACAGCAGCTCCTGACCCATAGATCTGACCCACATCAACCCCACAGCAGCTCCTGCTCCATAGATCTGACCCACAGCAGCTCCTGCCCTATAGATCTGATTCAAATCTACCCCACAGCAGCTCCTGCTCCATAGATCTGACCCACATGTGCCCCAGAGCAGCTCTGCCTCATTGATTTGACCCACATCAGCCCCACAGGAGATCCTTCCCCATAGATCTGACCCACATCAGCCCCACTGCAGCTCCTGCCCTATAGATCTGACCAACATCAGCCCCACATCAGCTCCTGCCCCATAGATCTGACCCTCATCAGCCCCATAGCATCTCCCGCTCCATAGATCTTAACCGTATCAGCCCCACAGCAGCTCCTGCCCCATAGATCTGACCCACATCTGCACCACAGCAGCTCTTGCCCCATAGATCTGACCCACATCTGCCCCACAGCAGCTCCTGACCCATAGATCTGACCCACATCAACCCCACAGCAGCTCCTGCCCCATAGATCTGAACCACATCTGCCCCACAGCAGATTTTACCCCACAGATCTGACCCACATCAGCCCCCAGGAGATCCTGCCCCATAGATCTGACCCACATCTGCCCCACACCATCTCCTGCCCCATAGATCTAACTCACATGTGCCCCACAGCAGCTCCTGCCCATAGATCTGACCCACAGCAGCTCCTGCCCTATAGATCTGATTCAAATCTGCCCCACAGCAGCTCCTGCTCCATAGATCTGACCCACATGTGCCCCAGAGCAGCTCTGCCTCATTGATTTGACCCACATCAGCCCCACATGAGATCCTGCCCCATAGAACTGACCCACATCAGCCCCACTGCAGCTCCTGCCCTATAGATCTGACCAACATCAGCCCCACAGCAGCTCCTGCCCCATAGATCTGACCCTCATCAGCCCCATAGCATCTCCCGCTCCATAGATCTTAACCGTATCAGCCCCACAGCAGCTCCTGCCCCATAGATCTGACCCACATCTGCACCACAGCAGCTCTTGCCCCATAGAACTGACCCACATCTGCCCCACAGCAGCTCCTGACCCATAGATCTGACCCACATCAACCCCACAGAAGCTCCTGCCCCATAGATCTGAACCACATCTGCCCCACAGCAGATTTTACCCCACAGATCTGACCCACATCAGCCCCCAGGAGATCTTGCCCCATAGATCTGACCCACATCTGCACCACAGCGGCTCATGCCCCATTGAACTGACCCACATCTGCCCCACAGCAGCTCCTGACCCATAGATCTGACCCACATCAACCCCACAGAAGCTCCTGACCCATAGATCTGAACCACATCTGCCCCACAGCAGATTTTACCCCACAGATCTGACCCACATCAGCCCCCAGGAGATCCTGACCCATAGTTCTGACCCACATCAACCCCACAGCAGCTCCTGCTCCATAGATCTGACCCACAGCAGCTCCTGCCCTATAGATCTGATTCAAATCTGCCCCACAGCAGGTCCTGCTCCATAGATCTGACCCACATGTGCCCCAGAGCAGCTCTGCCTCATTGATTTGACCCACATCAGCCCCACAGGAGATCCTGCCCCATAGAACTGACCCACATCAGCCCCACTGCAGCTCCTGCCCTATAGATCTGACCAACATCAGCCCCACATCAGCTCCTGCCCCATAGATCTGACCCACATCTGCACCACAGCGGCTCTTGCCCCATAGAACTGACGCACATCTGCCCCACAGCAGCTCCTGACCCATAGATCTGACCCACATCAACCCCACAGAAGCTCCTGCCCCATAGATCTGAACCACATCTGCCCCACAGCAGATTTTACCCCACAGATCTGACCCACATCTGCACCACAGCAGCTCTTGCCCCATAGAACTGACCCACATCTGCCCCACAGCAGCTCCTGACCCATAGATCTGACCCACATCAACCCCACAGAAGCTCCTGCCCCATAGATCTGAACCACATCTGCCCCACAGCAGATTTTACCCCACAGATCTGACCCACATCAGCCCCCAGGAGATCCTGCCCCATAGATCTGACCCACATCTGCCCCACACCATCTCCTGCCCCATAGATCTAACTCACATGTGCCCCACAGCAGCTCCTGCTCCATAGATCTGACCCACCGTAGCTTCTGCCCTATAGATCTGATTCAAATCTGCCCCACAGCAGCTCCTGCTCCATAGATATGACCCACATGTGCCCCAGAGCAGCTCTGCCCCATTGATTTTACCCACATCAGCCCCACAGGAGATCCTGCCCCATAGATCTGACCCACATCAGCCCCACTGCAGCTCCTGCCCTATAGATCTGACCAACATCAGCCCTACATCAGCTCCTGCCCCGTAGATCTGACCCTCATCAGCCCCATAGCATCTCCCGCTCCATAGATCTTAACCGTATCAGCCCCACAGCAGCTCCTGCCCCATAAATCTGACCCACATCTGCACCACAGCAGCTCTTGCACCATAGAACTGACCCACATCTGCCCCACAGCAGCTCCTGACCCATAGATCTGACCCACATCAACCCCACAGAAGCTCCTGCCCCATAGATCTGAACCACATCTGCCCCACAGCAGATTTTACCCCACAGATCTGACCCACATCAGCCCCCAGGAGATCTTGCCCCATAGATCTGACCCACATCTGCACCACAGCGGCTCTTGCCCCATAGAACTGACCCACATCTGCCCCACAGCAGCTCCTGACCCATAGGTCTGACCCACATCAACCCCACAGAAGCTCCTGCCCCATAGATCTGAACCACATCTGCCCCACAGCAGATTTTACCCCACAGATCTGACCCACATCAGCCCCCAGGAGATCCTGCCCCATAGATCTGACCCACATCTGCCCCACAGCATCTCCTGCCCCATAGATCTAACTCACATGTGCCCCACAGCAGCTCCTGCCCATAGATCTGACCCACAGCAGCTCCTGCCCTATAGATCTGATTCAAATCTGCCCCACAGCAGCTCCTGCCCCATAGATCTGACCCACATGTGCCCAAGAGCAGCTCTGCCCCATTGATTTGACCCACATCAGCCCCACAGGAGATCCTGCCCCATAGATCTGACCCACATCAGCCCCACTGCAGCTCCTGCCCTATAGATCTGACCAACATCAGCCCCACATCAGCTCCTGCCCCATAGATCTGACCCTCATCAGCCCCATAGCATCTCCCGCTCCATAGATCTTAACCGTATCAGCCCCACAGCAGCTCCTGCCCCATAGATCTGACCCACATCTGCACCACAGCAGCTCTTGCCCCATAGAACTGACCCACATCTGCCCCACAGCAGCTCCTGACCCATAGATCTGACCCACATCAACCCCACAGAAGCTCCTGCCCCATAGATCTGAACCACATCTGCCCCACAGCAGATTTTACCCCACAGATCTGACCCACATCAGCCCCCAGGAGATCCTGCCCCATAGATCTGACCCACATCTGCCCCACACCATCTCCTGCCCCATAGATCTAACTCACATGTGCCCCACATAAGCTCCTGCTCCATAGATCTGACCCACAGCAGCTCCTGCCCTATAGATCTGATTCAAATCTGCCCCACAGCAGCTCCTGCTCCATAGATCTGACCCACAGCAGCTCCTGCCCTATAGATCTCATTCAAATCTGCCCCACAGCAGCTCCTGCTCCATAGATCTGACCCACATGTGCCCCAGAGCAGCTCTGCCTCATTGATTTGACCCACATCAGCCCCACAGGAGATCCTGCCCCAAAGAACTGACCCACATCAGCCCCACAGCAGCTCCTGCCCTAAAGATCTGACCAACATCAGCCCCACATCAGCTCCTGCCCCATAGATCTGACCCTCATCAGCCCCATAGGATCTCCCGCTCCATAGATCTTAACCGTATCAGCCCCACAGCAGCTCCTGCCCCTTTAGATCTGACCCACATCTGCACCGCAGCAGCTCTTGCCCCATAGAACTGACCCACATCTGCCCCACAGCAGCTCCTGACCCATAGATCTTACCCACATCAACCCCACAGCAGCTCCTGCTCCATAGATCTGACCCACAGCAGCTCCTGCCCTATAGATCTCATTCAAATCTGCCCCACAGCAGCTCCTGCTCCATAGATCTGACCCACATGTGCCCCAGAGCAGCTCTGCCCCATTGATTTGACCCACATCAGCCCCACAGGAGATCCTGCCCCATAGAACTGACCCACATCAGCCCCACTGCAGCTCCTGCCCTATAGATCTGACCAACATCAGCCCCACATCAGCTCCTGCCCCATAGATCTGACCCTCATCAGCCCCATAGCATCTCCTGCTCCATAGATCTTAACCGTATCAGCCCCACAGCAGCTCCTGCCCCATAGATCTGACCCACATCTGCACCACAGCAGCTCTTGCCCCATAGAACTGACCCACATCTGCCCCACAGCAGCTCCTGACCCATAGATCTGACCCACATCAACCCCACAGAAGCTCCTGCCCCATAGATCTGAACCACATCTGCCCCACAGCAGATTTTACCCCACAGATCTGACCCACATCAGCCCCCAGGAGATCCTGCCCCATAGATCTGACCCTCATCTGCCCCACAGCAGCTCCTGCTCCATAGATCTGACCCACAGCAGCTCCTGCCCTATAGATCTGATTCAAATCTGCCCAACAGCAGCTCCTGCTCCATAGATCTGACCCACATGTGCCCCAGAGCAGCTCTGCCTCATTGATTTGACCCACATCAGCCCCACAGGAGATCCTGCCCCAAAGAACTGACCCACATCAGCCCCACAGCAGCTCCTGCCCTAAAGATCTGACCAACATCAGCCCCACATCAGCTCCTGCCCCATAGATCTGACCCTCATCAGCCCCATAGGATCTCCCGCTCCATAGATCTTAACCGTATCAGCCCCACAGCAGCTCCTGCCCCTTTAGATCTGACCCACATCTGCACCACAGCAGCTCTTGCCCCATAGAACTGACCCACATCTGCCCCACAGCAGCTCCTGACCCATAGATCTGACCCACATCAACCCCACAGCAGCTCCTGCTCCATAGATCTGACCCACAGCAGCTCCTGCCCTATAGATCTCATTCAAATCTGCCCCACAGCAGCTCCTGCTCCATAGATCTGACCCACATGTGCCCCAGAGCAGCTCTGCCTCATTGATTTGACCCACATCAGCCCCACAGGAGATCCTGCCCCATAGAACTGACCCACATCAGCCCCACTGCAGCTCCTGCCCTATAGATCTGACCAACATCAGCCCCACATCAGCTCCTGCCCCATAGATCTGACCCTCATCAGCCCCATAGCATCTCCCGCTCCATAGATCTTAACCGTATCAGCCCCACAGCAGCTCCTGCCCCATAGATCTGACCCACATCTGCACCACAGCGGCTCTTGCCCCATAGAACTGACCCACATCTGCCCCACAGCAGCTCCTGACCCATAGATCTGACCCACATCAACCCCATAGAAGCTCCTGCCCCATAGATCTGAACCACATCTGCCCCACAGCAGATTGTACCCCACAGATCTGACCCACATCAGCCCCCAGGAGATCTTGCCCTATAGATCTGACCCACATCTGCACCACAGCGGCTCTTGCCCCATAGAACTGACCCACATCTGCCCCACAGCAGCTCCTGACCCATAGATCTGACCCACATCAACCCCACAGAAGCTCCTGCCCCATAGATCTGAACCACATCTGCCCCACAGCAGATTTTACCCCACAGATCTGACCCACATCAGCCCCCAGGAGATCTTGCCCCATAGATCTGACCCACATCTGCACCACAGCGGCTCTTGCCCCATAGAACTGACCCACATCTGCCCCACAGCAGCTCCTGACCCATAGATCTGACCCACAGCAGCTCCTGCCCTATAGATCTCATTCAAATCTGCCCCACAGCAGCTCCTGCTCCATAGATCTGACCCACATGTGCCCCAGAGCAGCTCTGCCCCATTGATTTGACCCACATCAGCCCCACAGGAGATCCTGCCCCATAGAACTGACCCACATCAGCCCCACTGCAGCTCCTGCCCTATAGATCTGACCAACATCAGCCCCACATCAGCTCCTGCCCCATAGATCTGACCCTCATCAGCCCCATAGCATCTCCTGCTCCATAGATCTTAACCGTATCAGCCCCACAGCAGCTCCTGCCCCATAGATCTGACCCACATCTGCACCACAGCAGCTCTTGCCCCATAGAACTGACCCACATCTGCCCCACAGCAGCTCCTGACCCATAGATCTGACCCACATCAACCCCACAGAAGCTCCTGCCCCATAGATCTGAACCACATCTGCCCCACAGCAGATTTTACCCCACAGATCTGACCCACATCAGCCCCCAGGAGATCCTGCCCCATAGATCTGACCCTCATCTGCCCCACAGCAGCTCCTGCTCCATAGATCTGACCCACATGTGCCCCAGAGCAGCTCTGCCTCAATGATTTGACCCACATCAGCCCCACAGGAGATCCTGCCCCAAAGAACTGACCCACATCAGCCCCACAGCAGCTCCTGCCCTAAAGATCTGACCAACATCAGCCCCACATCAGCTCCTGCCCCATAGATCTGACCCTCATCAGCCCCATAGGATCTCCCGCTCCATAGATCTTAACCGTATCAGCCCCACAGCAGCTCCTGCCCCTTTAGATCTGACCCACATCTGCACCACAGCAGCTCTTGCCCCATAGAACTGACCCACATCTGCCCCACAGCAGCTCCTGACCCATAGATCTGACCCACATCAACCCCACAGCAGCTCCTGCTCCATAGATCTGACCCACAGCAGCTCCTGCCCTATAGATCTCATTCAAATCTGCCCCACAGCAGCTCCTGCTCCATAGATCTGACCCACATGTGCCCCAGAGCAGCTCTGCCTCATTGATTTGACCCACATCAGCCCCACAGGAGATCCTGCCCCATAGAACTGACCCACATCAGCCCCACTGCAGCTCCTGCCCTATAGATCTGACCAACATCAGCCCCACATCAGCTCCTGCCCCATAGATCTGACCCTCATCAGCCCCATAGCATCTCCCGCTCCATAGATCTTAACCGTATCAGCCCCACAGCAGCTCCTGCCCCATAGATCTGACCCACATCTGCACCACAGCGGCTCTTGCCCCATAGAACTGACCCACATCTGCCCCACAGCAGCTCCTGACCCATAGATCTGACCCACATCAACCCCACAGAAGCTCCTGCCCCATAGATCTGAACCACATCTGCCCCACAGCAGATTTTACCCCACAGATCTGACCCACATCAGCCCCCAGGAGATCCTGCCCCATAGATCTGACCCACATCTGCCCCACACCATCTCCTGCCCCATAGATCTAACTCACATGTGCCCCACAGCAGCTCCTGCCCATAGATCTGACCCACAGCAGCTCCTGCCCTATAGATCTCATTCAAATCTGCCCCACAGCAGCTCCTGCCCCATAGATCTGACCCACATGTGCCCCAGAGCAGCTCTGCCCCATTGATTTGACCCACATCAGCCCCACAGGAGATCCTGCCCCATAGATCTGACCCACATCAGCCCCACTGCAGATCCTGCCCTATAGATCTGACCAACATCAGCCCCACATCAGCTCCTGCCCCATAGATCTGACCCTCATCAGCCCCATAGCATCTCCCGCTCCATAGATCTTAACCGTATCAGCCCCACAGCAGCTCCTGCCCCATAGATCTGACCCACATCTGCACCACAGCAGCTCTTGCCCCATAGAACTGACCCACATCTGCCCCACAGCAGCTCCTGACCCATAGATCTGACCCACATCAACCCCACAGCAGCTCCTGCTCCATAGATATGACCTACAGCAGCTCCTGCCCTATAGATCTGATTCAAATCTGCCCCACAGCAGCTCCTGCTCCATAGATCTGACCCTCATGTGCCCCAGAGCAGCTCTGCCTCATTGATTTGACCCACATCAGCCCCACAGGAGATCCTGCCCCATAGAACTGACCCACATCAGCCCCACTGCAGCTCCTGCCCTATAGATCTGACCAACATCAGCCCCACATCAGCTCCTGCCCCATAGATCTGACCCTCATCAGCCCCATAGCATCTCCCGCTCCATAGATCTTAACCGTATCAGCCCCACAGCAGCTCCTGCCCCATAGATCTGACCCACATCTGCACCACAGCAGCTCTTGCCCCATAGAACTGACCCACATCTGCCCCACAGCAGCTCCTGACCCATAGATCTGACCCACATCAACCCCACAGAAGCTCCTGCCCTATAGATCTGAACCACATCTGCCCCACAGCAGATTTTACCCCACAGATCTGACCCACATCAGCCCCCAGGAGATCCTGCCCCATAGATCTGACCCACATCTGCCCCACACCATCTCCTGCCCCATAGATCTAACTCACATGTGCCCCACAGCAGCTCCTGCCCTATTGATCTGACCCACAGCAGCTTCTGCCCTATAGATCTGATTCAAATCTGCCCCACAGCAGCTCCTGCTCCATAGATCTGACCCACATGTGCCCCAGAGCAGCTCTGCCCCATTGATTTGACCCACATCAGCCCCACAGGAGATCCTGCCCCATAGAACTGACCCACATCAGCCCCACTGCAGCTCCTGCCCTATAGATCTGACCAACATCAGCCCCACATCAGCTCCTGCCCCATAGATCTGACCCTCATCAGCCCCATAGCATCTCCCGCTCCATAGATCTTAACCGTATCAGCCCCACAGCAGCTCCTGCCCCATAGATCTGACCCACATCTGCACCACAGCAGCTCTTGCCCCATAGAACTGACCCACATCTGCCCCACAGCAGCTCCTGACCCATAGATCTGACCCACATCAACCCCACAGCAGCTCCTGCCCCATAGATCTGAACCACATCTGCCCCACAGCAGATTTTACCCCACAGATCTGACCCACATCAGCCCCCAGGAGATCTTGACCCATAGATCTGACCCACGTCTGCACCACAGCGGCTCTTGCCCCATAGAACTGACCCACATCTGCCCCACAGCAGCTCCTGCCCCATAGATCTGACCCACAGCAGCTTCTTCCCTATAGATCTGATTCAAATCTGCCCCACAGCAGCTCCTGCTCCATAGATCTGACCCACATGTGCCCCAGAGCAGCTCTGCCCCATTGATTTGACCCACATCAGCCCAACAGGAGATCCTGCCCCATAGATCTGACCCACATCAGCCCCACTGCAGCTCCTGCCCTATAGATCTGACCAACATCAGCCCCACATCAGCTCCTGCCCCATAGATCTGAACCTCATCAGCCCCATAGCATCTCCCGCTCCATAGATCTTAACCGTATCAGCCCCACAGCAGCTCCTGCCCCATAGATCTGACCCACATCTGCACCACAGCAGCTCTTGCCCCATAGAACTGACCCACATCTGCCCCACAGCAGCTCCTGACCCATAGATCTGACCCACATCAACCCCACAGAAGCTCCTGCAACATAGATCTGAACCACATCTGCCCCACAGCAGATTTTACCCCACAAATCTGACCCACATCAGCCCCCAGGAGATCCTGCCCCATAGATCTGACCCACATCTGCCCCACACCATCTCCTGCCCCATAGATCTGACCCACATCAACCCCACAGAAGCTCCAGCCCCATAGATCTGAACCACATCTGCCCCACAGCAGATTTTACCCCACAGATCTGACCCACATCAGCCCCCAGGAGATCTTGCCCCATAGATCTGACCCACATCTGCACCACAGCGGCTCTTGCCCCATAGAACTTACCCACATCTGCCCCACAGCAGCTCCTGACCCATAGATCTGACCCACATCAACCCCACAGAAGCTCCTGCCCCATAGATCTGAACCACATCTGCCCCACAGCAGATTTTACCCCACAGATCTGACCCACATCAGCCCCCAGGAGATCCTGCCCCATAGATCTGACCCACATCTGCCCCACACCATCTCCTGCCCCATAGATCTAACTCACATGTGCCCTAAAGCAGCTCCTGCCCATAGATCTGACCCACAGCAGCTCCTGCCCTATAGATCTGATTCAAATCTGCCCCACAGCAGCTCCTGCCCCATAGATCTGACCCACATGTGCCCCAGAGCAGCTCTGCCCCATTGATTTGACCCACATCAGCCCCACAGGAGATCCTGCCCCATAGATCTGACCCACATCAGCCCCACTGCAGCTCCTGCCCTATAGATCTGACCAACATCAGCCCCACATCAGCTCCTGCCCCATAGATCTGACCCTCATCAGCCCCATAGCATCTCCCGCTCCATAGACCTTAACCGTATCAGCCCCACAGCAGCTCCTGCCCCATTGATCTGACCCACATCTGCACCACAGCAGCTCTTGCCCCATAGAACTGACCCACATCTGCCCCACAGCAGCTCCTGACCCATAGATCTGACCCACATCAACCCCACAGCAGCTCCTGCCCATAGATCTGACCCACAGAAGCTCCTGCCCTATAGATCTGATTCAAATCTGCCCCACAGCAGCTCCTGCTCCATAGATCTGACCCACATGTGCCCCAGAGCAGCTCTGCCTCATTGATTTGACCCACATCAGCCCCACAGGAGATCCTGCCCCATAGAACTGACCCACATCAGCTCCACTGCAGCTCCTGCCCTATAGATCTGACCAACATCAGCCCCACATCAGCTCCTGCCCCATAGATCTGACCCTCATCAGCCCCATAGCATCTCCCGCACCATAGATCTTAACCGTATCAGCCCCACAGAAGCTCCTGCCCCATAGATCTGACCCACATCTGCACCACAGCAGCTCTTGCCCCATAGAACTGACCCACATCTGCCCCAAAGCAGCTCCTGACCCATAGATCTGACCCACATCAACCCCACAGAAGCTCCTGCCCCATAGATCTGAACCACATCTGCCCCACAGCAGATTTTACCCCACAGATCTGACCCACATCAGCCCCCAGGAGATCTTGCCCCATAGATCTGACCCACATCTGCACCACAGCGGCTCTTGCCCCATAGAACTGACCCACATCTGCCCCACAGCAGCTCCTGACCCATAGATCTGACCCACATCAACCCCACAGAAGCTCCTGCCCCATAGATCTGAACCACATCTGCCCCACAGCAGATTTTACCCCACAGATCTGACCCACATCAGCCCCCAGGAGATCCTGCCCCATAGATCTGACCCACATCTGCCCCACAGCAGCTCCTGACCCATAGATCTGACCCACATCAACCCCACAGAAGCTCCTGCCCCATAGATCTGACCCACATCTGCCCCACACCATCTCCTGCCCCATAGATCTAACTCACATGTGCCCCACAGCAGATCCTGCCCATAGATCTGACCCACAGCAGCTTCTGCCCTATAGATCTGATTCAAATCTGCCTTACAGCAGCTCCTGCTCGATAGATCTGACCCACATGTGCCCCAGAGCAGCTCTGCCCCATTGATTTGACCCACATCAGCCCCACAGGAGATCCTGCCCCATAGATCTGACCCACATCAGCCCCACTGCAGCTCCTGCCCTATAGATCTGACCAACATCAGCCCCACATCAGCTCCTGCCCCATAGATCTGAACCTCATCAGCCACATAGCATCTCCCGCTCCATAGATCTTAACCGTATCAGCCCCACAGCAGCTCCTGCCCCATAGAACTGACCCACATCTGCACCACAGCAGCTCTTGCCCCATAGAACTGACCCACATCTGCCCCACAGCAGCTCCTGACCCATAGATCTGACCCACATCAACCCCACAGCAGCTCCTGCTCCATAGATCTGACCCACAGCAGCTCCTGCCCTATAGATCTGATTCAAATCTGCCCCACAGCAGCTCCTGCTCCATAGATCTGACACACATGTGCACCAGAGCAGCTCTGCCTCATTGATTTGACCCACATCAGCCCCACAGGAGATCCTGCCCCATAGATCTGACCCACATCAGCCCCACTGCAGCTCCTGCCCTATAGATCTGACCAACATCAGCCACACATCAGCTCCTGCCCCATAGATCTGACCCTCATCAGCCCCATAGCATGTCCCGCTCCATAGATCTTAACCGTATCAGCCCCACAGCAGCTCCTGCCCCATAGATCTGACCCACATCTGCCCCACAGCAGCTCCTGACCCATAGATCTGACCCACATCAACCCCACAGAAGCTCCTGCCCCATAGATCTGAACCACATCTGCCCCACAGCAGATTTTACCCCACAGATCTGACCCACATCAGCCCCCAGGAGATCCTGCCCCATAGATCTGACCCACATCTGCCCCACAGCAGCTCCTGACCCATAGATCTGACCCACATCAACCCCACAGAAGCTCCTGCCCCATAGATCTGAACCACATCTGCCCCACAGCAGATTTTACCCCACAGATCTGACCCACATCAGCCCCCAGGAGATCCTGCCCCATAGATCTGACCCACATCTGCCCCACACCATCTCCTGCCCCATAGATCTAACTCACATGTGCCCCACAGCAGCTCCTGCCCATAGATCTGACCCACAGCAGCTCCTGCCCTATAGATCTGATTCAAATCTGCCCCACAGCAGCTCCTGCCCCATAGATCTGACCCACATGTGCCCCAGAGCAGCTCTGCCCCATTGATTTGACCCACATCAGCCCCACAGGAGATCCTGCCCCATAGATCTGACCCACATCAGCCCCACTGCAGCTCCTGCCCTATAGATCTGACCAACATCAGCCCCACATCAGCTCCTGCCCCATAGATCTGACCCTCATCAGCCCCATAGCATCTCCCGCTCCATAGATCTTAACCGTATCAGCCCCACAGCAGCTCCTGCCCCATAGATCTGACCCACATCTGCACCACAGCAGCTCTTGCCCCATAGAACTGACCCACATCTGCCCCACAGCAGCTCCTGACCCATAGATCTGACCCACATCAACCCCACAGCAGCTCCTGCTCCATAGATCTGACCCACAGCAGCTCCTGCCCTATAGATCTGATTCAAATCTGCCCCACAGCAGCTCCTGCCCCATAGATCTGACCCACATGTGCCCCAGAGCAGCTCTGCCCCATTGATTTGACCCACATCAGCCCCACAGGAGATCCTGCCGCATAGATCTGACCCACATCAGCCCCACTGCAGCTCCTGCCCTATAGATCTGACCAACATCAGCCCCACATCAGCTCCTGCCCCATAGATCTGACCCTCATCAGCCCCATAGCATCTCCCGCTCCATAGATCTTAACCGTATCAGCCCCACAGCAGCTCCTGCCCCATAGATCTGACCCACATCTGCACCACAGCAGCTCTTGCCCCATAAAACTGACCCACATCTGCCCCACAGCAGCTCCTGACCCATAGATCTGACCCACATCAACCCCACAGCAGCTCCTGCTCCATAGATCTGACCCACAGCAGCTCCTGCCCTATAGATCTGATTCAAATCTGCCCCACAGCAGCTCCTGCTCCATAGATCTGACCCACATGTGCCCCAGAGCAGCTCTGCCTCATTGATTTGACCCACATCAGCCCCACAGGAGATCCTGCCCCATAGAACTGACCCACATCAGCCCCACTGCAGCTCCTGCCCTATAGATCTGACCAACATCAGCCCCACATCAGCTCCTGCCCCATAGATCTGACCCTCATCAGCCCCATACCATCTCCCGCTCCATAAGATCTTAACCGTATCAGCCCCACAGCAGCTCCTGCCCCATAGATCTGACCCACATCTGCACCACAGCAGCTCTTGCCCCATAGAACTGACCCACATCTGCCCCACAGCAGCTCCTGACCCATAGATCTGACCCACATCAACCCCACAGAAGCTCCTGCCCCATAGATCTGAACCACATCTGCCCCACAGCAGATTTTACCCCACAGATCTGACCCACATCAGCCCCTAGGAGATCTTGCCCCATAGATCTGACCCACATCTGCACCACAGCGGCTCTTGCCCCATAGAACTGACCCACATCTGCCCCACAGCAGCTCCTGACCCATAGATCTGACCCACATCAACCCCACAGAAGCTCCTGCCCCATAGATCTGAACCACATCTGTCCCACAGCAGATTTTACCCCACAGATCTGACCCACATCAGCCCCCAGGAGATCCTGCCCCATAGATCTGACCCACAGCAGCTTCTTCCCTATAGATCTGATTCAAATCTGCCCCACAGCAGCTCCTGCTCCATAGATCTGACCCACATGTGCCCCAGAGCAGCTCTGCCCCATTGATTTGACCCACATCAGCCCCACAGGAGATCCTGCCCCATAGATCTGACCCACATCAGCCCCACTGCAGCTCCTGCCCTATAGATCTGACCAACATCAGCCCCACATCAGCTCCTGCCTTATAGATCTGAACCTCATCAGCCCCATAGCATCTCCCGCTCCATAGATCTTAACCGTATCAGCCCCACAGCAGCTCCTGCCCCATAGATCTGACCCACATCTGCACCACAGCAGCTCTTGCCCCATAGAACTGACCCACATCTGCCCCACAGCAGCTCCTGACCCATAGATCTGACCCACATCAACCCCACAGAAGCTCCTGCCCCATAGATCTGAACCACATCTGCCCCACAGCAGATTTTACCCCACAGATCTGACCCACCTCAGCCCCCAGGAGATCCTGCCCCATAGATCTGACCCACATCTGCCCCACACCATCTCCTGCCCCATAGATCTAACTCACATGTGCCCCACAGCAGCTCCTGCCCATAGATCTGACCCACAGCAGCTCCTGCCCTATAGATCTGATTCAAATCTGCCCCACAGCAGCTCCTGCCCCATAGATCTGACCCACATGTGCCCCAGAGCAGCTCTGCCCCATTGATTTGACCCACATCAGCCCCACAGGAGATCCTGCCCCATAGATCTGACCCACATCAGCCCCACTGCAGCTCCTGCCCTATAGATATGACCAACATCAGCCCCACATCAGCTCCTGCCCCATAGATCTGACCCTCATCAGCCCCATAGCATCTCCCGCTCCATAGATCTTAACCGTATCAGCCCCACAGCAGCTCCTGCCCCATAGATCTGACCCACATCTGCACCACAGCAGCTCTTGCCCCATAGAACTGACCCACATCTGCCCCACAGCAGCTCCTGACCCATAGATCTGACCCACATCAACCCCACAGCAGCTCCTGCTCCATAGATCTGACCCACAGCAGCTCCTGCCCTATAGATCTGATTCAAATCTGCCCCACAGCAGCTCCTGCTCCATAGATCTGACCCACATGTGCCCCAGAGCAGCTCTGCCTCATTGATTTGACCCACATCAGCCCCACAGGAGATCCTGCCCCATAGAACTGACCCACATCAGCCCCACTGCAGCTCCTGCCCTATAGATCTGACCAACATCAGCCCCACATCAGCTCCTGCCCCATAGATCTGACACTCATCAGCCCCATAGCATCTCCCGCTCCATAGATCTTAACCGTATCAGCCCCACAGCAGCTCCTGCCCCATAGATCTGACCCACATCTGCACCACAGCAGCTCTTGCCCCATAGAACTGACCCACATCTGCCCCACAGCAGCTCCTGACCCATAGATCTGACCCACATCAACCCCACAGAAGCTCCTGCCCCATAGATCTGAACCACATCTGCCCCACAGCAGAATTTACCCCACAGATCTGACCCACATCAGCCCCCAGGAGATCCTGCCCCATAGATCTGACCCACATCTGCCCCACACCATCTCCTGCCCCATAGATCTAACTCACATGTGCCCCACAGCAGCTCCTGCCCATAGATCTGACCCACAGCAGCTTCTGCCCTATAGATCTGATTCAAATCTGCCCCACAGCAGCTCCTGCTCCATAGATCTGACCCACATGTGCCCCAGAGCAGCTCTGCCCCATTGATTTGACCCATATCAGCCCCACAGGAGATCCTGCCCCATAGATCTGACCCACATCAGCCCCACTGCAGCTCCTGCCCTATAGATCTGACCAACATCAGCCCCACATCAGCTCCTGCCCCATAGATCTGACCCTCATCAGCCCCATAGCATCTCCCGCTCCATAGATCTTAACCGTATCAGCCCCACAGCAGCTCCTGCCCCATAGATCTGACCCACATCTGCACCACAGCAGCTCTTGCCCCATAGAACTGACCCACATCTGCCCCACAGCAGCTCCTGACCCATAGATCTGACCCACATCAACCCCACAGCAGCTCCTGCCCATAGATCTGACCCACAGAAGCTCCTGCCCTATAGATCTGATTCAAATCTGCCCCACAGCAGCTCCTGCTCCATAGATCTGACCCACATGTGCCCCAGAGCAGCTCTGCCTCATTGATTTGACCCACATCAGCCCCACAGGAGATCCTGCCCCATAGAACTGACCCACATCAGCTCCACTGCAGCTCCTGCCCTATAGATCTGACCAACATCAGCCCCACATCAGCTCCTGCCCCATAGATCTGACCCTCATCAGCCCCATAGCATCTCCCGCACCATAGATCTTAACCGTATCAGCCCCACAGCAGCTCCTGCCCCATAGATCTGACCCACATCTGCACCACAGCAGCTCTTGCCCCATAGAACTGACCCACATCTGCCCCACAGCAGCTCCTGACCCATAGATCTGACCCACATCAACCCCACAGAAGCTCCTGCCCCATAGATCTGAACCACATCTGCCCCACAGCAGATTTTACCCCACAGATCTGACCCACATCAGCCCCCAGGAGATCTTGCCCCATAGATCTGACCCACATCTGCACCACAGCGGCTCTTGCCCCATAGAACTGACCCACATCTGCCCCACAGCAGCTCCTGACCCATAGATCTGACCCACATCAACCCCACAGAAGCTCCTGCCCCATAGATCTGAACCACATCTGCCCCACAGCAGATTTTACCCCACAGATCTGACCCACATCAGCCCCCAGGAGATCCTGCCCCATAGATCTGACCCACATCTGCCCCACAGCAGCTCCTGACCCATAGATCTGACCCACATCAACCCCACAGAAGCTCCTGCCCCATAGATCTGACCCACATCTGCCCCACACCATCTCCTGCCCCATAGATCTAACTCACATGTGCCCCACAGCAGATCCTGCCCATAGATCTGACCCACAGCAGCTTCTGCCCTATAGATCTGATTCAAATCTGCCCCACAGCAGCTCCTGCTCGATAGATCTGACCCACATGTGCCCCAGAGCAGCTCTGCCCCATTGATTTGACCCACATCAGCCCCACAGGAGATCCTGCCCCATAGATCTGACCCACATCAGCCCCACTGCAGCTCCTGCCCTATAGATCTGACCAACATCAGCCCCACATCAGCTCCTGCCCCATAGATCTGACCCACATCTGCACCACAGCAGCTCTTGCCCCATAGAACTGACCCACATCTGCCCCACAGCAGCTCCTGACCCATAGATCTGACCCACATCAACCCCACAGCAGCTCCTGCTCCATAGATCTGACCCACAGCAGCTCCTGCCCTATAGATCTGATTCAAATCTGCCCCACAGCAGCTCCTGCTCCATAGATCTGACCCACATGTGCCCCAGAGCAGCTCTGCCTCATTGATTTGACCCACATCAGCCCCACAGGAGATCCTGCCCCATAGAACTGACCCACATCAGCCCCACTGCAGCTCCTGCCCTATAGATCTGACCAACATCAGCCCCACATCAGCTCCTGCCCCATAGATCTGACCCTCATCAGCCCCATAGCATCTCCCGCTCCATAGATCTTAACCGTATCAGCCCCACAGCAGCTCCTGCCCCATAGATCTGACCCACATCTGCACCACAGCAGCTCTTGCCCCATAGAACTGACCCACATCTGCCCCACAGCAGCTCCTGACCCATAGATCTGACCCACATCAACCCCACAGAAGCTCCTGCCCCATAGATCTGAACCACATCTGCCCCACAGCAGAATTTACCCCACAGATCTGACCCACATCAGCCCCCAGGAGATCCTGCCCCATAGATCTGACCCACATCTGCCCCACACCATCTCCTGCCCCATAGATCTAACTCACATGTGCCCCACAGCAGCTCCTGCCCATAGATCTGACCCACAGCAGCTTCTGCCCTATAGATCTGATTCAAATCTGCCCCACAGCAGCTCCTGCTCCATAGATCTGACCCACATCTGCCCCAGAGCAGCTCTGCCCCATTGATTTGACCCATATCAGCCCCACAGGAGATCCTGCCCCATAGATCTGACCCACATCAGCCCCACTGCAGCTCCTGCCCTATAGATCTGACCAACATCAGCCCCACATCAGCTCCTGCCCCATAGATCTGACCCTCATCAGCCCCATAGCATCTCCCGCTCCATAGATCTGAACCGTATCAGCCCCACAGCAGCTCCTGCCCCATAGATCTGACCCACATCTGCACCACAGCAGCTCTTGCCCCATAGAACTGACCCACATCTGCCCCACAGCAGCTCCTGACCCATAGATCTGACCCACATCAACCCCACAGAAGCTCCTGCCCCATAGATCTGAACCACATCTGCCCCACAGCAGATTTTACCCCACAGATCTGACCCACATCAGCCCCCAGGAGATCTTGCCCCATAGATCTGACCCACATCTGCACCACAGCGGCTCTTGCCCCATAGAACTTACCCACATCTGCCCCACAGCAGCTCCTGACCCATAGATCTGACCCACATCAACCCCACAGAAGCTCCTGCCCCATAGATCTGAACCACATCTGCCCCACAGCAGATTTTACCCCACAGATCTGACCCACATCAGCCCCCAGGAGATCCTGCCCCATAGATCTGACCCACATCTGCCCCACAGCAGCTCCTGACCCATAGATCTGACCCACATCAACCCCACAGAAGCTCCTGCCCCATAGATCAGAACCACATCTGCCCCACAGCAGATTTTACCCCACAGATCTGACCCACATCAGCCCCCAGGAGATCCTGCCCCATAGATCTGACCCACATCTGCCCCACACCATCTCCTGCCCCATAGATCTAACTCACATGTGCCCCACAGCAGCTCATGCCCATAGATCTGACCCACAGCAGCTCCTGCCCTATAGATCTGATTCAAATCTGCCCCACAGCAGCTCCTGCCCCATAGATCTGACCCACATGTGCCCCAGAGCAGCTCTGCCCCATTGATTTGACCCACATCAGCCCCACAGGAGATCCTGCCCCATAGATCTGACCCACATCAGCCCCACTGCAGCTCCTGCCCTATAGATCTGACCAACATCAGCCCCACATCAGCTCCTGCCCCATAGATCTGACCCTCATCAGCCCCATAGCATCTCCCGCTCCATAGATCTTAACCGTATCAGCCCCACAGCAGCTCCTGCCCCATAGATCAGACCCACATCTGCACCACAGAAGCTCTTGCCCCATAGAACTGACCCACATCTGCCCCACAGCAGCTCCTGACCCATAGATCTGACCCACATCAACCCCACAGCAGCTCCTGCTCCATACATCTGACCCACAGCAGCTCCTGCCCTATAGATCTCATTCAAATATGCCCCACAGCAGCTCCTGCTCCATAGATCTGACCCACATGTGCCCCAGAGCAGCTCTGCCCCATTGATTTGACCCACATCAGCCCCACAGGAGATCCTGCCCCATAGATCTGACCCACATCAGCCCCACTGCAGCTCCTGCCCTATAGATCTGACCAACATCAGCCCCACATCAGCTCCTGCCCCATAGATCTGACCCTCATCAGCCCCATAGCATCTCCCGCTCCATAGATCTTAACCGTATCAGCCCCACAGCAGCTCCTGCCCCATAGATCTGACCCACATCTGCACCACAGCAGCTCTTGCCCCATAGAACTGACCCACATCTGCCCCACAGCAGCTCCTGACCCATAGATCTGACCCACATCAACCCCACAGAAGCTCCTGCCCCATAGATCTGAACCACATCTGCCCCACAGCAGATTTTACCCCACAGATCTGACCCACATCAGCCCCCAGGAGATCCTGCCCCATAGATCTGACCCACATCTGCCCCACAGCAGCTCCTGACCCATAGATCTGACCCACATCAACCCCACAGAAGCTCCTGCCCCATAGATCTGAACCACATCTGCCCCACAGCAGATTTTACCCCACAGATCTGACCCACCTCAGCCCCCAGGAGATCCTGCCCCATAGATCTGACCCACATCTGCCCCACACCATCTCCTGCCCCATAGATCTAACTCACATGTGCCCCACAGCAGCTCCTGCTCCATAGATCTGACCCACAGCAGCTCCTGCCCTATAGATCTCATTCAAATCTGCCCCACAGCAGCTCCTGCTCCATAGATCTGACCCACATGTTCCCCAGAGCAGCTCTGCCCCATTATTTGACCCACATAAGCCCCACAGGAGATCCTGCCCCATAGATCTGACCCACATCAGCCCCACTGCAGCTCCTGCCCTATAGATCTGACCAACATCAGCCCCACATCAGCTCCTGCCCCATAGATCTGACCCTCATCAGCCCCATAGCATCTCCCGCTCCATAGATCTTAACCGTATCAGCCCCACAGCAGCTCCTGCCCCATAGATCTGACCCACATCTGCACCACAGAAGCTCTTGCCCCATAGAACTGACCCACATCTGCCAAACAGCAGCTCCTGACCCATAGATCTGACCCACATCAACCCCACAGCAGCTCCTGCTCCATAGATCTGACCCACAGCAGCTCCTGCCCTATAGATCTGACCCACATCTGCCCCACACCATCTCCTGCCCCATAGATCTAACTCACATGTGCCCCACAGCATCTCCTGCCCATAGATCTGACCCACAGCAACTCCTGCCCTATAGATCTGATTCAAATCTGCCCCACAGCAGCTCCTGCTCCATAGATCTGACCCACATGTGCCCCAGAGCAGCTCTGCCTCATTGATTTGACCCACATCAGCCCCACAGGAGATCCTGCCCCATAGAACTGACCCACATCAGCCCCACTGCAGCTCCTGCCCTATAGATCTGACCAACATCAGCCCCACATCAGCTCCTGCCCCATAGATCTGACCCTCATCAGCCCCATAGCATCTCCCGCTTAATAGATCTTAACCGTATCAGCCCCACAGCAGCTCCTGCCCCATAGATCTGACCCACATCTGCACCACAGCAGCTCTTGCCCCATAGAACTGACCCACATCTGCCCCACAGCAGCTCCTGACCCATAGATCTGACCCACATCAACCCCACAGAAGCTCCTGCCCCATAGATCTGAACCACATCTGCCCCACAGCAGATTTTACCCCACAGATCTGACCCACATCAGCCCCCAGGAGATCTTGCCCCATAGATCTGACCCACATCTGCACCACAGCGGCTCTTGCCCCATAGAACTGACCCACATCTGCCCCACAGCAGCTCCTGACCCATAGATCTGACCCACATCAACCCCACAGAAGCTCCTGCCCCATAGATCTGAACCACATCTGCCCCACAGCAGATTTTACCCCACAGATCTGACCCACATCAGCCCCCAGGAGATCCTGCCCCATAGATCTGACCCACATCTGCCCCACACCATCTTCTGCCCCATAGATCTAACTCACATGTGCCCCACAGCAGCTCCTGCCCATAGATCTGACCCACAGCAGCTTCTGCCCTATAGATCTGATTCAAATCTGCCCCACAGCAGCTCCTGCCCCATAGATCTGACCCACATGTGCCCCAGAGCAGCTCTGCCCCATTGATTTGACCCACATCAGCCCCACAGGAGATCCTGCCCCATAGATCTGACCCACATCAGCCCCACTGCAGCTCCTGCCCTATAGATCTGACCAACATCAGCCCCACATCAGCTCCTGCCCCATAGATCTGACCCTCATCAGCCCCATAGCATTTCCCGCTCCATAGATCTCAACCACATCTGCCCCACAGCAGCTCCTGCCCCATAGATCTGACCCACATCTGCACCACAGCAGCTCTTGCCCCATAGAACTGACCCACATCTGCCCCACAGCAGCTCCTGACACATAGATCTGACCCACATCAACCCCACAGCTGCTCCTGCTCCATAGATCTGACCCACAGCAGCTCCTAACCCTATAGACCTCATTCAAATCTGCCCCACAGCAGCTCCTGCTCCATAGATCTGACCCACATGTGCCCCAGAGCAGCTCTGCCCCATTGATTTGACCCACATCAGCCCCACAGGAGATCCTGCCCCATAGATCTGACCCACATCAGCCCCACTGCAGCTCCTGCCCTATAGATCTGACCAACATCAGCCCCACATCAGCTCCTGCCCCATAGATCTGACCCTCATCAGCCCCATAGCATCTCCCGCTCCATAGATCTTAACCGTATCAGCCCCACAGCAGCTCCTGCCCCATAGATCTGACCCACATCTGCACCACAGCAGCTCTTGCCCCATAGAACTGACCCACATCTGCCCCACAGCCGCTCCTGACCCATAGATCTGACCCACATCAACCCCACAGAAGCTCCTACCCCATAGATCTGAACCACATCTGCCCCACAGCAGATTTTACCCCACAGATCTGACCCACATCAGCCCCCAGGAGATCTTGCCCCATAGATCTGACCCACATCTGCACCACAGCGGCTCTTGCCCCATAGAACTGACCCACATCTGCCCCACAGCAGCTCCTGACCCATAGATCTGACCCACATCAACCCCACAGAAGCTCCTGCCCCATAGATCTGAACCACATCTGCCCCACAGCAGATTTTACCCCACAGATCTGACCCACATCAGCCCCCAGGAGATCCTGCCCCATAGATCTGACCCACATCTGCCCCACAGCAGCTCCTGACCCATAGATCTGACCCACGTCAACCCCACAGAAGCTCCTGCCCCATAGATCAGAACCACATCTGCCCCACAGCAGATTTTACCCCACAGATCTGACCCACATCAGCCCCCAGGAGATCCTGCCCCATAGATCTGACCCACATCTGCCCCACACCATCTCCTGCCCCATAGATCTAACTCACATGTGCCCCACAGCAGCTCCTGCCCATAGATCTGACCCACAGCAGCTCCTGCCCTATAGATCTGATTCAAATCTGCCCCACAGCAGCTCCTGCTCCATAGATCTGACCCACATGTGCCCCAGAGCAGCTCTGCCCCATTGATTTGACCCACATCAGCCCCACAGGAGATCCTGCCCCATAGAACTGACCCACATCAGCCCCACTGCAGCTCCTGCCCTATAGATCTGACCAACATCAGCCCCACAGCAGCTCCTGCCCTATAGATCTGACCAACATCAGCCCCACAGCAGCTCCTGCCCCATAGATCTGACCCTCATCAGCCCCATAGCAACTCCCGCTCCATAGATCTTAACCGTATCAGCCCCACAGCAGCTCCTGCCCCATAGATCTGACCCACATCTGCACCACAGCAGCTCTTGCCCCATAGAACTGACCCACATCTGCCCCACAGCAGCTCCTGACCCATAGATCTGACCCACATCAACCCCACAGAAGCTCCTGCCCCATAGATCTGAACCACATCTGCCCCACAGCAGATTTTACCCCACAGATCTGACCCACATCAGCCCCCAGGAGATCCTGCCCCATAGATCTGACCCACATCTGCCCCACAGCATCTCCTGCCCCATAGATCTAACTCACATGTGCCCCACAGCAGCTCCTGCCCATAGATCTGACCCACAGCAGCTCCTGCCCTATAGATCTGATTCAAATCTGCCCCACAGCAGCTCCTGCCCCATAGATCTGACCCACATGTGCCCCAGAGCAGCTCTGCCCCATTGATTTGACCCACATCAGCCCCACAGGAGATCCTGCCCCATAGATCTGACCCACATCAGCCCCACTGCAGCTCCTGCCCTATAGATCTGACCAACATCAGCCCCACATCAGCTCCTGCCCCATAGATCTGACCCTCATCAGCCCCATAGCATCTCCCGCTCCATAGATCTTAACCGTATCAGCCCCACAGCAGCTCCTGCCCCATAGATCTGACCCACATCTGCACCACAGCAGCTCTTGCCCCATAGAACTGACCCACATCTGCCCCACAGCAGCTCCTGACCCATAGATCTGACCCACATCAACCCCACAGAAGCTCCTGCCCCATAGATCTGAACCACATCTGCCCCACAGCAGATTTTACCCCACAGATCTGACCCACATCAGCCCCCAGGAGATCCTGCCCCATAGATCTGACCCACATCTGCCCCACACCATCTCCTGCCTCATAGATCTAACTCACATGTGCCCCACAGCAGCTCCTGCTCCATAGATCTGACCCACATGTGCCCCAGAGCAGCTCTGCCTCATTGATTTGACCCACATCAGCCCCACAGGAGATCCTGCCCCATAGATCTGACCCACATCTGCCCCACAGCAGCTCCTGCCCCATAGATCTGACCCTCATCAGCCCCATAGCATCTCCCGCTCCATAGATCTTAACCGTATCAGCCCCACAGCAGCTCCTGCCCCATAGATCTGACCCACATCTGCACCACAGCAGCTCTTGCCCCATAGAACTGACCCACATCTGCCCCACAGCAGCTCCTGACCCATAGATCTGACCCACATCAACCCCACAGAAGCTCCTGCCCCATAGATCTGAACCACATCTGCCCCACAGCAGATTTTACCCCACAGATCTGACCCACATCAGCCCCTCAGGAGATCCTGCCCCATAGATCTGACCCACATCTGCCCCACAGCAGCTCCTGACCCATAGATCTGACCCACATCAACCCCACAGAAGCTCCTGCCCCATAGATCTGAACCACATCTGCCCCACAGCAGATTTTACCCCACAGATCTGACCCACATCAGCCCCCAGGAGATCCTGCCCCATAGATCTGACCCACATCTGCCCCACACCATCTCCTGCCCCATAGATCTAACTCACATGTGCCCCACAGCAGCTCCTGCCCCATAGATCTGACCCACAGCAGCTCCTGCCCTATAGATCTGATTCAAATCTGCCCCACAGCAGCTCCTGCTCCATAGATCTGAACCACATGTGCCCCAGAGCAGCTCTGCCTCATTGATTTGACCCACATCAGCCCCACAGGAGATCCTGCCCCATAGATCTGACCCACATCAGCCCCACTGCAGCTCCTGCCCTATAGATCTGACCAACATCAGCCCCACATCAGCTCCTGCCCCATAGATCTGACCCTCATCAGCCCCATAGCATCTCCCGCTCCATAGATCTTAACCGTATCAGCCCCACAGCAGCTCCTGCCCCATAGATCTGACCCACTTCTGCCCCACAGCATCTCCTGCCCCATAGATCTAACTCACATGTGCCCCACAGCAGCTCCTGCCCATAGATCTGACCCACAGCAGCTCCTGCCCTATAGATCTGATTCAAATCTGCCCCACAGCAGCTCCTGCTCCATAGATCTGACCCACATGTGCCCCAGAGCAGCTCTGCCCCATTGATTTGACCCACATCAGCCCCACAGGAGATCCTGCCCCATAGAACTGACCCACATCAGCCCCACTGCAGCTCCTGCCCTATAGATCTGACCAACATCAGCCCCACAGCAGCTCCTGCCCCATAGATCTGACCCTCATCAGCCCCATAGCAACTCCCGCTCCATAGATCTTAACCGTATCAGCCCCACAGCAGCTCCTGCCCCATAGATCTGACCCACATCTGCACCACAGCAGCTCTTGCCCCATAGAACTGACCCACATCTGCCCCACAGCAGCTCCTGACCCATAGATCTGACCCACATCAACCCCACAGCAGCTCCTGCCCATAGATCTGACCCACAGCAGCTCCTGCCCTATAGATCTGATTCAAATCTGCCCCACAGCAGCTCCTGCCCCATAGATCTGACCCACATGTGCCCCAGAGCAGCTCTGCCCCATTGATTTGACCCACATCAGCCCCACAGGAGATCCTGCCCCATAGATCTGACCCACATCAGCCCCACTGCAGCTCCTGCCCTATAGATCTGACCAACATCAGCCCCACATCAGCTCCTGCCCCATAGATCTGACCCTCATCAGCCCCATAGCATCTCCCGCTCCATAGATCTTAACCGTATCAGCCCCACAGCAGCTCCTGCCCCATAGATCTGACCCACATCTGCACCACAGCAGCTCTTGCCCCATAGAACTGACCCACATCTGCCCCACAGCAGCTCCTGACCCATAGATCTGACCCACATCAACCCCACAGCAGCTCCTGCTCCATACATCTGACCCACAGCAGCTCCTGCCCTATAGATCTGATTCAAATCTGCCCCACAGCAGCTCCTGCTCCATAGATCTGACCCACATGTGCCCCAGAGCAGCTCTGCCTCATTGATTTGACCCACATCAGCCCCACAGGAGATCCTGCCCCATAGAACTGACCCACATCAGCCCCACTGCAGCTCCTGCCCTATAGATCTGACCAACATCAGCCCCACATCAGCTCCTGCCCCATAGATCTGACCCTCATCAGCCCCATAGCATCTCCCGCTCCATAGATCTTAACCGTATCAGCCCCACAGCAGCTCCTGCCCCATAGATCTGACCCACATCTGCACCACAGCAGCTCTTGCCCCATAGAACTGACCCACATCTGCCCCACAGCAGCTCCTGACCCATAGATCTGACCCACATCAACCCCACAGAAGCTCCTGCCCCATAGATCTGAACCACATCTGCCCCACAGCAGATTTTACCCCACAGATCTGACCCACATCAGCCCCCAGGAGATCCTGCCCCATAGATCTGACCCACATCTGCCCCACACCATCTCCTGCCTCATAGATCTAACTCACATGTGCCCCACAGCAGCTCCTGCTCCATAGATCTGACCCACAGCAGCTCCTGCCCTATAGATCTGATTAAAATCTGCCCCACAGCAGCTCCTGCTCCATAGATCTGACCCACATGTGCCCCAGAGCAGCTCTGCCTCATTGATTTGACCCACATCAGCCCCACAGGAGATCCTGCCCCATAGATCTGACCCACATCTGCCCCACAGCAGCTCCTGCCCCATAGATCTGACCCTCATCAGCCCCATAGCATCTCCCGCTCCATAGATCTTAACCGTATCAGCCCCACAGCAGCTCCTGCCCCATAGATCTGACCCACATCTGCACCACAGCAGCTCTTGCCCCATAGAACTGACCCACATCTGCCCCACAGCAGCTCCTGACCCATAGATCTGACCCACATCAACCCCACAGAAGCTCCTGCCCCATAGATCTGAACCACATCTGCCCCACAGCAGATTTTACCCCACAGATCTGACCCACATCAGCCCCCAGGAGATCCTGCCCCATAGATCTGACCCACAGCAGCTCCTGCCCTATAGATCTGATTCAAATCTGCCCCACAGCAGCTCCTGCTCCATAGATCTGAACCACATGTGCCCCAGAGCAGCTCTGCCTCATTGATTTGACCCACATCAGCCCCACAGGAGATCCTGCCCCATAGATCTGACCCACATCAGCCCCACTGCAGCTCCTGCCCTATAGATCTGACCAACATCAGCCCCACAGAAGCTCCTGCCCCATAGATCTGACCCTCATCAGCCCCATAGCATCTCCCGCTCCATAGATCTTAACCGTATCAGCCCCACAGCAGCTCCTGCCCCATAGATCTGACCCACATCTGCCCCACAGCATCTCCTGCCCCATAGATCTAACTCACATGTGCCCCACAGCAGCTCCTGCCCATAGATCTGACCCACAGCAGCTCCTGCCCTATAGATCTGATTCAAATCTGCCCCACAGCAGCTCCTGCTCCATAGATCTGACCCACATGTGCCCCAGAGCAGCTCTGCCCCATTGATTTGACCCACATCAGCCCCACAGGAGATCCTGCCCCATAGATCTGACCCACATCAGCCCCACTGCAGCTCCTGCCCTATAGATCTGACCAACATCAGCCCCACATCAGCTCCTGCCCCATAGATCTGACCCTCATCAGCCCCATAGCATCTCCCGCTCCATAGATCTTAACCGTATCAGCCCCACAGCAGCTCCTGCCCCATAGATCTGACCCACATCTGCACCACAGCAGCTCTTGCCCCATAGAACTGACCCACATCTGCCCCACAGCAGCTCCTGACCCATAGATCTGACCCACATCAAACCCACAGCAGCTCCTGCTCCATAGATCTGACCCACTGCAGCTCCTGCCCCATAGATCTGATTAAAATCTGCCCCACAGCAGCTCCTGCTCCATAGATCTGACCCACATGTGCCCCAGAGCAGCTCTGCCTCATTGATTTGACCCACATCAGCCCCACAGGAGATCCTGCCCCATAGAACTGACCCACTTCAGCCCCACTGCAGCTCCTGCCCTATAGATCTGACCCACATCTGCCCCACAGCAGCTCCTGACCCATAGATCTGACCCACATCAACCCCACAGAAGCTCCTGCCCCATAGATCTGACCCACATCTGCCCCACAGCAGATTTTACCCCACAGATCTGACCCACATCAGCCCCCAGGAGATCCTGCCCCATAGATCTGACCCACATCTGCCCCACACCAGCTCCTGACCCATAGATCTGACCCACATCAACCCCACAGAAGCTCCTGCCCCATAGATCTGAACCACATCTGCCCCACAGCAGATTTTACCCCACAGATCTGACCCACATCAGCCCCCAGGAGATCCTGCCCCATAGATCTGACCCACATCTGCCCCACAGCAGCTCCTGACCCATAGATCTGACCAACATCAGCCCCACATCAGCTCCTGCCCCATAGATCTGACCCTCATCAGCCCCATAGCATCTCCCGCTCCATAGATCTTAACCGTATCAGCCCCACAGCAGCTCCTGCCCCATAGATCTGACCCACATCTGCACCACAGCAGCTCTTGCCCCATAGAACTGACCCACATCTGCCCCACAGCAGCTCCTGACCCATAGATCTGACCCACATCAACCCCACAGAAGCTCCTGCCTCATAGATCTGAACCACATCTGCCCCACAGCAGATTTTACCCCACAGATCTGACCCACATCAGCCCCCAGGAGATCTTGCCCCATAGATCTGACCCACGTCTGCACCACAGCGGCTCTTGCCCCATAGAACTGACCCACATCTGCCCCACAGCAGCTCCTGACCCATAGATCTGACCCACATCAACCCCACAGAAGCTCCTGCCCCATAGATCTGAACCACATCTGCCCCACAGCAGATTTTACCCCACAGATCTGACCCACATCAGCCCCCAGGAGATCCTGCCCCATAGATCTGACCCACATCTGCCCCACACCATCTCCTGCCCCATAGATCTAACTCACATGTGCCCCACAGCAGCTCCTGCTCCATAGATCTGACCCACAGCAGCTCCTGCCCTATAGATCTGATTCAAATCTGCCCCACAGCAGCTCCTGCCCCATAGATCTGACCCACATGTGCCCCAGAGCAGCTCTGCCCCATTGATTTGACCCACATCAGCCCCACAGGAGATCCTGCCCCATAGATCTGACCCACATCAGCCCCACTGCAGCTCCTGCTCCATAGATCTGACCCTCATGTGCCCCAGAGCAGCTCTGCCCCATTGATTTGACCCACATCAGCCCCACAGGAGATCCTGCCCCATAGATCTGACCCACATCAGCCCCACTGCAGCTCCTGCCCTATAGATCTGACCAACATCAGCCCTACATCAGCTCCTGCCCCATAGATCTGACCCTCATCAGCCCCATAGCATCTCCCGCTCCATAGATCTTAACCGTATCAGCCCCACAGCAGCTCCTGCCCCATAGATCTTAACCACATCTGCACCACAGCAGCTCTTGCCCCATAAAACTGACCCACATCTGCCACACAGCAGCTCCTGACCCATAGATCTGACCCACATCAACCCCACAGAAGCTCCTGCCCCATAGATCTGAACCACATCTGCCCCACAGCAGATTTTACCCCACAGATCTGACCCACATCAGCCCCCAGGAGATCCTGCCCCATAGATCTGACCCACATCTGCCCCACACCATCTCCTGCCCCATAGATCTAACTCACATGTGCCCCACAGCAGCTCCTGCCCATAGATCTGACCCACAGCAGCTCCTGCCCTATAGATCTGATTCAAATCTGCCCCACAGCAGCTCCTGCTCCATAGATCTGACCCACATGTGCCCCAGAGCAGCTCTGCCTCATTGATTTGACCCACATCAGCCCCACAGGAGATCCTGCCCCATAGATCTGAACCACATCTGCCCCACACCATCTCCTGCCCCATAGATCTAACTCACATGTGCCCCACAGCAGCTCCTGCCCATAGATCTGACCCACAGCAGCTTCTGCCCTATAGATCTGATTCAAATCTGCCCCACAGCAGCTCCTGCTCCATAGATCTGACCCAAATGTGCCCCAGAGCAGCTCTGCCCCATTGATTTGACCCACATCAGCCACACAGGAGATCCTGCCCCATAGATCTGACCCACATCAGCCCCACTGCAGCTCCTGCCCTATAGATCTGACCAACATCAGCCCCACATCAGCTCCTGCCCCATAGATCTGACCCTCATCATCCCCATAGCATCTCCCGCTCCATAGATCTTAACCGTATCAGCCCCACAGCAGCTCCTGCCCCATAGATCTGAACCATAACAGCAACACAGCAGCTCTTGCCCCATAGAACTGACCCACATCTGCCCCACAGCAGCTCCTGACCCATAGATCTGACCCACATCAACCCCACAGAAGCTCCTGCTCCATAGATCTGAACCACATCTGCCCCACAGCAGATTTTACCCCACAGATCTGACCCACATCAGCCCCCAGGAGATCCTGCCCCATAGATCTGCCCCACATCTGCCCCACACCATCTCCTGCCCCATAGATCTAACTCACATGTGCCCCACAGCAGCTCCTGCTCCATAGATCTGATTCACAGCAGCTCCTGCCCTATAGATCTGATTCAAATCTGCCCCACAGAAGCTCCTGCTCCATAGATCTGACCCACATGTGCCCCAGAGCAGCTCTGCCTCATTGATTTGACCCACATCAGCCACACAGGATATCCTGCCCCATAGAACTGACCCACATCAGCCCCACTGCAGCTCCTGCCCTATAGATCTGACCAACATCAGCCCCACATCAGCTCCTGCCCCATAGATCTGACCCTCATCAGCCCCATAGCATCTCCCGCTCCATAGATCTTAACCGTATCAGCCCCACAGCAGCTCCTGCCCCATAGATCTGACCCACATCTGCACCACAGCAGCTCTTGCCCCATAGAACTGACCCACATCTGCCCCACAGCAGCTCCTGACCCATAGATCTGACCCACATCAACCCCACAGCAGCTCCTGCTCCATAGATCTGACCCACAGCAGCTCCTGCCCTATAGATCTGATTCAAATCAGCCCCACAGCAGCTCCTGACCCATAGATCTGACCCACATCAGCCCCACAGAAGCTCCTGCCCCATAGATCTGAACCACATCTGCCCCACAGCAGATTTTACCCCACAGATCTGACCCACATCAGCCCCCAGGAGATCCTGCCCCATAGAACTGACCCACATCTGCCCCACAGCAGCTCCTGACCCATAGATCTGACCCACATCAACCCCACAGCAGCTCCTGCCCCATAGATCTGAACCACATCTGCCCCACAGCAGATTTTACCCCACAGATCTGACCCACATCAGCCCCCAGGAGATCCTGCCCCATAGATCTGACCCACATCTGCCCCACACCATCTCCTGCCCCATAGATCTAACTCACATGTGCCCCACAGCAGATCCTGCACCATAGAACTGACCCACAGCAGCTCCTGCCTTATAGATCTCATTCAAATCTGCCCCACAGCAGCTCCTGCTCCATAGATCTGACCCACATGTGCCCCAGAGCAGCTCTGCCTCATTGATTTGACCCACATCAGCCCCACAGGAGATCCTGCCCCATAGAACTGACCCACATCAGCCCCACTGCAGCTCCTGCCCTATAGATCTGACCAACATCAGCCCCACATCAGCTCCTGCCCCATAGATCTGACCCTCATCAGCCCCATAGCATCTCCCGCTCCATAGATCTTAACCGTATCAGCCCCACAGCAGCTCCTGCCCCATAGATCTGACCCACATCTGCACCATAGCAGCTCTTGCCCCATAGAACTGACCCACATCAACCCCACAGCAGCTCCTGCCCATAGATCTGACCCACAGCAGCTTCTGCCCTATAGATCTGATTCAAATCTGCCCCACAGCAGCTCCTGCTCCATAGATCTGACCCACATGTGCCCCAGAGCAGCTCTGCCTCATTGATTTGACCCACATCTGCCCCACAGCAGCTCCTGATACATAGATCTGACCCACATCAGCCCCCAGGAGATCTTGCCCCATAGATCTGACCCACATCTGCACCACAGCGGCACTTGCCCCATAGAACTTACCCACATCTGCCCCACAGCAGCTCCTGACCCATAGATCTGACCCACATCAACCCCACAGAAGCTCCTGCCCCATAGATCTGAACCACATCTGCCCCACAGCAGATTTTACCCCACAGATCTGACCCACATCAGCCCCCAGGAGATCCTGCCTTATAGATCTGACCCACATCTGCCCCACAGCAGCTCCTGACCCATAGATCTGACCCACATCAACCCCACAGAAGCTCCTGCCCCATAGATCTGAACCACATCTGCCCCACAGCAGATTTTACCCCACAGATCTGACCCACATCAGCCCCCAGGAGATCCTGCCCCATAGATCTGACCCACATCTGCCCCACACCATCTCCTGCCCCATAGATCTAACTCACATGTGCCCCACAGCAGCTCCTGCCCTATAGATCTGACCCACAGCAGCTTCTGCCCTATAGATCTGACCCACATGTGCCCCAGAGCAGCTCTGCCCCATTGATTTGACCCACATCAGCCCCAAAGGAGATCCTGCCCCATAGATCTGACCCACATCAGCCCCACTGCAGCTCCTGCCCTATAGATCTGACCAACATCAGCCCCACATCAGCTCCTGCCCCATAGATCTGACCCTCATCAGCCCCATAGCATCTCCCGCTCCATAGATCTTAACCGTATCAGCCCCACAGCAGCTCCTGCCCCATAGATCTGACCCACATCTGCACCACAGCAGCTCTTGTCCCATAGAACTGACCCACATCTGCCCCACAGCAGCTCCTGACCCATAGATCTGACCCACATCAACCCCACAGAAGCTCCTGCCCCATAGATCTGAACCACATCTGCCCCACAGCAGATTTTACCCCACAGATCTGACCCACATCAGCCCCCAGGAGATCTTGCCCCATAGATCTGACCCTCATCTGCACCACAGCGGCTCTTGCCCCATAGAACTGACCCACATCTGCCCCACAGCAGCTCCTGACCCATAGATCTGACCCACATCAGCCCCCAGGAGATCTTGCCCCATAGATCTGACCCACATCTGCACCACAGCGGCTCTTGCCCCATAGAACTGACCCACATCTGCCCCACAGCAGCTCCTGACCCATAGATATGACCCACATCAGCCCCCAGGAGATCCTGCTTCATAGATCTGTCCCACATCTGCCCCACACCATCTCCTGCCCCATAGATCTAACTCACATGTGCCCCACAGCAGCTCCTGACCCATAGATCTGACCCACATCAACCCCACAGCAGCTCCTGCTCCATAGATCTGACCCACAGCAGATCCTGCCCTATAGATCTGATTCAAATCTGCCCCACAGCAGCTCCTGCTCCATAGATCTGACCCACATGTGCCCCAGAGCAGCTCTGCCTCATTGATTTGACCCACATCAGCCCCACAGGAGATCCTGCCCCATAGAACTGACCCACATCAGCCCCACTGCAGCTCCTGCCCTATAGATCTGACCAACATCAGCCCCACATCAGCTCCTGCCCCATAGATCTGACCCTCATCAGCCCCATAGCATCTCCCGCTCCATAGATCTTAACCGTATCAGCCCCACAGCAGCTCCTGCCCCATAGATCTGACCCACATCTGCACCACAGCAGCTCTTGCCCCATAGAACTGACCCACATCTGCCCCACAGCAGCTCCTGACCCATAGATCTGACCCACATCAACCCCACAGAAGCTCCTGCCCCATAGATCTGAACCACATCTGCCCCACAGCAGATTTTACCCCACAGATCTGACCCACATCAGCCCCCAGGAGATCCTGCCCCATAGATCTGACCCACATCTGCCCCACACCATCTCCTGCCCCATAGATCTAACTCAAATGTGCCCCACAGCAGCTCCTGCCCTATAGATCTGACCCACAGCAGCTTCTGCCCTATAGATCTGATTCAAATCTGCCCCACAGCAGCTCCTGCTCCATAGATCTGACCCACATGTGCCCCAGAGCAGCTCTGCCCCATTGATTTGACCCACATCAGCCCCACAGGAGATCCTGCCCCATAGATCTGACCCACATCAGCCCCACTGCAGCTCCTGCCCTATAGATCTGACCAACATCAGCCCCACATCAGCTCCTGCCCCATAGATCTGACCCTCATCAGCCCCATAGCATCTCCCGCTCCATAGATCTTAACCGTATCAGCCCCACAGCAGCTCCTGCCCCATAGATCTGACCCACATCTGCACCACAGCAGCTCTTGCCCCATAGAACTGACCCACATCTGCCCCACAGCAGCTCCTGACCCATAGATCTGACCCACATCAACCCCACAGCAGCTCCTGCTCCATAGATCTGACCCACAGCAGCTCCTGCCTTATAGATCTGATTCAAATCTGACCCACAGCAGCTCCTGCTCCATAGATCTGACCCACATGTGCCCCAGAGCAGCTCTGCCCCATTGATTTGACCCACATCAGCCCCACAGGAGATCCTGCCCCATAGATCTGACCCACATCAGCCCCACTGCAGCTCCTGCCCTATAGATCTGACCAACATCAGCCCCACATCAGCTCCTGCCCCATAGATCTGAACCTCATCAGCCCCATAGCATCTCCCGCTCCATAGATCTTAACCGTATCAGCCCCACAGCAGCTCCTGCCCCATAGATCTGACCCACATCTGCACCACAGCAGCTCTTGCCCCATAGAACTGACCCACATCTGCCCCACAGCAGCTCCTGACCCATAGATCTGACCCACATCAACCCCACAGAAGCTCCTGCCCCATAGATCTGAACCACATCTGCCCCACAGCAGATTTTACCCCACAGATCTGACCCACATCAGCCCCCAGGAGATCTTGCCCCATAGATCTGACCCACATCTGCACCACAGCGGCTCTTGCCCCATAGAACTGACCCACATCTGCCCCACAGCAGCTCCTGACCCATAGATCTGACCCACATCAACCCCACAGAAGCTCCTGCCCCATAGATCTGAACCACATCTGGCCCACAGCAGATTTTACCCCACAGATCTGACCCACATCAGCCCCCAGGAGATCCTGCCCCATAGATCTGACCCACATCTGCCCCACACCATCTCCTGCCCCATAGATCTAACTCACATGTGCCCCACAGCAGCTCCTGCCCATAGATCTGACCCACAGCAGCTCCTGCCCTATAGATCTGATTCTAATCTGCCCCACAGCAGCTCCTGCTCCATAGATCTGACCCACATGTGCCCCAGAGCAGCTCTGCCCCATTGATTTGACCCACATCAGCCCCACAGGAGATCCTGCTCCATAGATCTGACCCACATCAGCCCCACTGCAGCTCCTGCCCTATAGATCTGACCAACATCAGCCCCACATCAGCTCCTGCCCCATAGATCTGACCCTCATCAGCCCCATAGCATCTCCCGCTCCATAGATCTTAACAGTATCAGCCCCACAGATGCTCCTGCCCCATAGATCTGACCCACATCTGCACCACAGCAGCTCTTGCCCCATAGAACTGACCCACATCTGCCCCACAGCAGCTCCTGACCTATAGATCTGACCCACATCAACCCCACAGCAGCTCCTGCTCCATAGGTCTGACCCACAGCAGCTCCTGCCCTATAGATCTGATTCAAATCTGCCCCACAGCAGCTCCTGCTTTATAGATCTGACCCACATGTGCCCCAGAGCAGCTCTGCCCCATTGATTTGACCTACATCAGCCCCACAGGAGATCCTGCCCCATAGAACTGACCCACATCAGCCCCACTGCAGCTCCTGCCCTATAGATCTGACCAACATCAGCCCCACATCAGCTCCTGCCCCATAGATCTGACCCTCATCAGCCCCATAGCATCTCCCGCTCCATAGATCTTAACCGTATCAGCCCCACAGCAGCTCCTGCCCCATAGATCTGACCCACATCTGCCCCACACCATCTCCTGCCCTATAGATCTAACTCATATGTGCCCCACAGCAGCTCCTGCCCTATAGATCTGACCCACAGCAGCTTCTGCCCTATAGATCTGATTCAAATCTGCCCCACAGCAGCTCCTGCTCCATAGATCTGATCCACATGTGCCCCAGAGCAGCTCTGCCCCATTGATTTGACCCACATCAGCCCCACAGGAGATCCTGCCCCATAGATCTGACCCACATCAGCCCCACTGCAGCTCCTGCCCTATAGATCTGAACAACATCAGCCCCACATCAGCTCCTGCCCCATAGATCTGACCCACATCTGCACCACAGCAGCTCTTGCCCCATAGAACTGACCCACATCAGCCCCACAGCAGCTCCTGACCCATAGATCTGACCCACATCAACCCCACAGAAGCTCCTGCCCCATAGATCTGAACCACATCTGCCCCACAGCAGATTTTACCCCACAGATCTGACCCACATCAGCCCCCAGGAGATCTTGCCCCATAGATCTGACCCACATCTGCACCACAGCGGCTCTTGCCCCATAGAACTGACCCACATCTGCCCCACAGCAGCTCCTGACCCATAGATCTGACCCACATCAACCCCACAGAAGCTCCTGCCCCATAGATCTGAACCACATCTGCCCCACAGCAGATTTTACCCCACAGATCTGACCCACATCAGCCCCCAGGAGATCCTGCCCCATAGATCTGACCCACATCTGCCCCACACCATCTCCTGCCCCATAGATCTAACTCACATGTGCCCCACAGCAGCTCCTGCTCCATAGATCTGACCCACATGTGCCCCAGAGCAGCTCTGCCTCATTGATTTGACCCACATCAGCCGCACAGGAGATCCTGCCCCATAGATCTGACCCACATCAGCCCCACTGCAGCTCCTGCCCTATAGATCTGACCAACATCAGCCCCACATCAGCTCCTGCCCCATAGATCTGACCCTCATCAGCCCCATAGCATCTCCCGCTCCATAGATCTTAACCGTATCAGCCCCACAGCAGCTCCTGCCCCATAGATCTGACCCACATCTGCACCACAGCAGCTCATGCCCCATAGAACTGACCCACATCTGCCCCACAGCAGCTCCTGACCCATAGATCTGACCCACATCAACCCCACAGCAGCTCCTGCTCCATAGATCTGACCCACAGCAGCTCCTGCCCTATAGATCTGATTCAAATCTGCCCCACAGCAGCTCCTGCTCCATAGATCTGACCCACATGTGCCCCAGAGCAGCTCTGCCCCATTGATTTGACCCACATCAGCCCCACAGGAGATCCTGCCCCATAGATCTGACCCACATCAGCCCCACTGCAGCTCCTGCCCTATAGATCTGACCAACATCAGCCCCACATCAGCTCCTGCCCCATAGATCTGAACCTCATCAGCCCCATAGCATCTCCCGCTCCATAGATCTTAACCGTATCAGCCCCACAGCAGCTCCTGCCCCATAGATCTGACCCACATCTGCCCCACAGCAGCTCCTGACCCATAGATCTGACCCACATCAACCCCACAGAAGCTCCTGCCCCATAGATCTGAACCACATCTGCCCCACAGCAGATTTTACCCCACAGATCTGACCCACATCAGCCCCCAGGAGATCCTGCCCCATAGATCTGACCCACATCTGCCCCACAGCATCTCCTGCCCCATAGATCTAACTCACATGTGCCACACAGCAGCTCCTGCTCCATAGATCTGACCCACAGCAGCTCCTGCCCTATAGATCTCATTCAAATCTGCCCCACAGCAGCTCCTGCTCCATAGATCTGACCCACATGTGCCCCAGAGCAGCTCTGCCTCATTGATTTGACCCACATCAGCCCCACAGGAGATCCTGCCCCATAGATCTGACCCACATCAGCCCCACTGCAGCTCCTGCCCTATAGATCTGACCAACATCAGCCCCACATCAGCTCCTGCCCCATAGATCTAACCCTCATCAGCCCCATAGCATCTCCCGCTCCATAGATCTTAACCGTATCAGCCCCACAGCAGCTCCTGCCCCATAGATCTGACCCACATCTGCACCACAGCAGCTCTTGCCCCATAGAACTGACCCACATCTGCCCCACAGCAGCTCCTGACCCATAGATCTGACTCACATCAACCCCACAGCAGCTCCTGCTCCATAGATCTGACCCACATGTGCCCCAGAGCAGCTCTGCCCCATTGATTTGACCCACATCAGCCCCACAGGAGATTCTGCCCCATAGATCTGACCCACATCAGCCCCACTGCAGCTCCTGCCCTATAGATCTGACCAACATCAGCCCCACATCAGCTCCTGCCCCATAGATCTGACCCTCATCAGCCCCATAGCATCTCCCGCTCCATAGATCTTAACCGTATCAGCCCCACAGCAGCTCCTGCCCCATAGATCTGACCCACATCTGCACCACAGCAGCTCTTGCCCCATAGAACTGACCCACATCTGCCCCACAGCAGCTCCTGACCCATAGATCTGACCCACATCAACCCCACAGAAGCTCCTGCCCCATAGATCTGAACCACATCTGCCCCACAGCAGATTTTACCCCACAGATCTGACCCACATCAGCCCCCAGGAGATCTTGCCCCATAGATCTGACCCACATCTGCACCACAGCGGCTCTTGCCCCATAGAACTGACCCACATCTGCCCCACAGCAGCTCCTGACCCATAGATCTGACCCACATCAACCCCACAGAAGCTCCTGCCCCATAGATCTGAACCACATCTGCCCCACTGCAGATTTTACCCCACAGATCTGACCCACATCAGCCCCCAGGAGATCCTGCCCCATAGATCTGACCCACATCTGCCCCACACCATCTCCTGCCCCATAGATCTAACTCACATGTGCCCCACAGCAGCTCCTGCCCATAGATCTGACCCACAGCAGCTCCTGCCCTATAGATCTGATTCAAATCTGCCCCACAGCAGCTCCTGCTCCATAGATCTGACCCACATGTGCCCCAGAGCAGCTCTGCCTCATTAATTTGACCCACATCAGCCCCACAGGAGATCCTGCCCCATAGATCTGACCCACATCAGCCCCACTGCAGCTCCTGCCCTATAGATCTGACCAACATCAGCCCCACATCAGCTTCTGCCCCATAGATCTGACCCTCATCAGCCCCATAGCATCTCCCGCTCCATAGATCTTAACCGTATCAGCCCCTCAGCAGCTCCTGCCCCATAGATCTGACCCACATCTGCACCACAGCAGCTCTTGCCCCATAGAACTGACCCACATCTGCCCCACAGCAGCTCCTGACCCATAGATCTGACCCACATCAACCCCACAGAAGCTCCTGCCCCATAGATCTGAACCACATCTGCACCACAGCAGATTTTACCCCACAGATCTGACCCACATCAGCCCCCAGGAGATCTTGCCCCATAGATCTGACCCACATCTGCACCACAGCGGCTCTTGCCCCATAGAACTGACCCACATCTGCCCCACAGCAGCTCCTGACCCATAGATCTGACCCACATCAACCCCACAGAAGCTCCTGCCCCATAGATCTGAACCACATCTGCCCCACAGCAGATTTTACCCCACAGATCTGACCCACATCAGCCCCCAGGAGATCCTGCCTTATAGATCTGACCCACATCTGCCCCACAGCAGCTCCTGACCCATAGATCTGACCCACATCAACCCCACAGAAGCTCCTGCCCCATAGATCTGAACCACATCTGCCCCACAGCAGATTTTACCCCACAGATCTGACCCACATCAGCCCCCAGGAGATCCTGCCCCATAGATCTGACCCACATCTGCCCCACACCATCTCCTGCCCCATAGATCTAACTCACATGTGCCCCACAGCAGCTCCTGCTCCATAGATCTGACCCACAGCAGCTCCTGCCCTATAGATCTGATTCAAATCTGCCCCACAGCAGCTCCTGCTCCATAGATCTGACCCACATGTGCCCCAGAGCAGCTCTGCCCCATTGATTTGACCCACATCAGCCCCACAGGAGATCTTGCCCCATAGATCTGACCCACATCTGCACCACAGCGGCTCTTGCCCCATAGAACTGACCCACATCTGCCCCACAGCAGCTCCTGACCCATAGATCTGACCCACATCAACCCCACAGAAGCTCCTGCCCCATAGATCTGAACCACATCTGCCCCACAGCAGATTTTACCCCACAGATCTGACCCACATCAGCCCCCAGGAGATCCTGCCCCATAGATCTGACCCACATCTGCCCCACACCATCTCCTGCCCCATAGATCTAACTCACATGTGCCCCACAGCAGCTCCTGCTCCATAGATCTGACCCACAGCAGCTCCTGCCCTATAGATCTGATTCAAATCTGCCCCACAGCAGCTCCTGCCCAATAGATCTGACCCACATGTGCCCCAGAGCAGCTCTGCCTCATTGATTTGACCCACATCAGCCCCACAGGAGATCCTGCCCCATAGAACTGACCCACATCAGCCCCACTGCAGCTCCTGCCCTATAGATCTGACCAACATCAGCCCCACATCAGCTCCTGCCCCATTGATCTGAACCTCATCAGCCCCAGAGCATCTCCCGCTCCATAGATCTTAACCGTATCAGCCCCACAGCAGCTCCTGCCCCATAGATCTGACCCATATCTGCACCACAGCAGCTCTTGCCCCATAGAACTGACCCACATCTGCCCCACAGCAGCTCCTGACCCATAGATCTGACCCACATCAACCCCACAGAAGCTCCTGCCCCATAGATCTGAACCACATCTGCCCCACAGCAGATTTTACCCCACAGATCTGACCCACATCAGCCCCCAGGAGATCCTGCCCCATAGATCTGACCCACATCTGCCCCACAGCAGCTCCTGCCCCATAGATCTGACCCACATCTGCCCCACACCATCTCCTGCCCCATAGATCTAACTCACATGTGCCCCACAGCAGCTCCTGCCCATAGATCTGACCCACAGCAGCTCCTGCCCTATAGATCTGATTCAAATCTGCCCCACAGCAGCTCCTGCCCCATAGATCTGACCCACATGTGCCCCAGAGCAGCTCTGCCCCATTGATTTGACCCACATCAGCCCCACAGGAGATCCTGCCCCATAGAACTGACCAACATCAGCCCCACTGCAGCTCCTGCCCTATAGATCTGACCAACATCAGCCCCACATCAGCTCCTGCCCCATAGATCTGACCCTCATCAGCCCCATAGCATCTCCCGCTCCATAGATCTTAACCGTATCAGCCCCACAGCAGCTCCTGCCCCATAGATCTGACCCACATCTGCACCACAGCAGTTCTTGCCCCATAGAACTGACCCACATCTGCCCCACAGCAGCTCCTGCCCCATAGATCTGACCCACATCAACCCCACAGCAGCACCTGCTCCATAGATCTGACCCACAGCAGCTCCTGCCCTATAGATCTGATTCAAATCTGCCCCACAGCAGCTCCTCCTCCATAGATCTGACCCACAGCAGCTCCTGCCCTATAGATCTGATTCAAATCTGCCCCACAGCAGCTCCTGACCCATAGATCTGACCCACATCAACCCCACAGAAGCTCCTGCCCCATAGATCTGAACCACATCTGCCCCACAGCAGATTTTACCCCACAGATCTGACCCACATCAGCCCCCAGGAGATCCTGCCCCATAGATCTGACCCACATCTGCCCCACACCATCTCCTGCCCCATAGATCTAACTCACATGTGCCCCACAGCAGCTCCTGCTCCATAGATCTGACCCACAGCAGCTCCTGCCCTATAGATCTGATTCAAATCTGCCCCACAGCAGCTCCTGCTCCATAGATCTGACCCTCATGTGCCCCAGAGCAGCTCTGCCTCATTGATTTGACCCACATCAGCCCCACAGGATATCCTGCCCCATAGAACTGACCCACATCAGCCCCACTGCAGCTCCTGCCCTATAGATCTGACCAACATCAGCCCCACATCAGCTCCTGCCCCATAGATCTGACCCTCACCAGCCCCATAGCATCTCCTGCTCCATAGATCTTAACCGTATCAGCCCCACAGCAGCTCCTGCCCCATAGATCTGACCCACATCTGCACCACAGCAGCTCTTGCCCCATAGAACTGACCCACAGCAGCTCCTGCCCTATAGATCTGATTCAAATCTGCCCCACAGCAGATCCTGCTCCATAGATCTGACCCACATGTGCCCCACAGCAGATTTTACCCCACAGATCTGACCCACATCAGCCCCCAGGAGATCTTGCCCCATAGATCTGACCCACATCTTCCCCACAGCAGCTCCTGACCCATAGAACTGACCCACATCTGCCCCACAGCAGCTCCTGACCCATAGATCTGACCCACATCAACCCCACAGAAGCTCCTGCCCCACAGATCTGACCCACATCAGCCCCCAGGAGATCCTGCCCCATAGATCTGACCCACATCTGCCCCACACCATCTCCTGCCCCATAGATCTAACTCACATGTGCCCCACAGCAGCTCCTGACCCATAGATCTGACCCACATCAACCCCACAGCAGCTCCTGCTCCATAGATCTGACCCACAGCAGCTCCTGCCCTATAGATCTGATTCAAATCTGCCCCACAGCAGCTCCTGCTCCATAGATCTGACCCACATGTGCCCCAGAGCAGCTCTGCCTCATTGATTTGACCCACATCAGCCCCACAGGAGATCCTGCCCCATAGAACTGACCCACATCAGCCCCACTGCAGCTCCTGCCCTATAGATCTGACCAACATCAGCCCCACATCAGCTCCTGCCCAATAGATCTGACCCTCATCTGCACCACAGCAGCTCTTGCCCCATAGAACTGACCCACATGTGCCCCAGAGCAGCTCTGCCCCATTGATTTGACCCACATCAGCCCCACAGGAGATCCTGCCCCATACATCTGACCCACATCAGCCCCACTGCAGCTCCTGCCCTATAGATCTGACCAACATCAGCCCCACATCAGCTCCTGCCCCATAGATCTGACCCTCATCAGCCCCATAGCATCTCCCGCTCCATAGATCTTAACCGTATCAGCCCCACAGCAGCTCCTGCCCCATAGAACTGACCCACATCTGCCCCACAGCAGCTCCTGACCCATAGATCTGACCCACATCAACCCCACAGAAGCTCCTGCCCCATAGATCTGAACCACATCTGCCCCACAGCAGATTTTACCCCACAGATCTGACCCACATCATCCCCCAGGAGATCTTGCCCCATAGATCTGACCCACATCTGCACCACAGCGGCTCTTGCCCCATAGAACTGACCCACATCTGCCCCACACCAGCTCCTGACCCATAGATCTGACCCACATCAACCCCACAGAAGCTCCAGCCCCATAGATCTGAACCACATCTGCCCCACAGCAGATTTTACCCCACAGATCTGACCCACATCAGCCCCCAGGAGATCCTGCCCCATAGATCTGACCCACATCTGCCCCACACCATCTCCTACCCCATAGATCTAACTCACATGTGCCCCACAGCAGCTCCTGCCCATAGATCTGACCCACAGCAGCTCCTGCCCTATAGATCTGATTCAAATCTGCCCCACAGCAGCTCCTGCTCCATAGATCTGACCCACATGTGCCCCAGAGCAGCTCTGCCTCATTGATTTGACCCACATCAGCCCCACAGGAGATCCTGCCCCATAGAACTGACCCACATCAGCCCCACTGCAGCTCCTGCCCTATAGATCTGACCAACATCAGCCCCACATCAGCTCCTGCCCCATAGATCTGACCCTCATCAGCCCCATAGCATCTCCCGCTGCATAGATCTTAACCGTATCAGCCCCACAGCAGCTCCTGCCCCATAGATCTGACCCACATCTGCACCACAGCAGCTCTTGCCCCATAGAACTGACCCACATCTGCCCCACAGCAGCTCCTGACCCATAGATCTGACCCACATCAACCCCACAGAAGCTCCTGCCCCATAGATCTGAACCACATCTGCCCCACAGCAGATTTTACCCCACAGATCTGACCCACATCAGCCCCCAGGAGATCTTGCCCCATAGATCTGACCCACATCTGCACCACAGCGGCTCTTGCCCCATAGAACTGACCCACATCTGCCCCACAGCAGCTCCTGACCCATAGATCTGACCCACATCAACCCCACAGAAGCTCCTGCCCGATAGATCTGAACCACATCTGCCCCACAGCAGATTTTACCCCACAGATCTGACCCACATCAGCCCCCAGGAGATCCTGCCCCATAGATCTGACCCACATCTGCCCCACAGCAGCTCCTGACCCATAGATCTGACCCACATCAACCCCACAGAAGCTCCTGCCCCATAGATCTGAACCACATCTGCCCCACAGCAGATTTTACCCCACAGATCTGACCCACATCAGCCCCCAGGACATCCTGCCCCATAGATCTGACCCACATCTGCCCCACACCATCTCCTGCCTCATAGATCTAACTCACATGTGCCCCACAGCAGCTCCTGCTCCATAGATCTGACCCACAGCAGCTCCTGCCCTATAGATCTCATTCAAATCTGCCCCACAGAAGCTCCTGCTCCATAGATCAGACCCACATGTGCCCCAGAGCAGCTCTGCCTCATTGATTTGACCCACATCAGCCCCACAGCAGATCCTGCCCCATAGAACTGACCCACATCAGCCCCACTGCAGCTCCTGCCCTATAGATCTGACCAACATCAGCCCCACATCAGCTCCTGCCCCATAGATCTTTCCCTCATCAGCCCCATAGCATCTCCCGCTCCATAGATCTTAACCGTATCAGCCCCACAGCAGCTCCTGCCCCATAGATCTGACCCACATCTGCACCACAGCAGCTCTTGCCCCATAGAACTGACCCACATCTGCCCCACAGCAGCTCCTGACCCATAGATCTGACCCACATCAACCCCACAGAAGCTCCTGCCCCATAGATCTGAACCACATCTGCCCCACAGCAGATTTTACCCCACAGATCTGACCCACATCAGCCCCCAGGAGATCTTGCCCTATAGATCTGACCCACATCTGCACCACAGCGGCTCTTGCCCCATAGAACTGACCCACATCTGCCCCACAGCAGCTCCTGACCCATAGATCTGACCCACATCAACCCCACAGAAGCTCCTGCCCCATAGATCTGAACCACATCTGCCCCACAGCAGATTTTACCCCACAGATCTGACCCACATCAGCCCCCAGGAGATCCTGCCCCATAGATCTGACCTACATCTGCCCCACACCAGCTCCTGACCCATAGATCTGACCCACATCAACCCCACAGAAGCTCCTGCCCCATAGATCTGAACCACATCTGCCCCACAGCAGATTTTACCCCACAGATCTGACCCACATCAGCCCCCAGGAGATCCTGCCCCATAGATCTGACCCACATCTGCCCCACACCATCTCCTGCCCCATAGATCTAACTCACATGTGCCCCACAGCAGCTCCTGCTCCATAGATCTGACCCACAGCAGCTCCTGCCCTATAGATCTCATTCAAATCTGCCCCACAGCAGCTCCTGCTCCATAGATCTGACCCACATGTGCCCCAGAGCAGCTCTGCCCCATTGATTTGACCCACATCAGCCCCACAGGAGATCCTGCCCCATAGAACTGACCCACATCAGCCCCACTGCAGATCCTGCCCTATAGATCTTACCAACATCAGCCCCACATCAGCTCCTGCCCCATAGATCTGACCCTCATCAGCCCCATAGCATCTCCCGCTCCATAGATCTTAACCGTATCAGCCCCACAGCAGCTCCTGCCCCATAGATCTGACCCACATCTGCACCACAGCAGCTCTTGCCCCATAGAACTGACCCACATCTGCCCCACAGCAGCTCCTGACCCATAGATCTGACCCACATCAAACCCACAGAAGCTCCTGCCCCATAGATCTGAACCACATCTGCCCCACAGCAGATTTTACCCCACAGATCTGACCCACATCAGCCCCCAGGAGATCTTGCCCTATAGATCTGACCCACATCTGCACCACAGCGGCTCTTGCCCCATAGAACTGACCCACATCTGCCCCACAGCAGCTCCTGACCCATAGATCTGACCCACATCAACCCCACAGAAGCTCCTGCCCCATAGATCTGAACCACATCTGCCCCACAGCAGATTTTACCCCACAGATCTGACCCACATCAGCCCCCAGGAGATCCTGCCCCATAGATCTGACCCACATCTGCCCCACACCATCTCCTGCCCCATAGATCTAACTCACATGTGCCCCACTACAGCTCCTGCTCCATAGATCTGACCCACAGCAGCTCCTGCCCTATAGATCTGATTCAAATCTGCCCCACAGCAGCTCCTGCTCCATAGATCTGACCCACATGTGCCCCAGAGCAGCTCTGACTCATTGATTTGACCCACATCAGCCCCACAGGAGATCCTGCCCCATAGAACTGACCCACATCAGCCCCACTGCAGCACCTGCCCTATAGATCTGACCAACATCAGCCCCACATCAGCTCCTGCCCCATAGATCTGACCCTCATCAGCCCCATAGCATCTCCCGCTCCATAGATCTTAACCGTATCAGCCCCACAGCAGCTCCTGCCCCATAGATCTGACCCACATCTGCACCACAGCAGCTCTTGCCCCATAGAACAGACCCACATCTGCCCCACAGCAGCTCCTGACCCATAGATCTGACCCACATCAACCCCACAGAAGCTCCTGCCCCATAGATCTGAAACACATCTGCCCCACAGCAGATTTTACCCCACAGATCTGACCCACATCAGCCCCCAGGAGATCCTGCCCCATAGATCTGACCCACATCTGCCCCACACCATCTCCTGCCCCATAGATCTAACTCACATGTGCCCCACAGCAGCTCCTGCCCTATAGATCTGACCCACAGCAGCTTCTACCCTATAGATCTGATTCAAATCTGCCCCACAGCAGCTCCTGCCCCATAGATCTGACCCACATGTGCCCCAGAGCAGCTCTGCCCCATTGATTTGACCCACATCAGCCCCACAGGAGATCCTGCCCCATAGATCTGACCCACATCAGCCCCACTGCAGCTCCTGCCCTATAGATCTGACCAACATCAGCCCCACATCAGCTCCTGACCCATAGATCTGACCCTCATCAGCCCCATAGCATCTCCCGCTCCATAGATCTTAACCGTATCAGCCCCACAGCAGCTCCTGCCCCATAGATCTGACCCACATCTGCACCACAGCAGCTCTTGCCCCATAGAACTGACCCACATCTGCCCCACAGCAGATTTTACCCCACAGATCTGACCCACATCAGCCCCCAGGAGATCTTGCCCCATAGATCTGAACCACATCTGCCCCACAGCAAATTTTACCCCACAGATCTGACCCACATCAGCCCCCAGGAGATCTTGCCCCATAGATCTGACCCACATCTGCACCACAGCGGCTCTTGCCCAATAGAACTGACCCACATCTGCCCCACAGCAGCTCCTGACCCATAGATCTGTCCCACATTAACCCCACAGAAGCTCCAGCCCCATAGATCTGAACCACATCTGCCCCACAGCAGATTTTACCCCACAGATCTGACCCACATCAGCCCCCAGGAGATCCTGCCCCATAGATCTGACCCACATCTGCCCCACACCATCTCCTGCCCCATAGATCTAACTCACATGTGCCCCACAGCAGCTCCTGCTCCATAGATCTGACCCAGAGCAGCTCCTGCCCTATAGATCTCATTCAAATCTGCCCCACAGCAGCTCCTGCTCCATAGATCTGACCCACATGTGCCCCAGAGCAGCTCTGCCCCATTGATTTGACCCACATCAGCCCCACAGGAGATCCTGCCCCATAGAACTGACCCACATCAGCCCCACTGCAGATCCTGCCCTATAGATCTGACCAACATCAACCCCACATCAGCTCCTGCCCCATAGATCTGACCCTCATCAGCCCCATAGCATCTCCCGCTCCATAGATCTTAACCGTATCAGCCCCACAGCAGCTCCTGCCCCATAGATCTGACCCACATCTGCACCACAGCAGCTCTTGCCCCTTAGAACTGACCCACATCTGCCCCACAGCAGCTCCTGACCCATAGGTCTGACCCACATCAGCCCCCAGGAGATCCTGCCCCATAGATCTGACCTACATCTGCCCCACACCAGCTCCTGACCCATAGATCTGACCCGCATCAACCCCACAGAAGCTCCTGCCCCATAGATCTGAACCACATCTGCCCCACAGCAGATTTTACCCCACAGATCTGACCCACATCAGCCCCCAGGAGATCCTGCCCCATAGATCTGACCCACATCTGCCCCACACCATCTCCTGCCCCATAGATCTAACTCACATGTGCCCCACAGCAGCTCCTGCCCATAGATCTGACCCACAGCAGCTTCTGCCCTATAGATCTGATTCAAATCTGCCCCACAGCAGCTCCTGCTCCATAGATCTGACCCACATGTGCCCCAGAGCAGCTCTGCCCCATTGATTTGACCTACATCAGCCCCACAGGAGATCCTGCCCCATAGATCTGACCCACATCAGCCCCACTGCAGCTCCTGCCCTATAGATCTGACCAACATCAGCCCCACATCAGCTCCTGCCCCATAGATCTGAACCTCATCAGCCCCATAGCATCTCCCGCTCCATAGATCTTAACCGTATCAGCCCCACAGCAGCTCCTGCCCCATAGATCTGACCCACATCTGCACCACAGCAGCTCTTGCCCCATAGAACTGACCCACATCTGCCCCACAGCAGCTCCTGACCCATAGATCTGACCCACATCAACCCCACAGAAGCTCCTGCCCCATAGATCTGAACCACATCTGCCCCACAGCAGATTTTACCCCACAGATCTGACCCACATCAGCCCCCAGGAGATCTTGCCCCATAGATCTGACCCACATCTGCACCACAGCGGCTCTTGCCCCATAGAACTGACCCACATCTGCCCCACAGCAGCTCCTGACCCATAGATCTGACCCACATCAACCCCACAGAAGCTCCTGCCCCATAGATCTGAACCACATCTGCCCAACAGCAGATTTTACCCCACAGATCTGACCCACATCAGCCCCCAGGAGATCCTGCCCCATAGATCTGACCCACATCTGCCCCACACCATCTCCTGCCCCATAGATCTAACTCACATGTGCCCCACAGCAGCTCCTGCTCCATAGATCTGACCCACAGCAGCTCCTGCCCTATAGATCTCATTCAAATCTGCCCCACAGCAGCTCCTGCTCCATAGATCTGACCCACATGTGCCCCAGAGCAGCTCTGCCCCATTGATTTGACCCACATCAGCCCCACAGGAGATCCTGCCCCATAGAACTGACCCACATCAGCCCCACTGCAGATCCTGCCCTATAGATCTGACCAACATCAGCCCCACATCAGCTCCTGCCCCATAGATCTGACCCTCATCAGCCCCATAGCATCTCCCGCTCCATAGATCTTAACCGTATCAGCCCCACAGCAGCTCCTGCCCCATAGATCTGACCCACATCTGCACCACAGCAGCTCTTGCCCCTTAGAACTGACCCACCTCTGCCCCACAGCAGCTCCTGACCCATAGATCTGACCCACATCAACCCCACAGAAGCTCCTGCCCCATAGATCTGAACCACATCTGCCCCACAGCAGATTTTACCCCACAGATCTGACCCACATCAGCCCCCAGGAGATCCTGCCCCATAGATCTGACCCACATCTGCCCCACACCATCTCCTGCCCCATAGATCTAACTCACATGTGCCCCACAGCAGCTCCTGCCCATAGATCTGACCCACAGCAGCTCCTGCCCTATAGATCTGATTCAAATCTGCCCCACAGCAGCTCCTGCCCCATAGATCTGACCCACATGTGCCCCAGAGCAGCTCTGCCTCATTGATTTGACCCACATCAGCCCCACAGGAGATCCTGCCCCATAGATCTGACCCACATCAGCCCCACTGCAGCTCCTGCCCTATAGATCTGACCAACATCAGCCCCACATCAGCTCCTGCCCCATAGATCTGACCCTCATCAGCCCCATAGCATCTCCCGCTCCATAGATCTTAACCGTATCAGCCCCACAGCAGCTCCTGCCCCATAGATCTGACCCACATCTGCACCACAGAAGCTCTTGCCCCATGGAACTGACCCACATCTGCCCCACAGCAGCTCCTGACCCATAGATCTGACCCACATCAACCCCACAGCAGCTCCTGCTCCATAGATCTGACCCACAGCAGCTCCTGCCCTATAGATCTGATTCAAATCTGCCCCACAGCAGCTCCTGCTCCATAGATCTGACCCACATGTGCCCCAGAGCAGCTCTGCCTCATTGATTTGACCCACATCAGCCCCACAGGAGATCCTGCCCCATAGATCTGACCCACATCAGCCCCACTGCAGCTCCTGCCCTATAGATCTGACCAACATCAGCCCCACAGCAGCTCCTGCCCCATAGATCTGACCCTCATCAGCCCCATAGCATCTCCCGCTCCATAGATCTTAACCGTATCAGCCCCACAGCAGCTCCTGCCCCATAGATCTGACCCACATCTGCACCACAGCAGCTCTTGCCCCATAGAACAGACCCACATCTGCCCCACAGGAGATCTTGCCCCATAGATCTGACCCACATCTGCACCACAGCGGCTCTTGCTCCATAGAACTGACCCACATCTGCCCCACAGCAGCTCCTGACCCATAGATCTGACCCACATCAACCCCACAGAAGCTCCTGCACCATAGATCTGAACCACATCTGCCCCACAGCAGATTTTACCCCACAGATCTGACCCACATCAGCCCCCAGGAGATCCTGCCCCATAGATCTGACCCACATCTGCCCCACAGCAGCTCCTGACCCATAGATCTGACCCACATCAACCCCACAGAAGCTCCTGCCCCATAGATCTGAACCACATCTGCCCCACAGCAGATTTTACCCCACAGATCTGACCCACATCAGCCCCCAGGAGATCCTGCCCCATAGATCTGACCTACATCTGCCCCACACCAGCTCCTGACCCATAGATCTGACCCACATCAACCCCACAGAAGCTCCTGCCCCATAGATCTGAACCACATCTGCCCCACAGCAGATTTTACCCCACAGATCTGACCCACATCAGCCCCCAGGAGATCCTGCCCCATAGATCTGACCCACATCTGCCCCACACCATCTCCTGCCCCATAGATCTAACTCACATGTGCCCCACAGCAGCTCCTGCCCATAGATCTGACCCACATGTGCCCCAGAGCAGCTCTGCCCCATTGATTTGACCCACATCAGCCCCACAGGAGATCCTGCCCCATAGATCTGACCCACATCAGCCCCACTGCAGCTCCTGCCCTATAGATCTGACCAACATCAGCCCCACATCAGCTCCTGCCCCATAGATCTGAACCTCATCAGCCCCATAGCATCTCCCGCTCCATAGATCTTAACCGTATCAGCCCTACAGCAGCTCCTGCCCCATAGATCTGACCCACATCTGCACCACAGCAGCTCTTGCCCCATAGAACTGACCCACATCTGCCCCACAGCAGCTCCTGACCCATAGATCTGACCCACATCAACCCCACAGAAGCTCCTGCTCCATAGATCTGAACCACATCTGCCCCACAGCAGATTTTACCCCACAGATCTGACCCACATCAGCCCCCAGGAGATCTTGCCCCATAGATCTGACCCACATCTGCACCACAGCGGCTCTTGCCCCATAGAACTGACCCACATCTGCCCCACAGCAGCTCCTGACCCATAGATCTGACCCACATCAACCCCACAGAAGCTCCTGCCCCATAGATCTGAACCACATCTGCCCCACAGCAGATTTTACCCCACAGATCTGACCCACATCAGCCCCCAGGAGATCCTGCCCCATAGATCTGACCCACATCTGCCCCACACCATCTCCTGCCCCATAGATCTAACTCACATGTGCCCCACAGCAGCTCCTGCTCCATAGATCTGACCCACAGCAGCTCCTGCCCTATAGATCTCATTCAAATCTGCCCCACAGCAGCTCCTGCTCCATAGATCTGACCCACAGCAGCTCCTGCCCTATAGATCTCATTCAAATCTGCCCCACAGCAGCTCCTGCTCCATAGATCTGACCCACATGTGCCCCAGAGCAGATCTGCCTCATTGATTTGACCCACATCAGCCCCACAGGAGATCCTGCCCCATAGAACTGACCCACATCAGCCCCACTGCAGCTCCTGCCCTATAGATCTGACCAACATCAGCACCACATCAGCTCCTGCCCCATAGATCTGACCCTCATCAGCCCCATAGCATCTCCCGCTCCATAGATCTTAACCGTATCAGCCCCACAGCAGCTCCTGCCCCATAGATCTGACCCACATCTGCACCACAGCAGCTCTTGCCCCATAGAACTGACCCACATCTGCCCCACACCATCTCCTGTCCAAAGATCTAACTCACATGTGCCCCACAGCAGCTCCTGCTCCATAGATCTGACCCACAGCAGCTCCTGCCCTATAGATCTCATTCAAATCTGCCCCACAGCAGCTCCTGCTCCATAGATCTGACCCACATGTGCCCCAGAGCAGCTCTGCCCCATTGATTTGACCCACATCAGCCCCACAGGAGATCCTGCCCCATAGAACTGACCCACATCAGCCCCACTGCAGATCCTGCCCTATAGATCTGACCAACATCAGCCCCACATCAGCTCCTGCCCCATAGATCTGACCCTCATCAGCCCCATAGCATCTCCCGCTCCATAGATCTTAACCGTATCAGCCCCACAGCAGCTCCTGCCCCATAGATCTGACCCACATCTGCACCACAGCAGCTCTTGCCCCTTAGAACTGACCCACATCTGCCCCACAGCAGCTCCTGACCCATAGATCTGACCCACATCAACCCCACAGAAGCTCCTGCCCCATAGATCTGCACCACATCTGCCCCACAGCAGATTTTACCCCACAGATCTGACCCACATCAGCCCCCAGGAGATCCTGCCCCATAGATCTGACCCACATCTGCCCCACACCATCTCCTGCCCCATAGATCTAACTCACATGTGCCCCACAGCAGCTCCTGCCCATAGATCTGACCCACAGCAGCGCCTGCCCTATAGATCTGATTCAAATCTGCCCCACAGCAGCTCCTGCTCCATAGATCTGACCCACATGTGCCCCAGAGCAGCTCTGCCCCATTGATTTGACCCACATCAGCCCCACAGGAGATCCTGCCGCTTAGATCTGACCCACATCAGCCCCACTGCAGCTCCTGCCCTATAGATCTGACCCACATCAGCCCCACTGCAGCTCCTGCCCTATAGATCTGACCAACATCAGCCCCACATCAGCTCCTGCCCCATAGATCTGACCCTCCTCAGCCCCATAGCATCTCCCGCTCCATAGATCTTAACCGTATCAGCCCCACAGCAGCTCCTGCCCCTTAGATCTGACCCACATCTGCACCACAGCAGCTCTTGCCCCATAGAACTGACCCACATCTGCCCCACAGCAGCTCCTGACCCATAGATCTGACCCACATCAACCCCACAGAAGCTCCTGCCCCATAGATCTGAACCACATCTGCCCCACAGCAGATTTTACCCCACAGATCTGACCCACATCAGCCCCCAGGAGATCCTGCCCCATAGATCTGACCCACATCTGCCCCACACCATCTCCTGCCCCATAGATCTAACTCACATGTGCCCCACAGCAGCTCCTGCCCATAGATCTGACCCACAGCAGCGCCTGCCCCATAGATCTGAACCACATCTGCCCCACACCATCTCCTGCCCCATAGATCTAACTCACATGTGCCCCACAGCAGCTCCTGCTCCATAGATCTGACCCACAGCAGCTCCTGCCCTATAGATCTGATTCAAATCTGCCCCACAGCAGCTCCTGCTCCATAGATCTGACCCACATCAGCCCCACTGCAGCTCCTGCCCTATAGATCTGACCAACATCAGCCCCACATCAGCTCCTGCCCCATAGATCTGACCCTCATCAGCCCCATAGCATCTCCCGCTCCATAGATCTTAACCGTATCAGCCCCACAGCAGCTCCTGCCCCTTAGATCTGACCCACATCTGCACCACAGCAGCTCTTGCCCCATAGAACTGACCCACATCTGCCCCACAGCAGCTCCTGACCCATAGATCTGACCCACATCAACCCCACAGAAGGTCCTGCCCCATAGATCTGAACCACATCTGCCCCACAGCAGATTTTACCCCATAGATCTGACCCACATCAGCCCCCAGGAGATCCTGCCCCATAGATCTGACCCACATCTGCCCCACACCATCTCCTGCCCCATAGATCTAACTCACATGTGCCCCACAGCAGCTCCTGCCCATAGATCTGACCCACAGCAGCGCCTGCCCTATAGATCTGATTCAAATCTGCCCCACAGCAGCTCCTGCTCCATAGATCTGACCCACATGTGCCCCAGAGCAGCTCTGCCCCATTGATTTGACCCACATCAGCCCCACAAGAGATCCTGCCGCTTAGATCTGACCAACATCAGCACCACTGCAGCTCCTGCCCTATAGATCTGACCCACATCAGCCCCACTGCAGCTCCTGCCCTATAGATCTGACCCACATCAGCCCCACTGCAGCTCCTGCCCTATAGATCTGACCAACATCAGCCCCACATCAGCTCCTGCCCCATAGATCTGACCCTCCTCAGCCCCATAGCATCTCCCGCTCCATAGATCTTAACCGTATCAGCCCCACAGCAGCTCCTGCCCCTTAGATCTGACCCACATCTGCACCACAGCAGCTCTTGCCCCATAGAACTGACCCACATCTGCCCCACAACAGCTCCTGACCCATAGATCTGACCCACATCAACCCCACAGAAGCTCCTGCCCCATAGATCTGAACAACATCTGCCACACAGCAGATTTTACCCCACAGATCTGACCCACATCAGCCCCCAGGAGATCCTGCCCCATAGATCTGACCCACATCTGCCCCACACCATCTCCTGCCCCATAGATCTAACTCACAAGTGCCCCACAGCAGCTCCTGCCCTAAGATCTGACCCACAGCAGCGCCTGCCCTATAGATCTGATTCAAATCTGCCCCACAGCAGCTCCTGCTCCATAGATCTGACCCACATGTGCCCCAGAGCAGCTCTGCCCCATTGATTTGACCCACATCAGCCCCACAGGAGATCCTGCCGCTTAGATCTGACCCACATCAGCCCCACTGCAGCTCCTGCCCTATAGATCTGACCCACATCAGCCCCACTGCAGCTCCTGCCCTATAGATCTGACCAACATCAGCCCCACATCAGCTCCTGCCCCATAGATCTGACCCTCCTCAGCCCCATAGCATCTCCCGCTCCATAGATCTTAACCGTATCAGCCCCACAGCAGCTCCTGCCCCTTAGATCTGACCCACATCTGCACCACAGCAGCTCTTGCCCCATAGAACTGACCCACATCTGCCCCACAGCAGCTCCTGACCCATAGATCTGACCCACATCAACCCCACAGAAGCTCCTGCCCCATAGATCTGAACCACATCTGCCCCACAGCAGATTTCACCCCACAGATCTGACCCACATCAGCCCCCAGGAGATCCTGCCCCATAGATCTGACCCACATCTGCCCCACACCATCTCCTGCCCCATAGATCTAATTCACATGTGCCCCACAGCAGCTCCTGCCCATAGATCTGACCCACAGCAGCTCCTGCCCTATAGATCTGATTCAAATCTGCCCCACAGCAGCTCCTGCTCTGTAGATCTGACCCACATGTGCCCCAGAGCAGCTCTGCCCCATTGATTTGACCCACATCAGCCTTACAGGAGTTCCTGCCCCATAGATCTGAACCACATCTGCCCCACACCATCTCCTGCCCCATAGATCTAACTCACATGTGCCCCACAGCAGCTCCTGCTCCATAGATCTGACCCACAGCAGCTCCTGCCCTATAGATCTGATTCAAATCTGCCCCACAGCAGCTCCTGCTCCATAGATCTGACCCACATCAGCCCCACTGCAGCTCCTGCCCTATAGATCTGACCAACATCAGCCCCACATCAGCTCCTGCCCCATAGATCTGACCCTCATCAGCCCCATAGCATCTCCCGCTCCATAGATCTTAACCGTATCAGCCCCACAGCAGCTCCTGCCCCATAGATCTGACCCACATCTGCACCACAGCAGCTCTTGCCCCATAGATCTAACCCACATCTGCCCCACACCATCTCCTGCCCCATAGATCTAACTCACATGTGCCCCACAGCAGCTCCTGCCCATAGATCTGACCCACAGCAACTCCTGCCCTATAGATCTGATTCAAATCTGCCCCACAGCAGCTCTTGCTCTATAGATCTGACCCACATGTGCCCCAGAGCAGCTCTGCCCCATTGATTTGACCCACATCAGCCCCACAGGAGATCCTGCCCCATAGATCTGAACCACATCTGCCCCACACCATCTCCTGCCCCATAGATCTAACTCACATGTGCCCCACAGCAGCTCCTGCTCCATAGATCTGACCCACATCAGCCCCACTGCAGCTCCTGCCCTATAGATCTGACCAACATCAGCCCCACATCAGCTCCTGCCCCATAGATCTCACCCTCATCAGCCCCATAGCAGCTCCCGCTCCATAGATCTTAACCGTATCAGCCCCACAGCAGCTCCTGCCCCATAGATCTGACCCACATCTGCACCACAGCAGCTTTTGCCCCATAGAACTGACCCACATCTGCCCCACAGCAGCTCCTGCCCCATAGATCTGACCCACATCTGCACCACAGCAGCTCTTGCCCCATAGAACTGACCCACATCTGCCCCACAGCAGCTCCTGACCCATAGATCTGACCCACATCTGCACCACAGCAGCTCTTGCCCCATAGAACTGACCCACATCTGCCCCACAGCAGCTCCTGACTCATAGATCTGACCCACATCAACCCCACAGAAGCTCCTGCCCCATAGATCTGAACCACATCTGCCCCACAGCAGATTTTACCCCACAGATCTGACCCACATCAGCCCCCAGGAGATCCTGCCCCATAGATCTGACCCACATCTGCCCCACACCATCTCCTGCCCCATAGATCTAACTCACATGTGCCCCACAGCAGCTCCTGCTCCATAGATCTGACCAACAGCAGCTCCTGCCCTATAGATCTGATTCAAATCTGCCCCACAGCAGCTCCTGCTCCAAAGATCTGACTTACATGTGCCCCAGAGCAGCTCTGCCCCATTGATTTGACCCACATCAGCCCCACAGGAGATCCTGCCGCTTAGATCTGACCCACATCAGCCCCACTGCAGCTCCTGCCCTATAGATCTGACCCACATCAGACCCACAGCAGCTGCTGACCCATAGATCTGACCCAAATCAGTGCCACAGCAGCTCCTGGCCCATAGATCTGACCCACATGTGCCCCACAGCAGTTCCAAACTCATAGATCTGACCCACATCAGTCTAACAGCAGATTTTGGACCATAGATATGTCCCTCATCTGACCCACACCAACTCCTGCCCCCTAGATATGACCTACATCATCCCCTCTGCAGTTCCTGCCCCATAGGTCTGACCCACATCAGCCACACAGCAGCTCCTGACTCATAAATCTGACCCACAGCAGCCCCACAGCAGCTCCTGCCCCATAGATCTGACCCAAATCTGACCCACAGCAGCTCCTGCCCCATAGATCTGACCCACATTTTCCCCAAAGCAGCACCTAACCCATAGATCTGACCCACATGTGCCCCACAGCTGCTCCTGCCCCATAGATCTGAACCACAGCAGTTCCTAACCCATAGATCAGACCCAAATCTTCCCTACATCAGCTCCTGCCCATAGATCTGACCCACATCAGCCGCACAGCAGCTCCTACCCCATAGATCTCACCCACATGTGCCCCACAGCTGCTCCACGGCACGGTTTCCCCGGCTCGGTGCGGCTCGCGAGCTTTGCGGCGCTGGCTATGCGTTTTTGCCTGCGGAGACGCCACGGGAGCGACATTTGGCTGATTCCGAGGATCGTCCGAGCCGAGCGGTGCCCGCCGGGAGCGGTTGGACCGTGCCGGCGCACTTGAGCGGGGTCCGTTCGAGCCGGAAATCCGGACTGCGGGCAGGCCGCGTAGCGAGGGATATTGAAAGAGCGGCGGGAAGCCGCAACCGAAAAACTCCACAGCCCGGCGGTCAACCGCGCTCGCCTGCGCCCGCTCGTTGCCGCCTCTGGAGACGAGCACGCGCTCGCTGCTGCAGACGAAAACGGAAGGCGTAAGAAAAAACTGCTTCGGAAAAGAACGGCGCCGAATACCGGCAGCGGCGCCGAGGGTAAGCGGCGCTCTACGTCGACGTAGCGGTAGGTAAGAAACTACAGCGACCCCCCAGCAAGCTCCGGAGCTTTAGAGCCCCCCCATCTCACAGGGCGGCAAAGCCTAGCCGAAAGCGGGTAGACCTGGCAGCTACACGCAAGCCGCACGGGCAGCGACCCCTAGCCGCCGCCACCGAGCACCACGGCCCGCTCGGAGCCGGGAAGACCATGCCGACCTAGTCGAGCCGCATAGGCAGCGACCTCTAGCAGCCGCCGCCGAGCACCACGGCCCGCTCGGAGCCGGGTAGACCGTGCCGACCTAGTCGAGACGCATAGGCAGCGACCTCTAGCAGCCGCCGCCGAGCACCACGGCCCGCTCGGAGCCGGGTAGACCATGCCGACCTAGTCGAGACGCATAGGCAGCGACCCATAGCCTCCGCCACCGAGCACCACGGCCCGCTCGGAGCCGGGTAGACCGTGCCGACCTAGTCGAGACGCATAGGCAGCGACCTCTAGCCGCCGCCGCCGAGCACCACGGCCCGCTCGGAGCCGGGTAGACCGTGCCGACCTAGTCGAGACGCACAGGCAGCGACCTCTAGCAGACGCCGCCGAGCACCACGGCCCGATCGGAGCCGGGTAGACCGTGCCGACCTAGTCGAGCCGCATAGGCAGCGACCTCTAGCAGCCGCCGCCGAGCACCACGGCCCGCTCGGAGCCGGGTAGACCGTGCCGACCTAGTCGAGCCGCATAGGCAGCGACCCATAGCCGCCGAGCACCACGGCCCGCTCGGAGCCGGGTAGACCGTGCCGACCTAGTCGAGCCGCATAGGCAGCGACCTCTAGCAGCCGCCGCCGAGCACCACGGTCCGCTCGGAGCCGGGTAGACCGTGCCGACCTAGTCGAGCCGCATAGGCAGCGACCTCTAGAAGCCGCCGCACAGCACCACGGCCCGCTCGGAGCCGGGTAGACCGTGCCGACCAAGTCAAGGCGCATAGGCAGCGACCTCTAGCAGCCGCCGCCGAGCACCACGGCTTGCTCGGAGCCGGGTAGACCGTGCCGACCTAGTCGAGCCGCTTAGGCAGCGACCTCTAGCACCCGCCGCCGAGCACCACGGCCCGCTCGGAGCCGGGTAGACCATGCCGACCTAGTCGAGCCGCATAGGCATCGACCTCTAGTAGCAGCCGCCGAGCACCACGGCCCACTCAGAGCCGGGTAGACCGTGCCGACCTAGTCGAGACGCATAGGCAGCGACCTCTAGCAGCCGCCGCCGAGCACCACGGCCCGCTCGGAGCCGGGTAGACCGTGCCGACCTAGTCGAGCCGCATAGGCAGCGACCTCTAGCAGCCGCCACCGAGCACCACGACCCGCTCGGAGCCGGGTAGACCGTTCCGACCTAGTCGAGCCGCATAGGCAGCGACCTTTAGCAGCCGCCGCAGAGCCCTCGCGCACGCACGGAGCAGGGTAGACCGTGCCGACCTAGTCGAGCCGCATAGGCAGCGACCTCTAGCAGCCGCCGCCGAGCACCACGGCCCGCTCGGAGCCGGGTAGACCGTGCCGACCTAGTCGAGCCGCATAGGCAGCGACCTCTAGAAGCCGCCGCCGAGCACCACGGCCCGCTCGGAGCCGGGTAGACCGTGCCGACCTAGTCGAGCCGCATAGGCAGCGACCTCTAGCAGCCGCCGCCGAGCACCACGGCTTGCTTGGAGCCGGGTAGACCGTGCCGACCAAGTCGAGACGCATAGGCAGCGACCTCTAGCAGCCGCCGCCGAGCACCACGGCCCGCTCGGAGCCGGGTAGACCATGCCGACCTAGTCGAGCCGCATAGGCATCGACCTCTAGTAGCCGCCGCCGAGCACCACGGCCCGCTCGGAGCCGGGTAGACCGTGCCGACCTAGTCGAGCCGCATAGGCAGCAACCTCTAGCAGCCGCCGCCGAGCACCACGGCACGCCTGGAGCCGGGTAGACCGTGCCGACCTAGTCGAGCCGCATAGGCAGCGACATCTAGAAGCCGCCGCCGAGCACCACGGCCCGCTCGCAGCCGGGTAGACCGTGCCGACCTAGTCGAGACGCATAGGCAGCGACCCATAGCCGCCGCCACCGAGCACCACGGCCCGCTCGGAGCCGGGTAGACCGTGCCGACCTAGTCGAGCCGCATAGGCAGCGACATCTAGCAGCCGCCGCCGAGCACCACGGCCCGCTTGGAGCCGGGTAGACCGTGCCGACCTAGTCGAGCCGCATAGGCAGCGACCTTTAGCAGCCGCCGCAGAGCCCTCGCGCACGCACGGAGCAGGGTAGACCGTGCCGACCTAGTCGAGCCGCATAGGCAGCGACCTTTAGCACCCGCTGCCGAGCACCACGGCCCGCTCGGAGCCGGGTAGACCGTGCCGACCTAGTCGAGCCGCATAGGCAGCGACCTCTAGCAGCCGCCGTCGAGGACCACGGCACGCCTGGAGCCGGGTAGACCGTGCCGACCTAGTCGAGCCGCATAGGCAGCGACCCATAGCCGCCGCCACCGAGCACCACGGCCCGCTCGGAGCCGGGTAGACCGTGCCGACCTAGTCGAGACGCATAGGCAGCGACCTCTAGCAGCCGCCGCCGAGCACCACGGTCCGCTCGGAGCCGGGTAGACCGTGCCGACCTAGTCGAGCCGCATAGGCAGCGACCTCTAGAAGCCGCCGCAGAGCACCACGGCCCGCTCGGAGCCGGGTAGACCGTGCCGACCAAGTCGAGGCGCATAGGCAGCGACCTCTAGCAGCCGCCGCCGAGCACCACGGCCCGCTCGGAGCCGGGTAGACCGTGCCGACCTAGTCGAGCCGCATAGGCAGCGACCTCTAGCAGCCGCCGCCGAGCACCACGGCCCGCTCGGAGCCGGGTAGACCGTGCCGACCTAGTCGAGACACATAGGCAGCGACCTCTAGCAGCCGCCGCCGAGCACCACGACCCGCTCGGAGCCGGGTAGACCGTGCCGACCTAGTCGAGCCGCATAGGCAGCGACCTTTAGCAGCCGCCGCAGAGCCCTCGCGCACGCACGGAGCAGGGTAGACCGTGCCAACCTAGTCGAGCCGCATAGGCAGCGACCTCTAGCAGCCGCCGCCGAGCACCACAGCCCGCTCGGAGCCGGGTAGACCGTGCCGACCTAGTCGAGCCGCATAGGCAGCGACCTCTAGAAGCCGCCGCCGAGCACCACGGCCCGCTCGGAGCCGGGTAGACCGTGCCGACCTAGTCGAGCCGCATAGGCAGCGACCTCTAGCATCCTCCGCCGAGCACCACGGCCCGCTTGGAGCCGGGTAGACCGTGCCGACCTAGTCGAGCCGCATAGGCAGCGACCTCTAGCAGCCGCCGCAGAGCCCTCGCGCACGCACGGAGCAGGGTAGACCGTGCCGACCTAGTCGAGACGCATAGGCAGCGACCTCTAGCAGCAGCCGCCGAGCACCACGGCCCGCTCGGAGCCGGGTAGACCGTGCCGACCTAGTCGAGCCGCATAGGCAGCGACATCTAGCATCCGCCGCCGAGCACCACGGCCCGCTTGGAGCCGGGTAGACCGTGCCGACCTAGTCGAGCCGCATAGGCAGCGACCTTTACAGCCGCCGCAGAGCCCTCGCGCACGCACGGAGCAGGGTAGACCGTGCCGACCTAGTCGAGCCGCATAGGCAGCGACCTCTAGCAGCCGCCGCCGAGCACCACGGCCCGCTCGGAGCCGGGTAGACCGTGCCGACCTAGTTGAGCCGCATAGGCAGCGACCTTTAGCAGCCGCCGCCGAGCACCACGGCCCGCTCGGAGCCGGGTAGACCGTGCCGACCTAGTCGAGACGCATAGGCAGCGACCTCTAGCAGCCGCCGCCGAGCACCACGGCCCGCTCGGAGCCGGGTAGACCGTGCCGACCTAGTCGAGCCGCATAGGCAGCGACCCATAGCCGCCGCCACCGAGCACCACGGCCCGCTCGGAGCCGGGTAGACCGTGCCGACCTAGTCGAGCCGCATAGGCAGCGACCTCTAGAATCCGCCGCCGAGCACCACGACCCGCTCGCAGCCGGGTAGACCGTGTCGACCTAGTCGAGCCGCATAGGCAGCGACCTCTAGCATCCGCCGCCGAGCACCACGGCCCGCTCGGAGCCGAGTAGACCGTGCCGACCTAGTCGAGACGCATAGGCAGCGACCCATAGCCGCCGCCACCGAGCACCACGGCCCGCTCGGAGCCGGGTAGACCGTGCCGACCTAGTCGAGCCGCATAGGCAGCGAACTCTAGCAGCCGCCGCAGAGCCCTCGCGCACGCACGGAGCCGGGTAGACCGTGACGACCTAGTCGAGCCGCATAGGCAGCGACCTCTAGCAGCAGCCGCCGAGCACCACGGCCCGGTCGGAGCCGGGTAGACCGTGCCGACCTAGTCGAGCCGCATAGGAAGCGACATCTAGCAGCCGCCGCCGAGCACCATGGTCCGCTCGGAGCCGGGTAGACCGTGCCGACCTAGTCGAGCCGCATAGGCAGCGACCTCTAGAAGCCGCCGCAGAGCACCACGGCCCGCTCGGAGCCGGGTAGACCGTGCCGACCAAGTCGAGCCGCATAGGCAGCGACCTCTAGCAGCCGCCGCCGAGCACCACGGCCCGCTCGGAGCCGGGTAGACCGTGCCGACCTAGTCGAGCCGCTTAGGCAGCGACCTCTAACACCCGCCGCCGAGCACCACGACCCGCTCGGAGCGGGGTAGACCGTGCCGACCTAGTCGAGCCGCATAGGCAGCGACCGCTAGCATCCACCGCCGAGCACCACGACCCGCTCGGAGCCGGGTAGACCGTGCCGACCTAATCGAGCCGCATAGGCAGCGACCCATAGCCGCCGCCGCCGAGCACCACGGCCCGCTCGGAGCCGGGTAGACCGTGCCGACCTAGTCGAGACGCATAGGCAGCGACCTCTAGCAGCCTCCGCCGAGCACCACGGCACGCTCGGAGCCGGGTAGACCGTGCCGAACTAGTTGAGCCGCATGGGCAGCGACCTCTAGCAGCCGCCGCCGAGCACCACGGCCCGCTCGGAGCCGGGTAGACCGTGCCGACCTAGTCGAGCCGCATAGGCAGCGACCTCTAGAAGCCGCCGCCGAGCACCACGGCCCGCTCGGAGCCGGGTAGACCGTGCCGACCTAGTCGAGCCGCATAGGCAGCGACCTCTAGCAGCCGCCGCCGAGCACCACGGCTTGCTTGGAGCCGGGTAGACCGTGCCGACCAAGTCGAGACGCATAGGCAGCGACCTCTAGAAGCCGCCGCCGAGCACCACGGCCCGCTCGGAGCCGGGTAGACTGTGCCGACCTAGTCGAGCCGCATAGGCAGCGACACATAGCCGCCGCCACCGAGCACCACGGCCCGCTCGGAGCCGGGTAGACCGCGCCGACCTAGTCGAGCCGCATAGGCAGCGAACTCTAGAAGCCGCCGCCGAGCACCACGGTCCGCTCGCAGCCGGGTAGACCGTGCCGACCTAGTCGAGCCGCATAGGCAGCGACCCATAGCCGCCGCCACCGAGCACCACGGCCCGCTCGGAGCCGGGTAGACCGTGCCGACCTAGTCGAGATGCATAGGCAGCGACCTCTAGCAGCCGCCGCCGAGCACCACGGCTTGCTCGGAGCCGGGTAGACCGTGCCGAACTAGTCGAGCCGCATGGGCAGCGACCTCTAGCAGCCGCCGCCGAGAACCACGGCCCGCTCGGAGCCGGGTAGACCGTGCCGACCTAGTCGAGGCGCATTGGCAGCGACCTCTAGCAGCCGCCGCCGAGCACCACGGCCCTCTCGGAGCCAGGTAGACCGTGCCGACCTTGTCGAGCCGCATAGGCAGCGACCTCTAGCAGCTGCCGCCGAGCACCACGGCCCGCTCGGAGCGGGGTAGACCGTGTCGACCTAGTCGAGCCGCATGGGCAGCGACCTCTAGCAGCCACCGCCGAGCACCACGGCCCGCTCGGAGCCGGGTAGACCGTGCCGACCTTGTCGAGACGCATGGGAAGCGACACCTAGCCGCCGCCACCGAGCGCCACGGCCCGCTCGGAGCCGGGTAGACCGTGCCGACCTAGTCGAGCCGCATAGGCAGCGACCTCTAGCAGCCGCCGCCGAGCACCACGGCCCGCTCGGAGCTGGGTAGACCATGCCGACCTAGTCGAGCCGCATAGGCAGCGACCTCTAGCAGCCGTCGCCGAGCACCACGGCCCGCTCGGAGCCGGGTAGACCGTGCCGACCTAGTCGAGCCGCATAGGCAGCGACCTCTAGCAGCCGCCGCCGAGCACCACGGCCCGCTCGGAGCCGGGTAGACCGTGCCGACCTAGTCGAGATGCATAGGCAGCGACCTCTAGCAGCCGCCGCCGAGCACCACGGCTTGCTCGGAGCCGGGTAGACCGTGCCGAACTAGTCGAGCCGCATGGGCAGCGACCTCTAGCAGCCGCCGCCGAGAACCACGGCCCGCTCGGAGCCGGGTAGACCGTGCCGACCTAGTCGAGGCGCATTGGCAGCGACCTCTAGCAGCCGCCGCCGAGCACCACGGCCCTCTCGGAGCCAGGTAGACCGTGCCGACCTAGTCGAGCCGCATAGGCAGCGACCTCTAGCAGCCGCCGCCGAGCACCACGGCCCGCTCGGAGCCAGTAGACCGTGCCGACCTAGTCGAGCCGCATAGGCAGCGACCTCTAGAAGCCGCCGCCGAGCACCACGGCCCGCTCGGAGCCGGGTTGACCGTGCCGACCAAGTCGAGCCGCATAGGCAGCGACCCATAGCCGCCGCCACCGAGCACCACGGCCCGCTCGGAGCCGGGTAGACCGTGCCGACCTAGTCGAGACGCATAGGCAGCGACCTCTAGCAGCCGCCGCCGAGCACCACGGCTTGCTCGGAGCCGGGTAGACCGTGCCGAACTAGTCGAGCCGCATGGGCAGCGACCTCTAGCAGCCGCCGCCGAGCACCACGGCCCGCTCGGAGCCGGGTAGACCGTGCTGACCTAGTCGAGCCGCATAGGCAGCGACCTCTAGCAGCCGCCGCCGAGCACCACGGCCCTCTCGGAGCCAGGTAGACCGTGCCGACCTTGTCGAGCCGCATAGGCAGCGACCTCTAGCAGCTGCCGCCGAGCACCACGGCCCGCTCGGAGCCCGGTAGACCGTGTCGACCTAGTCGAGCCGCATGGGCAGCGACCTCTAGCAGCCGCCGCCGAGCACCACGGCCCGCTCGGAGCCGGGTAGACCGTGCCCACCTTGTCGAGACGCATGGGAAGCGACACCTAGCCGCCGACGCCGTGCCCCGCCCCCCTTCCCCCCGCCCTCCAAAGACGCTCGGAGCTGGGTAGACAGTGCCAGCGCAGAGGAGCCGCCACGAGAGCGACACTTGGCCACTTCCGCGGAACGTCCGAGCCGAGCGGAGCCCGCCGGGAGAGGCTGGACCGTGCCGGCGCACTCGAGCCGCGATGGCCAGGGGTCGAGCCGTGTTGATTGTGCCGGAGCACCGGAGGCGCCACAGAGACGCCACTCGGCCGCAGCCGCGGAACGACCAGGGTGCACATATGAGCCGGATGCTGTTCGCCGGGTCGGGGCGCACCCGGGCTTCTCGGTTCGGCCTTGCTTGAAGCTGGCCGTCCCGCCACCGCCACCGCGGTTTTGCCCTTTTGTCTGCGTGTTTGTTTGTTCGCCCGTTCGTTCGTACTTTGGTCCGTTCGATTGTTTGTCCGTGCCCCCACGCGCCCTCTCGGTTTTATTATTTTCCGTTTGTTTGTTTGTTTGTTTGTTTGTTTTTCTCGTGGGTTCTTCTTTACTTTCCCCTTTTTTAGATTTTGATAAAGCCGCCCCGCCCCCCCCGCCTCCCCGGCTCTGCAGGAAGAGCGTGGGCGCGTGCGCGGGCCCCGCCCACCGTGGTCCGTTCGGGCCGGATATCCGGACTGCGGGCAGGCCGCGTGGCGAGGGATGGCGAAAGAGCGGCGGGAAGACGGCAGCGGCGAGAGGTGGGCCGGCGGGAGGCGGCCGCGTCCCCCGCGGGGTTCGCGCCTAGCCTCTCTCCCAGCCGGCAGATGAGGTGGAACGGTACGTGGGATTTTCGGCGGGAGAAGGAGGTGTTGGCGGTGGTGGCGGTGGTGGCGGTGGTGGTGGTGGCGGCGGGGCTGGGGGGTGGCGCGGCATTTTGGCGGGCTCCGGTCGCCGAGTCGAGCCGCCATTGGGCCGAGCCGGCAGGAGCACCCCAGCGGAAAAAGGAAAGAAAAGAAAAAAACCAAACGGGCCAATCGGGTCCAAACAAATAACCGAGCGAGTGACCGACCAAAACAAAAAAAAAAGAAAAAAAACTAAAACAAACAAACAAATAAAAAAACACGGTCGCGGGCCCGTCGGGCGAGATGCGTCCGGGAGAGGGCGGGTTGTGGGCGAGGGCCGGGGTGGGGGCAAGCGGAGGAAGGTCGCCGTCGGGTACGGGTCGGGTCTACCCGCATACCCGCAACCCCGTCGCGGACCCCCCCATCCCTCCCCGGCCACGCAAGCGACCCCCTTCTTCGTGACAGTGGCCGTGCCGGGCCTACTCACGCGCGGGTGACGAGGAGAAAGAGAAGGGAAGGGAAGGGAAGGGAAGGGAAGGGAAGGGAAGGGAAGGGAAGGGAAGGGAAGGGAAGGGAAGGGAAGGGAAGGGAAGGGAAGGGAAGGGAAGGGAAGGGAAGGGAAGGGAAGGGAAGGGAAGGGAAGGGAAGGGAAGGGAAGGGAAGGGAAGGGAAGGGAAGGGAAGGGAAGCCAGAAGTCAAAGAAAAGTAGAAGGGAAGAAGGTGTGAAAAAGTACAGATAGATCGTAAAATGTCGCAGTAAAATAAAATAATAAAATAAAATAAAATAAAAGTAATAAAAAGATGGGAAAGCGGAAGAGCGATATTAATAATTGCATGAATAACTAAATAAATAATAAGGAAATATGGGGAAAAGAAAATTTTAAAAAAAAAGAAAGAAAAAAATAACGAAAAAAATATTTAAAAAGGGGAAAAAAGGGAAAAAAAAGAAAAAATGGGGATAAAAGGAGAAAAAAAGGAAAAAAATTTTAAAAGAAACAAAAATATTTAAAAAAAAACAAAAAACAAAAAAAACCCACCACAATAATGAAGGAAGCAAGCGTGCCCGAGGGAGGACGAACGGCGGAGACGGTCGTGCGCGAGGACGCCCGAGCTCGAATGCCGGACCCCAGGTCTACCCTACCTATTTTAATAAATTTAAATAACACCACAAGGGAGGGGAAAGGAGGGGAGAGGAGGGGAGGGGAGGGGAGGGGAGGGGAGGGGAGGGGAGGGGAGGGGAGGGGAGGGGAGGGGAGGGGAGGGGAGGGGAGGGGAGGGGAGGGGAGGAGAGGGGAGGGGAGGGGAGGGGAGGGGAGGGGAGGGAAGGGGAGGGGAGGGGAGGGGAGGGGAGGGGAGGGGAGGGGAGGGGAGGGGAGGGGAGGGGAGGGGAGGGGAGGGGAGGGGAGGGGAGGGGAGGGGAGGGGAGCGGAGGGGAGGGGAGGGGAGGGGAGGGGAGGGGAGGGGAGAGGAGGGGAAGGGAGGGGAAGGGAGGGGAGGGGAGGGGAAGGGAGGGGAGGGGAGGGGAGGGGAGGGGAGGGGAGGGGAGGGGAGGGGAGGGGAGGGGAGGGGAGGGGAGGGGAGGGGAGGGGAGGGGAGGGGAGGGGAGGGGAGGGGAGGGGAGGGGGGGGAGGGGAGGGGAGGATGCGGGCAGGCGCGAGGGAGGGTCAACGGCGGAAGCGGTCGGGTCGGGTCGGGTCGGGTTGGGGGGCGGCTGGCCGTTCGTCGTACCCTTACCGCTTGACACAGCTGCATGACGCGCGGCTATGGCCGACACGTCTACTCGCGGCACGGACGGGAAACGGCACCGGCCGATCGAGCGGGTGGATGGTCGCCCAGGTCTACCCCGCGCCGCCACGAAGCGGGAAGGTGGGTGGATGGATGGATGGTGAAAAACCGGGCGAAAGGGGGCCTGGCACGCGCCCGCGTGCCACCAGCCTCACACCCCCTCCCTTTCCACGCGCCGGCGCCGGCGCACGGAACCCCCCGAACGGAGGACGGAAGCAACGCAGCGAGCGCCGGGTCTCCCAGCGGGTGCTGGGAGGTTGCACCAGGTAAAAGACCAAGAGGTACCAATTGTCACCAGAGTGGTTCACAGACGGCAGTACCGCACCAATAGGGACTCATTGCTCCCCATTCACAAGCTAATTCGCCAATTAGAGAATCAGGGAGTGATTAGCAAAACTCACTCGCCTTTTAACAGCCCCATATGGCCAGTGTGTAAAACCAGTGGGGAATGGAGCCTGACGGTGGATTACCATGGCCTGAATGAAGTCACACCTCCATTAAGTGCTGCTGTACCAGACAGACATGCTAGAACTCCAGTATGAACTGGAGTCAAAAGAAGCTAGGTGGTATGCCACCATTGACATTGCTAATGCCTTCTTTTCCATCCCATTGGCTGCAAAATGTAGGCCACAGTTTGCTTTTTCCTGGAGAGGTATTCAGTACACCTGGAACCGTTTACCTCAGGGGTGGAAGCACAGCCCAACAATTTGCCATGGATTGATCCAAGCTGTTTTGGAACAGGGTGATGCTCCTGAGCACTTGCAGTATTTTGATGATATTGTAGTGTGGGGCCATACAGCAGCAGAGGTTTTCAAGAAAGGGAAACAGATAATCCAAATTCTTTTGAAAGCTGGTTTTGCCATTAAGCGCAGCAAGGTGAAGGGGCCTGCCCAGGAAATCCAGTTCTTAGGTATAAAATGGCAAGATGGACGTCGTCACATCCCAGCAGATGTGATTGACAAAATCACTGCTATGTCTCCGCCCACCGACAAGACAGAGACCCAATCTTTTCTGGGAGTAGTGGGCTTTTGGAGAATGCATGTCCCAAACTACAGCCACATAGTGAGCCCCCTCTATCAGGTAACACAGAAGAAGAATAATTTCTCATGGGGTCCTGAGCAGCAGCAGGCTTTTGAGCAGAGAAAACAAGAAATAGCCCGTGCCGTGGCCTTCGGGCCAGTACGGACGGGGCAGGATGTGAGGATCCGAGGCCGACCCCTAGGATTTTGGAGTCAAGCATATAAAGGGTCTGAGGAGCGCTACACTCCGACTAAGAAGGAGATCTTAGCCGTGTATGAGGGGGTTCGGGCTGCTTCTGAAGTAGTTGGGACAGAGGTTCAGCTTCTTCTAGCACCTCGCTTGCCAGTAATAAATTGGATGTTTAAAGGACAGGTTCCCTCCACCCATCATGCTACTGATGCCACTTGGAGTAAGTGGATTTCATTAATTACTCAACGAGCTGGAATGGGAAAACTCAGTTGTCCTAGAATTCTAGAAGTGATCGTGGACTGGCCTGAGAGTAAAAAAATTGAAACACCACCTACAGAAGAGGTATCACGTGCTAAAGAGGCACCACCATACAATGAGCTACCAGAAAACGAAAAGTAATTTGCCCTATTCACAGACGGATCATGTCGTATTGTAGGGAAGCATCGCAGATGGAAAGCTGCTGTATGGAGCCCCACACGACAAGTTGCAGAGGCCACTGAAGGTAAAGGAGAATCAAGTCAATTTGCAGAGGTAAAGGCTGTTCAGCTGGCTTTAGATGAGGCTGAACGGGAGAGGTGGCCAATGCTTCATCTTTATACTGATTCATGGATGGTGGCAAATGCCTTATGGGGGTGGCTGCAACAGTGGAACCATCCTCTGCTACCAAATCTGTCACGGTTTGAACGAAAAATCCACCTGCGTCCGTGACAAGGGCTGTGGGCCCCTGAAGGGCCCTCAGCCGAAAAGAAAAAGTTAATTAAGAAAAGAAAACAGCGGCAACGATGTAAGGAGGCACACTTATTTACTAAATACTATATCGAAATACAGGATAACACAATAGAATACAATATAATTGAAAATTGAGCTAATGAATCAAGCAAAATAGGAGAGAGAATGAGTCCCGTAACCGAGGCCTACTGTGAATCTGGGCGAACGGCTGAAGGCTCCCACACACTGCCCTGAACGCCAGAACTCGAAAGACGTCTGTCTGTTCTGCGACAGAGTTAATATAGAGTCCAGGTCCCGTGACCCATCGTGTTGCTCTCTGGGAGATGTAGTCTTCTTCTGTAAGTTGCAGATTCAGTAAAATTATTCATGCTTTATATGATGTTATGATGTGGAATACTGATAGCAAAATTACAACATTATTAAACCATGACAATCTGACCCACAGCAGCTCCTGCCCCATAGACCTGATTCACATGCGCCCCACAGCAGCTCCTGCCCAATAGATCGGACCGACATATGGCCCACAGCATCTCCTGCCCCATAGATCTTTCCCACATCAGCCCCACAGCAGATCCTGCCCCATAGATCTGACCCACATGTTCCCCACAGCAGCTCCTGACCCATAGATCTGACCCACATCTGTCGCACAGCAGCTCCTGCCCCATAGATCAGACCAGCATCAGCCCCACAGTAGCTCCTGCCCCATAGATCTGACCACCATCAGCCCCACAACAGCTCCTGCCCCATAGATCTGACCCACATCAGCCCCACAGCAGCTCCTGCCCCATAGATCTGCCACACATCATATGTAAAGCAGCTGCTGCCCAATAGATATGACCCACAGCAGCTTCAGCCCCAACGATCTGACCCACATCAGCCCCACAGCAGCTCCTGCCCTATAGATCTGACCCACATATGCCCCACAGCAGCTCCTGCCCCATAGATCTGACCCACATCTGTCGCACAGCAGCTCCTGCCCCATACATCTAACCCACGTCAGCACCACAGCAGCTCCTGCCTTATAGATATGACCCCCATCAGCCCCACAGCAGCTTCTACCCCATAGATCTGACCCACATGTGCTCCACAGCATCTCCAGTCCCGTAGATCTGACCCACAGCAGCCCATGCCCCATAGATTTGACCCTCATCAGCCACACAGCAGCTCCTGACCCATACATCCGACCCAAATCTGCCCCACACCATCTCCTGCCCCATAGATCTAACTCACATGTGCCCCACAGCAGCTCCTGCCCATAGATCTGACCCACATCAGCCCCACTGCAGCTCCTGCCCTATAGATCTGACCAACATCAGCCCCACATCAGCTCCTGCCCCATAGATCTGACCCTCCTCAGCCCCACTGCAGCTCCTGCCCTATAGATCTGACCAACATCAGCCCCACATCAGCTCCTGCCCCATAGATCTGACCCTCCTCAGCCCCATAGCATCTCCCGCTCCATAGATCTTAACCGTATCAGCCCCACAGCAGCTCCTGCCCCTTAGATCTGACCCACATCTGCACCACAGCAGCTCTTGCCCCATAGAACTGACCCACATCTGCCCCACAGCAGCTCCTGACCCATAGATCTGACCCACATCAACCCCACAGAAGCTCCTGCCCCATAGATCTGAACCACATCTGCCCCACAGCAGATTTTACCCCACAGATCTGACCCACATCAGCCCCCAGGAGATCCTGCCCCATAGATCTGACCCACATCTGCCCCACACCATCTCCTGCCCCATAGATCTAACTCACATGTGCCCCACAGCAGCTCCTGCCCATAGATCTGACCCACAGCAGCGCCTGCCCCATAGATCTGAACCACATCTGCCCCACACCATCTCCTGCCCCATAGATCTAACTCACATGTGCCCCACAGCAGCTCCTGCTCCATAGATCTGACCCACAGCAGCTCCTGCCCTATAGATCTGATTCAAATCTGCCCCACAGCAGCTCCTGCTCCATAGATCTGACCCACATCAGCCCCACTGCAGCTCCTGCCCTATAGATCTGACCAACATCAGCCCCACATCAGCTCCTGCCCCATAGATCTGACCCTCATCAGCCCCATAGCATCTCCCGCTCCATAGATCTTAACCGTATCAGCCCCACAGCAGCTCCTGCCCCTTAGATCTGACCCACATCTGCACCACAGCAGCTCTTGCCCCATAGAACTGACCCACATCTGCCCCACAGCAGCTCCTGACCCATAGATCTGACCCACATCAACCCCACAGAAGGTCCTGCCCCATAGATCTGAACCACATCTGCCCCACAGCAGATTTTACCCCATAGATCTGACCCACATCAGCCCCCAGGAGATCCTGCCCCATAGATCTGACCCACATCTGCCCCACACCATCTCCTGCCCCATAGATCTAACTCACATGTGCCCCACAGCAGCTCCTGCCCATAGATCTGACCCACAGCAGCGCCTGCCCTATAGATCTGATTCAAATCTGCCCCACAGCAGCTCCTGCTCCATAGATCTGACCCACATGTGCCCCAGAGCAGCTCTGCCCCATTGATTTGACCCACATCAGCCCCACAAGAGATCCTGCCGCTTAGATCTGACCAACATCAGCACCACTGCAGCTCCTGCCCTATAGATCTGACCCACATCAGCCCCACTGCAGCTCCTGCCCTATAGATCTGACCCACATCAGCCCCACTGCAGCTCCTGCCCTATAGATCTGACCAACATCAGCCCCACATCAGCTCCTGCCCCATAGATCTGACCCTCCTCAGCCCCATAGCATCTCCCGCTCCATAGATCTTAACCGTATCAGCCCCACAGCAGCTCCTGCCCCTTAGATCTGACCCACATCTGCACCACAGCAGCTCTTGCCCCATAGAACTGACCCACATCTGCCCCACAACAGCTCCTGACCCATAGATCTGACCCACATCAACCCCACAGAAGCTCCTGCCCCATAGATCTGAACAACATCTGCCACACAGCAGATTTTACCCCACAGATCTGACCCACATCAGCCCCCAGGAGATCCTGCCCCATAGATCTGACCCACATCTGCCCCACACCATCTCCTGCCCCATAGATCTAACTCACAAGTGCCCCACAGCAGCTCCTGCCCTAAGATCTGACCCACAGCAGCGCCTGCCCTATAGATCTGATTCAAATCTGCCCCACAGCAGCTCCTGCTCCATAGATCTGACCCACATGTGCCCCAGAGCAGCTCTGCCCCATTGATTTGACCCACATCAGCCCCACAGGAGATCCTGCCGCTTAGATCTGACCCACATCAGCCCCACTGCAGCTCCTGCCCTATAGATCTGACCCACATCAGCCCCACTGCAGCTCCTGCCCTATAGATCTGACCAACATCAGCCCCACATCAGCTCCTGCCCCATAGATCTGACCCTCCTCAGCCCCATAGCATCTCCCGCTCCATAGATCTTAACCGTATCAGCCCCACAGCAGCTCCTGCCCCTTAGATCTGACCCACATCTGCACCACAGCAGCTCTTGCCCCATAGAACTGACCCACATCTGCCCCACAGCAGCTCCTGACCCATAGATCTGACCCACATCAACCCCACAGAAGCTCCTGCCCCATAGATCTGAACCACATCTGCCCCACAGCAGATTTCACCCCACAGATCTGACCCACATCAGCCCCCAGGAGATCCTGCCCCATAGATCTGACCCACATCTGCCCCACACCATCTCCTGCCCCATAGATCTAATTCACATGTGCCCCACAGCAGCTCCTGCCCATAGATCTGACCCACAGCAGCTCCTGCCCTATAGATCTGATTCAAATCTGCCCCACAGCAGCTCCTGCTCTGTAGATCTGACCCACATGTGCCCCAGAGCAGCTCTGCCCCATTGATTTGACCCACATCAGCCTTACAGGAGATCCTGCCCCATAGATCTGAACCACATCTGCCCCACACCATCTCCTGCCCCATAGATCTAACTCACATGTGCCCCACAGCAGCTCCTGCTCCATAGATCTGACCCACAGCAGCTCCTGCCCTATAGATCTGATTCAAATCTGCCCCACAGCAGCTCCTGCTCCATAGATCTGACCCACATCAGCCCCACTGCAGCTCCTGCCCTATAGATCTGACCAACATCAGCCCCACATCAGCTCCTGCCCCATAGATCTGACCCTCATCAGCCCCATAGCATCTCCCGCTCCATAGATCTTAACCGTATCAGCCCCACAGCAGCTCCTGCCCCATAGATCTGACCCACATCTGCACCACAGCAGCTCTTGCCCCATAGATCTAACCCACATCTGCCCCACACCATCTCCTGCCCCATAGATCTAACTCACATGTGCCCCACAGCAGCTCCTGCCCATAGATCTGACCCACAGCAACTCCTGCCCTATAGATCTGATTCAAATCTGCCCCACAGCAGCTCTTGCTCTATAGATCTGACCCACATGTGCCCCAGAGCAGCTCTGCCCCATTGATTTGACCCACATCAGCCCCACAGGAGATCCTGCCCCATAGATCTGAACCACATCTGCCCCACACCATCTCCTGCCCCATAGATCTAACTCACATGTGCCCCACAGCAGCTCCTGCTCCATAGATCTGACCCACATCAGCCCCACTGCAGCTCCTGCCCTATAGATCTGACCAACATCAGCCCCACATCAGCTCCTGCCCCATAGATCTCACCCTCATCAGCCCCATAGCAGCTCCCGCTCCATAGATCTTAACCGTATCAGCCCCACAGCAGCTCCTGCCCCATAGATCTGACCCACATCTGCACCACAGCAGCTTTTGCCCCATAGAACTGACCCACATCTGCCCCACAGCAGCTCCTGCCCCATAGATCTGACCCACATCTGCACCACAGCAGCTCTTGCCCCATAGAACTGACCCACATCTGCCCCACAGCAGCTCCTGACCCATAGATCTGACCCACATCTGCACCACAGCAGCTCTTGCCCCATAGAACTGACCCACATCTGCCCCACAGCAGCTCCTGACTCATAGATCTGACCCACATCAACCCCACAGAAGCTCCTGCCCCATAGATCTGAACCACATCTGCCCCACAGCAGATTTTACCCCACAGATCTGACCCACATCAGCCCCCAGGAGATCCTGCCCCATAGATCTGACCCACATCTGCCCCACACCATCTCCTGCCCCATAGATCTAACTCACATGTGCCCCACAGCAGCTCCTGCTCCATAGATCTGACCAACAGCAGCTCCTGCCCTATAGATCTGATTCAAATCTGCCCCACAGCAGCTCCTGCTCCAAAGATCTGACTTACATGTGCCCCAGAGCAGCTCTGCCCCATTGATTTGACCCACATCAGCCCCACAGGAGATCCTGCCGCTTAGATCTGACCCACATCAGCCCCACTGCAGCTCCTGCCCTATAGATCTGACCCACATCAGACCCACAGCAGCTGCTGACCCATAGATCTGACCCAAATCAGTGCCACAGCAGCTCCTGGCCCATAGATCTGACCCACATGTGCCCCACAGCAGCTCCAAACTCATAGATCTGACCCACATCAGTCTAACAGCAGATTTTGGACCATAGATATGTCCCTCATCTGACCCACACCAACTCCTGCCCCCTAGATATGACCTACATCATCCCCTCTGCAGTTCCTGCCCCATAGGTCTGACCCACATCAGCCACACAGCAGCTCCTGACTCATAAATCTGACCCACAGCAGCCCCACAGCAGCTCCTGCCCCATAGATCTGACCCAAATCTGACCCACAGCAGCTCCTGCCCCATAGATCTGACCCACATTTTCCCCAAAGCAGCACCTAACCCATAGATCTGACCCACATGTGCCCCACAGCTGCTCCTGCCCCATAGATCTGAACCACAGCAGTTCCTTACCCATAGATCAGACCCAAATCTTCCCTACATCAGCTCCTGCCCATAGATCTGACCCACATCAGCCGCACAGCAGCTCCTACCCCATAGATCTCACCCACATGTGCCCCACAGCTGCTCCACGGCACGGTTTCCCCGGCTCGGTGCGGCTCGCGAGCTTTGCGGCGCTGGCTATGCGTTTTTGCCTGCGGAGACGCCACGGGAGCGACATTTGGCTGATTCCGAGGATCGTCCGAGCCGAGCGGTGCCCGCCGGGAGCGGTTGGACCGTGCCGGCGCACTTGAGCGGGGTCCGTTCGAGCCGGAAATCCGGACTGCGGGCAGGCCGCGTAGCGAGGGATATCGAAAGAGCGGCGGGAAGCCGCAACCGAAAAACTCCACAGCCCGGCGGTCAACCGCGCTCGCCTGCGCCCGCTCGTTGCCGCCTCTGGAGACGAGCACGCGCTCGCTGCTGCAGACGAAAACGGAAGGCGTAAGAAAAAACTGCTTCGGAAAAGAACGGCGCCGAATACCGGCAGCGGCGCCGAGGGTAAGCGGCGCTCTACGTCGACGTAGCGGTAGGTAAGAAACTACAGCGACCCCCCAGCAAGCTCCGGAGCTTTAGAGCCCCCCCATCTCACAGGGCGGCAAAGCCTAGCCGAAAGCGGGTAGACCTGGCAGCTACACGCAAGCCGCACGGGCAGCGACCCCTAGCCGCCGCCACCGAGCACCACGGCCCGCTCGGAGCCGGGAAGACCATGCCGACCTAGTCGAGCCGCATAGGCAGCGACCTCTAGCAGCCGCCGCCGAGCACCACGGCCCGCTCGGAGCCGGGTAGACCGTGCCGACCTAGTCGAGACGCATAGGCAGCGACCTCTAGCAGCCGCCGCCGAGCACCACGGCCCGCTCGGAGCCGGGTAGACCGTGCCGACCTAGTCGAGACGCATAGGCAGCGACCTCTAGCCGCCGCCGCCGAGCACCACGGCCCGCTCGGAGCCGGGTAGACCGTGCCGACCTAGTCGAGACGCACAGGCAGCGACCTCTAGCAGACGCCGCCGAGCACCACGGCCCGATCGGAGCCGGGTAGACCGTGCCGACCTAGTCGAGCCGCATAGGCAGCGACCTCTAGCAGCCGCCGCCGAGCACCACGGCCCGCTCGGAGCCGGGTAGACCGTGCCGACCTAGTCGAGCCGCATAGGCAGCGACCCATAGCCGCCGAGCACCACGGCCCGCTCGGAGCCGGGTAGACCGTGCCGACCTAGTCGAGCCGCATAGGCAGCGACCTCTAGCAGCCGCCGCCGAGCACCACGGTCCGCTCGGAGCCGGGTAGACCGTGCCGACCTAGTCGAGCCGCATAGGCAGCGACCTCTAGAAGCCGCCGCACAGCACCACGGCCCGCTCGGAGCCGGGTAGACCGTGCCGACCAAGTCGAGGCGCATAGGCAGCGACCTCTAGCAGCCGCCGCCGAGCACCACGGCTTGCTCGGAGCCGGGTAGACCGTGCCGACCTAGTCGAGCCGCTTAGGCAGCGACCTCTAGCACCCGCCGCCGAGCACCACGGCCCGCTCGGAGCCGGGTAGACCGTGCCGACCTAGTCGAGCCGCATAGGCAGCGACCTCTAGTAGCAGCCGCCGAGCACCACGGCCCACTCAGAGCCGGGTAGACCGTGCCGACCTAGTCGAGACGCATAGGCAGCGACCTCTAGAAGCCGCCGCCGAGCACCACGGCCCGCTCGGAGCCGGGTAGACCGTGCCGACCTAGTCGAGCCGCATAGGCAGCGACCTCTAGCAGCCGCCACCGAGCACCACGACCCGCTCGGAGCCGGGTAGACCGTTCCGACCTAGTCGAGCCGCATAGGCAGCGACCTTTAGCAGCCGCCGCAGAGCCCTCGCGCACGCACGGAGCAGGGTAGACCGTGCCGACCTAGTCGAGCCGCATAGGCAGCGACCTCTAGCAGCCGCCGCCGAGCACCACGGCCCGCTCGGAGCCGGGTAGACCGTGCCGACCTAGTCGAGCCGCATAGGCAGCGACCTCTAGAAGCCGCCGCCGAGCACCACGGCCCGCTCGGAGCCGGGTAGACCGTGCCGACCTAGTCGAGACGCATAGGCAGCGACCTCTAGCAGCCGCCGCCGAGCACCACGGCTTGCTTGGAGCCGGGTAGACCGTGCCGACCAAGTCGAGACGCATAGGCAGCGACCTCTAGCAGCCGCCGCCGAGCACCACGGCCCGCTCGGAGCCGGGTAGACCATGCCGACCTAGTCGAGCCGCATAGGCATCGACCTCTAGTAGCCGCCGCCGAGCACCACGGCCCGCTCGGAGCCGGGTAGACCGTGCCGACCTAGTCGAGCCGCATAGGCAGCAACCTCTAGCAGCCGCCGCCGAGCACCACGGCACGCCTGGAGCCGGGTAGACCGTGCCGACCTAGTCGAGCCGCATAGGCAGCGACCTCTAGAAGCCGCCGCCGAGCACCACGGCCCGCTCGCAGCCGGGTAGACCGTGCCGACCTAGTCGAGACGCATAGGCAGCGACCCATAGCCGCCGCCACCGAGCACCACGGCCCGCTCGGAGCCGGGTAGACCGTGCCGACCTAGTCGAGCCGCATAGGCAGCGACATCTAGCAGCCGCCGCCGAGCACCACGGCCCGCTTGGAGCCGGGTAGACCGTGCCGACCTAGTCGAGCCGCATAGGCAGCGACCTTTAGCAGCCGCCGCAGAGCCCTCGCGCACGCACGGAGCAGGGTAGACCGTGCCGACCTAGTCGAGCCGCATAGGCAGCGACCTTTAGCACCCGCTGCCGAGCACCACGGCCCGCTCGGAGCCGGGTAGACCGTGCCGACCTAGTCGAGCCGCATAGGCAGCGACCTCTAGCAGCCGCCGTCGAGGACCACGGCACGCCTGGAGCCGGGTAGACCGTGCCGACCTAGTCGAGCCGCATAGGCAGCGACCCATAGCCGCCGCCACCGAGCACCACGGCCCGCTCGGAGCCGGGTAGACCGTGCCGACCTAGTCGAGACGCATAGGCAGCGACCTCTAGCAGCCGCCGCCGAGCACCACGGTCCGCTCGGAGCCGGGTAGACCGTGCCGACCTAGTCGAGCCGCATAGGCAGCGACCTCTAGAAGCCGCCGCAGAGCACCACGGCCCGCTCGGAGCCGGGTAGACCGTGCCGACCTAGTCGAGCCGCTTAGGCAGCGACCTCTAGCACCCGCCGCCGAGCACCACGGCCCGCTCGGAGCCGGGTAGACCGTGCCGACCTAGTCGAGCCGCATAGGCATCGACCTCCAGTATCAGCCGCCGAGCACCACGGCCCGCTCGGAGCCGGGAAGACCGTGCCGACCTAGTCGAGACACATAGGCAGCGACCTCTAGCAGCCGCCGCCGAGCACCACGACCCGCTTGGAGCCGGGTAGACCGTGCCGACCTAGTCGAGCCGCATAGGCAGCGACCTTTAGCAGCCGCCGCAGAGCCCTCGCGCACGCACGGAGCAGGGTAGACCGTGCCAACCTAGTCGAGCCGCATAGGCAGCGACCTCTAGCAGCCGCCGCCGAGCACCACAGCCCGCTCGGAGCCGGGTAGACCGTGCCGACCTAGTCGAGCCGCATAGGCAGCGACCTCTAGAAGCCGCCGCCGAGCACCACGGCCCGCTCGGAGCCGGGTAGACCGTGCCGACCTAGTCGAGCCGCATAGGCAGCGACCTCTAGCATCCTCCGCCGAGCACCACGGCCCGCTCGGAGCCGGGTAGACCGTGCCGACCTAGTCGAGCCGCATAGGCAGCGACCTCTAGCAGCCGCCGCAGAGCCCTCGCGCACGCACGGAGCAGGGTAGACCGTGCCGACCTAGTCGAGACGCATAGGCAGCGACCTCTAGCAGCAGCCGCCGAGCACCACGGCCCGCTCGGAGCCGGGTAGACCGTGCCGACCTAGTCGAGCCGCATAGGCAGCGACATCTAGCATCCGCCGCCGAGCACCACGGCCCGCTTGGAGCCGGGTAGACCGTGCCGACCTAGTCGAGCCGCATAGGCAGCGACCTTTAGCAGCCGCCGCAGAGCCCTCGCGCACGCACGGAGCAGGGTAGACCGTGCCGACCTAGTCGAGCCGCATAGGCAGCGACCTCTAGCAGCCGCCGCCGAGCACCACGGCCCGCTCGGAGCCGGGTAGACCGTGCCGACCTAGTCGAGCCGCATAGGCAGCGACCTCTAGCAGCCGCCGCCGAGCACCACGGCCCGCTCGGAGCCGGGTAGACCGTGCCGACCTAGTCGAGACACATAGGCAGCGACCTCTAGCAGCCGCCGCCGAGCACCACGACCCGCTCGGAGCCGGGTAGACCGTGCCGACCTAGTCGAGCCGCATAGGCAGCGACCTTTAGCAGCCGCCGCAGAGCCCTCGCGCACGCACGGAGCAGGGTAGACCGTGCCAACCTAGTCGAGCCGCATAGGCAGCGACCTCTAGCAGCCGCCGCCGAGCACCAAAGCCCGCTCGGAGCCGGGTAGACCGTGCCGACCTAGTCGAGCCGCATAGGCAGCGACCTCTAGAAGCCGCCGCCGAGCACCACGGCCCGCTCGGAGCCGGGTAGACCGTGCCGACCTAGTCGAGCCGCATAGGCAGCGACCTCTAGCATCCTCCGCCGAGCACCACGGCCCGCTCGGAGCCGGGTAGACCGTGCCGACCTAGTCGAGCCGCATAGGCAGCGACCTCTAGCAGCCGCCGCAGAGCCCTCGCGCACGCACGGAGCAGGGTAGACCGTGCCGACCTAGTCGAGACGCATAGGCAGCGACCTCTAGCAGCAGCCGCCGAGCACCACGGCCCGCTCGGAGCCGGGTAGACCGTGCCGACCTAGTCGAGCCGCATAGGCAGCGACATCTAGCATCCGCCGCCGAGCACCACGGCCCGCTTGGAGCCGGGTAGACCGTGCCGACCTAGTCGAGCCGCATAGGCAGCGACCTTTACAGCCGCCGCAGAGCCCTCGCGCACGCACGGAGCAGGGTAGACCGTGCCGACCTAGTCGAGCCGCATAGGCAGCGACCTCTAGCAGCCGCCGCCGAGCACCACGGCCCGCTCGGAGCCGGGTAGACCGTGCCGACCTAGTTGAGCCGCATAGGCAGCGACCTTTAGCAGCCGCCGCCGAGCACCACGGCCCGCTCGGAGCCGGGTAGACCGTGCCGACCTAGTCGAGACGCATAGGCAGCGACCTCTAGCAGCCGCCGCCGAGCACCACGGCCCGCTCGGAGCCGGGTAGACCGTGCCGACCTAGTCGAGACGCATAGGCAGCGACCCATAGCCGCCGCCACCGAGCACCACGGCCCGCTCGGAGCCGGGTAGACCGTGCCGACCTAGTCGAGCCGCATAGGCAGCGAACTCTAGCAGCCGCCGCAGAGCCCTCGCGCACGCACGGAGCCGGGTAGACCGTGACGACCTAGTCGAGCCGCATAGGCAGCGACCTCTAGCAGCAGCCGCCGAGCACCACGGCCCGGTCGGAGCCGGGTAGACCGTGCCGACCTAGTCGAGCCGCATAGGAAGCGACATCTAGCAGCCGCCGCCGAGCACCATGGTCCGCTCGGAGCCGGGTAGACCGTGCCGACCTAGTCGAGCCGCATAGGCAGCGACCTCTAGAAGCCGCCGCAGAGCACCACGGCCCGCTCGGAGCCGGGTAGACCGTGCCGACCAAGTCGAGCCGCATAGGCAGCGACCTCTAGCAGCCGCCGCCGAGCACCACGGCCCGCTCGGAGCCGGGTAGACCGTGCCGACCTAGTCGAGCCGCTTAGGCAGCGACCTCTAACACCCGCCGCCGAGCACCACGACCCGCTCGGAGCGGGGTAGACCGTGCCGACCTAGTCGAGCCGCATAGGCAGCGACCGCTAGCATCCACCGCCGAGCACCACGACCCGCTCGGAGCCGGGTAGACCGTGCCGACCTAATCGAGCCGCATAGGCAGCGACCCATAGCCGCCGCCGCCGAGCACCACGGCCCGCTCGGAGCCGGGTAGACCGTGCCGACCTAGTCGAGACGCATAGGCAGCGACCTCTAGCAGCCTCCGCCGAGCACCACGGCACGCTCGGAGCCGGGTAGACCGTGCCGAACTAGTTGAGCCGCATGGGCAGCGACCTCTAGCAGCCGCCGCCGAGCACCACGGCCCGCTCGGAGCCGGGTAGACCGTGCCGACCTAGTCGAGACGCATAGGCAGCGACCTCTAGAAGCCGCCGCCGAGCACCACGGCCCGCTCGGAGCCGGGTAGACTGTGCCGACCTAGTCGAGCCGCATAGGCAGCGACACATAGCCGCCGCCACCGAGCACCACGGCCCGCTCGGAGCCGGGTAGACCGCGCCGACCTAGTCGAGCCGCATAGGCAGCGAACTCTAGAAGCCGCCGCCGAGCACCACGGTCCGCTCGCAGCCGGGTAGACCGTGCCGACCTAGTCGAGCCGCATAGGCAGCGACCCATAGCCGCCGCCACCGAGCACCACGGCCCGCTCGGAGCCGGGTAGACCGTGCCGACCTAGTCGAGATGCATAGGCAGCGACCTCTAGCAGCCGCCGCCGAGCACCACGGCTTGCTCGGAGCCGGGTAGACCGTGCCGAACTAGTCGAGCCGCATGGGCAGCGACCTCTAGCAGCCGCCGCCGAGAACCACGGCCCGCTCGGAGCCGGGTAGACCGTGCCGACCTAGTCGAGGCGCATTGGCAGCGACCTCTAGCAGCCGCCGCCGAGCACCACGGCCCTCTCGGAGCCAGGTAGACCGTGCCGACCTTGTCGAGCCGCATAGGCAGCGACCTCTAGCAGCTGCCGCCGAGCACCACGGCCCGCTCGGAGCGGGGTAGACCGTGTCGACCTAGTCGAGCCGCATGGGCAGCGACCTCTAGCAGCCACCGCCGAGCACCACGGCCCGCTCGGAGCCGGGTAGACCGTGCCGACCTTGTCGAGACGCATGGGAAGCGACACCTAGCCGCCGCCACCGAGCGCCACGGCCCGCTCGGAGCCGGGTAGACCGTGCCGACCTAGTCGAGCCGCATAGGCAGCGACCTCTAGCAGCCGCCGCCGAGCACCACGGCCCGCTCGGAGCTGGGTAGACCATGCCGACCTAGTCGAGCCGCATAGGCAGCGACCTCTAGCAGCCGTCGCCGAGCACCACGGCCCGCTCGGAGCCGGGTAGACCGTGCCGACCTAGTCGAGCCGCATAGGCAGCGACCTCTAGCAGCCGCCGCCGAGCACCACGGCCCGCTCGGAGCCGGGTAGACCGTGCCGACCTAGTCGAGCCGCATAGGCAGCGACCTCTAGCAGCCGCCGCCGAGCACCACGGCCCGCTCGGAGCCAGTAGACCGTGCCGACCTAGTCGAGCCGCATAGGCAGCGACCTCTAGAAGCCGCCGCCGAGCACCACGGCCCGCTCGGAGCCGGGTTGACCGTGCCGACCAAGTCGAGCCGCATAGGCAGCGACCCATAGCCGCCGCCACCGAGCACCACGGCCCGCTCGGAGCCGGGTAGACCGTGCCGACCTAGTCGAGACGCATAGGCAGCGACCTCTAGCAGCCGCCGCCGAGCACCACGGCTTGCTCGGAGCCGGGTAGACCGTGCCGAACTAGTCGAGCCGCATGGGCAGCGACCTCTAGCAGCCGCCGCCGAGCACCACGGCCCGCTCGGAGCCGGGTAGACCGTGCTGACCTAGTCGAGCCGCATAGGCAGCGACCTCTAGCAGCCGCCGCCGAGCACCACGGCCCTCTCGGAGCCAGGTAGACCGTGCCGACCTTGTCGAGCCGCATAGGCAGCGACCTCTAGCAGCTGCCGCCGAGCACCACGGCCCGCTCGGAGCCCGGTAGACCGTGTCGACCTAGTCGAGCCGCATGGGCAGCGACCTCTAGCAGCCGCCGCCGAGCACCACGGCCCGCTCGGAGCCGGGTAGACCGTGCCCACCTTGTCGAGACGCATGGGAAGCGACACCTAGCCGCCGACGCCGTGCCCCGCCCCCCTTCCCCCCGCCCTCCAAAGACGCTCGGAGCTGGGTAGACAGTGCCAGCGCAGAGGAGCCGCCACGAGAGCGACACTTGGCCACTTCCGCGGAACGTCCGAGCCGAGCGGAGCCCGCCGGGAGAGGCTGGACCGTGCCGGCGCACTCGAGCCGCGATGGCCAGGGGTCGAGCCGTGTTGATTGTGCCGGAGCACCGGAGGCGCCACAGAGACGCCACTCGGCCGCAGCCGCGGAACGACCAGGGTGCACATATGAGCCGGATGCTGTTCGCCGGGTCGGGGCGCACCCGGGCTTCTCGGTTCGGCCTTGCTTGAAGCTGGCCGTCCCGCCACCGCCACCGCGGTTTTGCCCTTTTGTCTGCGTGTTTGTTTGTTCGCCCGTTCGTTCGTACTTTGGTCCGTTCGATTGTTTGTCCGTGCCCCCACGCGCCCTCTCGGTTTTATTATTTTCCGTTTGTTTGTTTGTTTGTTTGTTTGTTTTTCTCGTGGGTTCTTCTTTACTTTCCCCTTTTTTAGATTTTGATAAAGCCGCCCCGCCCCCCCCGCCTCCCCGGCTCTGCAGGAAGAGCGTGGGCGCGTGCGCGGGCCCCGCCCACCGTGGTCCGTTCGGGCCGGATATCCGGACTGCGGGCAGGCCGCGTGGCGAGGGATGGCGAAAGAGCGGCGGGAAGACGGCAGCGGCGAGAGGTGGGCCGGCGGGAGGCGGCCGCGTCCCCCGCGGGGTTCGCGCCTAGCCTCTCTCCCAGCCGGCAGATGAGGTGGAACGGTACGTGGGATTTTCGGCGGGAGAAGGAGGTGTTGGCGGTGGTGGCGGTGGTGGCGGTGGTGGTGGTGGCGGCGGGGCTGGGGGGTGGCGCGGCATTTTGGCGGGCTCCGGTCGCCGAGTCGAGCCGCCATTGGGCCGAGCCGGCAGGAGCACCCCAGCGGAAAAAGGAAAGAAAAGAAAAAAACCAAACGGGCCAATCGGGTCCAAACAAATAACCGAGCGAGTGACCGACCAAAACAAAAAAAAAAGAAAAAAAACTAAAACAAACAAACAAATAAAAAAACACGGTCGCGGGCCCGTCGGGCGAGATGCGTCCGGGAGAGGGCGGGTTGTGGGCGAGGGCCGGGGTGGGGGCAAGCGGAGGAAGGTCGCCGTCGGGTACGGGTCGGGTCTACCCGCATACCCGCAACCCCGTCGCGGACCCCCCCATCCCTCCCCGGCCACGCAAGCGACCCCCTTCTTCGTGACAGTGGCCGTGCCGGGCCTACTCACGCGCGGGTGACGAGGAGAAAGAGAAGGGAAGGGAAGGGAAGGGAAGGGAAGGGAAGGGAAGGGAAGGGAAGGGAAGGGAAGGGAAGGGAAGGGAAGGGAAGGGAAGGGAAGGGAAGGGAAGGGAAGGGAAGGGAAGGGAAGGGAAGGGAAGGGAAGGGAAGGGAAGCCAGAAGTCAAAGAAAAGTAGAAGGGAAGAAGGTGTGAAAAAGTACAGATAGATCGTAAAATGTCGCAGTAAAATAAAATAATAAAATAAAATAAAATAAAAGTAATAAAAAGATGGGAAAGCGGAAGAGCGATATTAATAATTGCATGAATAACTAAATAAATAATAAGGAAATATGGGGAAAAGAAAATTTTAAAAAAAAAGAAAGAAAAAAATAACGAAAAAAATATTTAAAAAGGGGAAAAAAGGGAAAAAAAAGAAAAAATGGGGATAAAAGGAGAAAAAAAGGAAAAAAATTTTAAAAGAAACAAAAATATTTAAAAAAAAACAAAAAACAAAAAAAACCCACCACAATAATGAAGGAAGCAAGCGTGCCCGAGGGAGGACGAACGGCGGAGACGGTCGTGCGCGAGGACGCCCGAGCTCGAATGCCGGACCCCAGGTCTACCCTACCTATTTTAATAAATTTAAATAACACCACAAGGGAGGGGAAAGGAGGGGAGAGGAGGGGAGGGGAGGGGAGGGGAGGGGAGGGGAGGGGAGGGGAGGGGAGGGGAGGGGAGGGGAGGGGAGGGGAGGGGAGGGGAGGGGAGGAGAGGGGAGGGGAGGGGAGGGGAGGGGAGGGGAGGGAAGGGGAGGGGAGGGGAGGGGAGGGGAGGGGAGGGGAGGGGAGGGGAGGGGAGGGGAGGGGAGGGGAGGGGAGCGGAGGGGAGGGGAGGGGAGGGGAGGGGAGGGGAGGGGAGGGGAGAGGAGGGGAAGGGAGGGGAAGGGAGGGGAGGGGAGGGGAAGGGAGGGGAGGGGAGGGGAGGGGAGGGGAGGGGAGGGGAGGGGAGGGGAGGGGAGGGGAGGGGAGGGGAGGGGAGGGGAGGGGAGGGGAGGGGAGGGGGGGGAGGGGAGGGGAGGATGCGGGCAGGCGCGAGGGAGGGTCAACGGCGGAAGCGGTCGGGTCGGGTCGGGTCGGGTTGGGGGGCGGCTGGCCGTTCGTCGTACCCTTACCGCTTGACACAGCTGCATGACGCGCGGCTATGGCCGACACGTCTACTCGCGGCACGGACGGGAAACGGCACCGGCCGATCGAGCGGGTGGATGGTCGCCCAGGTCTACCCCGCGCCGCCACGAAGCGGGAAGGTGGGTGGATGGATGGATGGTGAAAAACCGGGCGAAAGGGGGCCTGGCACGCGCCCGCGTGCCACCAGCCTCACACCCCCTCCCTTTCCACGCGCCGGCGCCGGCGCACGGAACCCCCCGAACGGAGGACGGAAGCAACGCAGCGAGCGCCGGGTCTCCCAGCGGGTGCTGGGAGGTTGCACCAGGTAAAAGACCAAGAGGTACCAATTGTCACCAGAGTGGTTCACAGACGGCAGTACCGCACCAATAGGGACTCATTGCTCCCCATTCACAAGCTAATTCGCCAATTAGAGAATCAGGGAGTGATTAGCAAAACTCACTCGCCTTTTAACAGCCCCATATGGCCAGTGTGTAAAACCAGTGGGGAATGGAGCCTGACGGTGGATTACCATGGCCTGAATGAAGTCACACCTCCATTAAGTGCTGCTGTACCAGACAGACATGCTAGAACTCCAGTATGAACTGGAGTCAAAAGAAGCTAGGTGGTATGCCACCATTGACATTGCTAATGCCTTCTTTTCCATCCCATTGGCTGCAAAATGTAGGCCACAGTTTGCTTTTTCCTGGAGAGGTATTCAGTACACCTGGAACCGTTTACCTCAGGGGTGGAAGCACAGCCCAACAATTTGCCATGGATTGATCCAAGCTGTTTTGGAACAGGGTGATGCTCCTGAGCACTTGCAGTATTTTGATGATATTGTAGTGTGGGGCCATACAGCAGCAGAGGTTTTCAAGAAAGGGAAACAGATAATCCAAATTCTTTTGAAAGCTGGTTTTGCCATTAAGCGCAGCAAGGTGAAGGGGCCTGCCCAGGAAATCCAGTTCTTAGGTATAAAATGGCAAGATGGACGTCGTCACATCCCAGCAGATGTGATTGACAAAATCACTGCTATGTCTCCGCCCACCGACAAGACAGAGACCCAATCTTTTCTGGGAGTAGTGGGCTTTTGGAGAATGCATGTCCCAAACTACAGCCACATAGTGAGCCCCCTCTATCAGGTAACACAGAAGAAGAATAATTTCTCATGGGGTCCTGAGCAGCAGCAGGCTTTTGAGCAGAGAAAACAAGAAATAGCCCGTGCCGTGGCCTTCGGGCCAGTACGGACGGGGCAGGATGTGAGGATCCGAGGCCGACCCCTAGGATTTTGGAGTCAAGCATATAAAGGGTCTGAGGAGCGCTACACTCCGACTAAGAAGGAGATCTTAGCCGTGTATGAGGGGGTTCGGGCTGCTTCTGAAGTAGTTGGGACAGAGGTTCAGCTTCTTCTAGCACCTCGCTTGCCAGTAATAAATTGGATGTTTAAAGGACAGGTTCCCTCCACCCATCATGCTACTGATGCCACTTGGAGTAAGTGGATTTCATTAATTACTCAACGAGCTGGAATGGGAAAACTCAGTTGTCCTAGAATTCTAGAAGTGATCGTGGACTGGCCTGAGAGTAAAAAAATTGAAACACCACCTACAGAAGAGGTATCACGTGCTAAAGAGGCACCACCATACAATGAGCTACCAGAAAACGAAAAGTAATTTGCCCTATTCACAGACGGATCATGTCGTATTGTAGGGAAGCATCGCAGATGGAAAGCTGCTGTATGGAGCCCCACACGACAAGTTGCAGAGGCCACTGAAGGTAAAGGAGAATCAAGTCAATTTGCAGAGGTAAAGGCTGTTCAGCTGGCTTTAGATGAGGCTGAACGGGAGAGGTGGCCAATGCTTCATCTTTATACTGATTCATGGATGGTGGCAAATGCCTTATGGGGGTGGCTGCAACAGTGGAACCATCCTCTGCTACCAAATCTGTCACGGTTTGAACGAAAAATCCACCTGCGTCCGTGACAAGGGCTGTGGGCCCCTGAAGGGCCCTCAGCCGAAAAGAAAAAGTTAATTAAGAAAAGAAAACAGCGGCAACGATGTAAGGAGGCACACTTATTTACTAAATACTATATCGAAATACAGGATAACACAATAGAATACAATATAATTGAAAATTGAGCTAATGAATCAAGCAAAATAGGAGAGAGAATGAGTCCCGTAACCGAGGCCTACTGTGAATCTGGGCGAACGGCTGAAGGCTCCCACACACTGCCCTGAACGCCAGAACTCGAAAGACGTCTGTCTGTTCTGCGACAGAGTTAATATAGAGTCCAGGTCCCGTGACCCATCGTGTTGCTCTCTGGGAGATGTAGTCTTCTTCTGTAAGTTGCAGATTCAGTAAAATTATTCATGCTTTATATGATGTTATGATGTGGAATACTGATAGCAAAATTACAACATTATTAAACCATGACAATCTGACCCACAGCAGCTCCTGCCCCATAGACCTGATTCACATGCGCCCCACAGCAGCTCCTGCCCAATAGATCGGACCGACATATGGCCCACAGCATCTCCTGCCCCATAGATCTTTCCCACATCAGCCCCACAGCAGATCCTGCCCCATAGATCTGACCCACATGTTCCCCACAGCAGCTCCTGACCCATAGATCTGACCCACATCTGTCGCACAGCAGCTCCTGCCCCATAGATCAGACCAGCATCAGCCCCACAGTAGCTCCTGCCCCATAGATCTGACCACCATCAGCCCCACAACAGCTCCTGCCCCATAGATCTGACCCACATCAGCCCCACAGCAGCTCCTGCCCCATAGATCTGCCACACATCATATGTAAAGCAGCTGCTGCCCAATAGATATGACCCACAGCAGCTTCAGCCCCAACGATCTGACCCACATCAGCCCCACAGCAGCTCCTGCCCTATAGATCTGACCCACATATGCCCCACAGCAGCTCCTGCCCCATAGATCTGACCCACATCTGTCGCACAGCAGCTCCTGCCCCATACATCTAACCCACGTCAGCACCACAGCAGCTCCTGCCTTATAGATATGACCCCCATCAGCCCCACAGCAGCTTCTACCCCATAGATCTGACCCACATGTGCTCCACAGCATCTCCAGTCCCGTAGATCTGACCCACAGCAGCCCATGCCCCATAGATTTGACCCTCATCAGCCACACAGCAGCTCCTGACCCATACATCCGACCCAAATCTGCCCCACACCATCTCCTGCCCCATAGATCTAACTCACATGTGCCCCACAGCAGCTCCTGCCCATAGATCTGACCCATATCAGCCCCACAGCAGCTCCTGCCCCATAGATCTGACACACATCATATGTAACGCAGCTGCTGCCCAATACATATGACCCACAGCAGCTTCAGTCCCATTGATCTGACCCACAGCAGCCTCACAGCAGCTCCTGCCCCATAGATCTGACGTACATCATCTCCACTGCAGCTCCTGACCCATAGATCTGACCACATCTGCCCCACTGCTGCTCCTGCCCCATACATCTGACCCAAATCTGCCCCACAGCAGATCCTGCCAAATAGATCTTAACCACAGCAGCTCCTGCCCCATAGATCTGACCCACATCAGCCCCACAGCAGCTCCTACACCATAGATATGACCCACATCTGCCACACACCATCGCCTACCCCATAGATCTTACCCACTTCTGCCCCACAGCAGCTCCTGCCCCATAGCTCTGACCCATATCTGCACCACAGCAGCTCCTCCCCATAGATCTAACACCCATCAGCCTCACAGCAGCTCCTGCCCCATAGATATGACCTACATCTGCCCCACAGCAGCTCCTGCACAATAGATCTGACCCACATCAGCCCCACAGCCGGTCCTGCCTTATAGATCTTACCCAAATCTGCCCCACTGCTGCTCCTGCCCCATTGATCAGACCAACAGCAGCTCTTCCCCATAGATCTGAACAACATGTTCCCCACAGCAGCTCCTGCCTCATAGATCTGACCCACATCAGCCCCACAGCAGCTCCTGCCCCATAGACCTGACCCACATGTTCCCCACAGCAGCTCCTGCCCCATACATCTGACCCACAGAATCTCCTGCCCCATAGATCTGACCCACATCAGCCCCACAGCAGCTCCTGCCCCATAGATCTGACCCACATCAGCCCCACAGCAGCTCCTGCCCCATAGATCTGACCCAAATCTGACCCACAGCAGCTCCTGCCTCATAGATCTGACCCACGTCAGCCCCACAGCAGCTCCTGCCTTATAGATATGACCCCCATCAGCCCCACAGCAGCTTCTACCCCATAGATCTGACCCACATGTGCTCCACTGCAGCTCCAGTCCCGTAGATCTGACCCACAGCAGCCCATGCCCCATAGATCTGACCCTCATCAGCCACACAGCAGCTCCTGACCCATACATCTGACCCAAATCTGCCCCACACCATCTCCTGCCCCATAGATCTAACTCACATGTGCCCCACAGCAGCTCCTGCTCCATAGATCTGACCCACATGTGCCCCAGAGCAGCTCTGCCCCATAGATCTGACCCACATCAGCCCCACTGCAGCTCCTGCCCTATAGATCTGACCAACATCAGCCCCACATCAGCTCCTGCCGCATACATCTGACCCAAATCTGCCCCACACCATCTCCTGCCCCATAGATCTAACTCACATGTGCCCCACAGCAGCTCCTGCTCCATAGATCTGACCCACAGCAGCTCCTGCTCCATAGGTCTGACCCACAGCAGCTCCTGCCCTATAGATCTGATTCAAATCTGCCCCACAGCAGCTCCTGCTCCATAGATCTGACACACATGTGCCCCAGAGCAGCTCTGCCCCACTGATTTGACCCACATCAGCCCCGCAGCAGCTCCTGGCCCATAGATCTTACCCACATGTGCCCCACAGCAGCTCCAAACTCATAGATCTGACCCACATCAGTCCAACAGCAGATTTTGCACCATAGATATGTCCCTCATCTGCCCCACAGCAACTCCTGCCCCCTAGATCTGACCTACATCATCTCCACTGCAGCTCCTGACCCATAGATCTGACCCAAATCTGACCCACAGCAGCTCCTGCCTCATAGATCTGACCCACATGTACCCAAAGCAGCTCTGCCCCACTGATTTGACCCACATCAGCTCCACAGCATCTCCTGCCCCATAGAACTGACCCACAGCAGCCACAGCAGCTCCTGACCTATAGATCTGACCCACATCTGCCCCACAGCAGCTCCTGCCCCATAGAACTGACCCACATCTGCCCCACAGCAGCTCCTGACCCATAGATCTGACCCACATCAGCCCCCAGGATATCCTGCCCCATAGATCTGACCCACATCTGCCCCACACCATCTCCTGCCCCATAGATCTAACTCACATGTGCCCCACAGCAGCTCCTGCCATATAGATATGACCCACATATGCCCCACAGCAGCTCCTGCCCCATAGATCTGACCCCCATCAGCCCCACTGCAGCTCCGGCCCCATAGATCTGACACACATCATATGTAAAGCAGCTGCTGCCCAATAGATATGACCCACAACAGCTCCTGCCCCATAGATCTAACCCACAGCAGCCCCACAGCAGCTCCTGCCCCATAGATCTGACGTACATCATCTCCACTGCAGCTCCTGCCCCATAGATCTGACCCAAATCTGCCCCACAGCAGATCCTGCCAAATAGATCTTTACCACAGCAGCTCCTGCCCCATACATCTGACCCACATCAGCCCCACAGCAGCTCCTACACCATAGATCTGACCCACATCTGCCCCACAGCTGCTCCTACACTATAGATCTGACCCACATCTGCCACACACCATCTCCTACCCCATAGATCTTACCCACTTCTGCCCCACAGCAGCTCCTGCCCCATAGCTCTGACCCACATCTGCACCACAGCAGCTCCTCCCCATAGATCTAACACCCATCAGCCTCACAGCAGCTCCTGCCCCATAGATATGAACTACATCTGCCCCACAGCAGCTCCTGCACCATGGATCTGACCCACATCTGCAACACAGCAGCTCCTGCTCCATAAATCTGACCAACATCAGGCCCACATCTGTTCCTGCCCCATAGATCTGACCCACAGCAGCTCCTGACCCATAGATCTGACCCACATCTGCCCCACAGCAGCTCCTGCCCCATAGATCTGACCCACATCAGACCCACAGCTGCTGCTGACCCATAGATCTGACCCACATCTGCCCCACAGCAGCTCCTGCCCCATAGACCTGACCCACATGTTCCCCACAGCAGCTCCTGCCCCATAGATCTGACCCACAGCATCTACTGCCCCATAGATCTGACCACCATCAGCCCCACAACAGCTCCTGCCCCATAGATCTAACCCACAGCAGCCCCACAGAAGCTCCTGCCCCATAGATCTGACACACATCATATGTAAACAGTTGCTGCCCAATAGATATGACCCACAGCAGCTTCAGCCCCAATGATCTGACCCACAGCAGCCCCACAGCAGCTCCTGCCCCATAGATGAGACCAACATCAGCCCCACAGTAGCTCCTGCCCCATAGATCTGAACCCCATCAGCCCCACAGTAACTCCTGCCCCATAGATCTGACCCCCATCAGCCCCACAAAAGCTCCTGCCTCATAGATCTGACACACATCATATGTAAAGCAGCTGCTGCCCAATAGATATGACCCACAGCAGCTCCTGCCCCATAGATCTGACGTACATCATCTCCACTGCAGCTCCTGACCCATAGATCTGACCACATCTGCCCCACTGCTGCTCCTGCCCCATACATCTGACCCAAATCTGCCCCACAGCAGATCCTGCCAAATAGATCTTAACCACAGCAGCTCCTGCCCCATAGATCTGACCCACATCAGCCCCACAGCAGCTCCTACACCATAGATCTGACCCACATCTGCCACACACCATCTCCTACCCCATAGATCTTACCCACTTCTGCCCCACAGCAGCTCCTGCCCCATAGCTCTGACCCACATCTGCACCACAGCAGCTCCTCCCCATAGATCTAACACCCATCAGTCTCACAGCAGCTCCTGCCCCTTTGATATGACCTACATCTGCCCCACAGCAGCTCCTGCACAATAGATCTGACCCACATCAGCCCCACAGCAGCTCCTGCCTTATAGATCTTACCCAAATCTGCCCCACTGCTGCTCCTGCCCCATTGATCAGACCAAAAGCAGCTCTTCCCCATAGATCTGACCAACATGTTCCCCACAGCAGCTCCTGCCCCATAGATCTGACCCACATCAGCCCCACAGCAGCTCCTGCCCCATAGACCTGACCCACATGTTCCCCACAGCAGCTCCTGCCCCATAGATCTGACCCACAGCATCTCCTGCCCCATTAATCTGACCCACATCAGCCCCACAGCAGCTCCTGCCCCATAGATCTGACCCAAATCTGACCCACAGCAGCTCCTGCCCCATAGATCTTACCCACATTTTCCCCAAAGCAGCACCTAACCCATAGATCTGACCCACATGTGCCCCACAGCTGCTCCTGCCCCATAGATCTGAACCACAGCAGTTCCTAACCCATAGATCAGACCCAAATCTTCCCTACATCAGCTCCTGCCCATAGATCTGACCCACATCAGCCGCACAGCAGCTCCTACCCCATAGATCTGACCCACATGTGCCCCACAGTTGCTCCACGGCACGGTTACCCCGGCTCGGTGCGGCTCGCGAGCTTTGCGGCGCTGGCTATGCGTTTTTGCCTGCGGAGACGCCACGGGAGCGACATTTGGCTGATTCCGAGGAAGGTCCGAGCCGAGCGGTGCCCGCCGGGAGCGGTTGGACCGTGCCGGCGCACTTGAGCGGGGTCCGTTCGAGCCGGAAATCCGGACTGCGGGCAGGCCGCGTAGCGAGGGATGGCGAAAGAGCGGCGGGAAGCCGCAACCGAAAAAATCCACAGCCCGGCGCTCAACCGCGCTCGCCTGCGCCCGCTCGTTGCCGCCTCTGGAGACGAGCACGCGCTCGCTCCTGCAGACGAAAACGGAAGGCGTAAGAAAAAACTGCTTCGGAAAAGAACGGCGCCGACTACCGGCAGCGGCGCCGAGGGTAAGCGGCGCTCTACGTCAACGTAACGGTAGGTAAGAAACTACAGCGACCCCCCAGCAAGCTCCGGAGCTTTAGCGCCCCCCATCTCACAAAGCGGCAAAGCCTAGCCGAAAGCGGGTAGACCTGGCAGCTACACGCAAGACGCACGGGCAGCGACCCCTAGCCGCCGCCACCGAGCACCACGGCCCGCTCGGAGCCGGGTAGACCGTGCCGACCTAGTCGAGACGCATAGGCAGCGACCTCTAGCAGCCGCCGCCGAGCACCACGACCCGCTCGGAGCCAGGTAGACCGTGCCGACCTAGTCAAGACGCATAGGCAGCGACCTCTAGCAGCCGCCGCCGAGCACCACGGCCTGCTCGGAGCCGGGTAGACCGTGCCGACCTAGTCGAGCCGCATAGGCAGCGACCTCTAGCAGCCGCCGCCGAGCACCACGGCCCGCTCGGAGCCGGGTAGACCGTGCCGACCTAGTCGAGACGCATAGGCAGCGACCTCTAGCAGCCGCCGCCAAGCACCACGGCCCGCTCGGAGCCGGGTAGACCGTGCCGACCTAGTCGAGCCGCATAGGCAGCGACCTCTAGCATCCGCCGCCGAGCACCACGGCCTGCTCGGAGCCGGGTAGACCGTGCCGACCTAGTCGAGCCGCATAGGCAGCGACCTCTAGCAGCCGCCGCCGAGCACCACTGCCCGCTCGGAGCCGGGTAGACCGTGCCGACCTAGTCGAGCCGCATAGGCAGCGACCTCTAGCAGCCGCCGCCGAGCACCACGGCCCGCTCGGAGCCGGGTAGACCGTGCCGACCTAGTCGAGCCGCATAGGCAGCGACCTCTAGCAGCCGCCGCCGAGCACCACGGCCCGCTCGGAGCCGGGTAGACCGTGCCGACCTAGTCGAGCCGCATAGGCAGCGACCTCTAGCATCCGCCGCCGAGCACCACGGCCTGCTCGGAGCCGGGTAGACTGTGCCGACCTAGTCGAGACGCATGGGAAACGACGCCTAGCCGCCGACGCCGTGCCCCCCCCCCCCCTCCCCCTTCCCTCCGGAGACGCTCGGAGCTGGGTAGACAGTGCCAGCGCAGAGCAGCCGCCACGAGAGTGACACTTGGCCACTTCCGCGGAACGTCCGAGCCGAGCGGAGCCCACCGGGAGAGGCTGGACCGTGCCGGCGCACTCGAGCCGCGATGGCCAGGGGTCGAGCCGTGTTGACCGTGCCGGAGCACCGGAGGCGCCACGGAGACGCCACTCGACCGCAGCCGCGGAACGACCAGGGTGCACGTATGAGCCGGCCGCTGTTCGCCGGGTCGGGGCGCACCCGGGCTTCTCGGTTCGGCCTTGCTTGAAGCTGGCCGTCCCGCCACCGCCACCACGGTTTTGCCCTTTTGTCTGCGTGTTTGTTTGTTCGTCCGTTCGTTCGTACTTTGGTCCGTTCGATTCTTTGTCCGTGCCCCCACGCGCCCTCTCGGTTTTATTATTTTCCGTTTGTTTGTTTGTTTGTTTGTTTGTTTGTTTTTCTCGTGGGTTCTTCTTTACTTTCCCCTTTTTTAGATTTTGAAAAAGCCGCCCCGCCCCCCCCGCCTCCCCGGCTCTGCATGAAGAACGTGGGCGCGTGCGCGGGCCCCGCCCAGCAAGGTCCGTTCGGGCCGGATATCTGGACTGCGGGCAGGCCGCGTGGCGAGGGATGGCGAAAGAGCGGCGGGAAGACGGCAGCGGCAAGAGGTGGGCCGGCGGGAGGCGGCCGCGTCCCCCGCGGGGTTCGCGCCTAGCCTCTCTCCCAGCTGGCAGATGAGGTGGAACGGTACGTGGGATTTTCGGCTGGAGGAGGAGGTGGTGGCGGTGGTGGCGGTGGTGGTGGTGGCGGCGGGGCTGGGGGGTGGCGAGGCGTTTTGGCGGGCTCCGGTCGCCGAGTCGAGCCGCCATTGAGCCGAGCCGTCAGGAGCACCCCGGCGGAAAAAGGAAAGAAAAGAAAAAAACCAAATGGGCCAATCGGGTCCAAACAAGTAACCGAGCGAGTGACCGACCAAAGCAAAAAAAAAAAAAACAAAAACAAAAACAAACAAACAAATAAAAAAACACAGTCGTGGGCCGGTCGGGCGAGATGCGTTTGGGAGAGGGCGGGTTGTGGGCGAGGGCCGGGGTGGGGGCAGGCGGAGGCAGGCCGCCGTCGGGTACGGGTCGGGTTCCCGCTAGTGCGGTGTGGACTGGGGGGGGGGAAGGTGGAAGACGGACGCGGGGCAGGGAAGATCAGGCGCCGGCCGGCAGCCAGGTCTACCCGCATACCCGCAACCCCGCCGCGGACCCCCCCATCCCTCCCCGGCCACGCAAGCGACCCCCTTCTTCGTGACAGAGGCCATGCCGGGCCTACTCACACGCGGGTGACGAGGAGAAAGAGAAGGGAAGGGAAGGGAAGGGAAGGGAAGGGAAGGGAAGGGAAGGGAAGGGAAGGGAAGGGAAGGGAAGGGAAGGGAAGGGAAGGGAAGGGAAGGGAAGGGAAGGGAAGGGAAGGGAAGGGAAGGGAAGGGAAGGGAAGCCAGAAGTCAAAGAAAAGTAGAAGGGAAGAAGGTGTGAAAAAGTACAGATAGATCGTAAAATGTCGCGGTAAAATAAAATAATGAAATAAAATAAAATAAAAGTAATAAAAAGATGGGAAAGCAGAAGAGTGATATTAATAATTGCATGAATAACTAAATAAATAATAAGGAAATATGGGGAAAAGAAAATTTTAAAAAAAAAGAAAGAAAAAAATAAAGAAAAAAATATTTAAAAAGGGGAAAAAAGGGAAAAAAAGAAAAAATGGGGAAAAAAGGAGAAAAAAAGGAAAAAATTTTTAAAAGAAACAAAAATATTTTAAAAAAAACAAAAACAAAAAAAAACCCACCACAATAATGGAGGAAGCAAGCGTGCCCGAGGGAGGACGAACGGCGGAGACGGTCGTGCGCGAGGACGCCCGAGCTCGAATGCCGGACCCCAGGTCTACCCTACCTATTTTAATAAATTTAAATAACACCACAAGGGAGGGGAAAGGAGGGGAGAGGAGGGGAGGGAAGGGGAGGGAAGGGGAGGGGAGGGGAGGGAAGGGAAGGGGAGGGGAGGGGACGGAGGGGAGGGGAGGGGAGGGGAGGGGAGGGGAGGGGAGGGGAGGGGAGGGGAGGGGAGGGGAGGGGAGGGGAGGATGCGGGCGGGCGCGAGGGAGGGTCAACGGCGGAAGCGGTCGGGTCGGGTCGGGTCGGGTCGGGTCGGGTCGGGGGGCGGCTGGCCGTTCGTCGTACCCTTACCACTTGACACAGCTGCGTGACACGCGGCTACGGCCGACACGTCTACCCACGGCACGGACGGGAAACGGCACCGGCCGACAGGTCAACCCCGCTACGGCCGACACGTCTACCCGCGGCACGGACGGGAAACTGCACCCGCCGATCGAGCGGGTGGATGGTCGCCCAGGTCTACCCCGCGCCGCCACGAAGCGGGAAGGTGGATGCATGGATGGATGGATGGATGGGGAAAAACCGGGCGAAAGGGGGCCTGGCACGCGCCCGCGCGCGACCAGCCGCACACCCCCTTTCCACGCGCCGGCGCCGGCGCACGGAACCCCCCGAACGGAGGACGGAAGCAACGCAGCGAGCGCCGGGTCTCCCAGCGGGTGCTGGGAGGTTGCACCAGGTAAAAGACCAAGAGGTACCAATTGTCACCAGAGTGGTTCACAGACGGCAGTACCGCACCAATAGGGACTCATTGCTCCCCATTCACAAGCTAATTCGCCAATTAGAGAATCAGGGAGTGATTAGCAAAACTCACTCGCCTTTTAACAGCCCCATATGGCCAGTGTGTAAAACCAGTGGGGAATGGAGGCTGACGGTGGATTACCGTGGCCTGAATGAAGTCACACCTCCATTAAGTGCTGCTGTACCAGACATGCTAGAACTCCAGTATGAACTGGAGTCAAAAGAAGCTAGGTGGTATGCCACCATTGACATTGCTAATGCCTTCTTTTCCATCCCATTGGCTGCAAAATGTAGGCCACAGTTTGCTTTTACCTGGAGAGGTATTCAGTACACCTGGAACCGTTTACCTCAGGGGTGGAAGCACAGCCCAACAATTTGCCATGGATTGATCCAAGCTGTTTTGGAACAGGGTGATGCTCCTGAGCACTTGCAGTATTTTGATGATATTGTAGTGTGGGGCCATACAGCAGCAGAGGTTTTCAAGAAAGGGAAACAGATAATCCAAATTCTTTTGAAAGCTGGTTTTGCCATTAAGCGCAGCAAGGTGAAGGGGCCTGCCCAGGAAATCCAGTTCTTAGGTATAAAATGGCAAGATGGACGTCGTCACATCCCAGCAGATGTGATTGACAAAATCACTGCTATGTCTCCGCCCACCGACAAGACAGAGACCCAATCTTTTCTGGGAGTAGTGGGCTTTTGGAGAATGCATGTCCCAAACTACAGCCACATAGTGAGCCCCCTCTATCAGGTAACACAGAAGAAGAATAATTTCTCATGGGGTCCTGAGCAGCAGCAGGCTTTTGAGCAGAGAAAACAAGAAATAGCCCGTGCCGTGGCCTTGGGGCCAGTACGGACGGGGCAGGATGTGAGGATCCGAGGCCGACCCCTAGGATTTTGGAGTCAAGCATATAAGGGGTCTGAGGAGCGCTACACTCCGACTAAGAAGGAGATCTTAGTCGTGTATGAGGGGGTTCGGGCTGCTTCTGAAGTAGTTGGGACAGAGGTTCAGCTTCTTCTAGCACCTCGCTTGCCAGTAATAAATTGGATGTTTAAAGGACAGGTTCCCTCCACCCATCATGCTACTGATGCCACTTGGAGTAAGTGGATTTCATTAATTACTCAACGAGCTCGAATGGGAAAACTCAGCCGTCCTGGAATTCTAGAAGTGATCATGGACTGGCCTGAGAGTAAAAAAATTGAAACACCACCTACAGAAGAGGTATCACATGCTAAAGAGGCACCACCATACAATGAGCTACCAGAAAACGAAAAGTAATTTGCCCTATTCACAGACGGATCATGTCGTATTGTAGGGAAGCATCGCAGATGGAAAGCTGCTGTATGGAGCCCCACACGACAAGTTGCAGAGGCCACTGAAGGTAAAGGAGAATCAAGTCAATTTGCAGAGGTAAAGGCTGTTCAGCTGGCTTTAGATGTGGCTGAACGGGAGAGGTGGCCAATGCTTCATCTTTATACTGATTCATGGATGGTGGCAAATGCCTTATGGGGGTGGCTGCAACAGTGGAACCATCCTCTGCTACCAAATCTGTCACGGTTTGAACGAAAAATCCACCTGCGTCCGTGACAAGGGCTGTGGGCCCCTGAAGGGCCCTCAGCCGAAAAGAAAAAGTTAATTAAGAAAAGAAAACAGCGGCAACGATGTAAGGAGGCACACTTATTTACTAAATACTATATCGAAATACAGGATAACACAATAGAATACAATATAATTGAAAATTGAGCTAATGAATCAAGCAAAATAGGAGAGAGAATGAGTCCCGTAACCGAGGCCTACTGTGAATCTGGGCGAACGGCTGAAGGCTCCCACACACTGCCCTGAACGCCAGAACTCGAAAGACGTCAGTCTGTTCTGCGACAGAGTTAATATAGAGTCCAGGTCCCGTGACCCATCGTGTTGCTCTCTGGGACATGTAGTCTTCTTCTGTAAGTTGCAGATTCAGTAAAATTATCCATGCTTAATATGATGTTATGAGGTGGAATACTGATAGCAAAATTACAACATTATTAAACCATGACAATCTGACCCACAGCAGCTCCTGCCCCATAGACCTGATTCACATGCGCCCCACAGCAGCTCCTGCCCAATAGATCGGACCGACATATGGCCCACAGAATCTCCTGCCCCATAGATCTGACCCACATCTGCCCCAAAGCATCTCCTGCCCCATAGATCTTTCCCACATCAGCCCCACAGCAGCACCTGCCCCATAGATCTGACCCACATCTGTCGCACAGCAGCTCCTGCCCCATAGATCAGACCAGCATCAGCCCCACAGTAGCTCCTGCCCCATAGATCTGACCCCCATCAGCCCCACAACAGCTCCCGCCCCATAGATCTAACCCACATCAGCCCCACAGCAGATCCTGCCCCATAGATCTGACACACATCATATGTGAAGCAGCTGCTGCCCAATAGATATGACCCACAGCAGCTTCAGAACCAAGGATCTGACCCACATCAGCCCCACAGCAGCTCCTGCCCCATAGATCTGACCCAAGTCAGCCCCACAGCAGCTCCTGCCTCACAGATCTGACCCAAGTCAGCCCCACAGCAGCTCCTGCCTTATAGATATGACCCCCATCAGCCCCACAGCAGCTTCTACCCTATAGATCTGACCCACATGTGCTCCACTGCAGCTCCAGTCCCGCAGATCTGACCCACAGCAGCCCATGCTCCATAGATCTCACCCTCATCAGCCACACAGCAGCTCCTGACCCATACATCTGACCCAAATCTGCCCCACACCATCTCCTGCCCCATAGATCTAACTCACATGTGCCCCACAGCAGCTCCTGCCCATAGATCTGACCCACAGCAGCTCCTGCCCTATAGATCTGATTCAAATCTGCCCCACAGCAGATCCTGCTCCATAGATCTGACCAACATGTGCCCCAGAGCAGCTCTGCCCCATTGATTTGAGCCACATCAGCCCCACAGTAGCTCCTGCCCCATAGATCTAACACCCATCAGCCTCACAGCAGCTCCTGCCCCATAGATATGCCCTACATCTGCCCCACATCAGCTCCTGCAACATAGATCTGACCCACATCTGCCACACAGCAGCTCCTGCTCCATAAATCTGACCAACATCAGGCCCACATCTGTTCCTGCCCCTTAGATCTGCCCCACAGCAGCTCCTGCCCCATAGATCTGACCCACATTTGCCACACAGCAGCTCCTGCCCCGTAGATCTGCCTCACTTGCGCCCCACAGCAGCTTTCGCCCAATAGATCTGACCCACATGTGCCCACAGCAGCTACTACCTCATAGATCTGACCCACATCAGCCCCACAGCCGCTCCTGCCTTATAGATCTTACCCAAATCTGCCCTACTGCTGCTCCTGCCACATTGATCAGACCAACAGCAGCTCTTCCCCATAGATCTGACCAACATGTTCCCCACAGCAGCTCCTGCCCCATAGATCTGACCCACAGCATCTCCTGCCCCATAGATCTGACCCACATCAGCCCCACAGCAGCACCTGCACCATAGATCAGACCCACATCAGCCCCGCAGCAGCTCCTGCCCCATAGATCTGACCCACATGTGCCCCACAGCAGCTCCAAACTAATAGATCTGACCCACATCAGTCCAACAGCAGATTTTGCACCATAGATATGTCCCTCATCTGCCCCACAGCAACTCCTGCCCCATAGATCTGACCTACATCATCCCCTCTGCAGCTCCTGCCCCATAGGTCTGACCCACATGTGCCCCACAGCAGCTCCTGCCATATAGATCTAACCACCATCAGCCCCAAAGCTGCTCCTGCCCCATAGATCTGACACACATCAGCCACACAGCAGCTCCTGACTCATAAATCTGACCCACATCAGCCCCACAGCAGCTCCTGCCCCATAGATCTGACACAAATCTGCCCCACAGCAGCTCCTGCCCCATAGATCTGAACCAAGTCAGCCCCACAGCAGCTCCTGCCTCATAGATCTGACCCAAGTCAGCCCCACAGCAGCTCCTGCCTTATAGATATGAACCCCATCAGCCCCACAGCAGCTTCTACCCCATAGATCTGACCCACATGTGCCCCACAGCAGCTCTGCCCCATTGATTTGACCCACATCAGCCCCACAGCATCTCCTGCCCCATAGATCTGACCCACATCAGCCTCACTGCAGCTCCTGCCCTATAGATCTGACCCACATCTGCCCCACAGCAGCCCCTTCCCCATAGATCTGACCCACATCTGCCCCACAGCAGCCCCTGCCCCATAGATGTGAGCCACATCAGCCCCACAGCCGCTCCTGCCTTAAAGATCTTACCCAAATCTGCCCCACTGCTGCTCCTGCCCCATTGATCAGACCAACAGCAGCTCTTCCCCATAGATCTGACCAACATGTTCCCCACAGCAGCTCCTGCGCCATAGATCTGACCCACAGCATCTCCTGCCCCATAGATCTGACCCACATCAGCCCCACAGCAGCTCCTGCCCCATAGATCTGACCCACATCAGCCCCGCAGCAGCTCCTGCCCCATTGATCTGACCCAAGTCAGCCCCACAGCAGCTCCTGCCTCATAGATCTGACCCTCATCAGCCCCATAGCATCTCCTGCCTTATAGATATGACCCCCATCAGCCCCACAGCAGCTTCTACCCCATAGATCTGACCCACATGTGCTCCACTGCAGCTCCAGTCCCGTAGATCTGAACCACAGCAGCCCATGCCCGATAGATCTGACCCTCATCAGCCACACAGCAGCTCCTGCCCCATAGATCTGACCCAAATCTGCCCCACACCATCTCCTGCCCCATAGATCTAACTCACATGTGCCCCACAGCAGCTCCTGCTCCATAGATCTGACCCACAGCAGCTCCTGCCCTATAGATCTGATTCAAATCTGCCCCACAGCAGCTCCTGCTCCATAGAACTGACCCACATGTGCCCCAGAGCAGCTCTGCCCCATTGATTTGACCCACATCAGCCCCACAGCAACTCCTGCCCCATAGAACTGACCCACAGCAGCCACAGCAGCTCCTGACCTATAGATCTGACCAACATCAGCCCCACATCAGCTCCTGCCCCATAGATTTGACCCTCATCAGCCCCATAGCATCTCCCGCTCCATAGATCTTAACCGTATCAGCCCCACAGCAGCTCCTGCCCCATAGATCTGACCCACATCTGCACCACAGCAGCTCTTGCCCCATAGAACTGACCCACATCTGCCCCACAGCAGCTCCTGACCCATAGATCTGACCCACATCAACCCCACAGAAGCTCCTGCCCCATAGATCTGAACCACATCTGCCCCACAGCAGATTTTACCCCACAGATCTGACCCACATCAGCCCCCAGGAGATCCTGCCCCATAGATCTGACCCACATCTGCCCCACACCATCTCCTGCCCCATAGATCTAACTCACATGTGCCCCACAGCAGCTCCTGCTCCATAGATCTGACCCACAGCAGCTCCTGCCCTATAGATCTGATTCAAATCTGCCCCACAGCAGCTCCTGCTCCATAGATCTGACCCACATGTGCCCCAGAGCAGCTCTGCCCCATAGATCTGACCCACATCAGCACCACAGCAGCTCCTGCCCCATAGATCTGACCCCAATCTGCCCCACAGCAGCTCCTGCCTCATAGATCTGACCCACGTCAGCCCCACAGCAGCTCCTGCCTTATAGATATGACCCCCATCAGCCCCACAGCAGCTTCTACCCCATAGATCTGACCCACATGTGCTCCACTGCAGCTCCAGTCCCGTAGATTTGACCCACAGCAGCCCATGCCCATAGATCTGACCCGCATCAGCCACACAGCAGCTCCTGCCCCATAGATCTGAACCACATCTGCCCCACACCATCTCCTGCCCCATAGATCTAACTCACATGTGCCCCACAGCAGTGCCTGCTCCATAGATCTGACCCACAGCAGCTCCTGCCCCATAGATCTGACCCACATCTGCCCCACACCATCTCCTGCCCCGTAGATCTAACTCACATGTGCCCCACAGCAGCTCCTGCTCCATAGATCTGACCCACAGCAGCTCCTGATCCATAGATCTGACCCAAATCTGCCCCACAGCAGCTCCTGCCTCATAGATCTGACCCACGTCAGCCCCACAGCAGCTCCTGCCTTATAGATATGACCCCGATCAGCCCCACAGCAGCTTCTGCCCCATAGATCTGACCCACATGTGCTCCACTGCCTCTCCAGTCCCGTAGATCTGACCCACAGCAGCCCATGCCCCATAGATCTGACCCTCATCAGCCACACAGCAGCTCCTGCCCCATAGATCTGACCCACATCTGCCCCACACCATCTCCTGCCCCATAGATCTAACTCACATGTGCCCCACAGCAGCTCCTGCTCCATAGATCTGACCCACAGCAGCTCCTGCCCTATAGATCTGATTCAAATCTGCCCCACAGCAGCTCCTGCTCCATAGATCTGACCCACATGTGCCCCAGAGCAGCTCTGCCCCATTGATTTGACCCACATCAGCCCCACAGGAGATCCTGCCCCATAGATCTGACCCACATCAGCCCCACTGCAGCTCCTGCCCTATAGATCTGACCAACATCAGCCCCACATCAGCTCCTGCCCCATAGATCTGACCCTCATCTGCCCCATAGCATCTCCCGCTCCATAGATCTTAACAGTATCAGCCCCACAGCAGCTCCTGCCCCATTGATCTGACCCACATCTGCACCACAGCAGCTCTTGCCCCATAGAACTGACCTACATCTGCCCCACAGCAGCTCCTGACCCATAGATCTGACCCACATCAACCCCACAGCAGCTCCTGCCCCATAGATCTGACACACATCATATGTAAAGCAGCTGCTGCCCAATAGATATGACCCACAGCAGCTTCAGCCCCAATGATCTGACCCACAGCAGCCCCACAGCAGCTCCTGCCCCATAGATCTGACGTACATCATCTCCACTGCAGCTCCTGACCCATAGATCTGACCACATTTGCCCCACTGCTGCTCCTGCCCCATAGATCTGACCCAAATCTGCCCCACAGCAGATCCTGCCAAATAGATCTTAACCACAGCAGCTCCTGCCCCATAGATCTGACCCACATCAGCCCCACAGCAGCTCCTACACCATAGATATGACCCACATCTGCCACACACCATCTCCTACCCCATAGATCTTACCCACTTCTGCCCCACAGCAGCTCCTGCCCCATAGCTCTGACCCACATCAGCCCCACTGCAGCTCCTGCACTATAGATCTGACCACCATCAGCCCCACATCAGCTCCTGCCCCATAGATCTCACCCTCATCAGCCCCATAGCATCTCCCGCTCCATAGATCTTAACCGTATCAGCCCCACAGCAGCTCCTGCCCCATAGCTCTGACCCACATCTGCACCACAGCAGCTCCTCCCCATAGATCTAACACCCATCAGCCTCACAGCAGCTCCTGCCCCATAGATAAGCCCTACATCTGCCCCACAGCAGCTCCTGCCCCATAGATCTGACCCACATCTGCACCACAGCAGCTCCTGCCCCATAGATCTGACCCAAATCTGCCCCACAGCAGCTCCTGCCTCATAGATCTGACCCACGTCAGCCCCACAGCAGCTCCTGCCTTATAGATATGACCCCCATCAGCCCCACAGCAGCTTCTACCCCATAGATCTGACCCACATGTGCTCCACTGCAGCTCCAGTCCCGTAGATCTGACCCACAGCAGCCCATGCCCCATAGATCTGACCCTCATCAGCCACACAGCAGCTCCTGACCCATACATCTGACCCAAATCTGCCCCACACCATCTCCTGCCCCATAGATCTAACTCACATGTGCCCCACAGCAGCTCCTGCCCATAGATCTGACCCATATCAGCCCCACAGCAGCTCCTGCCCCATAGATCTGACACACATCATATGTAAAGCAGCTGCTGCCCAATAGATATAACCCACAGCAGCTTCAGCCCCAATGATGTGACCCACAGCAGCCCCACAGCAGCTCCTGCCCCATAGATCTGACGTACATCATCTCCACTGCAGCTCCTGACCCATAGATCTGACCACATCTGCCCCACTGCTGCTCCTGCCCCATAGATCTGACCCAAATCTGCCCCACAGCAGATCCTGCCAAATAGATCTTAACCACAGCAGCTCCTGCCCCATAGATCTGACCCACATCAGCCCCACATCAGCTCCTACACCATAGATCTGACCCACATCTACCACACACCATCTCCTACCCCATAGATCTTACCCACTTCTGCCCCACAGCAGCTCCTGCCCCATAGCTCTGACCCACATCTGCACCACAGCAGCTCCTCCCCATAGATCTAACACCCATCAGCCTCACAGCAGCTCCTGCCCCATAGATATGCCCTACATCTGCCCCACAGCAGCTCCTGCACCATAGATCTGACCCACATCTGCAACACAGCAGCTCCTGCTCCATAAATCTGACCAACATCAGGCCCACATCTGTTCCTGCCCCATAGATCTGACCCACAGCAGCTCCTGCCCCATAGATCTGACCCACATTTGCCACACAGCAGCTCCTGCCCCGTAGATCTGCCTCACTTGCGCCCCACAGCAGCCTTCGCCAAATAGATCTGACCCACATGTGCCCACAGCAGCTACTACCTCATAGATCTGACCCACATCAGCCCCACAGCCGCTCCTGCCTTATAGATCTTACCCAAATCTGCCCTACTGCTTCTCCTGCCCCATTGATCAGACCAACAGCAGCTCTTCCCCATAGATCTGACCCACATCTGCCCCACACCATCTCCTGCCCCATAGATCTAACTCACATGTGCCCCACAGCAGCTCCTGCCCATAGATCTGACCTACAGCGGCTCCTGCCCTATAGATCTGATTCAAATCTGCCCCACAGCAGCTCCTGCTCCATAGATCTGACCCACATGTGCCCCAGAGCAGCTCTGCCCCATTGATTTGACCCACATCAGCCCCACAGGAGATCCTGCCCCATAGATCTGACCCACATCAGCCCCACTGCAGCACCTGCCCTATAGATCTGACCAACATCAGCCCCACATCAGCTCCTGCCCCATAGATCTGACCCTCATCAGCCCCATAGCATCTCCCGCTCCATAGATCTTAACCGTATCAGCCCCACAGCAGCTCCTGCCCCATAGATCTGACCCACATCTGCACCACAGCAGCTCTTGCCCCATAGATCTGACCCACATCAGCCCCACTGCAGCTCCTGCCCCATAGATCTGACCCACATCAGCCCCACTGCAGCTCCTGCCCTATAGATCTGACCAACATCAGCCCCACATCAGCTCCTGCCCCATAGAACTGACCCTCATCAGCCCCATAGCATCTCCCGCTCCATAGATCTTAACCGTATCAGCCCCACAGCAGCTCCTGCCCCATAGATCTGACCCACATCTGCACCACAGCAGCTCTTGCCCCATAGAACTGACCCACATCTGCCCCACAGCAGCTCCTGACCCATAGATCTGACCCACATCAACCCCACAGAAGCTCCTGCCCCATAGATCTGAACCACATCTGCCCCACAGCAGATTTTACCCCACAGATCTGACCCACATCAGCCCCCAGGAGATCCTGCCCCATAGATCTGACCCACATCTGCCCCACACCATCTCCTGCCCCATAGATCTAACTCACATGTGCCCCACAGCAGCTCCTGCTCCATAGATCTGAAGCACAACAGCTCCTGCCCTATAGATCTGTTTCAAATCTGCCCCACAGCATCTCCTGCTCCATAGATCTGACCCACATGTGCCCCAGAGCAGCTCTGCCCCATAGATCTGACCCACATCAGCTCCACAGCAGCTCCTGCCCTATAGATCTGATTCAAATCTGCCCCACAGCAGCTCCTGCTCCATAGATCTGACCAACATGTGCCCCAGAGCAGCACTGCCCCATTGATTTGACCCACATCAGCCCCACAGGAGATCCTGCCCCATAGATCTGACCCAACTCTGCCCCACAGCAGCTCCTGCCTCATAGATCTGACCCACATGTGCTCCACTGCAGCTCCAGTCCCGTAGATTTGACCCACAGCAGCCCATGTCCATAGATCTGACTCTCATCAGCCACACAGCAGCTCCTGCCCCATAGATCTGACCCAAATCTGCCCCACACCATCTCCTGCCCCATAGATCTAACTCACATGTGCCCCACAGCAGCTCCTGCTCCATAGATCTGACCCACAGCAGCTCCTGCCCCATAGATCTGACCCACATCTGCCCCACACCATCTCCTGCCACATAGATCTAACTCACATGTGCCCCACAGCAGCTCCTGCTCCATAGATCTGACCCACAGCAGCTCCTGCCCTATAGATCTCATTCAAATCTGCCCCACAGCAGCTCCTGCTCCATAGATCTGACCCACGTGTGCCCCAGAGCAGCTCTGCCCCGTAGATCTGACCCACATCAGCCCCACAGCAGCTCCTGCCCCATAGATCTGACCCAAATCTGCCCCACAGCAGCTCCTGCCTCATAGATCTGACCCACGTCAGCCCCACAGCAGCTCCTGCCTTATAGATATGACCCCGATCAGCCCCACAGCAGCTTCTACCCCATAGATCTGACCCACATGTGCTCCACTGCAGCTCCAGTCCCGTAGATCTGACCCACAGCAGCCCATGCCCCATAGATCTGACCCTCATCAGCCACACAGCAGCTCCGGCCCCATAGATCTGACCCACATCTGCCCCACACCATCTCCTGCCCCATAGATCTAACTCACATGTGCCCCACAGAAGCTCCTGCTCCATAGATCTGACCCACAGCAGCTCCTGCCCTATAGATCTGATTCAAATCTGACCCACAGCAGCTCCTGCTCCATAGATCTGACCCACATGTGCCCCAGAGCAGCTCTGCCCCATTGATTTGACCCACATCAGCCCCACAGGAGATCCTGCCCCATAGATCTGACCCTCATCAGCCCCACTGCAGCTCCTGCCCTATAGATCTGAGCAACATCAGCCCCACATCAGCTCCTGCCCCATAGATCTGACCCTCATCAGCCCCATAGCATCTCCCGCTCCATAGATCTTAACCGTATCAGCCCCACAGCAGCTCCTGCCCCATAGATATGACCCACATCTGCACCACAGCAGCTCTTGCCCCATAGAACTGACCCACATCTGCCCCACAGCAGCTCCTGACCCATAGATCTGACCCACATCAACCCCACAGAAGCTCCTGCCCCATAGATCTGAACCACATCTGCCCCACAGCAGATTTTACCCCATAGATCTGACCCACATCAGCCCCCAGGAGATCCTGCCCCATAGATCTGACCCACATCTGCACCACAGCAGCTCTTGCCCCATAGAACTGACCAACATCTGCACCACAGAAGCTCCTGCTCCATAGATCTTACCCACATGTGCCCCAGAGCAGCTTTGCCCCATTGATTTGACCCACATCAGCCCCACAGGGGATCCTGCCCCATAGATCTGACCCACATCAGCCACACAGCAGCTCCTGCCCTATAGATCTGACCAACATCAGCCCCACATCAGCTCCTGCCCCATAGATCTGACCCTCATCAGTCCCATAGCATCTCCCGCTCCATAGATCTTAACCGTATCAGCCCCACAGCAGCTCCTGCCCCATAGATCTGACCCACATCTGCACCACAGCAGCTCTTGCCCCATAGAACTGACCCACATCTCCCCCACAGCAGCTCCTGACCCATAGATCTGACCCACATGAACCCCACAGAAGCTCCTGCCCCATAGATCTGAACCACATCTGCCCCACAGCAGATTTTACCCAACAGATCTGACCCACATCAGCCCCCAGGAGATCCTGCCCCATAGATCTGACCCACATCTGCACCACAGCAGCTCTTGCCCCATAGAACTGACCCACATCTGCCCCACAGCAGCTCCGGACCCATAGATCTGACCCACATCAACCCCACAGAAGCTCCTGCCCCATAGATCTGAACCACATCTGCCCCACAGCAGATTTTACCCCACAGATCTGACCCACATCAGGCCCCAGGAGATCCTGCCCCATAGATCTGACCCACATCTGCCCCACACCATCTCCTGCCCCATAGATCTAACTCACATGTGCCCCACAGCAGCTCCTGCCCATAGATCTGACCCACAGCAGCTCCTGCCCTATAGATCTGATTCAAATCTGCCCCACAGCAGCTCCTGCTCCATAGATCTGACCCACATGTGCCCCAGAGCAGCTCTGCCCCATTGATTTGACCCACATCAGCCCCACAGGAGATCCTGCCCCATAGATCTGACCCACATCAGCCCCACTGCAGCTCCTGCCCTATAGATCTGACCAACATCAGCCCCACATCAGCTCCTGCCCCATAGATCTGACCCTCATCAGCCCCATAGCATCTCCCGCTCCATAGATCTTAACCGTATCAGCCCCACAGCAGCTCCTGCCCCATAGATCTGACCCACATCTGCACCACAGCAGCACTTGCCCCATAGAGCTGACCCACATCTGCCCCACAGCAGCTCCTGACCCATAGATCTGACCCACATCAACCCCACAGAAGCTCCTGCCCCATAGATCTGAACCACATCTGCCCCACAGCAGATTTTCCCCACAATCTGACCCACATCAGCCCCCAGGAGATCCTGCCCCATAGATCTGACCCACATCTGCCCCACACCATCTCCTGCCCCATAGATCTAACTCACATGTGCCCCACAGCAGCTCCTGCTCCATAGATCTGACCCACAGCAGCTCCTGCCCTATAGATCTGATTCAAATCTGCCCCACAGCAGCTCCTGCTCCATAGATCTGACCCACATTTGCCCCAGAGCAGCTCTGCCCCATTGATTTGACCCACATCAGCCCCACAGGAGATCCTTTCCCATAGATCTGACCCACATCAGCCCCACTGCAGCTCCTGCCCTATAGATCTGACCAACATCAGCCCCACATCAGCTCCTGCCCCATAGATCTGACCCTCATCATCCCCATAGCATCCCCCGCTCCATAGATCTTAATCGTATCAGCCCCACAGCAGCTCCTGCCCCATAGATCTGACCCTCATCAGCCCCATAGCATCTCCCGCTCCATAGATCTTAACCGTATCAGCCCCACAGCAGCTCCTGCCCCATAGATCTGACCCACATCTGCACCACAGCAGCTCTTGCCCCATAGAACTGACCCACATCTGCCCCACAGCAGCTCCTGACCCATAGATCTGACCCACATCAACCCCACAGAAGCTCCTGCCCCATAGATCTGAACCACATCTGCCCCACAGCAGATTTTACCCCGCAGATCTGACCCACATCAGCCCCCAGGAGATTCTGCCCCATAGATCTGACCCACATCTGCACCTCAGCAGCTCTTGCCCCATAGAACTGACCCACATCAGCCCCACGTCAGCTCCTGCCTCATAGATCTGACCCTCATCAGCCCCATAGCATCTCCCGCTCCATAGATCTTAACAGTATCAGCCCCACAGCAGCTCCTGCCCCATAGATCTGACCCTCATCAGCCCCATAGCATCTCCCGCTCCATAGATCTTAACAGTATCAGCCCCACAGCAGCTCCTGCCCCATAGATCTGACCCACATCTGCACCACAGCAGCTCTTGCGCCAATGATCTGACCCACATCTGCCCCACAGCAGCTCCTGACCCATAGATCTGACCCACATCAACCCCACAGAAGCTCCTGCCCCATAGATCTGAACCACATCTGCCCCACAGCAGATTTTACCCCACAGATCTGACCCACATCAGCCCCCAGGAGATCCTGCCCCATAGATCTGACCCACATCTGCACCAAAGCAGCTCTTGCCCCATAGAACTGACCCACATCTGCCCCACAGCAGCTCCTGCCCATAGATCTGACCCACAGCAGCTCCTGCCCTATAGATCTGATTCAAATCTGCCCCACAGCAGCTTCTACCCCATAGATCTGACCCACATGTGCTCCACTGCAGCTCCAGTCCCGTAGATCTGACCCACAGCAGCCCATGCCCCATAGATCTGACCCTCATCAGCCACACAGCAGCTCCTGCCCCATAGATCTGAACCACATCTGCCCCACACCATCTCCTGCCCCATAGATCTAACTCACATGTGCCCCACAGCAGTGCCTGCTCCATAGATCTGACCCACAGCAGCTCCTGCCCCATAGATCTGACCCACATCTGCCCCACACCATCTCCTGCCCCGTAGATCTAACTCACATGTGCCCCACAGCAGCTCCTGCTCCATAGATCTGACCCACAGCAGCTCCTGATCCATAGATCTGACCCAAATCTGCCCCACAGCAGCTCCTGCCTCATAGATCTGACCCACGTCAGCCCCACAGCAGCTCCTGCCTTATAGATATGACCCCGATCAGCCCCACAGCAGCTTCTGCCCCATAGATCTGACCCACATGTGCTCCACTGCCTCTCCAGTCCCGTAGATCTGACCCACAGCAGCCCATGCCCCATAGATCTGACCCTCATCAGCCACACAGCAGCTCCTGCCCCATAGATCTGACCCACATCTGCCCCACACCATCTCCTGCCCCATAGATCTAACTCACATGTGCCCCACAGCAGCTCCTGCTCCATAGATCTGACCCACAGCAGCTCCTGCCCTATAGATCTGATTCAAATCTGCCCCACAGCAGCTCCTGCTCCATAGATCTGACCCACATGTGCCCCAGAGCAGCTCTGCCCCATTGATTTGACCCACATCAGCCCCACAGGAGATCCTGCCCCATAGATCTGACCCACATCAGCCCCACTGCAGCTCCTGCCCTATAGATCTGACCAACATCAGCCCCACATCAGCTCCTGCCCCATAGATCTGACCCTCATCTGCCCCATAGCATCTCCCGCTCCATAGATCTTAACAGTATCAGCCCCACAGCAGCTCCTGCCCCATTGATCTGACCCACATCTGCACCACAGCAGCTCTTGCCCCATAGAACTGACCTACATCTGCCCCACAGCAGCTCCTGACCCATAGATCTGACCCACATCAACCCCACAGCAGCTCCTGCCCCATAGATCTGACACACATCATATGTAAAGCAGCTGCTGCCCAATAGATATGACCCACAGCAGCTTCAGCCCCAATGATCTGACCCACAGCAGCCCCACAGCAGCTCCTGCCCCATAGATCTGACGTACATCATCTCCACTGCAGCTCCTGACCCATAGATCTGACCACATTTGCCCCACTGCTGCTCCTGCCCCATAGATCTGACCCAAATCTGCCCCACAGCAGATCCTGCCAAATAGATCTTAACCACAGCAGCTCCTGCCCCATAGATCTGACCCACATCAGCCCCACAGCAGCTCCTACACCATAGATATGACCCACATCTGCCACACACCATCTCCTACCCCATAGATCTTACCCACTTCTGCCCCACAGCAGCTCCTGCCCCATAGCTCTGACCCACATCAGCCCCACTGCAGCTCCTGCACTATAGATCTGACCACCATCAGCCCCACATCAGCTCCTGCCCCATAGATCTCACCCTCATCAGCCCCATAGCATCTCCCGCTCCATAGATCTTAACCGTATCAGCCCCACAGCAGCTCCTGCCCCATAGCTCTGACCCACATCTGCACCACAGCAGCTCCTCCCCATAGATCTAACACCCATCAGCCTCACAGCAGCTCCTGCCCCATAGATAAGCCCTACATCTGCCCCACAGCAGCTCCTGCCCCATAGATCTGACCCACATCTGCACCACAGCAGCTCCTGCCCCATAGATCTGACCCAAATCTGCCCCACAGCAGCTCCTGCCTCATAGATCTGACCCACGTCAGCCCCACAGCAGCTCCTGCCTTATAGATATGACCCCCATCAGCCCCACAGCAGCTTCTACCCCATAGATCTGACCCACATGTGCTCCACTGCAGCTCCAGTCCCGTAGATCTGACCCACAGCAGCCCATGCCCCATAGATCTGACCCTCATCAGCCACACAGCAGCTCCTGACCCATACATCTGACCCAAATCTGCCCCACACCATCTCCTGCCCCATAGATCTAACTCACATGTGCCCCACAGCAGCTCCTGCCCATAGATCTGACCCATATCAGCCCCACAGCAGCTCCTGCCCCATAGATCTGACACACATCATATGTAAAGCAGCTGCTGCCCAATAGATATAACCCACAGCAGCTTCAGCCCCAATGATGTGACCCACAGCAGCCCCACAGCAGCTCCTGCCCCATAGATCTGACGTACATCATCTCCACTGCAGCTCCTGACCCATAGATCTGACCACATCTGCCCCACTGCTGCTCCTGCCCCATAGATCTGACCCAAATCTGCCCCACAGCAGATCCTGCCAAATAGATCTTAACCACAGCAGCTCCTGCCCCATAGATCTGACCCACATCAGCCCCACATCAGCTCCTACACCATAGATCTGACCCACATCTACCACACACCATCTCCTACCCCATAGATCTTACCCACTTCTGCCCCACAGCAGCTCCTGCCCCATAGCTCTGACCCACATCTGCACCACAGCAGCTCCTCCCCATAGATCTAACACCCATCAGCCTCACAGCAGCTCCTGCCCCATAGATATGCCCTACATCTGCCCCACAGCAGCTCCTGCACCATAGATCTGACCCACATCTGCAACACAGCAGCTCCTGCTCCATAAATCTGACCAACATCAGGCCCACATCTGTTCCTGCCCCATAGATCTGACCCACAGCAGCTCCTGCCCCATAGATCTGACCCACATTTGCCACACAGCAGCTCCTGCCCCGTAGATCTGCCTCACTTGCGCCCCACAGCAGCCTTCGCCAAATAGATCTGACCCACATGTGCCCACAGCAGCTACTACCTCATAGATCTGACCCACATCAGCCCCACAGCCGCTCCTGCCTTATAGATCTTACCCAAATCTGCCCTACTGCTTCTCCTGCCCCATTGATCAGACCAACAGCAGCTCTTCCCCATAGATCTGACCCACATCTGCCCCACACCATCTCCTGCCCCATAGATCTAACTCACATGTGCCCCACAGCAGCTCCTGCCCATAGATCTGACCTACAGCGGCTCCTGCCCTATAGATCTGATTCAAATCTGCCCCACAGCAGCTCCTGCTCCATAGATCTGACCCACATGTGCCCCAGAGCAGCTCTGCCCCATTGATTTGACCCACATCAGCCCCACAGGAGATCCTGCCCCATAGATCTGACCCACATCAGCCCCACTGCAGCACCTGCCCTATAGATCTGACCAACATCAGCCCCACATCAGCTCCTGCCCCATAGATCTGACCCTCATCAGCCCCATAGCATCTCCCGCTCCATAGATCTTAACCGTATCAGCCCCACAGCAGCTCCTGCCCCATAGATCTGACCCACATCTGCACCACAGCAGCTCTTGCCCCATAGATCTGACCCACATCAGCCCCACTGCAGCTCCTGCCCCATAGATCTGACCCACATCAGCCCCACTGCAGCTCCTGCCCTATAGATCTGACCAACATCAGCCCCACATCAGCTCCTGCCCCATAGAACTGACCCTCATCAGCCCCATAGCATCTCCCGCTCCATAGATCTTAACCGTATCAGCCCCACAGCAGCTCCTGCCCCATAGATCTGACCCACATCTGCACCACAGCAGCTCTTGCCCCATAGAACTGACCCACATCTGCCCCACAGCAGCTCCTGACCCATAGATCTGACCCACATCAACCCCACAGAAGCTCCTGCCCCATAGATCTGAACCACATCTGCCCCACAGCAGATTTTACCCCACAGATCTGACCCACATCAGCCCCCAGGAGATCCTGCCCCATAGATCTGACCCACATCTGCCCCACACCATCTCCTGCCCCATAGATCTAACTCACATGTGCCCCACAGCAGCTCCTGCTCCATAGATCTGAAGCACAACAGCTCCTGCCCTATAGATCTGTTTCAAATCTGCCCCACAGCATCTCCTGCTCCATAGATCTGACCCACATGTGCCCCAGAGCAGCTCTGCCCCATAGATCTGACCCACATCAGCTCCACAGCAGCTCCTGCCCTATAGATCTGATTCAAATCTGCCCCACAGCAGCTCCTGCTCCATAGATCTGACCAACATGTGCCCCAGAGCAGCACTGCCCCATTGATTTGACCCACATCAGCCCCACAGGAGATCCTGCCCCATAGATCTGACCCAACTCTGCCCCACAGCAGCTCCTGCCTCATAGATCTGACCCACATGTGCTCCACTGCAGCTCCAGTCCCGTAGATTTGACCCACAGCAGCCCATGTCCATAGATCTGACTCTCATCAGCCACACAGCAGCTCCTGCCCCATAGATCTGACCCAAATCTGCCCCACACCATCTCCTGCCCCATAGATCTAACTCACATGTGCCCCACAGCAGCTCCTGCTCCATAGATCTGACCCACAGCAGCTCCTGCCCCATAGATCTGACCCACATCTGCCCCACACCATCTCCTGCCACATAGATCTAACTCACATGTGCCCCACAGCAGCTCCTGCTCCATAGATCTGACCCACAGCAGCTCCTGCCCTATAGATCTCATTCAAATCTGCCCCACAGCAGCTCCTGCTCCATAGATCTGACCCACGTGTGCCCCAGAGCAGCTCTGCCCCGTAGATCTGACCCACATCAGCCCCACAGCAGCTCCTGCCCCATAGATCTGACCCAAATCTGCCCCACAGCAGCTCCTGCCTCATAGATCTGACCCACGTCAGCCCCACAGCAGCTCCTGCCTTATAGATATGACCCCGATCAGCCCCACAGCAGCTTCTACCCCATAGATCTGACCCACATGTGCTCCACTGCAGCTCCAGTCCCGTAGATCTGACCCACAGCAGCCCATGCCCCATAGATCTGACCCTCATCAGCCACACAGCAGCTCCGGCCCCATAGATCTGACCCACATCTGCCCCACACCATCTCCTGCCCCATAGATCTAACTCACATGTGCCCCACAGAAGCTCCTGCTCCATAGATCTGACCCACAGCAGCTCCTGCCCTATAGATCTGATTCAAATCTGACCCACAGCAGCTCCTGCTCCATAGATCTGACCCACATGTGCCCCAGAGCAGCTCTGCCCCATTGATTTGACCCACATCAGCCCCACAGGAGATCCTGCCCCATAGATCTGACCCTCATCAGCCCCACTGCAGCTCCTGCCCTATAGATCTGAGCAACATCAGCCCCACATCAGCTCCTGCCCCATAGATCTGACCCTCATCAGCCCCATAGCATCTCCCGCTCCATAGATCTTAACCGTATCAGCCCCACAGCAGCTCCTGCCCCATAGATATGACCCACATCTGCACCACAGCAGCTCTTGCCCCATAGAACTGACCCACATCTGCCCCACAGCAGCTCCTGACCCATAGATCTGACCCACATCAACCCCACAGAAGCTCCTGCCCCATAGATCTGAACCACATCTGCCCCACAGCAGATTTTACCCCATAGATCTGACCCACATCAGCCCCCAGGAGATCCTGCCCCATAGATCTGACCCACATCTGCACCACAGCAGCTCTTGCCCCATAGAACTGACCAACATCTGCACCACAGAAGCTCCTGCTCCATAGATCTTACCCACATGTGCCCCAGAGCAGCTTTGCCCCATTGATTTGACCCACATCAGCCCCACAGGGGATCCTGCCCCATAGATCTGACCCACATCAGCCACACAGCAGCTCCTGCCCTATAGATCTGACCAACATCAGCCCCACATCAGCTCCTGCCCCATAGATCTGACCCTCATCAGTCCCATAGCATCTCCCGCTCCATAGATCTTAACCGTATCAGCCCCACAGCAGCTCCTGCCCCATAGATCTGACCCACATCTGCACCACAGCAGCTCTTGCCCCATAGAACTGACCCACATCTCCCCCACAGCAGCTCCTGACCCATAGATCTGACCCACATGAACCCCACAGAAGCTCCTGCCCCATAGATCTGAACCACATCTGCCCCACAGCAGATTTTACCCAACAGATCTGACCCACATCAGCCCCCAGGAGATCCTGCCCCATAGATCTGACCCACATCTGCACCACAGCAGCTCTTGCCCCATAGAACTGACCCACATCTGCCCCACAGCAGCTCCGGACCCATAGATCTGACCCACATCAACCCCACAGAAGCTCCTGCCCCATAGATCTGAACCACATCTGCCCCACAGCAGATTTTACCCCACAGATCTGACCCACATCAGGCCCCAGGAGATCCTGCCCCATAGATCTGACCCACATCTGCCCCACACCATCTCCTGCCCCATAGATCTAACTCACATGTGCCCCACAGCAGCTCCTGCCCATAGATCTGACCCACAGCAGCTCCTGCCCTATAGATCTGATTCAAATCTGCCCCACAGCAGCTCCTGCTCCATAGATCTGACCCACATGTGCCCCAGAGCAGCTCTGCCCCATTGATTTGACCCACATCAGCCCCACAGGAGATCCTGCCCCATAGATCTGACCCACATCAGCCCCACTGCAGCTCCTGCCCTATAGATCTGACCAACATCAGCCCCACATCAGCTCCTGCCCCATAGATCTGACCCTCATCAGCCCCATAGCATCTCCCGCTCCATAGATCTTAACCGTATCAGCCCCACAGCAGCTCCTGCCCCATAGATCTGACCCACATCTGCACCACAGCAGCACTTGCCCCATAGAGCTGACCCACATCTGCCCCACAGCAGCTCCTGACCCATAGATCTGACCCACATCAACCCCACAGAAGCTCCTGCCCCATAGATCTGAACCACATCTGCCCCACAGCAGATTTTCCCCACAATCTGACCCACATCAGCCCCCAGGAGATCCTGCCCCATAGATCTGACCCACATCTGCCCCACACCATCTCCTGCCCCATAGATCTAACTCACATGTGCCCCACAGCAGCTCCTGCTCCATAGATCTGACCCACAGCAGCTCCTGCCCTATAGATCTGATTCAAATCTGCCCCACAGCAGCTCCTGCTCCATAGATCTGACCCACATTTGCCCCAGAGCAGCTCTGCCCCATTGATTTGACCCACATCAGCCCCACAGGAGATCCTTTCCCATAGATCTGACCCACATCAGCCCCACTGCAGCTCCTGCCCTATAGATCTGACCAACATCAGCCCCACATCAGCTCCTGCCCCATAGATCTGACCCTCATCATCCCCATAGCATCCCCCGCTCCATAGATCTTAATCGTATCAGCCCCACAGCAGCTCCTGCCCCATAGATCTGACCCTCATCAGCCCCATAGCATCTCCCGCTCCATAGATCTTAACCGTATCAGCCCCACAGCAGCTCCTGCCCCATAGATCTGACCCACATCTGCACCACAGCAGCTCTTGCCCCATAGAACTGACCCACATCTGCCCCACAGCAGCTCCTGACCCATAGATCTGACCCACATCAACCCCACAGAAGCTCCTGCCCCATAGATCTGAACCACATCTGCCCCACAGCAGATTTTACCCCGCAGATCTGACCCACATCAGCCCCCAGGAGATTCTGCCCCATAGATCTGACCCACATCTGCACCTCAGCAGCTCTTGCCCCATAGAACTGACCCACATCAGCCCCACGTCAGCTCCTGCCTCATAGATCTGACCCTCATCAGCCCCATAGCATCTCCCGCTCCATAGATCTTAACAGTATCAGCCCCACAGCAGCTCCTGCCCCATAGATCTGACCCTCATCAGCCCCATAGCATCTCCCGCTCCATAGATCTTAACAGTATCAGCCCCACAGCAGCTCCTGCCCCATAGATCTGACCCACATCTGCACCACAGCAGCTCTTGCGCCAATGATCTGACCCACATCTGCCCCACAGCAGCTCCTGACCCATAGATCTGACCCACATCAACCCCACAGAAGCTCCTGCCCCATAGATCTGAACCACATCTGCCCCACAGCAGATTTTACCCCACAGATCTGACCCACATCAGCCCCCAGGAGATCCTGCCCCATAGATCTGACCCACATCTGCACCAAAGCAGCTCTTGCCCCATAGAACTGACCCACATCTGCCCCACAGCAGCTCCTGCCCATAGATCTGACCCACAGCAGCTCCTGCCCTATAGATCTGATTCAAATCTGCCCCACAGCAGCTTCTACCCCATAGATCTGACCCACATGTGCTCCACTGCAGCTCCAGTCCCGTAGATCTGACCCACAGCAGCCCATGCCCCATAGATCTGACCCTCATCAGCCACACAGCAGCTCCTGCCCCATAGATCTGACCCACATCTGCCCCACACCATCTCCTGCCCCATAGATCTAACTCACATGTGCCCCACAGCAGCTCCTGCTCCATAGATCTGACCCACAGCAGCTCCTGCCCTATAGATCTGATTCTAATCTGCCCCACAGCAGCTCCTGCTCCATAGATCTGACCCACATGTGCCCCAGAGCAGCTCTGCCCCATTGATTTGACCCACATCAGCCCCAGAGCAGCTCCTGCCCCATAGATCTGACCCACATCAGCCCCACTGCAGCTCCTGCCCTATAGATCTGACCAACATCAGCCCCACATCAGCTCCTGCCCCATAGATCTGACCCTCATCAGCCACACAGCAGCTCCTGCCCCATAGATCTGACCCACATGTGCCCCAGAGCAGCTCTGCCCCATTGATTTGACCCACATCAGCCCCACAGGAGATCCTGCCCCATAGATCTGACCCACATCAGCCCCACTGCAGCTCCTGCGCTATAGATCTGACCAACATCAGCCCCACATCAGGTCCTGCCCCATAGATCTGACCCTCATCAGCCACTCAGCAGCTCCTGCCCCATAGATCTGACCCACATCTGCCCCACACCATCTCCTGCCCCATAGATCTAACTCACATGTGCCCCACAGCAGCTCCTGCTCCATAGATCTGACCCACAGCAGCTCCTGCCCTATAGATCTGATTCAAATCAGCCCCACAGCAGCTCCTGCTCCATAGATCTGACCCACATGTGCCCCAGAGCAGCTCTGCCCCATTAATTTGACCCACATCAGCCCCACAGGAGATCGTGCCCCATAGATCTAACCCACATCAGCCCCACTGCAGCTCCTGCCCTATAGATCTGACCAACATCAGCCCCACATCAAGTCCTGCCCCATAGATCTGACCCTCATCAGCCCCATAGCATCTCCCGCTCCATAGATCTTAACCGTATCAGCCCCACAGCAGCTCCTGCCCCATAGATCTGACCCACATCTGCACCACAGCAGCTCTTGCCCCATAGAACTGACCCACATCTCCCCCACAGCAGCTCCTGACCCATAGATCTGACCCACATCAACCCCACAGAAGCTCCTGCCCCATAGATCTGACCCACAGCAGCTCCTGCCCTATAGGTCTGATTCAAATCTGCCCCACAGCAGCTCCTGCTCCATAGATCTGACCCACATCAGCCCCACTGCAGCTCCTGCCCTATAGATCTGACCAACATCAGCACCACATCAGCTCCTGCCCCATAGATCTGACCCACAGCAGCTCCTGCCCTATAGATCTGATTCAAATCTGCCCCACAGCAGCTCCTGCTCCATAGATCTTACCCACATGTGCCCCAGAGCAGCTCTGCCTCATTGATTTGACCCACATCAGCCCCACAGGAGATCCTGCCCCATAGAACTGACCCACATCAGCCCCACTGCAGCTCCTGCCCTATAGATCTGACCAACATCAGCCCCACATCAGCTCCTGCCCCATAGATCTGACCCTCATCAGCCCCATAGCATCTCCCGCTTTATAGATCTTAACCGTATCAGCCCCACAGCAGCTCCTGCCCCATAGATCTGACCCACATCTGCACCACAGCAGCTCTTGCCCCATAGAACTGACCCACATCTGCCCCACAGCAGCTCCTGACCCATAGATCTGACCCACATCAACCCCACAGAAGCTCCTGCCCCATAGATCTGAACCACATCTGCCCCACAGCAGATTTTACCCCACAGATCTGACCCACATCAGCCCCCTGGAGATCTTGCCCCATAGATCTGACCCACATCTGCCCCAAAGCAGCTCTTGCCCCATAGAACTGACCCACATCTGCACCACAGCAGCTCTTGCCCCATAGAACTGACCCACATCTGCCCCACAGCAGCTCCTGACCCATAGATCTGACCCACATCAACACCACAGAAGCTCCTGCCCCATAGATCTGAACCACATCTGCCCCACAGCAGATTTTACCCCACAGATCTGACCCACATCAGCCCCCAGGAGATCCTGCCCCATAGATCTGACCCACATCTGCCCCACACCATCTCCTGCCCCATAGATCTAACTCACATGTGCCCCACAGCAGCTCCTGCTCCATAGATCTGACCCACAACAGCTCCTGCCCTATAGATCTGATTCAAATCTGCCCCACAGCAGCTCCTGCCCCATAGATCTGACCCACATGTGCCCCAGAGCAGCTCTGCCCCATTGATTTGACCCACATCAGCCCCACAGGAGATCCTGCCCCATAGATCTGACCCACATCAGCCCCACTGCAGCTCCTGCCCCATAGATCTGACCCACATCTGCACCACAGCAGCTCTTGCCCCATAGAACTGACCCACATCTGCCCCACAGCAGCTCCTGACCCATAGATCTGACCCACATCAACCCCACAGAAGCTCCTGCCCCATAGATCTGAACCACATCTGCCCCACAGCAGATTTTACCCCACAGATCTGACCCACATCAGCCCCCAGGAGATCTTGCCCCATAGATCTGACCCACATCTGCACCACAGCGGCTCTTGCCCCATAGAACTGACCCACATCTGCCCCACAGCAGCTCCTGACCCATAGATCTGACCCACATCAACCCCACAGAAGCTCCTGCCCCATAGATCTGAACCACATCTGCCCCACAGCAGATTTTACCCCACAGATCTGACCCACATCAGCCCCCAGGAGATCCTGCCCCATAGATCTGACCCACATCTGCCCCACACCATCTCCTGCCCCATAGATCTAACTCACATGTGCCCCACAGCAGCTCCTGCCCATAGATCTGACCCACAGCAGCTTCTGCCCTATAGATCTGATTCAAATCTGCCCCACAGCAGCTCCTGCTCCATAGATCTGACCCACATGTGCCCCAGAGCAGCTCTGCCCCATTGATTTGACCCACATCAGCCCCACAGGAGATCCTGCCCCATAGATCTGACCCACATCAGCCCCACTGCAGCTCCTGCCCTATAGATCTGACCAACATCAGCCCCACATCAGCTCCTGCCCCATAGATCTGAACCTCATCAGCCCCATAGCATCTCCCGCTCCATAGATCTTAACCGTATCAGCCCCACAGCAGCTCCTGCCCCGTAGATCTGACCCACATCTGCACCACAGCAGCTCTTGCCCCATAGAACTGACCCACATCTGCCCCACAGCAACTCCTGACCCATAGATCTGACCCACATCAACCCCACAGAAGCTCCTGCCCCATAGATCTGAACCACATCTGCCCCACAGCAGATTTTACCCCACAGATCTGACCCACATCAGCCCCCAGGAGATCTTGCCCCATAGATCTGACCCACATCTGCACCACAGCGGCTCTTGCCCCATAGAACTGACCCACATCTGCCCCACAGCAGCTCCTGACCCATAGATCTGACGCACATCAACCCCACAGAAGCTCCTGCCCCATAGATCTGACCCACATCTGCCCCACAGCAGATTTTACCCCACAGATCTGACCCACATCAGCCCCCAGGAGATCCTGCCCCATAGATCTGACCCACATCTGCCCCACAGCAGCTCCTGACCCATAGATCTGACCCACATCAACCCCACAGAAGCTCCTGCCCCATAGATCTGAACCACATCTGCCCCACAGCTGATTTTACCCCACAGATCTGACCCACATCAGCCCCCAGGAGATCCTGCCCCATAGATCTGACCCACATCTGCCCCACACCATCTCCTGCCCCATAGATCTAACTCACATGTGCCCCACAGCAGCTCCTGCCCATAGATCTGACCCACAGCAGCTCCTGCCCTATAGATCTGATTCAAATCTGCCAAACAGCTGCTCCTGCCCCATAGATCTGACCCACATGTGCCCCAGAGCAGCTCTGCCCCATTGATTTGACCCACATCAGCCCCACAGGAGATCCTGCCCCATAGATCTGACCTACATCAGCCCCACTGCAGCTCCTGCCCTATAGATCTGACCAACATCAGCCCCACATCAGCTCCTGCCCCATAGATCTGACTCTCATCAGCCCCATAGCATCTCCCGCTCCATAGATGTTAACCGTATCAGCCCCACAGCAGCTCCTGCCCCATAGATCTGACCCAAATCTGCACCACAGCAGCTCTTGCCCCATAGAACTGACCCACATCTGCCCCACAGCAGCTCCTGACCCATAGATCTGACCCACATCAACCCCACAGCAGCTCCTGCTCCATAGATCTGACCCACAGCAGCTCCTGCCCTATAGATCTGATTCAAATCTGCCCCACAGCAGCTCCTGCTCCATAGATCTGACCCACATCTGCACCACAGCGGCTCTTGCCCCATAGAACTGACCCACATCTGCCCCACAGCAGCTCCTGACCCATAGATCTGACCCACATCAACCCCACAGAAGCTCCTGCCCCATAGATCTGAACCACATCTGCCCCACAGCAGATTTTACCCCACAGATCTGACCCACATCAGCCCCCAGGAGATCCTGCCCCATAGATCTGACCCACATGTGCCCCACACCATCTCCTGCCCCATAGATCTAACTCACATGTGCCCCACAGCAGCTCCTGCCCATTGATCTGACCCACAGCAGCTCCTGCCCTATAGATCTGATTCAAATCTGCCCCACAGCAGCTCCTGCTCCATAGATCTGACCCACAGCAGCTCCTGCCCTATAGATCTCATTCAAATCTGCCCCACAGCAGCTCCTGCTCCATAGATCTGACCCACATTTGCCCCAGATCAGCTCTGCCTCATTGATTTGACCCACATCAGCCCCACAGGAGATCCTGCCCCATAGAACTGACCCACATCAGCCCCACTGCAGCTCCTGCCCTATAGATCTGACCAACATCAGCCCCACATCAGCTCCTGCCCCATAGATCTGAACCTCATCAGCCCCATAGCATCTCCCGCTCCATAGATCTTAACCGTATCAGCCCCACAGCAGCTCCTGCCCCATAGATCTGACCCACATCTGCACCACAGCAGCTCTTGCCCCATAGAACTGACCCACATCTGCCCCACAGCAGCTCCTGACCCATAGATCTGACCCACATCAACCCCACAGAAGCTCCTGCCCCATAGATCTGAACCACATCTGCCCCACAGCAGATTTTACCCCACAGATCTGACCCACATCAGCCCCCAGGAGATCCTGCCCAATAGATCTGACCCACATCTGCCCCACACCATCTCCTGCCCCATAGATCTAACTCACATGTGCCCCACAGCAGCTCCTGCCCATAGATCTGACCCACAGCAGCTCCTGCCCTATAGATCTAACTCACATGTGCCCCACAGCAGCTCCTGCCCATAGATCTGACCCACAGCAGCTCCTGCCCTATAGATCTGATTCAAATCTGCCCCACAGCAGCTCCTGCCCCATAGATCTGACCCACATGTGCCCCAGAGCAGCTCTGCCCCATTGATTTGACCCACATCAGCCCCACAGGAGATCCTGCCTCATAGATCTGACCCACATCAGCCCCACTGCAGCTCCTGCCCTATAGATCTGACCAACATCAGCCCCACATCTGCTCCTGCCCAATAGATCTGAACCTCATCAGCCCCATAGCATCTCCCGCTCCATAGATCTTAACCGTATCAGCCCCACAGCAGCTCCTGCCCCATAGATCTGACCCACATCTGCACCACAGCAGCTCTTGACCCATAGAACTGACCCACATCTGCCCCACAGCAGCTCCTGACCCATAGATCTGACCCACATCAACCCCACAGAAGCTCCTGCCCCATAGATCTGAACCACATCTGCCCCACAGCAGATTTTACCCCACAGATCTGACCCACATCAGCCCCCAGGAGATTTTGCCTCATAGATCTGACCCACATCTGCACCACAGCGGCTCTTGCCCCATAGAACTGACTCACATCTGCCCCACAGCAGCTCCTGACCCATAGATCTGACCCACATCAACCCCACAGAAGCTCCTGCCCCATAGATCTGAACCACATCTGCCCCACAGCAGATTTTACCCCACAGATCTGACCCACATCAGCCCCTAGGAGATCCTGCCCCATAGATCTGACCCACATCTGCCCCACAGCAGCTCCTGACCCATAGATCTAACTCACATGTGCCCCACAGCAGCTCCTGCCCATAGATCTGACCCACAGCAGCTTCTGCCCTATAGATCTGATTCAAATCTGCCCCACAGCAGCTCCTGCTCCAAAGATCTGACCCACATGTGCCCCACAGCAGCTCTGCCCCATTGATTTGACCCACATCAGCCCCACAGGAGATCCTGCCCCATAGATCTGACCCACATCAGCCCCACTGCAGCTCCTGCCCTATAGATCTGACTAACATCAGCCCCACATCAGCTCCTGCCCCATAGATCTGAACCTCATCAGCCCCATAGCATCTCCCGCTCCATAGATCTTAACCGTATCAGCCCCACAGCAGCTCCTGCCCCATAGATCTGACCCACATCTGCACCACAGCAGCTCTTGCCCCATAGAACTGACCCACATCTGCCCCACAGCAGCTCCTGACCCATAGATCTGACCCACATCAACCCCACAGAAGCTCCTGCCCCATAGATCTGAACCACATCTGCCCCACAGCAGATTTTACCCCACAGATCTGACCCACATCAGCCCCCAGGAGATCTTGCCCCAAAGATCTGACCCACATCTGCACCACAGCGGCTCTTGCCCCATAGAACTGACCCACATCTGCCCCACAGCAGCTCCTGACCCATAGATCTGACCCACATCAACCCCACAGAAGCTCCTGCCCCATAGATCTGACCCACATCTGCCCCACAGCAGATTTTACCCCACAGATCTGACCCACATCAGCCCCCAGGAGATCCTGCCCCATAGATCTGACCCACATCTGCCCCACAGCAGCTCCTGACCCATAGATCTGACCCACATCAACCCCACAGAAGCTCCTGCCCCATAGATCTGAACCACATCTGCCCCACAGCAGATTTTACCCCACAGATCTGACCCACATCAGCCCCCAGGAGATCCTGCCCCATAGATCTGACCCACATCTGCCCCACACCATCTCCTGCCCCATAGATCTAACTCACATGTGCCCCACAGCAGCTCCTGCCCATAGATCTGACCCACAGCAGCTTCTGCCCTATAGATCTGATTCAAATCTGCCCCACAGCAGCTCCTGCTCCATAGATCTGACCCACATGTGCCCCAGAGCAGCTCTGCCCCATTGATTTGACCCACATCAGCCCCACAGGAGATCCTGCCCCATAGATCTGACCCACATCAGCCCCACTGCAGCTCCTGCCCTATAGATCTGACCAACATCAGCCCCACATCAGCTCCTGACCCATAGATCTGAACCTCATCAGCCCCATAGCATCTCCCGCTCCATAGATCTTAACCGTATCAGCCCCACAGCAGCTCCTGCCCCATAGATCTGACCCACATCTGCACCACAGCAGCTCTTGCCCCATAGAACTGACCCAAATCTGCCCCACAGCAGCTCCTGACCCATAGATCTGACCCACATCAACCCCACAGAAGCTCCTGCCCCATAGATCTGAACCACATCTGCCCCACAGCAGATTTTACCCCACAGATCTGACCCACATCAGCCCCCAGGAGATCTTGCCCCATAGATCTGACCCACATCTGCACCACAGCGGCTCTTGCCCCATAGAACTGACCCACATCTGCCCCACAGCAGCTCCTGACCCATAGATCTGACCCACATCAACCCCACAGAAGCTCCTGCCCCATAGATCTGAACCACATCTGCCCCACAGCAGATTTTACCCCACAGATCTGACCCACATCAGCCCCCAGGAGATCCTGCCCCATAGATCTGACCCACATCTGCCCCACAGCAGCTCCTGACCCATAGATCTGACCCACATCAACCCCACAGAAGCTCCTGCCCCATAGATCTGAACCACATCTGCCCCACAGCTGATTTTACCCCACAGATCTGACCCACATCAGCCCCCAGGAGATCCTGCCCCATAGATCTGACCCACATCTGCCCCACACCATCTCCTGCCCCATAGATCTAACTCACATGTGCCCCACAGCAGCTCCTGCCCATAGATCTGACCCACAGCAGCTCCTGCCCTATAGATCTCATTCAAATCTGCCCCACAGCAGCTCCTACCCCATAGATCTGACCCACATGTGCCCCAGAGCAGCTCTGCCCCATTGATTTGACCCACATCAGCCCCACAGGAGATCCTGCCCCATAGATCTGACCCACATCAGCCCCACTGCAGCTCCTGCCCTATAGATCTGTCAACATCAGCCCCACATCAGCTCCTGCCCCATAGATCTGACCCTCATCAGCCCCATAGCATCTCCCGCTCCATAGATCTTAACCGTATCAGCCCCACAGCAGCTCCTGCCCCATAGATCTGACCCACATCTGCACCACAGCAGCTCTTGCCCCATAGAACTGACCCACATCTGCCCCACAGCAGCTCTGACCCATAGATCTGACCCACATCAACCCCACAGAAGCTCCTGCCCCATAGATCTGAACCACATCTGGCCCACAGCAGATTTTACCCCACAGATCTGACCAACATCAGCCCCCAGGAGATCATGCCCCATAGATCTGACCCACATCTGCCCCACACCATCTCCTGCCCCATAGATCTAACTCACATGTGCCCCACAGCAGCTCCTGCCCATAGATCTGACCCACAGCAGCTCCTGCCCTATAGATCTGATTCAAATCTGCCCCACAGCAGCTCCTGCTCCATAGATCTGACCCACATGTGCCCCAGAGCAGCTCTGCCTCATTAATTTGACCCACATCAGCCCCACAGGAGATCCTGCCCCATAGATCTGACCCACATCTCCCCCACAGCAGCTCCTGACCCATAGATCTGACCCACATCTGCACCACAGCGGCTCTTGCCCCATAGAACTGACCCACATCTGCTCCACAGCAGCTCCTGACCCATAGATCTGACCCACATCAACACCACAGAAGCTCCTTCCCCATAGATCTGAACCACATCTGCCCCACAGCAGATTTTACCCTACAGATCTGACCCACATCAGCCCCCAGGAGATCCTGCCCCATAGATCTGACCCACATCAGCCCCACTGCAGCTCCTGCCCTATAGATCTGACTAACATCAGCCCCACATCAGCTCCTGCCCCATAGATCTGAACCTCATCAGCCCCATAGCATCTCCCGCTCCATAGATCTTAACCGTATCAGCCCCACAGCAGCTCCTGCCCCATAGATCTGACCCACATCTGCACCACAGCAGCTCTTGCCCCATAGAACTGACCCACATCTGCCCCACAGCAGCTCCTGACCCATAGATCTGACCCACATCAACCCCACAGAAGCTCCTGCCCCATAGATCTGAACCACATCTGCCCCACAGCAGATTTTACCCCACAGATCTGACCCACATCAGCCCCCAGGAGATCTTGCCCCAAAGATCTGACCCACATCTGCACCACAGCGGCTCTTGCCCCATAGAACTGACCCACATCTGCCCCACAGCAGCTCCTGACCCATAGATCTGACCCACATCAACCCCACAGAAGCTCCTGCCCCATAGATCTGACCCACATCTGCCCCACAGCAGATTTTACCCCACAGATCTGACCCACATCAGCCCCCAGGAGATCCTGCCCCATAGATCTGACCCACATCTGCCCCACAGCAGCTCCTGACCCATAGATCTGACCCACATCAACCCCACAGAAGCTCCTGCCCCATAGATCTGAACCACATCTGCCCCACAGCAGATTTTACCCCACAGATCTGACCCACATCAGCCCCCAGGAGATCCTGCCCCATAGATCTGACCCACATCTGCCCCACACCATCTCCTGCCCCATAGATCTAACTCACATGTGCCCCACAGCAGCTCCTGCCCATAGATCTGACCCACAGCAGCTTCTGCCCTATAGATCTGATTCAAATCTGCCCCACAGCAGCTCCTGCTCCATAGATCTGACCCACATGTGCCCCAGAGCAGCTCTGCCCCATTGATTTGACCCACATCAGCCCCACAGGAGATCCTGCCCCATAGATCTGACCCACATCAGCCCCACTGCAGCTCCTGCCCTATAGATCTGACCAACATCAGCCCCACATCAGCTCCTGACCCATAGATCTGAACCTCATCAGCCCCATAGCATCTCCCGCTCCATAGATCTTAACCGTATCAGCCCCACAGCAGCTCCTGCCCCATAGATCTGACCCACATCTGCACCACAGCAGCTCTTGCCCCATAGAACTGACCCAAATCTGCCCCACAGCAGCTCCTGACCCATAGATCTGACCCACATCAACCCCACAGAAGCTCCTGCCCCATAGATCTGAACCACATCTGCCCCACAGCAGATTTTACCCCACAGATCTGACCCACATCAGCCCCCAGGAGATCTTGCCCCATAGATCTGACCCACATCTGCACCACAGCGGCTCTTGCCCCATAGAACTGACCCACATCTGCCCCACAGCAGCTCCTGACCCATAGATCTGACCCACATCAACCCCACAGAAGCTCCTGCCCCATAGATCTGAACCACATCTGCCCCACAGCAGATTTTACCCCACAGATCTGACCCACATCAGCCCCCAGGAGATCCTGCCCCATAGATCTGACCCACATCTGCCCCACAGCAGCTCCTGACCCATAGATCTGACCCACATCAACCCCACAGAAGCTCCTGCCCCATAGATCTGAACCACATCTGCCCCACAGCTGATTTTACCCCACAGATCTGACCCACATCAGCCCCCAGGAGATCCTGCCCCATAGATCTGACCCACATCTGCCCCACACCATCTCCTGCCCCATAGATCTAACTCACATGTGCCCCACAGCAGCTCCTGCCCATAGATCTGACCCACAGCAGCTCCTGCCCTATAGATCTCATTCAAATCTGCCCCACAGCAGCTCCTACCCCATAGATCTGACCCACATGTGCCCCAGAGCAGCTCTGCCCCATTGATTTGACCCACATCAGCCCCACAGGAGATCCTGCCCCATAGATCTGACCCACATCAGCCCCACTGCAGCTCCTGCCCTATAGATCTGTCAACATCAGCCCCACATCAGCTCCTGCCCCATAGATCTGACCCTCATCAGCCCCATAGCATCTCCCGCTCCATAGATCTTAACCGTATCAGCCCCACAGCAGCTCCTGCCCCATAGATCTGACCCACATCTGCACCACAGCAGCTCTTGCCCCATAGAACTGACCCACATCTGCCCCACAGCAGCTCTGACCCATAGATCTGACCCACATCAACCCCACAGAAGCTCCTGCCCCATAGATCTGAACCACATCTGGCCCACAGCAGATTTTACCCCACAGATCTGACCAACATCAGCCCCCAGGAGATCATGCCCCATAGATCTGACCCACATCTGCCCCACACCATCTCCTGCCCCATAGATCTAACTCACATGTGCCCCACAGCAGCTCCTGCCCATAGATCTGACCCACAGCAGCTCCTGCCCTATAGATCTGATTCAAATCTGCCCCACAGCAGCTCCTGCTCCATAGATCTGACCCACATGTGCCCCAGAGCAGCTCTGCCTCATTAATTTGACCCACATCAGCCCCACAGGAGATCCTGCCCCATAGATCTGACCCACATCTCCCCCACAGCAGCTCCTGACCCATAGATCTGACCCACATCTGCACCACAGCGGCTCTTGCCCCATAGAACTGACCCACATCTGCTCCACAGCAGCTCCTGACCCATAGATCTGACCCACATCAACACCACAGAAGCTCCTTCCCCATAGATCTGAACCACATCTGCCCCACAGCAGATTTTACCCTACAGATCTGACCCACATCAGCCCCCAGGAGATCCTGCCCCATAGATCTGACCCACATCTGCCCCACAGCAGCTCCTGCCCCATAGATCTAACTCACATGTGCCCCACAGCAGCTCCTGCCCATAGATCTGCCCCACAGCAGCTCCTGCCCCATAGATCTGACCCACATCTGCCCCACAGCAGCTCCTGCCCCATAGATCTGACCCACATCTGCCCCACACCATCTCCTGCCCCATAGATCTAACTCACATGTGCCCCACAGCAGCTCCTGCTCCATAGATCTGACCCACATGTGCCCCAGAGCAGCTCTGCCCCATTGATTTGACCCACATCAGCCCCACAGGAGATCCTGCCACATAGATCTGACCCACATCAGCCCCACTGCAGCTCCTGCCCTATAGATCTGTCAACATCAGCCCCACCTCAGATCCTGCCCCATAGATCTGACCCTCATCAGCCCCATAGCATCTCCCGCTCCATAGATCTTAACCGTATCAGCCCCACAGCAGCTCCTGCCCCATAGATCTGACCCACATCTGCACCACAGCAGATCTTGCCCCATAGAACTGACCCACATCTGCCCCACAGCAGCTCCTGACCCATAGATCTGACCCACATCAACCACACAGAAGCTCCTGCCCCATAGATCTGAACCACATCTGGCCCACAGCAGATTTTACCCCACAGATCTGACCAACATCAGCCCCCAGGAGATCATGCCCCATAGATCTGACCCACATCTGCCCCACACCATCTCCTGCCCCATAGATCTAACTCACATGTGCCCCACAGCAGCTCCTGCCCATAGATCTGACCCACAGCAGCTCCTGCCCTATAGATCTGATTCAAATCTGCCCCACAGCAGCTCCTGCTCCATAGATCTGACCCACATGTGCCCCAGAGCAGCTCTGCCTCATTGATTTGACCCACATCAGCCCCACAGGAGATCCTGCCCCATAGATCTGACCCACATCAGCCCCACTGCAGCTCCTGCCCTATAGATCTGACCAACATCAGCCCCACATCAGCTCCTGCCCCATAGATCTGACCCTCATCAGCCCCATAGCATCTCCCGCTCCATAGATCTTAACCGTATCAGCCCCACAGCAGCTCCTGCCCCATAGATCTGACCCACATCTGAACCACAGCAGCTCTTGCCCCATAGATCTGACCCACATCTCCCCCACAGCAGCTCCTGAACCATAGATCTGACCCACATCTGCACCACAGCGGCTCTTGCCCCATAGAACTGACCCACATCTGCCACACAGCAGCTCCTGACCCATAGATCTGACCCACATCAACACCACAGAAGCTCCTTCCCCATAGATCTGAACCACATCTGCCCCACAGCAGATTTTACCCTACAGATCTGACCCACATCAGCCCCCAGGAGATCCTGCCCCATAGATCTGACCCACATCTGCCCCACAGCAGCGCCTGCCCCATAGATCTAACTCACATGTGCCCCACAGCAGCTCCTGCCCATAGATCTGCCCCACAGCAGCTCCTGCCCCATAGATCTGACCCACATCTGCCTCACACCATCTCCTGCCCCATAGATCTGACCCACATCTGCCCCACAGCAGCTCCTGCCCCATAGATCTGACCCACATCTGCCCCACACCATCTCCTGCCCCATAGATCTAACTCACATGTGCCCCACAGCAGCTCCTGCTCCATAGATCTGACCCACATGTGCCCCAGAGCAGCTCTGCCCCATTGATTTGACCCACATCTGCCCCACAGGAGATCCTGCCCCATAGATCTGACCCACATCAGCCCCACTGCAGCTCCTGCCCTATAGATCTGACCAACATCAGCCCCACATCAGCTCCTGCCCCATAGATCTGACCCTCATCAGCCCCATAGCATCTCCCGCTCCATAGATCTTAACCGTATCAGCCCCACAGCAGCTCCTGCCCCATAGATCTGACCCACATCTGAAGCACAGCAGCTCTTGCCCCATAGATCTGACCCACATCTCCCCCACAGCAGCTCCTGACCTATAGATCTGACCCACATCTGCACCACAGCAGCTCTTGCCCCATAGAACTGACCCACATCTGCCCCACAGCAGCTCCTGACCCATAGATCTGACCCACATCAACCCCACAGCAGCTCCTGCTCCATAGATCTGACCCACATGTGCCCCAGAGCAGCTCTGCCTCATTGATTTGTCCCACATCAGCCCCACAGGAGATCCTGCCCCATAGAACTGACCCACATCAGCCCCACTGCAGCTCCTGCCCTATAGATCTGACCAACATCAGCCCCACATCAGCTCCTGCCCCATAGATCTGACCCTCATCAGCCCCATAGCATCTCCCGCTCCATAGATCTTAACTGTATCAGCCCCACAGCAGCTCCTGCCCCATAGATCTGACCCACATCTGCACCACAGCGGCTCTTGCCCCATAGAACTGACCCACATCTGCCCCACAGCAGCTCCTGACCCATAGATCTGACCCACATCAACCCCACAGAAGCTCCTGCCCCATAGATCTGAACCACATCTGCCCCACAGCAGATTTTACCCCACAGATCTGACCCACATCAGCCCCCAGGAGATCCTGCCCCATAGATCTGACCCACATCTGCCCCACACCATCTCCTGCCCTATAGATCTAACTCACATGTGCCCCACAGCAGCTCCTGCCCATTGATCTGACCCACAGCAGCTCCTGCCCTATAGATCTGATTCAAATCTGCCCCACAGCAGCTCCTGCTCCATAGATCTGACCCACATGTGCCCCAGAGCAGCTCTGCCCCATTGATTTGACCCATATCAGCCCCACAGGAGATCCTGCCCCATAGATCTGACCCACATCAGCCCCACTGCAGCTCCTGCCCTATAGATCTGACCAACATCAGCCCCACATCAGCTCCTGCCCCATAGATCTGACCCTCATCAGCCCCATAGCATCTCCCGCTCCATAGATCTTAACCGTATCAGCCCCACAGCAGCTCCTGCCCCATAGATCTGACCCACATCTGCACCACAGCAGCTCTTGCCCCATAGAACTGACCCACATCTGCCCCACAGCAGCTCCTGACCCATAGATCTGACCCACATCAACCCCACAGCAGCTCCTGCTCCATAGATCTGACCCACAGCAGCTCCTGCCCTATAGATCTCATTCAAATCTGCCCCACAGCAGCTCCTGCTCCATAGATCTGACCCACATGTGCCCCAGAGCAGCTCCTGCCCCATAGAACTGACCCACATCAGCCCCACTGCAGCTCCTGCCCTATAGATCTGACCAACATCAGCGCCACATCAGCTCCTGCCCCATAGATCTGACCCACATCTGCCCCACAGCAGCTCCTGACCCATAGATCTGACCCACATCAACCCCACAGAAGCTCCTGCCCCATAGATCTGAACCACATCTGCCCCACAGCTGATTTTTCCCCACAGATCTGACCCACATCAGCCCCCAGGAGATCCTGCCCCATAGATCTGACCCACATCTGCCCCACACCATCTCCTGCCCCATAGATCTAACTCACATGTGCCCCACAGCAGCTCGTGCCCATAGATCTGACCCACAGCAGCTTCTGCCCTATAGATCTGATTCAAATCTGCCCCACAGCAGCTCCTGCTCCATAGATCTGACCCACATGTGCCCCAGAGCAGCTCTGCCTCATTGATTTGACCCACATCAGCCCCACAGGAGATCCTGCCCCATAGAACTGACCCACATCAGCCCCACTGCAGCTCCTGCCCTATAGATCTGACCAACATCAGCCCCACATCAGCTCCTGCCCCATAGATCTGACCCTCATCAGCCCCATAGCATCTCCCGCTCCATAGATCTTAACTGTATCAGCCCCACAGCAGCTCCTGCCCCATAGATCTGACCCACATCTGCACCACAGCAGCTCTTGCCCCATAGAACTGACCCACATCTGCCCCACAGCAGCACCTGACTCATAGATCTGACCCACATCAACCCCACAGAAGCTCCTGCCCCATAGATCTGACCCACAGCAGCTCCTGCCCTATAGATCTGATTCAAATCTGCCCCACAGCAGCTCCTGCCCCATAGATCTGAACCACATCTGCCCCACAGCAGATTTTACCCCACAGATCTGACCCACATCAGCCCCCAGGAGATCATGGCCCATAGATCTGACCCACATCAACCCCACAGAAGCTCCTGACCCATAGATCTGACCCACATCAACACCGCAGCAGCTCCTGCTCCATAGATCTGACTCACAGCAGCTCCTGCCCTATAGATCTGATTCAAATCTGCCCCACAGCAGCTCCTGCTCCATAGATCTGACCCACATGTGCCCCAGAGCAGCTCTGCCTCATTGATTTGACCCACATCAGCCCCACAGGAGATCCTGCCCCATAGAACTGACCCACATCAGCCCCACTGCAGCTCCTGCCCTATAGATCTGACCAACATCAGCCCCACATCAGCTCCTGCCCCATAGATCTGACCCTCATCAGCCCCATAGCATCTCCCGCTCCATAGATCTTAACCGTATCAGACCCACAGCAGCTCCTGCCCCATAGATCTGACCCACATCTGCACCACAGCAGCTCTTGCCCCATAGAACTGACCCACATCTGCCCCACAGCAGCTCCTGACCCATAGATCTGACCCACATCAACCCCACAGAAGCTCCTGCCCCATAGATCTGAACCACATCTGCCCCACAGCAGATTTTACCCCACAGATCTGACCCACATCAGCCCCCAGGAGATCTTGCCCCATAGATCTGACCCACATCTGCACCACAGCGGCTCTTGCCCCATAGAACTGACCCACATCTGCCCCACAGCAGCTCCTGACCCATAGATCTGACCCTCATCAACCCCACAGAAGCTCCTGCCCCATAGATCTGAACCACATCTGCCCCACAGCAGATTTTACCCCACAGATCTGACCCACATCAGCCCCCAGGAGATCCTGGCCCATAGATCTGAACCACATCTGCCCCACAGCAGATTTTACCCCACAGATCTGACCCACATCAGCCCCCAGGAGATCCTGCCCCATAGATCTGACCCACATCTGCCCCACACCATCTCCTGCCCCATAGATCTAACTCACATGTGCCCCACAGCAGCTCCTGCCCATAGATCTGACCCACAGCAGCTCCTGCCCTATAGATCTGATTCAAATCTGCCCCACAGCAGCTCCTGCCCCATAGATCTGACCCACATGTGCCCCAGAGCAGCTCTGCCCCATTGATTTGACCCACATCAGCCCCACAGGAGATCCTGCCCCATAGATCTGACCCACATCAGCCCCACTGCAGCTCCTGCCCTATAGATCTGACCAACATCAGCCCCACATCAGCTCCTGCCCCATAGATCTGACCCTCATCAGCCCCATAGCATCTCCCGCTCCATAGATCTTAACCGTATCAGCCCCACAGCAGCTCCTGCCCCATAGATCTGACCCACATCTGCACCACAGCAGCTCTTGCCCCATAGAACTGACCCACATCTGCCCCACAGCAGCTCCTGACCCATAGATCTGACCCACATCAACCCCACAGCAGCTCCTGCTCCATAGATCTGACCCACAGCAGCTCCTGCCCTATAGATCTCATTCAAATCTGCCCCACAGCAGCTCCTGCTCCATAGATCTGAACCACATCTGCCCCACAGCAGATTTTACCCCACAGATCTGACCCACAACAGCCCCCAGGAGATCCTGCCCCATAGATCTGACCCACATCTGCCCCACAGCAGCTCCTGACCCATAGATCTGACCAACATCAGCCCCACATCAGCTCCTGCCCCATAGATCTGACCCTCATCAGCCCCATAGCATCTCCCGCTCCATAGATCTTAACCGTATCAGCCCCACAGCAGCTCCTGCCCCATAGATCTGACCCACATCTGCACCACTGCAGCTCTTGCCCCATAGAACTGACCCACATCTGCCCCACAGCAGCTCCTGACCCATAGATCTGACCCACATCAACCCCACAGAAGCTCCTGCCCCATAGATCTGAACCACATCTGCCCCACAGCAGATTTTACCCCACAGATCTGACCCACATCAGCCCCCAGGAGATCTTGCCCCATAGATCTGACCCTCATCTGCACCACAGCGGCTCTTGCCCCATAGAACTGACCCACATCTGCCCCACAGCAGCTCCTGACCCATAGATCTGACCCACATCAACCCCACAGAAGCTCCTGCCCCATAGATTTGAACCACATCTGCCCCACAGCAGATTTTACCCCACAGATCTGACCCACATCAGCCCCCAGGAGATCCTGCCCCATAGATCTGACCCACATCTGCCCCACACCATCTCCTGCCCCATAGATCTAACTCACATGTGCCCCTCAGCAGCTCCTGCCCATAGATCTGACCCACAGCAGCTCCTGCCCTATAGATCTGATTCAAATCTTCCCCACAGCAGCTCCTGCCCTATAGATCTGATTCAAATCTCCCCCACAGCAGCTCCTGCTCCTTAGATCTGACCCACATGTGCCCCAGAGCAGCTCTGCCCCATTGATTTGACCCACATCAGCCCCACAGGAGATCCTGCCCCATAGATCTGACCCACATCAGCCCCACTGCAGCTCCTGCCCTATAGATCTGACCAACATCAGCCCCACATCAGCTCCTGCCCCATACATCTGAGCCAAATCTGCCCCACACCATATCCTGCCCCATAGATCTAACTCACATGTGCCCCACAGCAGCTCCTGCTCCATAGATCTGACCCACAGCAGCTCCTGCCCTATAGATCTGATTCAAATCTGCCCCACAGCAGCTCCTGCTCCATAGAACTGACCCACATGTGCCCCAGAGCAGCTCTGCCCCATTGATTTGACCCACATCAGCCCCACAGCATCTCCTGCCCCATAGAACTGACCCACAGCAGCCACAGCAGCTCCTGACCTATAGATCTGACCAACATCAGCCCCACATCAGCTCCTGCCCCATAGATCTTACCCTCATCAGCCCCATACCATCTCCCGCTCCATAGATCTTAACCTTATCAGCCCCACAGCAGCTCCTGCCCCATAGATCTGACCCACATCTGCACCACAGCAGCTCTTGCCCCATAGAACTGACCCACATCTTCCCCACAGCAGCTCCGGACCCATAGATCTGACCCACATCAACCCCACAGAAGCTCCTGCCCCATAGATATGAACCACATCTGCCCCACAGCAGATTTTACCCCACAGATCTGACCCACATCAGCCCCCAGGAGATCCTGCCCCATAGATCTGACCCACATCAGCCCCACAACAGCTTCTACCCCATAGATCTGACCCACATGTGCTCCACTGCAGCTCCAGTCCCGTAGATCTGACCCACAGCAGCCCATGCCCCATAGATCTGACCCTCATCAGCCACACAGCAGCTCCTGCCCCATAGATCTGACCCACATCTGCACCACAGCAGCTCTTGCCCCATAGAACTGACCCACATCTCCCCCACAGCAGCTCCTGACCCATAGATCTGACCCACATCAACCCCACAGAAGCTCCTGCCCCATAGATCTGAACCACATCTGCCCCACAGAAGATTTTACCCCACAGATCTGACCCACATCAGACCCCAGGAGATCCTGCCCCATAGATCTGACCCACATCTGCACCACAGCAGCTCTTGCCCCATAGAACTGACCCACATCAGCCCCACAGCAGCTCCTGCCCCATTGATCTGACCCAAATCTGCCCCACAGCAGCTCCTGCCTCATAGATCTGACCCACGTCAGCCCCACAGCAGCTCCTGCCTTATAGATATGACCCCCATCAGCCCCACAGCAGCTTCTACCCCACAGATCTGACCCACATCAGCTTCCAGGAGATCCTGCCCCATAGATCTGACCCACCTCTGCCCCACACCATCTCCTGCCCCATAGATCTAACTCACATGTGCCCCACAGCAGCTCCTGCTCCATAGATCTGACCCACAGCAGCTCCTGCCCTATAGATCTGATTCAAATCTGCCCCACAGCAGCTCCTGCTCCATAGAACTGACCCACATGTGCCCCAGAGCAGCTCTGCCCCATTGATTTGACCCACATCAGCCCCACAGCATCTCCTGCCCCATAGAACTGACCCACATCAGCCCCACTGCAGCTCCTGACCTATAGATCTGACCAACATCAGCCCCACATCAGCTCCTGCCCCATAGATCTGACCCTCATACGCCCCATAGCATCTCCCGCTCCATAGATCTTAACCGTATCAGCCCCACAGCAGCTCCTGCCCCATAGATCTGACCCACATCTGCACCACAGCAGCTCTTGCCCCATAGAACTGACCCACATCTGCCCCACAGCAGCTCCTGACCCATAGATCTGACCCACATCAACCCCACAGAAGCTCCTGCCCCATAGATCTGAACCACATCTGCCCCACAGCAGATTTTACCCCACAGATCTGACCCACATAAGCCCCCAGGAGATCCTGCCCCATAGATCTGACCCACATCGCACCACAGCAGCTCTTGCCCCATAGAACTGACCCACATCTGCCCCACAGCAGATCCTGACCCATAGATCTGACCCACATCAACCCCACAGAAGCTCCTGCCCCATAGATCTGAACCACATCTGCCCCGCAGCAGATTTTACCCCACAGATCTGACCCACATCAGCCCCCAGGAGATCCTGCCCCATAGATCTGACCCACATCTGCCACACACCATCTCCTGCCCCATAGATCTAACTCACATGTGCCCCACAGCAGCTCCTGCCCATAGATCTGACCCACAGCAGCTCCTGCCCTATAGATCTGATTCAAATCTGCCCCACAGCAGATCCTGCTCCATAGATCTGACCCACATGTGCCCCAGAGCAGCTCTGCCCCATAGATCTGACCCACATCAGCCCCACTGCAGCTCCTGCCCTATAGATCTGACCAACATCAGCCCCACATCAGCTCCTGCCCCATAGATCTGACCCTCATCAGCCCCATAGCATCTCCCGCTCCATAGATCTTAACCGTATCAGCCCCACAGCAGCTTCTACCCCATAGATCTGACCCACATGTGCTCCACTGCAGCTCCAGTCCCGTAGATCTGACCCACAGCAGCCCATGCCCCACAGATCTGACCCTCATCAGCCACACAGCAGCTCCGGCCCCATAGATCTGACCCACATCTGCCCCACACCATCTCCTGCCCCATAGATCTAACTCACATGTGCCCCACAGCAGCTCCTGCCCATAGATCTGACCCACAGCAGCTCCTGCCCTATAGATCTGATTCAAATCTGCCCCACAGCAGCTCCTGCCCCATAGATCTGACCCACATGTGCCCCAGAACAGCTCTGCCCCATAGATCTGACCCACATCTGCCCCACACCATCTCCTGCCCCATAGATCTAACTCACATGTGCCCCACAGCAGCTCCTGCTCCATAGATCTGACCCACAGCAGCTCCTGCCCTATAGATCTCATTCAAATCTGCCCCACAGCAGCTCCTGCTCCATAGATCTGACCCACATGTGCCCCAGAGCAGCTCTGCCCCATTGATTTGACCCACATCAGCCACACAGGAGATCCTGCCCCATAGATCTGACCCACATCAGCCCCACTGCAGCTCCTCCCCTATAGATCTGACCAATATCAGCCCCACATCAGCTCCTGCCCCATAGAACTGACCCTCATCAGCCCCATAGCATCTCCCGCTTCATAGATCTTAACCGTATCAGCCCCACAGCAACTCCTGCCCCATAGATCTGACCCACATCTGCACCGCAGCAGCACTTGCCCCATAGAACTGACCCACATATTCCCCACAGCAGCTCCTGACCCATAGATCTGACCCACATCAACCCCACAGAATCTCCTGCCCCATAGATCTGAACCACATCTGCCCCACAGCAGATTTTACCCCACAGATCTGACCCACATCAGCCCCCAGGAGATCCTGCCCCATAGATCTGACCCACATCTGCCCCACACCATCTCCTGCCCCATAGATCTAACTCACATGTGCCCCACAGCAGCTCCTGCTCCATAGATCTGACCCACAGCAGCTCCTGCCCTATAGATCTGATTCAAATCTGCCCCACAGCAGCTCCTGCTCCATAGATCTGACCCACATGTGCCCCAGAGCAGCTCTGCCCCATTGATTTGACCCACATCAGCCCCACAGGAGATCCTGCCCCATAGATCTGACCCAACTCTGCCCCACAGCAGCTCTTGCCTCATAGATCTGACCCACGTCAGCCCCACAGCAGCTCCTGCCCTATAGATCTGACCAACATCAGCCCCACATCAGCTCCTGCCCCATAGATCTGACCCTCATCAGCCCCATAGCATCTCCCGCTCCATAGATCTTAACGGTATCAGCCCCACAGCAGCTCCTGCCCCGTAGATCTGACCAACATCTGCACCACAGCAGCTCTTGCCCCATAGAACTGACCCACATCTGCCCCACAGCAGCTCCTGACCCATAGATCTGACCCACATCAACCCCACAGAAGCTCCTGCCCCATAGATCTGACCCACATCAACCCCACAGCAGCTCCTGCCCCATAGATCTGATCCACATCTGCCCCACAGCATATTTTACCCCACAGATCTGAACCACATCAGCCCCCAGGAGATCCTGCCCCATAGATCTGACCCACATCTGCACCTCAGCAGCTCTTGCCCCATAGAACTGACCCACATCAGCCCCACAGCAGCTCCTGCCCCATAGATCTGACCCTGATCAGCCCCATAGCATCTCCCGCTCCATAGATCTTAACCGTTTCAGCCCCACAGCAGCTTCTACCCCATAGATCTGTCCCACATGTGCTCCACTGCAGCTCCAGTCCCGAAGATTTGACCCACAGCAGCCCATGCACCATAGATCTGACCCTCATCAGCCACACAGCAGCTCCTGCCCCATACATCTGACCCAAATCTGCCCCACACCATCTCCTGCCCCATAGATCTAACTCACATGTGCCCCACAGCAGCTCCTGCCCATAGATCTGACCCACAGCAGCTCCTGCCCTATAGATCTGATTCAAATCTGCCCCACAGCAGCTCCTGCTCCATAGATCTGACCCACATGTGCCCCAGAGCAGCTCTGCCATATTGATTTGACCCACACCAGCCCCACAGGAGATCCTGCCCCATAGATCTGACCCACATCAGCCCCACTGCAGCTCCTGCCCTATAGATCTGACCAACATCAGCCCCACATCAGCTCCTGCCCCATAGATCTGACACACATGTTCCCCACAGTAGCTCCTGCCCCATAGATCTGACCCACAGCATCTCCTGCCCCATAGATCTGACCCCCATCAGCCCCACGACAGCTCCTGCCCCATAGATCAGACCAACATCAGCCCCACAGCAGCTCCTGCCCTAAGAATCTTACCCCCATCAGCCCCACAACAGCTCCTGCCCCATAGATCCAACACACATCAGCCCCACAGCAGCTCCTGCCCCATAGATCTGACACACATCATATGTAAAGCAGCTGCTGACCAATAGATATGACCCACAGCAGCTTCAGCCCCAAGGATCTGACCCACATCAGCCCCACAGCAACTCCTGCCCTATAGATCTGACCCACATCTGCCCCAAAGCATCTCCTGCCCCATAGATCTTTCCCACATCAGCACCACAGCAGATCCTGCCCCATAGATCTGACCCACATCTGTCGCACAGCAGCTCCTGCCCCATAGATCAGACCAACATCAGCCCCACATCAGCTCCTGCCCCATAGATCTGACCCTCATCAGCCCCACAGAAGCTCCTGCCCCATAGATCTGACCCACATCAACCCCACAGCAGCTTTTGCCCCACAGATCTGACCCACATCAGCCCCCAGGAGATCCTGTCCCATAGATCTGACCCACATCTGCACCTCAGCAGCCCATGCACCATAGATCTGACCCTCATCAGCCACACAGCAGCTCCTGCCCCATAGATCTAACTCACATGTGCCCCACAGCAGCTCCTGCCCATAGATCTGACCCACAGCAGCTCCTTCCCTATAGATCTGATTCAAATCTGCCCCACAGCAGCTCCTGCTCCATAGATCTGACCCACATCTGCCCCACAGCAGCTCCTGACCCATAGATCTGACCCACATCAACCCCACAGAAGCTCCTGCCCCATAGATCTGAACCACATCTGCCCCACAGCAGATTTTACCCCACAGATCTGACCCACATCAGCCCCCAGGAGATCCTGCCCCATAGATCTAACCCACATCTGCACCACAGCAGCTCTTGCCCCATAGAACTGACCCACATCTGCCCCACAGCAGCTCCTGCCCATAGATCTGACCCACAGCAGCTCCTGCCCTATAGATCTGATTCAAATCTGCCCCACAGCAGCTCCTGCTCCATAGATCTGACCCACATGTGCCTCAGAGCAGCTCTGCCCCATTGATTTGACCCACATCAGCCCCACAGGAGATCCTGCCCCATAGATCTGACCCACATCAGCCCCACTGCAGCTCCTGCCCCATAGATCTGACCCACATCAGCCCCACAGCAGCTCCTGCCCCATAGATCAGACCAACATCAGCCCCACAGTAGCTCCTGCCGCATAGATCTGACCCCCATCAGCCCCACAGTAGCTCCTGCCCCATAGATCTGACCGCCATCAGCCCCACAACAGCTCCTGCCCCATAGATCTAACCCACAGCAGCCCCACAGCAGCTCCTGCCCCATAGATCTGACCCACATCTGTCGCACAGCAGCTCCTGCCCTATAGATCTGACCCACATAAGCCCCACAGAAGCTCCTGCCCCATGGATATGACCCACATGTTCCCAAGAGCAGCTCTAACCCATTGATTTGACCCACATCAGCCCCACAGCAGCTCCTGCCCCATAGATCTGACACATCATATGTAAAGCAGCTGCTGCCCAATAGATATGACCCACAACAGCTCCTGCCCCATAGATCTAACCCACAGCAGCCCCACAGCAGCTCCTGCCCCATAGATCTGACGTACATCATCTCCACTGCAGCTCCTGCCCCATAGATCTGACCCAAATCTGCCCCACAGCAGATCCTGCCAAATAGATCTTAACCACAGCAGCTCCTGCCCCATAGATCTGACCCACATCAGCCCCACAGCACCTCCTACACCATAGATCAGACCCACATCTGCCACACAGCAGCTCCTGCCCCATAGCTCTGACCCACATCTGCACCACAGCAGCTCCTCCCCATAGATCTAACACCCATCAGCCTCACAGCAGCTCCTGCCCCATAGATATGCCCTACATCTGCCCCACAGCAGCTCCTGCCTCATAGATCTGACCCACATCTGCCACACACCATCTCCTACCCCATAGATCTGAACCCCATCAGCCCCACAGCAGCTCCTGCCCCATAGATCTAACACCCATCAGCCTCACAGCAGCTCCTGCCCCATAGATATGCCCTACATCTGCCCCACAGCAGCTCCTGCCCCATAGATCTGACCCACATCTGCAACACAGCAGCTCCTGATCCATAAATCTGACCAACATCAGGCCCACATCTGTTCCTGCCCCATAGATCTGACCCACAGCAGCTCCTGCCCCATAGATCTGACCCACATCAGCCCCACAGCAGCTCCTGCCCCATAGATCTGACCCACATCAGACCCACAGCAGCTGCTGACCCATAGATCTGACCCACATCTGCACCACAGCAGCTCCTGCCCCATAGACCTGACCCACATGTTCCCCACAGCAGCTCCTGCCCCATAGATCTGACCCACAGCATTTCCTGCCCCATAGATCTGACACCCATCAGCCCCACAACAGCTCCTGCCCCATAGATCTAACCCACATCAGCCCCACAGCAGCTCCTGCCCCATAGTTCTGACCCAAATCTGCCCCGCAGCAGCTCCTGCCTTATAGATCAGACCAACATCAGCCCCACAGAAGCTCCTGCCCCATAGATCTGACGTACATCATCTCCACTGCAGCTCCTGCCCCATAGATCTGACCCAAATCTGCCCCACAGCAGATCCTGCCAAATAGATCTTAACCACAGCAGCTCCTGCCCCATAGATATGCCCTACATCTGCCCCACAGCAGCTCCTGCACCATAGATCTGACCCACATCTGCAACACAGCAGCTCCTGCTCCATAAATCTGACCAACATCAGGCCCACATCTGTTCCTGCCCCATAGATCTGACCCACAGCAACTCCTGCCCCATAGATCTGACCCACATCAGACCCACAGCAGCTGCTGACCCATAGATCTGACCCAAATCAGACCCACAGCAGCTGCTGTCCCATAGATCTGACCCACATCTGCCCCACAGCAGCTCCTGCCCCATAGACCTGACACACATGTTCCCCACAGCAGCTCCTGCCCCATAGATCTGACCCACAGCATCTCCTGCCCCATAGATCTGACCCCCATCAGCCCCACAACAGCTCCTGCCCCATAGACCTGACACACATATTCCCCACAGCAGCTCCTGCCCCATAGATCTGACCCACAGCATCTCCTGCCCCATAGATCTGACCCACAGCATCTCCTGCCCAATAGATCTGACCCCCATCAGCCCCACAACAGCTCCTGCCCCATAGATCTAACCCACATCAGCCCCACAGCAGCTCCTGCCCCATAGATCTGACCCAAATCAGCCCCGCAGCAGCTCCTGCCCCATAGATCAGACCAACATCAGCCCCACTGCAGCTCCTGCCCCATAGATCTGACCCCCATCAGCCCCACAACAGCTCCTGCCCCATAGATCTAACACACATCAGCCCCACAACAGCTCCTGCCCCATAGATCTAACACACATCAGCCCCACAGCAGCTCCTGCCCCATAGATCTGACACACATCATATGAAAAGCAGCTGCTGCCCAATAGATATGACCCACAGCAGCTTCAGCCCCAAGGATCTGACCCACATCAGCCCCACAGCAGCTCCTGCCCCATAGATCTGACCCACATCTGTCGCACAGCAGCTCCTGCCCTATAGATCTGACCCACATCAGCCCCACAGCAGCTCCTGCCCCATAGATCTGACCCACATGTTCCCAAGAGCAGCTCTGCCCCATTGATTTGACCCACATCAGCCCCACAGTAGCTCCTGCCCCATAGATCTGACCCCCATCAGCCCCACTGCAGCTCCTGCCCCATAGATCTGACACACATCATATGTAAAGCAGCTGCTGCCCAATAGATATGACCCACAACAGCTCCTGCCCCATAGATCTTACCCACAGCAGCCACACAGCAGCTCCTGCCCCATAGATCTGACGTACATCATCTCCACTGCAGCTCCTGCCCCATAGATCTGACCCCCATCAGCCCCAAAACAGCTCCAGCCCCATAGATCTAACCCACATCAGCCCCACAGCAGCTCCTGCCCCATAGATCTGACCCAAATCAGCCCCGCAGCAGCTCCTGACCCATAGATCAGACCAACATCAGCCCCACAGTAGCTCCTGCCCCATAGATCTGACCCCCATCAGCCCCACAGTAGCTCCTGCCCCATAGATCTGACCCCCATCAGCCCCACAACAGCTCCTGCCCCATAGATCTAACCCACATCAGCCCCACAGCAGCTCCTGCCCCATAGATCTGACACACATCATATGTAAAGCAGCTGCTGCCCAATAGATATGACCCACAGCAGCTTCAGACCCAAGGATCTGACCCACATCAGCCCCACAGCAGCTCCTGCCCCATAGATCTGACCCACATCTGTCGCACAGCAGCTCCTGCCCTATAGATCTGACCCACATCAGCACCACAGCAGCTCCTCCCCATAGATCTGACCCACATCTGCAACACAGCAGCTCCTGCCCCATAGATATGCCTACATCTGCACCACAGCAGCTCCTCCCCATAGATCTGACCCACATCTGCCCCACAGCAGCTCCTGCCCCATAGATCTGACCCCCATCAGCCCCACAACAGCTCCTGCCCCATAGATCTAACCCACATCAGCCACACAGCAGCTCCTGCCCCATAGATCTGACACACATCATATGTAAAGCAGCTGCTGCCCAATAGATATGACCCACAGCAGCTTCAGCCCCAAGGATCTGACCCACATCAGCCCCACAGCAGCTCCTGCCCCATAGATCTGACGTACATCATCTCCACTGCAGCTCCTGCCCCATAGATCTGACCCCCATCAGCCCCACAACAGCTCCTGCCCCATAGATCTAACCCACATCAGCCCCACAGCAGCTCCTGCCCCATAGATCTGACCCAAATCAGCCCCGCAGCAGCTCCTGCCCCATAGATCAGACCCAAATCTGCCCCACAGCAGATCCTGCCAAATAGATCTTAACCACAGCAGCTCCTGCCCCATAGATCTGACCCACATCAGCCCCACAGCACCTCCTACACCATAGATCAGACCCACATCTGCCACACAGCAGCTCCTGCCCCATAGCTCTGACCCACATCTGCACCACAGCAGCTCCTCCCCATAGATCTAACACCCATCAGCCTCACAGCAGCTCCTGCCCCATAGATATGCCCTACATCTGCCCCACAGCAGCTCCTGCCTCATAGATCTGACCCACATCTGCCACACACCATCTCCTACCCCATAGATCTGAACCCCATCAGCCCCACAGCAGCTCCTGCCCCATAGATCTAACACCCATCAGCCTCACAGCAGCTCCTGCCCCATAGATATGCCCTACATCTGCCCCACAGCAGCTCCTGCCCCATAGATCTGACCCACATCTGCAACACAGCAGCTCCTGATCCATAAATCTGACCAACATCACGCCCACATCTGTTCCTGCCCCATAGATCTGACCCACAGCAGCTCCTGCCCCATAGATCTGACCCACATCAGCCCCACAGCAGCTCCTGCCCCATAGATCTGACCCACATCAGACCCACAGCAGCTGCTGACCCATAGATCTGACCCACATCTGCACCACAGCAGCTCCTGCCCCATAGACCTGACCCACATGTTCCCCACAGCAGCTCCTGCCCCATAGATCTGACCCACAGCATTTCCTGCCCCATAGATCTGACACCCATCAGCCCCACAACAGCTCCTGCCCCATAGATCTAACCCACATCAGCCCCACAGCAGCTCCTGCCCCATAGTTCTGACCCAAATCTGCCCCGCAGCAGCTCCTGCCTTATAGATCAGACCAACATCAGCCCCACAGTAGCTCCTGCCCCATAGATCTGACCCCCATCAGCCCCACAACAGCTCCTGCCCCATAGATATAACCCACATCAGCCCCACAGAAGCTCCTGCCCCATAGATCTGACGTACATCATCTCCACTGCAGCTCCTGCCCCATAGATCTGACCCAAATCTGCCCCACAGCAGATCCTGCCAAATAGATCTTAACCACAGCAGCTCCTGCCCCATAGATATGCCCTACATCTGCCCCACAGCAGCTCCTGCACCATAGATCTGACCCACATCTGCAACACAGCAGCTCCTGCTCCATAAATCTGACCAACATCAGGCCCACATCTGTTCCTGCCCCATAGATCTGACCCACAGCAACTCCTGCCCCATAGATCTGACCCACATCAGACCCACAGCAGCTGCTGACCCATAGATCTGACCCAAATCAGACCCACAGCAGCTGCTGTCCCATAGATCTGACCCACATCTGCCCCACAGCAGCTCCTGCCCCATAGACCTGACACACATGTTCCCCACAGCAGCTCCTGCCCCATAGATCTGACCCACAGCATCTCCTGCCCCATAGATCTGACCCCCATCAGCCCCACAACAGCTCCTGCCCCATAGACCTGACACACATATTCCCCACAGCAGCTCCTGCCCCATAGATCTGACCCACAGCATCTCCTGCCCCATAGATCTGACCCACAGCATCTCCTGCCCCATAGATCTGACCCCCATCAGCCCCACAACAGCTCCTGCCCCATAGATCTAACCCACATCAGCCCCACAGCAGCTCCTGCCCCATAGATCTGACCCAAATCAGCCCCGCAGCAGCTCCTGCCCCATAGATCAGACCAACATCAGCCCCACTGCAGCTCCTGCCCCATAGATCTGACCCCCATCAGCCCCACAACAGCTCCTGCCCCATAGATCTAACACACATCAGCCCCACAGCAGCTCCTGCCCCATAGATCTGACACACATCATATGAAAAGCAGCTGCTGCCCAATAGATATGACCCACAGCAGCTTCAGCCCCAAGGATCTGACCCACATCAGCCCCACAGCAGCTCCTGCCCCATAGATCTGACCCACATCTGTCGCACAGCAGCTCCTGCCCTATAGATCTGACCCACATCAGCCCCACAGCAGCTCCTGCCCCATAGATCTGACCCACATGTTCCCAAGAGCAGCTCTGCCCCATTGATTTGACCCACATCAGCCCCACAGTAGCTCCTGCCCCATAGATCTGACCCCCATCAGCCCCACTGCAGCTCCTGCCCCATAGATCTGACACACATCATATGTAAAGCAGCTGCTGCCCAATAGATATGACCCACAACAGCTCCTGCCCCATAGATCTTACCCACAGCAGCCACACAGCAGCTCCTGCCCCATAGATCTGACGTACATCATCTCCACTGCAGCTCCTGCCCCATAGATCTGACCCCCATCAGCCCCAAAACAGCTCCAGCCCCATAGATCTAACCCACATCAGCCCCACAGCAGCTCCTGCCCCATAGATCTGACCCAAATCAGCCCCGCAGCAGCTCCTGACCCATAGATCAGACCAACATCAGCCCCACAGTAGCTCCTGCCCCATAGATCTGACCCCCATCAGCCCCACAGTAGCTCCTGCCCCATAGATCTGACCCCCATCAGCCCCACAACAGCTCCTGCCCCATAGATCTAACCCACATCAGCCCCACAGCAGCTCCTGCCCCATAGATCTGACACACATCATATGTAAAGCAGCTGCTGCCCAATAGATATGACCCACAGCAGCTTCAGACCCAAGGATCTGACCCACATCAGCCCCACAGCAGCTCCTGCCCCATAGATCTGACCCACATCTGTCGCACAGCAGCTCCTGCCCTATAGATCTGACCCACATCAGCACCACAGCAGCTCCTCCCCATAGATCTGACCCACATCTGCAACACAGCAGCTCCTGCCCCATAGATATGCCTACATCTGCACCACAGCAGCTCCTCCCCATAGATCTGACCCACATCTGCCCCACAGCAGCTCCTGCCCCATAGATCTGACCCCCATCAGCCCCACAACAGCTCCTGCCCCATAGATCTAACCCACATCAGCCCCACAGCAGCTCCTGCCCCATAGATCTGACACACATCATATGTAAAGCAGCTGCTGCCCAGTAGATATGTCCCACAGCAGCTTCAGCCCCAAGGATCTGACCCACATCAGCCCCAAAGCAGCTCCTGCCCCATAGATCTGACCCACATCAGTCGCACAGCAGCTCCTGCCCTATAGATCTGACCCACATCAGCCCCACAGCAGCTCCTGCCCCATAGATCTGACCCACATGTTCCCAAGAGCAGCTCTGCCCCATGGATTTGACCCACATCAGCCCCACAGTAGCTCCTGCCCCATAGATCTGACCCCCATCAGCCCCACTGCAGCTCCGGCCCCATAGATCTGACACACATCATATGTAAAGCAGCTGCTGCCCAATAGATATGACACACAGCATCTCCTGCCCCATAGATCTAACCCACATCAGCCCCACAGCAGCTCCTGCCCCATAGATCTGACCTACATCATCTCCACTGCAGCTCCTGCCAAATAGATCTGACCCAAATCTGCCCCACAGCAGATCCTGCCAAATAGATCTTAACCACAGCAGCTCCTGCCCCATAGATCTGACCCACATCAGCACCACAGCAGCTCCTCCCCATAGATCTGACCCACATCTGCAACACAGCAGCTCCTGCCCCATAGATATGCCCTACATCTGCACCACAGCAGCTCCTCCCCATAGATCTGACCCACATCTTCAACACAGCAGCTCCTGCTCCATAAATCTGACCAACATCAGGCCCACATCTGTTCCTGCCCCATAGAACTGACCCACAGCAGCTCCTGCCCCATAGATCTGACCCACATCAGACCCACAGCAGCTGCTGACTCATAGATCTGACCCAAATCAGAACCACAGCAGCTGCTGTCCCATAGATCTGACCCACATCTGCCCCACAGCAGCTCCTGCCCCATAGACCTGACACACATGTTCCCCACAACAGCTCCTGCCCCATAGATCTAACCCACATCAGACCCACAGCAACTGCTGACCCATAGATCTGACCCAAATCAGACCCACAGCAGCTCCTGCCCTATAGATCTGACCCACATCAGCCCCACAGCAGCTCCTGCCCCATAGATCTGACCCACATGTTCCCAAGAGCAGCTCTGCCCCATTGATTTGACCCACATCAGCCCCACAGTAGCTCCTGCCCCATAGATCTGACCCAAATCTGCCCCACAGCAGATCCTGCCAAATAGATCTTAACCACAGCAGATCCTGCCCCATAGATCTGACCCACATCAGCACCACAGCAGCTCCTCCCCATAGATCTGACCCACATCTGCAACACAGCAGCTCCTGCCCCATAGATATGCCTACATCTGCACCACAGCAGCTCCTCCCCATAGATCTGACCCACATCTGCAACACAGCAGCTCCTGCCCCATAGATAAGCCCTACATCTGCCCCACAGCAGCTCCTGCACCATAGATCAGACCCACATCTGCAACACAGCAGCTCCTGCTCCATAAATCTGACCAACATCAGGCCCACATCTGTTCCTGCCCCATAGATCTGACCCACAGCAGCTCCTGCCCCATAGATCTGACCCACATCAGACCCAAAGCAGCTGCTGACCCATAGATCTGACCCACATCAGACCCACAGCAGCTGCTGACCCATAGATCTGACCCACAGCTGCCCCACAGCAGCTCCTGCCCCATAGACCTGACACACATGTTCCCCACAGCAGCTCCTGCCCCATAGATCTGACCCACAGCATCTCCTGCCCCATAGATCTGACCCACAGCATCTCCTGCCCCATAGATCTGACCCCCATCAGCACCACAACAGCTCCTGCCCCATAGATCTAACCCACATCAGCCCCACAGCAGCTCCTGCCCCATAGATCTGACCCAAATCAGCCCCGCAGCAGCTCCTGCCCCATAGATCTAACCCACATCAGACCCAAAGCAGCCCCTGCCCCATAGATCTGACCCACATCTGTCGCACAGCATCTCCTGCCCCATAGATCTGACCCAAATCAGCCCCGCAGCAGCTCCTGCCCCATAGATCAGACCAACATCAGCCCCACAGTAGCTCCTGCCCCATAGATCTGACCCCCATCAGCTTCACAGCAGCTCCTGCCCCATAGATCTGACACACATCATATGAAAAGCAGCTGCTGCCCAATAGATATGACCCACAGCAGCTTCAGCCCCAAGGATCTGACCCACATCAGCCCCACAGCAGCTCCTGCCCCATAGATCTGACCCACATCTGTCGCACAGCAGCTCCTGCCCTATAGATCTGACCCACATCAGCCCCACAGCAGCTCCTACCCCATAGATCTGACCCACATGTTCCCAAGAGCAGCTCTGCCCCATTGATTTGACCCACATCAGCCCCACAGTAGCTCCTGCCCCATAGATCTGACCCCCATCAGCCCTACTGCAGCTCCTGCCCCATAGATCTGACACACATCATATGTAAAGCAGCTGCTGCCCAATAGATATGACCCACAGCAGCTTCAGCCCCAAGGATCTGACCCACATCAGCCCCACAGCAGCTCCTGCCCCATAGATCTGACCCACATCTGTCGCACAGCAGCTCCTGCCCTATAGATCTGACCCACATCAGCCCCACAGCAGCTCCTGCCCCATAGATCTGACCCACATGTTCCCAAGAGCAGCTCTGCCCTATCGATTTGACCCACATCAGCCCCACAGTAGCTCCTGCCCCATAGATCTGACCCAAATCTGCCCCACAGCAGATCCTGCCAAATAGATCTTAACCACAGCAGATCCTGCCCCATAGATCTGACCCACATCTGCAACACAGCAGCTCCTGCCCCATAGATATGCCTACATCTGCACCACAGCAGCTCCTCCCCATAGATCTGACCCACATCTGCAACACAGCAGCTCCTGCCCCATAGATAAGCCCTACATCTGCCCCACAGCAGCTCCTGCACCATAGATCAGACCCACATCTGCAACACAGCAGCTCCTGCTCCATAAATCTGACCAACATCAGGCCCACATCTGTTCCTGCCCCATAGATCTGACCCACAGCAGCTCCTGCCCCATAGATCTGACCCACATCAGACCCAAAGCAGCTGCTGACCCATAGATCTGACCCACATCAGACCCACAGCAGCTGCTGACCCATAGATCTGACCCACAGCTGCCCCACAGCAGCTCCTGCCCCATAGAACTGACACACATGTTCCCCACAGCAGCTCCTGCCCCATAGATCTGACCCACAGCATCTCCTGCCCCATAGATCTGACCCACAGCATCTCCTGCCCCATAGATCTGACCCCCATCAGCCCCACAACAGCTTTTCCCCATAGATCTAACCCACATCAGCCCCACAGCAGCTCCTGCCCCATAGATCTGACCCAAATCAGCCCCGCAGCAGCTCCTGCCCCATAGATCAGACCAACATCAGCCCCACAGTAGCTCCTGCCCCATAGATCTGACCCCCATCAGCCCCACTACAGCTCCTGCCCCATAGATCTAACCCACATCAGCCCCACTGCAGCTCCTGCCCCATAGATCTGACACACATCATATGTAAAGCAGCTGCTGCCCAATAGATATGACCCACAGCAGCTTCAGCCCCAAGGATCTGACCCACATCAGCCCCACAGCAACTCCTGCCCCATAGATCTGACCAACATCTGCCCGAAAGCATCTCCTGCCCCATAGATCTTTCCCACATCAGCCCCACAGCAGCTCCTGCCCCATAGATCTGACCCACATCAGACCCACAGCAGCTGCTGACCCATAGATCTGACCCACATCTGCCCCACAGCAGCTCCTGACCCATAGATCTGACCCACATCTGACCCACATCTGCCCCACAGCAGCCTCTGCCCCATAGATCTGACCCCCATCAGCCCCACAACAGCTCCTGCCCCATAGATCTTACCCACATCAGCCACACAGCAGCTCCTGCCCCATAGATCTGACACACATCATATGTAAAGCAGCTGCTGCCCAATAGATATGACCCACAGCAGCTTCAGCCCCAAGGATCTGACCCACATCAGCCCCACAGCAGCTCCTGCCCCATAGATCTGACCCACATCTGTCGCACAGCAGCTGCTGCCCTATAGATCTGACCCACATCAGCCCCACAGCAGCTCCTGCCCCATAGATCTGACCCACATGTTCCCAGGAGCAGCTCTGCCCCATTGATTTGACCCACATCAGCCCCACAGTAGCTCCTGCCCCATAGATCTGACCCCCATCAGCCCCACTGCAGCTCCTGCCCCATAGATCTGACACACATCATATGTAAAGCAGCTGCTACCCAATAGATATGACCCACAACAGCTCCTGCCCCATAGATCTTACCCACAGCAGCCACACTGCAGCTCCTGCCCCATAGATCTGACGTACATCATCTCCACTGCAGCTCCTGCCCCATAGATCTGACCCAAATCTGCCCCACAGCAGATCCTGCCCCATAGATCTGACACACATCATATGTAAAGCAGCTGCTGCCCAATAGATATGACCCACAGCAGCTTCAGCCCCAAGGATCTGACCCACATCAGCCCCACAGCAGCTCCTGCCCCACAGATCTGACCCACATCTGTCGCACAGCAGCTCCTGCCCCATAGATCTGACCCACATCTGTCGCACAGCAGCTCCTGCCCTATAGATCTGACCCACATCAGCCCCACAGCAGCTCCTGCCCCATAGATCTCACCCACATGTTCCCAAGAGCAGCTCTGCCCCATAGGTCTGACCCACATCAGCCCCACAGCAGCTCCTACACCATAGATCTGACCAACATCTGCCACACACCATCTCCTACCCCATAGATCTTACCCACTTCTGCCCCACAGCAGCTCCTGCCCCATAGCTCTGACCCACATCTGCACCACAGCTGCTCCTCCCCATAGATCTAACACCCATCAGCCCCACAGCAGCTCCTGCCCCATAGATCTGACCCACATTTGCCACACAGCAGCTCCTGCCCCATAGATCTGACCCAAATCTGCCCCACAGCAGATCCTGCCAAATAGATCTTAACCACAGCAGCTCCTGCCCCATAGATCTGACCCACATCAGACCCACAGCAGCTGCTGACCCATAGATCTGACCCACATCTGCCCCACAGCAGCTCCTGCCCCATAGACCTGACCCACATGTTCCCCACAGTAGCTCCGGCCCCATAGATCTGACCCACAGCATCTCGTGCCCCATAGATCTGACCCCCATCAGCCCCACAACAGCTCCTGCCCCCTAGATCTAACCCATATCAGCCCCACAGAAGCTCCTGCCCCATAGATCTGACCGAAATCAGCCCCGCAGCAGCTCCTGCCTTATAGATCAGACCAACATCAGCCCCACAGTAGCTCCTGCCCTCTTAGATCTGACCCCATCAGCCCCACAACAGCTCCTGCCCCATAGATCTAACCCACATCAGCCCCACAGCAGCTCCTGCCCCATAGATCTGACCCACATCAGCCCCACAGCAACTCCTGCCCCATAGATCTGACCCACATCTGCCCCAAACCATCTCCTGCCCCATAGATCTAACCCACATCATCCCCACAACAGCTCCTGCCCCATAGATCTGACCCCCATCAGCCCCACAACAGCTCCTGCCCCATAGATCTGACCCCCATCAGCCCCACAACAGCTCCTGCCCCGTAGATCTAACCCACAGCAGCCCCACAGCAGCTCCTGCCCCATAGATCTGACGTACATCATCTCCACTGCAGCTCCTGCCCCATAGATCTCACACAAATCTGCCCCACAGCAGATCCTGCCAAATAGATCTTAACCACAGCAGCTCCTGCACCATAGATCTGACCCACATCAGCCCCACAGCAGCTCCTACACCATAGATCTGACCCACATCTGCCACACAGCAGCTCCTGCCCCATAGCTCTGACCCACATCTGCACCACAGCAGCTCCTCCCCATAGATCTAACAACCATCAGCCTCACAGCAGCTCCTGCCCCATAGATAAGCCCTACATCTGCCCCACAGCAGCTCCTGCCCCATATATCTGACCCACATTTGCCACACAGCAGCTCCTGCCCCATAGATCTGACCCAAATCTGCCCCACAGCAGATCCTGCCAAATAGATCTTAACCACAGCAGCTCCTGCCCCATAGATCTGACCCACATCAGCCCCACAGCAGCTCCTACACCATAGATCTGACCCACATCTGCCACACACCATCTCCTACCCCATAGATCTTACCCACTTCTGCCCCACAGCAGCTCCTGCCCCATAGCTCTGACCCACATCTGCACCACAGCAGCTCCTCCCCATAGATCTAACACCCATCAGCCTCACAGCAGCTCCTGCCCCATAGATATGCCCTATATCTGCCCCACAGCAGCTCCTGCACCATAGATCTGACCCACATCTGCAACACAGCAGCTCCTGCTCCAAAAATCTGACCAACATCAGGCCCACATCTGTTCCTGCCCCATAGATCTGACCAGCAGCAGCTCCTGCCCCATAGATCTGACCCACATCAGCCCCACAGCAGCTCCTGCCTCATAGATCTGACCCAAATCAGCCCCGCAGCAGCTCCTGGCCCATAGATCTGACCCACATGTGCCCCACAGCAGCTCCAAACTCATAGATCTGACCCACATCAGTCCAACAGCAGATTTTGCACCATAGATATGTCCCTCATCTGCCCCACAGCAACTCCTGCCCTATAGATCTGACCCACATTATCCCCTCTGCAGCTTCTGCCCCATAGGTCTGACCCACATGTGCCCCACAGTAGCTCCTGCCCCATAGATCTGACCCCCATCAGCCCCACAACAGCTCCTGCCCCATAGATCATTCCCACATCAGCCCCACAGCAGCTCCTGCCCCATAGATCTGACCCAAATCAGCCCCGCAGCAGCTCCTGCCCCATAGATCAGACCAACATCAGCCCCACAGTATCTCCTGCCCCATAGATCTGACACACATCATATGTAAAGCAGCTGCTGCCCAATAGATATGACCCACAGCAGCTTCAGCCCCAAGGATCTGACCCACAACAGCCCCACAGCAACTCCTGCCTTATAGATCTGACCCACATCTGCCCCAAACCATCTCCTGCCCCATAGATCTTTCCCACATCAGCCCCACAGCAGATCCTGCCCCAAAGATCTGACCCACATATGTCGCACAGCAGCACCTGCCCCATAGATCTGACCCACATATGCCCCACAGCAGCTCCTGCCCCATAGATCTGACCCACATCAGCCACACAGCAGCTCCTGACTCATAAATCTGACCCACAGCAGCTCCTGCCCCATAGATCTGACCCAAATCTGACCCACAGCAGCTCCTGCCCCATAGATCTGACCCACATTTTCCCCAAAGCAGCACCTAACCCATAGATCTGACCCACATGTGCCCCACAGCTGCTCCTGCCCCATAGATCTGAACCACAGCAGTTCCTAACCCATAGATCAGACCCAAATCTTCCCTACATCAGCTCCTGCCCATAGATCTGACCCACATCAGCTGCACAGCAGCTCCTACACCATAGATCTCGACCACATCAGCCCCACAGCAGCTCCTGCACCATAGATCTGACCCACATCTGCAACACAGCAGCTCCTGCTCCATAAATCTGACCAACATCAGGCCCACATCTGTTCCTGCCCCATAGATCTGACCCACAGCAGCTCCTGCCCCATAGATCTGACCCACATCAGCCCCATAGCAGCTCCTGCCCCATAGATCTGACCCAAATCAGCCCCGCAGCAGCTCCTGCCCCATAGATCGGACCCACATGTGCCCCACACCAGCTCCAAACTCATAGATCTGACCCACATCAGTCCAACAGCAGATTTTGCACCATAGATATGTCCCTCATCTGCCCCACAGCAACTCCTGCCCCATAGATCTGACCTACATCATCCCCTCTGCAGCTTCTGCCCCATAGGTCTGACCCACATGTGCCCCACAGCAGCTCCTGCCATATAGATCTGACCCACATATGCCCCACAGCAGCTCCTGCCCCATAGATCTGACCCACATCAGCCACACAGCAGCTCCTGACTCATAAATCTGACCCACAGCAGCTCCTGCCCCATAGATCTGACCGAAATCTGACCCACAGCAGCTCCTGCCCCATAGATCTGACCCACATTTTCCCCAAAGCAGCACCTAACCCATAGATCTGACCCACATGTGCCCCACAGCTGCTCCTGCCCCATTGATCTGAACCACAGCAGTTCCTAACCCATAGATCAGACCCAAATCTTCCCTACATCAGCTCCTGCCCATAGATCTGACCCACATCAGCCGCACAGCAGCTCCTACCCCATAGATCTCACCCACATCAGCCCCACAGCTGCTCCACGGCACGGTTTCCCCGGCTCGGTGCGGCTCGCGAGCTTTGCGGCGCCGGCTATGCGTTTTTGCCTGCGGAGACGCCACGGGAGCGACATTTGGCTGATTCCGAGGAACGTCCGAGCCGAGCGGTGCCCGCCGGGAGCGGTTGGACCGTGCCGGCGCACTTGAGCGGGGTCCGTTCGAGCCGGAAATCCGGACTGCGGGCAGGCCGCGTAGCGAGGGATGGCGAAAGAGCGGCGGGAAGCCGCAACCGAAAAAATCCACAGCCCGGCGCTCAACCGCGCTCGCCTGCGCCCGCTCGTTGCCGCCTCTGGAGACGAGCACGCGCTCGCTCCTGCAGACGAAAACGGAAGGCGTAAGAAAAAACGGCTTCGGAAAAGAACGGCGCCGACTTCCGGCAGCGGCGCCGAGGGTAAGCGGCGCTCTACGTCGACGTAGCGGTAGGTAAGAAACTACAGCGACCCCCCAGCAAGCTCCGGAGCTTTAGAGCCCCCCCATCTCACAGGGCGGCAAAGCCTAGCCGAAAGCGGGTAGACCTGGCAGCTACACGCAAGCCGCACGGGCAGCGACCCCTAGCCGACGCCGCCGAGCAGCTCCTGCCCCATAGATCTGACACACATCATATGTAAAGCAGCTGCTGCCGAATAGATATGACCCACAGCAGCTTCAGCCCCAAGGATCTGACCCACATCAGACCCACAGCAACTCCTGCCCCATAGATCTGACTAGAATCTGCCCCAAAGCATATCCTGCCCCATAGATCTGACCAACATCAGCCCCACAGCAGCTCCTGCACCAAAGATCTGACCCACATCTGCAACACAGCAGCTCCTGCTCCATAAATCTGACCAACATCAGGCCCACATCTGTTCCTGCCCCATAGATCTGACCCACAGCAGCTCCTGCCCCATAGATCTGACCCACATTTGCCACACAGCAGCTCCTGCCCCATAGATCTGACACAAATATGCCCCACAGCAGATCCTGCCCCATAGATCTGACCCACATCAGCCCCACAGCAGCTCCTACACCATAGATTTGACCCACATCTGCCACACACCACCTCCTACCCCATAGATCTTACTCACTTCTGCCCCACAGCAGCTCCTGCCCCATAGCTCTGACCCACATCTGATCCACAGAAGCTCCTCCCCATAGATCTAACACCCATCAGCCTCACAGCAGCTCCTGCCCCATAGATATGCCCTACATCTGCCCCACAGCAGCTCCTGCACCATAGATCTGACCCACATCTGCAACACAGCAGCTCCTGCTCCATAAATCTGACCAACATCAGGCCCACATCTGTTCCTGCCATATAGATATTACCCACATCAGCCCCACAGCAGCTCCTGCCCCATAGATCTGACCCACATCAGACCCACAGCAGCTGCTGACGCATAGATCTGACCCACATCTGCCCAGCAGCAGCTCCTGCCCCATAGACCTGACCCACATGTTCCCCACAGCAGCTCCTGCCCTATAGATCTGACCCACAGCATCTCCTGCCCCATAGATCTAACCCACATCAGCCCCACAGCAGCTCCTGCCCCATAGATCTGACACACATTATATTTAAAGCAGCTGCTGCCCAATAGATATGACCCACAGCAGCTTCAGCCCCAAGGATCTGACCCACATCAGCCCCACAGCAGCTTTTGCCCCATAGATCTGACCCACATCTGTCGCACAGCAGCTCCTGCCCTATAGATCTGACCCGCATCAGCCCCACAGCAGCTCCTGCCCCATAGATCTGACCCACATGTTCCCAAGAGCAGCTCTGCCCCATTGATTTGACCCACATCAGCCCCACAGTAGCTCCTGCCCCATAGATCTGACACCCATCAGCCCCACTGCAGCTCCGGCCCCATAGATCTGACACACATCATATGTAAAGCAGCTGCTGCCCAATAGATATGACCCACAGCAGCTCCTGCCCCATAGATCTAACCCACAGCAGCCCCACAGCAGCTCCTACCCCATAGATCTGACGTACATCATCTCCACTGCAGCTCCTGCCCCATAGATCTGACCCAAATCTGCCCCACAGCAGATCCTGCCAAATAGATCTTAACCACAGCAGCTCCTGCCCCATAGATCTGACCCACATCAGCCCCACAGCAGCTCCTACACCATAGATCTTTCCCACATCAGCCCCACAGTAGATCCTGCCCCATAGATCTGACCCACATATGACGCACAGCAGCAACTGCCCCATAGATCTGACCCACATCTGTCGCACAGCAGCTCCTGCCCCATAGATGAGACCAACATCAGCCCCACAGTAGCTCCTGCCCCATAGATCTGACCCCCATCAGTCCCACAGTAGCTCCTGCCCCATAGATCTGACCCACATTTGCCACACAGCAGCTCCTGCCCCATAGATCTGACACACATCAGCCCCACAGCAGCTCCTGCCCCATAGATCTGACCCAAATCTGCCCCACAGCAGATCCTGCCCCATAGATCTTTCCCACTTCAGCCCCACAGCAGATCCTGCCCCATAGATCTGACCCACATATGTCGCACAGCAGCAACTGCCCCATAGATCTGACCCACATCTGTCGCACAGCAGCTCCTGCCCCATAGATGAGACCAACATCAGCCCCACAGTAGCTCCTGCCCCATAGATCTGACCCCCATCAGTCCCACAGTAGCTCCTGCCCCATAGATCTGACCCACATTTGCCACACAGCAGCTCCTGCCCCATAGATCTGACACACATCAGCCCCACAGCAGCTCCTGCCCCATAGATCTGACCCAAATCTGCCCCACAGCAGATCCTGCCCCATAGATCTGACCCATATCTGCCCCACAGCAGCTCCTGCCCCATAGATCTGACCCCCATCAGCCCCACTGCAGCTCCGGCCCCATAGATCTGACCCACATCTGCAACACAGCAGCTCCTGCCCCATAGATCTGACACACATCATATGTAAAGCAGCTGCTGCCCAATAGATATGACCCACAGCAGCTTCAGCCCCAAGGATCTGACCCACATCAGCCCCACAGCAACTCCTGCCCCATAGATCTGACCCACATCTGCCCCAATGCATCTCCTGCCCCATAGATCTTTCCCACATCAGCCCCACAGCAGATCCTGCCCCATAGATCTGACCCACATATGTCGCACAGCAGCAACTGCCCCATAGATCTGACCCACATCTGTCGCACAGCAGCTCCTGCCCCATAGATGAGACCAACATCAGCCCCACAGTAGCTCCTGCCCCATAGATCTGACCCCCATCAGTCCCACAGTAGCTCCTGCCCCATAGATCTGACCCACATTTGCCACACAGCAGCTCCTGCCCCATAGATCTGACACAGATCAGCCCCACAGCAGCTCCTGCCCCATAGATCTGACCCAAATCTGCCCCACAGCAGATCCTGCCCCATAGATCTGACCCATATCTGCCCCACAGCAGCTCCTGCCCCATAGATCTGACCCACATCAGACCCACAGCAGCTGCTGACCCATAGATCTGTCCCACATCAGCCCCACAGCAGATCCTGCCCCATAGATCTGACCCACATATGTCGCACAGCAGCTCCTGCCCCATAGATCTGACCGACATCTGTCGCACAGCAGCTCCTGCCCCATAGATCTGACCCACATGTTCCCAAGAGCAGCTCTGCCCCATTGATTTGACCCACATCAGCCCCAGAGTAGCTCCTGCCCCATAGATCTGACCCCCATCAGCCCCACTGCAGCTCCGGCCCCATAGATCTGACCCACATCTGCAACACAGCAGCTTCTGCTCCATAAATCTGACCAACATCAGGCCCACATCTGTTCCTGCCCCATAGATATGACCCACAGCAGCCCCACAGCAGCTCCTGCCCCATAGATCTGACCCAAATCAGACCCACAGCAGCTGCTGACCCATAGATCTGACCCACATCTGCCCCACAGCAGCTGTTGACCCATAGATCTGACCCACATCAGCCCCACAGCAGCTCCTGCCCCATAGATCTGACCCACAACAGACCCACAGCAGCTCCTGCCCCATAGATCTGACCCACATCAGGCCCACAGAAGCTGCTGCCCCATTAAATTGACCCACATCTGCCCCACAGCAGCTCCTGCCCCATAGACCTGACCCACATGTTCCCCACAGCAGCTCCTGCCCCATAGATCTGACACACAGCATCTCCTGCCCCATAGATCTGACCCCCATCAGCCCCACAACAGCTCCTGCCCCATAGATCTAACCCACATCTGCCCCACAGCAGCTCCTGCCCCATAGATCTGACCCCATCAGCCCCACAACATCTCCTGCCCCATAGATCTAACCCACATGTTCCCCACAACAGCTCCTGCCCCATAGATCTGACCCCCATCAGCTCCACAACAACTCCTGCCACTTAGATCTAACGCACATCAGCCCCACAGCAGCTCCTGCCCCATAGAACAGACCAACATCAGCCCCACAGTAGCTCCTGCCCCATAGATCCGACCCCATCAGCCCCACAACAGCTCCTGCCCCATAGATCTGACCCACAGCAGCCCCACAGCAGCTCCTGCCCCATAGATCTGACACACATCATATGTAAAGCAGCTGCTGCCCAATATGTATGACCCACAGCAGCTTCCGCCCCAAGAATCTGACCCACATCAGCCCCACAGCAGCTCCTGCCCCATAGATCTGACCCACATCTGCCCCAAAGCATCTCCTGCCCCATAGATCTTTCCCACATCAGCCCCACAGCAGCTCCTGCTCCATAGATCTGACCCACATCAGCCACACAGCAGCTCCTGCCCCATAGATCTGACCCACATATGTCGCACAGCAGTACCTGCCCCATAGATCTGACCCACATCTGTCGCACAGCAGCTCCTGCCCCATAGATGAGACCAACATCAGCCCCACAGTAGCTCCTGCCCCATAGATCTGACCCCCATCAGCCCCACAGTAGCTCCTGCCCCATAGATCTGACCCACATCAGCCCCACAACAGCTCCTGCCCCATAGATCTGACCCACATAAGCACCACAGCAGCTCCTGCCCAATAGATCTGGCCCACATCTGTCGCACAGCAGCTCCTGCCCCATAGATCTGACCCACAACTGTCGCACAGCAGCTCCTGCCCTATAGATCTGACCCACATCAGCCCCACAGCAGCTCCTGCCCCATAGATCTGACCCACATGTTCCCAAGAGCAGCTCTGCCCCATAGGTCTGACCCACATATGCCCCACAGCAGCTCCTGCTCCATAGATCTGACCCACATCAGCCACACAGCAGCTCCTGACTCATAAATCTGACCCACAGTAGCTCCTGCCCCATAGATCTGACCCCCATCAGCCCCACAACAGCTCCTGCTCCATAGATCTAACCCACATCAGCCCCACAGCAGATCCTGCCCCGTAGATCAGACCAACATCAGCCCCACAGTAGCTCCTGCCCCATCGATCTGACCCCCATCATCCCCACAACAGCTCCTGCCCCATAGATCTAACCCATATCAGCCCCACAGCAGTTCCTGCCCCATAGATCTGACCCACATGTTCCCAAGAGCAGCTCTGCCCCATTGATTTGACCCACATCAGCCCCACAGTAGCTCCTGCCCCAGAGATCTGACCCTCATCAGCCCCACTACAGCTCCGGCCCCATAGATCTGACACACATCATATGTAAAGCAGCTGCTGCCCAATAGATATGACCCACAACAGCTCCTGCCCCATAGATCTAACCCACAGCAGCCCCACAGCAGCTCCTACCCCATAGATCTGATGTACATCATCTCCACTGCAGCTCCTGCCCCATAGATCTGACCCAAATCTGCCCCACAGCAGATCCGGCCAAATAGACCTTAACCACAGCAGCTCCTGCCCCATAGATCTGACCCACATCAGCCCCACAGCAGCTCCTACACCATAGATCTGACCCACATCTGCCACACACCATCTCCTACCCCATAGATCTTACCCACTTCTGCCCCACAGCAGCTCCTCCCCATAGATCTAACACCCATCAGCCTCACAGCAGCTCCTGCCCCATAGATCTGACCCACATCTGCAACACAGCAGCTCCTGCTCCATAAATCTGACCAACATCAGGCCCACATCTGTTCCTGCCATATAGATATTACCCACATCAGCCCCACAGCAGCTCCTGCCCCATAGATCTGACCCCCATCAGCCCCACAACAGCTCCTGCCCCATAGATCTGACCCACATCAGCCCCACAGCAGCTCCTGCCCCATAGATCTGACACACATCATATGTAAAGCAGCTGCTGCCCAATAGATATGACCCACAGCAGCTTCAGAACCAAGGATCTGACCCACATCAGCCCCACAGCAGCTCCTGCCCCATAGATCTGACCCACATGTTCCCAAGAGCAGCTCTGCCCCATTGATTTGACCCACATCAGCCCCAGAGTAGCTCCTGCCCCATAGATCTGACCCCCATCGGCCCCACTGCAGCTCCGGCCCCATAGATCTCACACACATCATATGTAGAACAGCTGCTGCCCAATAGATATGACCCACAACAGCTCCTGCCCCATAGATCTAACCCACAGCAGCCCCACAGCAGCTCCTGCCCCATAGATCTGACGTACATCATCTCCACTGCAGCTCCTGCCCCATAGATCTGACCCAAATCTGTCGCACAGCAGATCCTGCCAAATAGATCTTAACCACAGCAGCTCCTGCCCCATAGATCTGACCCACGTCAGCCCCACAGCAGCTCCTACACCATAGATCTGACCCACATCTGCCACACACCATCTCCTACCCCATAGATCTTACCCACTTCTGACCCACAGCTGCTCCTGCCCCATAGCTCTGACCCACATCTGCACCACAGCAGCTCCTCCCCATAGATCTAACACCCATCAGCCTCACAGCAGCTCCTGCCCCATAGATATGCCCTACATCTGCCCCACAGCAGCTCCTGCACCATAGATCTGACCCACATCTGCAACACAGCAGCTCCTGCTCCATAAATCTGACCAACATCAGGCCCACATCTGTTCCTGCCCCATAGATCTGACCCACAGCAGCTCCTGCCCCATAGATCTGACCCACATCTGCCCCACAGCAGATCCTGCCCCATAGATCTGACCCACATCATCTCCTGCCTCATAGATCTGACCCCCATCAGCCCCACAACAGCTCCTGCCCCATAGATCTGACCCACATCAGCCCCACAGCAGCTCCTGCCCCATAGATCTGACCCACATCTGTCGCACAGCACCTCCTGCCCCATAGATGAGACCAACATCAGCCCCACAGTAGCTCCTGCCCCATAGATCTGACCCCCATCAGCCCCACAGTAGCTCCTGCCCCATAGATCTGACTCCCATCAGCCCCACAGTAGCTCCTGCCCCATAGATCTGACCCACATCAGCCCCACAGCAGCTCCTGCCCCATAGATCTGACCCACATCTGTCGCACAGCAGCTCCTGCCCTATAGATCTGACCCACATCTGTCGCACAGCAGCTCCTGCCCCATAGATCTGACCTACATCTGTCGCACAGCAGCTCCTGCCCTATAGATCTGACCCACATCAGCCCCACAGCAGCTCCTGCCCCATAGATCTGACCCACATGTTCCCAAGAGCAGCTCTGCCCCATAGGTCTGACCCACATATGCCCCACAGCAGCTCCTGCCCCATAGATCTGACCCCCATCAGCCCCACAACAGCTCCTGCCCCATAGATCTAACCCACATCAGCCCCACAGCAGATCCTGCCCCATAGATCTGACCCACATGTTCCCAAGAGCAGCTCTGCCCCATTGATTTGACCCACATCAGCCCCACAGTAGCTCCTGCCCCAGAGATCTGACCCCCATCAGCCCCACTACAGATCCGGCCCCATAGATCTGACACACATCATATGTAAAGCAGCTGCTGCCCAATAGATATGACCCACAACAGCTCCTGCCCCATAGATCTAACCCACAGCAGCCCCACAGCAGCTCCTGCCCCATAGATCTGACCCACATCTGCAACACAGCAGTTCCTGCTCCATAAATCTGACCAACATCAGGCCCACATCTGTTCCTGCCATATAGATATTACCCACATCAGCCCCACAGCAGCTCCTGCCCCATAGATCTGACCCCCATCAGCCCCACAACAGCTCCTGCCCCATAGATCTGACCCACATCAGCCCCACAGCAGCTCCTGCCCCATAGATCTGACCCACATCTGCACCACAGCAGCTCTTGACCCATAGAACTGACCCACATCTGCCCCACAGCAGCTCCTGACCCATAGATCTGACCCACATCAACCCCACAGCAGATTTTACCCCACAGATCTGAACCACATCTGCCCCACAGCAGATTTTACCCCACAGATCTGACCCACATCAGCCCCCAGGAGATCTTGCCCCATAGATCTGACCCACATCTGCACCACAGCGGCTCCTGACCCATAGGTCTGACCCACATCAACCCCACAGAAGCTCCTGCCCCATAGATCTGAACCACATCTGCCCCACAGCAGATTATACCCCACAGATCTGACCCACATCAGCCCCCAGGAGATCCTGCCCCATAGATCTGACCCACATCTGCCCAACACCATCTCCTGCCCCATAGATCTAACTCACATGTGCCCCACAGAAGCTCCTGCCCATAGATCTGACCCACAGCAGCTCCTGCCCTATAGATCTGATTCAAATCTGCCCCACAGCAGCTCCTGCCCCATAGATCTGACCCACATGTGCCCCAGAGCAGCTCTACCCCATTGATTTGACCCACATCAGCCCCACAGGAGATCCTGCCCCATAGATCTGACCCACATCAGCCCCACTGCAGCTCCTGCCCTATAGATCTGACCAACATCAGCCCCACATCAGCTCCTGCCCCATAGATCTGAACCTCATCAGCCCCATAGCATCTCCCGCTCCATAGATCTTAACCGTATCAGCCCCACAGCAGCTCCTGCCCCATAGATCGGACCCACATCTGCACCACAGCAGCACTTGCTCCATACAACTGACCCACATCTGCCCCACAGCAGCTCCTGCCCCATAGATCTGACCCACATCTGCACCACAGCAGCTCTTGCCCCATAGAACTGAACCACATCTGCCCCACAGCAGCTCCTGACCCATAGATCTGACCCACATCAACCCCACAGCAGCTCCTGCCCCATAGATCTGAACCACATCTGCCCCACAGCAGATTTTACCCCACAGATCTGACCCACATCAGCCCCCAGGAGATCCTGCCCCATAGATCTGACCCACATCTGCACCACAGCAGCTCTTGCCCCATAGAACTGACCCACATCTGCCCCACAGCAGCTCCTGACCCATAGATCTGACCCACATGTGCCCCAGAGCAGCTCTGCCCCATTGATTTGACCCCCATCAGCCCCACAGGAGATCCTGCCCCATAGATCTGACCCACATCAGCCCCACTGCAGCTCCTGCCCTATTGATCTGACCAACATCAGCCCCACATCAGCTCCTGCCCCATAGATCTGACCCTTATCAGCCCCATAGCATCTCCCGCTCCATAGATCTTAACCGTATCAGCCCCACAGCAGCTCCTGCCCCATAGATCTGACCCACATCTGCACCACAGCAGCTCTTGCCCCATAGAACTGACCCACATCTACCCCACAGCAGCTCCTGACCCATAGATCTGACCCACATCAACCCCACAGCAGCTCCTGCTCCATAGATCTGACCCACAGCAGCTCCTGCCCTATAGATCTGATTCAAATCTGCCCCACAGCAGCTCCTGCTCCATAGATCTGACCCACATGTGCCCCAGAGCAGCTCTGCCCCATTGATTTGACCCACATCAGCCTCACAGGAGATCCTGCCCCATAGATCTGACCCACATCAGCCCCACTGCAGCTCCTGACCTATAGATCTGACCAACATCAGCCCCACATCAGCTCCTGCCCCATAGATCTGAACCTCATCAGCCCCATAGCATCTCCCGCTCCATAGATCTTAACCGTATCAGCCCCACAGCAGCTCCTGCCCCATAGATCTGACCCACATCTGCACCACAGCAGCTCTTGCCCCATAGAACTGACCCACATCTGCCCCACAGCAGCTCCTGACCCATAGATCTGACCCACATCAACCCCACAGAAGCTCCTGCCCCATAGATCTGAACCACATCTGCCCCACAGCAGATTTTACCCCACAGATCTGACCCACATCAGCCCCCAGGAGATCCTGCCCCATAGATCTGACCCACATCTGCCCCACAGCAGCTCCTGACCCATAGATCTGACCCACATCAACCCCACAGAAGCTCCTGCCCCATAGATCTGAACCTCATCTGCCCCACAGCAGATTTTACCCCACAGATCTGACCCACATCAGCCCCCAGGAGATCCTGCCCCATAGATCTGACCCACATCTGCCCCACAGCATCTCCTGCCCCATAGATCTAACTCACATGTGCCCCACAGCAGCTCCTGCCCATAGATCTGACCCACAGCAGCTCCTGCCCTATAGATCTGATTCAAATCTGCCCCACAGCAGCTCCTGCCCCATAGATCTGACCCACATGTGCCCCAGAGCAGCTCTGCCCCATTGATTTGACCCACATCAGCCCCACAGGAGATCCTGCCCCATAGTTCTGATCCACATCAGCCCCACTGCAGCTCCTGCCCTATAGATCTGACCAACATCAGCCCCACATCAGCTCCTGCCCCATAGATCTGACCCTCATCAGCCCCATAGCATCTCCCGCTCCATAGATCTTAACCGTATCAGCCACACAGCAGCTCCTGCCCCATAGATCTGACCCACATCTGCACCACAGCAGCTCTTGCCCCATAGAACTGACCCACATCTGCCCCACAGCAGCTCCTGACCCATAGATCTGACCCACATCAACCCCACAGCAGCTCCTGCTCCATAGATCTGACCCACAGCTGCTCCTGCCCTATAGATCTGATTCAAATCTGCCCCACAGCAGCTCCTGCTCCATAGATCTGACCCACATGTGCCCCAGAGCAGCTCTGCCTCATTGATTTGACCCACATCAGCCCCACAGGAGATCCTGCCCCATAGAACTGACCCACATCAGCCCCACTGCAGCTCCTGCCCTATAGATCTGACCAACATCAGCCCCACATCAGCTCCTGCCCCATAGATCTGACCCACATCTGCACCACAGCGGCTCTTGCCCCATAGAACTGACGCACATCTGCCCCACAGCAGCTCCTGACCCATAGATCTGACCCACATCAACCCCACAGAAGCTCCTGCCCCATAGATCTGAACCACATCTGCCCCACAGCAGATTTTACCCCACAGATCTGACCCACATCTGCACCACAGCAGCTCTTGCCCCATAGAACTGACCCACATCTGCCCCACAGCAGCTCCTGACCCATAGATCTGACCCACATCAACCCCACAGAAGCTCCTGCCCTATAGATCTGAACCACATCTGCCCCACAGCAGATTTTACCCCACAGATCTGACCCACATCAGCCCCCAGGAGATCCTGCCCCATAGATCTGACCCACATCTGCCCCACACCATCTCCTGCCCCATAGATCTAACTCACATGTGCCCCACAGCAGCTCCTGCTCCATAGATCTGACCCACAGCAGCTCCTGCCCTATAGATCTGATTCAAATCTGCCCCACAGCAGCTCCTGCTCCATAGATCTGACCCACATGTGCCCCAGAGCAGCTCTGCCCCATTGATTTGACCCACATCAGCCCCACAGGAGATCCTGCCCCATAGATCTGACCCACATCAGCCCCACTGCAGCTCCTGCCCTATAGATCTGACCAACATCAGCCCCACATCAGCTCCTGCCCCATAGATCTGACCCACATCAGCCCCACTGCAGCTCCTGCCCTATAGATCTGACCAACATCAGCCCCACATCAGCTCCTGCCCCATAGATCTGAACCTCATCAGCCCCATAGCATCTCCCGCTCCATAGATCTTAACCGTATCAGCCCCACAGCAGCTCCTGCCCCATAGATCGGACCCACATCTGCACCACAGCAGCACTTGCCCCATAGAACTGACCCACATCTGCCCCACAGCAGCTCCTGCCCCATAGATCTGACCCACATCTGCACCACAGCAGCTCTTGCCCCATAGAACTGAACCACATCTGCCCCACAGCAGCTCCTGACCCATAGATCTGACCCACATCAACCCCACAGCAGCTCCTGCCCCATAGATCTGAACCACATCTGCCCCACAGCAGATTTTACCCCACAGATCTGACCCACATCAGCCCCCAGGAGATCCTGCCCCATAGATCTGACCCACATCAGCCCCACTGCAGCTCCTGCCCTATTGATCTGACCAACATCAGCCCCACATCAGCTCCTGCCCCATAGATCTGACCCTTATCAGCCCCATAGCATCTCCCGCTCCATAGATCTTAACCGTATCAGCCCCACAGCAGCCCCTGCCCCATAGATCTGACCCACATCTGCACCACAGCAGCTCTTGCCCCATAGAACTGACCCACATCTACCCCACAGCAGCTCCTGACCCATAGATCTGACCCACATCAACCCCACAGCAGCTCCTGACCCATAGATCTGACCCACATCAACCCCACAGCAGCTCCTGCTCCATAGATCTGACCCACAGCAGCTCCTGCCCTATAGATCTGATTCAAATCTGCCCCACAGCAGCTCCTGCTCCATAGATCTGACCCACATGTGCCCCAGAGCAGCTCTGCCCCATTGATTTGACCCACATCAGCCCCACAGGAGATCCTGCCCCATAGATCTGACCCACATCAGCCCCACTGCAGCTCCTGCCCTATAGATCTGACCAACATCAGCCCCACATCAGCTCCTGCCCCATAGATCTGACCCACATCTGCACCACAGCGGCTCTTGCCCCATAGAACTGACGCACATCTGCCCCACAGCAGCTCCTGACTTATAGATCTGACCCACATCAACCCCACAGAAGCTCCTGCCCCATAGATCTGACCCACATCTGCACCACAGCAGCTCTTGCCCCATAGAACTGACCCACATCTACCCCACAGCAGCTCCTGACCCATAGATCTGACCCACATCAACCCCACAGCAGCTCCTGCTCCATAGATCTGACCCACAGCAGCTCCTGCCCTATAGATCTGATTCAAATCTGCCCCACAGCAGCTCCTGCTCCATAGATCTGACCCACATGTGCCCCAGAGCAGCTCTGCCCCATTGATTTGACCCACATCAGCCCCACAGGAGATCCTGCCCCATAGATCTGACCCACATCAGCCCCACTGCAGCTCCTGCCCTATAGATCTGACCAACATCAGCCCCACATCAGCTCCTGCCCCATAGATCTGAACCTCATCAGCCCCATAGCATCTCCCGCTCCATAGATCTTAACCGTATCAGCCCCACAGCAGCTCCTGCCCCATAGATCTGACCCACATCTGCACCACAGCAGCTCTTGCCCCATAGAACTGACCCACATCTGCCCCACAGCAGCTCCTGACCCATAGATCTGACCCACATCAACCCCACAGAAGCTCCTGCCCCATAGATCTGAACCACATCTGCCCCACAGCAGATTTTACCCCACAGATCTGACCCACATCAGCCCCCAGGAGATCCTGCCCCATAGATCTGACCCACATCTGCCCCACAGCAGCTCCTGACCCATAGATCTGACCCACATCAACCCCACAGAAGCTCCTGCCCCATAGATCTGAACCTCATCTGCCCCACAGCAGATTTTACCCCACAGATCTGACCCACATCAGCCCCCAGGAGATCCTGCCCCATAGATCTGACCCACATCTGCCCCACAGCATCTCCTGCCCCATAGATCTAACTCACATGTGCCCCACAGCAGCTCCTGCCCATAGATCTGACCCACAGCAGCTCCTGCCCTATAGATCTGATTCAAATCTGCCCCACAGCAGCTCCTGCCCCATAGATCTGACCCACATGTGCCCCAGAGCAGCTCTGCCCCATTGATTTGACCCACATCAGCCCCACAGGAGATCCTGCCCCATAGTTCTGATCCACATCAGCCCCACTTCAGCTCCTGCCCTATAGATCTGAGCAACATCAGCCCCACATCAGCTCCTGCCCCATAGATCTGACCCTCATCAGCCCCATAGCATCTCCCGCTCCATAGATCTTAACCGTATCAGCCACACAGCAGCTCCTGCCCCATAGATCTGACCCACATCTGCACCACAGCAGCTCTTGCCCCATAGAACTGACCCACATCTGCCCCACAGCAGCTCCTGACCCATAGATCTGACCCACATCAACCCCACATCAGCTCCTGCCCCATAGATCTGACCCACATCTGCCCCACAGCAGATTTTACCCCACAGATCTGACCCACATCAGCCCCCAGGAGATCCTGCCCCATAGATCTGACCCACATCTGCCCCACACCATCTCCTGCCCCATAGATCTAACTCACATGTGCCCCACAGCAGCTCCTGCTCCATAGATCTGACCCACAGCAGCTCCTGCCCTATAGATCTCATTCAAATCTGCCCCACAGCAGCTCCTGCTCCATAGATCTGACCCACATGTGCTCCAGAGCAGCTCTGCCTCTTTGATTTGACCCACATCAGCCCCACAGGAGATCCTGCCCCATAGATCTGACCCACATCAGCCCCACTGCAGCTCCTGCCCTATAGATCTGACCAACATCAGCCCCACATCAGCTCCTGCCCCATAGATCTGACCCTCATCAGCCCCATAGCATCTCCCGCTCCATAGATCTTAACCGTATAAGCCCCACAGCAGCTCCTGCCCCATAGATCTGACCCACATCTGCACCACAGCAGCTCTTGCCCCATAGAACTGACCCACATCTGCCCCACAGCAGCTCCTGCCCCATAGATCTAACTCACATGTGCCCCACAGCAGCTCCTGCCCATAGATCTGACCCACAGCAGCTCCTGCCCTATAGATCTCATTCAAATCTGCCCCACAGCAGCTCCTGCCCCATAGATCTGACCCACATGTGCCCCAGAGCAGCTCTGCCCCATTGATTTGACCCACATCAGCCCCACAGGAGATCCTGCCCCATAGTTCTGATCCACATCAGCCCCACTGCAGCTCCTGCCCTATAGATCTGACCAACATCAGCCCCACATCAGCTCCTGCCCCATAGATCTGACCCTCATCAGCCCCATAGCATCTCCCGCTCCATAGATCTTAACCGTATCAGCCACACAGCAGCTCCTGCCCCATAGATCTGACCCACATCTGCACCACAGCAGCTCTTGCCCCATAGAACTGACCCACATCTGCCCCACAGCAGCTCCTGACCAATAGATCTGACCCACATCAACCCCACAGCAGCTCCTGACCCATAGATCTGACCCACATCAACCCCACAGAAGCTCCTGCCCCATAGATCTGAACCACATCTGCCCCACAGCAGATTTTACCCCACAGATCTGACCCACATCTGCACCACAGCAGCTCTTGCCCCATAGAACTGACCCACATCTGCCCCACAGCAGCTCCTGACCCATAGATCTGACCCACATCAACCCCACAGAAGTTCCTGCCCCATAGATCTGAACCACATCTGCCCCACAGCAGATTTTACCCCACAGATCTGACCCACATCAGCCCCCAGGAGATCCTGCCCCATAGATCTGACCCACATCTGCCCCACACCATCTCCTGCCCCATAGATCTAACTCACATGTGCCCCACAGCAGCTCCTGCTCCATAGATCTGACCCACAGCAGCTTCTGCCCTATAGATCTGATTCAAATCTGCCCCACAGCAGCTCCTGCCCATAGATCTGACCCACAGCAGCTCCTGCCCTATAGATCTGATTCAAATCTGCCCCACAGCAGCTCCTGCTCCATAGATCTGACCCACATGTGCCCCAGAGCAGCTCTGCCCCATTGATTTGACCCACATCAGCCCCACAGGAGATCCTGCCCCATAGATCTGACCCACATCAGCCCCACTGCAGCTCCTGCCCTATAGATCTGACCAACATCAGCCCCACATCAGCTCCTGCCCCATAGATCTGACCCTCATCAGCCCCATAGCATCTCCCGCTCCATAGATCTTAACCGTATCAGCCCCACAGCAGCTCCTGCCCCATAAATCTGACCCACATCTGCACCACAGCAGCTCTTGCCCCATAGAACTGACCCACATCTGCCCCACAACAGCTCCTGACCCATAGATCTGACCCACATCAACCGCACAGCAGCTCCTGCTCCATAGATCTGACCCACATCAGCCCCCAGGAGATCCTGCCCCATAGATCTGACCCACATCTGCCCCACACCATCTCCTGACCCATAGATCTAACTCACATCTGCCCCACAGCACCTCCTGCCCATAGATCTGACCCACAGCAGCTTCTGCCCTATAGATCTGATTCAAATCTGCCCCACAGCAGCTCCTGCTCCATAGATCTGACCCACATGTGCCCCAGAGCAGCTCTGCCCCATTGATTTGACCCACATCAGCCCCACAGGAGATCCTGCCCCATAGAACTGACCCACATCAACCCCACAGCAGCTCCTGCCCATAGATCTGACCCACAGCAGCTCCTGCCCGATAGATCTCATTCAAATCTGCCCCACAGCAGCTCCTGCCCCATAGAACTGACCCACATGTGCCCCAGAGCAGCTCTGCCCCATTGATTTGACCCACATCAGCCCCACAGGAGATCCTGCCCCATAGATCTGACCCACATCAGCCCCACTGCAGCTCCTGCCCTATAGATCTGACCAACATCAGCCCCACATCAGCTCCTGCCCCATAGATCTGACCCTCATCAGCCCCATAGCATCTCCCGCTCCATAGATCTTAACCGTATCAGCCCCACAGCAGCTCCTGCCCCATAAATCTGACCCACATCTGCACCACAGCGGCTCTTGCCCCATAGAACTGACCCACATCAGCCCCACAGCAGCTCCTGACCCATAGATCTGACCCACATCAACCCCACAGAAGCTCCTGCCCCATAGATCTGAACCACATCTGCCCCACAGCAGATTTTACCCCAACAGATCTGACCCACATCAGCCCCCAGGAGATCTTGCCCCATAGATCTGACCCACATCTGCACCACAGCGGCTCTTGCCCCATAGAACTGACCCACATCTGCCCCACAGCAGCTCCTGACCCATAGATCTGACCCACATCAACCCCACAGAAGCTCCTGCCCCATAGATCTGAACCACATCTGCCCCACAGCAGATTTTACCCCACAGATCTGACCCACATCAGCCCCCAGGAGATCCTGCCCCATAGATCTGACCCACATCTGCCCCACACCATCTCCTGCCCCATAGATCTAACTCACATGTGCCCCACAGCAGCTCCTGCCCATAGATCTGACCCACATGTGCCCCAGAGCAGCTCTGCCCCATTGATTTGACCCACATCAGCCCCACAGGAGATCCTGCCCCATAGATCTGACCCACATCAGCCCCACTGCAGCTCCTGCCCTATAGATCTGACCAACATCAGCCCTACATCAGCTCCTGCCCCATAGATCTGACCCTCATCAGCCCCATAGCATCTCCTGCTCCATAGATCTTAACCGTATCAGCCCCACAGCAGCTCCTGCCCCATAGATCTGACCCACATCTGCCCCACAGCAGCTCCTGACCCATAGATCTGACCCACATCAACCCCACAGAAGCTCCTGCCCCATAGATCTGAACCACATCTGTCCCACAGCAGATTTTACCCCACAGATCTGACCCACATCAGCCCCCAGGAGATCCTGCCCCATAGATCTGACCCACATCTGCCCCACACCATCTCCTTCCCCATAGATCTAACTCACATGTGCCCCACAGCAGCTCCTGCCCATAGATCTGACCCACAGCAGCTCCTGCCCTATAGATCTGATTCAAATCTGCCCCACAGCAGCTCCTGCTCCATAGATCTGACCCACAGCAGCTCCTGCCCTATAGATCTGATTCAAATCTGCCCCACAGCAGCTCCTGCTCCATAGATCTGACCCACATGTGCCCCAGAGCAGCTCTGCCTCATTGATTTGACCCACATCAGCCCCACAGGAGATCCTGCCCCATAGATCAGACCCACATCAGCCCCACTGCAGCTCCTGCCCTATAGATCTGACCAACATCAGCCCCACATCAGCTCCTGCCCCATAGATCTGACCCTCATCAGCCCCATAGCATCTCCCGCTCCATAGATCTTAACCGTATCAGCCCCACAGCAGCTCCTGCCCCATAGATCTGACCCACATCTGCACCACAGCAGCTCTTGCCCCATAGAACTGACCCACATCTGCCCCACAGCAGCTCCTGACCCATAGATCTGACCCACATCAACCCCACAGAAGCTCCTGCCCCATAGATCTGAACCACATCTTCCCCACAGCAGATTTTACCCCACAGATCTGACCCACATCAGCCCCCAGGAGATCTTGCCCCATAGATCTGACCCACATCTGCACCACAGCGGCTCTTGCCCCATAGAACTGACCCACATCTGCCCCACAGCAGCTCCTGACCCATAGATCTGACCCACATCAACCCCACAGAAGATCCTGCCCCATAGATCTGAACCACATCTGCCCCACAGCAGATTTTACCCCACAGATCTGACCCACATCAGCCCCCAGGAGATCCTGCCCCATAGATCTGACCCACATCTGCACCACAGCAGCTCCTGACCCATAGATCTGACCCACATCAACCCCACAGAAGCTCCTGCCCCATAGATCTGAACCACATCTGCCCCACAGCAGATTTTACCCCACAGATCTGACCCACATCAGCCCCCAGGAGATCCTGCCCCATAGATCTGACCCACATCTGCCCCACACCATCTCCTGCCCCATAGATCTAACTCACATGTGCCCCACAGCAGCTCCTGCCCATTGATCTGACCCACAGCAGCTCCTGCCCTATAGATCTGATTCAAATCTACCCCACAGCAGCTCCTGCTCCATAGATCTGACCCACATGTGCCCCAGAGCAGCTCTGCCTCATTGATTTGACCCACATCAGCCCCACAGGAGATCCTGCCTAATAGAACTGACCCACATCAGCCCCACTGCAGCTCCTGCCCTATAGATCTGACCAACATCAGCCCCACATCAGCTCCTGCCCCATAGATCTGACCCTCATCAGCCCCATAGCATCTCCTGCTCCATAGATCTTAACCGTATCAGCCCCACAGCAGCTCCTGCCCCATAGATCTGACCCACATCTGCACCACAGCAGCTCTTGCCCCATAGAACTGACCCACATCTGCCCCACAGCAGCTCCTGACCCATAGATCTGACCCACATCAACCCCACAGAAGCTCCTGCCCCATAGATCTGAACCACATCTGCCCCACAGCAGATTTTACCCTACAGATCTGACCCACATCAGCCCCCAGGAGATCCTGCCCCATAGATCTGACCCACACCTGCCCCACACCATCTCCTGCCCCATAGATCTAACTCACATGTGCCCCACAGCAGCTCCTGCTCCATAGATCTGACCCACAGCAGCTCCTGCCCTATAGATCTCGTTCAAATCTGCCCCACAGCAGCTCCTGCCCCATAGATCTGACCCACAGCAGCTTCTGCCCTATAGATCTCATTCAAATCTGCCCCACAGCAGCTCCTGCTCCATAGATCTGACCCACATGTGCCCCAGAGCAGCTCTGCCTCATTGATTTGACCCACATCAGCCCCACAGGAGATCCTGCCCCATAGATCTGACCCACATCAGCCCCACTGCAGCTCCTGCCCTATAGATCTGACCAACATCAGCCCCACATCAGCTCCTGCCCCATAGATCTGACCCTCATCAGCCCCATAGCATCTCCCGCTCCATAGATCTTAACCGTATCAGCCCCACAGCAGCTCCTGCCCCATAGATCTGACCCACATCTGCACCACAGCAGCTCTTGCCCCATAGAACTGACCCACATCTGCCCCACAGCAGCTCCTGACCCATAGATCTGACCCACATCAACCCCACAGAAGCTCCTGCCCCATAGATCTGAACCACATCTGCCCCACAGCGGATTTTACCCCACAGATCTGACCCACATCAGCCCCCAGGAGATCTTGCCCCATAGATCTGACCCGCATCTGCACCACAGCGGCTCTTGCCCCATAGATCTGACCCATATCTGCCCCACAGCAGCTCCTGCCCCATAGATCTGACCCACATCTGCACCACAGCAGCTCTTGCCCCATAGAACTGACCCACATCTGCCCCACAGCAGCTCCTGACCCATAGATCTGACCCACATCAACCCCACAGAAGCTCCTGCCCCATAGATCTGAACCACATCTGCCCCACAGCAGATTTTACCCCACAGATCTGACCCACATCAGCCCCCAGGAGATCCTGCCCCATAGATCTGACCCACATCTGCCCCACACCATCTCCTGCCCCATAGATCTAACTCACATGTGCCCCACAGCAGCTCCTGCCCTATAGATCTGACCCACAGCAGCTTCTGCCCTATAGATCTGATTCAAATCTGCCCCACAGCAGCTCCTGCTCCATAGATCTGACCCACATGTGCCCCAGAGCAGCTCTGCCCCATTGATTTGACCCACATCAGCCCCACAGGAGATCCTGCCCCATAGATCTGACCCACATCAGCCCCACTGCAGCTCCTGCCCTATAGATCTGACCAACATCAGCCCCACATCAGCTCCTGCCCCATAGATCTGACCCTCATCAGCCCCATAGCATCTCCCGCTCCATAGATATTAACCGTATCAGCCCCACAGCAGCTCCTGCCCCATAGATCTGACCCACATCTGCACCACAGCAGCTCCTGACCCATAGATCTGACCCACATCAACCCCACAGAAGCTCCTGCCCCATAGATCTGAACCACATCTGCCCCACAGCAGATTTTACCCCACAGATCTGACCCACATCAGCCCCCAGGAGATCTTGCCCCATAGATCTGACCCACATCTGCACCACAGCGGCTCTTACCCCATAGAACTGACCCACATCTGCCCCACAGCAGCTCCTGACCCATAGATCTGACCCACATCAACCCCACAGAAGCTCCTGCCCCATAGATCTGAACCACATCTGCCCCACAGCAGATTTTACCCCACAGATCTGACCCACATCAGCCCCCAGGAGATCTTGCCCCATTGATCTGACCCACATCTGCACCACAGCGGCTCTTGCCCCATAGAACTGACCCACTTCTGCCCCACAGCAGCTCTTGACCCATAGATCTGACCCACATCAACCCCACAGAAGCTCCTGCCCCATAGATCTGAACCACATCTGCCCCACAGCAGATTTTACCCCACAGATCTGACCCACATCAGCCCCCAGGAGATCTTGCCCCATAGATCTGACCCACATCTGCCCCACAGCAGCTCCTGACCCATAGATCTGACCCACATCAACCCCACAGAAGCTCCTGCCCCATAGATCTGAACCACATCTGCCCCACAGCAGATTTTACCCCACAGATCTGACCCACATCAGCCCCCAGGAGATCCTGCCCCATAGCTCTGACCCACATCTGCCCCACACCATCTCCTGCCCCATAGATCTAACTCACATGTGCCCCACAGCAGCTCCTGCTCCATAGATCTGACCCACAGCAGCTCCTGCCCTATAGATCTGATTCAAATCTGCCCCACAGCAGCTCCTGCCCCATAGATCTGACCCACATGTGCCCCAGAGCAGCTCTGCCTCATTGATTTGACCCACATCAGCCCCACAGGAGATCCTGCCCCATAGAACTGACCCACATCAGCCCCACTGCAGCTCCTGCCCTATAGATCTGACCAACATCAGCCCCACATCAGCTCCTGCCCCATAGATCTGACCCTCATCAGCCCCATAGCATCTCCCGCTCCATAGATCTTAACCGTATCAGCCCCACAGCAGCTCCTGCCCCATAGATCTGACCCACATCTGCACCACAGCAGCTCTTGCCCCATAGAACTGACCCACATCTGCCCCACAGCAGCTCCTGACCCATAGATCTGACCCACATCAACCCCACAGAAGCTCCTGCCCCATAGATCTGAACCACATCTGCCCCACAGCAGATTTTACCCCACAGATCTGACCCACATCAGCCCCCAGGAGATCTTGCCCCATAGATCTGACCCACATCTGCACCACAGCGGCTCTTGCCCCATAGAACTGACCCACATCTGCCCCACAGCAGCTCCTGACCCATAGATCTGACCCACATCAACCCCACAGAAGCTCCTGCCCCATAGATCTGAACCACATCTGCCCCACAGCAGATTTTACCCCACAGATCTGACCCACATAAGCCCCCAGGAGATCCTGCCCCATAGATCAGACCCACATCTGCCCCACACCATCTCCTGCCCCATAGATCTAACTCACATGTGCCCCACAGCAGCTCCTGCCCATAGATCTGACCCACAGCAGCTCCTGCCCTATAGATCTGATTCAAATCTGCCCCACAGCAGCTCCTGCCCCATAGATCTGACCCACATCTGCACCACAGCAGCTCTTGCCCCATAGAACTGACCCACATCTGCCCCACAGCAGCTCCTGACCCATAGATCTGACCTACATCAACCCCACAGCAGCTCCTGCTCCATAGATCTGACCCACAGCAGCTCCTGCCCTATAGATCTGATTCAAATCTGCCCCACAGCAGCTCCTGCTCCATAGATCTGACCCACATGTGCCCCAGAGCAGCTCTGCCCCATTGATTTGACCCACATCAGCCCCACAGGAGATCCTGCCCCATAGATCTGACCCACATCTGCCCCACACCATCTCCTCCCCCATAGATCTAACTCACATGTGCCCCACAGCAGCTCCTGCCCTATAGATCTGACCCACAGCAGCTTCTGCCCTATAGATCTGATTCAAATCTGCCCCACAGCAGCTCCTGCTCCATAGATCTGACCCACATGTGCCCCAGAGCAGCTCTGCCTCATTGATTTGACCCACATCAGCCCCACAGGAGATCCTGCCCCATAGATCTGACCCACATCAGCCCCACTGCAGCTCCTGCCCTATAGATCTGACCAACATCAGCCCCACATCAGCTCCTGCCCCATAGATCTGACCCTCATCAGCCCCATAGCATCTCCCGCTCCATAGATCTTAACAGTATCAGCCCCACAGCAGCTCCTGCCCCATAGATCTGAACCACATCTGCCCCACAGCAGATTTTACCCCACAGATCTGACCCACATCAGCCCCCAGGAGATCTTGCCCCATAGATCTGATCCACATCTGCACCACAGCGGCTCTTGCCCCATAGAACTGACCCACATCTGCCCCACAGCAGCTCCTGACCCATAGATCTGACCCACATCAACCCCACAGAAGCTCCTGCCCCATAGATCTGAACCACATCTGCCCCACAGCAGATTTTACCCCACAGATCTGACCCACATCAGCCCCCAGGAGATCCTGCCCCATAGATCAGACCCACATCTGCCCCACACCATCTCCTGCCCCATAGATCTAACTCACATGTGCCCCACAGCAGCTCCTGCCCATAGATCTGACCCACAGCAGCTCCTGCCCTATAGATCTGATTCAAATCTGCCCCACAGCAGCTCCTGCCCCATAGATCTGACCCACATCTGCACCACAGCAGCTCTTGCCCCATAGAACTGACCCACATCTGCCCCACAGCAGCTCCTGACCCATAGATCTGACCAACATCAGCCCCACATCAGCTTCTGCCCCATAGATCTGACCCTCATCAGCCCCATAGCATCTCCCGCTCCATAGATCTTAACAGTATCAGCCCCACAGCAGCTCCTGCCCCATAGATCTGACCCACATATGCACCACAGCAGCTCTTGCCCCATAGAACTGACCCACATCTGCCCCACAGCAGCTCCTGACCCATAGATCTGACCCACATCAACCCCACAGAAGCTCCTGCCCCATAGATCTGAACCACATCTGCCCCACAGCAGATTTTACCCCACAGATCTGACCCACATCAGCCCCCAGGAGATCCTGCCCCATAGATCTGACCCACATCTGCCCCACACCATCTCCTGCCCCATAGATCTAACTCACATGTGCCCCACAGCAGCTCCTGCTCCATAGATCTGACCCACAGCAGCTCCTGCCCTATAGATCTGATTCAAATCTGCCCCACAGCAGCTCCTGCTCCATAGATCTGACCCACATGTGCCCCAGAGCAGCTCTGCCCCATTGATTTGACCCACATCAGCCCCACAGGAGATCCTGCCCCATAGATCTGACCCACATCAGCCCCACTGCAGCTCCTGCCCTATAGATCTGACCAACATCAGCCCCACATCAGCTCCTGCCCCATAGATCTGAACCTCATCAGCCACACAGCAGCTCCTGCCCCATAGATCTGACCCACATATCCACCACAGCAGCTCTTGCCCCATAGAACTGACCCACATCTGCCCCACAGCAGCTCCTGACCCATAGATCTGACCCACATCAACCCCACAGAAGCTCCTGCTCCATACATCTGAACCACATCTGCCCCACAGCAGATTTTACCCCACAGATCTGACCCACATCAGCCCCCAGGAGATCCTGCCCCATAGATCTGACCCACATCTGCCCCACAGCAGCTCCTGCCCCATAGATCTGACCCACATCTGCCCCACACCATCTCCTGCCCCATAGATCTAACTCACATGTGCCCCACAGCAGCTCCTGCCCATAGATCTGACCCACAGCAGCTCCTGCCCTATAGATCTGACCCTCATCAGCCCCATAGCAACTCCCGCTCCATAGATCTTAACTGTATCAGCCCCACAGCAGCTCCTGCCCCATAGATCTGACCCACATCTGAACCACAGCAGCTCTTGCCCCATAGATCTGACCCACATCTCCCCCACAGCAGCTCCTGACCCATAGATCTGACCCACATCTGCACCACAGCGGCTCTTGCCCCATAGAACTGACCCACATCAGCCCCCAGGAGATCCTGCCCCATAGATCTGACCCACATCAACCCCACAGAAACTCCTGCCCCATAGATCTGAACCACATCTGCCCCACAGCAGATTTTACCCCACAGATCTGACCCACATCAGCCCCCAGGAGAGTCTGCCCCATAGATCTGACCCAGATCTGCACCACAGCAGCTCTTGCCCCATAGAACTGACCCACATCTGCCCCACAGCAGCTCCTGACCCATAGATCTGACCCACATCAACCCCACAGCAGCTCCTGCTCCATAGATCTGACCCACAGCAGCTCCTGCCCTATAGATCTGATTCAAATCTGCCCCACAGCAGCTCCTGCTCCATAGATCTGACCCACATGTGCCCCAGAGCAGCTCTGCCTCATTGATTTGACCCACATCAGCCCCACAGGAGATCCTGCCCCATAGAACTGACCCACATCAGCCCCACTGCAGCTCCTGCCCTATAGATCTGACCAACATCAGCCCCACATCAGCTCCTGCCCCATAGATCTGACCCTCATCAGCCCCATAGCATCTCCCGCTCCATAGATCTTAACTGTATCAGCCCCACAGCAGCTCCTGCCCCATAGATCTGACCCACATCTGCACCACAGCAGCTCTTGCCCCATAGAACTGACCCACATCTGCCCCACAGCAGCTCCTGACCCATAGATCTGACCCACATCTGCACCACAGCGGCTCTTGCCCCATAGAACTGACCCACATCTGCCCCACAGCAGCTCCTGACCCATAGATCTGACCCACATCAACCCCACAGAAGCTCCTGCCCCATAGATCTGAACCACATCTGCCCCACAGCAGATTTTACCCCACAGATCTGACCCACATCAGCCCCCAGGAGATCCTGCCCCATAGATCTGACCCACATCTGCCCCACAGCAGCTCCTGACCCATAGATCTGACCCACATCAACCCCACAGAAGCTCATGCCCCATAGATCTGAACCACATCTGCCCCACAGCAGATTTTACCCCACAGATCTGACCCACATCAGCCCCCAGGAGATCCTGCCCCATAGATCTGACCCACATCTGCCCCACACCATCTCCTGCCCCATAGATCTAACTCACATGTGCCCCACAGCAGCTCCTGCCCATAGATCTGACCCACAGCAGCTCCTGCCCTATAGATCTGATTCAAATCTGCCCCACAGCAGCTCCTGCTCCATAGATCTGACCCACATGTGCCCCAGAGCAGCTCTGCCCCATTGATTTGACCCACATCAGCCCCACAGGAGATCCTGCCCCATAGAACTGACCCACATCAGCCCCACTGCAGCTCCTGCCCTATAGATCTGACCAACATCAGCCCCACATCAGCTCCTGCCCCATAGATCTGACCCTCATCAGCCCCATAGCATCTCCCGCTCCATAGATCTTAACCGTATCAGCCCCACAGCAGCTCCTGCCCCATAGATCTGACCCACATCTGCACCACAGCAGCTCTTGCCCCATAGAACTGACCCACATCTGCCCCACAGCAGCACCTGACCCATAGATCTGACCCACATCAACCCCACAGAAGCTCCTGCCCCATAGATCTGAACCACATCTTCCCCACAGCAGATTTTACCCCACAGATCTGACCCACATCAGCCCCCAGGAGATCCTGCCCCATAGATCTGACCCACATCTGCACCTCAGCGGCTCTTGCCCCATAGAACTGACCCACATCTGCCCCACAGCAGCTCCTGACCCATAGATCTGACCCACATCTGCACCACAGCGGCTCTTGCCCCATAGAACTGACCCACATCTGCCCCACAGCAGCTCCTGACCCATAGATCTGACCCACATCAACCCCACAGAAGCTCCTGCCCCATAGTTCTGAACCACATCTGCCCCACAGCAGATTTTACCCCACAGATCTGACCCACATCAGCCCCCAGGAGATCCTGCCCCATAGATCTGACCCACATCTGCCCCACACCATCTCCTGCCCCATAGATCTAACTCACATGTGCCCCACAGCAGCTCCTGCCCATAGATCTGACCCACAGCAGCTCCTGCCCTATAGATCTGATTCAAATCTGCCCCACAGCAGCTCCTGCTCCATAGATCTGACCCACATGTGCCCCAGAGCAGCTCTGCCTCATTGATTTGACCCACATCAGCCCCACAGGAGATCCTGCCCCATAGAACTGACCCACATCAGCCCCACTGCAGCTCCTGCCCTATAGATCTGACCAACATCAGCCCCACATCAGCTCCTGCCCCATAGATCTGACCCTCATCAGCCCCATAGCATCTCCCGCTCCATAGATCTTAACCGTATCAGCCCCACAGCAGCTCCTGCCCCATAGATCTGACCCACATCTGCACCACAGCAGCTCTTGCCCCATAGAACTGACCCACATCTGCCCCACAGCAGCTCCTGACCCATAGATCTGACCCACATCAACGCCACAGAAGCTCCTGCCCCATAGATCTGAACCACATCTTCCCCACAGCAGATTTTACCCCACAGATCTGACCCACATCAGCCCCCAGGAGATCCTGCCCCATAGATCTGACACACATCTGCACCTCAGCGGCTCTTGCCCCATAGAACTGACCCACATCTGCCCCACAGCAGCTCCTGACCCATAGATCTGACCCACATCAACCCCACAGAAGCTTTTGCCCTATAGATCTGAACCACATCTGCCCCACAGCAGATTTTACCCCACAGATCTGACCCACATCAGCCCCCAGGAGATCCTGCCCCATAGATCTTACCCACATCTGCCACACAGCAGCTCCTGACCCATAGATCTGACCCACATCAACCCCACAGAAGCTCCTGCCCCATAGATCTGAACCACATCTGCCCCACAGCAGATTTTACCCCACAGATCTGACCCACATCAGCCCCCAGGAGATCCTGCCCCATAGATCTGACCCACATCTGCCCCACACCATCTCCTGCCCCATAGATCTAACTCACATGTGCCCCACAGCAGCTCCTGCCCATAGATCTGACCCACAGCAGCTCCTGCCCTATAGATCTGATTCAAATCTGCCCCACAGCAGCTCCTGCCCCATAGATCTGACCCACATGTGCCCCAGAGCAGCTCTGCCCCATTGATTTGACCCACATCAGCCCCACAGGAGATCCTGCCCCATAGAACTGACCCACATCAGCCCCACTGCAGCTCCTGCCCTATAGATCTGACCAACATCAGCCCCACATCAGCTCCTGCCCCATAGATCTGACCCTCATCAGCCCCATAGCATCTCCCGCTCCATAGATCTTAACCGTATCAGCCCCACAGCAGCTCCTGCCCCATAGATCTGACCCACATCTGCACCACAGCAGCTCTTGCCCCATAGAACTGACCCACATCTGCCCCACAGCAGCTCCTGACCCATAGATCTGACCCACATCAACCCCACAGCAGCTCCTGCTCCGTAGATCTGACCCACAGCAGCTCCTGCCCTATAGATCTGATTCAAATCTGCCCCACAGCAGCTCCTGCTCCATAGATCTGACCCACATGTGCCCCAGAGCAGCTCTGCCTCATTGATCTGACCCACATCAGCCCCACAGGAGATCCTGCCCCATAGAACTGACCCACATCAGCCCCACTGCAGCTCCTGCCCTATAGATCTGACCAACATCAGCCCCACATCAGCTCCTGCCCCATAGATCTGACCCTCATCGCCTATAGAATCTCCCGCTCCATAGATCTTAACCGTATCAGCCCCACAGCAGCTCCTGCCCCATAGATCTGACCCACATCTGCACCACAGCAGCTCTTGCCCCATAGAACTGACCCACATCTGCCCCACAGCAGCTCCTGACCCATAGATCTGACCCACATCAACCCCACAGAAGCTCCTGCCCCATAGATCTGAACCACATCTGCCCCACAGCAGATTTTACCCCACAGATCTGACCCACATCAGCCCCCAGGAGATCCTGCCCCATAGATCTGACCCACATCTGCCCCACACCATCTCCTGCCCCATAGATCTAACTCACATGTGCCCCACAGCAGCTCCTGCTCCATAGATCTGACCCACAGCAGCTCCTGCCCTATAGATCTCATTCAAATCTGCCCCACAGCAGCTCCTGCTCCATAGATCTGACCCACATGTGCCCCAGAGCAGCTCTGCCCCATTGATTTGACCCACATCAGCCCCACAGGAGATCCTGCCCTATAGATCTGACCCACATCAGCCCCACTGCAGCTCCTGCCCTATAGATCTGACCAACATCAGCCCCACATCAGCTCCTGCCCCATAGATCTGAACCTCATCAGCCACACAGCAGCTCCTGCCCCATAGATCTGACCCACATATGCACCACAGCAGTTCTTGCCCCATAGAACTGACCCACATCTGCGCCACAGCAGCTCCTGACCCATAGATCTGACCCACATCAACCCCACAGAAGCTCCTGCCCCATAGATCTGAACCACATCTGCCCCACAGCAGATTTTACCCCACAGATCTGACCCACATCAGCCCCCAGGAGATCCTGCCCCATAGATCTGACCCACATCTGCCCCACAGCAGCTCCTGCCCCATAGATCTGACCCACATCTGCCCCACACCATCTCCTGCCCCATAGATCTAACTCACATGTGCCCCACAGCAGCTCCTGCCCATAGATCTGACCCACAGCAGCTCCTGCCCTATAGACCTGACCCTCATCAGCCCCATAGCAACTCCCGCTCCATAGATCTTAACCGTATCAGCCCCACAGCAGCTCCTGCCCCATAGATCTGACCCACATCTGAACCACAGCAGCTCTTGCCCCATAGATCTGACCCACATCTCCCCCACAGCAGCTCCTGACCCATAGATCTGACCCACATCTGCACCACAGCGGCTCTTGCCCCATAGAACTGACCCACATCTGCCCCACAGCAGCTCCTGACCCATAGATCTGACCCACATCAACCCCACAGAAGCTCCTGCTCCATACATCTGAACCACATCTGCCCCACAGCAGATTTTACCCCACAGATCTGACCCACATCAGCCCCCAGGAGATCCTGCCCCATAGATCTGACCCACATCTGCCCCACAGCAGCTCCTGCCCCATAGATCTGACCCACATCTGCCCCACACCATCTCCTGCCCCATAGATCTAACTCACATGTGCCCCACAGCAGCTCCTGCCCATAGATCTGACCCACAGCAGCTCCTGCCCTATAGATCTGACCCTCATCAGCCCCATAGCAACTCCCGCTCCATAGATCTTAACTGTATCAGCCCCACAGCAGCTCCTGCCCCATAGATCTGACCCACATCTGAACCACAGCAGCTCTTGCCCCATAGATCTGACCCACATCTCCCCCACAGCAGCTCCTGACCCATAGATCTGACCCACATCTGCACCACAGCGGCTCTTGCCCCATAGAACTGACCCACATCAGCCCCCAGGAGATCCTGCCCCATAGATCTGACCCACATCAACCCCACAGAAACTCCTGCCCCATAGATCTGAACCACATCTGCCCCACAGCAGATTTTACCCCACAGATCTGACCCACATCAGCCCCCAGGAGATCCTGCCCCATAGATCTGACCCAGATCTGCACCACAGCAGCTCTTGCCCCATAGAACTGACCCACATCTGCCCCACAGCAGCTCCTGACCCATAGATCTGACCCACATCAACCCCACAGCAGCTCCTGCTCCATAGATCTGACCCACAGCAGCTCCTGCCCTATAGATCTGATTCAAATCTGCCCCACAGCAGCTCCTGCTCCATAGATCTGACCCACATGTGCCCCAGAGCAGCTCTGCCTCATTGATTTGACCCACATCAGCCCCACAGGAGATCCTGCCCCATAGAACTGACCCACATCAGCCCCACTGCAGCTCCTGCCCTATAGATCTGACCAACATCAGCCCCACATCAGCTCCTGCCCCATAGATCTGACCCTCATCAGCCCCATAGCATCTCCCGCTCCATAGATCTTAACTGTATCAGCCCCACAGCAGCTCTTGCCCCATAGATCTGACCCACATCTGCACCACAGCAGCTCTTGCCCCATAGAACTGACCCACATCTGCCCCACAGCAGCTCCTGACCCATAGATCTGACCCACATCTGCACCACAGCGGCTCTTGCCCCATAGAACTGACCCACATCTGCCCCACAGCAGCTCCTGACCCATAGATCTGACCCACATCAACCCCACAGAAGCTCCTGCCCCATAGATCTGAACCACATCTGCCCCACAGCGGATTTTACCCCACAGATCTGACCCACATCAGCCCCCAGGAGATCCTGCCCCATAGATCTGACCCACATCTGCCCCACAGCAGCTCCTGACCCATAGATCTGACCCACATCAACCCCACAGAAGCTCATGCCCCATAGATCTGAACCACATCTGCCCCACAGCAGATTTTACCCCACAGATCTGACCCACTTCAGCCCCCAGGAGATCCTGCCCCATAGATCTGACCCACATCTGCCCCACACCATCTCCTGCCCCATAGATCTAACTCACATGTGCCCCACAGCAGCTCCTGCCCATAGATCTGACCCACAGCAGCTCCTGCCCTATAGATCTGATTCAAATCTGCCCCACAGCAGCTCCTGCTCCATAGATCTGACCCACATGTGCCCCAGAGCAGCTCTGCCCCATTGATTTGACCCACATCAGCCCCACAGGAGATCCTGCCCCATAGAACTGACCCACATCAGCCCCACTGCAGCTCCTGCCCTATAGATCTGACCAACATCAGCCCCACATCAGCTCCTGCCCCATAGATCTGACCCTCATCAGCCCCATAGCATCTCCCGCTCCATAGATCTTAACCGTATCAGCCCCACAGCAGCTCCTGCCCCATAGATCTGACCCACATCTGCACCACAGCAGCTCTTGCCCCATAGAACTGACCCACATCTGCCCCACAGCAGCTCCTGACCCATAGATCTGACCCACATCAACCCCACAGAAGCTCCTGCCCCATAGATCTGAACCACATCTTCCCCACAGCAGATTTTACCCCACAGATCTGACCCACATCAGCCCCCAGGAGATCCTGCCCCATAGATCTGACCCACATCTGCACCTCAGCGGCTCTTGCCCCATAGAACTGACCCACATCTGCCCCACAGCAGCTCCTGACCCATAGATCTGACCCACATCTGCACCACAGCGGCTCTTGCCCCATAGAACTGACCCACATCTGCCCCACAGCAGCTCCTGACCCATAGATCTGACCCACATCAACCCCACAGAAGCTCCTGCCCCATAGATCTGAACCACATCTGCCCCACAGCAGATTTTACCCCACAGATCTGACCCACATCAGCCCCCAGGAGATCCTGCCCCATAGATCTGACCCACATCTGCCCCACACCATCTCCTGCCCCATAGATCTAACTCACATCTGCCCCACAGCAGCTCCTGCCCATAGATCTGACCCACAGCAGCTCCTGCCCTATAGATCTGATTCAAATCTGCCCCACAGCAGCTCCTGCTCCATAGATCTGACCCACATGTGCCCCAGAGCAGCTCTGCCTCATTGATTTGACCCACATCAGCCCCACAGGAGATCCTGCCCCATAGAACTGACCCACATCAGCCCCACTGCAGCTCCTGCCCTATAGATCTGACCAACATCAGCCCCACATCAGCTCCTGCCCCATAGATCTGACCCTCATCAGCCCCATAGCATCTCCCGCTCCATAGATCTTAACCGTATCAGCCCCACAGCAGCTCCTGCCCCATAGATCTGACCCACATCTGCACCACAGCAGCTCTTGCCCCATAGAACTGACCCACATCTGCCCCACAGCAGCTCCTGACCCATAGATCTGACCCACATCAACCCCACAGAAGCTCCTGCCCCATAGATCTGAACCACATCTTCCCCACAGCAGATTTTACCCCACAGATCTGACCCACATCAGCCCCCAGGAGATCCTGCCCCATAGATCTGACCCACATCTGCACCTCAGCGGCTCTTGCCCCATAGAACTGACCCACATCTGCCCCACAGCAGCTCCTGACCCATAGATCTGACCCACATCAACCCCACAGAAGCTTTTGCCCTATAGATCTGAACCACATCTGCCCCACAGCAGATTTTACCCCACAGATCTGACCCACATCAGCCCCCAGGAGATCCTGCCCCATAGATCTTACCCACATCTGCCACACAGCAGCTCCTGACCCATAGATCTGACCCACATCAACCCCACAGAAGCTCCTGCCCCATAGATCTGAACCACATCTGCCCCACAGCAGATTTTACCCCACAGATCTGACCCACATCAGCCCCCAGGAGATCCTGCCCCATAGATCTGACCCACATCTGCCCCACACCATCTCCTGCCCCATAGATCTAACTCACATGTGCCCCACAGCAGCTCCTGCCCATAGATCTGACCCACAGCAGCTCCTGCCCTATAGATCTGATTCAAATCTGCCCCACAGCAGCTCCTGCCCCATAGATCTGACCCACATGTGCCCCAGAGCAGCTCTGCCCCATTGATTTGACCCACATCAGCCCCACAGGAGATCCTGCCCCATAGAACTGACCCACATCAGCCCCACTGCAGCTCCTGCCCTATAGATCTGACCAACATCAGCCCCACATCAGCTCCTGCCCCATAGATCTGACCCTCATCAGCCCCATAGCATCTCCCGCTCCATAGATCTTAACCGTATCAGCCCCACAGCAGCTCCTGCCCCATAGATCTGACCCACATCTGCACCACAGCAGCTCTTGCCCCATAGAACTGACCCACATCTGCCCCACAGCAGCTCCTGACCCATAGATCTGACCCACATCAACCCCACAGCAGCTCCTGCTCCATAGATCTGACCCACAGCAGCTCCTGCCCTATAGATCTGATTCAAATCTGCCCCACAGCAGCTCCTGCTCCATAGATCTGACCCACATGTGCCCCAGAGCAGCTCTGCCTCATTGATCTGACCCACATCAGCCCCACAGGAGATCCTGCCCCATAGAACTGACCCACATCAGCCCCACTGCAGCTCCTGCCCTATAGATCTGACCAACATCAGCCCCACATCAGCTCCTGCCCCATAGATCTGACCCTCATCGCCTATAGCATCTCCCGCTCCATAGATCTTAACCGTATCAGCCCCACAGCAGCTCCTGCCCCATAGATCTGACCCACATCTGCACCACAGCAGCTCTTGCCCCATAGAACTGACCCACATCTGCCCCACAGCAGCTCCTGACCCATAGATCTGACCCACATCAACCCCACAGAAGCTCCTGCCCCATAGATCTGAACCACATCTGCCCCACAGCAGATTTTACCCCACAGATCTGACCCACATCAGCCCCCAGGAGATCCTGCCCCATAGATCTGACCCACATCTGCCCCACACCATCTCCTGCCCCATAGATCTAACTCACATGTGCCCCACAGCAGCTCCTGCTCCATAGATCTGACCCACAGCAGCTCCTGCCCTATAGATCTCATTCAAATCTGCCCCACAGCAGCTCCTGCTCCATAGATCTGACCCACATGTGCCCCAGAGCAGCTCTGCCCCATTGATTTGACCCACATCAGCCCCACAGGAGATCCTGCCCTATAGATCTGACCCACATCAGCCCCACTGCAGCTCCTGCCCTATAGATCTGACCAACATCAGCCCCACATCAGCTCCTGCCCCATAGATCTGAACCTCATCAGCCACACAGCAGCTCCTGCCCCATAGATCTGACCCACATATGCACCACAGCAGCTCTTGCCCCATAGAACTGACCCACATCTGCGCCACAGCAGCTCCTGACCCATAGATCTGACCCACATCAACCCCACAGAAGCTCCTGCCCCATAGATCTGAACCACATCTGCCCCACAGCAGATTTTACCCCACAGATCTGACCCACATCAGCCCCCAGGAGATCCTGCCCCATAGATCTGACCCACATCTGCCCCACAGCAGCTCCTGCCCCATAGATCTGACCCACATCTGCCCCACACCATCTCCTGCCCCATAGATCTAACTCACATGTGCCCCACAGCAGCTCCTGCCCATAGATCTGACCCACAGCAGCTCCTGCCCTATAGACCTGACCCTCATCAGCCCCATAGCAACTCCCGCTCCATAGATCTTAACCGTATCAGCCCCACAGCAGCTCCTGCCCCATAGATCTGACCCACATCTGAACCACAGCAGCTCTTGCCCCATAGATCTGACCCACATCTCCCCCACAGCAGCTCCTGACCCATAGATCTGACCCACATCTGCACCACAGCGGCTCTTGCCCCATAGAACTGACCCACATCTGCCCCACAGCAGCTCCTGACCCATAGATCTGACCCACATCAACCCCACAGAAACTCCTGCCCCATAGATCTGAACCACATCTGCCCCACAGCAGATTTTACCCCACAGATCTGACCCACATCAGCCCCCAGGAGATCCTGCCCCATAGATCTGACCCACATCTGCACCACAGCAGCTCTTGCCCCATAGAACTGACCCACATCTGCCCCACAGCAGCTCCTGACCCATAGATCTGACCCACATCAACCCCACAGCAGCTCCTGCTCCATAGATCTGACCCACAGCAGCTCCTGCCCTATAGATCTGATTCAAATCTGCCCCACAGCAGCTCCTGCTCCATAGATCTGACCCACATGTGCCCCAGAGCAGCTCTGCCTCATTGATTTGACCCACATCAGCCCCACAGGAGATCCTGCCCCATAGAACTGACCCACATCAGCCCCACTGCAGCTCCTGCCCTATAGATCTGACCAACATCAGCCCCACATCAGCTCCTGCCCCATAGATCTGACCCTCATCAGCCCCATAGCATCTCCCGCTCCATAGATCTTAACTGTATCAGCCCCACAGCAGCTCCTGCCCCATAGATCTGACCCACATCTGCACCACAGCAGCTCTTGCCCCATAGAAATGACCCACATCTGCCCCACAGCAGCTCCTGACCCATAGATCTGACCCACATCAACCCCACAGAAGCTCCTGCCCCATAGATCTGAACCACATCTGCCCCACAGCAGATTTTACCCCACAGATCTGACCCACATCAGCCCCCAGGAGATCTTGCCCCATAGATCTGACCCACATCTTCACCACAGCGGCTCTTGCCCCATAGAACTGACCCACATCTGCCCCACAGCAGCTCCTGACCCATAGATCTGACCCACATCAACCCCACAGAAGCTCCTGCCCCATAGATCTGAACCACATCTGCCCAAAGCAGATTTTACCCCACAGATCTGACCCACATCAGCCCCCAGGAGATCCTGCCCCATAGATCTGACCCACATCTGCCCCACACCATCTCCTGCCCCATAGATCTAACTCACATGTGCCCCACAGCAGCTCCTGCCCATAGATCTGACCCACAGCAGCTCCTGCCCTATAGATCTGATTCAAATCTGCCCCACAGCAGCTCCTGCCCCATAGATCTGACCCACATGTGCCCCAGAGCAGCTCTGCCCCATTGATTTGACCCACATCAGCCCCACAGGAGATCCTGCCCCATAGATCTGACCCACATCAGCCCCACTGCAGCTCCTGCCCTATAGATCTGACCAACATCAGCCCCACATCAGCTCCTGCCCCATAGATCTGACCCTCATCAGCCCCATAGCATCTCCCGCTCCATAGATCTTAACCGTATCAGCCCCACAGCAGCTCCTGCCCCATAGATCTGACCCACATCTGCACCACAGCAGCTCTTGCCCCATAGAACTGACCCACATCAGCCCCACAGCAGCTCCTGACCCATAGATCTGACCCACATCTGCACCACAGCGGCTCTTGCCCCATAGAACTGACCCACATCTGCCCCACAGCAGCTCCTGACCCATAGATCTGACCCACATCAACCCCACAGAAGCTCCTGCCCCATAGATCTGAACCACATCTGCCCCACAGCAGATTTTACCCCACAGATCTGACCCACATCAGCCCCCAGGAGATCCTGCCCCATAGATCTGACCCACATCTGCCCCACACCATCTCCTGCCCCATAGATCTAACTCACATGTGCCCCACAGCAGCTCCTGCTCCATAGATCTGACCCACAGCAGCTCCTGCCCTATAGATCTCATTCAAATCTGCCCCACAGCAGCTCCTGCTCCATAGATCTGTCCCACATGTGCCCCAGAGCAGCTCTGCCTCATTGATTTGACCCACATCAGCCCCACAGGAGATCCTGCCCCATAGAACTGGCCCACATCAGCCCCACTGCAGCTCCTGCCCTATAGATCTGACCAACATCAGCCCCACATCAGCTCCTGCCCCATAGATCTGACCCTCATCAGCCCCATAGCATCTCCCGCTCCATAGATCTTAACCGTATCAGCCCCACAGCAGCTCCTGCCCCATAGATCTGACCCACATCTGCACCACAGCAGCTCTTGCCCCATAGAACTGACCCACATCTGCCCCACAGCAGCTCCTGACCCATAGATCTGACCCACATCAACCCCACAGAAGCTCCTGCCCCATAGATCTGAACCACATCTGCCCCACAGCAGATTTTACCCCACAGATCTGACCCACATCAGCCCCCAGGAGATCCTGCCCCATAGATCTGACCCACATCTGCCCCACACCATCTCCTGCCCCATAGATCTAACTCACATGTGCCCCACAGCAGCTCCTGCCCATAGATCTGACCCACAGCAGCTCCTGCCCTATAGATCTGATTCAAATCTGCCCCACAGCAGCTCCTGCTCCATAGATCTGACCCACATGTGCCCCAGAGCAGCTCTGCCTCATTGATTTGACCCACATCAGCCCCACAGGAGATCCTGCCCCATAGAACTGACCCACATCAGCCCCACTGCAGCTCCTGCCCTATAGATCTGACCAACATCAGCCCCACATCAGCTCCTGCCCCATAGATCTGACCCTCATCAGCCCCATAGCATCTCCCGCTCCATAGATCTTAACCGTATCAGCCCCACAGCAGCTCCTGCCCCATAGATCTGACCCACATCTGCACCACAGCAGCTCTTGCCCCATAGAACTGACCCACATCTGCCCCACAGCAGCTCCTGACCCATAGATCTGACCCACATCAACCCCACAGAAGCTCCTGCCCTATAGATCTGAACCACATCTGCCCCACAGCAGATTTTACCCCACAGATCTGACCCACATCAGCCCCCAGGAGATCCTGCCCCATAGATCTTACCCACATCTGCCCCACAGCAGCTCCTGACCCATAGATCTGACCCACATCAACCCCACAGAAGCTCCTGCCCCATAGATCTGAACCACATCTGCCCCACAGCAGATTTTACCCCACAGATCTGACCCACATCAGCCCCCAGGAGATCCTGCCCCATAGATCTGACCCACATCTGCCCCACACCATCTCCTGCCCCATAGATCTAACTCACATGTGCCCCACAGCAGCTCCTGCCCATAGATCTGACCCACAGCAGCTCCTGCCCTATAGATCTGATTCAAATCTGCCCCACAAAAGCTCCTGCCCCATAGATCTGACCCACATGTGCCCCAGAGCAGCTCTGCCCCATTGATTTGACCCACATCAGCCCCACAGGAGATCCTGCCCCATAGAACTGACCCACATCAGCCCCACTGCAGCTCCTGCCCTATAGATCTGACCAACATCAGCCCCACATCAGCTCCTGCCCCATAGATCTGAACCTCATCAGCCCCATAGCATCTCCCGCTCCATAGATCTTAACCGTATCAGCCCCACAGCAGCTCCTGCCCCATAGATCTGACCCACATCAACCCCACAGCAGCTCCTGCTCCATAGATCTGACCCACAGCAGCTCCTGCCCTATAGATCTGATTCAAATCTGCCCCACAGCAGCTCCTGCTCCATAGATCTGACCCACATGTGCCCCAGAGCAGCTCTGCCTCATTGATCTGACCCACATCAGCCCCACAGGAGATCCTGCCCCATAGAACTGACCCACATCAGCCCCACTGCAGCTCCTGCCCTATAGATCTGACCAACATCAGCCCCAAATCAGCTCCTGCCCCATAGATCTGACCCTCATCGCCTATAGCATCTCCCGCTCCATAGATCTTAACCGTATCAGCCCCACAGCAGCTCCTGCCCCATAGATCTGACCCACATCTGCACCACAGCAGCTCTTGCCCCATAGAACTGACCCACATCTGCCCCACAGCAGCTCCTGACCCATAGATCTGACCCACATCAACCCCACAGAAGCTCCTGCCCCATAGATCTGAACCACATCTGCCCCACAGCAGATTTTGCCCCACAGATCTGACCCACATCAGCCCCCAGGAGATCCTGCCCCATAGATCTGACCCACATCTGCCCCACACCATCTCCTGCCCCATAGATCTAACTCACATGTGCCCCACAGCAGCTCCTGCCCATAGATCTGACCCACAGCAGCTTCTGCCCTATAGATCTGATTCAAATCTGCCCCACAGCAGCTCCTGCTCCATAGATCTGACCCACATGTGCCCCAGAGCAGCTCTGCCCCATTGATTTGACCCACATCAGCCCCACAGGAGATCCTGCCCCATAGATCTGACCCACATCAGCCCCACTGCAGCTCCTTCCCTATAGATCTGACCAACATCAGCCCCACATCAGCTCCTGCCCCATAGATCTAACTCACATGTGCCCCACAGCAGCTCCTGCCCATAGATCTGACCCACAGCAGCTCCTGCCCTATAGATCTGACCCTCATCAGCCCCATAGCAACTCCCGCTCCATAGATCTTAACCGTATCAGCCCCACAGCAGCTCCTGCCCCATAGATCTGACCCACATCTGAACTCAGCAGCTCTTGCCCCATAGATCTGACCCACATCTGCACCACAACGGCTCTTGCCCCATAGAACTGACCCACATCTGCCCCACAGCAGCTCCTGACCCATAGATCTGACCCACATCAACCCCACAGAAGCTCCTGCCCCATAGATCTGAACCACATCTGCCCCACAGCAGATTTTACCCCACAGATCTGACCCACATCAGCCCCCAGGAGATCCTGCCCCATAGATCTGACCCACATCTGCACCACAGCAGCTCTTGCCCCATAGATCTGACCCACATCTGCCCCACAGCAGCTCCTGACCCATAGATCTGACCCACATCAACCCCACAGCAGCTCCTGCTCCATAGATCTGACCCACAGCAGCTCCTGCCCTATAGATCTGATTCAAATCTGCCCCACAGCAGCTCCTGCTCCATAGATCTGACCCACATGTGCCCCAGAGCAGCTCTGCCTCATTGATTTGACCCACATCAGCCCCACAGGAGATCCTGCCCCATAGAACTGACCCACATCAGCCCCACTGCAGCTCCTGCCCTATAGATCTGACCAACATCAGCCCCACATCAGCTCCTGCCCCATAGATCTGACCCTCATCAGCCCCATAGCATCTCCCGCTCCATAGATCTTAACTGTATCAGCCCCACAGCAGCTCCTGCCCCATAGATCTGACCCACATCTGCACCACAGCAGCTCTTGCCCCATAGAACTGACCCACATCTGCCCCACAGCAGCTCCTGACCCATAGATCTGACCCACATCAACCCCACAGAAGCTCCTGCCCCATAGATCTGAACCACATCTGCCCAAAGCAGATTTTACCCCACAGATCTGACCCACATCAGCCCCCAGGAGATCCTGCCCCATAGATCTGACCCACATCTGCCCCACACCATCTCCTGCCCCATAGATCTAACTCACATGTGCCCCACAGCAGCTCCTGACCCATAGATCTGACCCACATCAACCCCACAGAAGCTCCTGCCCCATAGATCTGAACCACATCTGCCCCACAGCAGATTTTACCCCACAGATCTGACCCACATCAGCCCCCAGGAGATCTTGCCCCATAGATCTGACCCACATCTGAAACACAGCGGCTCTTGCCCCATAGAACTTACCCACATCTGCCCCACAGCAGCTCCTGACCCATAGATCTGACCCACATCAACCCCACAGAAGCTCCTGCCCCATAGATCTGAACCACATCTGCCCCACAGCAGATTTTACCCCACAGATCTGACCCACATCAGCCCCCAGGAGATCCTGCCCCATAGATCTGACCCACATCTGCCCCACACCATCTCCTGCCCCATAGATCTAACTCACATGTGCCCCACAGCAACTCCTGCCCTATAGATCTGACCCACAGCAGCTTCTGCCCTATAGATCTGATTCAAATCTGCCCCACAGCAGCTCCTGCCCCATAGATCTGACCCACATGTGCCCCAGAGCAGCTCTGCCCCATTGATTTGACCCACATCAGCCCCACAGGAGATCCTGCCCCATAGATCTGACCCACATCAGCCCCACTGCAGCTCCTGCCCTATAGATCTGACCAACATCAGCCCCACATCAGCTCCTGCCCCATAGATCTGACCCTCATCAGCCCCATAGCATCTCCCGCTCCATAGATCTTAACCGTATCAGCCCCACAGCAGCTCCTGCCCCATAGATCTGACCCACATCTGCACCACAGCAGCTCTTGCCCCATAGAACTGACCCACATCTGACCCACAGCAGCTCTTGACCCATAGATCTGACCCACATCAACACCACAGCAGCTCCTGCTCCATAGATCTGACCCACAGCAGCTCCTGCCCTATAGATCTGATTCAAATCTGCCCCACAGCCCCTCCTGCTCCATAGATCTGACCCACATGTGCCCCAGAGCAGCTCTGCCTCATTGATTTGACCCACATCAGCCCCACAGGAGATCCTGCCCCATAGAACTGACCCACATCAGCCCCACTGCAGCTCCTGCCCTATAGATCTGACCCACATCTGCACCACAGCAGCTCTTGCCCCATAGAACTGACCCACATCTGCCCCACAGCAGCTCCTGACCCATAGATCTGACCAACATCAACCCCACAGAAGCTCCTGCCCCATAGATCTGAACCACATCTGCCCCACAGCAGATTTTACCCCACAGATCTGACCCACATCAGCCCCCAGGAGATCCTGCCCCATAGATCTGACCCACATCTGCACCTCAGCGGCTCTTGCCCCATAAACTGACCCACATCTGCCCCACAGCAGCTCCTGACCCATAGATCTGACCCACATCAACCCCACAGAAGCTCCTGCCCTATAGATCTGAACCACATCTGCCCCACAGCAGATTTTACCCCACAGATCTGACCCACATCAGCCCCCAGGAGATCTTGCCCCATAGATCTGACCCACATCTGCCCAACAGCAGCTCCTGTCTCATAGATCTGACCCACATCTGCACCACAGCAGCTCTTGCCCCATAGAACTGACCCGCATCTGCCCCACAGCAGCTCCTGACCCATAGATCTGACCCACATCAACCCCACAGCAGCTCCTGCTCCATAGATCTGACCCACAGCAGCTCCTGCCCTATAGATCTGATTCAAATCTGCCCCACAGCAGCTCCTGCTCCATAGATCTGACCCACATGTTCCCCAGAGCAGCTCTGCCTCATTGATTTGACCCACATCAGCCCCACAGGAGATCCTGCCCCATAGATCTGACCCACATCAGCCCCACAGGAGATCCTTCCCCATAGATCTTAACCGTATCAGCCCCACAGCAGCTCCTGCCCCATAGATCTGACCCACATCTGCACCACAGCAGCTCTTGCCCCATAGAACTGACCCACATCTGCCCCACAGCAGCTCCTGACCCATAGATCTGACCCACATCAACCCCACAGAAGCTCCTGCCCCATAGATCTGAACCACATCTGCCCCACAGCAGATTTTACCCCACAGATCTGACCCACATCAGCCCCCAGGAGATCCTGCCCCATAGATCTGACCCACATCTGCCCCACACCATCTCCTGCCCCATAGATCTAACTCACATGTGCCCCACAGCAGCTCCTGCCCTATTGATCTGACCCACAGCAGCTTCTGCCCTATAGATCTGATTCAAATCTGCCCCACAGCAGCTCCTGCTCCATAGATCTGACCCACATGTGCCCCAGAGCAGCTCTGCCCCATTGATTTGACCCACATCAGCCCCACAGGAGATCCTGCCCCATAGATCTGACCCACATCAGCCCCACTGCAGCTCCTGCCCTATAGATCTGACCAACATCAGCCCCACATCAGCTCCTGCCCTATAGATCTGAACCTCATCAGCCCCATAGCATCTCCCGCTCCATAGATCTTAACCGTATCAGCCCCACAGCAGCTCCTGCCCCATAGATCTGACCCACATCTGCCCCACAGCAGCTCTTGCCCCATAGAACTGACCCACATCTGCCCCACAGCAGCTCCTGACCCATAGATCTGACCCACATCAACCCCACAGCAGCTCCTGCTCCATAGATCTGACCCACAGCAGCTCCTGCCCTATAGATCTGACCCACATCTGCACCACAGCGGCTCATGGCCCATAGAACTGACCCACATCTGCCCCACAGCAGCTCCTGACCCATAGATCGGACCCACATCAACCCCACAGAAGCTCCTGCCCCATAGATCTGAACCACATCTGCCCCACAGCAGATTTTACCCCACAGATCTGACCCACATCAGCCCCCAGGAGTTCCTGCCCCATAGATCTGACCCACATCTGCCCCACACCATCTCCTGCCCCATAGATCTAACTCACATGTGCCCCACAGCAGCTCCTGCTCCATAGATCTGACCCACAGCAGCTCCTGCCCTATAGATCTCATTCAAATCTGCCCCACAGCAGCTCCTTCTCCATAGATCTGACCCACATCTGCACCACAGCAGCTCTTGCCCCATAGATCTGACCCACATCTGCCCCACAGCAGCTCCTGACCCATAGATCTGACCCACATCAACCCCACAGCAGCTCCTGCCCCATAGATCTGAACCACATCTGCCCCACAGCAGATTTTACCCCACAGATCTGACCCACATCAGCCCCCAGGAGATCCTGCCCCATAGATCTGACCCACATCTGCCCCACACCATCTCCTGCCCCATAGATCTAACTCACATGTGCCCCACAGCAGCTCCTGCCCTTAGATCTGACCCACAGCAGCTCCTGCCCTATAGATCTGATTCAAATCTGCCCCACAGCAGCTCCTGCCCCATAGATCTGACCCACATCAGCCCCAGAGCAGCTCTGCCCCATTGATTTGACCCACATCAGCCCCACAGGAGATCCTGCCCCATAGATCTGACCCACATCAGCCCCACTGCAGCTCCTGCCCTATAGATCTGACCAACATCAGCCCCACAGCAGCTCCTGCCCCATAGATCTGACCCACATGTGCCCCAGAGCAGCTCTGCCCCATTGATTTGACCCACATCAGCCCCACAGGAGATCCTGCCCCATAGAACTGACCCACATCAGCCCCACTGCAGCTCCTGCCCTATAGATCTGACCCTCATCTGCACCACAGCGGCTCTTGCCCCATAGAACTGACCCACATCTGCCCCACAGCAGCTCCTGACCCATAGATCTGACCCAACTCAACCCCACAGAAGCTCCTGCCCCATAGATCTGAACCACATCTGCCCCACAGCAGATTTTACCCCACAGATCTGACCCACATCAGCCCCCAGGAGATCCTGCCCCATAGATCTGACCCACATCTGCCCCACAGCAGCTCCTGACCCATAGATCTGACCCACATCAACCCCACAGAAGCTCCTGCCCCATAGATCTGAACCACATCTGCCCCACAGCAGATTTTACCCCACAGATCTGACCCACATCAGCCCCCAGGAGATCCTGCCCCATAGATCTGACCCACATCTGCCCCACACCATCTCCTGCCCCATAGATCTAACTCACATGTGCCCCACAGCAGCTCCTGCTCCATAGATCTGACCCACAGCAGCTTCTGCCCTATAGATCTGACCAACATCAGCCCTACATCAGCTCCTGCCCCATAGATCTGACCCTCATCAGCCCCATAGCATCTCCCGCTCCATAGATCTTAACCGTATCAGCCCCACAGCAGCTCCTGCCCCATAGATCTGACCCACATCTGCACCACAGCAGCTCTTGCCCCATAGAACTGACCCACATCTGCCCCACAGCAGCTCCTGACCCATAGATCTGACCCACATCAACCCCACAGAAGCTCCTGCCCCATAGATCTGAACCACATCTGCCCCACAGCAGATTTTACCCCACAGATCTGACCCACATCAGCCCCCAGGAGATCTTGCCCCATAGATCTGTCCCACATCTGCACCACAGCGGCTCTTGCCCCATAGAACTGACCCACATCTGCCCCACAGCAGCTCCTGCCCCATAGATCTGACCCACATCAACCCCACAGAAGCTCCTGCCCCATAGATCTGAACCACAGCTGCCCCACAGCAGATTTTACCCCACAGATCTGACCCACATCAGCCTCCAGGAGATCCTGCCCCATAGATCTGACCCACATCTGCCCCACAGAAGCTCCTGCCCCATAGATCTGAACCACATCTGCCCCACAGCAGATTTTACCCTACAGATCTGACCCACATCAGCCCCCAGGAGATCCTGCCCCATAGATCTGACCCACATCTGCCCCACACCATCTCCTGCCCCATAGATCTAACTCACATGTGCCCCACAGCAGCTCCTGCCCATAGATCTGACCCACAGCAGCTCCTGCCCTATAGATCTGATTCAAATCTGCCCCACAGCAGCTCCTGCCCCATAGATCTGACCCACATGTGCCCCAGAGCAGCTCTGCCCCATTGATTTGACCCACATCAGCCCCACAGGAGATCCTGCCCCATAGATCTGACCCACATCAGCCCCACTGCAGCTCCTGCCCTATAGATCTGACCAACATCAGCCCCACATCAGCTCCTGCCCCATAGATCTGACCCTCATCAGCCCCATAGCATCTCCCGCTCCATAGATCTTAACCGTATCAGCCCCACAGCAGCTCCTGCCCCATAGATCTGACCCACATCTGCACCACAGCAGCTCTTGCCCCATAGAACTGACCCACATCTGCCCCACAGCAGCTCCTGACCCATAGATCTGACCCACATCAACCCCACAGCAGCTCCTGCTCCATAGATCTGACCCACAGCTGCTCCTGCCCTATAGATCTGATTCAAATCTGCCCCACAGCAGCTCCTGCTCCATAGATCTGACCCACATGTGCCCCAGAGCAGCTCTGCCTCATTGATTTGACCCACATCAGCCCCACAGGAGATCCTGCCCCATAGAACTGACCCACATCTGCCCCACAGCAGCTCCTGACCCATAGATCTGACCCACATCAACCCCACAGAAGCTCCTGCCCCATAGATCTGAACCACATCTGCCCCACAGCAGATTTTACCCCACAGATCCAACCCACATCAGCCCCCAGGAGATCTTGCCCCATAGATCTGACCCACGTCTGCACCACAGCGGCTCTTGCCCCATAGAACTGACCCACATCTGCCCCACAGCAGCTCCTGACCCATAGATCTGACCCACATCAACCCCACAGAAGCTCCTGCCCCATAGATCTGAACCACATCTGCCCCACAGCAGATTTTACCCCACAGATCTGACCCACATCAGCCCCCAGGAGATCTTGCCCCATAGATCTGACCCACATCTGCACCACAGCGGCTCTTGCCCCATAGAACTGACCCACATCTGCCCCACAGCAGCTCCTGACCCATAGATCTGACCCACAGCAGCTCCTGCCCTATAGATCTGACCAACATCAGCCCCACATCAGCTCCTGACCCATAGATCTGACCCACATCAACCCCACAGAAGCTCCTGCCCCATAGATCTGAACCACATCTGCCCCACAGCAGATTTTACCCCACAGATATGACCCACATCAGCCCCCAGGAGATCCTGCCCCATAGATCTGACCCTCATCTGCCCCACAGCAGCTCCTGACCCATAGATCTGACTCACATCAACCCCACAGCAGCTCCTGCTCCATAGATCTGACCCACAGCAGCTCCTGCCCTATAGATCTGATTCAAATCTGCCCAACAGCAGCTCCTTCTCCATAGATCTGACCCACATGTGCCCCAGAGCAGCTCTGCCTCATTGATTTGACCCACATCAGCCCCACAGGAAATCCTGCCCCATAGAACTGACCCACATCAGCCCCACTGCAGCTCCTGCCCTATAGATCTGACCAACATCAGCCCCACATCAGCTCCTGCCCCATAGATCTGACCCTCATCAGCCCCATAGCATCTCCCGCTCCATAGATCTTAACCGTATCAGCCCCACAGCAGCTCCTGCCCCATAGATCTGACCCACATCTGCACCACAGCAGCTCTTGCCCCATAGAACTGACCCACATCTGCCCCACAGCAGCTCCTGACCCATAGATCTGACCCACATCAACCCCACAGCAGCTCCTGCTCCATAGATCTGACCCACAGCAGCTCCTGCCCTATAGATCTCATTCAAATCTGCCCCACAGCAGCTCCTGCTCCATAGATCTGACCCACATGTGCCCCAGAGCAGCTCTGCCCCATTGATTTGACCCACATCAGCCCCACAGGAGATCCTGCCCCATAGATCTGACCCACATCAGCCCCACTGCAGCTCCTGCCCTATAGATCTGACCAACATCAGCCCCACATCAGCTCCTGCCCCATAGATCTGACCCTCATCAGCCCCATAGCATCTCCCGCTCCATAGATCTTAACCGTATCAGCCCCACAGCAGCTCCTGCCCCATAGATCTGACCCACATCTGCACCACAGCAGCTCTTGCCCCATAGAACTGACCCACATCTGCCCCACAGCAGCTCCTGACCCATAGATCTGACCCACATCAACCCCACAGAAGCTCCTGCCCCATAGATCTGAACCACATCTGCCCCACAGCAGATTTTACCCCACAGATCTGACCCACATCAGCCCCCAGGAGATCCTGCCCCATAGATCTGACCCACATCTGCCCCACACCATCTCCTGCCCCATAGGTCTAACTCACATGTGCCCCACAGCATCTCCTGCCCATAGATCTGACCCACAGCAGCTCCTGCCCTATAGATCTGATTCAAATCTGCCCCACAGCAGCTCCTGCTCCATAGATCTGACCCACATGTGCCCCAGAGCAGCTCTGCCCCATTGATTTGACCCACATCAGCCCCACAGGAGATCCTGCCCCATAGATCTGACCCACATCAGCCCCACTGCAGCTCCTGCCCTATAGATCTGACCAACATCAGCCCCACAGCAGCTCCTGCCCCATAGATCTGACCCTCATCAGCCCCATAGCATCTCCCGCTCCATAGATCTTAACCGTATCAGCCCCACAGCAGCTCCTGCCCCATAGATCTGACCCACATCTGCACCACAGCAGCTCTTGCCCCATAGAACTGACCCACATCTGCCCCACAGCAGCTCCTGACCCATAGATCTGACCCACATCAACCCCACAGAAGCTCCTGCCCCATAGATCTGAAATACATCTGCCCCACAGCAGATTTTACCCCACAGATCTGACCCACATCAGCCCCCAGGAGATCTTGCCCCATAGATCTGACCCACATCTGCACCACAGCGGCTCTTGCCCCATAGAACTGACCCACATCTGCCCCACAGCAGCTCCTGACCCATAGATCTGACCCACATCAACCCCACAGCAGCTCCTGCCCCATAGATCTGAACCACATCTGCCCCACAGCAGATTTTACCCCACAGATCTGACCCACATCAGCCCCCATGAGATCCTGCCCCATAGATCTTACCCACATCTGCCCCACAGCAGCTCCTGACCCATAGATCTGACCCACATCAACCCCACAGAAGCTCCAGCCCCATAGATCTGAACCACATCTGCCCCACAGCAGATTTTACCCCACAGATCTGACCCACATCAGCCCCCAAGAGATCCTGCCCCATAGATCTGACCCACATCTGCCCCACACCATCTCCTGCCCCATAGATCTAACTCACATGTGCCCCACAGCAGCTCCTGCCCATAGATCTGACCCACAGCAGCTTCTGCCCTATAGATCTGATTCAAATCTCCCCCACAGCAGCTCCTGCTCCATAGATCTGACCCACATGTGCCCAAGAGCAGCTCTGCCCCATTGATTTGACCCACATCAGCCCCACAGGAGATCCTGCCCCATAGATCTGACCCACATCAGCCCCACTGCAGCTCCTGCCCTATAGATCTGACCAACATCAGCCCCACATCAGCTCCTGCCCCATAGATCTGAACCTCATCAGCCCCATAGCATCTCCCGCTCCATAGATCTTAACCGTATCAGCCCCACAGCAGCTCCTGCCCCATAGATCTGACCCACATCTGCACCACAGCAGCTCTTGCCCCATAGAACTGACCCACATCTGCCCCACAGCAGCTCCTGACCCATAGATCTGACCCACATCAACCCCACAGAAGCTCCTGCCCCATAGATCTGAACCACATCTGCCCCACAGCAGATTTTACCCTACAGATCTGACCCACATCAGCCCCCAGGAGATCCTGCCCCATAGATCTGACCCACATCTGCCCCACAGCAGCTCCTGACCCATAGATCTGACCCACATCAACCCCACAGAAGCTCCTGCCCCATAGATCTGAACCACATCTGCCCCACAGCAGATTTTACCCCACAGATCTGACCCACCTCAGCCCCCAGGAGATCCTGCCCTATAGATCTGACCCACATCTGCCCCACACCATCTCCTGCCCCATAGATCTAACTCACATGTGCCCCACAGCAGCTCCTGCCCATAGATCTGACCCACAGCAGCTCCTGCCCTATAGATCTGATTCAAATCTGCCCCACAGCAGCTCCTGCCCCATAGATCTGACCCACATGTGCCCCAGAGCAGCTCTGCCCCATTGATTTGACCCACATCAGCCCCACAGGAGATCCTGCCCCATAGATCTGACCCACATCAGCCCCACTGCAGCTCCTGCCCTATAGATCTGACCAACATCAGCCCCACATCAGCTCCTGCCCCATAGATCTGACCCTCATCAGCCCCATAGCATCTCCCGCTCCATAGATCTTAACCGTATCAGCCCCACAGCAGCTCCTGCCCCATAGATCTGACCCACATCTGCACCACAGCAGCTCTTGCCCCATAGAACTGACCCACATCAGCCCCACAGCAGCTCCTGACCCATAGATCTGACCCACATCTGCACCACAGCGGCTCTTGCCCCATAGAACTGACCCACATCTGCCCCACAGCAGCTCCTGACCCATAGATCTGACCCACATCAACCCCACAGAAGCTCCTGCCCCATAGATCTGAACCACATCTGCCCCACAGCAGATTTTACCCCACAGATCTGACCCACATCAGCCCCCAGGAGATCCTGCCCCATAGATCTGACCCACATCTGCCCCACACCATCTCCTGCCCCATAGATCTAACTCACATGTGCCCCACAGCAGCTCCTGCTCCATAGATCTGACCCACAGCAGCTCCTGCCCTATAGATCTCATTCAAATCTGCCCCACAGCAGCTCCTGCTCCATAGATCTGTCCCACATGTGCCCCAGAGCAGCTCTGCCTCATTGATTTGACCCACATCAGCCCCACAGGAGATCCTGCCCCATAGAACTGGCCCACATCAGCCCCACTGCAGCTCCTGCCCTATAGATCTGACCAACATCAGCCCCACATCAGCTCCTGCCCCATAGATCTGACCCTCATCAGCCCCATAGCATCTCCCGCTCCATAGATCTTAACCGTATCAGCCCCACAGCAGCTCCTGCCCCATAGATCTGACCCACATCTGCACCACAGCAGCTCTTGCCCCATAGAACTGACCCACATCTGCCCCACAGCAGCTCCTGACCCATAGATCTGACCCACATCAACCCCACAGAAGCTCCTGCCCCATAGATCTGAACCACATCTGCCCCACAGCAGATTTTACCCCACAGATCTGACCCACATCAGCCCCCAGGAGATCCTGCCCCATAGATCTGACCCACATCTGCCCCACACCATCTCCTGCCCCATAGATCTAACTCACATGTGCCCCACAGCAGCTCCTGCCCATAGATCTGACCCACAGCAGCTCCTGCCCTATAGATCTGATTCAAATCTGCCCCACAGCAGCTCCTGCTCCATAGATCTGACCCACATGTGCCCCAGAGCAGCTCTGCCTCATTGATTTGACCCACATCAGCCCCACAGGAGATCCTGCCCCATAGAACTGACCCACATCAGCCCCACTGCAGCTCCTGCCCTATAGATCTGACCAACATCAGCCCCACATCAGCTCCTGCCCCATAGATCTGACCCTCATCAGCCCCATAGCATCTCCCGCTCCATAGATCTTAACCGTATCAGCCCCACAGCAGCTCCTGCCCCATAGATCTGACCCACATCTGCACCACAGCAGCTCTTGCCCCATAGAACTGACCCACATCTGCCCCACAGCAGCTCCTGACCCATAGATCTGACCCACATCAACCCCACAGAAGCTCCTGCCCTATAGATCTGAACCACATCTGCCCCACAGCAGATTTTACCCCACAGATCTGACCCACATCAGCCCCCAGGAGATCCTGCCCCATAGATCTTACCCACATCTGCCCCACAGCAGCTCCTGACCCATAGATCTGACCCACATCAACCCCACAGAAGCTCCTGCCCCATAGATCTGAACCACATCTGCCCCACAGCAGATTTTACCCCACAGATCTGACCCACATCAGCCCCCAGGAGATCCTGCCCCATAGATCTGACCCACATCTGCCCCACACCATCTCCTGCCCCATAGATCTAACTCACATGTGCCCCACAGCAGCTCCTGCCCATAGATCTGACCCACAGCAGCTCCTGCCCTATAGATCTGATTCAAATCTGCCCCACAAAAGCTCCTGCCCCATAGATCTGACCCACATGTGCCCCAGAGCAGCTCTGCCCCATTGATTTGACCCACATCAGCCCCACAGGAGATCCTGCCCCATAGAACTGACCCACATCAGCCCCACTGCAGCTCCTGCCCTATAGATCTGACCAACATCAGCCCCACATCAGCTCCTGCCCCATAGATCTGAACCTCATCAGCCCCATAGCATCTCCCGCTCCATAGATCTTAACCGTATCAGCCCCACAGCAGCTCCTGCCCCATAGATCTGACCCACATCAACCCCACAGCAGCTCCTGCTCCATAGATCTGACCCACAGCAGCTCCTGCCCTATAGATCTGATTCAAATCTGCCCCACAGCAGCTCCTGCTCCATAGATCTGACCCACATGTGCCCCAGAGCAGCTCTGCCTCATTGATCTGACCCACATCAGCCCCACAGGAGATCCTGCCCCATAGAACTGACCCACATCAGCCCCACTGCAGCTCCTGCCCTATAGATCTGACCAACATCAGCCCCAAATCAGCTCCTGCCCCATAGATCTGACCCTCATCGCCTATAGCATCTCCCGCTCCATAGATCTTAACCGTATCAGCCCCACAGCAGCTCCTGCCCCATAGATCTGACCCACATCTGCACCACAGCAGCTCTTGCCCCATAGAACTGACCCACATCTGCCCCACAGCAGCTCCTGACCCATAGATCTGACCCACATCAACCCCACAGAAGCTCCTGCCCCATAGATCTGAACCACATCTGCCCCACAGCAGATTTTGCCCCACAGATCTGACCCACATCAGCCCCCAGGAGATCCTGCCCCATAGATCTGACCCACATCTGCCCCACACCATCTCCTGCCCCATAGATCTAACTCACATGTGCCCCACAGCAGCTCCTGCCCATAGATCTGACCCACAGCAGCTTCTGCCCTATAGATCTGATTCAAATCTGCCCCACAGCAGCTCCTGCTCCATAGATCTGACCCACATGTGCCCCAGAGCAGCTCTGCCCCATTGATTTGACCCACATCAGCCCCACAGGAGATCCTGCCCCATAGATCTGACCCACATCAGCCCCACTGCAGCTCCTTCCCTATAGATCTGACCAACATCAGCCCCACATCAGCTCCTGCCCCATAGATCTAACTCACATGTGCCCCACAGCAGCTCCTGCCCATAGATCTGACCCACAGCAGCTCCTGCCCTATAGATCTGACCCTCATCAGCCCCATAGCAACTCCCGCTCCATAGATCTTAACCGTATCAGCCCCACAGCAGCTCCTGCCCCATAGATCTGACCCACATCTGAACTCAGCAGCTCTTGCCCCATAGATCTGACCCACATCTGCACCACAACGGCTCTTGCCCCATAGAACTGACCCACATCTGCCCCACAGCAGCTCCTGACCCATAGATCTGACCCACATCAACCCCACAGAAGCTCCTGCCCCATAGATCTGAACCACATCTGCCCCACAGCAGATTTTACCCCACAGATCTGACCCACATCAGCCCCCAGGAGATCCTGCCCCATAGATCTGACCCACATCTGCACCACAGCAGCTCTTGCCCCATAGATCTGACCCACATCTGCCCCACAGCAGCTCCTGACCCATAGATCTGACCCACATCAACCCCACAGCAGCTCCTGCTCCATAGATCTGACCCACAGCAGCTCCTGCCCTATAGATCTGATTCAAATCTGCCCCACAGCAGCTCCTGCTCCATAGATCTGACCCACATGTGCCCCAGAGCAGCTCTGCCTCATTGATTTGACCCACATCAGCCCCACAGGAGATCCTGCCCCATAGAACTGACCCACATCAGCCCCACTGCAGCTCCTGCCCTATAGATCTGACCAACATCAGCCCCACATCAGCTCCTGCCCCATAGATCTGACCCTCATCAGCCCCATAGCATCTCCCGCTCCATAGATCTTAACTGTATCAGCCCCACAGCAGCTCCTGCCCCATAGATCTGACCCACATCTGCACCACAGCAGCTCTTGCCCCATAGAACTGACCCACATCTGCCCCACAGCAGCTCCTGACCCATAGATCTGACCCACATCAACCCCACAGAAGCTCCTGCCCCATAGATCTGAACCACATCTGCCCAAAGCAGATTTTACCCCACAGATCTGACCCACATCAGCCCCCAGGAGATCCTGCCCCATAGATCTGACCCACATCTGCCCCACACCATCTCCTGCCCCATAGATCTAACTCACATGTGCCCCACAGCAGCTCCTGACCCATAGATCTGACCCACATCAACCCCACAGAAGCTCCTGCCCCATAGATCTGAACCACATCTGCCCCACAGCAGATTTTACCCCACAGATCTGACCCACATCAGCCCCCAGGAGATCTTGCCCCATAGATCTGACCCACATCTGAAACACAGCGGCTCTTGCCCCATAGAACTTACCCACATCTGCCCCACAGCAGCTCCTGACCCATAGATCTGACCCACATCAACCCCACAGAAGCTCCTGCCCCATAGATCTGAACCACATCTGCCCCACAGCAGATTTTACCCCACAGATCTGACCCACATCAGCCCCCAGGAGATCCTGCCCCATAGATCTGACCCACATCTGCCCCACACCATCTCCTGCCCCATAGATCTAACTCACATGTGCCCCACAGCAACTCCTGCCCTATAGATCTGACCCACAGCAGCTTCTGCCCTATAGATCTGATTCAAATCTGCCCCACAGCAGCTCCTGCCCCATAGATCTGACCCACATGTGCCCCAGAGCAGCTCTGCCCCATTGATTTGACCCACATCAGCCCCACAGGAGATCCTGCCCCATAGATCTGACCCACATCAGCCCCACTGCAGCTCCTGCCCTATAGATCTGACCAACATCAGCCCCACATCAGCTCCTGCCCCATAGATCTGACCCTCATCAGCCCCATAGCATCTCCCGCTCCATAGATCTTAACCGTATCAGCCCCACAGCAGCTCCTGCCCCATAGATCTGACCCACATCTGCACCACAGCAGCTCTTGCCCCATAGAACTGACCCACATCTGACCCACAGCAGCTCTTGACCCATAGATCTGACCCACATCAACACCACAGCAGCTCCTGCTCCATAGATCTGACCCACAGCAGCTCCTGCCCTATAGATCTGATTCAAATCTGCCCCACAGCCCCTCCTGCTCCATAGATCTGACCCACATGTGCCCCAGAGCAGCTCTGCCTCATTGATTTGACCCACATCAGCCCCACAGGAGATCCTGCCCCATAGAACTGACCCACATCAGCCCCACTGCAGCTCCTGCCCTATAGATCTGACCCACATCTGCACCACAGCAGCTCTTGCCCCATAGAACTGACCCACATCTGCCCCACAGCAGCTCCTGACCCATAGATCTGACCAACATCAACCCCACAGAAGCTCCTGCCCCATAGATCTGAACCACATCTGCCCCACAGCAGATTTTACCCCACAGATCTGACCCACATCAGCCCCCAGGAGATCCTGCCCCATAGATCTGACCCACATCTGCACCTCAGCGGCTCTTGCCCCATAAACTGACCCACATCTGCCCCACAGCAGCTCCTGACCCATAGATCTGACCCACATCAACCCCACAGAAGCTCCTGCCCTATAGATCTGAACCACATCTGCCCCACAGCAGATTTTACCCCACAGATCTGACCCACATCAGCCCCCAGGAGATCTTGCCCCATAGATCTGACCCACATCTGCCCAACAGCAGCTCCTGTCTCATAGATCTGACCCACATCTGCACCACAGCAGCTCTTGCCCCATAGAACTGACCCGCATCTGCCCCACAGCAGCTCCTGACCCATAGATCTGACCCACATCAACCCCACAGCAGCTCCTGCTCCATAGATCTGACCCACAGCAGCTCCTGCCCTATAGATCTGATTCAAATCTGCCCCACAGCAGCTCCTGCTCCATAGATCTGACCCACATGTTCCCCAGAGCAGCTCTGCCTCATTGATTTGACCCACATCAGCCCCACAGGAGATCCTGCCCCATAGATCTGACCCACATCAGCCCCACAGGAGATCCTTCCCCATAGATCTTAACCGTATCAGCCCCACAGCAGCTCCTGCCCCATAGATCTGACCCACATCTGCACCACAGCAGCTCTTGCCCCATAGAACTGACCCACATCTGCCCCACAGCAGCTCCTGACCCATAGATCTGACCCACATCAACCCCACAGAAGCTCCTGCCCCATAGATCTGAACCACATCTGCCCCACAGCAGATTTTACCCCACAGATCTGACCCACATCAGCCCCCAGGAGATCCTGCCCCATAGATCTGACCCACATCTGCCCCACACCATCTCCTGCCCCATAGATCTAACTCACATGTGCCCCACAGCAGCTCCTGCCCTATTGATCTGACCCACAGCAGCTTCTGCCCTATAGATCTGATTCAAATCTGCCCCACAGCAGCTCCTGCTCCATAGATCTGACCCACATGTGCCCCAGAGCAGCTCTGCCCCATTGATTTGACCCACATCAGCCCCACAGGAGATCCTGCCCCATAGATCTGACCCACATCAGCCCCACTGCAGCTCCTGCCCTATAGATCTGACCAACATCAGCCCCACATCAGCTCCTGCCCTATAGATCTGAACCTCATCAGCCCCATAGCATCTCCCGCTCCATAGATCTTAACCGTATCAGCCCCACAGCAGCTCCTGCCCCATAGATCTGACCCACATCTGCCCCACAGCAGCTCTTGCCCCATAGAACTGACCCACATCTGCCCCACAGCAGCTCCTGACCCATAGATCTGACCCACATCAACCCCACAGCAGCTCCTGCTCCATAGATCTGACCCACAGCAGCTCCTGCCCTATAGATCTGACCCACATCTGCACCACAGCGGCTCATGGCCCATAGAACTGACCCACATCTGCCCCACAGCAGCTCCTGACCCATAGATCGGACCCACATCAACCCCACAGAAGCTCCTGCCCCATAGATCTGAACCACATCTGCCCCACAGCAGATTTTACCCCACAGATCTGACCCACATCAGCCCCCAGGAGTTCCTGCCCCATAGATCTGACCCACATCTGCCCCACACCATCTCCTGCCCCATAGATCTAACTCACATGTGCCCCACAGCAGCTCCTGCTCCATAGATCTGACCCACAGCAGCTCCTGCCCTATAGATCTCATTCAAATCTGCCCCACAGCAGCTCCTTCTCCATAGATCTGACCCACATCTGCACCACAGCAGCTCTTGCCCCATAGATCTGACCCACATCTGCCCCACAGCAGCTCCTGACCCATAGATCTGACCCACATCAACCCCACAGCAGCTCCTGCCCCATAGATCTGAACCACATCTGCCCCACAGCAGATTTTACCCCACAGATCTGACCCACATCAGCCCCCAGGAGATCCTGCCCCATAGATCTGACCCACATCTGCCCCACACCATCTCCTGCCCCATAGATCTAACTCACATGTGCCCCACAGCAGCTCCTGCCCTTAGATCTGACCCACAGCAGCTCCTGCCCTATAGATCTGATTCAAATCTGCCCCACAGCAGCTCCTGCCCCATAGATCTGACCCACATCAGCCCCAGAGCAGCTCTGCCCCATTGATTTGACCCACATCAGCCCCACAGGAGATCCTGCCCCATAGATCTGACCCACATCAGCCCCACTGCAGCTCCTGCCCTATAGATCTGACCAACATCAGCCCCACAGCAGCTCCTGCCCCATAGATCTGACCCACATGTGCCCCAGAGCAGCTCTGCCCCATTGATTTGACCCACATCAGCCCCACAGGAGATCCTGCCCCATAGAACTGACCCACATCAGCCCCACTGCAGCTCCTGCCCTATAGATCTGACCCTCATCTGCACCACAGCGGCTCTTGCCCCATAGAACTGACCCACATCTGCCCCACAGCAGCTCCTGACCCATAGATCTGACCCAACTCAACCCCACAGAAGCTCCTGCCCCATAGATCTGAACCACATCTGCCCCACAGCAGATTTTACCCCACAGATCTGACCCACATCAGCCCCCAGGAGATCCTGCCCCATAGATCTGACCCACATCTGCCCCACAGCAGCTCCTGACCCATAGATCTGACCCACATCAACCCCACAGAAGCTCCTGCCCCATAGATCTGAACCACATCTGCCCCACAGCAGATTTTACCCCACAGATCTGACCCACATCAGCCCCCAGGAGATCCTGCCCCATAGATCTGACCCACATCTGCCCCACACCATCTCCTGCCCCATAGATCTAACTCACATGTGCCCCACAGCAGCTCCTGCTCCATAGATCTGACCCACAGCAGCTTCTGCCCTATAGATCTGACCAACATCAGCCCTACATCAGCTCCTGCCCCATAGATCTGACCCTCATCAGCCCCATAGCATCTCCCGCTCCATAGATCTTAACCGTATCAGCCCCACAGCAGCTCCTGCCCCATAGATCTGACCCACATCTGCACCACAGCAGCTCTTGCCCCATAGAACTGACCCACATCTGCCCCACAGCAGCTCCTGACCCATAGATCTGACCCACATCAACCCCACAGAAGCTCCTGCCCCATAGATCTGAACCACATCTGCCCCACAGCAGATTTTACCCCACAGATCTGACCCACATCAGCCCCCAGGAGATCTTGCCCCATAGATCTGTCCCACATCTGCACCACAGCGGCTCTTGCCCCATAGAACTGACCCACATCTGCCCCACAGCAGCTCCTGCCCCATAGATCTGACCCACATCAACCCCACAGAAGCTCCTGCCCCATAGATCTGAACCACAGCTGCCCCACAGCAGATTTTACCCCACAGATCTGACCCACATCAGCCTCCAGGAGATCCTGCCCCATAGATCTGACCCACATCTGCCCCACAGAAGCTCCTGCCCCATAGATCTGAACCACATCTGCCCCACAGCAGATTTTACCCTACAGATCTGACCCACATCAGCCCCCAGGAGATCCTGCCCCATAGATCTGACCCACATCTGCCCCACACCATCTCCTGCCCCATAGATCTAACTCACATGTGCCCCACAGCAGCTCCTGCCCATAGATCTGACCCACAGCAGCTCCTGCCCTATAGATCTGATTCAAATCTGCCCCACAGCAGCTCCTGCCCCATAGATCTGACCCACATGTGCCCCAGAGCAGCTCTGCCCCATTGATTTGACCCACATCAGCCCCACAGGAGATCCTGCCCCATAGATCTGACCCACATCAGCCCCACTGCAGCTCCTGCCCTATAGATCTGACCAACATCAGCCCCACATCAGCTCCTGCCCCATAGATCTGACCCTCATCAGCCCCATAGCATCTCCCGCTCCATAGATCTTAACCGTATCAGCCCCACAGCAGCTCCTGCCCCATAGATCTGACCCACATCTGCACCACAGCAGCTCTTGCCCCATAGAACTGACCCACATCTGCCCCACAGCAGCTCCTGACCCATAGATCTGACCCACATCAACCCCACAGCAGCTCCTGCTCCATAGATCTGACCCACAGCTGCTCCTGCCCTATAGATCTGATTCAAATCTGCCCCACAGCAGCTCCTGCTCCATAGATCTGACCCACATGTGCCCCAGAGCAGCTCTGCCTCATTGATTTGACCCACATCAGCCCCACAGGAGATCCTGCCCCATAGAACTGACCCACATCTGCCCCACAGCAGCTCCTGACCCATAGATCTGACCCACATCAACCCCACAGAAGCTCCTGCCCCATAGATCTGAACCACATCTGCCCCACAGCAGATTTTACCCCACAGATCCAACCCACATCAGCCCCCAGGAGATCTTGCCCCATAGATCTGACCCACGTCTGCACCACAGCGGCTCTTGCCCCATAGAACTGACCCACATCTGCCCCACAGCAGCTCCTGACCCATAGATCTGACCCACATCAACCCCACAGAAGCTCCTGCCCCATAGATCTGAACCACATCTGCCCCACAGCAGATTTTACCCCACAGATCTGACCCACATCAGCCCCCAGGAGATCTTGCCCCATAGATCTGACCCACATCTGCACCACAGCGGCTCTTGCCCCATAGAACTGACCCACATCTGCCCCACAGCAGCTCCTGACCCATAGATCTGACCCACAGCAGCTCCTGCCCTATAGATCTGACCAACATCAGCCCCACATCAGCTCCTGACCCATAGATCTGACCCACATCAACCCCACAGAAGCTCCTGCCCCATAGATCTGAACCACATCTGCCCCACAGCAGATTTTACCCCACAGATATGACCCACATCAGCCCCCAGGAGATCCTGCCCCATAGATCTGACCCTCATCTGCCCCACAGCAGCTCCTGACCCATAGATCTGACTCACATCAACCCCACAGCAGCTCCTGCTCCATAGATCTGACCCACAGCAGCTCCTGCCCTATAGATCTGATTCAAATCTGCCCAACAGCAGCTCCTTCTCCATAGATCTGACCCACATGTGCCCCAGAGCAGCTCTGCCTCATTGATTTGACCCACATCAGCCCCACAGGAAATCCTGCCCCATAGAACTGACCCACATCAGCCCCACTGCAGCTCCTGCCCTATAGATCTGACCAACATCAGCCCCACATCAGCTCCTGCCCCATAGATCTGACCCTCATCAGCCCCATAGCATCTCCCGCTCCATAGATCTTAACCGTATCAGCCCCACAGCAGCTCCTGCCCCATAGATCTGACCCACATCTGCACCACAGCAGCTCTTGCCCCATAGAACTGACCCACATCTGCCCCACAGCAGCTCCTGACCCATAGATCTGACCCACATCAACCCCACAGCAGCTCCTGCTCCATAGATCTGACCCACAGCAGCTCCTGCCCTATAGATCTCATTCAAATCTGCCCCACAGCAGCTCCTGCTCCATAGATCTGACCCACATGTGCCCCAGAGCAGCTCTGCCCCATTGATTTGACCCACATCAGCCCCACAGGAGATCCTGCCCCATAGATCTGACCCACATCAGCCCCACTGCAGCTCCTGCCCTATAGATCTGACCAACATCAGCCCCACATCAGCTCCTGCCCCATAGATCTGACCCTCATCAGCCCCATAGCATCTCCCGCTCCATAGATCTTAACCGTATCAGCCCCACAGCAGCTCCTGCCCCATAGATCTGACCCACATCTGCACCACAGCAGCTCTTGCCCCATAGAACTGACCCACATCTGCCCCACAGCAGCTCCTGACCCATAGATCTGACCCACATCAACCCCACAGAAGCTCCTGCCCCATAGATCTGAACCACATCTGCCCCACAGCAGATTTTACCCCACAGATCTGACCCACATCAGCCCCCAGGAGATCCTGCCCCATAGATCTGACCCACATCTGCCCCACACCATCTCCTGCCCCATAGGTCTAACTCACATGTGCCCCACAGCATCTCCTGCCCATAGATCTGACCCACAGCAGCTCCTGCCCTATAGATCTGATTCAAATCTGCCCCACAGCAGCTCCTGCTCCATAGATCTGACCCACATGTGCCCCAGAGCAGCTCTGCCCCATTGATTTGACCCACATCAGCCCCACAGGAGATCCTGCCCCATAGATCTGACCCACATCAGCCCCACTGCAGCTCCTGCCCTATAGATCTGACCAACATCAGCCCCACAGCAGCTCCTGCCCCATAGATCTGACCCTCATCAGCCCCATAGCATCTCCCGCTCCATAGATCTTAACCGTATCAGCCCCACAGCAGCTCCTGCCCCATAGATCTGACCCACATCTGCACCACAGCAGCTCTTGCCCCATAGAACTGACCCACATCTGCCCCACAGCAGCTCCTGACCCATAGATCTGACCCACATCAACCCCACAGAAGCTCCTGCCCCATAGATCTGAAATACATCTGCCCCACAGCAGATTTTACCCCACAGATCTGACCCACATCAGCCCCCAGGAGATCTTGCCCCATAGATCTGACCCACATCTGCACCACAGCGGCTCTTGCCCCATAGAACTGACCCACATCTGCCCCACAGCAGCTCCTGACCCATAGATCTGACCCACATCAACCCCACAGCAGCTCCTGCCCCATAGATCTGAACCACATCTGCCCCACAGCAGATTTTACCCCACAGATCTGACCCACATCAGCCCCCATGAGATCCTGCCCCATAGATCTTACCCACATCTGCCCCACAGCAGCTCCTGACCCATAGATCTGACCCACATCAACCCCACAGAAGCTCCAGCCCCATAGATCTGAACCACATCTGCCCCACAGCAGATTTTACCCCACAGATCTGACCCACATCAGCCCCCAAGAGATCCTGCCCCATAGATCTGACCCACATCTGCCCCACACCATCTCCTGCCCCATAGATCTAACTCACATGTGCCCCACAGCAGCTCCTGCCCATAGATCTGACCCACAGCAGCTTCTGCCCTATAGATCTGATTCAAATCTCCCCCACAGCAGCTCCTGCTCCATAGATCTGACCCACATGTGCCCAAGAGCAGCTCTGCCCCATTGATTTGACCCACATCAGCCCCACAGGAGATCCTGCCCCATAGATCTGACCCACATCAGCCCCACTGCAGCTCCTGCCCTATAGATCTGACCAACATCAGCCCCACATCAGCTCCTGCCCCATAGATCTGAACCTCATCAGCCCCATAGCATCTCCCGCTCCATAGATCTTAACCGTATCAGCCCCACAGCAGCTCCTGCCCCATAGATCTGACCCACATCTGCACCACAGCAGCTCTTGCCCCATAGAACTGACCCACATCTGCCCCACAGCAGCTCCTGACCCATAGATCTGACCCACATCAACCCCACAGAAGCTCCTGCCCCATAGATCTGAACCACATCTGCCCCACAGCAGATTTTACCCTACAGATCTGACCCACATCAGCCCCCAGGAGATCCTGCCCCATAGATCTGACCCACATCTGCCCCACAGCAGCTCCTGACCCATAGATCTGACCCACATCAACCCCACAGAAGCTCCTGCCCCATAGATCTGAACCACATCTGCCCCACAGCAGATTTTACCCCACAGATCTGACCCACCTCAGCCCCCAGGAGATCCTGCCCTATAGATCTGACCCACATCTGCCCCACACCATCTCCTGCCCCATAGATCTAACTCACATGTGCCCCACAGCAGCTCCTGCCCATAGATCTGACCCACAGCAGCTCCTGCCCTATAGATCTGATTCAAATCTGCCCCACAGCAGCTCCTGCCCCATAGATCTGACCCACATGTGCCCCAGAGCAGCTCTGCCCCATTGATTTGACCCACATCAGCCCCACAGGAGATCCTGCCCCATAGATCTGACCCACATCAGCCCCACTGCAGCTCCTGCCCTATAGATCTGACCAACATCAGCCCCACATCAGCTCCTGCCCCATAGATCTGACCCTCATCAGCCCCATAGCATCTCCCGCTCCATAGATCTTAACCGTATCAGCCCCACAGCAGCTCCTGCCCCATAGATCTGACCCACATCTGCACCACAGCAGCTCTTGCCCCATAGAACTGACCCACATCTGCACCACAGCAGCTCTTGCCCCATAGAACTGACCCACATCTGCCCCACAGCAGCTCCTGACCCATAGATCTGACCCACATCAACCCCACAGAAGCTCCTGCCCCATAGATCTGAACCACATCTGCCCCACAGCAGATTTTACCCCACAGATCTGACCCACATCAGCCCCGAGGAGATCTTGTCCCATAGATCTGACCCGCATCTGCACCACAGCGGCTCTTGCCCCATAGATCTGACCCACATCTGCCCCACAGCAGCTCCTGACCCATAGATCTGACCCACATCAACCCCACAGAAGCTCCTGCCCCATAGATCTGAACCACATCTGCCCCACAGCAGATTTTACCCCACAGATCTGACCCACATCAGCCCCCAGGAGATCCTGCCCCATAGATCTGACCCACATCTGCCCCACACCATCTCCTGCCCCATTGATCTGACCCACATGTGCCCCAGAGCAGCTCTGCCTCATTGATTTGACCCACATCAGCCCCACAGGAGATCCTGCCCCATAGAACTGACCCACATCAGCCCCACTGCAGCTCCTGCCCTATAGATCTGACCAACATCAGCCCCACATCAGCTCCAGCCCCATAGATCTGACCCGCATCAGCCCCATAGCATCTCCCGCTCCATAGATCTTAACCGTATCAGCCCCACAGCAGCTCCTGCCCCATAGATCTGACCCACATCTGCACCACAGCAGCTCTTGCCCCATAGAACTGACCCACATCTGCCCCACAGCAGCTCCTGACCCATAGATCTGACCCACATCAACCCCACAGAAGCTCCTGCTTCATAGATCTGAACCACATCTGCCCCACAGCAGATTTTACCCCACAGATCTGACCCACATCAGCCCCCAGGAGATCTTGCCCCATAGATCTGACCCACATCTGCACCACAGCGGCTCTTGCCCCATAGAACTGACCCACATCTGCCCCACAGCAGCTCCTGACCCATAGATCTGACCCACATAAACCCCACAGCAGCTCCTGCCCCATAGATCTGAACCACATCTGCCCCACAGCAGATTTTACCCCACAAATCTGACCCACATCAGCCCCCAGGAGATCCTGCCCCATAGATCTTACCCACATCTGCCCCACAGCAGCTCCTGACCCATAGATCTGACCCACATCAACCCCACAGAAGCTCCAGCCCCATAGATCTGAACCACATCTGCCCCACAGCAGATTTTACCCCACAGATCTGACCCACATCAGCCCCCAAGAGATCCTGCCCCATAGATCTGACCCACATCTGCCCCACACCATCTCCTGCCCCATAGATCTAACTCACATGTGCCCCACAGCAGCTCCTGCCCATAGATCTGACCCACAGCAGCTTCTGCCCTATAGATCTCATTCAAATCTGCCCCACAGCAGCTCCTGCTCCATAGATCTGACCCACATGTGCCCATGAGCAGCTCTGCCCCATTGATTTGACCCACATCAGCCCCACAGGAGATCCTGCCCCATAGATCTGACCCACATCAGCCCCACTGCAGCTCCTGCCCTATAGATCTGACCAACATCAGCCCCACATCAGCTCCTGCCCCATAGATCTGAACCTCATCAGCCCCATAGCATCTCCCGCTCCATAGATCTTAACCGTATCAGCCCCACAGCAGCTCCTGCCCCATAGATCTGACCCACATCTGCACCACAGCAGCTCTTGCCCCATAGAACTGACCCACATCTGCCCCACAGCAGCTCCTGACCCATAGATCTGACCCACATCAACCCCACAGAAGCTCCTGCCCCATAGATCTGAACCACATCTGCCCCACAGCAGATTTTACCCCACAGATCTGACCCACATCAGCCCCCAGGAGATCCTGCCCCATAGATCTGACCCACATCTGCCCCACACCATCTCCTGCCCCATAGATCTGACCCACATCAACCCCACAGAAGCTCCTGCCCCATAGATCTGAACCACATCTGCCCCACAGCAGATTTTACCCCACAGATCTGACCCACATCAGCCCCCAGGAGATCCTGCCCTATAGATCTGACCCACATCTGCCCCACACCATCTCCTGCCCCATAGATCTAACTCACATGTGCCCCACAGCAGCTCCTGCCCATAGATCTGACCCACAGCAGCTCCTGCCCTATAGATCTGATTCAAATCTGCCCCACAGCAGCTCCTGCCCCATAGATCTAACCCACATGTGCCCCAGAGCAGCTCTGCCCCATTGATTTGACCCACATCAGCCCCACAGGAGATCCTGCCCATAGATCTGACCCACATCAGCCCCACTGCAGCTCCTGCCCTATAGATCTGACCAACATCAGCCCCACATCAGCTCCTGCCCCATAGATCTGACCCTCATCAGCCCCATAGCATCTCCCGCTCCATAGATCTTAACCGTATCAGCCCCACAGCAGCTCCTGCCCCATAGATCTGACCCACATCTGCACCACAGCAGCTCTTGCCCCATAGAACTGACCCACATCTGCCCCACAGCAGCTCCTGACCCATAGATCTGACCCACATCAACCCCACAGCAGCTCCTGCTCCATACATCTGACCCACAGCAGCTCCTGCCCTATAGATCTGATTCAAATCTGCCCCACAGCAGCTCCTGCTCCATAGATCTGACCCACATGTGCCCCAGAGCAGCTCTGCCTCATTGATTTGACCCACATCAGCCCCACAGGAGATCCTGCCCCATAGATCTGACCCACATCAGCCCCACTGCAGCTCCTGCCCTATAGATCTGACCAACATCAGCCCCACATCAGCTCCTGCCCCATAGATCTGACCCTCATCAGCCCCATAGCATCTCCCGCTCCATAGATCTTAACCGTATCAGCCCCACAGCAGCTCCTGCCCCATAGATCTGACCCACATCTGCACCTCAGCGGCTCTTGCCCCATAGAACTGACCCACATCTGCCCCACAGCAGGTCCTGACCCATAGATCTGACCCACATCAACCCCACAGAAGCTCCTGCCCTATAGATCTGAACCACATCTGCCCCACAGCAGATTTTACCCCACAGATCTGACCCACATCAGCCCCCAGGAGATCCTGCCCCATAGATCTTACCCACATCTGCCCCACAGCAGCTCCTGACCCATAGATCTGACCCACATCAACCCCACAGAAGCTCCTGCTCCATAGATCTGAACCACATCTGCCCCACAGCAGATTTTACCCCACAGATCTGACCCACATCAGCCCCCAGGAGATCTTGCCCCATAGATCTGACCCACATCTGCACCACAGCGGCTCTTGCCCCATAGAACTGACCCACATCTGCCCCACAGCAGCTCCTGACCCATAGATCTGACCCACATCAACCCCACAGAAGCTCCAGCCCCATAGATCTGAACCACATCTGCCCCACAGCAGATTTTACCCCACAGATCTGACCCACATCAGCCCCCAAGAGATCCTGCCCCATAGATCTGACCCACATCTGCCCCACACCATCTCCTGCCCCATAGATCTAACTCACATGTGACCCACAGCAGCTCCTGCCCTATTGATCTGACCCACAGCAGCTTCTGCCCTATAGATCTGATTCAAATCTGCCCCACAGCAGCTCCTGCTCCATAGATCTGACCCACATGTGCCCAAGAGCAGCTCTGCCCCATTGATTTGACCCACATCAGCCCCACAGGAGATCCTGCCCCATAGATCTGACCCACATCAGCCCCACTGCAGCTCCTGCCCTATAGATCTGACCAACATCAGCCCCACATCAGCTCCTGCCCCATAGATCTGAACCTCATCAGCCCCATAGCATCTCCCGCTCCATAGATCTTAACCGTATCAGCCCCACAGCAGCTCCTGCCCCATAGATCTGACCCACATCTGCACCACAGCAGCTCTTGCCCCATAGAACTGACCCACATCTGCCCCACAGCAGCTCCTGACCCATAGATCTGACCCACATCAACCCCACAGAAGCTCCTGCCCCATAGGTCTGAACCACATCTGCCCCACAGCAGATTTTACCCTACAGATCTGACCCACATCAGCCCCCAGGAGATCCTGCCCCATAGATCTGACCCACATCTGCCCCACAGCAGCTCCTGACCCGTAGATCTGACCCACATCAACCCCACAGAAGCTCCTGCCCCATAGATCTGAACCACATCTGCCCCACAGCAGATTTTACCCCACAGATCTGACCCACCTCAGCCCCCAGGAGATCCTGCCCTATAGATCTGACCCACATCTGCCCCACACCATCTCCTGCCCCATAGATCTAACTCACATGTGCCCCACAGCAGCTCCTGCCCATAGATCTGACCCACAGCAGCTCCTGCCCTATAGATCTGATTCAAATCTGCCCCACAGCAGCTCCTGCCCCATAGATCTGACCCACATGTGCCCCAGAGCAGCTCTGCCCCATTGATTTGACCCACATCCGCCCCACAGGAGATCCTGCCCCATAGATCTGACCCACATCAGCCCCACTGCAGCTCCTGCCCTATAGATCTGACCAACATCAGCCCCACATCAGCTCCTGCCCCATAGATCTGACCCTCATCAGCCCCATAGCATCTCCCGCTCCATAGATCTTAACCGTATCAGCCACACAGCAGCTCCTGCCCCATAGATCTGACCCACATCTGCACCACAGCAGCTCTTGCCCCATAGAACTGACCCACATCTGCCCCACAGCAGCTCCTGACCCATAGATCTGACCCACATCAACCCCACAGAAGCTCCTGCCCCATAGATCTGAACCACATCTGCCCCACAGCAGATTTTACCCCACAGATCTGACCCACATCAGCCCCCAGGAGATCCTGCCCCATAGATCTGACCCACATCTGCCCCACACCATCTCCTGCCCCATAGATCTAACTCACATGTGCCCCACAGCAGCTCCTGCCCATAGATCTGACCCACAGCAGCTCCTGCCCTATAGATCTCATTCAAATCTGCCCCACAGCAGCTCCTGCCCCATAGATCTGACCCACATGTGCCCCAGAGCAGCTCTGCCTCATTGATCTGACCCACATCAGCCCAACAGGAGATCCTGCCCCATAGAACTGACCCATAGCAGCTCCTGCCCTATAGATCTGACCCACATCTGCACCACAGCTGCTCTTGCCCCATAGAACTGACCCACATCTGCCCCGCAGCAGCTCCTGACCCATAGATCTGACCCACATCAGCCCCCAGGAGATCTTGCCCCATAGATCTGACCCACATCTGCACCACAGCGGCTCTTGCCCCATAGAACTTACCCACATCTGCCCCACAGCAGCTCCTGACCCATAGATCTGACCCACATCAACCCCACAGAAGCTCCTGACCCAGAGATCTGAACCACATCTGCCCCACAGCAGATTTTACCCCACAGATCTGACCCACATCAGCCCCCAGGAGATCTTGCCCCATAGATCTGACCCACATCTGCACCACAGCGGCTCTTGCCCCATAGAACTGACCCACATCTGCCCCACAGCAGCTCCTGACCCATAGATCTGACCCACATCAACCCCACAGAAGCTCCTGCCCCATAGATCTGAACCACATCTGCCCCACAGCAGATTTTACCCCACAGATCTGAAACACATCAGCCCCCAGGAGATCCTGCCCCATAGATCTGACCCACATCTGCCCCACAGCAGCTCCTGACCCATAGATCTGACCCACATCAACCCCACAGAAGCTCCTGCCCCATAGATCTGAACCACATCTGCCCCACAGCAGATTTTACCCCACAGATCTGACCCACATCAGCCCCCAGGAGATCCTGCCCCATAGATCTGACCCACATCTGCCCCACACCATCTCCTGCCCCATAGATCTAACTCACATGTGCCCCACATCAGCTCCTGCCCATAGATCTGACCCACAGCAGCTCCTGCCCTATAGATCTGATTCAAATCTGCCCCACAGCAGCTCCTGCCCCATAGATCTGACCCACATGTGCCCCAGAGCAGCTCTGCCCCATTGATTTGACCCACATCAGCCCCACAGGAGATCCTGCCCTATAGATCTGACCCACATCAGCCGCACTGCAGCTCCTGCCCTATAGATCTGACCAACATCAGCCCCACATCAGATCCTGCCCCATAGATCTGACCCTCATCAGCCCCATAGCATCTCCCGCTCCATAGATCTTAACCGTATCAGCCCCACAGCAGCTCCTGCCCCATAGATCTGACCCACATCTGCACCACAGCAGCTCTTGACCCATAGAACTGACCCACATCTGCCCCACAGCAGCTCCTGACCCATAGATCTGACCAACATCAACCCCACAGAACCTCCTGCCCCATAGATCTGAACCACATCTGCCCCACAGCAGATTTTACCCCACAGATCTGACCCACATCAGCCCCCAGGAGATCCTGCCCCATAGATCTAACCCACATCTGCCCCACAGCAGCTCCTGACCCATAGATCTGACACACATCAACCCCACAGAAGCTCCTGCCCCATAGATCTGAACCACATCTGCCCCACAGCAGATTTTACCCCACAGATCTGACCCACATCAGCCCCCAGGAGATCCTGCCCCATAGATCTGACCCACATCTGCCCCACACCATCTCCTGCCCCATAGATCTAACACAAATGTGCCCCACAGCAGCTCCTGCCCATAGATCTGACCCACAGCAGCTCCTGCCCTATAGATCTGATTCAAATCTGCCCCACAGAAGCTCCTGCCCCATAGATCTGACCCACTGTTCCCCAGAGCAGCTCTGCCCCATTGATTTGACCCACATCAGCCCCACAGGAGATCCTGCCCCATAGATCTGACCCACATCAGCCCCACTGCAGCTCCTGCCCTATAGATCTGACCAACATCAGCCCCACATCAGCTCCTGCCCCATAGATCTGACCCTCATCAGCCCCATAGCATCTCCCGCTCCATAGATCTTAACCGTATCAGCCCCACAGCAGCTCCTGCCCCATAGATCTGACCCACATCTGCACCACAGCAGCTCTTGCCCCATAGAACTGACCCACATCTGCCCCACAGCAGCTCCTGACCCATAGATCTGACCCACATCAACCCCACAGAAGCTCCTGCTCCATAGATCTGAACCACATCTGCCCCACAGCAGATTTTACCCCACAGATCTGACCCACATCAGCCCCCAGGAGATCTTGCCCCATAGATCTGACCCACATCTGCACCACAGCGGCTCTTGCCCCATAGAACTGACCCACATCTGCCCCACAGCAGCTCCTGACCCATAGATCTGACCCACATCAACCCCACAGAAGCTCCTGCCCCATAGATCTGAACCACATCTGCCCCACAGCAGATTTTACCCCACAGATCTGACCCACATCAGCCCCCAGGAGGTCCTGCCCCATAGATCTGACCCACATCTGCCCCACAGCAGCTCCTGCCCCATAGATCTGACCCACATCTGCACCACAGCAGCTCTTGCCCCATAGAACTGACCCACATCTGCCCCACAGCAGCTCCTGACCCATAGATCTGACCCACATCAACCCCACAGCAGCTCCTGCCCATAGATCTGACCCACAGCAGCTCCTGCCCTATAGATCTGATTCAAATCTGCCCCACAGCAGCTCCTGCTCCATAGATCTGACCCACATGTGCCCCAGAGCATCTCTGCCCCATTGATTTGACCCACATCAGCCCCACAGGAGATCCTGCCCCATAGATCTGACCCACATCAGCCCCACTGCAGCTCCTGCCCTATAGATCTGACCAACATCAGCCCCACATCAGCTCCTGCCCCATAGATCTGAACCTCATCAGCCCCATAGCATCTCCCGCTCCATAGATCTTAACCGTATCAGCCCCACAGCAGCTCCTGCCCCATAGATCTGACCCACATCTGCACCACAGCAGCTCTTGCCCCATAGAACTGACCCACATCTGCCCCACAGCAGCTCCTGACCCATAGATCTGACCCACATCAACCCCACAGAAGCTCCTGCCCCATAGATCTGAACCACATCTGCCCCACAGCAGATTTTACCCCACAGATCTGACCCACATCAGCCCCCAGGAGATCTTGCCCCATAGATCTGACCCACATCTGCACCACAGCGGCTCTTGCCCCATAGAACTGACCCACATCTGCCCCACAGCAGCTCCTGACCCATAGATCTGACCCACATCAACCCCACAGAAGCTCCTGCCCCATAGATCTGAACCACATCTGCCCCACAGCAGATTTTACTACACAGATCTGACCCACATCAGCCCCCAGGAGATCCTGCCCCATAGATCTGACCCACATCTGCCCCACAGCAGCTCCTGACCCATAGATCTGACCCACATCAACCCCACAGAAGCTTCTGCCCCATAGATCTGACCCACATCTGCCCCACACCATCTCCTTCCCCATAGATCTAACTCACATGTGCCCCACAGCAGCTCCTGCCCATAGATCTGACCCACAGCAGCTCCTGCCCTATAGATCTGATTCAAATCTGCCCCACAGCAGCTCCTGCCCCATAGATCTGACCCACATGTGCCCCAGAGCAGCTCTGCCTCATTGATTTGAACCACATCAGCCCCACAGGAGATCCTGCCCCATAGATCTGACCCACATCAGCCCCACTGCAGCTCCTGACCTATAGATCTGACCAACATCAGCCCCACATCAGCTCCTGCCCCATAGATCTGACCCTCATCAGCCCCATAGCATCTCCCGCTCCATAGATCTTAACCGTATCAGCCCCACAGCAGCTCCTGCCCCATAGATCTGACCCACATCTGCACCACAGCAGCTCTTGCCCCATCGAACTGACCCACATCTGCCCCACAGCAGCTCCTGACCCATAGATCTGACCCACATCAACCCCACAGAAGCTCCTGCCCCATAGATCTGAACCACATCTGCCCCACAGCAGATTTTACCCCACAGATCTGACCCACATCAGCCCCCAGGAGATCCTGCCCCATAGATCTGACCCACATCTGCCCCACACCATCTCCTGCCCCATAGATCTAACTCACATGTGCCCCACAGCAGCTCCTGCCCATAGATCTGACCCACAGCAGCTTCTGCCCTATAGATCTGATTCAAATCTGCCCCACAGCAGCTCCTGCTCCATAGATTTGACCCACATGTGCCCCAGAGCAGCTCTGCCCCATTGATTTGACCCACATCAGCCCCACAGGAGATCCTGCCCCATAGAACTGACCCACATCAGCCCCACTGCAGCTCCTGCCCTATTGTTCTGACCAACATCAGCCCCACATCAGCTCCTGCCCCATAGATCTGACCCTCATCAGCCCCATAGCATCTCCCGCTCCATAGATCTTAACCGTATCAGCCCCACAGCAGCTCCTGCCCCATAGATCTGACCCACATCTGCACCACAGCAGCTCTTGCCCCATAGAACTGACCCACATCTGCCCCACAGCAGCTCCTGACCCATAGATCTGACCCACATCAACCCCACAGAAGCTCCTGCCCCATAGATATGAACCACATCTGCCCCACAGAAGATTTTACCCCACAGATCTGACCCACATCAGCCCCCAGGAGATCCTGCCCCATAGATCTGACCCACATCTGCCCCACACCATCTCCTGCCCCATAGATCTAACTCACATGTGCCCCACAGCAGCTCCTGCCCTATAGATCTGACCCACAGCAGCTTCTGCCCTATAGATCTGATTCAAATCTGCCCCACAGCAGCTCCTCCTCCATTGATCTGACCCACATGTGCCCCAGAGCAGCTCTGCCCCATTGATTTGACCCACATCAGCCCCACAGGAGATCCTGCCCCATAGATCTGACCCACATCAGCCCCACTGCAGCTCCTGCCCTATAGATCTGACCAACATCAGCCCCACATCAGCTCCTGCCCTATAGATCTGACCCTCATCAGCCCCATAGCATCTCCCGCTCCATAGATCTTAACCGTATCAGCCCCACAGCAGCTCCTGCCCCATAGATCTGACCCACATCTGCACCACAGCAGCTCTTGCCCCATAGAACTGACCCACATCTGCACCACAGCAGCTCTTGCCCCATAGAACTGACCCACATCTGCCCCACAGCAGCTCCTGACCCATAGATCTGACCCACATCAACCCCACAGAAGCTCCTGCCCCATAGATCTGAACCACATCTGCCCCACAGCAGATTTTACCCCACAGATCTGACCCACATCAGCCCCGAGGAGATCTTGCCCCATAGATCTGACCCGCATCTGCACCACAGCGGCTCTTGCCCCATAGATCTGACCCACATCTGCCCCACAGCAGCTCCTGACCCATAGATCTGACCCACATCAACCCCACAGAAGCTCCTGCCCCATAGATCTGAACCACATCTGCCCCACAGCAGATTTTACCCCACAGATCTGACCCACATCAGCCCCCAGGAGATCCTGCCCCATAGATCTGACCCACATCTGCCCCACACCATCTCCTGCCCCATTGATCTGACCCACATGTGCCCCAGAGCAGCTCTGCCTCATTGATTTGACCCACATCAGCCCCACAGGAGATCCTGCCCCATAGAACTGACCCACATCAGCCCCACTGCAGCTCCTGCCCTATAGATCTGACCAACATCAGCCCCACATCAGCTCCAGCCCCATAGATCTGACCCGCATCAGCCCCATAGCATCTCCCGCTCCATAGATCTTAACCGTATCAGCCCCACAGCAGCTCCTGCCCCATAGATCTGACCCACATCTGCACCACAGCAGCTCTTGCCCCATAGAACTGACGCACATCTGCACCACAGCAGCTCCTGACCCATAGATCTGACCCACATCAACCCCACAGAAGCTCCTGCCCCATAGATCTGAACCACATCTGCCCCACAGCAGATTTTACCCCACAGATCTGACCCACATCAGCCCCCAGGAGATCTTGCCCCATAGATCTGACCCACATCTGCACCACAGCGGCTCTTGCCCCATAGAACTGACCCACTTCTGCCCCACAGCAGCTCTTGACCCATAGATCTGACCCACATCAACCCCACAGAAGCTCCTGCCCCATAGATCTGAACCACATCTGCCCCACAGCAGATTTTACCCCACAGATCTGACCCACATCAGCCCCCAGGAGATCCTGCCCCATAGATCTGACCCACATCTGCCCCACAGCAGCTCCTGACCCATAGATCTGACCCACATCAACCCCACAGAAGCTCCTGCCCCATAGATCTGAACCACATCTGCCCCACAGCAGATTTTACCCCACAGATCTGACCCACATCAGCCCCCAGGAGATCCTGCCCCATAGATCTGACCCACATCTGCCCCACACCATCTCCTGCCCCATAGATCTAACTCACATGTGCCCCACAGCAGCTCCTGCTCCATAGATCTGACCCACAGCAGCTCCTGCCCTATAGATCTGATTCAAATCTGCCCCACAGCAGCTCCTGCCCCATAGATCTGACCCACATGTGCCCCAGAGCAGCTCTGCCTCATTGATTTGACCCACATCAGCCCCACAGGAGATCCTGCCCCATAGAACTGACCCACATCAGCCCCACTGCAGCTCCTGCCCTATAGATTTGACCAACATCAGCCCCACATCAGCTCCTGCCCCATAGATCTGACCCTCATCAGCCCCATAGCATCTCCCGCTCCATAGATCTTAACAGTATCAGCCCCACAGCAGCTCCTGCCCCATAGATCTGACCCACATCTGCACCACAGCGGCTCTTGCCCCATAGAACTGACCCACATCTGCCCCACAGCAGCTCCTGACCCATAGATCTGACCCACATCAACCCCACAGAAGCTCCTGCCCCATAGATCTGAACCACATCTGCCCCACAGCAGATTTTACCCCACAGATCTGACCCACATCAGCCCCCAGGAGGTCCTGCCCCATAGATCTGACCCACATCTGCCCCACAGCAGCTCCTGCCCCATAGATCTGACCCACATCTGCACCACATCAGCTCTTGCCCCATAGAACTGACCCACATCTGCCCCACAGCAGCTCCTGACCCATAGATCTGACCCACATCAACCCCACAGAAGCTCCTGCCCCATAGATCTGAACCACATATGCCCCACAGCAGATTTTACCCCACAGATCTGACCCACATCAGCCCCCAGGAGATCCTGCCCCATAGATCTGACCCACATCTGCCCCACACCATCTCCTGCCCCATAGATCTAACTCACATGTGCCCCACAGCAGCTCCTGCCCATAGATCTGACCCACAGCAGCTTCTGCCCTATAGATCTGATTCAAATCTGCCCCACAGCAGCTCCTGCTCCATAGATCTGACCCACATGTGCCCCAGAGCAGCTCTGCCCCATTGATTTGACCCACATCAGCCCCACAGGAGATCCTGCCCCATAGATCTGACCCACATCAGCCCCACTGCAGCTCCTGCCCTATAGATCTGACCAACATCAGCCCCACATCAGCTCCTGCCCCATAGATCTGAACCTCATCAGCCCCATAGCATCTCCCGCTCCATAGATCTTAACCGTATCAGCCCCACAGCAGCTCCTGCCCCATAGATCTGACCCACATCTGCACCACAGCAGCTCTTGCCCCATAGAACTGACCCACATCTGCCCCACAGCAGCTCCTGACCCATAGATCTGACCCACATCAACCCCACAGAAGCTCCTGCCCCATAGATATGAACCACATCTGCCCCACAGCAGATTTTACCCCACAGATCTGACCCACATCAGCCCCCAGGAGATCTTGCCCCATAGATCTGACCCACATCTGCACCACAGCGGCTCTTGCCCCATAGAACTGACCCACATCTGCCCCACAGCAGCTCCTGACCCATAGATCTGACCCACATCAACCCCACAGAAGCTCCTGCCCCATAGATCTGAACCACATCTGCCCCACAGCAGATTTTACTACACAGATCTGACCCACATCAGCCCCCAGGAGATCCTGCCCCATAGATCTGACCCACATCTGCCCCACAGCAGCTCCTGACCCATAGATCTGACCCACATCAACCCCACAGAAGCTTCTGCCCCATAGATCTGACCCACATCTGCCCCACACCATCTCCTTCCCCATAGATCTAACTCACATGTGCCCCACAGCAGATCCTGCCCATAGATCTGACCCACAGCAGCTCCTGCCCTATAGATCTGATTCAAATCTGCCCCACAGCAGCTCCTGCCCCATAGATCTGACCCACATGTGCCCCAGAGCAGCTCTGCCTCATTGATTTGAACCACATCAGCCCCACAGGAGATCCTGCCCCATAGATCTGACCCACATCAGCCCCACTGCAGCTCCTGACCTATAGATCTGACCAACATCAGCCCCACATCAGCTCCTGCCCCATAGATCTGACCCTCATCAGCCCCATAGCATCTCCCGCTCCATAGATCTTAACCGTATCAGCCCCACAGCAGCTCCTGCCCCATAGATCTGACCCACATCTGCACCACAGCAGCTCTTGCCCCATCGAACTGACCCACATCTGCCCCACAGCAGCTCCTGACCCATAGATCTGACCCACATCAACCCCACAGAAGCTCCTGCCCCATAGATCTGAACCACATCTGCCCCACAGCAGATTTTACCCCACAGATCTGACCCACATCAGCCCCCAGGAGATCCTGCCCCATAGATCTGACCCACATCTGCCCCACACCATCTCCTGCCCCATAGATCTAACTCACATGTGCCCCACAGCAGCTCCTGCCCATAGATCTGACCCACAGCAGCTTCTGCCCTATAGATCTGATTCAAATCTGCCCCACAGCAGCTCCTGCTCCATAGATTTGACCCACATGTGCCCCAGAGCAGCTCTGCCCCATTGATTTGACCCACATCAGCCCCACAGGAGATCCTGCCCCATAGAACTGACCCACATCAGCCCCACTGCAGCTCCTGCCCTATTGTTCTGACCAACATCAGCCCCACAGCAGCTCCTGCCCCATAGATCTGACCCTCATCAGCCCCATAGCATCTCCCGCTCCATAGATCTTAACCGTATCAGCCCCACAGCAGCTCCTGCCCCATAGATCTGACCCACATCTGCACCACAGCAGCTCTTGCCCCATAGAACTGACCCACATCTGCCCCACAGCAGCTCCTGACCCATAGATCTGACCCACATCAACCCCACAGCAGCTCCTGCTCCATAGATCTGACCCACAGCAGCTCCTGCCCTATAGATCTGATTCAAATCTGCCCCACAGCAGCTCCTGCTCCATAGATCTGACCCACATGTGCCCCAGAGCAGCTCTGCCTCATTGATTTGACCCACATCAGCCTAACAGGAGATCCTGCCCCATAGAACTGACCCACATCAGCCCCACTGCAGCTCCTGCCCTATAGATCTGACCAACATCAGCCCCACATCAGCTCCTGCCCCATAGATCTGACCCTCATCAGCCCCATAGCATCTCCCGCTCCATAGATCTTAACCGTATCAGCCCCACAGCAGCTCCTGCCCCATAGATCTGACCCACATCTGCACCACAGCAGCTCTTGCCCCATAGAACTGACCCACATCTGCCCCACAGCAGCTCCTGACCCATAGATATGACCCACATCAACCCCACAGAAGCTCCTGCCCCATAGATCTGAACCACATCTGCCCCACAGCAGATTTTACCCCACAGATCTGACCCACATCAGCCCCCAGGAGATCCTGCCCCATAGATCTGACCCACATCTGCCCCACAGCATCTCCTGCCCCATAGATCTAACTCACATGTGCCCCACAGCAGCTCCTGCCCATAGATCTGACCCACAGCAGCTCCTGCCCTATAGATCTTATTCAAATCTGCCCCACAGCAGCTCCTGCTCCATAGATCTGACCCACATGTGCCCCAGAGCAGCTCTGCCTCATTGATTTGAACCACATCAGCCCCACAGGAGATCCTGCCCCATAGATCTGACCCACATCAGCCCCACTGCAGCTCCTGCCCTATAGATCTGACCAACATCAGCCCCACATCAGCTCCTGCCCCATAGATCTGACCCTCATCAGCCCCATAGCATCTCCCGCTCCATAGATCTTAACCGTATCAGCCCCACAGCAGCTCCTGCCCCATAGATCTGACCCACATCTGCACCACAGCAGCTCTTGCCCCATAGAACTGACCCACATCTGCCCCACAGCAGCTCCTGACCCATAGATCTGACCCACATCAACCCCACAGAAGCTCCTGCCCCATAGATCTGAACCACATCTGCCCCACAGAAGATTTTACCCCACAGATCTGACCCACATCAGCCCCCAGGAGATCCTGCCCCATAGATCTGACCCACATCTGCCCCACACCATCTCCTGCCCCATAGATCTAACTCACATGTGCCCCACAGCAGCTCCTGCCCTATAGATCTGACCCACAGCAGCTTCTGCCCTATAGATCTGATTCAAATCTGCCCCACAGCAGCTCCTCCTCCATTGATCTGACCCACATGTGCCCCAGAGCAGCTCTGCCCCATTGATTTGACCCACATCAGCCCCACAGGAGATCCTGCCCCATAGATCTGACCCACATCAGCCCCACTGCAGCTCCTGCCCTATAGATCTGACCAACATCAGCCCCACATCAGCTCCTGCCCCATAGATCTGACCCTCATCAGCCCCATAGCATCTCCCGCTCCATAGATCTTAACCGTATCAGCCCCACAGCAGCTCCTGCCCCATAGATCTGACCCACATCTGCACCACAGCAGCTCTTGCCCCATAGAACTGACCCACATCTGCACCACAGCAGCTCTTGCCCCATAGAACTGACCCACATCTGCCCCACAGCAGCTCCTGACCCATAGATCTGACCCACATCAACCCCACAGAAGCTCCTGCCCCATAGATCTGAACCACATCTGCCCCACAGCAGATTTTACCCCACAGATCTGACCCACATCAGCCCCGAGGAGATCTTGCCCCATAGATCTGACCCGCATCTGCACCACAGCGGCTCTTGCCCCATAGATCTGACCCACATCTGCCCCACAGCAGCTCCTGACCCATAGATCTGACCCACATCAACCCCACAGAAGCTCCTGCCCCATAGATCTGAACCACATCTGCCCCACAGCAGATTTTACCCCACAGATCTGACCCACATCAGCCCCCAGGAGATCCTGCCCCATAGATCTGACCCACATCTGCCCCACACCATCTCCTGCCCCATTGATCTGACCCACATGTGCCCCAGAGCAGCTCTGCCTCATTGATTTGACCCACATCAGCCCCACAGGAGATCCTGCCCCATAGAACTGACCCACATCAGCCCCACTGCAGCTCCTGCCCTATAGATCTGACCAACATCAGCCCCACATCAGCTCCAGCCCCATAGATCTGACCCGCATCAGCCCCATAGCATCTCCCGCTCCATAGATCTTAACCGTATCAGCCCCACAGCAGCTCCTGCCCCATAGATCTGACCCACATCTGCACCACAGCAGCTCTTGCCCCATAGAACTGACCCACATCTGCACCACAGCAGCTCCTGACCCATAGATCTGACCCACATCAACCCCACAGAAGCTCCTGCCCCATAGATCTGAACCACATCTGCCCCACAGCAGATTTTACCCCACAGATCTGACCCACATCAGCCCCCAGGAGATCTTGCCCCATAGATCTGACCCACATCTGCACCACAGCGGCTCTTGCCCCATAGAACTGACCCACTTCTGCCCCACAGCAGCTCTTGACCCATAGATCTGACCCACATCAACCCCACAGAAGCTCCTGCCCCATAGATCTGAACCACATCTGCCCCACAGCAGATTTTACCCCACAGATCTGACCCACATCAGCCCCCAGGAGATCCTGCCCCATAGATCTGACCCACATCTGCCCCACAGCAGCTCCTGACCCATAGATCTGACCCACATCAACCCCACAGAAGCTCCTGCCCCATAGATCTGAACCACATCTGCCCCACAGCAGATTTTACCCCACAGATCTGACCCACATCAGCCCCCAGGAGATCCTGCCCCATAGATCTGACCCACATCTGCCCCACACCATCTCCTGCCCCATAGATCTAACTCACATGTGCCCCACAGCAGCTCCTGCTCCATAGATCTGACCCACAGCAGCTCCTGCCCTATAGATCTGATTCAAATCTGCCCCACAGCAGCTCCTGCCCCATAGATCTGACCCACATGTGCCCCAGAGCAGCTCTGCCTCATTGATTTGACCCACATCAGCCCCACAGGAGATCCTGCCCCATAGAACTGACCCACATCAGCCCCACTGCAGCTCCTGCCCTATAGATCTGACCAACATCAGCCCCACATCAGCTCCTGCCCCATAGATCTGACCCTCATCAGCCCCATAGCATCTCCCGCTCCATAGATCTTAACAGTATCAGCCCCACAGCAGCTCCTGCCCCATAGATCTGACCCACATCTGCACCACAGCAGCTCTTGCCCCATAGAACTGACCCACATCTGCCCCACAGCAGCTCCTGACCCATAGATCTGACCCACATCAACCCCACAGAAGCTCCTGCCCCATAGATCTGAACCACATCTGCCCCACAGCAGATTTTACCCCACAGATCTGACCCACATCAGCCCCCAGGAGATCCTGCCCCATAGATCTGACCCACATCTGCCCCACAACATCTCCTGCCCCATAGATCTAACTCACATGTGCCCCACAGCAGCTCCTGCCCATAGATCTGACCCACAGCAGCTCCTACCCTATAGATCTGATTCAAATCTGCCCCACAGCAGCTCCTGACCCATAGATCTGACCCACATCAACCCCACAGAAGCTCCTGCCCCATAGATCTGAACCACATCTGCCCCACAGCAGATTTTACCCCACAGATCTGACCCACATCAGCCCCCAGGAGATCTTGCCCCATAGATCTGACACACATCTGCACCACAGCGGCTCTTGCCCCATAGAACTGACCCACATCTGCCCCACAGCAGCTCCTGACCCATAGATCTGACCCACATCAACCCCACAGAAGCTCCTGCCCCATAGATCTGAACCACATCTGCCCCACAGCAGATTTTACCCCACAGATCTGACCCACATCAGCCCCCAGGAGATCCTGCCCCATAGATCAGACCCACATCTGCCCCACACTATCTCCTGCCCCATAGATCTAACTCACATGTGCCCCACAGCAGCTCCTGCCCATAGATCTGACCCACAGCAGTTCCTGCCCTATAGATCTGATTCAAATCTGCCCCACAGCAGCTCCTGCCCCATAGAACTGACCCACATCTGCCCCACAGCAGCTCCTGACCCATAGATCTGACCCACATCAACCCCACAGCAGCTCCTGCTCCATAGATCTGACCCACAGCAGCTCCTGCCCTATAGATCTGATTCAAATCTGCCCCACAGCAGCTCCTGCTCCATAGATCTGACCCACATGTGCCCCAGAGCAGCTCTGCCTCATTGATTTGACCCACATCAGCCCCACAGGAGATCCTGCCCCATAGATCTGACCCACATCAGCCCCACTGCAGCTCCTGCCCTATAGATCTGACCAACATCAGCCCCACATCAGCTCCTGCCCCATAGATCTGACCCTCATCAGCCCCATAGCATCTCCCGCTCCATAGATCTTAACCGTATCAGCCCCACAGCAGCTCCTGCCCCATAGATCTGACCCACATCTGCACCACAGCAGCTCTTGCCCCATAGAACTGACCCACATCTGCCCCACAGCAGCTCCTGACCCATAGATCTGACCCACATCAACCCCACAGAAGCTCCTGCCCCATAGATCTGAACCACATCTGCCCCACAGCAGATTTTACCCCACAGATCTGACCCACATCAGCCCCCAGGAGATCTTGCCCCATAGATCTGACCCACATCTGCACCACAGCGTCTCTTGCCCCATAGAACTGACCCACATCTGCCCCACAGCAGCTCCTGACCCATAGATCTGACCCACATCAACCCCACAGAAGCTCCTGCCCCATAGATCTGACCCACATCTGCCCCACACCATCTCCTGCCCCATAGATCTAACTCACATGTGCCCCACAGCAGCTCCTGCTCCATAGATCTGACCCACAGCAGCTCCTGCCCTATAGATCTCATTCAAATCTGCCCCACAGCAGCTCCTGCTCCATAGATCTGACCCACATGTGCCCCAGAGCAGCTCTGCCCCATTGATTTGACCCACATCAGCCCCACAGGAGATCCTGCCCCATAGATCTGACCCACATCAGCCCCACTGCAGCTCCTGCCCTATAGATCTGACCAACATCAGCCCCACATCAGCTCCTGCCCCATAGATCTGACCCTCATCAGCCCCATAGCATCTCCCGCTCCATAGATCTTAACCGTATCAGCCCCACAGCAGCTCCTGCCCCATAGATCTGACCCACATCTGCACCACAGCAGCTCTTGCCCCATAGAACTGACCCACATCTGCCCCACAGCAGCTCCTGACCCATAGATCTGACCCACATCAACCCCACAGAAGCTCCTGCCCCATAGATCTGAACCACATCTGCCCCACAGCAGATTTTACCCCAAAGATCTGACCCACATCAGCCCCCAGGAGATCCTGCCCCATAGATCTGACCCACATCTGCCCCACAGCAGCTCCTGCCCCATAGATCTGACCCACATCTGCCCCACACCATCTCCTGCCCCATAGATCTAACTCACATGTGCCCCACAGCAGCTCCTGCCCATAGATCTGACCCACAGCAGCTCCTGCCCTATAGATCTGATTCAAATCTGCCCCACAGCAGCTCCTGCTCCATAGATCTGACCCACATGTGCCCCAGAGCAGCTCTGCCTAATTGATTTGACCCACATCAGCCCCACAGGAGATCCTGCCCCATAGAACTGACCCACATCAGCCCCACTGCAGCTCCTGCCCTATAGATCTGACCAACATCAGCCCCACATCAGCTCCTGCCCCATAGATCCGACCCTCATCAGCCCCATAGCATGTCCCGCTCCATAGATCTTAACTGTATCAGCCCCACAGCAGCTCCTGCCCCATAGATCTGACCCACATCTGCACCACAGCAGCTCTTGCCCCATAGAAATGACCCACATCTGCCCCACAGCAGCTCCTGACCCATAGATCTGACCCACATCAACCCCACAGAAGCTCCTGCCCCATAGATCTGAACCACATCTGCCCCACAGCAGATTTTACCCCACAGATCTGACCCACATCAGCCCCCAGGAGATCCTGCCCCATAGATCTGACCCACATCTGCCCCACACCATCTCCTGCCCCATAGATCTAACTCACATGTGCCCCACAGCAGCTCCTGCCCTATAGATCTGACCCACAGCAGCTTCTGCCCTATAGATCTGATTCAAATCTGCCCCACAGCAGCTCCTGCCCCATAGATCTGACCCACATGTGCCCCAGAGCAGCTCTGCCCCATTGATTTGACCCACATCAGCCCCACAGGAGATCCTGCCCCATAGAACTGACCCACATCAGCCCCACTGCAGCTCCTGCCCTATAGATCTGACCAACATCAGCCCCACATCAGCTCCTGCCCCATAGATCTGACCCTCATCAGCCCCATAGCATCTCCCGCTCCATAGATCTTAACCGTATCAGCCCCACAGCAGCTCCTGCCCCATAGATCTGACCCACATCTGCACCACAGCAGCTCTTGCCCCATAGAACTGAACCACGTCTGCCCCACAGCAGCTCCTGACCCATAGATCTGACCCACATCAACCCCACAGAAGCTCCTGCCCCATAGATCTGAAAAACATCTGCCCCACAGCAGATTTTACCCCACAGATCTGACCCACATCAGCCCCACAGGAGATCCTGCCCCATAGAACTGACCCACATCAGCCCCACTGCAGCTCCTGCCCTATAGATCTGACCAGCATCAGCCCCACATCAGCTCCTGCCCCATAGATCTGACCCTCATCAGCCCCATAGCATCTCCCGCTCCATAGATCTTAACCGTATCAGCCCCACAGCAGCTCCTGCCCCATAGATCTGACCCAAATCTGCACCACAGCAGATCTTGCCCCATAGAACTGACCCACATCTGACCCACAGCAGCTCCTGACCCATAGATCTGACCCACATCAACCCCACAGCAGCTCCTGCTCCATAGATCTGACCCACAGCAGCTCCTGCCCTATAGATCTGATTCAAATCTGCCCCACAGCAGCTCCTGCTCCATAGATCTGAACCACATGTGCCCCAGAGCAGCTCTGCCTCATTGATTTGACCCACATCAGCCCCACAGGAGATCCTGCCCCATAGAACTGACCCACATCAGCCCCACTGCAGCTCCTGCCCTATAGATCTGACCAACATCAGCCCCACATCAGCTCCTGCCCCATAGATCTGACCCTCATCAGCCCCATAGGATCTCCCGCTCCATAGATCTTAACCGTATCAGCCCCACAGCAGCTCCTGCCCCATAGATCTGACCCACATCTGCACCACAGCAGCTCTTGCCCCATAGAACTGACCCACATCTGCCCCACAGCAGCTCCTGACCCATAGATCTGACCCACATCAACCCCACAGAAGCTCCTGCCCCATAGATCTGAACCACATCTGCCCCACAGCAGATTTTACCCCACAGATCTGACCCACATCAGCCCCCAGGAGATCCTGCCCCATAGATCTGACCCACATCTGCCCCACACCATCTCCTGCCCAATAGATCTAACTCACATGTGCCCCACAGCAGATCCTCCTTTATAGATCTGACCCACAGCAGCTCCTGCCCTATAGATCTGACCCACATGTGCCCCAGAGCAGCTCTGCCTCATTGATTTGACCCACATCAGCCCCACAGGAGATCCTGCCCCATAGAACTGACCCACATCAGCCCCACTGCAGCTCCTGCCCTATAGATCTGACCAACATCAGCCCCACATCAGCTCCTGCCCCATAGATCTGACCCTCATCAGCCCCATAGCATCTCCCGCTCCATAGATCTTAACCGTATCAGCCCCACAGCAGCTCCTGCCCCATAGATCTGACCCACATCTGCACCACAGCAGCTCTTGCCCCATAGAACTGACCCACATCTGCCCCACAGCAGCTCCTGACCCATAGATCTGACCCACATCAACCCCACAGAAGCTCCTGCCCCATAGATCTGAACCACATCTGCCCCACAGCAGATTTTACCCCACAGATCTGACCCACATCAGCCCCCAGGAGATCCTGCCCCATAGATCTGACCCACATCTGCACCTCAGCGGCTCTTGCCCCATAGAACTGACCCACATCTGCCCCACAGCAGCTCCTGACCCATAGATCTGACCGACATCAACCCCACAGAAGCTCCTGCCCTATAGATCTGAACCACATCTGCCCCACAGCAGATTTTACCCCACAGATCTGACCCACATCAGCCCCCAGGAGATCCTGCCCCATAGATCTTACCCACATCTGCCCCACAGCAGCTCCTGCCCCATAGATCTGACCCACATCTGCACCACAGCAGCTCTTGCCCCATAGAACTGACCCACATCTGACCCACAGCAGCTCCTGACCCATAGATCTGACCCACATCAACCCCACAGCAGCTCCTGCTCCATAGATCTGACCCACAGCAGCTCCTGCCCTATAGATCTGATTCAAATCTGCCCCACAGCAGCTCCTGCTCCATAGATCTGACCCACATGTGCCCCAGAGCAGCTCTGCCTCATTGATTTGACCCACATCAGCCCCACAGGAGATCCTTCCCCATAGATCTGACCCACATCAGCCCCACTGCAGCTCCTGCCCTATAGATCTGACCAACATCAGCCCCACATCAGCTCCTGCCCCATAGATCTGACCCTCATCAGCCCCATAGCATCTCCCGCTCCATAGATCTTAACCGTATCAGCCCCACAGCAGCTCCTGCCCCATAGATCTGACCCACATCTGCACCACAGCAGCTCTTGCCCCATAGATCTGACCCACATCTGCCCCACAGCAGCTCCTGACCCATAGATCTGACCCACATCAACCCCACAGCAGCTCCTGCCCCATAGATCTGAACCACATCTGCCCCACAGCAGATTTTACCCCACAGATCTGACCCACATCAGCCCCCAGGAGATCCTGCCCCATAGATCTGACCCACATCTGCCCCACACCATCTCCTGCCCCATAGATCTAACTCACATGTGCCCCACAGCAGCTCCTGCCCATAGATCTGACCCACAGCAGCTCCTGCCCTATAGATCTGATTCAAATCTGCCCCACAGCAGCTCCTGCCCCATAGATCTGACCCACATCAGCCCCAGAGCAGCTCTGCCCCATTGATTTGACCCACATCAGCCCCACAGGAGATCCTGCCCCATAGATCTGACCCACATCAGCCGCACTGCAGCTCCTGCCCTATAGATCTGACCAACATCAGCCCCACATCAGCTCCTGCCCCATAGATCTGACCCTCATCTGCCACATAGCATCTCCCGCTCCATAGATCTTAACCGTATCAGCCCCACAGCAGCTCCTGCCCCATAGATCTGACCCACATCTGCACCACAGCAGCTCTTGCCCCATAGAACTGACCCACATCTGCCCCACAGCAGCTCCTGACCCATAGATCTGACCCACATCAACCCCACAGCAGCTCCTGCTCCATAGATCTGACCCACAGCAGCTCCTGCCCTATAGATCTGATTCAAATCTGCCCCACAGCAGCTCCTGCTCCATAGATCTGACCCACATGTGCCCCAGAGCAGCTCTGCCTCATTGATTTGACCCACATCAGCCCCACATGAGATCCTGCCCCATAGAACTGACCCACATCAGCCCCACTGCAGCTCCTGCCCTATAGATCTGACCAACATCAGCCCCACAGCAGCTCCTGCCCCATAGATCTGACCCTCATCAGCCCCATAGCATCTCCCGCTCCATAGATCTTAACCGTATCAGCCCCACAGCAGCTCCTGCCCCATAGATCTGACCCACATCTGCACCACAGCAGCTCTTGCCCCATAGAACTGACCCACATCTGCCCCACAGCAGCTCCTGACCCATAGATCTGACCCACATCAACCCCACAGAAGCTCCTGCCCCATAGATCTGAACCACATCTGCCCCACAGCAGATTTTACCCCACAGATCTGACCCACATCAGCCCCCAGGAGATCTTGCCCCATAGATCTGACCCACATCAACCCCACAGCAGCTCCTGCTCCATAGATCTGACCCACAGCAGCTCCTGCCCTATAGATCTGATTCAAATCTGCCCCACAGCAGGTCCTGCTCCATAGATCTGACCCACATGTGCCCCAGAGCAGCTCTGCCTCATTGATTTGACCCACATCAGCCCCACAGGAGATCCTGCCCCATAGAACTGACCCACATCAGCCCCACTGCAGCTCCTGCCCTATAGATCTGACCAACATCAGCCCCACATCAGCTCCTGCCCCATAGATCTGACCCACATCTGCACCACAGCGGCTCTTGCCCCATAGAACTGACGCACATCTGCCCCACAGCAGCTCCTGACCCATAGATCTGACCCACATCAACCCCACAGAAGCTCCTGCCCCATAGATCTGAACCACATCTGCCCCACAGCAGATTTTACCCCACAGATCTGACCCACATCTGCACCACAGCAGCTCTTGCCCCATAGAACTGACCCACATCTGCCCCACAGCAGCTCCTGACCCATAGATCTGACCCACATCAACCCCACAGAAGCTCCTGCCCCATAGATCTGAACCACATCTGCCCCACAGCAGATTTTACCCCACAGATCTGACCCACATCAGCCCCCAGGAGATCCTGCCCCATAGATCTGACCCACATCTGCCCCACACCATCTCCTGCCCCATAGATCTAACTCACATGTGCCCCACAGCAGCTCCTGCTCCATAGATCTGACCCACCGTAGCTTCTGCCCTATAGATCTGATTCAAATCTGCCCCACAGCAGCTCCTGCTCCATAGATATGACCCACATGTGCCCCAGAGCAGCTCTGCCCCATTGATTTTACCCACATCAGCCCCACAGGAGATCCTGCCCCATAGATCTGACCCACATCAGCCCCACTGCAGCTCCTGCCCTATAGATCTGACCAACATCAGCCCTACATCAGCTCCTGCCCCATAGATCTGACCCTCATCAGCCCCATAGCATCTCCCGCTCCATAGATCTTAACCGTATCAGCCCCACAGCAGCTCCTGCCCCATAAATCTGACCCACATCTGCACCACAGCAGCTCTTGCACCATAGAACTGACCCACATCTGCCCCACAGCAGCTCCTGACCCATAGATCTGACCCACATCAACCCCACAGAAGCTCCTGCCCCATAGATCTGAACCACATCTGCCCCACAGCAGATTTTACCCCACAGATCTGACCCACATCAGCCCCCAGGAGATCCTGCCCCATAGATCTAACCCACATCTGCCCCACAGCAGCTCCTGACCCATAGATCTGACCCACATCAACCCCACAGAAGCTCCTGCCCCATAGATCTGAACCACATCTGCCCCACAGCAGATTTTACCCCACAGATCTGACCCACATCAGCCCCCAGGAGATCCTGCCCCATAGATCTGACCCACATCTGCCCCACAGCATCTCCTGCCCCATAGATCTAACTCACATGTGCCCCACAGCAGCTCCTGCCCATAGATCTGACCCACAGCAGCTCCTGCCCTATAGATCTGATTCAAATCTGCCCCACAGCAGCTCCTGCCCCATAGATCTGACCCACATGTGCCCAAGAGCAGCTCTGCCCCATTGATTTGACCCACATCAGCCCCACAGGAGATCCTGCCCCATAGATCTGACCCACATCAGCCCCACTGCAGCTCCTGCCCTATAGATCTGACCAACATCAGCCCCACATCAGCTCCTGCCCCATAGATCTGACCCTCATCAGCCCCATAGCATCTCCCGCTCCATAGATCTTAACCGTATCAGCCCCACAGCAGCTCCTGCCCCATAGATCTGACCCACATCTGCACCACAGCAGCTCTTGCCCCATAGAACTGACCCACATCTGCCCCACAGCAGCTCCTGACCCATAGATCTGACCCACATCAACCCCACAGAAGCTCCTGCCCCATAGATCTGAACCACATCTGCCCCACAGCAGATTTTACCCCACAGATCTGACCCACATCAGCCCCCAGGAGATCCTGCCCCATAGATCTGACCCACATCTGCCCCACACCATCTCCTGCCCCATAGATCTAACTCACATGTGCCCCACATAAGCTCCTGCTCCATAGATCTGACCCACAGCAGCTCCTGCCCTATAGATCTGATTCAAATCTGCCCCACAGCAGCTCCTGCTCCATAGATCTGACCCACAGCAGCTCCTGCCCTATAGATCTCATTCAAATCTGCCCCACAGCAGCTCCTGCTCCATAGATCTGACCCACATGTGCCCCAGAGCAGCTCTGCCTCATTGATTTGACCCACATCAGCCCCACAGGAGATCCTGCCCCAAAGAACTGACCCACATCAGCCCCACAGCAGCTCCTGCCCTAAAGATCTGACCAACATCAGCCCCACATCAGCTCCTGCCCCATAGATCTGACCCTCATCAGCCCCATAGGATCTCCCGCTCCATAGATCTTAACCGTATCAGCCCCACAGCAGCTCCTGCCCCTTTAGATCTGACCCACATCTGCACCGCAGCAGCTCTTGCCCCATAGAACTGACCCACATCTGCCCCACAGCAGCTCCTGACCCATAGATCTTACCCACATCAACCCCACAGCAGCTCCTGCTCCATAGATCTGACCCACAGCAGCTCCTGCCCTATAGATCTCATTCAAATCTGCCCCACAGCAGCTCCTGCTCCATAGATCTGACCCACATGTGCCCCAGAGCAGCTCTGCCTCATTGATTTGACCCACATCAGCCCCACAGGAGATCCTGCCCCATTGAACTGACCCACATCAGCCCCACAGCAGCTCCTGCCCTATAGATCTTACCAACATCAGCCCCACATCAGCTCCTGCCCCATAGATCTGACCCTCATCAGCCCCATAGCATCTCCCGCTCCATAGATCTTAACCGTATCAGCCCCACAGGAGCTCCTGCCCCATAGATCTGACCCACATCTGCACCACAGCGGCTCTTGCCCCATAGAACTGACCCACATCTGCTCCACAGCAGCACCTGACCCATAGATCTGACCCACATCAACCCCACAGAAGCTCCTGCCCCATAGATCTGAACCACATCTGCCCCACAGCAGATTTTACCCCACAGATCTGACCCACATCAGCCCCCAGGAGATCCTGCCCCATAGATCTGACCCACATCTGCCCCACACCATCTCCTGCCCCATAGATCTAACTCACATGTGCCCCACAGCAGCTCCTGCCCATAGATCTGACCCACAGCAGCTCCTGCCCTATAGATCTCATTCAAATCTGCCCCACAGCAGCTCCTGCCCCATAGATCTGACCCACATGTGCCCCAGAGCAGCTCTGCCCCATTGATTTGACCCACATCAGCCCCACAGGAGATCCTGCCCCATAGATCTGACCCACATCAGCCCCACTGCAGCTCCTGCCCTATAGATCTGACCAACATCAGCCCCACATCAGCTCCTGCCCCATAGATCTGACCCTCATCAGCCCCATAGCATCTCCCGCTCCATAGATCTTAACCGTATCAGCCCCACAGCAGCTCCTGCCCCATAGATCTGACCCACATCTGCACCACAGCAGCTCTTGCCCCATAGAACTGACCCACATCTGCCCCACAGCAGCTCCTGACCCATAGATCTGACCCACATCAACAACACAGAAGCTCCTGCCCCATAGATCTGAACCACATCTGCCCCACAGCATATTGTACCCCACAGATCTGACCCACATCAGCCCCCAGGAGATCTTGCCCCATAGATCTGACCCACATCTGCACCACAGCGGCTCTTGCCCCATAGAACTGACCCACATCTGCCCCACAGCAGCTCCTGACCCATAGATCTGACCCACAGCAGCTCCTGCCCTATAGATCTCATTCAAATCTGCCCCACAGCAGCTCCTGCTCCATAGATCTGACCCACATGTGCCCCAGAGCAGCTCTGCCCCATTGATTTGACCCACATCAGCCCCACAGGAGATCCTGCCCCATAGAACTGACCCACATCAGCCCCACTGCAGCTCCTGCCCTATAGATCTGACCAACATCAGCCCCACATCAGCTCCTGCCCCATAGATCTGACCCTCATCAGCCCCATAGCATCTCCCGCTCCATAGATCTTAACCGTATCAGCCCCACAGCAGCTCCTGCCCCATAGATCTGACCCACATCTGCACCACAGCAGCTCTTGCCCCATAGAACTGACCCACATCTGCCCCACAGCAGCTCCTGACCCATAGATCTGACCCACATCAACCCCACAGAAGCTCCTGCCCCATAGATCTGAACCACATCTGCCCCACAGCAGATTTTACCCCACAGATCTGACCCACATCAGCCCCCAGGAGATCCTGCCCCATAGATCTGACCCACATCAACCCCACAGCAGCTCCTGCTCCATAGATCTGACCCACAGCAGCTCCTGCCCTATAGATCTCATTCAAATCTGCCCCACAGCAGCTCCTGCTCCATAGATCTGACCCACATGTGCCCCAGAGCAGCTCTGCCTCATTGATTTGACCCACATCAGCCCCACAGGAGATCCTGCCCCATAGAACTGACCCACATCAGCCCCACTGCAGCTCCTGCCCTATAGATCTGACCAACATCAGCCCCACATCAGCTCCTGCCCCATAGATCTGACCCTCATCAGCCCCATAGCATCTCCCGCTCCATAGATCTTAACCGTATCAGCCCCACAGCAGCTCCTGCCCCATAGATCTGACCCACATCTGCACCACAGCGGCTCTTGCCCCATAGAACTGACCCACATCTGCCCCACAGCAGCTCCTGACCCATAGATCTGACCCACATCAACCCCATAGAAGCTCCTGCCCCATAGATCTGAACCACATCTGCCCCACAGCAGATTGTACCCCACAGATCTGACCCACATCAGCCCCCAGGAGATCTTGCCCTATAGATCTGACCCACATCTGCACCACAGCGGCTCTTGCCCCATAGAACTGACCCACATCTGCCCCACAGCAGCTCCTGACCCATAGATCTGACCCACATCAACCCCACAGAAGCTCCAGCCCCATAGATCTGAACCACATCTGCCCCACAGCAGATTTTACCCCACAGATCTGACCCACATCAGCCCCCAGGAGATCTTGCCCCATAGATCTGACCCACATCTGCACCACAGCGGCTCTTGCCCCATAGAACTGACCCACATCTGCCCCACAGCAGCTCCTGACCCATAGATCTGACCCACAGCAGCTCCTGCCCTATAGATCTCATTCAAATCTGCCCCACAGCAGCTCCTGCTCCATAGATCTGACCCACATGTGCCCCAGAGCAGCTCTGCCCCATTGATTTGACCCACATCAGCCCCACAGGAGATCCTGCCCCATAGAACTGACCCACATCAGCCCCACTGCAGCTCCTGCCCTATAGATCTGACCAACATCAGCCCCACATCAGCTCCTGCCCCATAGATCTGACCCTCATCAGCCCCATAGCATCTCCTGCTCCATAGATCTTAACCGTATCAGCCCCACAGCAGCTCCTGCCCCATAGATCTGACCCACATCTGCACCACAGCAGCTCTTGCCCCATAGAACTGACCCACATCTGCCCCACAGCAGCTCCTGACCCATAGATCTGACCCACATCAACCCCACAGAAGCTCCTGCCCCATAGATCTGAACCACATCTGCCCCACAGCAGATTTTACCCCACAGATCTGACCCACATCAGCCCCCAGGAGATCCTGCCCCATAGATCTGACCCTCATCTGCCCCACAGCAGCTCCTGCTCCATAGATCTGACCCACATGTGCCCCAGAGCAGCTCTGCCTCAATGATTTGACCCACATCAGCCCCACAGGAGATCCTGCCCCAAAGAACTGACCCACATCAGCCCCACAGCAGCTCCTGCCCTAAAGATCTGACCAACATCAGCCCCACATCAGCTCCTGCCCCATAGATCTGACCCTCATCAGCCCCATAGGATCTCCCGCTCCATAGATCTTAACCGTATCAGCCCCACAGCAGCTCCTGCCCCTTTAGATCTGACCCACATCTGCACCACAGCAGCTCTTGCCCCATAGAACTGACCCACATCTGCCCCACAGCAGCTCCTGACCCATAGATCTGACCCACATCAACCCCACAGCAGCTCCTGCTCCATAGATCTGACCCACAGCAGCTCCTGCCCTATAGATCTCATTCAAATCTGCCCCACAGCAGCTCCTGCTCCATAGATCTGACCCACATGTGCCCCAGAGCAGCTCTGCCTCATTGATTTGACCCACATCAGCCCCACAGGAGATCCTGCCCCATAGAACTGACCCACATCAGCCCCACTGCAGCTCCTGCCCTATAGATCTGACCAACATCAGCCCCACATCAGCTCCTGCCCCATAGATCTGACCCTCATCAGCCCCATAGCATCTCCCGCTCCATAGATCTTAACCGTATCAGCCCCACAGCAGCTCCTGCCCCATAGATCTGACCCACATCTGCACCACAGCGGCTCTTGCCCCATAGAACTGACCCACATCTGCCCCACAGCAGCTCCTGACCCATAGATCTGACCCACATCAACCCCACAGAAGCTCCTGCCCCATAGATCTGAACCACATCTGCCCCACAGCAGATTTTACCCCACAGATCTGACCCACATCAGCCCCCAGGAGATCCTGCCCCATAGATCTGACCCACATCTGCCCCACACCATCTCCTGCCCCATAGATCTAACTCACATGTGCCCCACAGCAGCTCCTGCCCATAGATCTGACCCACAGCAGCTCCTGCCCTATAGATCTCATTCAAATCTGCCCCACAGCAGCTCCTGCCCCATAGATCTGACCCACATGTGCCCCAGAGCAGCTCTGCCCCATTGATTTGACCCACATCAGCCCCACAGGAGATCCTGCCCCATAGATCTGACCCACATCAGCCCCACTGCAGATCCTGCCCTATAGATCTGACCAACATCAGCCCCACATCAGCTCCTGCCCCATAGATCTGACCCTCATCAGCCCCATAGCATCTCCCGCTCCATAGATCTTAACCGTATCAGCCCCACAGCAGCTCCTGCCCCATAGATCTGACCCACATCTGCACCACAGCAGCTCTTGCCCCATAGAACTGACCCACATCTGCCCCACAGCAGCTCCTGACCCATAGATCTGACCCACATCAACCCCACAGAAGCTCCTGCCCCATAGATCTGAACCACATCTGCCCCACAGCAGATTGTACCCCACAGATCTGACCCACATCAGCCCCCAGGAGATCTTGCCCCATAGATCTGACCCACATCTGCACCACAGCGGCTCTTGCCCCATAGAACTGACCCACATCTGCCCCACAGCAGCTCCTGACCCATAGATCTGACCCACATCAACCCCACAGAAGCTCCTGCCCCATAGATCTGAACCACATCTGCCCCACAGCAGATTTTACCCCACAGATCTGACCCACATCAGCCCCCAGGAGATCTTGCCCCATAGATCTGACCCACATCTGCACCACAGCGGCTCTTGCCCCATAGAACTGACCCACATCTGCCCCACAGCAGCTCCTGACCCATAGATCTGACCCACAGCAGCTCCTGCCCTATAGATCTCATTCAAATCTGCCCCACAGCAGCTCCTGCTCCATAGATCTGACCCACATGTGCCCCAGAGCAGCTCTGCCCCATTGATTTGACCCACATCAGCCCCACAGCAGCTCCTGCCCCATAGATCTGACCCACATCTGCACCACAGCAGCTCTTGCCCCATAGAACTGACCCACATCTGCCCCACAGCAGCTCCTGACCCATAGATCTGACCCACATCAACCCCACAGAAGCTCCTGCCCCATAGATCTGAACCACATCTGCCCCGCAGCAGATTTTACCCCACAGATCTGACCCACATCAGCCCCCAGGAGATCCTGCCCCATAGATCTGACCCTCATCACCCCATAGCATCTCCCGCTCCATAGATCTTAACCGTATCAGCCCCACAGCGGCTCCTGCCCCATAGATCTGACCCACATCTGCCCCACAACATCTCCTGCCCCATAGATCTAACTCACATGTGCCCCACAGCAGCTCCTGCCCATAGATCTGACCCACAGCAGCTCCTGACCCATAGATCTGACCCACATCAACCCCACAGCAGCTCCTGCTCCATAGATCTGACCCACAGCAGCTCCTGCCCTATAGATCTCATTCAAATCTGCCCCACAGCAGCTCCTGCTCCATAGATCTGACCCACATGTGCCCCAGAGCAGCTCTGCCTCATTGATTTGACCCACATCAGCCCCACAGGAGATCCTGCCCCATAGATCTGACCCACATCTGCCCCACAGCAGCTCCTGACCCATAGATCTGACCCACATCAACCCCACAGAAGCTCCTGCCCCATAGATCTGAACCACATCTGCCCCACAGCAGATTTTACCCCACAGATCTGACCCACATCAGCCCCCAGGAGATCCTGCCCCATAGATCTGACCCACATCTGCCCCACACCATCTCCTGCCCCATAGATCTAACTCACATGTGCCCCACAGCAGCTCCTGCTCCATAGATCTGACCCACAGCAGCTCCTGCCCTATAGATCTGATTCAAATCTGCCCCACAGCAGCTCCTGCTCCATAGATCTGACCTACATGTGCCCCAGAGCAGCTCTGCCCCATTGATTTGACCCACATCAGCCCCACAGGAGATCCTGCCCCATAGAACTGACCCACATCAGCCCCACTGCAGCTCCTGCCCTATAGATCTGACCAACATCAGCCCCACATCAGCTCCTGCCCCATAGATCTGACCCTCATCAGCCCCATAGCATCTCCCGCTCCATAGATCTTAACCGTATCAGCCCCACAGCAGCTCCTGCCCCATAGATCTGACCCACATCTGCACCACAGCAGCTCTTGCCCCATAGAACAGACCCACATCTGCCCCACAGCAGCTCCTGACCCATAGATCTGACCCACATCAACCCCACAGAAGCTCCTGCCCCATAGATCTGAACCACATCTGCCCCACAGCAGATTTTACCCCACAGATCTGACCCACATCAGCCCCCAGGAGATCCTGCCCTATAGATCTGACCCACATCTGCCCCACACCATCTCCTGCCCCATAGATCTAACTCACATGTGCCCCACAGCAGCTCCTGCCCTATAGATCTGACCCACAGCAGCTTCTGCCCTATAGATCTCATTCAAATCTGCCCCACAGTAGCTCCTGCTCCGTAGATCTGACCCACATGTGCCCCAGAGCAGCTCTGCCCCATTGATTTGACCCACATCAGCCCCACAGGAGATCCTGCCCCATAGAACTGACCCACATCAGCCCCACTGCAGCTCCTGCCCTATAGATCTGACCAACATCAGCCCCACATCAGCTCCTGCCCCATAGATCTGACCCTCATCAGCCCCATAGCATCTCCCGCTCCATAGATCTTAACCGTATCAGCCCCACAGCAGCTCCTGCCCCATAGATCTGACCCACATCTGCACCACAGCAGCTCTTGCCCCATAGAACTGACCCACATCTGCCCCACAGCAGCTCCTGACCCATAGATCTGACCCACATCAACCCCACAGAAGCTCCTGCCCCATAGATCTGAACCACATCTGCCCCACAGTAGATTTTACCCCACAGATCTGACCCACATCAGCCCCCAGGAGATCTTGCCCCATAGATCTGACCCACATCTGCACCACAGCGGCTCTTGCCCCATAGAACTGACCCACATCAGCCCCACAGCAGCTCCTGCCCCATAGAACTGACCCACATCTGCCCCACAGCAGCTCCTGACCCATAGATCTGACCCACATCAACCCCACAGAAGCACCTGCCCCATAGATCTGAACCACATCTGCCCCACAGCAGATTTTACCCCACAGATCTGACCCACATCAGCCCCCAGGAGATCCTGCCCCATAGATCTGACCCACATCTGCCCCACACCATCTCCTGCCCCATAGATCTAACTCACATGTGCCCCACAGCAGCTCCTGCCCATAGATCTGACCCACAGCAGCTTCTGCCCTATAGATCTGATTCAAATCTGCCCCACAGCAGCTCCTGCTCCATAGATCTGACCCACATGTGCCCCAGAGCAGCTCTGCCCCATTGATTTGACCCACATCAGCCCAACAGGAGATCCTGCCCCATAGATCTGACCCACATCAGCCCCACTGCAGCTCCTGCCCTATAGATCTGACCAACATCAGCCCCACATCAGCTCCTGCCCCATAGATCTGACCCTCATCAGCCCCATAGCATCTCCCGCTCCATAGATCTTAACCGTATCAGCCCCACAGCAGCTCCTGCCCCATAGATCTGACCCACATCTGCACCACAGCAGCTCTTGCCCCATAGAACTGACCCACATCTGCCCCACAGCAGCTCCTGACCCATAGATCTGACCCACATCAACCCCACAGAAGCTCCTGCCCCATAGATCTGAACCACATCTGCCCCACAGCAGATTTTACCCCACAGATCTGACCCACATCAGCCCCCAGGAGATCTTACCCCATAGATCTGACCCACATCTGCACCACAGCGGCTCTTGCCCCATAGAACTGACCCACATCTGTCCCACAGCAGCTCCTGACCCATAGATCTGACCCACATCAACCCCACAGAAGCTCCTGCCCCATAGATCTGAACCACATCTGCCCCACAGCAGATTTTACCCCACAGATCTGACCCACATCAGCCCCCAGGAGATCCTGCCCCATAGATCTGACCCACATCTGCCCCACACCATCTCCTGCCCCATAGATCTAACTCACATCAACCCCACAGCAGCTCCTGCCCATAGATCTGACCCACAGCAGCTCCTGCCCTATAGATCTGATTCAAATCTGCCCCACAGCAGCTCCTGCCCCATAGATCTGACCCACATGTGCCCCAGAGCAGCTCTGCCCCATTGATTTGACCCACATCAGCCCCACAGGAGATCCTGCCCCATAGATCTGACCCACATCAGCCCCACTGCAGCTCCTGCCCTATAGATCTGACCAACATCAGCCCCACATCAGCTCCTGCCCCATAGATCTGACCCTCATCAGCCCCATAGCATCTCCCGCTCCATAGATCTTAACCGTATCAGCCCCACAGCAGCTCCTGCCCCATAGATCTGACCCACATCTGCACCACAGCAGCTCTTGCCCCATAGAACTGACCCACATCTGCCCCACAGCAGCTCCTGACCCATAGATCTGACCCACATCAACCCCACAGCAGCTCCTGCTCCATAGATCTGACTCACAGCAGCTCCTGCCCTATAGATCTGATTCAAATCTGCCCCACAGCAGCTCCTGCCCCATAGATCTGACCCACATCTGCACCACAGCAGCTCTTGCCCCATAGAACGGACCCACATCTGCCCCACAGCAGCTCCTGACCCATAGATCTGACCCACATCAACCCCACAGAAGCTCCTGCCCCATAGATCTGAACCACATCTGCCCCACAGCAGATTTTACCCCACAGATCTGACCCACATCAGCCCCCAGGAGATCCTGCCCCATAGATCTGACCCACATCTGCCCCACAGCAGATCCTGACCCATAGATCTGACCCACATCAACCCCACAGAAGCTCCTGCCCCATAGATCTGAACCACATCTGCCCCACAGCAGATTTTACCCCACAGATCTGACCCACATCAGCCCCCAGGAGATCCTGCCCCATAGATCTGACCCACATCTGCCCCACACCATCTCCTGCCCCATAGATCTAACTCACATGTGCCCCACAGCAGCTCCTGCTCCATAGATCTGACCCACAGCAGCTCCTGCCCTATAGATCTGATTCAAATCTGCCCCACAGCAGCTCCTGCCCCATAGATCTGACCCACATGTGCCCCAGAGCAGCTCTGCCCCATTGATTTGACCCACATCAGCCCCACAGGAGATCCTGCCCCATAGATCTGACCCACATCAGCCCCACTGCAGCTCCTGCCCTATAGATCTGACCAACATCAGCCCCACATCAGCTCCTGCCCCATAGATCTGACCCTCATCAGCCGCATAGCATCTCCCGCTCCATAAATCTTAACCGTATCAGCTCCACAGCAGCTCCTGCCCCATAGATCTGACCCACATCTGCACCACAGCAGCTCTTGCCCCATAGAACTGACCCACATCTGCCCCACAGCAGCTCCTGACCCATAGATCTGACCCACATCAACCCCACAGAAGCTCCTGCCCCATAGATCTGAACCACATCTGCCCCACAGCAGATTTTACCCCACAGATCTGACCCACATCAGCCCCCAGGAGATCTTGCCCCATAGATCTGACCCACATCTGCACCACAGCGGCTCTTGCCCCATAGAACTGACCCACATCTGCCCCACAGCAGCTCCTGACCCATAGATCTGACCCACATCAACCCCACAGAAGCTCCTGCCCCATAGATCTGAACCACATCTGCCCCACAGCAGATTTTACCCCACAGATCTGACCCACATCAGCCCCCAGGAGATCCTGCCCCATAGATCTGACCCACATCTGCCCCACAGAAGCTCCTGACCCATAGATCTGACCCACATCAACCCCACAGAAGCTCCTGCCCCATAGATCTGAACCACATCTGCCCCACAGCAGATTTTACCCCACAGATCTGACCCACATCAGCCCCCAGGAGGTCCTGCCCCATAGATCTGACCCTCATCTGCCCCTCAGCAGCTCCTGACCCATAGATCTGACCCACATCAACCCCACAGAAGCTCCTGCCCCATAGATCTGAACCACATCTGCCCCACAGCAGATTTTACCCCACAGATCTGACCCAACTCAGCCCCCAGGAGATCCTGCCCCATAGATCTGACCCACATCTGCCCCACACCATCTCCTGCCCCATAGATCTAACTCACATGTGCCCCACAGCAGCTCCTGCCCATAGATCTGACCCACAGCAGCTTCTGCCCTATAGATCTGATTCAAATCTGCCCCACAGCAGCTCCTGCTCCATAGATCTGACCCACATGTGCCCCAGAGCAGCTCTGCCCCATTGATTTGACCCACATCAGCCCCACAGGAGATCCTGCCCCATAGATCTGACCCACATCAGCCCCACTGCAGCTCCTGCCCTATAGATCTGACCAACATCAGCCCCACATCAGCTCCTGCCCCATAGATCTGACCCTCATCAGCCCCATAGCATTTCCCGCTCCATAGATCTCAACCACATCTACCCCACAGCAGCTCCTGCCCCATAGATCTGACCCACATCTGCACCACAGCAGCTCTTGCCCCATAGAACTGACCCACATCTGCCCCACAGCAGCTCCTGACCCATAGATCTGACCCACATCAACCCCACAGCAGCTCCTGCTCCATAGATCTGACCCACAGCAGCTCCTGCCCTATAGATCTGATTCAAATCTGCCCCACAGCAGCTCCTGCTCCATAGATCTGACCCTCATGTGCCCCAGAGCAGCTCTGCCTCATTGATTTGACCCACATCAGCCCCACAGGAGATCCTGCCCCATAGAACTGACCCACATCAGCCCCACTGCAGCTCCTGCCCTATAGATCTGACCAACATCAGCCCCACATCAGCTCCTGCCCCATAGATCTGACCCTCATCAGCCCCATAGCATCTCCCGCTCCATAGATCTTAACCGTATCAGCCCCACAGCAGCTCCTGCCCCATAGATCTGACCCACATCTGCACCACAGCAGCTCTTGCCCCATAGAACTGACCCACATCTGCCCCACAGCAGCTCCTGACCCATAGATCTGACCCACATCAACCCCACAGAAGCTCCTGCCCTATAGATCTGAACCACATCTGCCCCACAGCAGATTTTACCCCACAGATCTGACCCACATCAGCCCCCAGGAGATCCTGCCCCATAGATCTGACCCACATCTGCCCCACACCATCTCCTGCCCCATAGATCTAACTCACATGTGCCCCACAGCAGCTCCTGCCCTATTGATCTGACCCACAGCAGCTTCTGCCCTATAGATCTGATTCAAATCTGCCCCACAGCAGCTCCTGCTCCATAGATCTGACCCACATGTGCCCCAGAGCAGCTCTGCCCCATTGATTTGACCCACATCAGCCCCACAGGAGATCCTGCCCCATAGAACTGACCCACATCAGCCCCACTGCAGCTCCTGCCCTATAGATCTGACCAACATCAGCCCCACATCAGCTCCTGCCCCATAGATCTGACCCTCATCAGCCCCATAGCATCTCCCGCTCCATAGATCTTAACCGTATCAGCCCCACAGCAGCTCCTGCCCCATAGATCTGACCCACATCTGCACCACAGCAGCTCTTGCCCCATAGAACTGACCCACATCTGCCCCACAGCAGCTCCTGACCCATAGATCTGACCCACATCAACCCCACAGCAGCTCCTGCCCCATAGATCTGAACCACATCTGCCCCACAGCAGATTTTACCCCACAGATCTGACCCACATCAGCCCCCAGGAGATCTTGACCCATAGATCTGACCCACGTCTGCACCACAGCGGCTCTTGCCCCATAGAACTGACCCACATCTGCCCCACAGCAGCTCCTGACCCATAGATCTGACCCACATCAACCCCACAGAAGCTCCTGCCCCATAGATCTGAACCACATCTGCCCCACAGCAGATTTTACCCCACAGATCTGACCCACATCAGCCCCCAGGAGATCCTGCCCCATAGATCTGACCCACAGCAGCTTCTTCCCTATAGATCTGATTCAAATCTGCCCCACAGCAGCTCCTGCTCCATAGATCTGACCCACATGTGCCCCAGAGCAGCTCTGCCCCATTGATTTGACCCACATCAGCCCAACAGGAGATCCTGCCCCATAGATCTGACCCACATCAGCCCCACTGCAGCTCCTGCCCTATAGATCTGACCAACATCAGCCCCACATCAGCTCCTGCCCCATAGATCTGAACCTCATCAGCCCCATAGCATCTCCCGCTCCATAGATCTTAACCGTATCAGCCCCACAGCAGCTCCTGCCCCATAGATCTGACCCACATCTGCACCACAGCAGCTCTTGCCCCATAGAACTGACCCACATCTGCCCCACAGCAGCTCCTGACCCATAGATCTGACCCACATCAACCCCACAGAAGCTCCTGCAACATAGATCTGAACCACATCTGCCCCACAGCAGATTTTACCCCACAAATCTGACCCACATCAGCCCCCAGGAGATCCTGCCCCATAGATCTGACCCACATCTGCCCCACACCATCTCCTGCCCCATAGATCTGACCCACATCAACCCCACAGAAGCTCCAGCCCCATAGATCTGAACCACATCTGCCCCACAGCAGATTTTACCCCACAGATCTGACCCACATCAGCCCCCAGGAGATCTTGCCCCATAGATCTGACCCACATCTGCACCACAGCGGCTCTTGCCCCATAGAACTTACCCACATCTGCCCCACAGCAGCTCCTGACCCATAGATCTGACCCACATCAACCCCACAGAAGCTCCTGCCCCATAGATCTGAACCACATCTGCCCCACAGCAGATTTTACCCCACAGATCTGACCCACATCAGCCCCCAGGAGATCCTGCCCCATAGATCTGACCCACATCTGCCCCACACCATCTCCTGCCCCATAGATCTAACTCACATGTGCCCTAAAGCAGCTCCTGCCCATAGATCTGACCCACAGCAGCTCCTGCCCTATAGATCTGATTCAAATCTGCCCCACAGCAGCTCCTGCCCCATAGATCTGACCCACATGTGCCCCAGAGCAGCTCTGCCCCATTGATTTGACCCACATCAGCCCCACAGGAGATCCTGCCCCATAGATCTGACCCACATCAGCCCCACTGCAGCTCCTGCCCTATAGATCTGACCAACATCAGCCCCACATCAGCTCCTGCCCCATAGATCTGACCCTCATCAGCCCCATAGCATCTCCCGCTCCATAGACCTTAACCGTATCAGCCCCACAGCAGCTCCTGCCCCATTGATCTGACCCACATCTGCACCACAGCAGCTCTTGCCCCATAGAACTGACCCACATCTGCCCCACAGCAGCTCCTGACCCATAGATCTGACCCACATCAACCCCACAGCAGCTCCTGCCCATAGATCTGACCCACAGAAGCTCCTGCCCTATAGATCTGATTCAAATCTGCCCCACAGCAGCTCCTGCTCCATAGATCTGACCCACATGTGCCCCAGAGCAGCTCTGCCTCATTGATTTGACCCACATCAGCCCCACAGGAGATCCTGCCCCATAGAACTGACCCACATCAGCTCCACTGCAGCTCCTGCCCTATAGATCTGACCAACATCAGCCCCACATCAGCTCCTGCCCCATAGATCTGACCCTCATCAGCCCCATAGCATCTCCCGCACCATAGATCTTAACCGTATCAGCCCCACAGAAGCTCCTGCCCCATAGATCTGACCCACATCTGCACCACAGCAGCTCTTGCCCCATAGAACTGACCCACATCTGCCCCAAAGCAGCTCCTGACCCATAGATCTGACCCACATCAACCCCACAGAAGCTCCTGCCCCATAGATCTGAACCACATCTGCCCCACAGCAGATTTTACCCCACAGATCTGACCCACATCAGCCCCCAGGAGATCTTGCCCCATAGATCTGACCCACATCTGCACCACAGCGGCTCTTGCCCCATAGAACTGACCCACATCTGCCCCACAGCAGCTCCTGACCCATAGATCTGACCCACATCAACCCCACAGAAGCTCCTGCCCCATAGATCTGAACCACATCTGCCCCACAGCAGATTTTACCCCATAGATCTGACCCACATCTGCCCCACAGCAGCTCCTGACCCATAGATCTGACCCACATCAACCCCACAGAAGCTCCTGCCCCATAGATCTGACCCACATCTGCCCCACACCATCTCCTGCCCCATAGATCTAACTCACATGTGCCCCACAGCAGATCCTGCCCATAGATCTGACCCACAGCAGCTTCTGCCCTATAGATCTGATTCAAATCTGCCTTACAGCAGCTCCTGCTCGATAGATCTGACCCACATGTGCCCCAGAGCAGCTCTGCCCCATTGATTTGACCCACATCAGCCCCACAGGAGATCCTGCCCCATAGATCTGACCCACATCAGCCCCACTGCAGCTCCTGCCCTATAGATCTGACCAACATCAGCCCCACATCAGCTCCTGCCCCATAGATCTGAACCTCATCAGCCACATAGCATCTCCCGCTCCATAGATCTTAACCGTATCAGCCCCACAGCAGCTCCTGCCCCATAGAACTGACCCACATCTGCACCACAGCAGCTCTTGCCCCATAGAACTGACCCACATCTGCCCCACAGCAGCTCCTGACCCATAGATCTGACCCACATCAACCCCACAGCAGCTCCTGCTCCATAGATCTGACCCACAGCAGCTCCTGCCCTATAGATCTGATTCAAATCTGCCCCACAGCAGCTCCTGCTCCATAGATCTGACACACATGTGCACCAGAGCAGCTCTGCCTCATTGATTTGACCCACATCAGCCCCACAGGAGATCCTGCCCCATAGATCTGACCCACATCAGCCCCACTGCAGCTCCTGCCCTATAGATCTGACCAACATCAGCCACACATCAGCTCCTGCCCCATAGATCTGACCCTCATCAGCCCCATAGCATGTCCCGCTCCATAGATCTTAACCGTATCAGCCCCACAGCAGCTCCTGCCCCATAGATCTGACCCACATCTGCCCCACAGCAGCTCCTGACCCATAGATCTGACCCACATCAACCCCACAGAAGCTCCTGCCCCATAGATCTGAACCACATCTGCCCCACAGCAGATTTTACCCCACAGATCTGACCCACATCAGCCCCCAGGAGATCCTGCCCCATAGATCTGACCCACATCTGCCCCACAGCAGCTCCTGACCCATAGATCTGACCCACATCAACCCCACAGAAGCTCCTGCCACATAGATCTGAACCACATCTGCCCCACAGCAGATTTTACCCCACAGATCTGACCCACATCAGCCCCCAGGAGATCCTGCCCCATAGATCTGACCCACATCTGCCCCACACCATCTCCTGCCCCATAGATCTAACTCACATGTGCCCCACAGCAGCTCCTGCCCATAGATCTGACCCACAGCAGCTCCTGCCCTATAGATCTGATTCAAATCTGCCCCACAGCAGCTCCTGCCCCATAGATCTGACCCACATGTGCCCCAGAGCAGCTCTGCCCCATTGATTTGACCCACATCAGCCCCACAGGAGATCCTGCCCCATAGATCTGACCCACATCAGCCCCACTGCAGCTCCTGCCCTATAGATCTGACCAACATCAGCCCCACATCAGCTCCTGCCCCATAGATCTGACCCTCATCAGCCCCATAGCATCTCCCGCTCCATAGATCTTAACCGTATCAGCCCCACAGCAGCTCCTGCCCCATAGATCTGACCCACATCTGCACCACAGCAGCTCTTGCCCCATAGAACTGACCCACATCTGCCCCACAGCAGCTCCTGACCCATAGATCTGACCCACATCAACCCCACAGCAGCTCCTGCTCCATAGATCTGACCCACAGCAGCTCCTGCCCTATAGATCTGATTCAAATCTGCCCCACAGCAGCTCCTGCCCCATAGATCTGACCCACATGTGCCCCAGAGCAGCTCTGCCCCATTGATTTGACCCACATCAGCCCCACAGGAGATCCTGCCGCATAGATCTGACCCACATCAGCCCCACTGCAGCTCCTGCCCTATAGATCTGACCAACATCAGCCCCACATCAGCTCCTGCCCCATAGATCTGACCCTCATCAGCCCCATAGCATCTCCCGCTCCATAGATCTTAACCGTATCAGCCCCACAGCAGCTCCTGCCCCATAGATCTGACCCACATCTGCACCACAGCAGCTCTTGCCCCATAAAACTGACCCACATCTGCCCCACAGCAGCTCCTGACCCATAGATCTGACCCACATCAACCCCACAGCAGCTCCTGCTCCATAGATCTGACCCACAGCAGCTCCTGCCCTATAGATCTGATTCAAATCTGCCCCACAGCAGCTCCTGCTCCATAGATCTGACCCACATGTGCCCCAGAGCAGCTCTGCCTCATTGATTTGACCCACATCAGCCCCACAGGAGATCCTGCCCCATAGAACTGACCCACATCAGCCCCACTGCAGCTCCTGCCCTATAGATCTGACCAACATCAGCCCCACATCAGCTCCTGCCCCATAGATCTGACCCTCATCAGCCCCATACCATCTCCCGCTCCATAAGATCTTAACCGTATCAGCCCCACAGCAGCTCCTGCCCCATAGATCTGACCCACATCTGCACCACAGCAGCTCTTGCCCCATAGAACTGACCCACATCTGCCCCACAGCAGCTCCTGACCCATAGATCTGACCCACATCAACCCCACAGAAGCTCCTGCCCCATAGATCTGAACCACATCTGCCCCACAGCAGATTTTACCCCACAGATCTGACCCACATCAGCCCCTAGGAGATCTTGCCCCATAGATCTGACCCACATCTGCACCACAGCGGCTCTTGCCCCATAGAACTGACCCACATCTGCCCCACAGCAGCTCCTGACCCATAGATCTGACCCACATCAACCCCACAGAAGCTCCTGCCCCATAGATCTGAACCACATCTGTCCCACAGCAGATTTTACCCCACAGATCTGACCCACATCAGCCCCCAGGAGATCCTGCCCCATAGATCTGACCCACAGCAGCTTCTTCCCTATAGATCTGATTCAAATCTGCCCCACAGCAGCTCCTGCTCCATAGATCTGACCCACATGTGCCCCAGAGCAGCTCTGCCCCATTGATTTGACCCACATCAGCCCCACAGGAGATCCTGCCCCATAGATCTGACCCACATCAGCCCCACTGCAGCTCCTGCCCTATAGATCTGACCAACATCAGCCCCACATCAGCTCCTGCCTTATAGATCTGAACCTCATCAGCCCCATAGCATCTCCCGCTCCATAGATCTTAACCGTATCAGCCCCACAGCAGCTCCTGCCCCATAGATCTGACCCACATCTGCACCACAGCAGCTCTTGCCCCATAGAACTGACCCACATCTGCCCCACAGCAGCTCCTGACCCATAGATCTGACCCACATCAACCCCACAGAAGCTCCTGCCCCATAGATCTGAACCACATCTGCCCCACAGCAGATTTTACCCCACAGATCTGACCCACCTCAGCCCCCAGGAGATCCTGCCCCATAGATCTGACCCACATCTGCCCCACACCATCTCCTGCCCCATAGATCTAACTCACATGTGCCCCACAGCAGCTCCTGCCCATAGATCTGACCCACAGCAGCTCCTGCCCTATAGATCTGATTCAAATCTGCCCCACAGCAGCTCCTGCCCCATAGATCTGACCCACATGTGCCCCAGAGCAGCTCTGCCCCATTGATTTGACCCACATCAGCCCCACAGGAGATCCTGCCCCATAGATCTGACCCACATCAGCCCCACTGCAGCTCCTGCCCTATAGATATGACCAACATCAGCCCCACATCAGCTCCTGCCCCATAGATCTGACCCTCATCAGCCCCATAGCATCTCCCGCTCCATAGATCTTAACCGTATCAGCCCCACAGCAGCTCCTGCCCCATAGATCTGACCCACATCTGCACCACAGCAGCTCTTGCCCCATAGAACTGACCCACATCTGCCCCACAGCAGCTCCTGACCCATAGATCTGACCCACATCAACCCCACAGCAGCTCCTGCTCCATAGATCTGACCCACAGCAGCTCCTGCCCTATAGATCTGATTCAAATCTGCCCCACAGCAGCTCCTGCTCCATAGATCTGACCCACATGTGCCCCAGAGCAGCTCTGCCTCATTGATTTGACCCACATCAGCCCCACAGGAGATCCTGCCCCATAGAACTGACCCACATCAGCCCCACTGCAGCTCCTGCCCTATAGATCTGACCAACATCAGCCCCACATCAGCTCCTGCCCCATAGATCTGACACTCATCAGCCCCATAGCATCTCCCGCTCCATAGATCTTAACCGTATCAGCCCCACAGCAGCTCCTGCCCCATAGATCTGACCCACATCTGCACCACAGCAGCTCTTGCCCCATAGAACTGACCCACATCTGCCCCACAGCAGCTCCTGACCCATAGATCTGACCCACATCAACCCCACAGAAGCTCCTGCCCCATAGATCTGAACCACATCTGCCCCACAGCAGAATTTACCCCACAGATCTGACCCACATCAGCCCCCAGGAGATCCTGCCCCATAGATCTGACCCACATCTGCCCCACACCATCTCCTGCCCCATAGATCTAACTCACATGTGCCCCACAGCAGCTCCTGCCCATAGATCTGACCCACAGCAGCTTCTGCCCTATAGATCTGATTCAAATCTGCCCCACAGCAGCTCCTGCTCCATAGATCTGACCCACATGTGCCCCAGAGCAGCTCTGCCCCATTGATTTGACCCATATCAGCCCCACAGGAGATCCTGCCCCATAGATCTGACCCACATCAGCCCCACTGCAGCTCCTGCCCTATAGATCTGACCAACATCAGCCCCACATCAGCTCCTGCCCCATAGATCTGACCCTCATCAGCCCCATAGCATCTCCCGCTCCATAGATCTTAACCGTATCAGCCCCACAGCAGCTCCTGCCCCATAGATCTGACCCACATCTGCACCACAGCAGCTCTTGCCCCATAGAACTGACCCACATCTGCCCCACAGCAGCTCCTGACCCATAGATCTGACCCACATCAACCCCACAGCAGCTCCTGCCCATAGATCTGACCCACAGAAGCTCCTGCCCTATAGATCTGATTCAAATCTGCCCCACAGCAGCTCCTGCTCCATAGATCTGACCCACATGTGCCCCAGAGCAGCTCTGCCTCATTGATTTGACCCACATCAGCCCCACAGGAGATCCTGCCCCATAGAACTGACCCACATCAGCTCCACTGCAGCTCCTGCCCTATAGATCTGACCAACATCAGCCCCACATCAGCTCCTGCCCCATAGATCTGACCCTCATCAGCCCCATAGCATCTCCCGCACCATAGATCTTAACCGTATCAGCCCCACAGCAGCTCCTGCCCCATAGATCTGACCCACATCTGCACCACAGCAGCTCTTGCCCCATAGAACTGACCCACATCTGCCCCACAGCAGCTCCTGACCCATAGATCTGACCCACATCAACCCCACAGAAGCTCCTGCCCCATAGATCTGAACCACATCTGCCCCACAGCAGATTTTACCCCACAGATCTGACCCACATCAGCCCCCAGGAGATCTTGCCCCATAGATCTGACCCACATCTGCACCACAGCGGCTCTTGCCCCATAGAACTGACCCACATCTGCCCCACAGCAGCTCCTGACCCATAGATCTGACCCACATCAACCCCACAGAAGCTCCTGCCCCATAGATCTGAACCACATCTGCCCCACAGCAGATTTTACCCCACAGATCTGACCCACATCAGCCCCCAGGAGATCCTGCCCCATAGATCTGACCCACATCTGCCCCACAGCAGCTCCTGACCCATAGATCTGACCCACATCAACCCCACAGAAGCTCCTGCCCCATAGATCTGACCCACATCTGCCCCACACCATCTCCTGCCCCATAGATCTAACTCACATGTGCCCCACAGCAGATCCTGCCCATAGATCTGACCCACAGCAGCTTCTGCCCTATAGATCTGATTCAAATCTGCCCCACAGCAGCTCCTGCTCGATAGATCTGACCCACATGTGCCCCAGAGCAGATCTGCCCCATTGATTTGACCCACATCAGCCCCACAGGAGATCCTGCCCCATAGATCTGACCCACATCAGCCCCACTGCAGCTCCTGCCCTATAGATCTGACCAACATCAGCCCCACATCAGCTCCTGCCCCATAGATCTGACCCACATCTGCACCACAGCAGCTCTTGCCCCATAGAACTGACCCACATCTGCCCCACAGCAGCTCCTGACCCATAGATCTGACCCACATCAACCCCACAGCAGCTCCTGCTCCATAGATCTGACCCACAGCAGCTCCTGCCCTATAGATCTGATTCAAATCTGCCCCACAGCAGCTCCTGCTCCATAGATCTGACCCACATGTGCCCCAGAGCAGCTCTGCCTCATTGATTTGACCCACATCAGCCCCACAGGAGATCCTGCCCCATAGAACTGACCCACATCAGCCCCACTGCAGCTCCTGCCCTATAGATCTGACCAACATCAGCCCCACATCAGCTCCTGCCCCATAGATCTGACCCTCATCAGCCCCATAGCATCTCCCGCTCCATAGATCTTAACCGTATCAGCCCCACAGCAGCTCCTGCCCCATAGATCTGACCCACATCTGCACCACAGCAGCTCTTGCCCCATAGAACTGACCCACATCTGCCCCACAGCAGCTCCTGACCCATAGATCTGACCCACATCAACCCCACAGAAGCTCCTGCCCCATAGATCTGAACCACATCTGCCCCACAGCAGAATTTACCCCACAGATCTGACCCACATCAGCCCCCAGGAGATCCTGCCCCATAGATCTGACCCACATCTGCCCCACACCATCTCCTGCCCCATAGATCTAACTCACATGTGCCCCACAGCAGCTCCTGCCCATAGATCTGACCCACAGCAGCTTCTGCCCTATAGATCTGATTCAAATCTGCCCCACAGCAGCTCCTGCTCCATAGATCTGACCCACATCTGCCCCAGAGCAGCTCTGCCCCATTGATTTGACCCATATCAGCCCCACAGGAGATCCTGCCCCATAGATCTGACCCACATCAGCCCCACTGCAGCTCCTGCCCTATAGATCTGACCAACATCAGCCCCACATCAGCTCCTGCCCCATAGATCTGACCCTCATCAGCCCCATAGCATCTCCCGCTCCATAGATCTGAACCGTATCAGCCCCACAGCAGCTCCTGCCCCATAGATCTGACCCACATCTGCACCACAGCAGCTCTTGCCCCATAGAACTGACCCACATCTGCCCCACAGCAGCTCCTGACCCATAGATCTGACCCACATCAACCCCACAGAAGCTCCTGCCCCATAGATCTGAACCACATCTGCCCCACAGCAGATTTTACCCCACAGATCTGACCCACATCAGCCCCCAGGAGATCTTGCCCCATAGATCTGACCCACATCTGCACCACAGCGGCTCTTGCCCCATAGAACTTACCCACATCTGCCCCACAGCAGCTCCTGACCCATAGATCTGACCCACATCAACCCCACAGAAGCTCCTGCCCCATAGATCTGAACCACATCTGCCCCACAGCAGATTTTACCCCACAGATCTGACCCACATCAGCCCCCAGGAGATCCTGCCCCATAGATCTGACCCACATCTGCCCCACACCATCTCCTGCCCCATAGATCTAACTCACATGTGCCCCACAGCAGCTCCTGCCCATAGATCTGACCCACAGCAGCTCCTGCCCTATAGATCTGATTCAAATCTGCCCCACAGCAGCTCCTGCCCCATAGATCTGACCCACATGTGCCCCAGAGCAGCTCTGCCCCATTGATTTGACCCACATCAGCCCCACAGGAGATCCTGCCCCATAGATCTGACCCACATCAGCCCCACTGCAGCTCCTGCCCTATAGATCTGACCAACATCAGCCCCACATCAGCTCCTGCCCCATAGATCTGACCCTCATCAGCCCCATAGCATCTCCCGCTCCATAGATCTTAACCGTATCAGCCCCACAGCAGCTCCTGCCCCATAGATCAGACCCACATCTGCACCACAGAAGCTCTTGCCCCATAGAACTGACCCACATCTGCCCCACAGCAGCTCCTGACCCATAGATCTGACCCACATCAACCCCACAGCAGCTCCTGCTCCATACATCTGACCCACAGCAGCTCCTGCCCTATAGATCTCATTCAAATATGCCCCACAGCAGCTCCTGCTCCATAGATCTGACCCACATGTGCCCCAGAGCAGCTCTGCCCCATTGATTTGACCCACATCAGCCCCACAGGAGATCCTGCCCCATAGATCTGACCCACATCAGCCCCACTGCAGCTCCTGCCCTATAGATCTGACCAACATCAGCCCCACATCAGCTCCTGCCCCATAGATCTGACCCTCATCAGCCCCATAGCATCTCCCGCTCCATAGATCTTAACCGTATCAGCCCCACAGCAGCTCCTGCCCCATAGATCTGACCCACATCTGCACCACAGCAGCTCTTGCCCCATAGAACTGACCCACATCTGCCCCACAGCAGCTCCTGACCCATAGATCTGACCCACATCAACCCCACAGAAGCTCCTGCCCCATAGATCTGAACCACATCTGCCCCACAGCAGATTTTACCCCACAGATCTGACCCACATCAGCCCCCAGGAGATCCTGCCCCATAGATCTGACCCACATCTGCCCCACAGCAGCTCCTGACCCATAGATCTGACCCACATCAACCCCACAGAAGCTCCTGCCCCATAGATCTGAACCACATCTGCCCCACAGCAGATTTTACCCCACAGATCTGACCCACCTCAGCCCCCAGGAGATCCTGCCCCATAGATCTGACCCACATCTGCCCCACACCATCTCCTGCCCCATAGATCTAACTCACATGTGCCCCACAGCAGCTCCTGCTCCATAGATCTGACCCACAGCAGCTCCTGCCCTATAGATCTCATTCAAATCTGCCCCACAGCAGCTCCTGCTCCATAGATCTGACCCACATGTTCCCCAGAGCAGCTCTGCCCCATTATTTGACCCACATAAGCCCCACAGGAGATCCTGCCCCATAGATCTGACCCACATCAGCCCCACTGCAGCTCCTGCCCTATAGATCTGACCAACATCAGCCCCACATCAGCTCCTGCCCCATAGATCTGACCCTCATCAGCCCCATAGCATCTCCCGCTCCATAGATCTTAACCGTATCAGCCCCACAGCAGCTCCTGCCCCATAGATCTGACCCACATCTGCACCACAGAAGCTCTTGCCCCATAGAACTGACCCACATCTGCCAAACAGCAGCTCCTGACCCATAGATCTGACCCACATCAACCCCACAGCAGCTCCTGCTCCATAGATCTGACCCACAGCAGCTCCTGCCCTATAGATCTGACCCACATCTGCCCCACACCATCTCCTGCCCCATAGATCTAACTCACATGTGCCCCACAGCATCTCCTGCCCATAGATCTGACCCACAGCAACTCCTGCCCTATAGATCTGATTCAAATCTGCCCCACAGCAGCTCCTGCTCCATAGATCTGACCCACATGTGCCCCAGAGCAGCTCTGCCTCATTGATTTGACCCACATCAGCCCCACAGGAGATCCTGCCCCATAGAACTGACCCACATCAGCCCCACTGCAGCTCCTGCCCTATAGATCTGACCAACATCAGCCCCACATCAGCTCCTGCCCCATAGATCTGACCCTCATCAGCCCCATAGCATCTCCCGCTCCATAGATCTTAACCGTATCAGCCCCACAGCAGCTCCTGCCCCATAGATCTGACCCACATCTGCACCACAGCAGCTCTTGCCCCATAGAACTGACCCACATCTGCCCCACAGCAGCTCCTGACCCATAGATCTGACCCACATCAACCCCACAGAAGCTCCTGCCCCATAGATCTGAACCACATCTGCCCCACAGCAGATTTTACCCCACAGATCTGACCCACATCAGCCCCCAGGAGATCTTGCCCCATAGATCTGACCCACATCTGCACCACAGCGGCTCTTGCCCCATAGAACTGACCCACATCTGCCCCACAGCAGCTCGTGACCCATAGATCTGACCCACATCAACCCCACAGAAGCTCCTGCCCCATAGATCTGAACCACATCTGCCCCACAGCAGATTTTACCCCACAGATCTGACCCACATCAGCCCCCAGGAGATCCTGCCCCATAGATCTGACCCACATCTGCCCCACACCATCTTCTGCCCCATAGATCTAACTCACATGTGCCCCACAGCAGCTCCTGCCCATAGATCTGACCCACAGCAGCTTCTGCCCTATAGATCTGATTCAAATCTGCCCCACAGCAGCTCCTGCCCCATAGATCTGACCCACATGTGCCCCAGAGCAGCTCTGCCCCATTGATTTGACCCACATCAGCCCCACAGGAGATCCTGCCCCATAGATCTGACCCACATCAGCCCCACTGCAGCTCCTGCCCTATAGATCTGACCAACATCAGCCCCACATCAGCTCCTGCCCCATAGATCTGACCCTCATCAGCCCCATAGCATTTCCCGCTCCATAGATCTCAACCACATCTGCCCCACAGCAGCTCCTGCCCCATAGATCTGACCCACATCTGCACCACAGCAGCTCCTGACCCATAGAACTGACCCACATCTGCCCCACAGCAGCTCCTGACACATAGATCTGACCCACATCAACCCCACAGCTGCTCCTGCTCCATAGATCTGACCCACAGCAGCTCCTAACCCTATAGACCTCATTCAAATCTGCCCCACAGCAGCTCCTGCTCCATAGATCTGACCCACATGTGCCCCAGAGCAGCTCTGCCCCATTGATTTGACCCACATCAGCCCCACAGGAGATCCTGCCCCATAGATCTGACCCACATCAGCCCCACTGCAGCTCCTGCCCTATAGATCTGACCAACATCAGCCCCACATCAGCTCCTGCCCCATAGATCTGACCCTCATCAGCCCCATAGCATCTCCCGCTCCATAGATCTTAACCGTATCAGCCCCACAGCAGCTCCTGCCCCATAGATCTGACCCACATCTGCACCACAGCAGCTCTTGCCCCATAGAACTGACCCACATCTGCCCCACAGCCGCTCCTGACCCATAGATCTGACCCACATCAACCCCACAGAAGCTGCTGCCCCATAGATCTGAACCACATCTGCCCCACAGCAGATTTTACCCCACAGATCTGACCCACATCAGCCCCCAGGAGATCTTGCCCCATAGATCTGACCCACATCTGCACCACAGCGGCTCTTGCCCCATAGAACTGACCCACATCTGCCCCACAGCAGCTCCTGACCCATAGATCTGACCCACATCAACCCCACAGAAGCTCCTGCCCCATAGATCTGAACCACATCTGCCCCACAGCAGATTTTACCCCACAGATCTGACCCACATCAGCCCCCAGGAGATCCTGCCCCATAGATCTGACCCACATCTGCCCCACAGCAGCTCCTGACCCATAGATCTGACCCACGTCAACCCCACAGAAGCTCCTGCCCCATAGATCAGAACCACATCTGCCCCACAGCAGATTTTACCCCACAGATCTGACCCACATCAGCCCCCAGGAGATCCTGCCCCATAGATCTGACCCACATCTGCCCCACACCATCTCCTGCCCCATAGATCTAACTCACATGTGCCCCACAGCAGCTCCTGCCCATAGATCTGACCCACAGCAGCTCCTGCCCTATAGATCTGATTCAAATCTGCCCCACAGCAGCTCCTGCTCCATAGATCTGACCCACATGTGCCCCAGAGCAGCTCTGCCCCATTGATTTGACCCACATCAGCCCCACAGGAGATCCTGCCCCATAGAACTGACCCACATCAGCCCCACTGCAGCTCCTGCCCTATAGATCTGACCAACATCAGCCCCACAGCAGCTCCTGCCCTATAGATCTGACCAACATCAGCCCCACAGCAGCTCCTGCCCCATAGATCTGACCCTCATCAGCCCCATAGCAACTCCCGCTCCATAGATCTTAACCGTATCAGCCCCACAGCAGCTCCTGCCCCATAGATCTGACCCACATCTGCACCACAGCAGCTCTTGCCCCATAGAACTGACCCACATCTGCCCCACAGCAGCTCCTGACCCATAGATCTGACCCACATCAACCCCACAGAAGCTCCTGCCCCATAGATCTGAACCACATCTGCCCCACAGCAGATTTTACCCCACAGATCTGACCCACATCAGCCCCCAGGAGATCCTGCCCCATAGATCTGACCCACATCTGCCCCACAGCATCTCCTGCCCCATAGATCTAACTCACATGTGCCCCACAGCAGCTCCTGCCCATAGATCTGACCCACAGCAGCTCCTGCCCTATAGATCTGATTCAAATCTGCCCCACAGCAGCTCCTGCCCCATAGATCTGACCCACATGTGCCCCAGAGCAGCTCTGCCCCATTGATTTGACCCACATCAGCCCCACAGGAGATCCTGCCCCATAGATCTGACCCACATCAGCCCCACTGCAGCTCCTGCCCTATAGATCTGACCAACATCAGCCCCACATCAGCTCCTGCCCCATAGATCTGACCCTCATCAGCCCCATAGCATCTCCCGCTCCATAGATCTTAACCGTATCAGCCCCACAGCAGCTCCTGCCCCATAGATCTGACCCACATCTGCACCACAGCAGCTCTTGCCCCATAGAACTGACCCACATCTGCCCCACAGCAGCTCCTGACCCATAGATCTGACCCACATCAACCCCACAGAAGCTCCTGCCCCATAGATCTGAACCACATCTGCCCCACAGCAGATTTTACCCCACAGATCTGACCCACATCAGCCCCCAGGAGATCCTGCCCCATAGATCTGACCCACATCTGCCCCACACCATCTCCTGCCTCATAGATCTAACTCACATGTGCCCCACAGCAGCTCCTGCTCCATAGATCTGACCCACATGTGCCCCAGAGCAGCTCTGCCTCATTGATTTGACCCACATCAGCCCCACAGGAGATCCTGCCCCATAGATCTGACCCACATCTGCCCCACAGCAGCTCCTGCCCCATAGATCTGACCCTCATCAGCCCCATAGCATCTCCCGCTCCATAGATCTTAACCGTATCAGCCCCACAGCAGCTCCTGCCCCATAGATCTGACCCACATCTGCACCACAGCAGCTCTTGCCCCATAGAACTGACCCACATCTGCCCCACAGCAGCTCCTGACCCATAGATCTGACCCACATCAACCCCACAGAAGCTCCTGCCCCATAGATCTGAACCACATCTGCCCCACAGCAGATTTTACCCCACAGATCTGACCCACATCAGCCCCTCAGGAGATCCTGCCCCATAGATCTGACCCACATCTGCCCCACAGCAGCTCCTGACCCATAGATCTGACCCACATCAACCCCACAGAAGCTCCTGCCCCATAGATCTGAACCACATCTGCCCCACAGCAGATTTTACCCCACAGATCTGACCCAACTCAGCCCCCAGGAGATCCTGCCCCATAGATCTGACCCACATCTGCCCCACACCATCTCCTGCCCCATAGATCTAACTCACATGTGCCCCACAGCAGCTCCTGCCCCATAGATCTGACCCACAGCAGCTCCTGCCCTATAGATCTGATTCAAATCTGCCCCACAGCAGCTCCTGCTCCATAGATCTGAACCACATGTGCCCCAGAGCAGCTCTGCCTCATTGATTTGACCCACATCAGCCCCACAGGAGATCCTGCCCCATAGATCTGACCCACATCAGCCCCACTGCAGCTCCTGCCCTATAGATCTGACCAACATCAGCCCCACATCAGCTCCTGCCCCATAGATCTGACCCTCATCAGCCCCATAGCATCTCCCGCTCCATAGATCTTAACCGTATCAGCCCCACAGCAGCTCCTGCCCCATAGATCTGACCCACTTCTGCCCCACAGCATCTCCTGCCCCATAGATCTAACTCACATGTGCCCCACAGCAGCTCCTGCCCATAGATCTGACCCACAGCAGCTCCTGCCCTATAGATCTGATTCAAATCTGCCCCACAGCAGCTCCTGCTCCATAGATCTGACCCACATGTGCCCCAGAGCAGCTCTGCCCCATTGATTTGACCCACATCAGCCCCACAGGAGATCCTGCCCCATAGAACTGACCCACATCAGCCCCACTGCAGCTCCTGCCCTATAGATCTGACCAACATCAGCCCCACAGCAGCTCCTGCCCCATAGATCTGACCCTCATCAGCCCCATAGCAACTCCCGCTCCATAGATCTTAACCGTATCAGCCCCACAGCAGCTCCTGCCCCATAGATCTGACCCACATCTGCACCACAGCAGCTCTTGCCCCATAGAACTGACCCACATCTGCCCCACAGCAGCTCCTGACCCATAGATCTGACCCACATCAACCCCACAGCAGCTCCTGCCCATAGATCTGACCCACAGCAGCTCCTGCCCTATAGATCTGATTCAAATCTGCCCCACAGCAGCTCCTGCCCCATAGATCTGACCCACATGTGCCCCAGAGCAGCTCTGCCCCATTGATTTGACCCACATCAGCCCCACAGGAGATCCTGCCCCATAGATCTGACCCACATCAGCCCCACTGCAGCTCCTGCCCTATAGATCTGACCAACATCAGCCCCACATCAGCTCCTGCCCCATAGATCTGACCCTCATCAGCCCCATAGCATCTCCCGCTCCATAGATCTTAACCGTATCAGCCCCACAGCAGCTCCTGCCCCATAGATCTGACCCACATCTGCACCACAGCAGCTCTTGCCCCATAGAACTGACCCACATCTGCCCCACAGCAGCTCCTGACCCATAGATCTGACCCACATCAACCCCACAGCAGCTCCTGCTCCATACATCTGACCCACAGCAGCTCCTGCCCTATAGATCTGATTCAAATCTGCCCCACAGCAGCTCCTGCTCCATAGATCTGACCCACATGTGCCCCAGAGCAGCTCTGCCTCATTGATTTGACCCACATCAGCCCCACAGGAGATCCTGCCCCATAGAACTGACCCACATCAGCCCCACTGCAGCTCCTGCCCTATAGATCTGACCAACATCAGCCCCACATCAGCTCCTGCCCCATAGATCTGACCCTCATCAGCCCCATAGCATCTCCCGCTCCATAGATCTTAACCGTATCAGCCCCACAGCAGCTCCTGCCCCATAGATCTGACCCACATCTGCACCACAGCAGCTCTTGCCCCATAGAACTGACCCACATCTGCCCCACAGCAGCTCCTGACCCATAGATCTGACCCACATCAACCCCACAGAAGCTCCTGCCCCATAGATCTGAACCACATCTGCCCCACAGCAGATTTTACCCCACAGATCTGACCCACATCAGCCCCCAGGAGATCCTGCCCCATAGATCTGACCCACATCTGCCCCACACCATCTCCTGCCTCATAGATCTAACTCACATGTGCCCCACAGCAGCTCCTGCTCCATAGATCTGACCCACAGCAGCTCCTGCCCTATAGATCTGATTAAAATCTGCCCCACAGCAGCTCCTGCTCCATAGATCTGACCCACATGTGCCCCAGAGCAGCTCTGCCTCATTGATTTGACCCACATCAGCCCCACAGGAGATCCTGCCCCATAGATCTGACCCACATCTGCCCCACAGCAGCTCCTGCCCCATAGATCTGACCCTCATCAGCCCCATAGCATCTCCCGCTCCATAGATCTTAACCGTATCAGCCCCACAGCAGCTCCTGCCCCATAGATCTGACCCACATCTGCACCACAGCAGCTCTTGCCCCATAGAACTGACCCACATCTGCCCCACAGCAGCTCCTGACCCATAGATCTGACCCACATCAACCCCACAGAAGCTCCTGCCCCATAGATCTGAACCACATCTGCCCCACAGCAGATTTTACCCCACAGATCTGACCCACATCAGCCCCCAGGAGATCCTGCCCCATAGATCTGACCCACAGCAGCTCCTGCCCTATAGATCTGATTCAAATCTGCCCCACAGCAGCTCCTGCTCCATAGATCTGAACCACATGTGCCCCAGAGCAGCTCTGCCTCATTGATTTGACCCACATCAGCCCCACAGGAGATCCTGCCCCATAGATCTGACCCACATCAGCCCCACTGCAGCTCCTGCCCTATAGATCTGACCAACATCAGCCCCACAGAAGCTCCTGCCCCATAGATCTGACCCTCATCAGCCCCATAGCATCTCCCGCTCCATAGATCTTAACCGTATCAGCCCCACAGCAGCTCCTGCCCCATAGATCTGACCCACATCTGCCCCACAGCATCTCCTGCCCCATAGATCTAACTCACATGTGCCCCACAGCAGCTCCTGCCCATAGATCTGACCCACAGCAGCTCCTGCCCTATAGATCTGATTCAAATCTGCCCCACAGCAGCTCCTGCTCCATAGATCTGACCCACATGTGCCCCAGAGCAGCTCTGCCCCATTGATTTGACCCACATCAGCCCCACAGGAGATCCTGCCCCATAGATCTGACCCACATCAGCCCCACTGCAGCTCCTGCCCTATAGATCTGACCAACATCAGCCCCACATCAGCTCCTGCCCCATAGATCTGACCCTCATCAGCCCCATAGCATCTCCCGCTCCATAGATCTTAACCGTATCAGCCCCACAGCAGCTCCTGCCCCATAGATCTGACCCACATCTGCACCACAGCAGCTCTTGCCCCATAGAACTGACCCACATCTGCCCCACAGCAGCTCCTGACCCATAGATCTGACCCACATCAACCCCACAGCAGCTCCTGCTCCATAGATCTGACCCACTGCAGCTCCTGCCCCATAGATCTGATTAAAATCTGCCCCACAGCAGCTCCTGCTCCATAGATCTGACCCACATGTGCCCCAGAGCAGCTCTGCCTCATTGATTTGACCCACATCAGCCCCACAGGAGATCCTGCCCCATAGAACTGACCCACTTCAGCCCCACTGCAGCTCCTGCCCTATAGATCTGACCCACATCTGCCCCACAGCAGCTCCTGACCCATAGATCTGACCCACATCAACCCCACAGAAGCTCCTGCCCCATAGATCTGACCCACATCTGCCCCACAGCAGATTTTACCCCACAGATCTGACCCACATCAGCCCCCAGGAGATCCTGCCCCATAGATCTGACCCACATCTGCCCCACACCAGCTCCTGACCCATAGATCTGACCCACATCAACCCCACAGAAGCTCCTGCCCCATAGATCTGAACCACATCTGCCCCACAGCAGATTTTACCCCACAGATCTGACCCACATCAGCCCCCAGGAGATCCTGCCCCATAGATCTGACCCACATCTGCCCCACAGCAGCTCCTGACCCATAGATCTGACCAACATCAGCCCCACATCAGCTCCTGCCCCATAGATCTGACCCTCATCAGCCCCATAGCATCTCCCGCTCCATAGATCTTAACCGTATCAGCCCCACAGCAGCTCCTGCCCCATAGATCTGACCCACATCTGCACCACAGCAGCTCTTGCCCCATAGAACTGACCCACATCTGCCCCACAGCAGCTCCTGACCCATAGATCTGACCCACATCAACCCCACAGAAGCTCCTGCCTCATAGATCTGAACCACATCTGCCCCACAGCAGATTTTACCCCACAGATCTGACCCACATCAGCCCCCAGGAGATCTTGCCCCATAGATCTGACCCACGTCTGCACCACAGCGGCTCTTGCCCCATAGAACTGACCCACATCTGCCCCACAGCAGCTCCTGACCCATAGATCTGACCCACATCAACCCCACAGAAGCTCCTGCCCCATAGATCTGAACCACATCTGCCCCACAGCAGATTTTACCCCACAGATCTGACCCACATCAGCCCCCAGGAGATCCTGCCCCATAGATCTGACCCACATCTGCCCCACACCATCTCCTGCCCCATAGATCTAACTCACATGTGCCCCACAGCAGCTCCTGCTCCATAGATCTGACCCACAGCAGCTCCTGCCCTATAGATCTGATTCAAATCTGCCCCACAGCAGCTCCTGCCCCATAGATCTGACCCACATGTGCCCCAGAGCAGCTCTGCCCCATTGATTTGACCCACATCAGCCCCACAGGAGATCCTGCCCCATAGATCTGACCCACATCAGCCCCACTGCAGCTCCTGCTCCATAGATCTGACCCTCATGTGCCCCAGAGCAGCTCTGCCCCATTGATTTGACCCACATCAGCCCCACAGGAGATCCTGCCCCATAGATCTGACCCACATCAGCCCCACTGCAGCTCCTGCCCTATAGATCTGACCAACATCAGCCCTACATCAGCTCCTGCCCCATAGATCTGACCCTCATCAGCCCCATAGCATCTCCCGCTCCATAGATCTTAACCGTATCAGCCCCACAGCAGCTCCTGCCCCATAGATCTGAACCACATCTGCACCACAGCAGCTCTTGCCCCATAAAACTGACCCACATCTGCCACACAGCAGCTCCTGACCCATAGATCTGACCCACATCAACCCCACAGAAGCTCCTGCCCCATAGATCTGAACCACATCTGCCCCACAGCAGATTTTACCCCACAGATCTGACCCACATCAGCCCCCAGGAGATCCTGCCCCATAGATCTGACCCACATCTGCCCCACACCATCTCCTGCCCCATAGATCTAACTCACATGTGCCCCACAGCAGCTCCTGCCCTATAGATCTGACCCACAGCAGCTTCTGCCCTATAGATCTGACCCACATGTGCCCCAGAGCAGCTCTGCCCCATTGATTTGACCCACATCAGCCCCAAAGGAGATCCTGCCCCATAGATCTGACCCACATCAGCCCCACTGCAGCTCCTGCCCTATAGATCTGACCAACATCAGCCCCACATCAGCTCCTGCCCCATAGATCTGACCCTCATCAGCCCCATAGCATCTCCCGCTCCATAGATCTTAACCGTATCAGCCCCACAGCAGCTCCTGCCCCATAGATCTGACCCACATCTGCACCACAGCAGCTCTTGTCCCATAGAACTGACCCACATCTGCCCCACAGCAGCTCCTGACCCATAGATCTGACCCACATCAACCCCACAGAAGCTCCTGCCCCATAGATCTGAACCACATCTGCCCCACAGCAGATTTTACCCCACAGATCTGACCCACATCAGCCCCCAGGAGATCTTGCCCCATAGATCTGACCCTCATCTGCACCACAGCGGCTCTTGCCCCATAGAACTGACCCACATCTGCCCCACAGCAGCTCCTGACCCATAGATCTGACCCACATCAGCCCCCAGGAGATCTTGCCCCATAGATCTGACCCACATCTGCACCACAGCGGCTCTTGCCCCATAGAACTGACCCACATCTGCCCCACAGCAGCTCCTGACCCATAGATATGACCCACATCAGCCCCCAGGAGATCCTGCTTCATAGATCTGTCCCACATCTGCCCCACACCATCTCCTGCCCCATAGATCTAACTCACATGTGCCCCACAGCAGCTCCTGACCCATAGATCTGACCCACATCAACCCCACAGCAGCTCCTGCTCCATAGATCTGACCCACAGCAGATCCTGCCCTATAGATCTGATTCAAATCTGCCCCACAGCAGCTCCTGCTCCATAGATCTGACCCACATGTGCCCCAGAGCAGCTCTGCCTCATTGATTTGACCCACATCAGCCCCACAGGAGATCCTGCCCCATAGAACTGACCCACATCAGCCCCACTGCAGCTCCTGCCCTATAGATCTGACCAACATCAGCCCCACATCAGCTCCTGCCCCATAGATCTGACCCTCATCAGCCCCATAGCATCTCCCGCTCCATAGATCTTAACCGTATCAGCCCCACAGCAGCTCCTGCCCCATAGATCTGACCCACATCTGCACCACAGCAGCTCTTGCCCCATAGAACTGACCCACATCTGCCCCACAGCAGCTCCTGACCCATAGATCTGACCCACATCAACCCCACAGAAGCTCCTGCCCCATAGATCTGAACCACATCTGCCCCACAGCAGATTTTACCCCACAGATCTGACCCACATCAGCCCCCAGGAGATCCTGCCCCATAGATCTGACCCACATCTGCCCCACACCATCTCCTGCCCCATAGATCTAACTCAAATGTGCCCCACAGCAGCTCCTGCCCTATAGATCTGACCCACAGCAGCTTCTGCCCTATAGATCTGATTCAAATCTGCCCCACAGCAGCTCCTGCTCCATAGATCTGACCCACATGTGCCCCAGAGCAGCTCTGCCCCATTGATTTGACCCACATCAGCCCCACAGGAGATCCTGCCCCATAGATCTGACCCACATCAGCCCCACTGCAGCTCCTGCCCTATAGATCTGACCAACATCAGCCCCACATCAGCTCCTGCCCCATAGATCTGACCCTCATCAGCCCCATAGCATCTCCCGCTCCATAGATCTTAACCGTATCAGCCCCACAGCAGCTCCTGCCCCATAGATCTGACCCACATCTGCACCACAGCAGCTCTTGCCCCATAGAACTGACCCACATCTGCCCCACAGCAGCTCCTGACCCATAGATCTGACCCACATCAACCCCACAGAAGCTCCTGCCCCATAGATCTGAACCACATCTGCCCCACAGCAGATTTTACCCCACAGATCTGACCCACATCAGCCCCCAGGAGATCTTGCCCCATAGATCTGACCCACATCTGCACCACAGCGGCTCTTGCCCCATAGAACTGACCCACATCTGCCCCACAGCAGCTCCTGACCCATAGATCTGACCCACATCAACCCCACAGAAGCTCCTGCCCCATAGATCTGAACCACATCTGGCCCACAGCAGATTTTACCCCACAGATCTGACCCACATCAGCCCCCAGGAGATCTTGCCCCATAGATCTGACCCACATCTGCACCACAGCGGCTCTTGCCCCATAGAACTGACCCACATCTGCCCCACAGCAGCTCCTGACCCATAGATCTGACCCACATCAACCCCACAGAAGCTCCTGCCCCATAGATCTGAACCACATCTGGCCCACAGCAGATTTTACCCCACAGATCTGACCCACATCAGGCCCCAGGAGATCCTGCCCCATAGATCTGACCCACATCTGCCCCACACCATCTCCTGCCCCATAGATCTAACTCACATGTGCCCCACAGCAGCTCCTGCCCATAGATCTGACCCACAGCAGCTCCTGCCCTATAGATCTGATTCTAATCTGCCCCACAGCAGCTCCTGCTCCATAGATCTGACCCACATGTGCCCCAGAGCAGCTCTGCCCCATTGATTTGACCCACATCAGCCCCACAGGAGATCCTGCTCCATAGATCTGACCCACATCAGCCCCACTGCAGCTCCTGCCCTATAGATCTGACCAACATCAGCCCCACATCAGCTCCTGCCCCATAGATCTGACCCTCATCAGCCCCATAGCATCTCCCGCTCCATAGATCTTAACAGTATCAGCCCCACAGATGCTCCTGCCCCATAGATCTGACCCACATCTGCACCACAGCAGCTCTTGCCCCATAGAACTGACCCACATCTGCCCCACAGCAGCTCCTGACCTATAGATCTGACCCACATCAACCCCACAGCAGCTCCTGCTCCATAGGTCTGACCCACAGCAGCTCCTGCCCTATAGATCTGATTCAAATCTGCCCCACAGCAGCTCCTGCTTTATAGATCTGACCCACATGTGCCCCAGAGCAGCTCTGCCCCATTGATTTGACCCACATCAGCCCCACAGGAGATCCTGCCCCATAGAACTGACCCACATCAGCCCCACTGCAGCTCCTGCCCTATAGATCTGACCAACATCAGCCCCACATCAGCTCCTGCCCCATAGATCTGACCCTCATCAGCCCCATAGCATCTCCCGCTCCATAGATCTTAACCGTATCAGCCCCACAGCAGCTCCTGCCCCATAGATCTGACCCACATCTGCCCCACACCATCTCCTGCCCTATAGATCTAACTCATATGTGCCCCACAGCAGCTCCTGCCCTATAGATCTGACCCACAGCAGCTTCTGCCCTATAGATCTGATTCAAATCTGCCCCACAGCAGCTCCTGCTCCATAGATCTGATCCACATGTGCCCCAGAGCAGCTCTGCCCCATTGATTTGACCCACATCAGCCCCACAGGAGATCCTGCCCCATAGATCTGACCCACATCAGCCCCACTGCAGCTCCTGCCCTATAGATCTGAACAACATCAGCCCCACATCAGCTCCTGCCCCATAGATCTGACCCACATCTGCACCACAGCAGCTCTTGCCCCATAGAACTGACCCACATCAGCCCCACAGCAGCTCCTGACCCATAGATCTGACCCACATCAACCCCACAGAAGCTCCTGCCCCATAGATCTGAACCACATCTGCCCCACAGCAGATTTTACCCCACAGATCTGACCCACATCAGCCCCCAGGAGATCTTGCCCCATAGATCTGACCCACATCTGCACCACAGCGGCTCTTGCCCCATAGAACTGACCCACATCTGCCCCACAGCAGCTCCTGACCCATAGATCTGACCCACATCAACCCCACAGAAGCTCCTGCCCCATAGATCTGAACCACATCTGCCCCACAGCAGATTTTACCCCACAGATCTGACCCACATCAGCCCCCAGGAGATCCTGCCCCATAGATCTGACCCACATCTGCCCCACACCATCTCCTGCCCCATAGATCTAACTCACATGTGCCCCACAGCAGCTCCTGCTCCATAGATCTGACCCACATGTGCCCCAGAGCAGCTCTGCCTCATTGATTTGACCCACATCAGCCGCACAGGAGATCCTGCCCCATAGATCTGACCCACATCAGCCCCACTGCAGCTCCTGCCCTATAGATCTGACCAACATCAGCCCCACATCAGCTCCTGCCCCATAGATCTGACCCTCATCAGCCCCATAGCATCTCCCGCTCCATAGATCTTAACCGTATCAGCCCCACAGCAGCTCCTGCCCCATAGATCTGACCCACATCTGCACCACAGCAGCTCATGCCCCATAGAACTGACCCACATCTGCCCCACAGCAGCTCCTGACCCATAGATCTGACCCACATCAACCCCACAGCAGCTCCTGCCCATAGATCTGACCCACAGCAGCTCCTGCCCTATAGATCTGATTCAAATCTGCCCCACAGCAGCTCCTGCTCCATAGATCTGACCCACATGTGCCCCAGAGCAGCTCTGCCCCATTGATTTGACCCACATCAGCCCCACAGGAGATCCTGCCCCATAGATCTGACCCACATCAGCCCCACTGCAGCTCCTGCCCTATAGATCTGACCAACATCAGCCCCACATCAGCTCCTGCCCCATAGATCTGAACCTCATCAGCCCCATAGCATCTCCCGCTCCATAGATCTTAACCGTATCAGCCCCACAGCAGCTCCTGCCCCATAGATCTGACCCACATCAGCCCCCAGGAGATCCTGCCTTATAGATCTGACCCACATCTGCCCCACAGCAGCTCCTGACCCATAGATCTGACCCACATCAACCCCACAGAAGCTCCTGCCCCATAGATCTGAACCACATCTGCCCCACAGCAGATTTTACCCCACAGATCTGACCCACATCAGCCCCCAGGAGATCCTGCCCCATAGATCTGACCCACATCTGCCCCACACCATCTCCTGCCCCATAGATCTAACTCACATGTGCCCCACAGCAGCTCCTGCTCCATAGATCTGACCCACAGCAGCTCCTGCCCTATAGATCTCATTCAAATCTGCCCCACAGCAGCTCCTGCTCCATAGATCTGACCCACATGTGCCCCAGAGCAGCTCTGCCTCATTGATTTGACCCACATCAGCCCCACAGGAGATCCTGCCCCATAGATCTGACCCACATCAGCCCCACTGCAGCTCCTGCCCTATAGATCTGACCAACATCAGCCCCACATCAGCTCCTGCCCCATAGATCTAACCCTCATCAGCCCCATAGCATCTCCCGCTCCATAGATCTTAACCGTATCAGCCCCACAGCAGCTCCTGCCCCATAGATCTGACCCACATCTGCACCACAGCAGCTCTTGCCCCATAGAACTGACCCACATCTGCCCCACAGCAGCTCCTGACCCATAGATCTGACTCACATCAACCCCACAGCAGCTCCTGCTCCATAGATCTGACCCACATGTGCCCCAGGGCAGCTCTGCCCCATTGATTTGACCCACATCAGCCCCACAGGAGATTCTGCCCCATAGATCTGACCCACATCAGCCCCACTGCAGCTCCTGCCCTATAGATCTGACCAACATCAGCCCCACATCAGCTCCTGCCCCATAGATCTGACCCTCATCAGCCCCATAGCATCTCCCGCTCCATAGATCTTAACCGTATCAGCCCCACAGCAGCTCCTGCCCCATAGATCTGACCCACATCTGCACCACAGCAGCTCTTGCCCCATAGAACTGACCCACATCTGCCCCACAGCAGCTCCTGACCCATAGATCTGACCCACATCAACCCCACAGAAGCTCCTGCCCCATAGATCTGAACCACATCTGCCCCACAGCAGATTTTACCCCACAGATCTGACCCACATCAGCCCCCAGGAGATCTTGCCCCATAGATCTGACCCACATCTGCACCACAGCGGCTCTTGCCCCATAGAACTGACCCACATCTGCCCCACAGCAGCTCCTGACCCATAGATCTGACCCACATCAACCCCACAGAAGCTCCTGCCCCATAGATCTGAACCACATCTGCCCCACTGCAGATTTTACCCCACAGATCTGACCCACATCAGCCCCCAGGAGATCCTGCCCCATAGATCTGACCCACATCTGCCCCACACCATCTCCTGCCCCATAGATCTAACTCACATGTGCCCCACAGCAGCTCCTGCCCATAGATCTGACCCACAGCAGCTCCTGCCCTATAGATCTGATTCAAATCTGCCCCACAGCAGCTCCTGCTCCATAGATCTGACCCACATGTGCCCCAGAGCAGCTCTGCCTCATTAATTTGACCCACATCAGCCCCACAGGAGATCCTGCCCCATAGATCTGACCCACATCAGCCCCACTGCAGCTCCTGCCCTATAGATCTGACCAACATCAGCCCCACATCAGCTTCTGCCCCATAGATCTGACCCTCATCAGCCCCATAGCATCTCCCGCTCCATAGATCTTAACCGTATCAGCCCCTCAGCAGCTCCTGCCCCATAGATCTGACCCACATCTGCACCACAGCAGCTCTTGCCCCATAGAACTGACCCACATCTGCCCCACAGCAGCTCCTGACCCATAGATCTGACCCACATCAACCCCACAGAAGCTCCTGCCCCATAGATCTGAACCACATCTGCACCACAGCAGATTTTACCCCACAGATCTGACCCACATCAGCCCCCAGGAGATCTTGCCCCATAGATCTGACCCACATCTGCACCACAGCGGCTCTTGCCCCATAGAACTGACCCACATCTGCCCCACAGCAGCTCCTGACCCATAGATCTGACCCACATCAACCCCACAGAAGCTCCTGCCCCATAGATCTGAACCACATCTGCCCCACAGCAGATTTTACCCCACAGATCTGACCCACATCAGCCCCCAGGAGATCCTGCCTTATAGATCTGACCCACATCTGCCCCACAGCAGCTCCTGACCCATAGATCTGACCCACATCAACCCCACAGAAGCTCCTGCCCCATAGATCTGAACCACATCTGCCCCACAGCAGATTTTACCCCACAGATCTGACCCACATCAGCCCCCAGGAGATCCTGCCCCATAGATCTGACCCACATCTGCCCCACACCATCTCCTGCCCCATAGATCTAACTCACATGTGCCCCACAGCAGCTCCTGCTCCATAGATCTGACCCACAGCAGCTCCTGCCCTATAGATCTCATTCAAATCTGCCCCACAGCAGCTCCTGCTCCATAGATCTGACCCACATGTGCCCCAGAGCAGCTCTGCCCCATTGATTTGACCCACATCAGCCCCACAGGAGATCTTGCCCCATAGATCTGACCCACATCTGCACCACAGCGGCTCTTGCCCCATAGAACTGACCCACATCTGCCCCACAGCAGCTCCTGACCCATAGATCTGACCCACATCAACCCCACAGAAGCTCCTGCCCCATAGATCTGAACCACATCTGCCCCACAGCAGATTTTACCCCACAGATCTGACCCACATCAGCCCCCAGGAGATCCTGCCCCATAGATCTGACCCACATCTGCCCCACAGCAGCTCCTGCCCCATAGATCTGACCCACATCTGCCCCACACCATCTCCTGCCCCATAGATCTAACTCACATGTGCCCCACAGCAGCTCCTGCCCATAGATCTGACCCACAGCAGCTCCTGCCCTATAGATCTGATTCAAATCTGCCCCACAGCAGCTCCTGCCCCATAGATCTGACCCACATGTGCCCCAGAGCAGCTCTGCCCCATTGATTTGACCCACATCAGCCCCACAGGAGATCCTGCCCCATAGAACTGACCAACATCAGCCCCACTGCAGCTCCTGCCCTATAGATCTGACCAACATCAGCCCCACATCAGCTCCTGCCCCATAGATCTGACCCTCATCAGCCCCATAGCATCTCCCGCTCCATAGATCATAACCGTATCAGCCCCACAGCAGCTCCTGCCCCATAGATCTGACCCACATCTGCACCACAGCAGTTCTTGCCCCATAGAACTGACCCACATCTGCCCCACAGCAGCTCCTGCCCCATAGATCTGACCCACATCAACCCCACAGCAGCACCTGCTCCATAGATCTGACCCACAGCAGCTCCTGCCCTATAGATCTGATTCAAATCTGCCCCACAGCAGCTCCTCCTCCATAGATCTGACCCACAGCAGCTCCTGCCCTATAGATCTGATTCAAATCTGCCCCACAGCAGCTCCTGACCCATAGATCTGACCCACATCAACCCCACAGAAGCTCCTGCCCCATAGATCTGAACCACATCTGCCCCACAGCAGATTTTACCCCACAGATCTGACCCACATCAGCCCCCAGGAGATCCTGCCCCATAGATCTGACCCACATCTGCCCCACACCATCTCCTGCCCCATAGATCTAACTCACATGTGCCCCACAGCAGCTCCTGCTCCATAGATCTGACCCACAGCAGCTCCTGCCCTATAGATCTGATTCAAATCTGCCCCACAGCAGCTCCTGCTCCATAGATCTGACCCTCATGTGCCCCAGAGCAGCTCTGCCTCATTGATTTGACCCACATCAGCCCCACAGGATATCCTGCCCCATAGAACTGACCCACATCAGCCCCACTGCAGCTCCTGCCCTATAGATCTGACCAACATCAGCCCCACATCAGCTGCTGCCCCATAGATCTGACCCTCACCAGCCCCATAGCATCTCCTGCTCCATAGATCTTAACCGTATCAGCCCCACAGCAGCTCCTGCCCCATAGATCTGACCCACATCTGCACCACAGCAGCTCTTGCCCCATAGAACTGACCCACAGCAGCTCCTGCCCTATAGATCTGATTCAAATCTGCCCCACAGCAGATCCTGCTCCATAGATCTGACCCACATGTGCCCCACAGCAGATTTTACCCCACAGATCTGACCCACATCAGCCCCCAGGAGATCTTGCCCCATAGATCTGACCCACATCTTCCCCACAGCAGCTCCTGACCCATAGAACTGACCCACATCTGCCCCACAGCAGCTCCTGACCCATAGATCTGACCCACATCAACCCCACAGAAGCTCCTGCCCCACAGATCTGACCCACATCAGCCCCCAGGAGATCCTGCCCCATAGATCTGACCCACATCTGCCCCACACCATCTCCTGCCCCATAGATCTAACTCACATGTGCCCCACAGCAGCTCCTGCCCATAGATCTGACCCACAGCAGCTTCTGCCCTATAGATCTGATTCAAATCTGCCCCACAGCAGCTCCTGCTCCATAGATCTGACCCACATGTGCCCCAGAGCAGCTCTGCCCCATTGATTTGACCCACATCAGCCCCACAGGAGATCCTGCCCCATAGATCTGACCCACATCAGCCCCACTGCAGCTCCTGCCCTATAGATCTGACCAACATCAGCCCCACATCAGCTCCTGCCCCATAGATCTGACCCTCATCAGCCCCATAGCATCTCCCGCTCCATAGATCTTAACCGTATCAGCCCCACAGCAGCTCCTGCCCCATAGAACTGACCCACATGTGCCCCACAGCAGCTCCTGACCCATAGATCTGACCCACATCAACCCCACAGCAGCTCCTGCTCCATAGATCTGACCCACAGCAGCTCCTGCCCTATAGATCTGATTCAAATCTGCCCCACAGCAGCTCCTGCTCCATAGATCTGACCCACATGTGCCCCAGAGCAGCTCTGCCTCATTGATTTGACCCACATCAGCCCCACAGGAGATCCTGCCCCATAGAATTGACCCACATCAGCCCCACTGCAGCTCCTGCCCTATAGATCTGACCAACATCAGCCCCACATCAGCTCCTGCCCCATAGATCTGACCCTCATCTGCACCACAGCAGCTCTTGCCCCATAGAACTGACCCACATGTGCCCCAGAGCAGCTCTGCCCCATTGATTTGACCCACATCAGCCCCACAGGAGATCCTGCCCCATACATCTGACCCACATCAGCCCCACTGCAGCTCCTGCCCTATAGATCTGACCAACATCAGCCCCACATCAGCTCCTGCCCCATAGATCTGACCCTCATCAGCCCCATAGCATCTCCCGCTCCATAGATCTTAACCGTATCAGCCCCACAGCAGCTCCTGCCCCATAGAACTGACCCACATCTGCCCCACAGCAGCTCCTGACCCATTGATCTGACCCACATCAACCCCACAGAAGCTCCTGCCCCATAGATCTGAACCACATCTGCCCCACAGCAGATTTTACCCCACAGATCTGACCCACATCATCCCCCAGGAGATCTTGCCCCATAGATCTGACCCACATCTGCACCACAGCGGCTCTTGCCCCATAGAACTGACCCACATCTGCCCCACACCAGCTCCTGACCCATAGATCTGACCCACATCAACCCCACAGAAGCTCCAGCCCCATAGATCTGAACCACATCTGCCCCACAGCAGATTTTACCCCACAGATCTGACCCACATCAGCCCCCAGGAGATCCTGCCCCATAGATCTGACCCACATCTGCCCCACACCATCTCCTACCCCATAGATCTAACTCACATGTGCCCCACAGCAGCTCCTGACCCATAGATCTGACCCACATCAACCCCACAGCAGCTCCTGCTCCATAGATCTGACCCACAGCAGCTCCTGCCCTATAGATCTGATTCAAATCTGCCCCACAGCAGCTCCTGCTCCATAGATCTGACCCACATGTGCCCCAGAGCAGCTCTGCCTCATTGATTTGACCCACATCAGCCCCACAGGAGATCCTGCCCCATAGAACTGACCCACATCAGCCCCACTGCAGCTCCTGCCCTATAGATCTGACCAACATCAGCCCCACATCAGCTCCTGCCCCATAGATCTGACCCTCATCAGCCCCATAGCATCTCCCGCTGCATAGATCTTAACCGTATCAGCCCCACAGCAGCTCCTGCCCCATAGATCTGACCCACATCTGCACCACAGCAGCTCTTGCCCCATAGAACTGACCCACATCTGCCCCACAGCAGCTCCTGACCCATAGATCTGACCCACATCAACCCCACAGAAGCTCCTGCCCCATAGATCTGAACCACATCTGCCCCACAGCAGATTTTACCCCACAGATCTGACCCACATCAGCCCCACTGCAGCTCCTGCCCTATAGATCTGACCAACATCAGCCCCACATCAGCTCCTGCCCCATAGATCTGACCCTCATCAGCCCCATAGCATCTCCCGCTCCATAGATCTTAACCGTATCAGCCCCACAGCAGCTCCTGCCCCATAGAACTGACCCACATCTGCCCCACAGCAGCTCCTGACCCATAGATCTGACCCACATCAACCCCACAGAAGCTCCTGCCCCATAGATCTGAACCACATCTGCCCCACAGCAGATTTTACCCCACAGATCTGACCCACATCAGCCCCCAGGAGATCTTGCCCCATAGATCTGACCCACATCTGCACCACAGCGGCTCTTGCCCCATAGAACTGACCCACATCTGACCCACAGCAGCTCCTGACCCATAGATCTGACCCACATCAACCCCACAGAAGCTCCAGCCCCATAGATCTGAACCACATCTGCCCCACAGCAGATTTTACCCCACAGATCTGACCCACATCAGCCCCCAGGAGATCCTGCCCCATAGATCTGACCCACATCTGCCCCTCACCATCTCCTGCCCCATAGATCTAACTCACATGTGCCCCACAGCAGCTCCTGACCCATAGATCTGACCCACATCAACCCCACAGCAGCTCCTGCTCCATAGATCTGACCCACAGCAGCTCCTGCCCTATAGATCTGATTCAAATCTGCCCCACAGCAGCTCCTGCTCCATAGATCTGACCCACATGTGCCCCAGAGCAGCTCTGCCTCATTGATTTGACCCACATCAGCCCCACAGGAGATCCTGCCCCATAGAACTGACCCACATCAGCCCCACTGCAGCTCCTGCCCTATAGATCTGACCAACATCAGCCCCACATCAGCTCCTGCCCCATAGATCTGACCCTCATCTGCACCACAGCAGCTCTTGCCCCATAGAACTGACCCACATGTGCCCCAGAGCAGCTCTGCCCCATTGATTTGACCCACATCAGCCCCACAGGAGATCCTGCCCCATACATCTGACCCACATCAGCCCCACTGCAGCTCCTGCCCTATAGATCTGACCAACATCAGCCCCACATCAGCTCCTGCCCCATAGATCTGACCCTCATCAGCCCCATAGCATCTCCCGCTCCATAGATCTTAACCGTATCAGCCCCACAGCAGCTCCTGCCCCATAGAACTGACCCACATCTGCCCCACAGCAGCTCCTGACCCATAGATCTGACCCACATCAACCCCACAGAAGCTCCTGCCCCATAGATCTGAACCACATCTGCCCCACAGCAGATTTTACCCCACAGATCTGACCCACATCATCCCCCAGGAGATCTTGCCCCATAGATCTGACCCACATCTGCACCACAGCGGCTCTTGCCCCATAGAACTGACCCACATCTGCCCCACACCAGCTCCTGACCCATAGATCTGACCCACATCAACCCCACAGAAGCTCCAGCCCCATAGATCTGAACCACATCTGCCCCACAGCAGATTTTACCCCACAGATCTGACCCACATCAGCCCCCAGGAGATCCTGCCCCATAGATCTGACCCACATCTGCCCCACACCATCTCCTACCCCATAGATCTAACTCACATGTGCCCCACAGCAGCTCCTGACCCATAGATCTGACCCACATCAACCCCACAGCAGCTCCTGCTCCATAGATCTGACCCACAGCAGCTCCTGCCCTATAGATCTGATTCAAATCTGCCCCACAGCAGCTCCTGCTCCATAGATCTGACCCACATGTGCCCCAGAGCAGCTCTGCCTCATTGATTTGACCCACATCAGCCCCACAGGAGATCCTGCCCCATAGAACTGACCCACATCAGCCCCACTGCAGCTCCTGCCCTATAGATCTGACCAACATCAGCCCCACATCAGCTCCTGCCCCATAGATCTGACCCTCATCAGCCCCATAGCATCTCCCGCTGCATAGATCTTAACCGTATCAGCCCCACAGCAGCTCCTGCCCCATAGATCTGACCCACATCTGCACCACAGCAGCTCTTGCCCCATAGAACTGACCCACATCTGCCCCACAGCAGCTCCTGACCCATAGATCTGACCCACATCAACCCCACAGCAGCTCCTGCTCCATAGATCTGACCCACAGCAGCTCCTGCCCTATAGATCTGATTCAAATCTGCCCCACAGCAGCTCCTGCTCCATAGATCTGACCCACATGTGCCCCAGAGCAGCTCTGCCTCATTGATTTGACCCACATCAGCCCCACAGGAGATCCTGCCCCATAGAACTGACCCACATCAGCCCCACTGCAGCTCCTGCCCTATAGATCTGACCAACATCAGCCCCACATCAGCTCCTGCCCCATAGATCTGACCCTCATCTGCACCACAGCAGCTCTTGCCCCATAGAACTGACCCACATGTGCCCCAGAGCAGCTCTGCCCCATTGATTTGACCCACATCAGCCCCACAGGAGATCCTGCCCCATACATCTGACCCACATCAGCCCCACTGCAGCTCCTGCCCTATAGATCTGACCAACATCAGCCCCACATCAGCTCCTGCCCCATAGATCTGACCCTCATCAGCCCCATAGCATCTCCCGCTCCATAGATCTTAACCGTATCAGCCCCACAGCAGCTCCTGCCCCATAGAACTGACCCACATCTGCCCCACAGCAGCTCCTGACCCATAGATCTGACCCACATCAACCCCACAGAAGCTCCTGCCCCATAGATCTGAACCACATCTGCCCCACAGCAGATTTTACCCCACAGATCTGACCCACATCATCCCCCAGGAGATCTTGCCCCATAGATCTGACCCACATCTGCACCACAGCGGCTCTTGCCCCATAGAACTGACCCACATCTGCCCCACACCAGCTCCTGACCCATAGATCTGACCCACATCAACCCCACAGAAGCTCCAGCCCCATAGATCTGAACCACATCTGCCCCACAGCAGATTTTACCCCACAGATCTGACCCACATCAGCCCCCAGGAGATCCTGCCCCATAGATCTGACCCACATCTGCCCCACACCATCTCCTACCCCATAGATCTAACTCACATGTGCCCCACAGCAGCTCCTGACCCATAGATCTGACCCACATCAACCCCACAGCAGCTCCTGCTCCATAGATCTGACCCACAGCAGCTCCTGCCCTATAGATCTGATTCAAATCTGCCCCACAGCAGCTCCTGCTCCATAGATCTGACCCACATGTGCCCCAGAGCAGCTCTGCCTCATTGATTTGACCCACATCAGCCCCACAGGAGATCCTGCCCCATAGAACTGACCCACATCAGCCCCACTGCAGCTCCTGCCCTATAGATCTGACCAACATCAGCCCCACATCAGCTCCTGCCCCATAGATCTGACCCTCATCAGCCCCATAGCATCTCCCGCTGCATAGATCTTAACCGTATCAGCCCCACAGCAGCTCCTGCCCCATAGATCTGACCCACATCTGCACCACAGCAGCTCTTGCCCCATAGAACTGACCCACATCTGCCCCACAGCAGCTCCTGACCCATAGATCTGACCCACATCAACCCCACAGAAGCTCCTGCCCCATAGATCTGAACCACATCTGCCCCACAGCAGATTTTACCCCACAGATCTGACCCACATCAGCCCCCAGGAGATCTTGCCCCATAGATCTGACCCACATCTGCACCACAGCGGCTCTTGCCCCATAGAACTGACCCACATCTGCCCCACAGCAGCTCCTGACCCATAGATCTGACCCACATCAACCCCACAGAAGCTCCTGCCCGATAGATCTGAACCACATCTGCCCCACAGCAGATTTTACCCCACAGATCTGACCCACATCAGCCCCCAGGAGATCCTGCCCCATAGATCTGACCCACATCTGCCCCACAGCAGCTCCTGACCCATAGATCTGACCCACATCAACCCCACAGAAGCTCCTGCCCCATAGATCTGAACCACATCTGCCCCACAGCAGATTTTACCCCACAGATCTGACCCACATCAGCCCCCAGGACATCCTGCCCCATAGATCTGACCCACATCTGCCCCACACCATCTCCTGCCCCATAGATCTAACTCACATGTGCCCCACAGCAGCTCCTGCTCCATAGATCTGACCCACAGCAGCTCCTGCCCTATAGATCTCATTCAAATCTGCCCCACAGCAGCTCCTGCTCCATAGATCTGACCCACATGTGCCCCAGAGCAGCTCTGCCCCATTGATTTGACCCACATCAGCCCCACAGGAGATCCTGCCCCATAGAACTGACCCACATCAGCCCCACTGCAGATCCTGCCCTATAGATCTGACCAACATCAGCCCCACATCAGCTCCTGCCCCATAGATCTGACCCTCATCAGCCCCATAGCATCTCCCGCTCCATAGATCTTAACCGTATCAGCCCCACAGCAGCTCCTGCCCCATAGATCTGACCCACATCTGCACCACAGCAGCTCTTGCCCCATAGAACTGACCCACATCTGCCCCACAGCAGCTCCTGACCCATAGATCTGACCCACATCAAACCCACAGAAGCTCCTGCCCCATAGATCTGAACCACATCTGCCCCACAGCAGATTTTACCCCACAGATCTGACCCACATCAGCCCCCAGGAGATCTTGCCCTATAGATCTGACCCACATCTGCACCACAGCGGCTCTTGCCCCATAGAACTGACCCACATCTGCCCCACAGCAGCTCCTGACCCATAGATCTGACCCACATCAACCCCACAGAAGCTCCTGCCCCATAGATCTGAACCACATCTGCCCCACAGCAGATTTTACCCCACAGATCTGACCCACATCAGCCCCCAGGAGATCCTGCCCCATAGATCTGACCCACATCTGCCCCACACCATCTCCTGCCCCATAGATCTAACTCACATGTGCCCCACTACAGCTCCTGCTCCATAGATCTGACCCACAGCAGCTCCTGCCCTATAGATCTGATTCAAATCTGCCCCACAGCAGCTCCTGCTCCATAGATCTGACCCACATGTGCCCCAGAGCAGCTCTGACTCATTGATTTGACCCACATCAGCCCCACAGGAGATCCTGCCCCATAGAACTGACCCACATCAGCCCCACTGCAGCACCTGCCCTATAGATCTGACCAACATCAGCCCCACATCAGCTCCTGCCCCATAGATCTGACCCTCATCAGCCCCATAGCATCTCCCGCTCCATAGATCTTAACCGTATCAGCCCCACAGCAGCTCCTGCCCCATAGATCTGACCCACATCTGCACCACAGCAGCTCTTGCCCCATAGAACAGACCCACATCTGCCCCACAGCAGCTCCTGACCCATAGATCTGACCCACATCAACCCCACAGAAGCTCCTGCCCCATAGATCTGAAACACATCTGCCCCACAGCAGATTTTACCCCACAGATCTGACCCACATCAGCCCCCAGGAGATCCTGCCCCATAGATCTGACCCACATCTGCCCCACACCATCTCCTGCCCCATAGATCTAACTCACATGTGCCCCACAGCAGCTCCTGCCCTATAGATCTGACCCACAGCAGCTTCTACCCTATAGATCTGATTCAAATCTGCCCCACAGCAGCTCCTGCCCCATAGATCTGACCCACATGTGCCCCAGAGCAGCTCTGCCCCATTGATTTGACCCACATCAGCCCCACAGGAGATCCTGCCCCATAGAACTGACCCACATCAGCCCCACTGCAGCTCCTGCCCTATAGATCTGACCAACATCAGCCCCACATCAGCTCCTGACCCATAGATCTGACCCTCATCAGCCCCATAGCATCTCCCGCTCCATAGATCTTAACCGTATCAGCCCCACAGCAGCTCCTGCCCCATAGATCTGACCCACATCTGCACCACAGCAGCTCTTGCCCCATAGAACTGACCCACATCTGCCCCACAGCAGATTTTACCCCACAGATCTGACCCACATCAGCCCCCAGGAGATCTTGCCCCATAGATCTGAACCACATCTGCCCCACAGCAGATTTTACCCCACAGATCTGACCCACATCAGCCCCCAGGAGATCTTGCCCCATAGATCTGACCCACATCTGCACCACAGCGGCTCTTGCCCAATAGAACTGACCCACATCTGCCCCACAGCAGCTCCTGACCCATAGATCTGTCCCACATTAACCCCACAGAAGCTCCAGCCCCATAGATCTGAACCACATCTGCCCCACAGCAGATTTTACCCCACAGATCTGACCCACATCAGCCCCCAGGAGATCCTGCCCCATAGATCTGACCCACATCTGCCCCACACCATCTCCTGCCCCATAGATCTAACTCACATGTGCCCCACAGCAGCTCCTGCTCCATAGATCTGACCCAGAGCAGCTCCTGCCCTATAGATCTCATTCAAATCTGCCCCACAGCAGCTCCTGCTCCATAGATCTGACCCACATGTGCCCCAGAGCAGCTCTGCCCCATTGATTTGACCCACATCAGCCCCACAGGAGATCCTGCCCCATAGAACTGACCCACATCAGCCCCACTGCAGATCCTGCCCTATAGATCTGACCAACATCAACCCCACATCAGCTCCTGCCCCATAGATCTGACCCTCATCAGCCCCATAGCATCTCCCGCTCCATAGATCTTAACCGTATCAGCCCCACAGCAGCTCCTGCCCCATAGATCTGACCCACATCTGCACCACAGCAGCTCTTGCCCCTTAGAACTGACCCACATCTGCCCCACAGCAGCTCCTGACCCATAGATCTGACCCACATCAGCCCCCAGGAGATCCTGCCCCATAGATCTGACCTACATCTGCCCCACACCAGCTCCTGACCCATAGATCTGACCCGCATCAACCCCACAGAAGCTCCTGCCCCATAGATCTGAACCACATCTGCCCCACAGCAGATTTTACCCCACAGATCTGACCCACATCAGCCCCCAGGAGATCCTGCCCCATAGATCTGACCCACATCTGCCCCACACCATCTCCTGCCCCATAGATCTAACTCACATGTGCCCCACAGCAGCTCCTGCCCATAGATCTGACCCACAGCAGCTTCTGCCCTATAGATCTGATTCAAATCTGCCCCACAGCAGCTCCTGCTCCATAGATCTGACCCACATGTGCCCCAGAGCAGCTCTGCCCCATTGATTTGACCTACATCAGCCCCACAGGAGATCCTGCCCCATAGATCTGACCCACATCAGCCCCACTGCAGCTCCTGCCCTATAGATCTGACCAACATCAGCCCCACATCAGCTCCTGCCCCATAGATCTGAACCTCATCAGCCCCATAGCATCTCCCGCTCCATAGATCTTAACCGTATCAGCCCCACAGCAGCTCCTGCCCCATAGATCTGACCCACATCTGCACCACAGCAGCTCTTGCCCCATAGAACTGACCCACATCTGCCCCACAGCAGCTCCTGACCCATAGATCTGACCCACATCAACCCCACAGAAGCTCCTGCCCCATAGATCTGAACCACATCTGCCCCACAGCAGATTTTACCCCACAGATCTGACCCACATCAGCCCCCAGGAGATCTTGCCCCATAGATCTGACCCACATCTGCACCACAGCGGCTCTTGCCCCATAGAACTGACCCACATCTGCCCCACAGCAGCTCCTGACCCATAGATCTGACCCACATCAACCCCACAGAAGCTCCTGCCCCATAGATCTGAACCACATCTGCCCAACAGCAGATTTTACCCCACAGATCTGACCCACATCAGCCCCCAGGAGATCCTGCCCCATAGATCTGACCCACATCTGCCCCACACCATCTCCTGCCCCATAGATCTAACTCACATGTGCCCCACAGCAGCTCCTGCTCCATAGATCTGACCCACAGCAGCTCCTGCCCTATAGATCTCATTCAAATCTGCCCCACAGCAGCTCCTGCTCCATAGATCTGACCCACATGTGCCCCAGAGCAGCTCTGCCCCATTGATTTGACCCACATCAGCCCCACAGGAGATCCTGCCCCATAGAACTGACCCACATCAGCCCCACTGCAGATCCTGCCCTATAGATCTGACCAACATCAGCCCCACATCAGCTCCTGCCCCATAGATCTGACCCTCATCAGCCCCATAGCATCTCCCGCTCCATAGATCTTAACCGTATCAGCCCCACAGCAGCTCCTGCCCCATAGATCTGACCCACATCTGCACCACAGCAGCTCTTGCCCCTTAGAACTGACCCACCTCTGCCCCACAGCAGCTCCTGACCCATAGATCTGACCCACATCAACCCCACAGAAGCTCCTGCCCCATAGATCTGAACCACATCTGCCCCACAGCAGATTTTACCCCACAGATCTGACCCACATCAGCCCCCAGGAGATCCTGCCCCATAGATCTGACCCACATCTGCCCCACACCATCTCCTGCCCCATAGATCTAACTCACATGTGCCCCACAGCAGCTCCTGCCCATAGATCTGACCCACAGCAGCTCCTGCCCTATAGATCTGATTCAAATCTGCCCCACAGCAGCTCCTGCCCCATAGATCTGACCCACATGTGCCCCAGAGCAGCTCTGCCTCATTGATTTGACCCACATCAGCCCCACAGGAGATCCTGCCCCATAGATCTGACCCACATCAGCCCCACTGCAGCTCCTGCCCTATAGATCTGACCAACATCAGCCCCACATCAGCTCCTGCCCCATAGATCTGACCCTCATCAGCCCCATAGCATCTCCCGCTCCATAGATCTTAACCGTATCAGCCCCACAGCAGCTCCTGCCCCATAGATCTGACCCACATCTGCACCACAGAAGCTCTTGCCCCATGGAACTGACCCACATCTGCCCCACAGCAGCTCCTGCTCCATAGATCTGACCCACAGCAGCTCCTGCCCTATAGATCTGATTCAAATCTGCCCCACAGCAGCTCCTGCTCCATAGATCTGACCCACATGTGCCCCAGAGCAGCTCTGCCTCATTGATTTGACCCACATCAGCCCCACAGGAGATCCTGCCCCATAGATCTGACCCACATCAGCCCCACTGCAGCTCCTGCCCTATAGATCTGACCAACATCAGCCCCACAGCAGCTCCTGCCCCATAGATCTGACCCTCATCAGCCCCATAGCATCTCCCGCTCCATAGATCTTAACCGTATCAGCCCCACAGCAGCTCCTGCCCCATAGATCTGACCCACATCTGCACCACAGCAGCTCTTGCCCCATAGAACAGACCCACATCTGCCCCACAGGAGATCTTGCCCCATAGATCTGACCCACATCTGCACCACAGCGGCTCTTGCTCCATAGAACTGACCCACATCTGCCCCACAGCAGCTCCTGACCCATAGATCTGACCCACATCAACCCCACAGAAGCTCCTGCACCATAGATCTGAACCACATCTGCCCCACAGCAGATTTTACCCCACAGATCTGACCCACATCAGCCCCCAGGAGATCCTGCCCCATAGATCTGACCCACATCTGCCCCACAGCAGCTCCTGACCCATAGATCTGACCCACATCAACCCCACAGAAGCTCCTGCCCCATAGATCTGAACCACATCTGCCCCACAGCAGATTTTACCCCACAGATCTGACCCACATCAGCCCCCAGGAGATCCTGCCCCATAGATCTGACCTACATCTGCCCCACACCAGCTCCTGACCCATAGATCTGACCCACATCAACCCCACAGAAGCTCCTGCCCCATAGATCTGAACCACATCTGCCCCACAGCAGATTTTACCCCACAGATCTGACCCACATCAGCCCCCAGGAGATCCTGCCCCATAGATCTGACCCACATCTGCCCCACACCATCTCCTGCCCCATAGATCTAACTCACATGTGCCCCACAGCAGCTCCTGCCCATAGATCTGACCCACATGTGCCCCAGAGCAGCTCTGCCCCATTGATTTGACCCACATCAGCCCCACAGGAGATCCTGCCCCATAGATCTGACCCACATCAGCCCCACTGCAGCTCCTGCCCTATAGATCTGACCAACATCAGCCCCACATCAGCTCCTGCCCCATAGATCTGAACCTCATCAGCCCCATAGCATCTCCCGCTCCATAGATCTTAACCGTATCAGCCCTACAGCAGCTCCTGCCCCATAGATCTGACCCACATCTGCACCACAGCAGCTCTTGCCCCATAGAACTGACCCACATCTGCCCCACAGCAGCTCCTGACCCATAGATCTGACCCACATCAACCCCACAGAAGCTCCTGCTCCATAGATCTGAACCACATCTGCCCCACAGCAGATTTTACCCCACAGATCTGACCCACATCAGCCCCCAGGAGATCTTGCCCCATAGATCTGACCCACATCTGCACCACAGCGGCTCTTGCCCCATAGAACTGACCCACATCTGCCCCACAGCAGCTCCTGACCCATAGATCTGACCCACATCAACCCCACAGAAGCTCCTGCCCCATAGATCTGAACCACATCTGCCCCACAGCAGATTTTACCCCACAGATCTGACCCACATCAGCCCCCAGGAGATCCTGCCCCATAGATCTGACCCACATCTGCCCCACACCATCTCCTGCCCCATAGATCTAACTCACATGTGCCCCACAGCAGCTCCTGCTCCATAGATCTGACCCACAGCAGCTCCTGCCCTATAGATCTCATTCAAATCTGCCCCACAGCAGCTCCTGCTCCATAGATCTGACCCACAGCAGCTCCTGCCCTATAGATCTCATTCAAATCTGCCCCACAGCAGCTCCTGCTCCATAGATCTGACCCACATGTGCCCCAGAGCAGATCTGCCTCATTGATTTGACCCACATCAGCCCCACAGGAGATCCTGCCCCATAGAACTGACCCACATCAGCCCCACTGCAGCTCCTGCCCTATAGATCTGACCAACATCAGCACCACATCAGCTCCTGCCCCATAGATCTGACCCTCATCAGCCCCATAGCATCTCCCGCTCCATAGATCTTAACCGTATCAGCCCCACAGCAGCTCCTGCCCCATAGATCTGACCCACATCTGCACCACAGCAGCTCTTGCCCCATAGAACTGACCCACATCTGCCCCACACCATCTCCTGTCCAAAGATCTAACTCACATGTGCCCCACAGCAGCTCCTGCTCCATAGATCTGACCCACAGCAGCTCCTGCCCTATAGATCTCATTCAAATCTGCCCCACAGCAGCTCCTGCTCCATAGATCTGACCCACATGTGCCCCAGAGCAGCTCTGCCCCATTGATTTGACCCACATCAGCCCCACAGGAGATCCTGCCCCATAGAACTGACCCACATCAGCCCCACTGCAGATCCTGCCCTATAGATCTGACCAACATCAGCCCCACATCAGCTCCTGCCCCATAGATCTGACCCTCATCAGCCCCATAGCATCTCCCGCTCCATAGATCTTAACCGTATCAGCCCCACAGCAGCTCCTGCCCCATAGATCTGACCCACATCTGCACCACAGCAGCTCTTGCCCCTTAGAACTGACCCACATCTGCCCCACAGCAGCTCCTGACCCATAGATCTGACCCACATCAACCCCACAGAAGCTCCTGCCCCATAGATCTGAACCACATCTGCCCCACAGCAGATTTTACCCCACAGATCTGACCCACATCAGCCCCCAGGAGATCCTGCCCCATAGATCTGACCCACATCTGCCCCACACCATCTCCTGCCCCATAGATCTAACTCACATGTGCCCCACAGCAGCTCCTGCCCATAGATCTGACCCACAGCAGCGCCTGCCCTATAGATCTGATTCAAATCTGCCCCACAGCAGCTCCTGCTCCATAGATCTGACCCACATGTGCCCCAGAGCAGCTCTGCCCCATTGATTTGACCCACATCAGCCCCACAGGAGATCCTGCCGCTTAGATCTGACCCACATCAGCCCCACTGCAGCTCCTGCCCTATAGATCTGACCCACATCAGCCCCACTGCAGCTCCTGCCCTATAGATCTGACCAACATCAGCCCCACATCAGCTCCTGCCCCATAGATCTGACCCTCCTCAGCCCCATAGCATCTCCCGCTCCATAGATCTTAACCGTATCAGCCCCACAGCAGCTCCTGCCCCTTAGATCTGACCCACATCTGCACCACAGCAGCTCTTGCCCCATAGAACTGACCCACATCTGCCCCACAGCAGCTCCTGACCCATAGATCTGACCCACATCAACCCCACAGAAGCTCCTGCCCCATAGATCTGAACCACATCTGCCCCACAGCAGATTTTACCCCACAGATCTGACCCACATCAGCCCCCAGGAGATCCTGCCCCATAGATCTGACCCACATCTGCCCCACACCATCTCCTGCCCCATAGATCTAACTCACATGTGCCCCACAGCAGCTCCTGCCCATAGATCTGACCCACAGCAGCGCCTGCCCCATAGATCTGAACCACATCTGCCCCACACCATCTCCTGCCCCATAGATCTAACTCACATGTGCCCCACAGCAGCTCCTGCTCCATAGATCTGACCCACAGCAGCTCCTGCCCTATAGATCTGATTCAAATCTGCCCCACAGCAGCTCCTGCTCCATAGATCTGACCCACATCAGCCCCACTGCAGCTCCTGCCCTATAGATCTGACCAACATCAGCCCCACATCAGCTCCTGCCCCATAGATCTGACCCTCATCAGCCCCATAGCATCTCCCGCTCCATAGATCTTAACCGTATCAGCCCCACAGCAGCTCCTGCCCCTTAGATCTGACCCACATCTGCACCACAGCAGCTCTTGCCCCATAGAACTGACCCACATCTGCCCCACAGCAGCTCCTGACCCATAGATCTGACCCACATATACCCCACAGAAGGTCCTGCCCCATAGATCTGAACCACATCTGCCCCACAGCAGATTTTACCCCATAGATCTGACCCACATCAGCCCCCAGGAGATCCTGCCCCATAGATCTGACCCACATCTGCCCCACACCATCTCCTGCCCCATAGATCTAACTCACATGTGCCCCACAGCAGCTCCTGCCCATAGATCTGACCCACAGCAGCGCCTGCCCTATAGATCTGATTCAAATCTGCCCCACAGCAGCTCCTGCTCCATAGATCTGACCCACATGTGCCCCAGAGCAGCTCTGCCCCATTGATTTGACCCACATCAGCCCCACAAGAGATCCTGCCGCTTAGATCTGACCAACATCAGCACCACTGCAGCTCCTGCCCTATAGATCTGACCCACATCAGCCCCACTGCAGCTCCTGCCCTATAGATCTGACCCACATCAGCCCCACTGCAGCTCCTGCCCTATAGATCTGACCAACATCAGCCCCACATCAGCTCCTGCCCCATAGATCTGACCCTCCTCAGCCCCATAGCATCTCCCGCTCCATAGATCTTAACCGTATCAGCCCCACAGCAGCTCCTGCCCCTTAGATCTGACCCACATCTGCACCACAGCAGCTCTTGCCCCATAGAACTGACCCACATCTGCCCCACAACAGCTCCTGACCCATAGATCTGACCCACATCAACCCCACAGAAGCTCCTGCCCCATAGATCTGAACAACATCTGCCACACAGCAGATTTTACCCCACAGATCTGACCCACATCAGCCCCCAGGAGATCCTGCCCCATAGATCTGACCCACATCTGCCCCACACCATCTCCTGCCCCATAGATCTAACTCACAAGTGCCCCACAGCAGCTCCTGCCCTAAGATCTGACCCACAGCAGCGCCTGCCCTATAGATCTGATTCAAATCTGCCCCACAGCAGCTCCTGCTCCATAGATCTGACCCACATGTGCCCCAGAGCAGCTCTGCCCCATTGATTTGACCCACATCAGCCCCACAGGAGATCCTGCCGCTTAGATCTGACCCACATCAGCCCCACTGCAGCTCCTGCCCTATAGATCTGACCCACATCAGCCCCACTGCAGCTCCTGCCCTATAGATCTGACCAACATCAGCCCCACATCAGCTCCTGCCCCATAGATCTGACCCTCCTCAGCCCCATAGCATCTCCCGCTCCATAGATCTTAACCGTATCAGCCCCACAGCAGCTCCTGCCCCTTAGATCTGACCCACATCTGCACCACAGCAGCTCTTGCCCCATAGAACTGACCCACATCTGCCCCACAGCAGCTCCTGACCCATAGATCTGACCCACATCAACCCCACAGAAGCTCCTGCCCCATAGATCTGAACCACATCTGCCCCACAGCAGATTTCACCCCACAGATCTGACCCACATCAGCCCCCAGGAGATCCTGCCCCATAGATCTGACCCACATCTGCCCCACACCATCTCCTGCCCCATAGATCTAATTCACATGTGCCCCACAGCAGCTCCTGCCCATAGATCTGACCCACAGCAGCTCCTGCCCTATAGATCTGATTCAAATCTGCCCCACAGCAGCTCCTGCTCTGTAGATCTGACCCACATGTGCCCCAGAGCAGCTCTGCCCCATTGATTTGACCCACATCAGCCTTACAGGAGTTCCTGCCCCATAGATCTGAACCACATCTGCCCCACACCATCTCCTGCCCCATAGATCTAACTCACATGTGCCCCACAGCAGCTCCTGCTCCATAGATCTGACCCACAGCAGCTCCTGCCCTATAGATCTGATTCAAATCTGCCCCACAGCAGCTCCTGCTCCATAGATCTGACCCACATCAGCCCCACTGCAGCTCCTGCCCTATAGATCTGACCAACATCAGCCCCACATCAGCTCCTGCCCCATAGATCTGACCCTCATCAGCCCCATAGCATCTCCCGCTCCATAGATCTTAACCGTATCAGCCCCACAGCAGCTCCTGCCCCATAGATCTGACCCACATCTGCACCACAGCAGCTCTTGCCCCATAGATCTAACCCACATCTGCCCCACACCATCTCCTGCCCCATAGATCTAACTCACATGTGCCCCACAGCAGCTCCTGCCCATAGATCTGACCCACAGCAACTCCTGCCCTATAGATCTGATTCAAATCTGCCCCACAGCAGCTCTTGCTCTATAGATCTGACCCACATGTGCCCCAGAGCAGCTCTGCCCCATTGATTTGACCCACATCAGCCCCACAGGAGATCCTGCCCCATAGATCTGAACCACATCTGCCCCACACCATCTCCTGCCCCATAGATCTAACTCACATGTGCCCCACAGCAGCTCCTGCTCCATAGATCTGACCCACATCAGCCCCACTGCAGCTCCTGCCCTATAGATCTGACCAACATCAGCCCCACATCAGCTCCTGCCCCATAGATCTCACCCTCATCAGCCCCATAGCAGCTCCCGCTCCATAGATCTTAACCGTATCAGCCCCACAGCAGCTCCTGCCCCATAGATCTGACCCACATCTGCACCACAGCAGCTTTTGCCCCATAGAACTGACCCACATCTGCCCCACAGCAGCTCCTGCCCCATAGATCTGACCCACATCTGCACCACAGCAGCTCTTGCCCCATAGAACTGACCCACATCTGCCCCACAGCAGCTCCTGACCCATAGATCTGACCCACATCTGCACCACAGCAGCTCTTGCCCCATAGAACTGACCCACATCTGCCCCACAGCAGCTCCTGACTCATAGATCTGACCCACATCAACCCCACAGAAGCTCCTGCCCCATAGATCTGAACCACATCTGCCCCACAGCAGATTTTACCCCACAGATCTGACCCACATCAGCCCCCAGGAGATCCTGCCCCATAGATCTGACCCACATCTGCCCCACACCATCTCCTGCCCCATAGATCTAACTCACATGTGCCCCACAGCAGCTCCTGCTCCATAGATCTGACCCAGAGCAGCTCCTGCCCTATAGATCTGATTCAAATCTGCCCCACAGCAGCTCCTGCTCCAAAGATCTGACTTACATGTGCCCCAGAGCAGCTCTGCCCCATTGATTTGACCCACATCAGCCCCACAGGAGATCCTGCCGCTTAGATCTGACCCACATCAGCCCCACTGCAGCTCCTGCCCTATAGATCTGACCCACATCAGACCCACAGCAGCTGCTGACCCATAGATCTGACCCAAATCAGTGCCACAGCAGCTCCTGGCCCATAGATCTGACCCACATGTGCCCCACAGCAGCTCCAAACTCATAGATCTGACCCACATCAGTCTAACAGCAGATTTTGGACCATAGATATGTCCCTCATCTGACCCACACCAACTCCTGCCCCCTAGATATGACCTACATCATCCCCTCTGCAGTTCCTGCCCCATAGGTCTGACCCACATCAGCCACACAGCAGCTCCTGACTCATAAATCTGACCCACAGCAGCCCCACAGCAGCTCCTGCCCCATAGATCTGACCCAAATCTGACCCACAGCAGCTCCTGCCCCATAGATCTGACCCACATTTTCCCCAAAGCAGCACCTAACCCATAGATCTGACCCACATGTGCCCCACAGCTGCTCCTGCCCCATAGATCTGAACCACAGCAGTTCCTAACCCATAGATCAGACCCAAATCTTCCCTACATCAGCTCCTGCCCATAGATCTGACCCACATCAGCCGCACAGCAGCTCCTACCCCATAGATCTGACCCACATGTGCCCCACAGCTGCTCCACGGCACGGTTTCCCCGGCTCGGTGCGGCTCGCGAGCTTTGCGGCGCTGGCTATGCGTTTTTGCCTGCGGAGACGCCACGGGAGCGACATTTGGCTGATTCCGAGGATCGTCCGAGCCGAGCGGTGCCCGCCGGGAGCGGTTGGACCGTGCCGGCGCACTTGAGCGGGGTCCGTTCGAGCCGGAAATCCGGACTGCGGGCAGGCCGCGTAGCGAGGGATATCGAAAGAGCGGCGGGAAGCCGCAACCGAAAAACTCCACAGCCCGGCGGTCAACCGCGCTCGCCTGCGCCCGCTCGTTGCCGCCTCTGGAGACGAGCACGCGCTCGCTGCTGCAGACGAAAACGGAAGGCGTAAGAAAAAACTGCTTCGGAAAAGAACGGCGCCGAATACCGGCAGCGGCGCCGAGGGTAAGCGGCGCTCTACGTCGACGTAGCGGTAGGTAAGAAACTACAGCGACCCCCCAGCAAGCTCCGGAGCTTTAGAGCCCCCCCATCTCACAGGGCGGCAAAGCCTAGCCGAAAGCGGGTAGACCTGGCAGCTACACGCAAGCCGCACGGGCAGCGACCCCTAGCCGCCGCCACCGAGCACCACGGCCCGCTCGGAGCCGGGAAGACCATGCCGACCTAGTCGAGCCGCATAGGCAGCGACCTCTAGCAGCCGCCGCCGAGCACCACGGCCCGCTCGGAGCCGGGTAGACCGTGCCGACCTAGTCGAGACGCATAGGCAGCGACCTCTAGCAGCCGCCGCCGAGCACCACGGCCCGCTCGGAGCCGGGTAGACCGTGCCGACCTAGTCGAGACGCATAGGCAGCGACCCATAGCCTCCGCCACCGAGCACCACGGCCCGCTCGGAGCCGGGTAGACCGTGCCGACCTAGTCGAGACGCATAGGCAGCGACCTCTAGCCGCCGCCGCCGAGCACCACGGCCCGCTCGGAGCCGGGTAGACCGTGCCGACCTAGTCGAGACGCACAGGCAGCGACCTCTAGCAGACGCCGCCGAGCACCACGGCCCGATCGGAGCCGGGTAGACCGTGCCGACCTAGTCGAGCCGCATAGGCAGCGACCTCTAGCAGCCGCCGCCGAGCACCACGGCCCGCTCGGAGCCGGGTAGACCGTGCCGACCTAGTCGAGCCGCATAGGCAGCGACCCATAGCCGCCGAGCACCACGGCCCGCTCGGAGCCGGGTAGACCGTGCCGACCTAGTCGAGCCGCATAGGCAGCGACCTCTAGCAGCCGCCGCCGAGCACCACGGTCCGCTCGGAGCCGGGTAGACCGTGCCGACCTAGTCGAGCCGCATAGGCAGCGACCTCTAGAAGCCGCCGCACAGCACCACGGCCCGCTCGGAGCCGGGTAGACCGTGCCGACCAAGTCGAGGCGCATAGGCAGCGACCTCTAGCAGCCGCCGCCGAGCACCACGGCTTGCTCGGAGCCGGGTAGACCGTGCCGACCTAGTCGAGCCGCTTAGGCAGCGACCTCTAGCACCCGCCGCCGAGCACCACGGCCCGCTCGGAGCCGGGTAGACCATGCCGACCTAGTCGAGCCGCATAGGCATCGACCTCTAGTAGCAGCCGCCGAGCACCACGGCCCACTCAGAGCCGGGTAGACCGTGCCGACCTAGTCGAGACGCATAGGCAGCGACCTCTAGCAGCCGCCGCCGAGCACCACGACCCGCTCGGAGCCGGGTAGACCGTGCCGACCTAGTCGAGACGCATAGGCAGCGACCTCTAGCAGCCGCCACCGAGCACCACGACCCGCTCGGAGCCGGGTAGACCGTGCCGACCTAGTCGAGCCGCATAGGCAGCGACCTTTAGCAGCCGCCGCAGAGCCCTCGCGCACGCACGGAGCAGGGTAGACCGTGCCGACCTAGTCGAGCCGCAAAGGCAGCGACCTCTAGCAGCCGCCGCCGAGCACCACGGCCCGCTCGGAGCCGGGTAGACCGTGCCGACCTAGTCGAGCCGCATAGGCAGCGACCTCTAGAAGCCGCCGCCGAGCACCACGGCCCGCTCGGAGCCGGGTAGACCGTGCCGACCTAGTCGAGCCGCATAGGCAGCGACCTCTAGCAGCCGCCGCCGAGCACCACGGCTTGCTTGGAGCCGGGTAGACCGTGCCGACCAAGTCGAGACGCATAGGCAGCGACCTCTAGCAGCCGCCGCCGAGCACCACGGCCCGCTCGGAGCCGGGTAGACCATGCCGACCTAGTCGAGCCGCATAGGCATCGACCTCTAGTAGCCGCCGCCGAGCACCACGGCCCGCTCGGAGCCGGGTAGACCGTGCCGACCTAGTCGAGCCGCATAGGCAGCAACCTCTAGCAGCCGCCGCCGAGCACCACGGCACGCCTGGAGCCGGGTAGACCGTGCCGACCTAGTCGAGCCGCATAGGCAGCGACCTCTAGAAGCCGCCGCCGAGCACCACGGCCCGCTCGCAGCCGGGTAGACCGTGCCGACCTAGTCGAGACGCATAGGCAGCGACCCATAGCCGCCGCCACCGAGCACCACGGCCCGCTCGGAGCCGGGTAGACCGTGCCGACCTAGTCGAGCCGCATAGGCAGCGACATCTAGCAGCCGCCGCCGAGCACCACGGCCCGCTTGGAGCCGGGTAGACCGTGCCGACCTAGTCGAGCCGCATAGGCAGCGACCTTTAGCAGCCGCCGCAGAGCCCTCGCGCACGCACGGAGCAGGGTAGACCGTGCCGACCTAGTCGAGCCGCATAGGCAGCGACCTTTAGCACCCGCTGCCGAGCACCACGGCCCGCTCGGAGCCGGGTAGACCGTGCCGACCTAGTCGAGCCGCATAGGCAGCGACCTCTAGCAGCCGCCGTCGAGGACCACGGCACGCCTGGAGCCGGGTAGACCGTGCCGACCTAGTCGAGCCGCATAGGCAGCGACCCATAGCCGCCGAGCACCACGGCCCGCTCGGAGCCGGGTAGACCGTGCCGACCTAGTCGAGCCGCATAGGCAGCGACCTCTAGCAGCCGCCGCCGAGCACCACGGCCCGCTCGGAGCCGGGTAGACCGTGCCGACCTAGTCGAGCCGCATAGGCAGCGACCCATAGCCGCCGAGCACCACGGCCCGCTCGGAGCCGGGTAGACCGTGCCGACCTAGTCGAGCCGCATAGGCAGCGACCTCTAGCAGCCGCCGCCGAGCACCACGGCTTGCTCGGAGCCGGGTAGACCGTGCCGACCTAGTCGAGCCGCTTAGGCAGCGACCTCTAGCAGCCGCCGCCGAGCACCACGGCCCGCTCGGAGCCGGGTAGACCGTGCCGACCTAGTCGAGCCGCATAGGCAGCGACCTCTAGCAGCCGCCGCCGAGCACCACGGCCCGCTCGGAGCCGGGTAGACCGTGCCGACCTAGTCGAGACACATAGGCAGCGACCTCTAGCAGCCGCCGCCGAGCACCACGACCCGCTCGGAGCCGGGTAGACCGTGCCGACCTAGTCGAGCCGCATAGGCAGCGACCTTTAGCAGCCGCCGCAGAGCCCTCGCGCACGCACGGAGCAGGGTAGACCGTGCCAACCTAGTCGAGCCGCATAGGCAGCGACCTCTAGCAGCCGCCGCCGAGCACCACAGCCCGCTCGGAGCCGGGTAGACCGTGCCGACCTAGTCGAGCCGCATAGGCAGCGACCTCTAGAAGCCGCCGCCGAGCACCACGGCCCGCTCGGAGCCGGGTAGACCGTGCCGACCTAGTCGAGCCGCATAGGCAGCGACCTCTAGCATCCTCCGCCGAGCACCACGGCCCGCTCGGAGCCGGGTAGACCGTGCCGACCTAGTCGAGCCGCATAGGCAGCGACCTCTAGCAGCCGCCGCAGAGCCCTCGCGCACGCACGGAGCAGGGTAGACCGTGCCGACCTAGTCGAGACGCATAGGCAGCGACCTCTAGCAGCAGCCGCCGAGCACCACGGCCCGCTCGGAGCCGGGTAGACCGTGCCGACCTAGTCGAGCCGCATAGGCAGCGACATCTAGCATCCGCCGCCGAGCACCACGGCCCGCTTGGAGCCGGGTAGACCGTGCCGACCTAGTCGAGCCGCATAGGCAGCGACCTTTACAGCCGCCGCAGAGCCCTCGCGCACGCACGGAGCAGGGTAGACCGTGCCGACCTAGTCGAGCCGCATAGGCAGCGACCTCTAGCAGCCGCCGCCGAGCACCACGGCCCGCTCGGAGCCGGGTAGACCGTGCCGACCTAGTTGAGCCGCATAGGCAGCGACCTTTAGCAGCCGCCGCCGAGCACCACGGCCCGCTCGGAGCCGGGTAGACCGTGCCGACCTAGTCGAGACGCATAGGCAGCGACCTCTAGCAGCCGCCGCCGAGCACCACGGCCCGCTCGGAGCCGGGTAGACCGTGCCGACCTAGTCGAGCCGCATAGGCAGCGACCCATAGCCGCCGCCACCGAGCACCACGGCCCGCTCGGAGCCGGGTAGACCGTGCCGACCTAGTCGAGCCGCATAGGCAGCGACCTCTAGAATCCGCCGCCGAGCACCACGACCCGCTCGCAGCCGGGTAGACCGTGTCGACCTAGTCGAGCCGCATAGGCAGCGACCTCTAGCATCCGCCGCCGAGCACCACGGCCCGCTCGGAGCCGAGTAGACCGTGCCGACCTAGTCGAGACGCATAGGCAGCGACCCATAGCCGCCGCCACCGAGCACCACGGCCCGCTCGGAGCCGGGTAGACCGTGCCGACCTAGTCGAGCCGCATAGGCAGCGAACTCTAGCAGCCGCCGCAGAGCCCTCGCGCACGCACGGAGCCGGGTAGACCGTGACGACCTAGTCGAGCCGCATAGGCAGCGACCTCTAGCAGCAGCCGCCGAGCACCACGGCCCGGTCGGAGCCGGGTAGACCGTGCCGACCTAGTCGAGCCGCATAGGAAGCGACATCTAGCAGCCGCCGCCGAGCACCATGGTCCGCTCGGAGCCGGGTAGACCGTGCCGACCTAGTCGAGCCGCATAGGCAGCGACCTCTAGAAGCCGCCGCAGAGCACCACGGCCCGCTCGGAGCCGGGTAGACCGTGCCGACCAAGTCGAGCCGCATAGGCAGCGACCTCTAGCAGCCGCCGCCGAGCACCACGGCCCGCTCGGAGCCGGGTAGACCGTGCCGACCTAGTCGAGCCGCTTAGGCAGCGACCTCTAACACCCGCCGCCGAGCACCACGACCCGCTCGGAGCGGGGTAGACCGTGCCGACCTAGTCGAGCCGCATAGGCAGCGACCGCTAGCATCCACCGCCGAGCACCACGACCCGCTCGGAGCCTGGTAGACCGTGCCGACCTAATCGAGCCGCATAGGCAGCGACCCATAGCCGCCGCCGCCGAGCACCACGGCCCGCTCGGAGCCGGGTAGACCGTGCCGACCTAGTCGAGACGCATAGGCAGCGACCTCTAGCAGCCTCCGCCGAGCACCACGGCACGCTCGGAGCCGGGTAGACCGTGCCGAACTAGTTGAGCCGCATGGGCAGCGACCTCTAGCAGCCGCCGCCGAGCACCACGGCCCGCTCGGAGCCGGGTAGACCGTGCCGACCTAGTCGAGACGCATAGGCAGCGACCTCTAGAAGCCGCCGCCGAGCACCACGGCCCGCTCGGAGCCGGGTAGACTGTGCCGACCTAGTCGAGCCGCATAGGCAGCGACACATAGCCGCCGCCACCGAGCACCACGGCCCGCTCGGAGCCGGGTAGACCGCGCCGACCTAGTCGAGCCGCATAGGCAGCGAACTCTAGAAGCCGCCGCCGAGCACCACGGTCCGCTCGCAGCCGGGTAGACCGTGCCGACCTAGTCGAGCCGCATAGGCAGCGACCCATAGCCGCCGCCACCGAGCACCACGGCCCGCTCGGAGCCGGGTAGACCGTGCCGACCTAGTCGAGATGCATAGGCAGCGACCTCTAGCAGCCGCCGCCGAGCACCACGGCTTGCTCGGAGCCGGGTAGACCGTGCCGAACTAGTCGAGCCGCATGGGCAGCGACCTCTAGCAGCCGCCGCCGAGAACCACGGCCCGCTCGGAGCCGGGTAGACCGTGCCGACCTAGTCGAGGCGCATTGGCAGCGACCTCTAGCAGCCGCCGCCGAGCACCACGGCCCTCTCGGAGCCAGGTAGACCGTGCCGACCTAGTCGAGCCGCATAGGCAGCGACCTCTAGCAGCCGCCGCCGAGCACCACGGCCCGCTCGGAGCCAGTAGACCGTGCCGACCTAGTCGAGCCGCATAGGCAGCGACCTCTAGAAGCCGCCGCCGAGCACCACGGCCCGCTCGGAGCCGGGTTGACCGTGCCGACCAAGTCGAGCCGCATAGGCAGCGACCCATAGCCGCCGCCACCGAGCACCACGGCCCGCTCGGAGCCGGGTAGACCGTGCCGACCTAGTCGAGACGCATAGGCAGCGACCTCTAGCAGCCGCCGCCGAGCACCACGGCTTGCTCGGAGCCGGGTAGACCGTGCCGAACTAGTCGAGCCGCATGGGCAGCGACCTCTAGCAGCCGCCGCCGAGCACCACGGCCCGCTCGGAGCCGGGTAGACCGTGCTGACCTAGTCGAGCCGCATAGGCAGCGACCTCTAGCAGCCGCCGCCGAGCACCACGGCCCTCTCGGAGCCAGGTAGACCGTGCCGACCTTGTCGAGCCGCATAGGCAGCGACCTCTAGCAGCTGCCGCCGAGCACCACGGCCCGCTCGGAGCCCGGTAGACCGTGTCGACCTAGTCGAGCCGCATGGGCAGCGACCTCTAGCAGCCGCCGCCGAGCACCACGGCCCGCTCGGAGCCGGGTAGACCGTGCCCACCTTGTCGAGACGCATGGGAAGCGACACCTAGCCGCCGACGCCGTGCCCCGCCCCCCTTCCCCCCGCCCTCCAAAGACGCTCGGAGCTGGGTAGACAGTGCCAGCGCAGAGGAGCCGCCACGAGAGCGACACTTGGCCACTTCCGCGGAACGTCCGAGCCGAGCGGAGCCCGCCGGGAGAGGCTGGACCGTGCCGGCGCACTCGAGCCGCGATGGCCAGGGGTCGAGCCGTGTTGATTGTGCCGGAGCACCGGAGGCGCCACAGAGACGCCACTCGGCCGCAGCCGCGGAACGACCAGGGTGCACATATGAGCCGGATGCTGTTCGCCGGGTCGGGGCGCACCCGGGCTTCTCGGTTCGGCCTTGCTTGAAGCTGGCCGTCCCGCCACCGCCACCGCGGTTTTGCCCTTTTGTCTGCGTGTTTGTTTGTTCGCCCGTTCGTTCGTACTTTGGTCCGTTCGATTGTTTGTCCGTGCCCCCACGCGCCCTCTCGGTTTTATTATTTTCCGTTTGTTTGTTTGTTTGTTTGTTTGTTTTTCTCGTGGGTTCTTCTTTACTTTCCCCTTTTTTAGATTTTGATAAAGCCGCCCCGCCCCCCCCGCCTCCCCGGCTCTGCAGGAAGAGCGTGGGCGCGTGCGCGGGCCCCGCCCACCGTGGTCCGTTCGGGCCGGATATCCGGACTGCGGGCAGGCCGCGTGGCGAGGGATGGCGAAAGAGCGGCGGGAAGACGGCAGCGGCGAGAGGTGGGCCGGCGGGAGGCGGCCGCGTCCCCCGCGGGGTTCGCGCCTAGCCTCTCTCCCAGCCGGCAGATGAGGTGGAACGGTACGTGGGATTTTCGGCGGGAGAAGGAGGTGTTGGCGGTGGTGGCGGTGGTGGCGGTGGTGGTGGTGGCGGCGGGGCTGGGGGGTGGCGCGGCATTTTGGCGGGCTCCGGTCGCCGAGTCGAGCCGCCATTGGGCCGAGCCGGCAGGAGCACCCCAGCGGAAAAAGGAAAGAAAAGAAAAAAACCAAACGGGCCAATCGGGTCCAAACAAATAACCGAGCGAGTGACCGACCAAAACAAAAAAAAAAGAAAAAAAACTAAAACAAACAAACAAATAAAAAAACACGGTCGCGGGCCCGTCGGGCGAGATGCGTCCGGGAGAGGGCGGGTTGTGGGCGAGGGCCGGGGTGGGGGCAAGCGGAGGAAGGTCGCCGTCGGGTACGGGTCGGGTCTACCCGCATACCCGCAACCCCGTCGCGGACCCCCCCATCCCTCCCCGGCCACGCAAGCGACCCCCTTCTTCGTGACAGTGGCCGTGCCGGGCCTACTCACGCGCGGGTGACGAGGAGAAAGAGAAGGGAAGGGAAGGGAAGGGAAGGGAAGGGAAGGGAAGGGAAGGGAAGGGAAGGGAAGGGAAGGGAAGGGAAGGGAAGGGAAGGGAAGGGAAGGGAAGGGAAGGGAAGGGAAGGGAAGGGAAGGGAAGGGAAGGGAAGGGAAGGGAAGGGAAGGGAAGGGAAGGGAAGGGAAGGGAAGGGAAGCCAGAAGTCAAAGAAAAGTAGAAGGGAAGAAGGTGTGAAAAAGTACAGATAGATCGTAAAATGTCGCAGTAAAATAAAATAATAAAATAAAATAAAATAAAAGTAATAAAAAGATGGGAAAGCGGAAGAGCGATATTAATAATTGCATGAATAACTAAATAAATAATAAGGAAATATGGGGAAAAGAAAATTTTAAAAAAAAAGAAAGAAAAAAATAACGAAAAAAATATTTAAAAAGGGGAAAAAAGGGAAAAAAAAGAAAAAATGGGGATAAAAGGAGAAAAAAAGGAAAAAAATTTTAAAAGAAACAAAAATATTTAAAAAAAAACAAAAAACAAAAAAAACCCACCACAATAATGAAGGAAGCAAGCGTGCCCGAGGGAGGATGAACGGCGGAGACGGTCGTGCGCGAGGACGCCCGAGCTCGAATGCCGGACCCCAGGTCTACCCTACCTATTTTAATAAATTTAAATAACACCACAAGGGAGGGGAAAGGAGGGGAGAGGAGGGGAGGGGAGGGGAGGGGAGGGGAGGGGAGGGGAGGGGAGGGGAGGGGAGGGGAGGGGAGGGGAGGGGAGGGGAGGGGAGGGGAGGAGAGGGGAGGGGAGGGGAGGGGAGGGGAGGGGAGGGAAGGGGAGGGGAGGGGAGGGGAGGGGAGGGGAGGGGAGGGGAGGGGAGGGGAGGGGAGCGGAGGGGAGGGGAGGGGAGGGGAGGGGAGGGGAGGGGAGGGGAGGGGAGAGGAGGGGAAGGGAGGGGAAGGGAGGGGAGGGGAGGGGAAGGGAGGGGAGGGGAGGGGAGGGGAGGGGAGGGGAGGGGAGGGGAGGGGAGGGGAGGGGAGGGGAGGGGAGGGGAGGGGAGGGGAGGGGAGGGGGGGGAGGGGAGGGGAGGATGCGGGCAGGCGCGAGGGAGGGTCAACGGCGGAAGCGGTCGGGTCGGGTCGGGTCGGGTTGGGGGGCGGCTGGCCGTTCGTCGTACCCTTACCGCTTGACACAGCTGCATGACGCGCGGCTATGGCCGACACGTCTACTCGCGGCACGGACGGGAAACGGCACCGGCCGATCGAGCGGGTGGATGGTCGCCCAGGTCTACCCCGCGCCGCCACGAAGCGGGAAGGTGGGTGGATGGATGGATGGTGAAAAACCGGGCGAAAGGGGGCCTGGCACGCGCCCGCGTGCCACCAGCCTCACACCCCCTCCCTTTCCACGCGCCGGCGCCGGCGCACGGAACCCCCCGAACGGAGGACGGAAGCAACGCAGCGAGCGCCGGGTCTCCCAGCGGGTGCTGGGAGGTTGCACCAGGTAAAAGACCAAGAGGTACCAATTGTCACCAGAGTGGTTCACAGACGGCAGTACCGCACCAATAGGGACTCATTGCTCCCCATTCACAAGCTAATTCGCCAATTAGAGAATCAGGGAGTGATTAGCAAAACTCACTCGCCTTTTAACAGCCCCATATGGCCAGTGTGTAAAACCAGTGGGGAATGGAGCCTGACGGTGGATTACCATGGCCTGAATGAAGTCACACCTCCATTAAGTGCTGCTGTACCAGACAGACATGCTAGAACTCCAGTATGAACTGGAGTCAAAAGAAGCTAGGTGGTATGCCACCATTGACATTGCTAATGCCTTCTTTTCCATCCCATTGGCTGCAAAATGTAGGCCACAGTTTGCTTTTTCCTGGAGAGGTATTCAGTACACCTGGAACCGTTTACCTCAGGGGTGGAAGCACAGCCCAACAATTTGCCATGGATTGATCCAAGCTGTTTTGGAACAGGGTGATGCTCCTGAGCACTTGCAGTATTTTGATGATATTGTAGTGTGGGGCCATACAGCAGCAGAGGTTTTCAAGAAAGGGAAACAGATAATCCAAATTCTTTTGAAAGCTGGTTTTGCCATTAAGCGCAGCAAGGTGAAGGGGCCTGCCCAGGAAATCCAGTTCTTAGGTATAAAATGGCAAGATGGACGTCGTCACATCCCAGCAGATGTGATTGACAAAATCACTGCTATGTCTCCGCCCACCGACAAGACAGAGACCCAATCTTTTCTGGGAGTAGTGGGCTTTTGGAGAATGCATGTCCCAAACTACAGCCACATAGTGAGCCCCCTCTATCAGGTAACACAGAAGAAGAATAATTTCTCATGGGGTCCTGAGCAGCAGCAGGCTTTTGAGCAGAGAAAACAAGAAATAGCCCGTGCCGTGGCCTTCGGGCCAGTACGGACGGGGCAGGATGTGAGGATCCGAGGCCGACCCCTAGGATTTTGGAGTCAAGCATATAAAGGGTCTGAGGAGCGCTACACTCCGACTAAGAAGGAGATCTTAGCCGTGTATGAGGGGGTTCGGGCTGCTTCTGAAGTAGTTGGGACAGAGGTTCAGCTTCTTCTAGCACCTCGCTTGCCAGTAATAAATTGGATGTTTAAAGGACAGGTTCCCTCCACCCATCATGCTACTGATGCCACTTGGAGTAAGTGGATTTCATTAATTACTCAACGAGCTGGAATGGGAAAACTCAGTTGTCCTAGAATTCTAGAAGTGATCGTGGACTGGCCTGAGAGTAAAAAAATTGAAACACCACCTACAGAAGAGGTATCACGTGCTAAAGAGGCACCACCATACAATGAGCTACCAGAAAACGAAAAGTAATTTGCCCTATTCACAGACGGATCATGTCGTATTGTAGGGAAGCATCGCAGATGGAAAGCTGCTGTATGGAGCCCCACACGACAAGTTGCAGAGGCCACTGAAGGTAAAGGAGAATCAAGTCAATTTGCAGAGGTAAAGGCTGTTCAGCTGGCTTTAGATGAGGCTGAACGGGAGAGGTGGCCAATGCTTCATCTTTATACTGATTCATGGATGGTGGCAAATGCCTTATGGGGGTGGCTGCAACAGTGGAACCATCCTCTGCTACCAAATCTGTCACGGTTTGAACGAAAAATCCACCTGCGTCCGTGACAAGGGCTGTGGGCCCCTGAAGGGCCCTCAGCCGAAAAGAAAAAGTTAATTAAGAAAAGAAAACAGCGGCAACGATGTAAGGAGGCACACTTATTTACTAAATACTATATCGAAATACAGGATAACACAATAGAATACAATATAATTGAAAATTGAGCTAATGAATCAAGCAAAATAGGAGAGAGAATGAGTCCCGTAACCGAGGCCTACTGTGAATCTGGGCGAACGGCTGAAGGCTCCCACACACTGCCCTGAACGCCAGAACTCGAAAGACGTCTGTCTGTTCTGCGACAGAGTTAATATAGAGTCCAGGTCCCGTGACCCATCGTGTTGCTCTCTGGGAGATGTAGTCTTCTTCTGTAAGTTGCAGATTCAGTAAAATTATTCATGCTTTATATGATGTTATGATGTGGAATACTGATAGCAAAATTACAACATTATTAAACCATGACAATCTGACCCACAGCAGCTCCTGCCCCATAGACCTGATTCACATGCGCCCCACAGCAGCTCCTGCCCAATAGATCGGACCGACATATGGCCCACAGCATCTCCTGCCCCATAGATCTTTCCCACATCAGCCCCACAGCAGATCCTGCCCCATAGATCTGACCCACATGTTCCCCACAGCAGCTCCTGACCCATAGATCTGACCCACATCTGTCGCACAGCAGCTCCTGCCCCATAGATCAGACCAGCATCAGCCCCACAGTAGCTCCTGCCCCATAGATCTGACCACCATCAGCCCCACAACAGCTCCTGCCCCATAGATCTGACCCACATCAGCCCCACAGCAGCTCCTGCCCCATAGATCTGCCACACATCATATGTAAAGCAGCTGCTGCCCAATAGATATGACCCACAGCAGCTTCAGCCCCAACGATCTGACCCACATCAGCCCCACAGCAGCTCCTGCCCTATAGATCTGACCCACATATGCCCCACAGCAGCTCCTGCCCCATAGATCTGACCCACATCTGTCGCACAGCAGCTCCTGCCCCATACATCTAACCCACGTCAGCACCACAGCAGCTCCTGCCTTATAGATATGACCCCCATCAGCCCCACAGCAGCTTCTACCCCATAGATCTGACCCACATGTGCTCCACAGCATCTCCAGTCCCGTAGATCTGACCCACAGCAGCCCATGCCCCATAGATTTGACCCTCATCAGCCACACAGCAGCTCCTGACCCATACATCCGACCCAAATCTGCCCCACACCATCTCCTGCCCCATAGATCTAACTCACATGTGCCCCACAGCAGCTCCTGCCCATAGATCTGACCCACATCAGCCCCACTGCAGCTCCTGCCCTATAGATCTGACCAACATCAGCCCCACATCAGCTCCTGCCCCATAGATCTGACCCTCCTCAGCCCCACTGCAGCTCCTGCCCTATAGATCTGACCAACATCAGCCCCACATCAGCTCCTGCCCCATAGATCTGACCCTCCTCAGCCCCATAGCATCTCCCGCTCCATAGATCTTAACCGTATCAGCCCCACAGCAGCTCCTGCCCCTTAGATCTGACCCACATCTGCACCACAGCAGCTCTTGCCCCATAGAACTGACCCACATCTGCCCCACAGCAGCTCCTGACCCATAGATCTGACCCACATCAACCCCACAGAAGCTCCTGCCCCATAGATCTGAACCACATCTGCCCCACAGCAGATTTTACCCCACAGATCTGACCCACATCAGCCCCCAGGAGATCCTGCCCCATAGATCTGACCCACATCTGCCCCACACCATCTCCTGCCCCATAGATCTAACTCACATGTGCCCCACAGCAGCTCCTGCCCATAGATCTGACCCACAGCAGCGCCTGCCCCATAGATCTGAACCACATCTGCCCCACACCATCTCCTGCCCCATAGATCTAACTCACATGTGCCCCACAGCAGCTCCTGCTCCATAGATCTGACCCACAGCAGCTCCTGCCCTATAGATCTGATTCAAATCTGCCCCACAGCAGCTCCTGCTCCATAGATCTGACCCACATCAGCCCCACTGCAGCTCCTGCCCTATAGATCTGACCAACATCAGCCCCACATCAGCTCCTGCCCCATAGATCTGACCCTCATCAGCCCCATAGCATCTCCCGCTCCATAGATCTTAACCGTATCAGCCCCACAGCAGCTCCTGCCCCTTAGATCTGACCCACATCTGCACCACAGCAGCTCTTGCCCCATAGAACTGACCCACATCTGCCCCACAGCAGCTCCTGACCCATAGATCTGACCCACATCAACCCCACAGAAGGTCCTGCCCCATAGATCTGAACCACATCTGCCCCACAGCAGATTTTACCCCATAGATCTGACCCACATCAGCCCCCAGGAGATCCTGCCCCATAGATCTGACCCACATCTGCCCCACACCATCTCCTGCCCCATAGATCTAACTCACATGTGCCCCACAGCAGCTCCTGCCCATAGATCTGACCCACAGCAGCGCCTGCCCTATAGATCTGATTCAAATCTGCCCCACAGCAGCTCCTGCTCCATAGATCTGACCCACATGTGCCCCAGAGCAGCTCTGCCCCATTGATTTGACCCACATCAGCCCCACAAGAGATCCTGCCGCTTAGATCTGACCAACATCAGCACCACTGCAGCTCCTGCCCTATAGATCTGACCCACATCAGCCCCACTGCAGCTCCTGCCCTATAGATCTGACCCACATCAGCCCCACTGCAGCTCCTGCCCTATAGATCTGACCAACATCAGCCCCACATCAGCTCCTGCCCCATAGATCTGACCCTCCTCAGCCCCATAGCATCTCCCGCTCCATAGATCTTAACCGTATCAGCCCCACAGCAGCTCCTGCCCCTTAGATCTGACCCACATCTGCACCACAGCAGCTCTTGCCCCATAGAACTGACCCACATCTGCCCCACAACAGCTCCTGACCCATAGATCTGACCCACATCAACCCCACAGAAGCTCCTGCCCCATAGATCTGAACAACATCTGCCACACAGCAGATTTTACCCCACAGATCTGACCCACATCAGCCCCCAGGAGATCCTGCCCCATAGATCTGACCCACATCTGCCCCACACCATCTCCTGCCCCATAGATCTAACTCACAAGTGCCCCACAGCAGCTCCTGCCCTAAGATCTGACCCACAGCAGCGCCTGCCCTATAGATCTGATTCAAATCTGCCCCACAGCAGCTCCTGCTCCATAGATCTGACCCACATGTGCCCCAGAGCAGCTCTGCCCCATTGATTTGACCCACATCAGCCCCACAGGAGATCCTGCCGCTTAGATCTGACCCACATCAGCCCCACTGCAGCTCCTGCCCTATAGATCTGACCCACATCAGCCCCACTGCAGCTCCTGTCCTATAGATCTGACCAACATCAGCCCCACATCAGCTCCTGCCCCATAGATCTGACCCTCCTCAGCCCCATAGCATCTCCCGCTCCATAGATCTTAACCGTATCAGCCCCACAGCAGCTCCTGCCCCTTAGATCTGACCCACATCTGCACCACAGCAGCTCTTGCCCCATAGAACTGACCCACATCTGCCCCACAGCAGCTCCTGACCCATAGATCTGACCCACATCAACCCCACAGAAGCTCCTGCCCCATAGATCTGAACCACATCTGCCCCACAGCAGATTTCACCCCACAGATCTGACCCACATCAGCCCCCAGGAGATCCTGCCCCATAGATCTGACCCACATCTGCCCCACACCATCTCCTGCCCCATAGATCTAATTCACATGTGCCCCACAGCAGCTCCTGCCCATAGATCTGACCCACAGCAGCTCCTGCCCTATAGATCTGATTCAAATCTGCCCCACAGCAGCTCCTGCTCTGTAGATCTGACCCACATGTGCCCCAGAGCAGCTCTGCCCCATTGATTTGACCCACATCAGCCTTACAGGAGATCCTGCCCCATAGATCTGAACCACATCTGCCCCACACCATCTCCTGCCCCATAGATCTAACTCACATGTGCCCCACAGCAGCTCCTGCTCCATAGATCTGACCCACAGCAGCTCCTGCCCTATAGATCTGATTCAAATCTGCCCCACAGCAGCTCCTGCTCCATAGATCTGACCCACATCAGCCCCACTGCAGCTCCTGCCCTATAGATCTGACCAACATCAGCCCCACATCAGCTCCTGCCCCATAGATCTGACCCTCATCAGCCCCATAGCATCTCCCGCTCCATAGATCTTAACCGTATCAGCCCCACAGCAGCTCCTGCCCCATAGATCTGACCCACATCTGCACCACAGCAGCTCTTGCCCCATAGATCTAACCCACATCTGCCCCACACCATCTCCTGCCCCATAGATCTAACTCACATGTGCCCCACAGCAGCTCCTGCCCATAGATCTGACCCACAGCAACTCCTGCCCTATAGATCTGATTCAAATCTGCCCCACAGCAGCTCTTGCTCTATAGATCTGACCCACATGTGCCCCAGAGCAGCTCTGCCCCATTGATTTGACCCACATCAGCCCCACAGGAGATCCTGCCCCATAGATCTGAACCACATCTGCCCCACACCATCTCCTGCCCCATAGATCTAACTCACATGTGCCCCACAGCAGCTCCTGCTCCATAGATCTGACCCACATCAGCCCCACTGCAGCTCCTGCCCTATAGATCTGACCAACATCAGCCCCACATCAGCTCCTGCCCCATAGATCTCACCCTCATCAGCCCCATAGCAGCTCCCGCTCCATAGATCTTAACCGTATCAGCCCCACAGCAGCTCCTGCCCCATAGATCTGACCCACATCTGCACCACAGCAGCTTTTGCCCCATAGAACTGACCCACATCTGCCCCACAGCAGCTCCTGCCCCATAGATCTGACCCACATCTGCACCACAGCAGCTCTTGCCCCATAGAACTGACCCACATCTGCCCCACAGCAGCTCCTGACCCATAGATCTGACCCACATCTGCACCACAGCAGCTCTTGCCCCATAGAACTGACCCACATCTGCCCCACAGCAGCTCCTGACTCATAGATCTGACCCACATCAACCCCACAGAAGCTCCTGCCCCATAGATCTGAACCACATCTGCCCCACAGCAGATTTTACCCCACAGATCTGACCCACATCAGCCCCCAGGAGATCCTGCCCCATAGATCTGACCCACATCTGCCCCACACCATCTCCTGCCCCATAGATCTAACTCACATGTGCCCCACAGCAGCTCCTGCTCCATAGATCTGACCAACAGCAGCTCCTGCCCTATAGATCTGATTCAAATCTGCCCCACAGCAGCTCCTGCTCCAAAGATCTGACTTACATGTGCCCCAGAGCAGCTCTGCCCCATTGATTTGACCCACATCAGCCCCACAGGAGATCCTGCCGCTTAGATCTGACCCACATCAGCCCCACTGCAGCTCCTGCCCTATAGATCTGACCCACATCAGACCCACAGCAGCTGCTGACCCATAGATCTGACCCAAATCAGTGCCACAGCAGCTCCTGGCCCATAGATCTGACCCACATGTGCCCCACAGCAGCTCCAAACTCATAGATCTGACCCACATCAGTCTAACAGCAGATTTTGGACCATAGATATGTCCCTCATCTGACCCACACCAACTCCTGCCCCCTAGATATGACCTACATCATCCCCTCTGCAGTTCCTGCCCCATAGGTCTGACCCACATCAGCCACACAGCAGCTCCTGACTCATAAATCTGACCCACAGCAGCCCCACAGCAGCTCCTGCCCCATAGATCTGACCCAAATCTGACCCACAGCAGCTCCTGCCCCATAGATCTGACCCACATTTTCCCCAAAGCAGCACCTAACCCATAGATCTGACCCACATGTGCCCCACAGCTGCTCCTGCCCCATAGATCTGAACCACAGCAGTTCCTTACCCATAGATCAGACCCAAATCTTCCCTACATCAGCTCCTGCCCATAGATCTGACCCACATCAGCCGCACAGCAGCTCCTACCCCATAGATCTCACCCACATGTGCCCCACAGCTGCTCCACGGCACGGTTTCCCCGGCTCGGTGCGGCTCGCGAGCTTTGCGGCGCTGGCTATGCGTTTTTGCCTGCGGAGACGCCACGGGAGCGACATTTGGCTGATTCCGAGGATCGTCCGAGCCGAGCGGTGCCCGCCGGGAGCGGTTGGACCGTGCCGGCGCACTTGAGCGGGGTCCGTTCGAGCCGGAAATCCGGACTGCGGGCAGGCCGCGTAGCGAGGGATATCGAAAGAGCGGCGGGAAGCCGCAACCGAAAAACTCCACAGCCCGGCGGTCAACCGCGCTCGCCTGCGCCCGCTCGTTGCCGCCTCTGGAGACGAGCACGCGCTCGCTGCTGCAGACGAAAACGGAAGGCGTAAGAAAAAACTGCTTCGGAAAAGAACGGCGCCGAATACCGGCAGCGGCGCCGAGGGTAAGCGGCGCTCTACGTCGACGTAGCGGTAGGTAAGAAACTACAGCGACCCCCCAGCAAGCTCCGGAGCTTTAGAGCCCCCCCATCTCACAGGGCGGCAAAGCCTAGCCGAAAGCGGGTAGACCTGGCAGCTACACGCAAGCCGCACGGGCAGCGACCCCTAGCCGCCGCCACCGAGCACCACGGCCCGCTCGGAGCCGGGAAGACCATGCCGACCTAGTCGAGCCGCATAGGCAGCGACCTCTAGCAGCCGCCGCCGAGCACCACGGCCCGCTCGGAGCCGGGTAGACCGTGCCGACCTAGTCGAGACGCATAGGCAGCGACCTCTAGCAGCCGCCGCCGAGCACCACGGCCCGCTCGGAGCCGGGTAGACCGTGCCGACCTAGTCGAGACGCATAGGCAGCGACCTCTAGCAGCCGCCGCCGAGCACCACGGCCCGCTCGGAGCCGGGTAGACCGTGCCGACCTAGTCGAGACGCATAGGCAGCGACCCATAGCCTCCGCCACCGAGCACCACGGCCCGCTCGGAGCCGGGTAGACCGTGCCGACCTAGTCGAGACGCATAGGCAGCGACCTCTAGCCGCCGCCGCCGAGCACCACGGCCCGCTCGGAGCCGGGTAGACCGTGCCGACCTAGTCGAGACGCACAGGCAGCGACCTCTAGCAGACGCCGCCGAGCACCACGGCCCGATCGGAGCCGGGTAGACCGTGCCGACCTAGTCGAGCCGCATAGGCAGCGACCTCTAGCAGCCGCCGCCGAGCACCACGGCCCGCTCGGAGCCGGGTAGACCGTGCCGACCTAGTCGAGCCGCATAGGCAGCGACCCATAGCCGCCGAGCACCACGGCCCGCTCGGAGCCGGGTAGACCGTGCCGACCTAGTCGAGCCGCATAGGCAGCGACCTCTAGCAGCCGCCGCCGAGCACCACGGTCCGCTCGGAGCCGGGTAGACCGTGCCGACCTAGTCGAGCCGCATAGGCAGCGACCTCTAGAAGCCGCCGCACAGCACCACGGCCCGCTCGGAGCCGGGTAGACCGTGCCGACCAAGTCGAGGCGCATAGGCAGCGACCTCTAGCAGCCGCCGCCGAGCACCACGGCTTGCTCGGAGCCGGGTAGACCGTGCCGACCTAGTCGAGCCGCTTAGGCAGCGACCTCTAGCACCCGCCGCCGAGCACCACGGCCCGCTCGGAGCCGGGTAGACCATGCCGACCTAGTCGAGCCGCATAGGCATCGACCTCTAGTAGCAGCCGCCGAGCACCACGGCCCACTCAGAGCCGGGTAGACCGTGCCGACCTAGTCGAGACGCATAGGCAGCGACCTCTAGCAGCCGCCGCCGAGCACCACGGCCCGCTCGGAGCCGGGTAGACCGTGCCGACCTAGTCGAGCCGCATAGGCAGCGACCTCTAGCAGCCGCCACCGAGCACCACGACCCGCTCGGAGCCGGGTAGACCGTTCCGACCTAGTCGAGCCGCATAGGCAGCGACCTTTAGCAGCCGCCGCAGAGCCCTCGCGCACGCACGGAGCAGGGTAGACCGTGCCGACCTAGTCGAGCCGCATAGGCAGCGACCTCTAGCAGCCGCCGCCGAGCACCACGGCCCGCTCGGAGCCGGGTAGACCGTGCCGACCTAGTCGAGCCGCATAGGCAGCGACCTCTAGAAGCCGCCGCCGAGCACCACGGCCCGCTCGGAGCCGGGTAGACCGTGCCGACCTAGTCGAGCCGCATAGGCAGCGACCTCTAGCAGCCGCCGCCGAGCACCACGGCTTGCTTGGAGCCGGGTAGACCGTGCCGACCAAGTCGAGACGCATAGGCAGCGACCTCTAGCAGCCGCCGCCGAGCACCACGGCCCGCTCGGAGCCGGGTAGACCATGCCGACCTAGTCGAGCCGCATAGGCATCGACCTCTAGTAGCCGCCGCCGAGCACCACGGCCCGCTCGGAGCCGGGTAGACCGTGCCGACCTAGTCGAGCCGCATAGGCAGCAACCTCTAGCAGCCGCCGCCGAGCACCACGGCACGCCTGGAGCCGGGTAGACCGTGCCGACCTAGTCGAGCCGCATAGGCAGCGACCTCTAGAAGCCGCCGCCGAGCACCACGGCCCGCTCGCAGCCGGGTAGACCGTGCCGACCTAGTCGAGACGCATAGGCAGCGACCCATAGCCGCCGCCACCGAGCACCACGGCCCGCTCGGAGCCGGGTAGACCGTGCCGACCTAGTCGAGCCGCATAGGCAGCGACATCTAGCAGCCGCCGCCGAGCACCACGGCCCGCTTGGAGCCGGGTAGACCGTGCCGACCTAGTCGAGCCGCATAGGCAGCGACCTTTAGCAGCCGCCGCAGAGCCCTCGCGCACGCACGGAGCAGGGTAGACCGTGCCGACCTAGTCGAGCCGCATAGGCAGCGACCTTTAGCACCCGCTGCCGAGCACCACGGCCCGCTCGGAGCCGGGTAGACCGTGCCGACCTAGTCGAGCCGCATAGGCAGCGACCTCTAGCAGCCGCCGTCGAGGACCACGGCACGCCTGGAGCCGGGTAGACCGTGCCGACCTAGTCGAGCCGCATAGGCAGCGACCCATAGCCGCCGCCACCGAGCACCACGGCCCGCTCGGAGCCGGGTAGACCGTGCCGACCTAGTCGAGACGCATAGGCAGCGACCTCTAGCAGCCGCCGCCGAGCACCACGGTCCGCTCGGAGCCGGGTAGACCGTGCCGACCTAGTCGAGCCGCATAGGCAGCGACCTCTAGAAGCCGCCGCAGAGCACCACGGCCCGCTCGGAGCCGGGTAGACCGTGCCGACCAAGTCGAGGCGCATAGGCAGCGACCTCTAGCAGCCGCCGCCGAGCACCACGGCTTGCTCGGAGCCGGGTAGACCGTGCCGACCTAGTCGAGCCGCTTAGGCAGCGACCTCTAGCACCCGCCGCCGAGCACCACGGCCCGCTCGGAGCCGGGTAGACCGTGCCGACCTAGTCGAGCCGCATAGGCATCGACCTCCAGTATCAGCCGCCGAGCACCACGGCCCGCTCGGAGCCGGGAAGACCGTGCCGACCTAGTCGAGACACATAGGCAGCGACCTCTAGCAGCCGCCGCCGAGCACCACGACCCGCTTGGAGCCGGGTAGACCGTGCCGACCTAGTCGAGCCGCATAGGCAGCGACCTTTAGCAGCCGCCGCAGAGCCCTCGCGCACGCACGGAGCAGGGTAGACCGTGCCAACCTAGTCGAGCCGCATAGGCAGCGACCTCTAGCAGCCGCCGCCGAGCACCACAGCCCGCTCGGAGCCGGGTAGACCGTGCCGACCTAGTCGAGCCGCATAGGCAGCGACCTCTAGAAGCCGCCGCCGAGCACCACGGCCCGCTCGGAGCCGGGTAGACCGTGCCGACCTAGTCGAGCCGCATAGGCAGCGACCTCTAGCATCCTCCGCCGAGCACCACGGCCCGCTCGGAGCCGGGTAGACCGTGCCGACCTAGTCGAGCCGCATAGGCAGCGACCTCTAGCAGCCGCCGCAGAGCCCTCGCGCACGCACGGAGCAGGGTAGACCGTGCCGACCTAGTCGAGACGCATAGGCAGCGACCTCTAGCAGCAGCCGCCGAGCACCACGGCCCGCTCGGAGCCGGGTAGACCGTGCCGACCTAGTCGAGCCGCATAGGCAGCGACATCTAGCATCCGCCGCCGAGCACCACGGCCCGCTTGGAGCCGGGTAGACCGTGCCGACCTAGTCGAGCCGCATAGGCAGCGACCTTTAGCAGCCGCCGCAGAGCCCTCGCGCACGCACGGAGCAGGGTAGACCGTGCCGACCTAGTCGAGCCGCATAGGCAGCGACCTCTAGCAGCCGCCGCCGAGCACCACGGCCCGCTCGGAGCCGGGTAGACCGTGCCGACCTAGTCGAGCCGCATAGGCAGCGACCTCTAGCAGCCGCCGCCGAGCACCACGGCCCGCTCGGAGCCGGGTAGACCGTGCCGACCTAGTCGAGACACATAGGCAGCGACCTCTAGCAGCCGCCGCCGAGCACCACGACCCGCTCGGAGCCGGGTAGACCGTGCCGACCTAGTCGAGCCGCATAGGCAGCGACCTTTAGCAGCCGCCGCAGAGCCCTCGCGCACGCACGGAGCAGGGTAGACCGTGCCAACCTAGTCGAGCCGCATAGGCAGCGACCTCTAGCAGCCGCCGCCGAGCACCACAGCCCGCTCGGAGCCGGGTAGACCGTGCCGACCTAGTCGAGCCGCATAGGCAGCGACCTCTAGAAGCCGCCGCCGAGCACCACGGCCCGCTCGGAGCCGGGTAGACCGTGCCGACCTAGTCGAGCCGCATAGGCAGCGACCTCTAGCATCCTCCGCCGAGCACCACGGCCCGCTCGGAGCCGGGTAGACCGTGCCGACCTAGTCGAGCCGCATAGGCAGCGACCTCTAGCAGCCGCCGCAGAGCCCTCGCGCACGCACGGAGCAGGGTAGACCGTGCCGACCTAGTCGAGACGCATAGGCAGCGACCTCTAGCAGCAGCCGCCGAGCACCACGGCCCGCTCGGAGCCGGGTAGACCGTGCCGACCTAGTCGAGCCGCATAGGCAGCGACATCTAGCATCCGCCGCCGAGCACCACGGCCCGCTTGGAGCCGGGTAGACCGTGCCGACCTAGTCGAGCCGCATAGGCAGCGACCTTTACAGCCGCCGCAGAGCCCTCGCGCACGCACGGAGCAGGGTAGACCGTGCCGACCTAGTCGAGCCGCATAGGCAGCGACCTCTAGCAGCCGCCGCCGAGCACCACGGCCCGCTCGGAGCCGGGTAGACCGTGCCGACCTAGTTGAGCCGCATAGGCAGCGACCTTTAGCAGCCGCCGCCGAGCACCACGGCCCGCTCGGAGCCGGGTAGACCGTGCCGACCTAGTCGAGACGCATAGGCAGCGACCTCTAGCAGCCGCCGCCGAGCACCACGGCCCGCTCGGAGCCGGGTAGACCGTGCCGACCTAGTCGAGCCGCATAGGCAGCGACCCATAGCCGCCGCCACCGAGCACCACGGCCCGCTCGGAGCCGGGTAGACCGTGCCGACCTAGTCGAGCCGCATAGGCAGCGACCTCTAGAATCCGCCGCCGAGCACCACGACCCGCTCGCAGCCGGGTAGACCGTGTCGACCTAGTCGAGCCGCATAGGCAGCGACCTCTAGCATCCGCCGCCGAGCACCACGGCCCGCTCGGAGCCGAGTAGACCGTGCCGACCTAGTCGAGACGCATAGGCAGCGACCCATAGCCGCCGCCACCGAGCACCACGGCCCGCTCGGAGCCGGGTAGACCGTGCCGACCTAGTCGAGCCGCATAGGCAGCGAACTCTAGCAGCCGCCGCAGAGCCCTCGCGCACGCACGGAGCCGGGTAGACCGTGACGACCTAGTCGAGCCGCATAGGCAGCGACCTCTAGCAGCAGCCGCCGAGCACCACGGCCCGGTCGGAGCCGGGTAGACCGTGCCGACCTAGTCGAGCCGCATAGGAAGCGACATCTAGCAGCCGCCGCCGAGCACCATGGTCCGCTCGGAGCCGGGTAGACCGTGCCGACCTAGTCGAGCCGCATAGGCAGCGACCTCTAGAAGCCGCCGCAGAGCACCACGGCCCGCTCGGAGCCGGGTAGACCGTGCCGACCAAGTCGAGCCGCATAGGCAGCGACCTCTAGCAGCCGCCGCCGAGCACCACGGCCCGCTCGGAGCCGGGTAGACCGTGCCGACCTAGTCGAGCCGCTTAGGCAGCGACCTCTAACACCCGCCGCCGAGCACCACGACCCGCTCGGAGCGGGGTAGACCGTGCCGACCTAGTCGAGCCGCATAGGCAGCGACCGCTAGCATCCACCGCCGAGCACCACGACCCGCTCGGAGCCGGGTAGACCGTGCCGACCTAATCGAGCCGCATAGGCAGCGACCCATAGCCGCCGCCGCCGAGCACCACGGCCCGCTCGGAGCCGGGTAGACCGTGCCGACCTAGTCGAGACGCATAGGCAGCGACCTCTAGCAGCCTCCGCCGAGCACCACGGCACGCTCGGAGCCGGGTAGACCGTGCCGAACTAGTTGAGCCGCATGGGCAGCGACCTCTAGCAGCCGCCGCCGAGCACCACGGCCCGCTCGGAGCCGGGTAGACCGTGCCGACCTAGTCGAGACGCATAGGCAGCGACCTCTAGAAGCCGCCGCCGAGCACCACGGCCCGCTCGCAGCCGGGTAGACTGTGCCGACCTAGTCGAGCCGCATAGGCAGCGACACATAGCCGCCGCCACCGAGCACCACGGCCCGCTCGGAGCCGGGTAGACCGCGCCGACCTAGTCGAGCCGCATAGGCAGCGAACTCTAGAAGCCGCCGCCGAGCACCACGGTCCGCTCGCAGCCGGGTAGACCGTGCCGACCTAGTCGAGCCGCATAGGCAGCGACCCATAGCCGCCGCCACCGAGCACCACGGCCCGCTCGGAGCCGGGTAGACCGTGCCGACCTAGTCGAGATGCATAGGCAGCGACCTCTAGCAGCCGCCGCCGAGCACCACGGCTTGCTCGGAGCCGGGTAGACCGTGCCGAACTAGTCGAGCCGCATGGGCAGCGACCTCTAGCAGCCGCCGCCGAGAACCACGGCCCGCTCGGAGCCGGGTAGACCGTGCCGACCTAGTCGAGGCGCATTGGCAGCGACCTCTAGCAGCCGCCGCCGAGCACCACGGCCCTCTCGGAGCCAGGTAGACCGTGCCGACCTTGTCGAGCCGCATAGGCAGCGACCTCTAGCAGCTGCCGCCGAGCACCACGGCCCGCTCGGAGCGGGGTAGACCGTGTCGACCTAGTCGAGCCGCATGGGCAGCGACCTCTAGCAGCCACCGCCGAGCACCACGGCCCGCTCGGAGCCGGGTAGACCGTGCCGACCTTGTCGAGACGCATGGGAAGCGACACCTAGCCGCCGCCACCGAGCGCCACGGCCCGCTCGGAGCCGGGTAGACCGTGCCGACCTAGTCGAGCCGCATAGGCAGCGACCTCTAGCAGCCGCCGCCGAGCACCACGGCCCGCTCGGAGCTGGGTAGACCATGCCGACCTAGTCGAGCCGCATAGGCAGCGACCTCTAGCAGCCGTCGCCGAGCACCACGGCCCGCTCGGAGCCGGGTAGACCGTGCCGACCTAGTCGAGCCGCATAGGCAGCGACCTCTAGCAGCCGCCGCCGAGCACCACGGCCCGCTCGGAGCCGGGTAGACCGTGCCGACCTAGTCGAGCCGCATAGGCAGCGACCTCTAGCAGCCGCCGCCGAGCACCACGGCCCGCTCGGAGCCAGTAGACCGTGCCGACCTAGTCGAGCCGCATAGGCAGCGACCTCTAGAAGCCGCCGCCGAGCACCACGGCCCGCTCGGAGCCGGGTTGACCGTGCCGACCAAGTCGAGCCGCATAGGCAGCGACCCATAGCCGCCGCCACCGAGCACCACGGCCCGCTCGGAGCCGGGTAGACCGTGCCGACCTAGTCGAGACGCATAGGCAGCGACCTCTAGCAGCCGCCGCCGAGCACCACGGCTTGCTCGGAGCCGGGTAGACCGTGCCGAACTAGTCGAGCCGCATGGGCAGCGACCTCTAGCAGCCGCCGCCGAGCACCACGGCCCGCTCGGAGCCGGGTAGACCGTGCTGACCTAGTCGAGCCGCATAGGCAGCGACCTCTAGCAGCCGCCGCCGAGCACCACGGCCCTCTCGGAGCCAGGTAGACCGTGCCGACCTTGTCGAGCCGCATAGGCAGCGACCTCTAGCAGCTGCCGCCGAGCACCACGGCCCGCTCGGAGCCCGGTAGACCGTGTCGACCTAGTCGAGCCGCATGGGCAGCGACCTCTAGCAGCCGCCGCCGAGCACCACGGCCCGCTCGGAGCCGGGTAGACCGTGCCCACCTTGTCGAGACGCATGGGAAGCGACACCTAGCCGCCGACGCCGTGCCCCGCCCCCCTTCCCCCCGCCCTCCAAAGACGCTCGGAGCTGGGTAGACAGTGCCAGCGCAGAGGAGCCGCCACGAGAGCGACACTTGGCCACTTCCGCGGAACGTCCGAGCCGAGCGGAGCCCGCCGGGAGAGGCTGGACCGTGCCGGCGCACTCGAGCCGCGATGGCCAGGGGTCGAGCCGTGTTGATTGTGCCGGAGCACCGGAGGCGCCACAGAGACGCCACTCGGCCGCAGCCGCGGAACGACCAGGGTGCACATATGAGCCGGATGCTGTTCGCCGGGTCGGGGCGCACCCGGGCTTCTCGGTTCGGCCTTGCTTGAAGCTGGCCGTCCCGCCACCGCCACCGCGGTTTTGCCCTTTTGTCTGCGTGTTTGTTTGTTCGCCCGTTCGTTCGTACTTTGGTCCGTTCGATTGTTTGTCCGTGCCCCCACGCGCCCTCTCGGTTTTATTATTTTCCGTTTGTTTGTTTGTTTGTTTGTTTGTTTTTCTCGTGGGTTCTTCTTTACTTTCCCCTTTTTTAGATTTTGATAAAGCCGCCCCGCCCCCCCCGCCTCCCCGGCTCTGCAGGAAGAGCGTGGGCGCGTGCGCGGGCCCCGCCCACCGTGGTCCGTTCGGGCCGGATATCCGGACTGCGGGCAGGCCGCGTGGCGAGGGATGGCGAAAGAGTGGCGGGAAGACGGCAGCGGCGAGAGGTGGGCCGGCGGGAGGCGGCCGCGTCCCCCGCGGGGTTCGCGCCTAGCCTCTCTCCCAGCCGGCAGATGAGGTGGAACGGTACGTGGGATTTTCGGCGGGAGAAGGAGGTGTTGGCGGTGGTGGCGGTGGTGGCGGTGGTGGTGGTGGCGGCGGGGCTGGGGGGTGGCGCGGCATTTTGGCGGGCTCCGGTCGCCGAGTCGAGCCGCCATTGGGCCGAGCCGGCAGGAGCACCCCAGCGGAAAAAGGAAAGAAAAGAAAAAAACCAAACGGGCCAATCGGGTCCAAACAAATAACCGAGCGAGTGACCGACCAAAACAAAAAAAAAAGAAAAAAAACTAAAACAAACAAACAAATAAAAAAACACGGTCGCGGGCCCGTCGGGCGAGATGCGTCCGGGAGAGGGCGGGTTGTGGGCGAGGGCCGGGGTGGGGGCAAGCGGAGGAAGGTCGCCGTCGGGTACGGGTCGGGTCTACCCGCATACCCGCAACCCCGTCGCGGACCCCCCCATCCCTCCCCGGCCACGCAAGCGACCCCCTTCTTCGTGACAGTGGCCGTGCCGGGCCTACTCACGCGCGGGTGACGAGGAGAAAGAGAAGGGAAGGGAAGGGAAGGGAAGGGAAGGGAAGGGAAGGGAAGGGAAGGGAAGGGAAGGGAAGGGAAGGGAAGGGAAGGGAAGGGAAGGGAAGGGAAGGGAAGGGAAGGGAAGGGAAGGGAAGGGAAGGGAAGGGAAGGGAAGGGAAGGGAAGGGAAGGGAAGGGAAGGGAAGGGAAGCCAGAAGTCAAAGAAAAGTAGAAGGGAAGAAGGTGTGAAAAAGTACAGATAGATCGTAAAATGTCGCAGTAAAATAAAATAATAAAATAAAATAAAATAAAAGTAATAAAAAGATGGGAAAGCGGAAGAGCGATATTAATAATTGCATGAATAACTAAATAAATAATAAGGAAATATGGGGAAAAGAAAATTTTAAAAAAAAAGAAAGAAAAAAATAACGAAAAAAATATTTAAAAAGGGGAAAAAAGGGAAAAAAAAGAAAAAATGGGGATAAAAGGAGAAAAAAAGGAAAAAAATTTTAAAAGAAACAAAAATATTTAAAAAAAAACAAAAAACAAAAAAAACCCACCACAATAATGAAGGAAGCAAGCGTGCCCGAGGGAGGACGAACGGCGGAGACGGTCGTGCGCGAGGACGCCCGAGCTCGAATGCCGGACCCCAGGTCTACCCTACCTATTTTAATAAATTTAAATAACACCACAAGGGAGGGGAAAGGAGGGGAGAGGAGGGGAGGGGAGGGGAGGGGAGGGGAGGGGAGGGGAGGGGAGGGGAGGGGAGGGGAGGGGAGGGGAGGGGAGGGGAGGGGAGGGGAGGGGAGGGGAGGGGAGGGGAGGGGAGGGGAGGGGAGGGGAGGGGAGGGGAGGGGAGGGGAGGGGAGGGGAGGGAAGGGGAGGGGAGGGGAGGGGAGGGGACGGGAGGGGAGGGGAGGGGAGGGGAGGGGAGGGGAGGGGAGGGGAGGGGAGCGGAGGGGAGGGGAGGGGAGGGGAGGGGAGGGGAGGGGAGGGGAGAGGAGGGGAAGGGAGGGGAAGGGAGGGGAGGGGAGGGGAAGGGAGGGGAGGGGAGGGGAGGGGAGGGGAGGGGAGGGGAGGGGAGGGGAGGGGAGGGGAGGGGAGGGGAGGGGAGGGGAGGGGAGGGGGGGGAGGGGAGGGGAGGATGCGGGCAGGCGCGAGGGAGGGTCAACGGCGGAAGCGGTCGGGTCGGGTCGGGTCGGGTTGGGGGGCGGCTGGCCGTTCGTCGTACCCTTACCGCTTGACACAGCTGCATGACGCGCGGCTATGGCCGACACGTCTACTCGCGGCACGGACGGGAAACGGCACCGGCCGATCGAGCGGGTGGATGGTCGCCCAGGTCTACCCCGCGCCGCCACGAAGCGGGAAGGTGGGTGGATGGATGGATGGTGAAAAACCGGGCGAAAGGGGGCCTGGCACGCGCCCGCGTGCCACCAGCCTCACACCCCCTCCCTTTCCACGCGCCGGCGCCGGCGCACGGAACCCCCCGAACGGAGGACGGAAGCAACGCAGCGAGCGCCGGGTCTCCCAGCGGGTGCTGGGAGGTTGCACCAGGTAAAAGACCAAGAGGTACCAATTGTCACCAGAGTGGTTCACAGACGGCAGTACCGCACCAATAGGGACTCATTGCTCCCCATTCACAAGCTAATTCGCCAATTAGAGAATCAGGGAGTGATTAGCAAAACTCACTCGCCTTTTAACAGCCCCATATGGCCAGTGTGTAAAACCAGTGGGGAATGGAGCCTGACGGTGGATTACCATGGCCTGAATGAAGTCACACCTCCATTAAGTGCTGCTGTACCAGACAGACATGCTAGAACTCCAGTATGAACTGGAGTCAAAAGAAGCTAGGTGGTATGCCACCATTGACATTGCTAATGCCTTCTTTTCCATCCCATTGGCTGCAAAATGTAGGCCACAGTTTGCTTTTTCCTGGAGAGGTATTCAGTACACCTGGAACCGTTTACCTCAGGGGTGGAAGCACAGCCCAACAATTTGCCATGGATTGATCCAAGCTGTTTTGGAACAGGGTGATGCTCCTGAGCACTTGCAGTATTTTGATGATATTGTAGTGTGGGGCCATACAGCAGCAGAGGTTTTCAAGAAAGGGAAACAGATAATCCAAATTCTTTTGAAAGCTGGTTTTGCCATTAAGCGCAGCAAGGTGAAGGGGCCTGCCCAGGAAATCCAGTTCTTAGGTATAAAATGGCAAGATGGACGTCGTCACATCCCAGCAGATGTGATTGACAAAATCACTGCTATGTCTCCGCCCACCGACAAGACAGAGACCCAATCTTTTCTGGGAGTAGTGGGCTTTTGGAGAATGCATGTCCCAAACTACAGCCACATAGTGAGCCCCCTCTATCAGGTAACACAGAAGAAGAATAATTTCTCATGGGGTCCTGAGCAGCAGCAGGCTTTTGAGCAGAGAAAACAAGAAATAGCCCGTGCCGTGGCCTTCGGGCCAGTACGGACGGGGCAGGATGTGAGGATCCGAGGCCGACCCCTAGGATTTTGGAGTCAAGCATATAAAGGGTCTGAGGAGCGCTACACTCCGACTAAGAAGGAGATCTTAGCCGTGTATGAGGGGGTTCGGGCTGCTTCTGAAGTAGTTGGGACAGAGGTTCAGCTTCTTCTAGCACCTCGCTTGCCAGTAATAAATTGGATGTTTAAAGGACAGGTTCCCTCCACCCATCATGCTACTGATGCCACTTGGAGTAAGTGGATTTCATTAATTACTCAACGAGCTGGAATGGGAAAACTCAGTTGTCCTAGAATTCTAGAAGTGATCGTGGACTGGCCTGAGAGTAAAAAAATTGAAACACCACCTACAGAAGAGGTATCACGTGCTAAAGAGGCACCACCATACAATGAGCTACCAGAAAACGAAAAGTAATTTGCCCTATTCACAGACGGATCATGTCGTATTGTAGGGAAGCATCGCAGATGGAAAGCTGCTGTATGGAGCCCCACACGACAAGTTGCAGAGGCCACTGAAGGTAAAGGAGAATCAAGTCAATTTGCAGAGGTAAAGGCTGTTCAGCTGGCTTTAGATGAGGCTGAACGGGAGAGGTGGCCAATGCTTCATCTTTATACTGATTCATGGATGGTGGCAAATGCCTTATGGGGGTGGCTGCAACAGTGGAACCATCCTCTGCTACCAAATCTGTCACGGTTTGAACGAAAAATCCACCTGCGTCCGTGACAAGGGCTGTGGGCCCCTGAAGGGCCCTCAGCCGAAAAGAAAAAGTTAATTAAGAAAAGAAAACAGCGGCAACGATGTAAGGAGGCACACTTATTTACTAAATACTATATCGAAATACAGGATAACACAATAGAATACAATATAATTGAAAATTGAGCTAATGAATCAAGCAAAATAGGAGAGAGAATGAGTCCCGTAACCGAGGCCTACTGTGAATCTGGGCGAACGGCTGAAGGCTCCCACACACTGCCCTGAACGCCAGAACTCGAAAGACGTCTGTCTGTTCTGCGACAGAGTTAATATAGAGTCCAGGTCCCGTGACCCATCGTGTTGCTCTCTGGGAGATGTAGTCTTCTTCTGTAAGTTGCAGATTCAGTAAAATTATTCATGCTTTATATGATGTTATGATGTGGAATACTGATAGCAAAATTACAACATTATTAAACCATGACAATCTGACCCACAGCAGCTCCTGCCCCATAGACCTGATTCACATGCGCCCCACAGCAGCTCCTGCCCAATAGATCGGACCGACATATGGCCCACAGCATCTCCTGCCCCATAGATCTTTCCCACATCAGCCCCACAGCAGATCCTGCCCCATAGATCTGACCCACATGTTCCCCACAGCAGCTCCTGACCCATAGATCTGACCCACATCTGTCGCACAGCAGCTCCTGCCCCATAGATCAGACCAGCATCAGCCCCACAGTAGCTCCTGCCCCATAGATCTGACCACCATCAGCCCCACAACAGCTCCTGCCCCATAGATCTGACCCACATCAGCCCCACAGCAGCTCCTGCCCCATAGATCTGCCACACATCATATGTAAAGCAGCTGCTGCCCAATAGATATGACCCACAGCAGCTTCAGCCCCAACGATCTGACCCACATCAGCCCCACAGCAGCTCCTGCCCTATAGATCTGACCCACATATGCCCCACAGCAGCTCCTGCCCCATAGATCTGACCCACATCTGTCGCACAGCAGCTCCTGCCCCATACATCTAACCCACGTCAGCACCACAGCAGCTCCTGCCTTATAGATATGACCCCCATCAGCCCCACAGCAGCTTCTACCCCATAGATCTGACCCACATGTGCTCCACAGCATCTCCAGTCCCGTAGATCTGACCCACAGCAGCCCATGCCCCATAGATTTGACCCTCATCAGCCACACAGCAGCTCCTGACCCATACATCCGACCCAAATCTGCCCCACACCATCTCCTGCCCCATAGATCTAACTCACATGTGCCCCACAGCAGCTCCTGCCCATAGATCTGACCCATATCAGCCCCACAGCAGCTCCTGCCCCATAGATCTGACACACATCATATGTAACGCAGCTGCTGCCCAATACATATGACCCACAGCAGCTTCAGTCCCATTGATCTGACCCACAGCAGCCTCACAGCAGCTCCTGCCCCATAGATCTGACGTACATCATCTCCACTGCAGCTCCTGACCCATAGATCTGACCACATCTGCCCCACTGCTGCTCCTGCCCCATACATCTGACCCAAATCTGCCCCACAGCAGATCCTGCCAAATAGATCTTAACCACAGCAGCTCCTGCCCCATAGATCTGACCCACATCAGCCCCACAGCAGCTCCTACACCATAGATATGACCCACATCTGCCACACACCATCGCCTACCCCATAGATCTTACCCACTTCTGCCCCACAGCAGCTCCTGCCCCATAGCTCTGACCCATATCTGCACCACAGCAGCTCCTCCCCATAGATCTAACACCCATCAGCCTCACAGCAGCTCCTGCCCCATAGATATGACCTACATCTGCCCCACAGCAGCTCCTGCACAATAGATCTGACCCACATCAGCCCCACAGCCGGTCCTGCCTTATAGATCTTACCCAAATCTGCCCCACTGCTGCTCCTGCCCCATTGATCAGACCAACAGCAGCTCTTCCCCATAGATCTGAACAACATGTTCCCCACAGCAGCTCCTGCCTCATAGATCTGACCCACATCAGCCCCACAGCAGCTCCTGCCCCATAGACCTGACCCACATGTTCCCCACAGCAGCTCCTGCCCCATACATCTGACCCACAGAATCTCCTGCCCCATAGATCTGACCCACATCAGCCCCACAGCAGCTCCTGCCCCATAGATCTGACCCACATCAGCCCCACAGCAGCTCCTGCCCCATAGATCTGACCCAAATCTGACCCACAGCAGCTCCTGCCTCATAGATCTGACCCACGTCAGCCCCACAGCAGCTCCTGCCTTATAGATATGACCCCCATCAGCCCCACAGCAGCTTCTACCCCATAGATCTGACCCACATGTGCTCCACTGCAGCTCCAGTCCCGTAGATCTGACCCACAGCAGCCCATGCCCCATAGATCTGACCCTCATCAGCCACACAGCAGCTCCTGACCCATACATCTGACCCAAATCTGCCCCACACCATCTCCTGCCCCATAGATCTAACTCACATGTGCCCCACAGCAGCTCCTGCTCCATAGATCTGACCCACATGTGCCCCAGAGCAGCTCTGCCCCATAGATCTGACCCACATCAGCCCCACTGCAGCTCCTGCCCTATAGATCTGACCAACATCAGCCCCACATCAGCTCCTGCCGCATACATCTGACCCAAATCTGCCCCACACCATCTCCTGCCCCATAGATCTAACTCACATGTGCCCCACAGCAGCTCCTGCTCCATAGATCTGACCCACAGCAGCTCCTGCTCCATAGGTCTGACCCACAGCAGCTCCTGCCCTATAGATCTGATTCAAATCTGCCCCACAGCAGCTCCTGCTCCATAGATCTGACACACATGTGCCCCAGAGCAGCTCTGCCCCACTGATTTGACCCACATCAGCCCCGCAGCAGCTCCTGGCCCATAGATCTTACCCACATGTGCCCCACAGCAGCTCCAAACTCATAGATCTGACCCACATCAGTCCAACAGCAGATTTTGCACCATAGATATGTCCCTCATCTGCCCCACAGCAACTCCTGCCCCCTAGATCTGACCTACATCATCTCCACTGCAGCTCCTGACCCATAGATCTGACCCAAATCTGACCCACAGCAGCTCCTGCCTCATAGATCTGACCCACATGTACCCAAAGCAGCTCTGCCCCACTGATTTGACCCACATCAGCTCCACAGCATCTCCTGCCCCATAGAACTGACCCACAGCAGCCACAGCAGCTCCTGACCTATAGATCTGACCCACATCTGCCCCACAGCAGCTCCTGCCCCATAGAACTGACCCACATCTGCCCCACAGCAGCTCCTGACCCATAGATCTGACCCACATCAGCCCCCAGGATATCCTGCCCCATAGATCTGACCCACATCTGCCCCACACCATCTCCTGCCCCATAGATCTAACTCACATGTGCCCCACAGCAGCTCCTGCCATATAGATATGACCCACATATGCCCCACAGCAGCTCCTGCCCCATAGATCTGACCCCCATCAGCCCCACTGCAGCTCCGGCCCCATAGATCTGACACACATCATATGTAAAGCAGCTGCTGCCCAATAGATATGACCCACAACAGCTCCTGCCCCATAGATCTAACCCACAGCAGCCCCACAGCAGCTCCTGCCCCATAGATCTGACGTACATCATCTCCACTGCAGCTCCTGCCCCATAGATCTGACCCAAATCTGCCCCACAGCAGATCCTGCCAAATAGATCTTTACCACAGCAGCTCCTGCCCCATACATCTGACCCACATCAGCCCCACAGCAGCTCCTACACCATAGATCTGACCCACATCAGCCCCACAGCTGCTCCTACACTATAGATCTGACCCACATCTGCCACACACCATCTCCTACCCCATAGATCTTACCCACTTCTGCCCCACAGCAGCTCCTGCCCCATAGCTCTGACCCACATCTGCACCACAGCAGCTCCTCCCCATAGATCTAACACCCATCAGCCTCACAGCAGCTCCTGCCCCATAGATATGAACTACATCTGCCCCACAGCAGCTCCTGCACCATGGATCTGACCCACATCTGCAACACAGCAGCTCCTGCTCCATAAATCTGACCAACATCAGGCCCACATCTGTTCCTGCCCCATAGATCTGACCCACAGCAGCTCCTGACCCATAGATCTGACCCACATCTGCCCCACAGCAGCTCCTGCCCCATAGATCTGACCCACATCAGACCCACAGCTGCTGCTGACCCATAGATCTGACCCACATCTGCCCCACAGCAGCTCCTGCCCCATAGACCTGACCCACATGTTCCCCACAGCAGCTCCTGCCCCATAGATCTGACCCACAGCATCTACTGCCCCATAGATCTGACCACCATCAGCCCCACAACAGCTCCTGCCCCATAGATCTAACCCACAGCAGCCCCACAGAAGCTCCTGCCCCATAGATCTGACACACATCATATGTAAACAGTTGCTGCCCAATAGATATGACCCACAGCAGCTTCAGCCCCAATGATCTGACCCACAGCAGCCCCACAGCAGCTCCTGCCCCATAGATGAGACCAACATCAGCCCCACAGTAGCTCCTGCCCCATAGATCTGAACCCCATCAGCCCCACAGTAACTCCTGCCCCATAGATCTGACCCCCATCAGCCCCACAAAAGCTCCTGCCTCATAGATCTGACACACATCATATGTAAAGCAGCTGCTGCCCAATAGATATGACCCACAGCAGCTCCTGCCCCATAGATCTGACGTACATCATCTCCACTGCAGCTCCTGACCCATAGATCTGACCACATCTGCCCCACTGCTGCTCCTGCCCCATACATCTGACCCAAATCTGCCCCACAGCAGATCCTGCCAAATAGATCTTAACCACAGCAGCTCCTGCCCCATAGATCTGACCCACATCAGCCCCACAGCAGCTCCTACACCATAGATCTGACCCACATCTGCCACACACCATCTCCTACCCCATAGATCTTACCCACTTCTGCCCCACAGCAGCTCCTGCCCCATAGCTCTGACCCACATCTGCACCACAGCAGCTCCTCCCCATAGATCTAACACCCATCAGTCTCACAGCAGCTCCTGCCCCTTTGATATGACCTACATCTGCCCCACAGCAGCTCCTGCACAATAGATCTGACCCACATCAGACCCACAGCAGCTCCTGCCTTATAGATCTTACCCAAATCTGCCCCACTGCTGCTCCTGCCCCATTGATCAGACCAAAAGCAGCTCTTCCCCATAGATCTGACCAACATGTTCCCCACAGCAGCTCCTGCCCCATAGATCTGACCCACATCAGCCCCACAGCAGCTCCTGCCCCATAGACCTGACCCACATGTTCCCCACAGCAGCTCCTGCCCCATAGATCTGACCCACAGCATCTCCTGCCCCATTAATCTGACCCACATCAGCCCCACAGCAGCTCCTGCCCCATAGATCTGACCCAAATCTGACCCACAGCAGCTCCTGCCCCATAGATCTTACCCACATTTTCCCCAAAGCAGCACCTAACCCATAGATCTGACCCACATGTGCCCCACAGCTGCTCCTGCCCCATAGATCTGAACCACAGCAGTTCCTAACCCATAGATCAGACCCAAATCTTCCCTACATCAGCTCCTGCCCATAGATCTGACCCACATCAGCCGCACAGCAGCTCCTACCCCATAGATCTGACCCACATGTGCCCCACAGTTGCTCCACGGCACGGTTACCCCGGCTCGGTGCGGCTCGCGAGCTTTGCGGCGCTGGCTATGCGTTTTTGCCTGCGGAGACGCCACGGGAGCGACATTTGGCTGATTCCGAGGAAGGTCCGAGCCGAGCGGTGCCCGCCGGGAGCGGTTGGACCGTGCCGGCGCACTTGAGCGGGGTCCGTTCGAGCCGGAAATCCGGACTGCGGGCAGGCCGCGTAGCGAGGGATGGCGAAAGAGCGGCGGGAAGCCGCAACCGAAAAAATCCACAGCCCGGCGCTCAACCGCGCTCGCCTGCGCCCGCTCGTTGCCGCCTCTGGAGACGAGCACGCGCTCGCTCCTGCAGACGAAAACGGAAGGCGTAAGAAAAAACTGCTTCGGAAAAGAACGGCGCCGACTACCGGCAGCGGCGCCGAGGGTAAGCGGCGCTCTACGTCAACGTAACGGTAGGTAAGAAACTACAGCGACCCCCCAGCAAGCTCCGGAGCTTTAGCGCCCCCCATCTCACAAAGCGGCAAAGCCTAGCCGAAAGCGGGTAGACCTGGCAGCTACACGCAAGACGCACGGGCAGCGACCCCTAGCCGCCGCCACCGAGCACCACGGCCCGCTCGGAGCCGGGTAGACCGTGCCGACCTAGTCGAGCCGCATGGGCAGCGACCTCTAGCAGCCGCCGCCGAGCACCACGGCCCGCTCGGAGCCGGGTAGACCGTGCCGACCTAGTCGAGCCGCATAGGCAGCGACCTCTAGCAGCCGCCGCCGATAACCACGGCCCGCTCGGAGCCGGGTAGACCGTGCCGACCTAGTCGAGACGCATAGGCAGCGACCTCTAGCAGCCGCCGCCGAGCACCACGACCCGCTCGGAGCCAGGTAGACCGTGCCGACCTAGTCAAGACGCATAGGCAGCGACCTCTAGCAGCCGCCGCCGAGCACCACGGCCTGCTCGGAGCCGGGTAGACCGTGCCGACCTAGTCGAGCCGCATAGGCAGCGACCTCTAGCAGCCGCCGCCGAGCACCACGGCCCGCTCGGAGCCGGGTAGACCGTGCCGACCTAGTCGAGACGCATAGGCAGCGACCTCTAGCAGCCGCCGCCAAGCACCACGGCCCGCTCGGAGCCGGGTAGACCGTGCCGACCTAGTCGAGCCGCATAGGCAGCGACCTCTAGCATCCGCCGCCGAGCACCACGGCCTGCTCGGAGCCGGGTAGACCGTGCCGACCTAGTCGAGCCGCATAGGCAGCGACCTCTAGCAGCCGCCGCCGAGCACCACTGCCCGCTCGGAGCCGGGTAGACCGTGCCGACCTAGTCGAGCCGCATAGGCAGCGACCTCTAGCAGCCGCCGCCGAGCACCACGGCCCGCTCGGAGCCGGGTAGACCGTGCCGACCTAGTCGAGCCGCATAGGCAGCGACCTCTAGCAGCCGCCGCCGAGCACCACGGCCCGCTCGGAGCCGGGTAGACCGTGCCGACCTAGTCGAGCCGCATAGGCAGCGACCTCTAGCATCCGCCGCCGAGCACCACGGCCTGCTCGGAGCCGGGTAGACTGTGCCGACCTAGTCGAGACGCATGGGAAACGACGCCTAGCCGCCGACGCCGTGCCCCCCCCCCCCCTCCCCCTTCCCTCCGGAGACGCTCGGAGCTGGGTAGACAGTGCCAGCGCAGAGCAGCCGCCACGAGAGTGACACTTGGCCACTTCCGCGGAACGTCCGAGCCGAGCGGAGCCCACCGGGAGAGGCTGGACCGTGCCGGCGCACTCGAGCCGCGATGGCCAGGGGTCGAGCCGTGTTGACCGTGCCGGAGCACCGGAGGCGCCACGGAGACGCCACTCGACCGCAGCCGCGGAACGACCAGGGTGCACGTATGAGCCGGCCGCTGTTCGCCGGGTCGGGGCGCACCCGGGCTTCTCGGTTCGGCCTTGCTTGAAGCTGGCCGTCCCGCCACCGCCACCACGGTTTTGCCCTTTTGTCTGCGTGTTTGTTTGTTCGTCCGTTCGTTCGTACTTTGGTCCGTTCGATTCTTTGTCCGTGCCCCCACGCGCCCTCTCGGTTTTATTATTTTCCGTTTGTTTGTTTGTTTGTTTGTTTGTTTGTTTTTCTCGTGGGTTCTTCTTTACTTTCCCCTTTTTTAGATTTTGAAAAAGCCGCCCCGCCCCCCCCGCCTCCCCGGCTCTGCATGAAGAACGTGGGCGCGTGCGCGGGCCCCGCCCAGCAAGGTCCGTTCGGGCCGGATATCTGGACTGCGGGCAGGCCGCGTGGCGAGGGATGGCGAAAGAGCGGCGGGAAGACGGCAGCGGCAAGAGGTGGGCCGGCGGGAGGCGGCCGCGTCCCCCGCGGGGTTCGCGCCTAGCCTCTCTCCCAGCTGGCAGATGAGGTGGAACGGTACGTGGGATTTTCGGCTGGAGGAGGAGGTGGTGGCGGTGGTGGCGGTGGTGGTGGTGGCGGCGGGGCTGGGGGGTGGCGAGGCGTTTTGGCGGGCTCCGGTCGCCGAGTCGAGCCGCCATTGAGCCGAGCCGTCAGGAGCACCCCGGCGGAAAAAGGAAAGAAAAGAAAAAAACCAAATGGGCCAATCGGGTCCAAACAAGTAACCGAGCGAGTGACCGACCAAAGCAAAAAAAAAAAAAACAAAAACAAAAACAAACAAACAAATAAAAAAACACGGTCGTGGGCCGGTCGGGCGAGATGCGTTTGGGAGAGGGCGGGTTGTGGGCGAGGGCCGGGGTGGGGGCAGGCGGAGGCAGGCCGCCGTCGGGTACGGGTCGGGTTCCCGCTAGTGCGGTGTGGACTGGGGGGGGCGAAGGTGGAAGACGGACGCGGGGCAGGGAAGATCAGGCGCCGGCCGGCAGCCAGGTCTACCCGCATACCTGCAACCCCGCCGCGGACCCCCCCATCCCTCCCCGGCCACGCAAGCGACCCCCTTCTTCGTGACAGAGGCCATGCCGGGCCTACTCACACGCGGGTGACGAGGAGAAAGAGAAGGGAAGGGAAGGGAAGGGAAGGGAAGGGAAGGGAAGGGAAGGGAAGGGAAGGGAAGGGAAGGGAAGGGAAGGGAAGGGAAGGGAAGGGAAGGGAAGGGAAGGGAAGGGAAGGGAAGGGAAGGGAAGGGAAGGGAAGGGAAGGGAAGCCAGAAGTCAAAGAAAAGTAGAAGGGAAGAAGGTGTGAAAAAGTACAGATAGATCGTAAAATGTCGCGGTAAAATAAAATAATGAAATAAAATAAAATAAAAGTAATAAAAAGATGGGAAAGCAGAAGAGTGATATTAATAATTGCATGAATAACTAAATAAATAATAAGGAAATATGGGGAAAAGAAAATTTTAAAAAAAAAGAAAGAAAAAAATAAAGAAAAAAATATTTAAAAAGGGGAAAAAAGGGAAAAAAAGAAAAAATGGGGAAAAAAGGAGAAAAAAAGGAAAAAATTTTTAAAAGAAACAAAAATATTTTAAAAAAAACAAAAACAAAAAAAAACCCACCACAATAATGGAGGAAGCAAGCGTGCCCGAGGGAGGACGAACGGCGGAGACGGTCGTGCGCGAGGACGCCCGAGCTCGAATGCCGGACCCCAGGTCTACCCTACCTATTTTAATAAATTTAAATAACACCACAAGGGAGGGGAAAGGAGGGGAGAGGAGGGGAGGGAAGGGGAGGGAAGGGGAGGGGAGGGGAGGGAAGGGAAGGGGAGGGGAGGGGACGGAGGGGAGGGGAGGGGAGGGGAGGGGAGGGGAGGGGAGGGGAGGGGAGGGGAGGGGAGGGGAGGGGAGGGGAGGGGAGGGGAGGGGAGGGGAGGGGAGGGGAGGATGCGGGCGGGCGCGAGGGAGGGTCAACGGCGGAAGCGGTCGGGTCGGGTCGGGTCGGGTCGGGTCGGGTCGGGGGGCGGCTGGCCGTTCGTCGTACCCTTACCACTTGACACAGCTGCGTGACACGCGGCTACGGCCGACACGTCTACCCACGGCACGGACGGGAAACGGCACCGGCCGACAGGTCAACCCCGCTACGGCCGACACGTCTACCCGCGGCACGGACGGGAAACTGCACCCGCCGATCGAGCGGGTGGATGGTCGCCCAGGTCTACCCCGCGCCGCCACGAAGCGGGAAGGTGGATGCATGGATGGATGGATGGATGGGGAAAAACCGGGCGAAAGGGGGCCTGGCACGCGCCCGCGCGCGACCAGCCGCACACCCCCTTTCCACGCGCCGGCGCCGGCGCACGGAACCCCCCGAACGGAGGACGGAAGCAACGCAGCGAGCGCCGGGTCTCCCAGCGGGTGCTGGGAGGTTGCACCAGGTAAAAGACCAAGAGGTACCAATTGTCACCAGAGTGGTTCACAGACGGCAGTACCGCACCAATAGGGACTCATTGCTCCCCATTCACAAGCTAATTCGCCAATTAGAGAATCAGGGAGTGATTAGCAAAACTCACTCGCCTTTTAACAGCCCCATATGGCCAGTGTGTAAAACCAGTGGGGAATGGAGGCTGACGGTGGATTACCGTGGCCTGAATGAAGTCACACCTCCATTAAGTGCTGCTGTACCAGACATGCTAGAACTCCAGTATGAACTGGAGTCAAAAGAAGCTAGGTGGTATGCCACCATTGACATTGCTAATGCCTTCTTTTCCATCCCATTGGCTGCAAAATGTAGGCCACAGTTTGCTTTTACCTGGAGAGGTATTCAGTACACCTGGAACCGTTTACCTCAGGGGTGGAAGCACAGCCCAACAATTTGCCATGGATTGATCCAAGCTGTTTTGGAACAGGGTGATGCTCCTGAGCACTTGCAGTATATTGATGATATTGTAGTGTGGGGCCATACAGCAGCAGAGGTTTTCAAGAAAGGGAAACAGATAATCCAAATTCTTTTGAAAGCTGGTTTTGCCATTAAGCGCAGCAAGGTGAAGGGGCCTGCCCAGGAAATCCAGTTCTTAGGTATAAAATGGCAAGATGGACGTCGTCACATCCCAGCAGATGTGATTGACAAAATCACTGCTATGTCTCCGCCCACCGACAAGACAGAGACCCAATCTTTTCTGGGAGTAGTGGGCTTTTGGAGAATGCATGTCCCAAACTACAGCCACATAGTGAGCCCCCTCTATCAGGTAACACAGAAGAAGAATAATTTCTCATGGGGTCCTGAGCAGCAGCAGGCTTTTGAGCAGAGAAAACAAGAAATAGCCCGTGCCGTGGCCTTGGGGCCAGTACGGACGGGGCAGGATGTGAGGATCCGAGGCCGACCCCTAGGATTTTGGAGTCAAGCATATAAGGGGTCTGAGGAGCGCTACACTCCGACTAAGAAGGAGATCTTAGTCGTGTATGAGGGGGTTCGGGCTGCTTCTGAAGTAGTTGGGACAGAGGTTCAGCTTCTTCTAGCACCTCGCTTGCCAGTAATAAATTGGATGTTTAAAGGACAGGTTCCCTCCACCCATCATGCTACTGATGCCACTTGGAGTAAGTGGATTTCATTAATTACTCAACGAGCTCGAATGGGAAAACTCAGCCGTCCTGGAATTCTAGAAGTGATCATGGACTGGCCTGAGAGTAAAAAAATTGAAACACCACCTACAGAAGAGGTATCACATGCTAAAGAGGCACCACCATACAATGAGCTACCAGAAAACGAAAAGTAATTTGCCCTATTCACAGACGGATCATGTCGTATTGTAGGGAAGCATCGCAGATGGAAAGCTGCTGTATGGAGCCCCACACGACAAGTTGCAGAGGCCACTGAAGGTAAAGGAGAATCAAGTCAATTTGCAGAGGTAAAGGCTGTTCAGCTGGCTTTAGATGTGGCTGAACGGGAGAGGTGGCCAATGCTTCATCTTTATACTGATTCATGGATGGTGGCAAATGCCTTATGGGGGTGGCTGCAACAGTGGAACCATCCTCTGCTACCAAATCTGTCACGGTTTGAACGAAAAATCCACCTGCGTCCGTGACAAGGGCTGTGGGCCCCTGAAGGGCCCTCAGCCGAAAAGAAAAAGTTAATTAAGAAAAGAAAACAGCGGCAACGATGTAAGGAGGCACACTTATTTACTAAATACTATATCGAAATACAGGATAACACAATAGAATACAATATAATTGAAAATTGAGCTAATGAATCAAGCAAAATAGGAGAGAGAATGAGTCCCGTAACCGAGGCCTACTGTGAATCTGGGCGAACGGCTGAAGGCTCCCACACACTGCCCTGAACGCCAGAACTCGAAAGACGTCAGTCTGTTCTGCGACAGAGTTAATATAGAGTCCAGGTCCCGTGACCCATCGTGTTGCTCTCTGGGACATGTAGTCTTCTTCTGTAAGTTGCAGATTCAGTAAAATTATCCATGCTTAATATGATGTTATGAGGTGGAATACTGATAGCAAAATTACAACATTATTAAACCATGACAATCTGACCCACAGCAGCTCCTGCCCCATAGACCTGATTCACATGCGCCCCACAGCAGCTCCTGCCCAATAGATCGGACCGACATATGGCCCACAGAATCTCCTGCCCCATAGATCTGACCCACATCTGCCCCAAAGCATCTCCTGCCCCATAGATCTTTCCCACATCAGCCCCACAGCAGCACCTGCCCCATAGATCTGACCCACATCTGTCGCACAGCAGCTCCTGCCCCATAGATCAGACCAGCATCAGCCCCACAGTAGCTCCTGCCCCATAGATCTGACCCCCATCAGCCCCACAACAGCTCCCGCCCCATAGATCTAACCCACATCAGCCCCACAGCAGATCCTGCCCCATAGATCTGACACACATCATATGTGAAGCAGCTGCTGCCCAATAGATATGACCCACAGCAGCTTCAGAACCAAGGATCTGACCCACATCAGCCCCACAGCAGCTCCTGCCCCATAGATCTGACCCAAGTCAGCCCCACAGCAGCTCCTGCCTCACAGATCTGACCCAAGTCAGCCCCACAGCAGCTCCTGCCTTATAGATATGACCCCCATCAGCCCCACAGCAGCTTCTACCCTATAGATCTGACCCACATGTGCTCCACTGCAGCTCCAGTCCCGCAGATCTGACCCACAGCAGCCCATGCTCCATAGATCTCACCCTCATCAGCCACACAGCAGCTCCTGACCCATACATCTGACCCAAATCTGCCCCACACCATCTCCTGCCCCATAGATCTAACTCACATGTGCCCCACAGCAGCTCCTGCCCATAGATCTGACCCACAGCAGCTCCTGCCCTATAGATCTGATTCAAATCTGCCCCACAGCAGATCCTGCTCCATAGATCTGACCAACATGTGCCCCAGAGCAGCTCTGCCCCATTGATTTGAGCCACATCAGCCCCACAGTAGCTCCTGCCCCATAGATCTAACACCCATCAGCCTCACAGCAGCTCCTGCCCCATAGATATGCCCTACATCTGCCCCACATCAGCTCCTGCAACATAGATCTGACCCACATCTGCCACACAGCAGCTCCTGCTCCATAAATCTGACCAACATCAGGCCCACATCTGTTCCTGCCCCTTAGATCTGCCCCACAGCAGCTCCTGCCCCATAGATCTGACCCACATTTGCCACACAGCAGCTCCTGCCCCGTAGATCTGCCTCACTTGCGCCCCACAGCAGCTTTCGCCCAATAGATCTGACCCACATGTGCCCACAGCAGCTACTACCTCATAGATCTGACCCACATCAGCCCCACAGCCGCTCCTGCCTTATAGATCTTACCCAAATCTGCCCCACTGCTGCTCCTGCCACATTGATCAGACCAACAGCAGCTCTTCCCCATAGATCTGACCAACATGTTCCCCACAGCAGCTCCTGCCCCATAGATCTGACCCACAGCATCTCCTGCCCCATAGATCTGACCCACATCAGCCCCACAGCAGCACCTGCACCATAGATCAGACCCACATCAGCCCCGCAGCAGCTCCTGCCCCATAGATCTGACCCACATGTGCCCCACAGCAGCTCCAAACTAATAGATCTGACCCACATCAGTCCAACAGCAGATTTTGCACCATAGATATGTCCCTCATCTGCCCCACAGCAACTCCTGCCCCATAGATCTGACCTACATCATCCCCTCTGCAGCTCCTGCCCCATAGGTCTGACCCACATGTGCCCCACAGCAGCTCCTGCCATATAGATCTAACCACCATCAGCCCCAAAGCTGCTCCTGCCCCATAGATCTGACACACATCAGCCACACAGCAGCTCCTGACTCATAAATCTGACCCACATCAGCCCCACAGCAGCTCCTGCCCCATAGATCTGACACAAATCTGCCCCACAGCAGCTCCTGCCCCATAGATCTGAACCAAGTCAGCCCCACAGCAGCTCCTGCCTCATAGATCTGACCCAAGTCAGCCCCACAGCAGCTCCTGCCTTATAGATATGAACCCCATCAGCCCCACAGCAGCTTCTACCCCATAGATCTGACCCACATGTGCCCCACAGCAGCTCTGCCCCATTGATTTGACCCACATCAGCCCCACAGCATCTCCTGCCCCATAGATCTGACCCACATCAGCCTCACTGCAGCTCCTGCCCTATAGATCTGACCCACATCTGCCCCACAGCAGCCCCTTCCCCATAGATCTGACCCACATCTGCCCCACAGCAGCCCCTGCCCCATAGATGTGAGCCACATCAGCCCCACAGCCGCTCCTGCCTTAAAGATCTTACCCAAATCTGCCCCACTGCTGCTCCTGCCCCATTGATCAGACCAACAGCAGCTCTTCCCCATAGATCTGACCAACATGTTCCCCACAGCAGCTCCTGCGCCATAGATCTGACCCACAGCATCTCCTGCCCCATAGATCTGACCCACATCAGCCCCACAGCAGCTCCTGCCCCATAGATCTGACCCACATCAGCCCCGCAGCAGCTCCTGCCCCATTGATCTGACCCAAGTCAGCCCCACAGCAGCTCCTGCCTCATAGATCTGACCCTCATCAGCCCCATAGCATCTCCTGCCTTATAGATATGACCCCCATCAGCCCCACAGCAGCTTCTACCCCATAGATCTGACCCACATGTGCTCCACTGCAGCTCCAGTCCCGTAGATCTGAACCACAGCAGCCCATGCCCGATAGATCTGACCCTCATCAGCCACACAGCAGCTCCTGCCCCATAGATCTGACCCAAATCTGCCCCACACCATCTCCTGCCCCATAGATCTAACTCACATGTGCCCCACAGCAGCTCCTGCTCCATAGATCTGACCCACAGCAGCTCCTGCCCTATAGATCTGATTCAAATCTGCCCCACAGCAGCTCCTGCTCCATAGAACTGACCCACATGTGCCCCAGAGCAGCTCTGCCCCATTGATTTGACCCACATCAGCCCCACAGCAACTCCTGCCCCATAGAACTGACCCACAGCAGCCACAGCAGCTCCTGACCTATAGATCTGACCAACATCAGCCCCACATCAGCTCCTGCCCCATAGATTTGACCCTCATCAGCCCCATAGCATCTCCCGCTCCATAGATCTTAACCGTATCAGCCCCACAGCAGCTCCTGCCCCATAGATCTGACCCACATCTGCACCACAGCAGCTCTTGCCCCATAGAACTGACCCACATCTGCCCCACAGCAGCTCCTGACCCATAGATCTGACCCACATCAACCCCACAGAAGCTCCTGCCCCATAGATCTGAACCACATCTGCCCCACAGCAGATTTTACCCCACAGATCTGACCCACATCAGCCCCCAGGAGATCCTGCCCCATAGATCTGACCCACATCTGCCCCACACCATCTCCTGCCCCATAGATCTAACTCACATGTGCCCCACAGCAGCTCCTGCTCCATAGATCTGACCCACAGCAGCTCCTGCCCTATAGATCTGATTCAAATCTGCCCCACAGCAGCTCCTGCTCCATAGATCTGACCCACATGTGCCCCAGAGCAGCTCTGCCCCATAGATCTGACCCACATCAGCACCACAGCAGCTCCTGCCCCATAGATCTGACCCCAATCTGCCCCACAGCAGCTCCTGCCTCATAGATCTGACCCACGTCAGCCCCACAGCAGCTCCTGCCTTATAGATATGACCCCCATCAGCCCCACAGCAGCTTCTACCCCATAGATCTGACCCACATGTGCTCCACTGCAGCTCCAGTCCCGTAGATTTGACCCACAGCAGCCCATGCCCATAGATCTGACCCTCATCAGCCACACAGCAGCTCCTGCCCCATAGATCTGAACCACATCTGCCCCACACCATCTCCTGCCCCATAGATCTAACTCACATGTGCCCCACAGCAGTGCCTGCTCCATAGATCTGACCCACAGCAGCTCCTGCCCCATAGATCTGACCCACATCTGCCCCACACCATCTCCTGCCCCGTAGATCTAACTCACATGTGCCCCACAGCAGCTCCTGCTCCATAGATCTGACCCACAGCAGCTCCTGATCCATAGATCTGACCCAAATCTGCCCCACAGCAGCTCCTGCCTCATAGATCTGACCCACGTCAGCCCCACAGCAGCTCCTGCCTTATAGATATGACCCCGATCAGCCCCACAGCAGCTTCTGCCCCATAGATCTGACCCACATGTGCTCCACTGCCTCTCCAGTCCCGTAGATCTGACCCACAGCAGCCCATGCCCCATAGATCTGACCCTCATCAGCCACACAGCAGCTCCTGCCCCATAGATCTGACCCACATCTGCCCCACACCATCTCCTGCCCCATAGATCTAACTCACATGTGCCCCACAGCAGCTCCTGCTCCATAGATCTGACCCACAGCAGCTCCTGCCCTATAGATCTGATTCAAATCTGCCCCACAGCAGCTCCTGCTCCATAGATCTGACCCACATGTGCCCCAGAGCAGCTCTGCCCCATTGATTTGACCCACATCAGCCCCACAGGAGATCCTGCCCCATAGATCTGACCCACATCAGCCCCACTGCAGCTCCTGCCCTATAGATCTGACCAACATCAGCCCCACATCAGCTCCTGCCCCATAGATCTGACCCTCATCTGCCCCATAGCATCTCCCGCTCCATAGATCTTAACAGTATCAGCCCCACAGCAGCTCCTGCCCCATTGATCTGACCCACATCTGCACCACAGCAGCTCTTGCCCCATAGAACTGACCTACATCTGCCCCACAGCAGCTCCTGACCCATAGATCTGACCCACATCAACCCCACAGCAGCTCCTGCCCCATAGATCTGACACACATCATATGTAAAGCAGCTGCTGCCCAATAGATATGACCCACAGCAGCTTCAGCCCCAATGATCTGACCCACAGCAGCCCCACAGCAGCTCCTGCCCCATAGATCTGACGTACATCATCTCCACTGCAGCTCCTGACCCATAGATCTGACCACATTTGCCCCACTGCTGCTCCTGCCCCATAGATCTGACCCAAATCTGCCCCACAGCAGATCCTGCCAAATAGATCTTAACCACAGCAGCTCCTGCCCCATAGATCTGACCCACATCAGCCCCACAGCAGCTCCTACACCATAGATATGACCCACATCTGCCACACACCATCTCCTACCCCATAGATCTTACCCACTTCTGCCCCACAGCAGCTCCTGCCCCATAGCTCTGACCCACATCAGCCCCACTGCAGCTCCTGCACTATAGATCTGACCACCATCAGCCCCACATCAGCTCCTGCCCCATAGATCTCACCCTCATCAGCCCCATAGCATCTCCCGCTCCATAGATCTTAACCGTATCAGCCCCACAGCAGCTCCTGCCCCATAGCTCTGACCCACATCTGCACCACAGCAGCTCCTCCCCATAGATCTAACACCCATCAGCCTCACAGCAGCTCCTGCCCCATAGATAAGCCCTACATCTGCCCCACAGCAGCTCCTGCCCCATAGATCTGACCCACATCTGCACCACAGCAGCTCCTGCCCCATAGATCTGACCCAAATCTGCCCCACAGCAGCTCCTGCCTCATAGATCTGACCCACGTCAGCCCCACAGCAGCTCCTGCCTTATAGATATGACCCCCATCAGCCCCACAGCAGCTTCTACCCCATAGATCTGACCCACATGTGCTCCACTGCAGCTCCAGTCCCGTAGATCTGACCCACAGCAGCCCATGCCCCATAGATCTGACCCTCATCAGCCACACAGCAGCTCCTGACCCATACATCTGACCCAAATCTGCCCCACACCATCTCCTGCCCCATAGATCTAACTCACATGTGCCCCACAGCAGCTCCTGCCCATAGATCTGACCCATATCAGCCCCACAGCAGCTCCTGCCCCATAGATCTGACACACATCATATGTAAAGCAGCTGCTGCCCAATAGATATAACCCACAGCAGCTTCAGCCCCAATGATGTGACCCACAGCAGCCCCACAGCAGCTCCTGCCCCATAGATCTGACGTACATCATCTCCACTGCAGCTCCTGACCCATAGATCTGACCACATCTGCCCCACTGCTGCTCCTGCCCCATAGATCTGACCCAAATCTGCCCCACAGCAGATCCTGCCAAATAGATCTTAACCACAGCAGCTCCTGCCCCATAGATCTGACCCACATCAGCCCCACATCAGCTCCTACACCATAGATCTGACCCACATCTACCACACACCATCTCCTACCCCATAGATCTTACCCACTTCTGCCCCACAGCAGCTCCTGCCCCATAGCTCTGACCCACATCTGCACCACAGCAGCTCCTCCCCATAGATCTAACACCCATCAGCCTCACAGCAGCTCCTGCCCCATAGATATGCCCTACATCTGCCCCACAGCAGCTCCTGCACCATAGATCTGACCCACATCTGCAACACAGCAGCTCCTGCTCCATAAATCTGACCAACATCAGGCCCACATCTGTTCCTGCCCCATAGATCTGACCCACAGCAGCTCCTGCCCCATAGATCTGACCCACATTTGCCACACAGCAGCTCCTGCCCCGTAGATCTGCCTCACTTGCGCCCCACAGCAGCCTTCGCCAAATAGATCTGACCCACATGTGCCCACAGCAGCTACTACCTCATAGATCTGACCCACATCAGCCCCACAGCCGCTCCTGCCTTATAGATCTTACCCAAATCTGCCCTACTGCTTCTCCTGCCCCATTGATCAGACCAACAGCAGCTCTTCCCCATAGATCTGACCCACATCTGCCCCACACCATCTCCTGCCCCATAGATCTAACTCACATGTGCCCCACAGCAGCTCCTGCCCATAGATCTGACCTACAGCGGCTCCTGCCCTATAGATCTGATTCAAATCTGCCCCACAGCAGCTCCTGCTCCATAGATCTGACCCACATGTGCCCCAGAGCAGCTCTGCCCCATTGATTTGACCCACATCAGCCCCACAGGAGATCCTGCCCCATAGATCTGACCCACATCAGCCCCACTGCAGCACCTGCCCTATAGATCTGACCAACATCAGCCCCACATCAGCTCCTGCCCCATAGATCTGACCCTCATCAGCCCCATAGCATCTCCCGCTCCATAGATCTTAACCGTATCAGCCCCACAGCAGCTCCTGCCCCATAGATCTGACCCACATCTGCACCACAGCAGCTCTTGCCCCATAGATCTGACCCACATCAGCCCCACTGCAGCTCCTGCCCCATAGATCTGACCCACATCAGCCCCACTGCAGCTCCTGCCCTATAGATCTGACCAACATCAGCCCCACATCAGCTCCTGCCCCATAGAACTGACCCTCATCAGCCCCATAGCATCTCCCGCTCCATAGATCTTAACCGTATCAGCCCCACAGCAGCTCCTGCCCCATAGATCTGACCCACATCTGCACCACAGCAGCTCTTGCCCCATAGAACTGACCCACATCTGCCCCACAGCAGCTCCTGACCCATAGATCTGACCCACATCAACCCCACAGAAGCTCCTGCCCCATAGATCTGAACCACATCTGCCCCACAGCAGATTTTACCCCACAGATCTGACCCACATCAGCCCCCAGGAGATCCTGCCCCATAGATCTGACCCACATCTGCCCCACACCATCTCCTGCCCCATAGATCTAACTCACATGTGCCCCACAGCAGCTCCTGCTCCATAGATCTGAAGCACAACAGCTCCTGCCCTATAGATCTGTTTCAAATCTGCCCCACAGCATCTCCTGCTCCATAGATCTGACCCACATGTGCCCCAGAGCAGCTCTGCCCCATAGATCTGACCCACATCAGCTCCACAGCAGCTCCTGCCCTATAGATCTGATTCAAATCTGCCCCACAGCAGCTCCTGCTCCATAGATCTGACCAACATGTGCCCCAGAGCAGCACTGCCCCATTGATTTGACCCACATCAGCCCCACAGGAGATCCTGCCCCATAGATCTGACCCAACTCTGCCCCACAGCAGCTCCTGCCTCATAGATCTGACCCACATGTGCTCCACTGCAGCTCCAGTCCCGTAGATTTGACCCACAGCAGCCCATGTCCATAGATCTGACTCTCATCAGCCACACAGCAGCTCCTGCCCCATAGATCTGACCCAAATCTGCCCCACACCATCTCCTGCCCCATAGATCTAACTCACATGTGCCCCACAGCAGCTCCTGCTCCATAGATCTGACCCACAGCAGCTCCTGCCCCATAGATCTGACCCACATCTGCCCCACACCATCTCCTGCCACATAGATCTAACTCACATGTGCCCCACAGCAGCTCCTGCTCCATAGATCTGACCCACAGCAGCTCCTGCCCTATAGATCTCATTCAAATCTGCCCCACAGCAGCTCCTGCTCCATAGATCTGACCCACGTGTGCCCCAGAGCAGCTCTGCCCCGTAGATCTGACCCACATCAGCCCCACAGCAGCTCCTGCCCCATAGATCTGACCCAAATCTGCCCCACAGCAGCTCCTGCCTCATAGATCTGACCCACGTCAGCCCCACAGCAGCTCCTGCCTTATAGATATGACCCCGATCAGCCCCACAGCAGCTTCTACCCCATAGATCTGACCCACATGTGCTCCACTGCAGCTCCAGTCCCGTAGATCTGACCCACAGCAGCCCATGCCCCATAGATCTGACCCTCATCAGCCACACAGCAGCTCCGGCCCCATAGATCTGACCCACATCTGCCCCACACCATCTCCTGCCCCATAGATCTAACTCACATGTGCCCCACAGAAGCTCCTGCTCCATAGATCTGACCCACAGCAGCTCCTGCCCTATAGATCTGATTCAAATCTGACCCACAGCAGCTCCTGCTCCATAGATCTGACCCACATGTGCCCCAGAGCAGCTCTGCCCCATTGATTTGACCCACATCAGCCCCACAGGAGATCCTGCCCCATAGATCTGACCCTCATCAGCCCCACTGCAGCTCCTGCCCTATAGATCTGAGCAACATCAGCCCCACATCAGCTCCTGCCCCATAGATCTGACCCTCATCAGCCCCATAGCATCTCCCGCTCCATAGATCTTAACCGTATCAGCCCCACAGCAGCTCCTGCCCCATAGATATGACCCACATCTGCACCACAGCAGCTCTTGCCCCATAGAACTGACCCACATCTGCCCCACAGCAGCTCCTGACCCATAGATCTGACCCACATCAACCCCACAGAAGCTCCTGCCCCATAGATCTGAACCACATCTGCCCCACAGCAGATTTTACCCCATAGATCTGACCCACATCAGCCCCCAGGAGATCCTGCCCCATAGATCTGACCCACATCTGCACCACAGCAGCTCTTGCCCCATAGAACTGACCAACATCTGCACCACAGAAGCTCCTGCTCCATAGATCTTACCCACATGTGCCCCAGAGCAGCTTTGCCCCATTGATTTGACCCACATCAGCCCCACAGGGGATCCTGCCCGATAGATCTGACCCACATCAGCCACACAGCAGCTCCTGCCCTATAGATCTGACCAACATCAGCCCCACATCAGCTCCTGCCCCATAGATCTGACCCTCATCAGTCCCATAGCATCTCCCGCTCCATAGATCTTAACCGTATCAGCCCCACAGCAGCTCCTGCCCCATAGATCTGACCCACATCTGCACCACAGCAGCTCTTGCCCCATAGAACTGACCCACATCTCCCCCACAGCAGCTCCTGACCCATAGATCTGACCCACATGAACCCCACAGAAGCTCCTGCCCCATAGATCTGAACCACATCTGCCCCACAGCAGATTTTACCCAACAGATCTGACCCACATCAGCCCCCAGGAGATCCTGCCCCATAGATCTGACCCACATCTGCACCACAGCAGCTCTTGCCCCATAGAACTGACCCACATCTGCCCCACAGCAGCTCCGGACCCATAGATCTGACCCACATCAACCCCACAGAAGCTCCTGCCCCATAGATCTGAACCACATCTGCCCCACAGCAGATTTTACCCAACAGATCTGACCCACATCAGGCCCCAGGAGATCCTGCCCCATAGATCTGACCCACATCTGCCCCACACCATCTCCTGCCCCATAGATCTAACTCACATGTGCCCCACAGCAGCTCCTGCCCATAGATCTGACCCACAGCAGCTCCTGCCCTATAGATCTGATTCAAATCTGCCCCACAGCAGCTCCTGCTCCATAGATCTGACCCACATGTGCCCCAGAGCAGCTCTGCCCCATTGATTTGACCCACATCAGCCCCACAGGAGATCCTGCCCCATAGATCTGACCCACATCAGCCCCACTGCAGCTCCTGCCCTATAGATCTGACCAACATCAGCCCCACATCAGCTCCTGCCCCATAGATCTGACCCTCATCAGCCCCATAGCATCTCCCGCTCCATAGATCTTAACCGTATCAGCCCCACAGCAGCTCCTGCCCCATAGATCTGACCCACATCTGCACCACAGCAGCACTTGCCCCATAGAGCTGACCCACATCTGCCCCACAGCAGCTCCTGACCCATAGATCTGACCCACATCAACCCCACAGAAGCTCCTGCCCCATAGATCTGAACGACATCTGCCCCACAGCAGATTTTCCCCACAATCTGACCCACATCAGCCCCCAGGAGATCCTGCCCCATAGATCTGACCCACATCTGCCCCACACCATCTCCTGCCCCATAGATCTAACTCACATGTGCCCCACAGCAGCTCCTGCTCCATAGATCTGACCCACAGCAGCTCCTGCCCTATAGATCTGATTCAAATCTGCCCCACAGCAGCTCCTGCTCCATAGATCTGACCCACATTTGCCCCAGAGCAGCTCTGCCCCATTGATTTGACCCACATCAGCCCCACAGGAGATCCTTTCCCATAGATCTGACCCACATCAGCCCCACTGCAGCTCCTGCCCTATAGATCTGACCAACATCAGCCCCACATCAGCTCCTGCCCCATAGATCTGACCCTCATCATCCCCATAGCATCCCCCGCTCCATAGATCTTAATCGTATCAGCCCCACAGCAGCTCCTGACCTATAGATCTGACCCTCATCAGCCCCATAGCATCTCCCGCTCCATAGATCTTAACCGTATCAGCCCCACAGCAGCTCCTGCCCCATAGATCTGACCCACATCTGCACCACAGCAGCTCTTGCCCCATAGAACTGACCCACATCTGCCCCACAGCAGCTCCTGACCCATAGATCTGACCCACATCAACCCCACAGAAGCTCCTGCCCCATAGATCTGAACCACATCTGCCCCACAGCAGATTTTACCCCGCAGATCTGACCCACATCAGCCCCCAGGAGATTCTGCCCCATAGATCTGACCCACATCTGCACCTCAGCAGCTCTTGCCCCATAGAACTGACCCACATCAGCCCCACATCAGCTCCTGCCTCATAGATCTGACCCTCATCAGCCCCATAGCATCTCCCGCTCCATAGATCTTAACAGTATCAGCCCCACAGCAGCTCCTGCCCCATAGATCTGACCCTCATCAGCCCCATAGCATCTCCCGCTCCATAGATCTTAACAGTATCAGCCCCACAGCAGCTCCTGCCCCATAGATCTGACCCACATCTGCACCACAGCAGCTCTTGCGCCAATGATCTGACCCACATCTGCCCCACAGCAGCTCCTGACCCATAGATCTGACCCACATCAACCCCACAGAAGCTCATGCCCCATAGATCTGAACCACATCTGCCCCACAGCAGATTTTACCCCACAGATCTGACCCACATCAGCCCCCAGGAGATCCTGCCCCATAGATCTGACCCACATCTGCACCAAAGCAGCTCTTGCCCCATAGAACTGACCCACATCTGCCCCACAGCAGCTCCTGCCCATAGATCTGACCCACAGCAGCTCCTGCCCTATAGATCTGATTCAAATCTGCCCCACAGCAGCTTCTACCCCATAGATCTGACCCACATGTGCTCCACTGCAGCTCCAGTCCCGTAGATCTGACCCACAGCAGCCCATGCCCCATAGATCTGACCCTCATCAGCCACACAGCAGCTCCGGCCCCATAGATCTGACCCACATCTGCCCCACACCATCTCCTGCCCCATAGATCTAACTCACATGTGCCCCACAGCAGCTCCTGCTCCATAGATCTGACCCACAGCAGCTCCTGCCCTATAGATCTGATTCTAATCTGCCCCACAGCAGCTCCTGCTCCATAGATCTGACCCACATGTGCCCCAGAGCAGCTCTGCCCCATTGATTTGACCCACATCAGCCCCAGAGCAGCTCCTGCCCCATAGATCTGACCCACATCAGCCCCACTGCAGCTCCTGCCCTATAGATCTGACCAACATCAGCCCCACATCAGCTCCTGCCCCATAGATCTGACCCTCATCAGCCACACAGCAGCTCCTGCCCCATAGATCTGACCCACATGTGCCCCAGAGCAGCTCTGCCCCATTGATTTGACCCACATCAGCCCCACAGGAGATCCTGCCCCATAGATCTGACCCACATCAGCCCCACTGCAGCTCCTGCGCTATAGATCTGACCAACATCAGCCCCACATCAGGTCCTGCCCCATAGATCTGACCCTCATCAGCCACTCAGCAGCTCCTGCCCCATAGATCTGACCCACATCTGCCCCACACCATCTCCTGCCCCATAGATCTAACTCACATGTGCCCCACAGCAGCTCCTGCTCCATAGATCTGACCCACAGCAGCTCCTGCCCTATAGATCTGATTCAAATCAGCCCCACAGCAGCTCCTGCTCCATAGATCTGACCCACATGTGCCCCAGAGCAGCTCTGCCCCATTAATTTGACCCACATCAGCCCCACAGGAGATCGTGCCCCATAGATCTAACCCACATCAGCCCCACTGCAGCTCCTGCCCTATAGATCTGACCAACATCAGCCCCACATCAAGTCCTGCCCCATAGATCTGACCCTCATCAGCCCCATAGCATCTCCCGCTCCATAGATCTTAACCGTATCAGCCCCACAGCAGCTCCTGCCCCATAGATCTGACCCACATCTGCACCACAGCAGCTCTTGCCCCATAGAACTGACCCACATCTCCCCCACAGCAGCTCCTGACCCATAGATCTGACCCACATCAACCCCACAGAAGCTCCTGCCCCATAGATCTGACCCACAGCAGCTCCTGCCCTATAGGTCTGATTCAAATCTGCCCCACAGCAGCTCCTGCTCCATAGATCTGACCCACATCAGCCCCACTGCAGCTCCTGCCCTATAGATCTGACCAACATCAGCACCACATCAGCTCCTGCCCCATAGATCTGACCCACAGCAGCTCCTGCCCTATAGATCTGATTCAAATCTGCCCCACAGCAGCTCCTGCTCCATAGATCTTACCCACATGTGCCCCAGAGCAGCTCTGCCTCATTGATTTGACCCACATCAGCCCCACAGGAGATCCTGCCCCATAGAACTGACCCACATCAGCCCCACTGCAGCTCCTGCCCTATAGATCTGACCAACATCAGCCCCACATCAGCTCCTGCCCCATAGATCTGACCCTCATCAGCCCCATAGCATCTCCCGCTTTATAGATCTTAACCGTATCAGCCCCACAGCAGCTCCTGCCCCATAGATCTGACCCACATCTGCACCACAGCAGCTCTTGCCCCATAGAACTGACCCACATCTGCCCCACAGCAGCTCCTGACCCATAGATCTGACCCACATCAACCCCACAGAAGCTCCTGCCCCATAGATCTGAACCACATCTGCCCCACAGCAGATTTTACCCCACAGATCTGACCCACATCAGCCCCCTGGAGATCTTGCCCCATAGATCTGACCCACATCTGCCCCAAAGCAGCTCTTGCCCCATAGAACTGACCCACATCTGCACCACAGCAGCTCTTGCCCCATAGAACTGACCCACATCTGCCCCACAGCAGCTCCTGACCCATAGATCTGACCCACATCAACACCACAGAAGCTCCTGCCCCATAGATCTGAACCACATCTGCCCCACAGCAGATTTTACCCCACAGATCTGACCCACATCAGCCCCCAGGAGATCCTGCCCCATAGATCTGACCCACATCTGCCCCACACCATCTCCTGCCCCATAGATCTAACTCACATGTGCCCCACAGCAGCTCCTGCTCCATAGATCTGACCCACAACAGCTCCTGCCCTATAGATCTGATTCAAATCTGCCCCACAGCAGCTCCTGCCCCATAGATCTGACCCACATGTGCCCCAGAGCAGCTCTGCCCCATTGATTTGACCCACATCAGCCCCACAGGAGATCCTGCCCCATAGATCTGACCCACATCAGCCCCACTGCAGCTCCTGCCCCATAGATCTGACCCACATCTGCACCACAGCAGCTCTTGCCCCATAGAACTGACCCACATCTGCCCCACAGCAGCTCCTGACCCATAGATCTGACCCACATCAACCCCACAGAAGCTCCTGCCCCATAGATCTGAACCACATCTGCCCCACAGCAGATTTTACCCCACAGATCTGACCCACATCAGCCCCCAGGAGATCTTGCCCCATAGATCTGACCCACATCTGCACCACAGCGGCTCTTGCCCCATAGAACTGACCCACATCTGCCCCACAGCAGCTCCTGACCCATAGATCTGACCCACATCAACCCCACAGAAGCTCCTGCCCCATAGATCTGAACCACATCTGCCCCACAGCAGATTTTACCCCACAGATCTGACCCACATCAGCCCCCAGGAGATCCTGCCCCATAGATCTGACCCACATCTGCCCCACAACATCTCCTGCCCCATAGATCTAACTCACATGTGCCCCACAGCAGCTCCTGCCCATAGATCTGACCCACAGCAGCTTCTGCCCTATAGATCTGATTCAAATCTGCCCCACAGCAGCTCCTGCTCCATAGATCTGACCCACATGTGCCCCAGAGCAGCTCTGCCCCATTGATTTGACCCACATCAGCCCCACAGGAGATCCTGCCCCATAGATCTGACCCACATCAGCCCCACTGCAGCTCCTGCCCTATAGATCTGACCAACATCAGCCCCACATCAGCTCCTGCCCCATAGATCTGAACCTCATCAGCCCCATAGCATCTCCCGCTCCATAGATCTTAACCGTATCAGCCCCACAGCAGCTCCTGCCCCGTAGATCTGACCCACATCTGCACCACAGCAGCTCTTGCCCCATAGAACTGACCCACATCTGCCCCACAGCAACTCCTGACCCATAGATCTGACCCACATCAACCCCACAGAAGCTCCTGCCCCATAGATCTGAACCACATCTGCCCCACAGCAGATTTTACCCCACAGATCTGACCCACATCAGCCCCCAGGAGATCTTGCCCCATAGATCTGACCCACATCTGCACCACAGCGGCTCTTGCCCCATAGAACTGACCCACATCTGCCCCACAGCAGCTCCTGACCCATAGATCTGACGCACATCAACCCCACAGAAGCTCCTGCCCCATAGATCTGACCCACATCTGCCCCACAGCAGATTTTACCCCACAGATCTGACCCACATCAGCCCCCAGGAGATCCTGCCCCATAGATCTGACCCACATCTGCCCCACAGCAGCTCCTGACCCATAGATCTGACCCACATCAACCCCACAGAAGCTCCTGCCCCATAGATCTGAACCACATCTGCCCCACAGCTGATTTTACCCCACAGATCTGACCCACATCAGCCCCCAGGAGATCCTGCCCCATAGATCTGACCCACATCTGCCCCACACCATCTCCTGCCCCATAGATCTAACTCACATGTGCCCCACAGCAGCTCCTGCCCATAGATCTGACCCACAGCAGCTCCTGCCCTATAGATCTGATTCAAATCTGCCCCACAGCTGCTCCTGCCCCATAGATCTGACCCACATGTGCCCCAGAGCAGCTCTGCCCCATTGATTTGACCCACATCAGCCCCACAGGAGATCCTGCCCCATAGATCTGACCTACATCAGCCCCACTGCAGCTCCTGCCCTATAGATCTGACCAACATCAGCCCCACATCAGCTCCTGCCCCATAGATCTGACTCTCATCAGCCCCATAGCATCTCCCGCTCCATAGATGTTAACCGTATCAGCCCCACAGCAGCTCCTGCCCCATAGATCTGACCCAAATCTGCACCACAGCAGCTCTTGCCCCATAGAACTGACCCACATCTGCCCCACAGCAGCTCCTGACCCATAGATCTGACCCACATCAACCCCACAGCAGCTCCTGCTCCATAGATCTGACCCACAGCAGCTCCTGCCCTATAGATCTGATTCAAATCTGCCCCACAGCAGCTCCTGCTCCATAGATCTGACCCACATCTGCACCACAGCGGCTCTTGCCCCATAGAACTGACCCACATCTGCCCCACAGCAGCTCCTGACCCATAGATCTGACCCACATCAACCCCACAGAAGCTCCTGCCCCATAGATCTGAACCACATCTGCCCCACAGCAGATTTTACCCCACAGATCTGACCCACATCAGCCCCCAGGAGATCCTGCCCCATAGATCTGACCCACATGTGCCCCACACCATCTCCTGCCCCATAGATCTAACTCACATGTGCCCCACAGCAGCTCCTGCCCATTGATCTGACCCACAGCAGCTCCTGCCCTATAGATCTGATTCAAATCTGCCCCACAGCAGCTCCTGCTCCATAGATCTGACCCACAGCAGCTCCTGCCCTATAGATCTGATTCAAATCTGCCCCACAGCAGCTCCTGCTCCATAGATCTGACCCACATTTGCCCCAGATCAGCTCTGCCTCATTGATTTGACCCACATCAGCCCCACAGGAGATCCTGCCCCATAGAACTGACCCACATCAGCCCCACTGCAGCTCCTGCCCTATAGATCTGACCAACATCAGCCCCACATCAGCTCCTGCCCCATAGATCTGAACCTCATCAGCCCCATAGCATCTCCCGCTCCATAGATCTTAACCGTATCAGCCCCACAGCAGCTCCTGCCCCATAGATCTGACCCACATCTGCACCACAGCAGCTCTTGCCCCATAGAACTGACCCACATCTGCCCCACAGCAGCTCCTGACCCATAGATCTGACCCACATCAACCCCACAGAAGCTCCTGCCCCATAGATCTGAACCACATCTGCCCCACAGCAGATTTTACCCCACAGATCTGACCCACATCAGCCCCCAGGAGATCCTGCCCAATAGATCTGACCCACATCTGCCCCACACCATCTCCTGCCCCATAGATCTAACTCACATGTGCCCCACAGCAGCTCCTGCCCATAGATCTGACCCACAGCAGCTCCTGCCCTATAGATCTAACTCACATGTGCCCCACAGCAGCTCCTGCCCATAGATCTGACCCACAGCAGCTCCTGCCCTATAGATCTGATTCAAATCTGCCCCACAGCAGCTCCTGCCCCATAGATCTGACCCACATGTGCCCCAGAGCAGCTCTGCCCCATTGATTTGACCCACATCAGCCCCACAGGAGATCCTGCCTCATAGATCTGACCCACATCAGCCCCACTGCAGCTCCTGCCCTATAGATCTGACCAACATCAGCCCCACATCTGCTCCTGCCCAATAGATCTGAACCTCATCAGCCCCATAGCATCTCCCGCTCCATAGATCTTAACCGTATCAGCCCCACAGCAGCTCCTGCCCCATAGATCTGACCCACATCTGCACCACAGCAGCTCTTGACCCATAGAACTGACCCACATCTGCCCCACAGCAGCTCCTGACCCATAGATCTGACCCACATCAACCCCACAGAAGCTCCTGCCCCATAGATCTGAACCACATCTGCCCCACAGCAGATTTTACCCCACAGATCTGACCCACATCAGCCCCCAGGAGATCTTGCCTCATAGATCTGACCCACATCTGCACCACAGCGGCTCTTGCCCCATAGAACTGACTCACATCTGCCCCACAGCAGCTCCTGACCCATAGATCTGACCCACATCAACCCCACAGAAGCTCCTGCCCCATAGATCTGAACCACATCTGCCCCACAGCAGATTTTACCCCACAGATCTGACCCACATCAGCCCCTAGGAGATCCTGCCCCATAGATCTGACCCACATCTGCCCCACAGCAGCTCCTGACCCATAGATCTAACTCACATGTGCCCCACAGCAGCTCCTGCCCATAGATCTGACCCACAGCAGCTTCTGCCCTATAGATCTGATTCAAATCTGCCCCACAGCAGCTCCTGCTCCAAAGATCTGACCCACATGTGCCCCACAGCAGCTCTGCCCCATTGATTTGACCCACATCAGCCCCACAGGAGATCCTGCCCCATAGATCTGACCCACATCAGCCCCACTGCAGCTCCTGCCCTATAGATCTGACTAACATCAGCCCCACATCAGCTCCTGCCCCATAGATCTGAACCTCATCAGCCCCATAGCATCTCCCGCTCCATAGATCTTAACCGTATCAGCCCCACAGCAGCTCCTGCCCCATAGATCTGACCCACATCTGCACCACAGCAGCTCTTGCCCCATAGAACTGACCCACATCTGCCCCACAGCAGCTCCTGACCCATAGATCTGACCCACATCAACCCCACAGAAGCTCCTGCCCCATAGATCTGAACCACATCTGCCCCACAGCAGATTTTACCCCACAGATCTGACCCACATCAGCCCCCAGGAGATCTTGCCCCAAAGATCTGACCCACATCTGCACCACAGCGGCTCTTGCCCCATAGAACTGACCCACATCTGCCCCACAGCAGCTCCTGACCCATAGATCTGACCCACATCAACCCCACAGAAGCTCCTGCCCCATAGATCTGAGCCACATCTGCCCCACAGCAGATTTTACCCCACAGATCTGACCCACATCAGCCCCCAGGAGATCCTGCCCCATAGATCTGACCCACATCTGCCCCACAGCAGCTCCTGACCCATAGATCTGACCCACATCAACCCCACAGAAGCTCCTGCCCCATAGATCTGAACCACATCTGCCCCACAGCAGATTTTACCCCACAGATCTGACCCACATCAGCCCCCAGGAGATCCTGCCCCATAGATCTGACCCACATCTGCCCCACACCATCTCCTGCCCCATAGATCTAACTCACATGTACCCCACAGCAGCTCCTGCCCATAGATCTGACCCACAGCAGCTTCTGCCCTATAGATCTGATTCAAATCTGCCCCACAGCAGCTCCTGCTCCATAGATCTGACCCACATGTGCCCCAGAGCAGCTCTGCCCCATTGATTTGACCCACATCAGCCCCACAGGAGATCCTGCCCCATAGATCTGACCCACATCAGCCCCACTGCAGCTCCTGCCCTATAGATCTGACCAACATCAGCCCCACATCAGCTCCTGACCCATAGATCTGAACCTCATCAGCCCCATAGCATCTCCCGCTCCATAGATCTTAACCGTATCAGCCCCACAGCAGCTCCTGCCCCATAGATCTGACCCACATCTGCACCACAGCAGCTCTTGCCCCATAGAACTGACCCAAATCTGCCCCACAGCAGCTCCTGACCCATAGATCTGACCCACATCAACCCCACAGAAGCTCCTGCCCCATAGATCTGAACCACATCTGCCCCACAGCAGATTTTACCCCACAGATCTGACCCACATCAGCCCCCAGGAGATCTTGCCCCATAGATCTGACCCACATCTGCACCACAGCGGCTCTTGCCCCATAGAACTGACCCACATCTGCCCCACAGCAGCTCCTGACCCATAGATCTGACCCACATCAACCCCACAGAAGCTCCTGCCCCATAGATCTGAACCACATCTGCCCCACAGCAGATTTTACCCCACAGATCTGACCCACATCAGCCCCCAGGAGATCCTGCCCCATAGATCTGACCCACATCTGCCCCACAGCAGCTCCTGACCCATAGATCTGACCCACATCAACCCCACAGAAGCTCCTGCCCCATAGATCTGAACCACATCTGCCCCACAGCTGATTTTACCCCACAGATCTGACCCACATCAGCCCCCAGGAGATCCTGCCCCATAGATCTGACCCACATCTGCCCCACACCATCTCCTCCCCATAGATCTAACTCACATGTGCCCCACAGCAGCTCCTGCCCATAGATCTGACCCACAGCAGCTCCTGCCCTATAGATCTCATTCAAATCTGCCCCACAGTAGCTCCTACCCCATAGATCTGACCCACATGTGCCCCAGAGCAGCTCTGCCCCATTGATTTGACCCACATCAGCCCCACAGGAGATCCTGCCCCATAGATCTGACCCACATCAGCCCCACTGCAGCTCCTGCCCTATAGATCTGTCAACATCAGCCCCACATCAGCTCCTGCCCCATAGATCTGACCCTCATCAGCCCCATAGCATCTCCCGCTCCATAGATCTTAACCGTATCAGCCCCACAGCAGCTCCTGCCCCATAGATCTGACCCACATCTGCACCACAGCAGCTCTTGCCCCATAGAACTGACCCACATCTGCCCCACAGCAGCTCTGACCCATAGATCTGACCCACATCAACCCCACAGAAGCTCCTGCCCCATAGATCTGAACCACATCTGGCCCACAGCAGATTTTACCCCACAGATCTGACCAACATCAGCCCCCAGGAGATCATGCCCCATCGATCTGACCCACATCTGCCCCACACCATCTCCTGCCCCATAGATCTAACTCACATGTGCCCCACAGCAGCTCCTGCCCATAGATCTGACCCACAGCAGCTCCTGCCCTATAGATCTGATTCAAATCTGCCCCACAGCAGCTCCTGCTCCATAGATCTGACCCACATGTGCCCCAGAGCAGCTCTGCCTCATTAATTTGACCCACATCAGCCCCACAGGAGATCCTGCCCCATAGATCTGACCCACATCTCCCCCACAGCAGCTCCTGACCCATAGATCTGACCCACATCTGCACCACAGCGGCTCTTGCCCCATAGAACTGACCCACATCTGCTCCACAGCAGCTCCTGACCCATAGATCTGACCCACATCAACACCACAGAAGCTCCTTCCCCATAGATCTGAACCACATCTGCCCCACAGCAGATTTTACCCTACAGATCTGACCCACATCAGCCCCCAGGAGATCCTGCCCCATAGATCTGACCCACATCTGCCCCACAGCAGCTCCTGCCCCATAGATCTAACTCACATGTGCCCCACAGCAGCTCCTGCCCATAGATCTGCCCCACAGCAGCTCCTGCCCCATAGATCTGACCCACATCTGCCCCACAGCAGCTCCTGCCCCATAGATCTGACCCACATCTGCCCCACACCATCTCCTGCCCCATAGATCTAACTCACATGTGCCCCACAGCAGCTCCTGCTCCATAGATCTGACCCACATGTGCCCCAGAGCAGCTCTGCCCCATTGATTTGACCCACATCAGCCCCACAGGAGATCCTGCCACATAGATCTGACCCACATCAGCCCCACTGCAGCTCCTGCCCTATAGATCTGTCAACATCAGCCCCACCTCAGATCCTGCCCCATAGATCTGACCCTCATCAGCCCCATAGCATCTCCCGCTCCATAGATCTTAACCGTATCAGCCCCACAGCAGCTCCTGCCCCATAGATCTGACCCACATCTGCACCACAGCAGATCTTGCCCCATAGAACTGACCCACATCTGCCCCACAGCAGCTCCTGACCCATAGATCTGACCCACATCAACCACACAGAAGCTCCTGCCCCATAGATCTGAACCACATCTGGCCCACAGCAGATTTTACCCCACAGATCTGACCAACATCAGCCCCCAGGAGATCATGCCCCATAGATCTGACCCACATCTGCCCCACACCATCTCCTGCCCCATAGATCTAACTCACATGTGCCCCACAGCAGCTCCTGCCCATAGATCTGACCCACAGCAGCTCCTGCCCTATAGATCTGATTCAAATCTGCCCCACAGCAGCTCCTGCTCCATAGATCTGACCCACATGTGCCCCAGAGCAGCTCTGCCTCATTGATTTGACCCACATCAGCCCCACAGGAGATCCTGCCCCATAGATCTGACCCACATCAGCCCCACTGCAGCTCCTGCCCTATAGATCTGACCAACATCAGCCCCACATCAGCTCCTGCCCCATAGATCTGACCCTCATCAGCCCCATAGCATCTCCCGCTCCATAGATCTTAACCGTATCAGCCCCACAGCAGCTCCTGCCCCATAGATCTGACCCACATCTGAACCACAGCAGCTCTTGCCCCATAGATCTGACCCACATCTCCCCCACAGCAGCTCCTGAACCATAGATCTGACCCACATCTGCACCACAGCGGCTCTTGCCCCATAGAACTGACCCACATCTGCCACACAGCAGCTCCTGACCCATAGATCTGACCCACATCAACACCACAGAAGCTCCTTCCCCATAGATCTGAACCACATCTGCCCCACAGCAGATTTTACCCTACAGATCTGACCCACATCAGCCCCCAGGAGATCCTGCCCCATAGATCTGACCCACATCTGCCCCACAGCAGCGCCTGCCCCATAGATCTAACTCACATGTGCCCCACAGCAGCTCCTGCCCATAGATCTGCCCCACAGCAGCTCCTGCCCCATAGATCTGACCCACATCTGCCTCACACCATCTCCTGCCCCATAGATCTGACCCACATCTGCCCCACAGCAGCTCCTGCCCCATAGATCTGACCCACATCTGCCCCACACCATCTCCTGCCCCATAGATCTAACTCACATGTGCCCCACAGCAGCTCCTGCTCCATAGATCTGACCCACATGTGCCCCAGAGCAGCTCTGCCCCATTGATTTGACCCACATCTGCCCCACAGGAGATCCTGCCCCATAGATCTGACCCACATCAGCCCCACTGCAGCTCCTGCCCTATAGATCTGACCAACATCAGCCCCACATCAGCTCCTGCCCCATAGATCTGACCCTCATCAGCCCCATAGCATCTCCCGCTCCATAGATCTTAACCGTATCAGCCCCACAGCAGCTCCTGCCCCATAGATCTGACCCACATCTGAAGCACAGCAGCTCTTGCCCCATAGATCTGACCCACATCTCCCCCACAGCAGCTCCTGACCTATAGATCTGACCCACATCTGCACCACAGCAGCTCTTGCCCCATAGAACTGACCCACATCTGCCCCACAGCAGCTCCTGACCCATAGATCTGACCCACATCAACCCCACAGCAGCTCCTGCTCCATAGATCTGACCCACATGTGCCCCAGAGCAGCTCTGCCTCATTGATTTGTCCCACATCAGCCCCACAGGAGATCCTGCCCCATAGAACTGACCCACATCAGCCCCACTGCAGCTCCTGCCCTATAGATCTGACCAACATCAGCCCCACATCAGCTCCTGCCCCATAGATCTGACCCTCATCAGCCCCATAGCATCTCCCGCTCCATAGATCTTAACTGTATCAGCCCCACAGCAGCTCCTGCCCCATAGATCTGACCCACATCTGCACCACAGCGGCTCTTGCCCCATAGAACTGACCCACATCTGCCCCACAGCAGCTCCTGACCCATAGATCTGACCCACATCAACCCCACAGAAGCTCCTGCCCCATAGATCTGAACCACATCTGCCCCACAGCAGATTTTACCCCACAGATCTGACCCACATCAGCCCCCAGGAGATCCTGCCCCATAGATCTGACCCACATCTGCCCCACACCATCTCCTGCCCTATAGATCTAACTCACATGTGCCCCACAGCAGCTCCTGCCCATTGATCTGACCCACAGCAGCTCCTGCCCTATAGATCTGATTCAAATCTGCCCCACAGCAGCTCCTGCTCCATAGATCTGACCCACATGTGCCCCAGAGCAGCTCTGCCCCATTGATTTGACCCATATCAGCCCCACAGGAGATCCTGCCCCATAGATCTGACCCACATCAGCCCCACTGCAGCTCCTGCCCTATAGATCTGACCAACATCAGCCCCACATCAGCTCCTGCCCCATAGATCTGACCCTCATCAGCCCCATAGCATCTCCCGCTCCATAGATCTTAACCGTATCAGCCCCACAGCAGCTCCTGCCCCATAGATCTGACCCACATCTGCACCACAGCAGCTCTTGCCCCATAGAACTGACCCACATCTGCCCCACAGCAGCTCCTGACCCATAGATCTGACCCACATCAACCCCACAGCAGCTCCTGCTCCATAGATCTGACCCACAGCAGCTCCTGCCCTATAGATCTCATTCAAATCTGCCCCACAGCAGCTCCTGCTCCATAGATCTGACCCACATGTGCCCCAGAGCAGCTCCTGCCCCATAGAACTGACCCACATCAGCCCCACTGCAGCTCCTGCCCTATAGATCTGACCAACATCAGCGCCACATCAGCTCCTGCCCCATAGATCTGACCCACATCTGCCCCACAGCAGCTCCTGACCCATAGATCTGACCCACATCAACCCCACAGAAGCTCCTGCCCCATAGATCTGAACCACATCTGCCCCACAGCTGATTTTTCCCCACAGATCTGACCCACATCAGCCCCCAGGAGATCCTGCCCCATAGATCTGACCCACATCTGCCCCACACCATCTCCTGCCCCATAGATCTAACTCACATGTGCCCCACAGCAGCTCGTGCCCATAGATCTGACCCACAGCAGCTTCTGCCCTATAGATCTGATTCAAATCTGCCCCACAGCAGCTCCTGCTCCATAGATCTGACCCACATGTGCCCCAGAGCAGCTCTGCCTCATTAATTTGACCCACATCAGCCCCACAGGAGATCCTGCCCCATAGAACTGACCCACATCAGCCCCACTGCAGCTCCTGCCCTATAGATCTGACCAACATCAGCCCCACATCAGCTCCTGCCCCATAGATCTGACCCTCATCAGCCCCATAGCATCTCCCGCTCCATAGATCTTAACTGTATCAGCCCCACAGCAGCTCCTGCCCCATAGATCTGACCCACATCTGCACCACAGCAGCTCTTGCCCCATAGAACTGACCCACATCTGCCCCACAGCAGCACCTGACTCATAGATCTGACCCACATCAACCCCACAGAAGCTCCTGCCCCATAGATCTGACCCACAGCAGCTCCTGCCCTATAGATCTGATTCAAATCTGCCCCACAGCAGCTCCTGCCCCATAGATCTGAACCACATCTGCCCCACAGCAGATTTTACCCCACAGATCTGACCCACATCAGCCCCCAGGAGATCATGGCCCATAGATCTGACCCACATCAACCCCACAGAAGCTCCTGACCCATAGATCTGACCCACATCAACACCGCAGCAGCTCCTGCTCCATAGATCTGACTCACAGCAGCTCCTGCCCTATAGATCTGATTCAAATCTGCCCCACAGCAGCTCCTGCTCCATAGATCTGACCCACATGTGCCCCAGAGCAGCTCTGCCTCATTGATTTGACCCACATCAGCCCCACAGGAGATCCTGCCCCATAGAACTGACCCACATCAGCCCCACTGCAGCTCCTGCCCTATAGATCTGACCAACATCAGCCCCACATCAGCTCCTGCCCCATAGATCTGACCCTCATCAGCCCCATAGCATCTCCCGCTCCATAGATCTTAACCGTATCAGACCCACAGCAGCTCCTGCCCCATAGATCTGACCCACATCTGCACCACAGCAGCTCTTGCCCCATAGAACTGACCCACATCTGCCCCACAGCAGCTCCTGACCCATAGATCTGACCCACATCAACCCCACAGAAGCTCCTGCCCCATAGATCTGAACCACATCTGCCCCACAGCAGATTTTACCCCACAGATCTGACCCACATCAGCCCCCAGGAGATCTTGCCCCATAGATCTGACCCACATCTGCACCACAGCGGCTCTTGCCCCATAGAACTGACCCACATCTGCCCCACAGCAGCTCCTGACCCATAGATCTGACCCTCATCAACCCCACAGAAGCTCCTGCCCCATAGATCTGAACCACATCTGCCCCACAGCAGATTTTACCCCACAGATCTGACCCACATCAGCCCCCAGGAGATCCTGGCCCATAGATCTGAACCACATCTGCCCCACAGCAGATTTTACCCCACAGATCTGACCCACATCAGCCCCCAGGAGATCCTGCCCCATAGATCTGACCCACATCTGCCCCACACCATCTCCTGCCCCATAGATCTAACTCACATGTGCCCCACAGCAGCTCCTGCCCATAGATCTGACCCACAGCAGCTCCTGCCCTATAGATCTGATTCAAATCTGCCCCACAGCAGCTCCTGCCCCATAGATCTGACCCACATGTGCCCCAGAGCAGCTCTGCCCCATTGATTTGACCCACATCAGCCCCACAGGAGATCCTGCCCCATAGATCTGACCCACATCAGCCCCACTGCAGCTCCTGCCCTATAGATCTGACCAACATCAGCCCCACATCAGCTCCTGCCCCATAGATCTGACCCTCATCAGCCCCATAGCATCTCCCGCTCCATAGATCTTAACAGTATCAGCCCCACAGCAGCTCCTGCCCCATAGATCTGACCCACATCTGCACCACAGCAGCTCTTGCCCCATAGAACTGACCCACATCTGCCCCACAGCAGCTCCTGACCCATAGATCTGACCCACATCAACCCCACAGCAGCTCCTGCTCCATAGATCTGACCCACAGCAGCTCCTGCCCTATAGATCTCATTCAAATCTGCCCCACAGCAGCTCCTGCTCCATAGATCTGAACCACATCTGCCCCACAGCAGATTTTACCCCACAGATCTGACCCACAACAGCCCCCAGGAGATCCTGCCCCATAGATCTGACCCACATCTGCCCCACAGCAGCTCCTGACCCATAGATCTGACCAACATCAGCCCCACATCAGCTCCTGCCCCATAGATCTGACCCTCATCAGCCCCATAGCATCTCCCGCTCCATAGATCTTAACCGTATCAGCCCCACAGCAGCTCCTGCCCCATAGATCTGACCCACATCTGCACCACTGCAGCTCTTGCCCCATAGAACTGACCCACATCTGCCCCACAGCAGCTCCTGACCCATAGATCTGACCCACATCAACCCCACAGAAGCTCCTGCCCCATAGATCTGAACCACATCTGCCCCACAGCAGATTTTACCCCACAGATCTGACCCAAATCAGCCCCCAGGAGATCTTGCCCCATAGATCTGACCCTCATCTGCACCACAGCGGCTCTTGCCCCATAGAACTGACCCACATCTGCCCCACAGCAGCTCCTGACCCATAGATCTGACCCACATCAACCCCACAGAAGCTCCTGCCCCATAGATTTGAACCACATCTGCCCCACAGCAGATTTTACCCCACAGATCTGACCCACATCAGCCCCCAGGAGATCCTGCCCCATAGATCTGACCCACATCTGCCCCACACCATCTCCTGCCCCATAGATCTAACTCACATGTGCCCCTCAGCAGCTCCTGCCCATAGATCTGACCCACAGCAGCTCCTGCCCTATAGATCTGATTCAAATCTCCCCCACAGCAGCTCCTGCTCCTTAGATCTGACCCACATGTGCCCCAGAGCAGCTCTGCCCCATTGATTTGACCCACATCAGCCCCACAGGAGATCCTGCCCCATAGATCTGACCCACATCAGCCCCACTGCAGCTCCTGCCCTATAGATCTGACCAACATCAGCCCCACATCAGCTCCTGCCCCATACATCTGAGCCAAATCTGCCCCACACCATATCCTGCCCCATAGATCTAACTCACATGTGCCCCACAGCAGCTCCTGCTCCATAGATCTGACCCACAGCAGCTCCTGCCCTATAGATCTGATTCAAATCTGCCCCACAGCAGCTCCTGCTCCATAGAACTGACCCACATGTGCCCCAGAGCAGCTCTGCCCCATTGATTTGACCCACATCAGCCCCACAGCATCTCCTGCCCCATAGAACTGACCCACAGCAGCCACAGCAGCTCCTGACCTATAGATCTGACCAACATCAGCCCCACATCAGCTCCTGCCCCATAGATCTTACCCTCATCAGCCCCATACCATCTCCCGCTCCATAGATCTTAACCTTATCAGCCCCACAGCAGCTCCTGCCCCATAGATCTGACCCACATCTGCACCACAGCAGCTCTTGCCCCATAGAACTGACCCACATCTTCCCCACAGCAGCTCCGGACCCATAGATCTGACCCACATCAACCCCACAGAAGCTCCTGCCCCATAGATATGAACCACATCTGCCCCACAGCAGATTTTACCCCACAGATCTGACCCACATCAGCCCCCAGGAGATCCTGCCCCATAGATCTGACCCACATCAGCCCCACAACAGCTTCTACCCCATAGATCTGACCCACATGTGCTCCACTGCAGCTCCAGTCCCGTAGATCTGACCCACAGCAGCCCATGCCCCATAGATCTGACCCTCATCAGCCACACAGCAGCTCCTGCCCCATAGATCTGACCCACATCTGCACCACAGCAGCTCTTGCCCCATAGAACTGACCCACATCAACCCCACAGAAGCTCCTGCCCCATAGATCTGAACCACATCTGCCCCACAGAAGATTTTACCCCACAGATCTGACCCACATCAGACCCCAGGAGATCCTGCCCCATAGATCTGACCCACATCTGCACCACAGCAGCTCTTGCCCCATAGAACTGACCCACATCAGCCCCACAGCAGCTCCTGCCCCATTGATCTGACCCAAATCTGCCCCACAGCAGCTCCTGCCTCATAGATCTGACCCACGTCAGCCCCACAGCAGCTCCTGCCTTATAGATATGACCCCCATCAGCCCCACAGCAGCTTCTACCCCACAGATCTGACCCACATCAGCTTCCAGGAGATCCTGCCCCATAGATCTGACCCACCTCTGCCCCACACCATCTCCTGCCCCATAGATCTAACTCACATGTGCCCCACAGCAGCTCCTGCTCCATAGATCTGACCCACAGCAGCTCCTGCCCTATAGATCTGATTCAAATCTGCCCCACAGCAGCTCCTGCTCCATAGAACTGACCCACATGTGCCCCAGAGCAGCTCTGCCCCATTGATTTGACCCACATCAGCCCCACAGCATCTCCTGCCCCATAGAACTGACCCACATCAGCCCCACTGCAGCTCCTGACCTATAGATCTGACCAACATCAGCCCCACATCAGCTCCTGCCCCATAGATCTGACCCTCATACGCCCCATAGCATCTCCCGCTCCATAGATCTTAACCGTATCAGCCCCACAGCAGCTCCTGCCCCATAGATCTGACCCACATCTGCACCACAGCAGCTCTTGCCCCATAGAACTGACCCACATCTGCCCCACAGCAGCTCCTGACCCATAGATCTGACCCACATCAACCCCACAGAAGCTCCTGCCCCATAGATCTGAACCACATCTGCCCCACAGCAGATTTTACCCCACAGATCTGACCCACATAAGCCCCCAGGAGATCCTGCCCCATAGATCTGACCCACATCGCACCACAGCAGCTCTTGCCCCATAGAACTGACCCACATCTGCCCCACAGCAGATCCTGACCCATAGATCTGACCCACATCAACCCCACAGAAGCTCCTGCCCCATAGATCTGAACCACATCTGCCCCGCAGCAGATTTTACCCCACAGATCTGACCCACATCAGCCCCCAGGAGATCCTGCCCCATAGATCTGACCCACATCTGCCACACACCATCTCCTGCCCCATAGATCTAACTCACATGTGCCCCACAGCAGCTCCTGCCCATAGATCTGACCCACAGCAGCTCCTGCCCTATAGATCTGATTCAAATCTGCCCCACAGCAGCTCCTGCTCCATAGATCTGACCCACATGTGCCCCAGAGCAGCTCTGCCCCATAGATCTGACCCACATCAGCCCCACTGCAGCTCCTGCCCTATAGATCTGACCAACATCAGCCCCACATCAGCTCCTGCCCCATAGATCTGACCCTCATCAGCCCCATAGCATCTCCCGCTCCATAGATCTTAACCGTATCAGCCCCACAGCAGCTTCTACCCCATAGATCTGACCCACATGTGCTCCACTGCAGCTCCAGTCCCGTAGATCTGACCCACAGCAGCCCATGCCCCACAGATCTGACCCTCATCAGCCACACAGCAGCTCCGGCCCCATAGATCTGACCCACATCTGCCCCACACCATCTCCTGCCCCATAGATCTAACTCACATGTGCCCCACAGCAGCTCCTGCCCATAGATCTGACCCACAGCAGCTCCTGCCCTATAGATCTGATTCAAATCTGCCCCACAGCAGCTCCTGCCCCATAGATCTGACCCACATGTGCCCCAGAACAGCTCTGCCCCATAGATCTGACCCACATGTGCCCCACACCATCTCCTGCCCCATAGATCTAACTCACATGTGCCCCACAGCAGCTCCTGCTCCATAGATCTGACCCACAGCAGCTCCTGCCCTATAGATCTCATTCAAATCTGCCCCACAGCAGCTCCTGCTCCATAGATCTGACCCACATGTGCCCCAGAGCAGCTCTGCCCCATTGATTTGACCCACATCAGCCACACAGGAGATCCTGCCCCATAGATCTGACCCACATCAGCCCCACTGCAGCTCCTCCCCTATAGATCTGACCAATATCAGCCCCACATCAGCTCCTGCCCCATAGAACTGACCCTCATCAGCCCCATAGCATCTCCCGCTTCATAGATCTTAACCGTATCAGCCCCACAGCAACTCCTGCCCCATAGATCTGACCCACATCTGCACCGCAGCAGCACTTGCCCCATAGAACTGACCCACATATTCCCCACAGCAGCTCCTGACCCATAGATCTGACCCACATCAACCCCACAGAATCTCCTGCCCCATAGATCTGAACCACATCTGCCCCACAGCAGATTTTACCCCACAGATCTGACCCACATCAGCCCCCAGGAGATCCTGCCCCATAGATCTGACCCACATCTGCCCCACACCATCTCCTGCCCCATAGATCTAACTCACATGTGCCCCACAGCAGCTCCTGCTCCATAGATCTGACCCACAGCAGCTCCTGCCCTATAGATCTGATTCAAATCTGCCCCACAGCAGCTCCTGCTCCATAGATCTGACCCACATGTGCCCCAGAGCAGCTCTGCCCCATTGATTTGACCCACATCAGCCCCACAGGAGATCCTGCCCCATAGATCTGACCCAACTCTGCCCCACAGCAGCTCTTGCCTCATAGATCTGACCCACGTCAGCCCCACAGCAGCTCCTGCCCTATAGATCTGACCAACATCAGCCCCACATCAGCTCCTGCCCCATAGATCTGACCCTCATCAGCCCCATAGCATCTCCCGCTCCATAGATCTTAACGGTATCAGCCCCACAGCAGCTCCTGCCCCGTAGATCTGACCAACATCTGCACCACAGCAGCTCTTGCCCCATAGAACTGACCCACATCTGCCCCACAGCAGCTCCTGACCCATAGATCTGACCCACATCAACCCCACAGAAGCTCCTGCCCCATAGATCTGACCCACATCAACCCCACAGCAGCTCCTGCCCCATAGATCTGATCCACATCTGCCCCACAGCATATTTTACCCCACAGATCTGAACCACATCAGCCCCCAGGAGATCCTGCCCCATAGAACTGACCCACATCAGCCCCACAGCAGCTCCTGCCCCATAGATCTGACCCTGATCAGCCCCATAGCATCTCCCGCTCCATAGATCTTAACCGTTTCAGCCCCACAGCAGCTTCTACCCCATAGATCTGTCCCACATGTGCTCCACTGCAGCTCCAGTCCCGAAGATTTGACCCACAGCAGCCCATGCACCATAGATCTGACCCTCATCAGCCACACAGCAGCTCCTGCCCCACAGATCTGACCCACATCAGCCCCCAGGAGATCCTGCCCCATACATCTGACCCAAATCTGCCCCACACCATCTCCTGCCCCATAGATCTAACTCACATGTGCCCCACAGCAGCTCCTGCCCATAGATCTGACCCACAGCAGCTCCTGCCCTATAGATCTGATTCAAATCTGCCCCACAGCAGCTCCTGCTCCATAGATCTGACCCACATGTGCCCCAGAGCAGCTCTGCCATATTGATTTGACCCACACCAGCCCCACAGGAGATCCTGCCCCATAGATCTGACCCACATCAGCCCCACTGCAGCTCCTGCCCTATAGATCTGACCAACATCAGCCCCACATCAGCTCCTGCCCCATAGATCTGACACACATGTTCCCCACAGTAGCTCCTGCCCCATAGATCTGACCCACAGCATCTCCTGCCCCATAGATCTGACCCCCATCAGCCCCACGACAGCTCCTGCCCCATAGATCAGACCAACATCAGCCCCACAGCAGCTCCTGCCCTAAGAATCTTACCCCCATCAGCCCCACAACAGCTCCTGCCCCATAGATCCAACACACATCAGCCCCACAGCAGCTCCTGCCCCATAGATCTGACACACATCATATGTAAAGCAGCTGCTGACCAATAGATATGACCCACAGCAGCTTCAGCCCCAAGGATCTGACCCACATCAGCCCCACAGCAACTCCTGCCCTATAGATCTGACCCACATCTGCCCCAAAGCATCTCCTGCCCCATAGATCTTTCCCACATCAGCACCACAGCAGATCCTGCCCCATAGATCTGACCCACATCTGTCGCACAGCAGCTCCTGCCCCATAGATCAGACCAACATCAGCCCCACATCAGCTCCTGCCCCATAGATCTGACCCTCATCAGCCCCACAGAAGCTCCTGCCCCATAGATCTGACCCACATCAACCCCACAGCAGCTTTTGCCCCACAGATCTGACCCACATCAGCCCCCAGGAGATCCTGTCCCATAGATCTGACCCACATCTGCACCTCAGCAGCCCATGCACCATAGATCTGACCCTCATCAGCCACACAGCAGCTCCTGCCCCATAGATCTAACTCACATGTGCCCCACAGCAGCTCCTGCCCATAGATCTGACCCACAGCAGCTCCTTCCCTATAGATCTGATTCAAATCTGCCCCACAGCAGCTCCTGCTCCATAGATCTGACCCACATCTGCCCCACAGCAGCTCCTGACCCATAGATCTGACCCACATCAACCCCACAGAAGCTCCTGCCCCATAGATCTGAACCACATCTGCCCCACAGCAGATTTTACCCCACAGATCTGACCCACATCAGCCCCCAGGAGATCCTGCCCCATAGATCTAACCCACATCTGCACCACAGCAGCTCTTGCCCCATAGAACTGACCCACATCTGCCCCACAGCAGCTCCTGCCCATAGATCTGACCCACAGCAGCTCCTGCCCTATAGATCTGATTCAAATCTGCCCCACAGCAGCTCCTGCTCCATAGATCTGACCCACATGTGCCTCAGAGCAGCTCTGCCCCATTGATTTGACCCACATCAGCCCCACAGGAGATCCTGCCCCATAGATCTGACCCACATCAGCCCCACTGCAGCTCCTGCCCCATAGATCTGACCCACATCAGCCCCACAGCAGCTCCTGCCCCATAGATCAGACCAACATCAGCCCCACAGTAGCTCCTGCCGCATAGATCTGACCCCCATCAGCCCCACAGTAGCTCCTGCCCCATAGATCTGACCGCCATCAGCCCCACAACAGCTCCTGCCCCATAGATCTAACCCACAGCAGCCCCACAGCAGCTCCTGCCCCATAGATCTGACCCACATCTGTCGCACAGCAGCTCCTGCCCTATAGATCTGACCCACATAAGCCCCACAGAAGCTCCTGCCCCATGGATATGACCCACATGTTCCCAAGAGCAGCTCTAACCCATTGATTTGACCCACATCAGCCCCACAGCAGCTCCTGCCCCATAGATCTGACACATCATATGTAAAGCAGCTGCTGCCCAATAGATATGACCCACAACAGCTCCTGCCCCATAGATCTAACCCACAGCAGCCCCACAGCAGCTCCTGCCCCATAGATCTGACGTACATCATCTCCACTGCAGCTCCTGCCCCATAGATCTGACCCAAATCTGCCCCACAGCAGATCCTACCAAATAGATCTTAACCACAGCAGCTCCTGCCCCATAGATCTGACCCACATCAGCCCCACAGCACCTCCTACACCATAGATCAGACCCACATCTGCCACACAGCAGCTCCTGCCCCATAGCTCTGACCCACATCTGCACCACAGCAGCTCCTCCCCATAGATCTAACACCCATCAGCCTCACAGCAGCTCCTGCCCCATAGATATGCCCTACATCTGCCCCACAGCAGCTCCTGCCTCATAGATCTGACCCACATCTGCCACACACCATCTCCTACCCCATAGATCTGAACCCCATCAGCCCCACAGCAGCTCCTGCCCCATAGATCTAACACCCATCAGCCTCACAGCAGCTCCTGCCCCATAGATATGCCCTACATCTGCCCCACAGCAGCTCCTGCCCCATAGATCTGACCCACATCTGCAACACAGCAGCTCCTGATCCATAAATCTGACCAACATCAGGCCCACATCTGTTCCTGCCCCATAGATCTGACCCACAGCAGCTCCTGCCCCATAGATCTGACCCACATCAGCCCCACAGCAGCTCCTGCCCCATAGATCTGACCCACATCAGACCCACAGCAGCTGCTGACCCATAGATCTGACCCACATCTGCACCACAGCAGCTCCTGCCCCATAGACCTGACCCACATGTTCCCCACAGCAGCTCCTGCCCCATAGATCTGACCCACAGCATTTCCTGCCCCATAGATCTGACACCCATCAGCCCCACAACAGCTCCTGCCCCATAGATCTAACCCACATCAGCCCCACAGCAGCTCCTGCCCCATAGTTCTGACCCAAATCTGCCCCGCAGCAGCTCCTGCCTTATAGATCAGACCAACATCAGCCCCACAGAAGCTCCTGCCCCATAGATCTGACGTACATCATCTCCACTGCAGCTCCTGCCCCATAGATCTGACCCAAATCTGCCCCACAGCAGATCCTGCCAAATAGATCTTAACCACAGCAGCTCCTGCCCCATAGATATGCCCTACATCTGCCCCACAGCAGCTCCTGCACCATAGATCTGACCCACATCTGCAACACAGCAGCTCCTGCTCCATAAATCTGACCAACATCAGGCCCACATCTGTTCCTGCCCCATAGATCTGACCCACAGCAACTCCTGCCCCATAGATCTGACCCACATCAGACCCACAGCAGCTGCTGACCCATAGATCTGACCCAAATCAGACCCACAGCAGCTGCTGTCCCATAGATCTGACCCACATCTGCCCCACAGCAGCTCCTGCCCCATAGACCTGACACACATGTTCCCCACAGCAGCTCCTGCCCCATAGATCTGACCCACAGCATCTCCTGCCCCATAGATCTGACCCCCATCAGCCCCACAACAGCTCCTGCCCCATAGACCTGACACACATATTCCCCACAGCAGCTCCTGCCCCATAGATCTGACCCACAGCATCTCCTGCCCCATAGATCTGACCCACAGCATCTCCTGCCCAATAGATCTGACCCCCATCAGCCCCACAACAGCTCCTGCCCCATAGATCTAACCCACATCAGCCCCACAGCAGCTCCTGCCCCATAGATCTGACCCAAATCAGCCCCGCAGCAGCTCCTGCCCCATAGATCAGACCAACATCAGCCCCACTGCAGCTCCTGCCCCATAGATCTGACCCCCATCAGCCCCACAACAGCTCCTGCCCCATAGATCTAACACACATCAGCCCCACAGCAGCTCCTGCCCCATAGATCTGACACACATCATATGAAAAGCAGCTGCTGCCCAATAGATATGACCCACAGCAGCTTCAGCCCCAAGGATCTGACCCACATCAGCCCCACAGCAGCTCCTGCCCCATAGATCTGACCCACATCTGTCGCACAGCAGCTCCTGCCCTATAGATCTGACCCACATCAGCCCCACAGCAGCTCCTGCCCCATAGATCTGACCCACATGTTCCCAAGAGCAGCTCTGCCCCATTGATTTGACCCACATCAGCCCCACAGTAGCTCCTGCCCCATAGATCTGACCCCCATCAGCCCCACTGCAGCTCCTGCCCCATAGATCTGACACACATCATATGTAAAGCAGCTGCTGCCCAATAGATATGACCCACAACAGCTCCTGCCCCATAGATCTTACCCACAGCAGCCACACAGCAGCTCCTGCCCCATAGATCTGACGTACATCATCTCCACTGCAGCTCCTGCCCCATAGATCTGACCCCCATCAGCCCCAAAACAGCTCCAGCCCCATAGATCTAACCCACATCAGCCCCACAGCAGCTCCTGCCCCATAGATCTGACCCAAATCAGCCCCGCAGCAGCTCCTGACCCATAGATCAGACCAACATCAGCCCCACAGTAGCTCCTGCCCCATAGATCTGACCCCCATCAGCCCCACAGTAGCTCCTGCCCCATATATCTGACCCCCATCAGCCCCACAACAGCTCCTGCCCCATAGATCTAACCCACATCAGCCCCACAGCAGCTCCTGCCCCATAGATCTGACACACATCATATGTAAAGCAGCTGCTGCCCAATAGATATGACCCACAGCAGCTTCAGACCCAAGGATCTGACCCACATCAGCCCCACAGCAGCTCCTGCCCCATAGATCTGACCCACATCTGTCGCACAGCAGCTCCTGCCCTATAGATCTGACCCACATCAGCACCACAGCAGCTCCTCCCCATAGATCTGACCCACATCTGCAACACAGCAGCTCCTGCCCCATAGATATGCCTACATCTGCACCACAGCAGCTCCTCCCCATAGATCTGACCCACATCTGCCCCACAGCAGCTCCTGCCCCATAGATCTGACCCCCATCAGCCCCACAACAGCTCCTGCCCCATAGATCTAACCCACATCAGCCACACAGCAGCTCCTGCCCCATAGATCTGACACACATCATATGTAAAGCAGCTGCTGCCCAATAGATATGACCCACAGCAGCTTCAGCCCCAAGGATCTGACCCACATCAGCCCCACAGCAGCTCCTGCCCCATAGATCTGACGTACATCATCTCCACTGCAGCTCCTGCCCCATAGATCTGACCCCCATCAGCCCCACAACAGCTCCTGCCCCATAGATCTAACCCACATCAGCCCCACAGCAGCTCCTGCCCCATAGATCTGACCCAAATCAGCCCCGCAGCAGCTCCTGCCCCATAGATCAGACCCAAATCTGCCCCACAGCAGATCCTGCCAAATAGATCTTAACCACAGCAGCTCCTGCCCCATAGATCTGACCCACATCAGCCCCACAGCACCTCCTACACCATAGATCAGACCCACATCTGCCACACAGCAGCTCCTGCCCCATAGCTCTGACCCACATCTGCACCACAGCAGCTCCTCCCCATAGATCTAACACCCATCAGCCTCACAGCAGCTCCTGCCCCATAGATATGCCCTACATCTGCCCCACAGCAGCTCCTGCCCCATAGATCTGACCCACATCTGCAACACAGCAGCTCCTGATCCATAAATCTGACCAACATCACGCCCACATCTGTTCCTGCCCCATAGATCTGACCCACAGCAGCTCCTGCCCCATAGATCTGACCCACATCAGCCCCACAGCAGCTCCTGCCCCATAGATCTGACCCACATCAGACCCACAGCAGCTGCTGACCCATAGATCTGACCCACATCTGCACCACAGCAGCTCCTGCCCCATAGACCTGACCCACATGTTCCCCACAGCAGCTCCTGCCCCATAGATCTGACCCACAGCATTTCCTGCCCCATAGATCTGACACCCATCAGCCCCACAACAGCTCCTGCCCCATAGATCTAACCCACATCAGCCCCACAGCAGCTCCTGCCCCATAGTTCTGACCCAAATCTGCCCCGCAGCAGCTCCTGCCTTATAGATCAGACCAACATCAGCCCCACAGTAGCTCCTGCCCCATAGATCTGACCCCCATCAGCCCCACAACAGCTCCTGCCCCATAGATATAACCCACATCAGCCCCACAGAAGCTCCTGCCCCATAGATCTGACGTACATCATATCCACTGCAGCTCCTGCCCCATAGATCTGACCCAAATCTGCCCCACAGCAGATCCTGCCAAATAGATCTTAACCACAGCAGCTCCTGCCCCATAGATATGCCCTACATCTGCCCCACAGCAGCTCCTGCACCATAGATCTGACCCACATCTGCAACACAGCAGCTCCTGCTCCATAAATCTGACCAACATCAGGCCCACATCTGTTCCTGCCCCATAGATCTGACCCACAGCAACTCCTGCCCCATAGATCTGACCCACATCAGACCCACAGCAGCTGCTGACCCATAGATCTGACCCAAATCAGACCCACAGCAGCTGCTGTCCCATAGATCTGACCCACATCTGCCCCACAGCAGCTCCTGCCCCATAGACCTGACACACATGTTCCCCACAGCAGCTCCTGCCCCATAGATCTGACCCACAGCATCTCCTGCCCCATAGATCTGACCCCCATCAGCCCCACAACAGCTCCTGCCCCATAGACCTGACACACATATTCCCCACAGCAGCTCCTGCCCCATAGATCTGACCCACAGCATCTCCTGCCCCATAGATCTGACCCACAGCATCTCCTGCCCCATAGATCTGACCCCCATCAGCCCCACAACAGCTCCTGCCCCATAGATCTAACCCACATCAGCCCCACAGCAGCTCCTGCCCCATAGATCTGACCCAAATCAGCCCCGCAGCAGCTCCTGCCCCATAGATCAGACCAACATCAGCCCCACTGCAGCTCCTGCCCCATAGATCTGACCCCCATCAGCCCCACAACAGCTCCTGCCCCATAGATCTAACACACATCAGCCCCACAGCAGCTCCTGCCCCATAGATCTGACACACATCATATGAAAAGCAGCTGCTGCCCAATAGATATGACCCACAGCAGCTTCAGCCCCAAGGATCTGACCCACATCAGCCCCACAGCAGCTCCTGCCCCATAGATCTGACCCACATCTGTCGCACAGCAGCTCCTGCCCTATAGATCTGACCCACATCAGCCCCACAGCAGCTCCTGCCCCATAGATCTGACCCACATGTTCCCAAGAGCAGCTCTGCCCCATTGATTTGACCCACATCAGCCCCACAGTAGCTCCTGCCCCATAGATCTGACCCCCATCAGCCCCACTGCAGCTCCTGCCCCATAGATCTGACACACATCATATGTAAAGCAGCTGCTGCCCAATAGATATGACCCACAACAGCTCCTGCCCCATAGATCTTACCCACAGCAGCCACACAGCAGCTCCTGCCCCATAGATCTGACGTACATCATCTCCACTGCAGCTCCTGCCCCATAGATCTGACCCCCATCAGCCCCAAAACAGCTCCAGCCCCATAGATCTAACCCACATCAGCCCCACAGCAGCTCCTGCCCCATAGATCTGACCCAAATCAGCCCCGCAGCAGCTCCTGACCCATAGATCAGACCAACATCAGCCCCACAGTAGCTCCTGCCCCATAGATCTGACCCCCATCAGCCCCACAGTAGCTCCTGCCCCATAGATCTGACCCCCATCAGCCCCACAACAGCTCCTGCCCCATAGATCTAACCCACATCAGCCCCACAGCAGCTCCTGCCCCATAGATCTGACACACATCATATGTAAAGCAGCTGCTGCCCAATAGATATGACCCACAGCAGCTTCAGACCCAAGGATCTGACCCACATCAGCCCCACAGCAGCTCCTGCCCCATAGATCTGACCCACATCTGTCGCACAGCAGCTCCTGCCCTATAGATCTGACCCACATCAGCACCACAGCAGCTCCTCCCCATAGATCTGACCCACATCTGCAACACAGCAGCTCCTGCCCCATAGATATGCCTACATCTGCACCACAGCAGCTCCTCCCCATAGATCTGACCCACATCTGCCCCACAGCAGCTCCTGCCCCATAGATCTGACCCCCATCAGCCCCACAACAGCTCCTGCCCCATAGATCTAACCCACATCAGCCACACAGCAGCTCCTGCCCCATAGATCTGACACACATCATATGTAAAGCAGCTGCTGCCCAATAGATATGACCCACAGCAGCTTCAGCCCCAAGGATCTGACCCACATCAGCCCCACAGCAGCTCCTGCCCCATAGATCTGACCCACATCTGTCGCACAGCAGCTGCTGCCCTATAGATCTGACCCACATCAGCCCCACAGCAGCTCCTGCCCCATAGATCTGACCCACATGTTCCCAGGAGCAGCTCTGCCCCATTGATTTGACCCACATCAGCCCCACAGTAGCTCCTGCCCCATAGATCTGACCCCCATCAGCCCCACTGCAGCTCCTGCCCCATAGATCTGACACACATCATATGTAAAGCAGCTGCTACCCAATAGATATGACCCACAACAGCTCCTGCCCCATAGATCTTACCCACAGCAGCCACACAGCAGCTCCTGCCCCATAGATCTGACGTACATCATCTCCACTGCAGCTCCTGCCCCATAGATCTGACCCCCATCAGCCCCACAACAGCTCCTGCCCCATAGATCTAACCCACATCAGCCCCACAGCAGCTCCTGCCCCATAGATCTGACCCAAATCAGCCCCGCAGCAGCTCCTGCCCCATAGATCAGACCAACATCAGCCCCACAGTAGCTCCTGCCCCATAGATCTGACCCCCATCAGCCCCACAGTAGCTCCTGCCCCATAGATCTGACCCCCATCAGCCCCACAACAGCTCCTGCCCCATAGATCTAACCCACATCAGCCCCTCAGCAGCTCCTGCCCCATAGATCTGACACACATCATATGTAAAGCAGCTGCTGCCCAATAGATATGACCCACAGCAGCTTCAGCCCCAAGAATCTGCCCCACATCAGCCCCACAGCAGCTCCTGCCCTATAGATCTGACCCACATCAGCCCCACAGCAGCTCCTGCCCCATAGATCAGACCAACATCAGCCCCACAGTAGCTCCTGCCCCATAGATCTGACCCCCATCAGCCCCACAAAAGCTCCTGCCCCATAGATCTAACCCACATCAGCCCCACAGCAGCTCCTGCCCCATAGATCTGACACACATCATATGTAAAGCAGCTGCTGCCCAGTAGATATGTCCCACAGCAGCTTCAGCCCCAAGGATCTGACCCACATCAGCCCCAAAGCAGCTCCTGCCCCATAGATCTGACCCACATCAGTCGCACAGCAGCTCCTGCCCTATAGATCTGACCCACATCAGCCCCACAGCAGCTCCTGCCCCATAGATCTGACCCACATGTTCCCAAGAGCAGCTCTGCCCCATGGATTTGACCCACATCAGCCCCACAGTAGCTCCTGCCCCATAGATCTGACCCCCATCAGCCCCACTGCAGCTCCGGCCCCATAGATCTGACACACATCATATGTAAAGCAGCTGCTGCCCAATAGATATGACACACAGCATCTCCTGCCCCATAGATCTAACCCACATCAGCCCCACAGCAGCTCCTGCCCCATAGATCTGACCTACATCATCTCCACTGCAGCTCCTGCCAAATAGATCTGACCCAAATCTGCCCCACAGCAGATCCTGCCAAATAGATCTTAACCACAGCAGCTCCTGCCCCATAGATCTGACCCACATCAGCACCACAGCAGCTCCTGCCCCATAGATATGCCCTACATCTGCACCACAGCAGCTCCTCCCCATAGATCTGACCCACATCTTCAACACAGCAGCTCCTGCTCCATAAATCTGACCAACATCAGGCCCACATCTGTTCCTGCCCCATAGAACTGACCCACAGCAGCTCCTGCCCCATAGATCTGACCCACATCAGACCCACAGCAGCTGCTGACTCATAGATCTGACCCAAATCAGAACCACAGCAGCTGCTGTCCCATAGATCTGACCCACATCTGCCCCACAGCAGCTCCTGCCCCATAGACCTGACACACATGTTCCCCACAACAGCTCCTGCCCCATAGATCTAACCCACATCAGACCCACAGCAGCTGCTGACCCATAGATCTGACCCAAATCAGACCCACAGCAGCTCCTGCCCTATAGATCTGACCCACATCAGCCCCACAGCAGCTCCTGCCCCATAGATCTGACCCACATGTTCCCAAGAGCAGCTCTGCCCCATTGATTTGACCCACATCAGCCCCACAGTAGCTCCTGCCCCATAGATCTGACCCAAATCTGCCCCACAGCAGATCCTGCCAAATAGATCTTAACCACAGCAGATCCTGCCCCATAGATCTGACCCACATCAGCACCACAGCAGCTCCTCCCCATAGATCTGACCCACATCTGCAACACAGCAGCTCCTGCCCCATAGATATGCCTACATCTGCACCACAGCAGCTCCTCCCCATAGATCTGACCCACATCTGCAACACAGCAGCTCCTGCCCCATAGATAAGCCCTACATCTGCCCCACAGCAGCTCCTGCACCATAGATCAGACCCACATCTGCAACACAGCAGCTCCTGCTCCATAAATCTGACCAACATCAGGCCCACATCTGTTCCTGCCCCATAGATCTGACCCACAGCAGCTCCTGCCCCATAGATCTGACCCACATCAGACCCAAAGCAGCTGCTGACCCATAGATCTGACCCACATCAGACCCACAGCAGCTGCTGACCCATAGATCTGACCCACAGCTGCCCCACAGCAGCTCCTGCCCCATAGACCTGACACACATGTTCCCCACAGCAGCTCCTGCCCCATAGATCTGACCCACAGCATCTCCTGCCCCATAGATCTGACCCACAGCATCTCCTGCCCCATAGATCTGACCCCCATCAGCACCACAACAGCTCCTGCCCCATAGATCTAACCCACATCAGCCCCACAGCAGCTCCTGCCCCATAGATCTGACCCAAATCAGCCCCGCAGCAGCTCCTGCCCCATAGATCTAACCCACATCAGACCCAAAGCAGCCCCTGCCCCATAGATCTGACCCACATCTGTCGCACAGCATCTCCTGCCCCATAGATCTGACCCAAATCAGCCCCGCAGCAGCTCCTGCCCCATAGATCAGACCAACATCAGCCCCACAGTAGCTCCTGCCCCATAGATCTGACCCCCATCAGCTTCACAGCAGCTCCTGCCCCATAGATCTGACACACATCATATGAAAAGCAGCTGCTGCCCAATAGATATGACCCACAGCAGCTTCAGCCCCAAGGATCTGACCCACATCAGCCCCACAGCAGCTCCTGCCCCATAGATCTGACCCACATCTGTCGCACAGCAGCTCCTGCCCTATAGATCTGACCCACATCAGCCCCACAGCAGCTCCTACCCCATAGATCTGACCCACATGTTCCCAAGAGCAGCTCTGCCCCATTGATTTGACCCACATCAGCCCCACAGTAGCTCCTGCCCCATAGATCTGACCCCCATCAGCCCCACTGCAGCTCCTGCCCCATAGATCTGACACACATCATATGTAAAGCAGCTGCTGCCCAATAGATATGACCCACAGCAGCTTCAGCCCCAAGGATCTGACCCACATCAGCCCCACAGCAGCTCCTGCCCCATAGATCTGACCCACATCTGTCGCACAGCAGCTCCTGCCCTATAGATCTGACCCACATCAGCCCCACAGCAGCTCCTGCCCCATAGATCTGACCCACATGTTCCCAAGAGCAGCTCTGCCCTATCGATTTGACCCACATCAGCCCCACAGTAGCTCCTGCCCCATAGATCTGACCCAAATCTGCCCCACAGCAGATCCTGCCAAATAGATCTTAACCACAGCAGATCCTGCCCCATAGATCTGACCCACATCTGCAACACAGCAGCTCCTGCCCCATAGATATGCCTACATCTGCACCACAGCAGCTCCTCCCCATAGATCTGACCCACATCTGCAACACAGCAGCTCCTGCCCCATAGATAAGCCCTACATCTGCCCCACAGCAGCTCCTGCACCATAGATCAGACCCACATCTGCAACACAGCAGCTCCTGCTCCATAAATCTGACCAACATCAGGCCCACATCTGTTCCTGCCCCATAGATCTGACCCACAGCAGCTCCTGCCCCATAGATCTGACCCACATCAGACCCAAAGCAGCTGCTGACCCATAGATCTGACCCACATCAGACCCACAGCAGCTGCTGACCCATAGATCTGACCCACAGCTGCCCCACAGCAGCTCCTGCCCCATAGAACTGACACACATGTTCCCCACAGCAGCTCCTGCCCCATAGATCTGACCCACAGCATCTCCTGCCCCATAGATCTGACCCACAGCATCTCCTGCCCCATAGATCTGACCCCCATCAGCCCCACAACAGCTTTTCCCCATAGATCTAACCCACATCAGCCCCGCAGCAGCTCCTGCCCCATAGATCAGACCAACATCAGCCCCACAGTAGCTCCTGCCCCATAGATCTGACCCCCATCAGCCCCACTACAGCTCCTGCCCCATAGATCTAACCCACATCAGCCCCACTGCAGCTCCTGCCCCATAGATCTGACACACATCATATGTAAAGCAGCTGCTGCCCAATAGATATGACCCACAGCAGCTTCAGCCCCAAGGATCTGACCCACATCAGCCCCACAGCAACTCCTGCCCCATAGATCTGACCAACATCTGCCCGAAAGCATCTCCTGCCCCATAGATCTTTCCCACATCAGCCCCACAGCAGCTCCTGCCCCATAGATCTGACCCACATCAGACCCACAGCAGCTGCTGACCCATAGATCTGACCCACATCTGCCCCACAGCAGCTCCTGACCCATAGATCTGACCCACATCTGACCCACATCTGCCCCACAGCAGCCTCTGCCCCATAGATCTGACCCCCATCAGCCCCACAACAGCTCCTGCCCCATAGATCTTACCCACATCAGCCACACAGCAGCTCCTGCCCCATAGATCTGACACACATCATATGTAAAGCAGCTGCTGCCCAATAGATATGACCCACAGCAGCTTCAGCCCCAAGGATCTGACCCACATCAGCCCCACAGCAGCTCCTGCCCCATAGATCTGACCCACATCTGTCGCACAGCAGCTGCTGCCCTATAGATCTGACCCACATCAGCCCCACAGCAGCTCCTGCCCCATAGATCTGACCCACATGTTCCCAGGAGCAGCTCTGCCCCATTGATTTGACCCACATCAGCCCCACAGTAGCTCCTGCCCCATAGATCTGACCCCCATCAGCCCCACTGCAGCTCCTGCCCCATAGATCTGACACACATCAGCCCCACAACAGCTCCTGCCCCATAGATCTAACCCACATCAGCCCCACAGCAGCTCCTGCCCCATAGATCTGACCCAAATCAGCCCCGCAGCAGCTCCTGCCCCATAGATCAGACCAACATCAGCCCCACAGTAGCTCCTGCCCCATAGATCTGACCCCCATCAGCCCCACAGTAGCTCCTGCCCCATAGATCTGACCCCCATCAGCCCCACAACAGCTCCTGCCCCATAGATCTAACCCACATCAGCCCCTCAGCAGCTCCTGCCTCATAGATCTGACACACATCATATGTAAAGCAGCTGCTGCCCAATAGATATGACCCACAGCAGCTTCAGCCCCAAGAATCTGCCCCACATCAGCCCCACAGCAGCTCCTGCCCCATAGATCTGACACACATCTGTCGCACAGCAGCTCCTGCCCTATAGATCTGACCCACATCAGCCCCACAGCAGCTCCTGCCCCATAGATCAGACCAACATCAGCCCCACAGTAGCTCCTGCCCCATAGATCTGACCCCCATCAGCCCCACAAAAGCTCCTGCCCCATAGATCTAACCCACATCAGCCCCACAGCAGCTCCTGCCCCATAGATCTGACACACATCATATGTAAAGCAGCTGCTGCCCAGTAGATATGTCCCACAGCAGCTTCAGCCCCAAGGATCTGACCCACATCAGCCCCAAAGCAGCTCCTGCCCCATAGATCTGACCCACATCTGTCGCACAGCAGCTCCTGCCCTATAGATCTGACCCACATCAGCCCCACAGCAGCTCCTGCCCCATAGATCTGACCCACATGTTCCCAAGAGCAGCTCTGCCCCATGGATTTGACCCACATCAGCCCCACAGTAGCTCCTGCCCCATAGATCTGACCCCCATCAGCCCCACTGCAGCTCCGGCCCCATAGATCTGACACACATCATATGTAAAGCAGCTGCTGCCCAATAGATATGACACACAGCATCTCCTGCCCCATAGATCTAACCCACATCAGCCCCACAGCAGCTCCTGCCCCATAGATCTGACCTACATCATCTCCACTGCAGCTCCTGCCAAATAGATCTGACCCAAATCTGCCCCACAGCAGATCCTGCCAAATAGATCTTAACCACAGCAGCTCCTGCCCCATAGATCTGACCCACATCAGCACCACAGCAGCTCCTACAACATAGATCTGACCCACATCTGCAACACAGCAGCTCCTGCCCCATAGATATGCCCTACATCTGCACCACAGCAGCTCCTCCCCATAGATCTGACCCACATCTTCAACACAGCAGCTCCTGCTCCATAAATCTGACCAACATCAGGCCCACATCTGTTCCTGCCCCATAGAACTGACCCACAGCAGCTCCTGCCCCATAGATCTGACCCACATCAGACCCACAGCAGCTGCTGACCCATAGATCTGACCCAAATCAGACCCACAGCAGCTGCTGTCCCATAGATCTGACCCACATCTGCCCCACAGCAGCTCCTGCCCCATAGACCTGACACACATGTTCCCCACAACAGCTCCTGCCCCATAGATCTAACCCACATCAGACCCAAAGCAGCCCCTGCCCCATAGATCTGACCCACATCTGTCGCACAGCATCTCCTGCCCCATAGATCTGACCCAAATCAGCCCCGCAGCAGCTCCTGCCCCATAGATCAGACCAACATCAGCCCCACAGTAGCTCCTGCCCCATAGATCTGACCCCCATCAGCTTCACAGCAGCTCCTGCCCCATAGATCTGACACACATCATATGAAAAGCAGCTGCTGCCCAATAGATATGACCCACAGCAGCTTCAGCCCCAAGGATCTGACCCACATCAGCCCCACAGCAGCTCCTGCCCCATAGATCTGACCCACATCTGTCGCACAGCAGCTCCTGCCCTATAGATCTGACCCACATCAGCCCCACAGCAGCTCCTACCCCATAGATCTGACCCACATGTTCCCAAGAGCAGCTCTGCCCCATTGATTTGACCCACATCAGCCCCACAGTAGCTCCTGCCCCATAGATCTGACCCCCATCAGCCCCACTGCAGCTCCTGCCCCATAGATCTGACACACATCATATGTAAAGCAGCTGCTGCCCAATAGATATGACCCACAGCAGCTTCAGCCCCAAGGATCTGACCCACATCAGCCCCACAGCAGCTCCTGCCCCATAGATCTGACCCACATCTGTCGCACAGCAGCTCCTGCCCTATAGATCTGACCCACATCAGCCCCACAGCAGCTCCTGCCCCATAGATCTGACCCACATGTTCCCAAGAGCAGCTCTGCCCCATTGATTTGACCCACATCAGCCCCACAGTAGCTCCTGCCCCATAGATCTGACCCAAATCTGCCCCACAGCAGATCCTGCCAAATAGATCTTAACCACAGCAGATCCTGCCCCATAGATCTGACCCACATCAGCACCACAGCAGCTCCTCCCCATAGATCTGACCCACATCTGCAACACAGCAGCTCCTGCCCCATAGATATGCCTACATCTGCACCACAGCAGCTCCTCCCCATAGATCTGACCCACATCTGCAACACAGCAGCTCCTGCCCCATAGATAAGCCCTACATCTGCCCCACAGCAGCTCCTGCACCATAGATCAGACCCACATCTGCAACACAGCAGCTCCTGCTCCATAAATCTGACCAACATCAGGCCCACATCTGTTCCTGCCCCATAGATCTGACCCACAGCAGCTCCTGCCCCATAGATCTGACCCACATCAGACCCAAAGCAGCTGCTGACCCATAGATCTGACCCACATCAGACCCACAGCAGCTGCTGACCCATAGATCTGACCCACAGCTGCCCCACAGCAGCTCCTGCCCCATAGACCTGACACACATGTTCCCCACAGCAGCTCCTGCCCCATAGATCTGACCCACAGCATCTCCTGCCCCATAGATCTGACCCACAGCATCTCCTGCCCCATAGATCTGACCCCCATCAGCCCCACAACAGCTCCTGCCCCATAGATCTAACCCACATCAGCCCCACAGCAGCTCCTGCCCCATAGATCTGACCCAAATCAGCCCCGCAGCAGCTCCTGCCCCATAGATCTAACCCACATCAGACCCAAAGCAGCCCCTGCCCCATAGATCTGACCCACATCTGTCGCACAGCATCTCCTGCCCCATAGATCTGACCCAAATCAGCCCCGCAGCAGCTCCTGCCCCATAGATCAGACCAACATCAGCCCCACAGTAGCTCCTGCCCCATAGATCTGACCCCCATCAGCTTCACAGCAGCTCCTGCCCCATAGATCTGACACACATCATATGAAAAGCAGCTGCTGCCCAATAGATATGACCCACAGCAGCTTCAGCCCCAAGGATCTGACCCACATCAGCCCCACAGCAGCTCCTGCCCCATAGATCTGACCCACATCTGTCGCACAGCAGCTCCTGCCCTATAGATCTGACCCACATCAGCCCCACAGCAGCTCCTACCCCATAGATCTGACCCACATGTTCCCAAGAGCAGCTCTGCCCCATTGATTTGACCCACATCAGCCCCACAGTAGCTCCTGCCCCATAGATCTGACCCCCATCAGCCCCACTGCAGCTCCTGCCCCATAGATCTGACACACATCATATGTAAAGCAGCTGCTGCCCAATAGATATGACCCACAGCAGCTTCAGCCCCAAGGATCTGACCCACATCAGCCCCACAGCAGCTCCTGCCCCATAGATCTGACCCACATCTGTCGCACAGCAGCTCCTGCCCTATAGATCTGACCCACATCAGCCCCACAGCAGCTCCTGCCCCATAGATCTGACCCACATGTTCCCAAGAGCAGCTCTGCCCCATCGATTTGACCCACATCAGCCCCACAGTAGCTCCTGCCCCATAGATCTGACCCAAATCTGCCCCACAGCAGATCCTGCCAAATAGATCTTAACCACAGCAGATCCTGCCCCATAGATCTGACCCACATCTGCAACACAGCAGCTCCTGCCCCATAGATATGCCTACATCTGCACCACAGCAGCTCCTCCCCATAGATCTGACCCACATCTGCAACACAGCAGCTCCTGCCCCATAGATAAGCCCTACATCTGCCCCACAGCAGCTCCTGCACCATAGATCAGACCCACATCTGCAACACAGCAGCTCCTGCTCCATAAATCTGACCAACATCAGGCCCACATCTGTTCCTGCCCCATAGATCTGACCCACAGCAGCTCCTGCCCCATAGATCTGACCCACATCAGACCCAAAGCAGCTGCTGACCCATAGATCTGACCCACATCAGACCCACAGCAGCTGCTGACCCATAGATCTGACCCACAGCTGCCCCACAGCAGCTCCTGCCCCATAGAACTGACACACATGTTCCCCACAGCAGCTCCTGCCCCATAGATCTGACCCACAGCATCTCCTGCCCCATAGATCTGACCCACAGCATCTCCTGCCCCATAGATCTGACCCCCATCAGCCCCACAACAGCTCCTGCCCCATAGATCTAACCCACATCAGCCCCACAGCAGCTCCTGCCCCATAGATCTGACCCAAATCAGCCCCGCAGCAGCTCCTGCCCCATAGATCAGACCAACATCAGCCCCACAGTAGCTCCTGCCCCATAGATCTGACCCCCATCAGCCCCACTACAGCTCCTGCCCCATAGATCTAACCCACATCAGCCCCACTGCAGCTCCTGCCCCATAGATCTGACACACATCATATGTAAAGCAGCTGCTGCCCAATAGATATGACCCACAGCAGCTTCAGCCCCAAGGATCTGACCCACATCAGCCCCACAGCAACTCCTGCCCCATAGATCTGACCAACATCTGCCCGAAAGCATCTCCTGCCCCATAGATCTTTCCCACATCAGCCCCACAGCAGCTCCTGCCCCATAGATCTGACCCACATCAGACCCACAGCAGCTGCTGACCCATAGATCTGACCCACATCTGCCCCACAGCTGCTCCTGCCCCATAGACCTGACCCACATGTTCCCCACAGCAGCTCCTGCCCCATAGATCTGACCCACAGCATCTCCTGCCCCATAGATCTGACCCCCATCAGCCCCACAACAGCTCCTACACCATAGATCTGACCCACATCTGCCACACAGCAGCTCCTGCCCCATAGCTCTGACCCACATCTGCACCACAGCAGCTCCTCCCCATAGATCTAACACCCATCAGCCTCACAGCAGCTCCTGCCCCATAGATATGCCCTACATCTGCCCCACAGCAGCTCCTGCACCATAGATCTGACCCACATCTGCAACACAGAAGTTCCTGCTCCATAAATCTGACCCACATCAGGCCCACATCTGTTCCTGCCCAATAGATCTGACCCACAGCAGCTCCTGCCCCATAGATCTGACCCACATCAGCCCCACAGCAGCTCCTGCCCCATAGATCTGACCCACATCAGACCCACAGCAGCTGCTGACCCATAGATCTGACCCACATCTGCCCCACAGCTGCTCCTGCCCCATAGACCTGACCCACATGTTCCCCACAGCAGCTCCTGCCCCATAGATCTGACCCACAGCATCTCCTGCCCCATAGATCTGACCCCCATCAGCCCCACAACAGCTCCTGCCCCATAGATCTAACCCACATCAGCCCCACAGCAGCTCCTGCCCCATAGATCTGACCCAAACCAGCCCCGCAGCATCTCCTGCCCCATAGATCAGACCAACATCAGCCCCACAGTAGCTCCTGCCCCATAGATCTGACCCCCATCAGCCCCACAACAGCTCCTGCCCCATAGATCTAACCCACATCAGCCCCACAGCAGCTCCTGCCCCATAGATCTGACACACATCATATGTAAAGCAGCTGCTGCCCAATAGATATGAACCACAGTAGCTTCAGCCCCAAGGATCTGACCCACATCAGCCCCACAGCAACTCCTGCCCCATAGATCTGACCCACATATGCCCCAAAGCATCTCCTGCCCCATAGATCTTTCCCACATCAGCCCCACAGCAGATCCTGCCCCATAGATCTGACCCACATATGTCGCACAGCAGCACCTGCCACATAGATCTGACCCACATCTGTCGCACAGCAGCTCCTGCCCCATAGATCAGACCAACATCAGCCCCACAGTAGCTCCTGCCCCATAGACCTGACCCACATGTTCCCCACAGGAGCTCCTGCCCCATAGATCTGACCCCCATCAGCCCCACAACAGCTCCTGCCCCATAGATCTAACCCACATCAGCCCCACAGCAGCTCCTGCCCCATAGATCTGACACACATCATATGTAAAGCAGCTGCTGCCCAATAGATATGACCCACAGCAGCTTCAGCCCCAAGGATCTGACCCACATCAGCCCCACAGCAGCTCCTGCCCCATAGATCTGACCCTCATCTGTCGCACAGCTGCTCCTGCCCTATAGATCTGACCCACATCAGCCCCACAGCAGCTCCTGCCCCATAGATCTGACCCACATCAGCCCCACAGCAGCTCCTGCCCCATAGATCTGACCCACATGTTCCCAAGAGCAGCTCTGCCCCATTGATTTGACCCACATCAGTCCCACAGTAGCTCCTGCCCTATAGATCTGACCCCCATCAGCCCCACTGCAGCTCCGGCCCCATAGATCTGACACACATCATATGTAAAGCAGCTGCTGCCCAATAGATATGACCCACAACAGCTCCTGCCCCATAGATCTAACCCACAGCAGCCCCACTGCAGCTCCTGCCCCATAGATCTGACCTACATCATCTCCACTGCAGCTCCTGCCCCATAGATCTGACCCAAATCTGCCCCACAGCAGATCCTGCCAAATAGATCTTAACCACAGCAGCTCCTGCCCCATAGATCTGACCCACATCAGCCCCTCAGCTGCTCCTACACCATAGATCTGACCCACATCTGCCACACACCATCTCCTACCCCATAGATCTTACCCAGTTCTGACCCACAGCAGCTCCTGCCCCATAGCTCTGACCCACATCTGCACCACAGCAGCTCCTCCCCATAGATCTAACACCCATCAGCCTCACAGCAGCTCCTGCCCCATAGATATGCCTTACATCTGCCCCACAGCAGCTCCTGCACCATAGATCTGACCCACATCTGCAACACAGCAGCTCCTGCTCCATAAATCTGACCAACATCAGGCCCACATCTGTTCCTGCCCCATAGATCTGACCCACAGCAGCTCCTGCCCCACAGATCTGACCCACATTTGCCATACAGCAGCTCCTGCCCTGTAGATCTGCCTCACTTGCGCCCCACAGCAGCCTTCGCCCAATAGATCTGACCCACATGTGCCCACAGCAGCTACTACCTCATAGATCTGACCCACATCAGCCCCACAGCCGCTCCTGCCTTATAGATCTTACCCAAATCTGCCCCACTGCTGCTCCTGCCCCATTGATCAGACCAACAGCAGCTCTTCCCCATAGATCTGACCAACATGTTCCCCACAGCAGCTCCTGCCCCATAGATCTGACCCACATCTGCCCCACAGCAGCTCCTGCCCCATAGATCTGACCCAAATCTGACCCACAGCAGCTCCTGCCCCATAGATCTGACCCACATTTTCCCCAAAGCAGCACCTAACCCATAGATCTGACCCACATGTGCCCCACAGCTGCTCCTGCCCCATAGATCTGAACCACCGCAGTTCCTAACCCATAGATCAGACCCAAATCTTCCCTACATCAGCTCCTGCCCATAGATCTGACCTACATCAGCCGCACAGCACCTCCTACCCCATAGATCTGACCCACATGTGCCCCACAGCTGCTCCACGGCACGGTTTCCCCGGCTCGGTGCGGCTCGCGAGCTTTGCGGTGCCGGCTATGCGTTTTTGCCTGCGGAGACGCCACGGGAGCGACATTTGGCTGATTCCGAGGATCGTCCGAGCCGAGCGGTGCCCGCCGGGAGCGGTTGGACCGTGCCGGCGCACTTGAGCGGGGTCCGTTCGAGCCGGAAATCCGGACTGCGGGCAGGCCGCGTAGCGAGGGATGGCGAAAGAGCGGCGGGAAGCCGCAACCGAAAAAATCCACAGCCCGGCGCTCAACCGCGCTCGCCTGCGCCCGCTCGTTGCCGCCTCTGGAGACGAGCACGCGCTCGATCCTGCAGATGAAAACGGAAGGCGTAAGAAAAAACTGCTTCGGAAAAGAACGGCGCCGACTACCGGCAGCGGCGCCGAGGGTAAGCGGCGCTCTACGTCGACGTAGCGGTAGGTAAGAAACTACAGCGACCCCCCAGCAAGCTCCGGAGCTTTAGCGGCCCCGCATCTCACAGGGCGGCAAAGCCTAGCCGAAAGCGGGTAGACCTGGCAACTACACGCAAGCCGCACGGGCAGCGACCTCTAGCAGCCGCTGCCGAGCACCACGGCCCGCTTGGAGCCGGGTAGACCGAGCAGACCTAGTCGAGCCGCATAGGCATCGACCTCTAGCAGCCGCCGCCGAGCACCACGGCCTGCTCGGAGCCGGGTAGACCGTGCCGACCTAGTCGAGCCGCATGGGCAGCGACGCCTAGCCGCCGACGCCGTGCCCCCCCCCTCCCCTTACTCCCCTCCACCACCCCCATCTTCCCCCCTCCCCACAAGAGCGGCACTTGGCCACTTCCGCGGGACGTCCGAGCCGAGCTGAGTCCGCCTGGAGAGGCTGGACCGTGCCGGCGCGGCTCAGATCGCCCGACTCCGCCCAGGAGCGTCCGAGCCGAGCGGAACCCGCCGGGAGCGGTTGGACCGTGCTGGCACACTCGAGCCGCTGCGGCTCTGATCGCCGGACGCCGACAAGGAAAGTCCGTGCTGAGCGGAGCCCGCAGGGAGGGGCTGTGCAGTGCCGGCGCACTCGAGCCACCGCGGCTGAGACGCCCCGGACACCACCGAGGAACATCCGAACCGAACGGAGCCCGCCGGGATAGGATGGACCGTGCCGGCGCACACGAGCCTCCGCGCTGGCCAGCGGTCGCTGCACGTCCGGCTCGAGTTGGTCGGCACGGTCTACCCGGCTCTGAGCGGACCGAAGCTCATGCGGCCGCGGCCAGGGGTCGTTGAGCGGCGGCCGGCTCACGTCGGCACGGTCTACCCTGCTCCGCCGCGTACGCTAGAGGTCGCTGACGGACGGGCTGGCAGACGTGCAGCGTCACCTAGCGACCGCCGCCGAGCCCTCGCGCACGCACGGAGCAGGGTAGACCATGCCGACCTAGTCGAGCCGCATAGGCAGCGACCTCTAGCAGCCGCCGCCGAGCACCACGGGCGCTCGGAGCCGGGTAGACCGTGCCGACCTAGTCGAGCCGCATAGGCAGCGACCTCTAGCAGCCGCCGCCGAGCACCACGGCACGCTCGGAGCCGGGTAGACCGTGCCGACCTAGTCGAGCCGCATAGGCAGCGGCCTCTAGCAAACGCCGCCGAGCACCACGGCACGCCCTGAGCCGGGTAGACCGTGCCGACCTAGTTGAGCCGCATAGGCAGCGACCTCTAGCAGCCGCCGCCGAGCACCACGGCCCGCTCGGAGCCGGGTAGACCGTGCCGACCTAGTCGAGCCGCATGGGCAGCGACCTCTTGCATCCGCCGCCGAGCACCACGGCCCGCTCAGAGCCGGGTAGACCGTGCCGACCTAGTCGAGCCGCATAGGCAGCGACCTCTAGCAGCCGCCGCCGAGCACCACGGCCCGCTCGGAGCTGGGTAGACCGTGCCGACCTAGTCGAGACGCATGGGAAACGACGCCTAGCCGCCGACGCCGTGCCCCCCCCCCTCCCCCCCCCCTCCGGAGATGCTCGGAGCTGGGTAGACAGTGCCAGCGCAGAGGAGCCGCCACGAGAGCGACACTTGGCCACTTCCGCGGAACGTCCGAGCCGAGCGGAGCCCGCCGGGAGAGGCTGGACCGTGCCGGCGCACTCGAGCCGCGATGGCCAGGGGTCGAGCCGTGTTGACCGTGCCGGAGCACCGGAGGCGCCACGGAGACGCCACTCGGCCGCAGCCGCGGAACGACCAGGGTGCACGTATGAGCCGGCCGCTGTTCGCCGGGTCGGGGTGCACCCGGGCTTCTCGGTTCGGCCTTGCTTGAAGCTGGCCGTCCCGCCACCGCCACCGCGGTTTTGCCCTTTTGTCTGCGTGTTTGTTTGTTCGTCCGTTCGTTCGTACTTTGGTCCGTTCGATTGTTTGTCCGTGTCCCCACGCGCCCTCTCGGTTTTATTATTTTCCGTTTCTTTGTTTGTTTGTTTGTTTGTTTGTTTTTCTCGTGGGTTCTTCTTTACTTTCCCCTTTTTTATATTTTGAAAAAGCCGCCCCGCCCCCCCCGCCTCCCCGGCTCTGCAGGAAGAGCGTGGGCGCGTGCGCGGGCCTCGCCCAGCAAGGTCCGTTCGGGCCGGATATCCGGACTGCGGGCAGGCCGCGTGGCGAGGGATGGCGAAAGAGCGGCGGGAAGACGGCAGCGGCGAGAGGTGGGCCGGCGGGAGGCGGCCGCGTCCCCCGCGGGGTTCGCGCCTAGCCTCTCTCCCAGCCGGCAGATGAGGTGGAACGGTACGTGGGATTTCTGGCGGGAGGAGGAGGTGGTGGCGGTGGTGGCGGTGTTGGCAGCGGTGGCGGTGGTGGTGGTGGCGGCTGGGCTGGGGGGTGGCGAGGCGTTTTGGCGGGCTCCGGTCGCTGAGTCGAGCCGCCATTGGGCCGAGCCGTCAGGAGCACCCCGGCGGAAAAAGGAAAGAAAAGAAAAAAACCAAATGGGCCAATCGGGTTCAAACAAGTAACCGAGCGAGTGACCGACCAAAACAAAAAAAAAAAAACAAAAACAAAAACAAACAAACAAATAAAAAAACACGGTCGCGGGCCGGTCGGGCGAGATGCGTCCGGGAGACGGCGGGTTGTGGGCGAGAGCCGGGGTGGGGGCAGGCGGAGGCAGGCCGCCGTCGGGTACGGGTTGGGTTCCCGCTCGTGCGGTGTGGACTGGGGTTGGGGAAGGTGGAAGACGGACGCGGGGCCGGGAAGATCAGGCGCCGGCCGGCAGCCAGGTCTACCCGCATACCCGCAACCCCGTCGCGGACCCCCCCATCCCTCCCCGGCCACGCAAGCGACCCCCTTCATCGTGACAGAGGTTGTGCCGGGCCTACTCACGTGCGGGTGACGAGGAGAAAGAGAAGAGAAGGGAAGGGAAGGGAAGGGAAGGGAAGGGAAGGGAAGGGAAGGGAAGGGAAGGGAAGGGAAGGGAAGGGAAGGGAAGGGAAGGGAAGGGAAGGGAAGGGAAGGGAAGGGAAGGGAAGGGAAGGGAAGGGAAGGGAAGGGAAGGGAAGGGAAGGGAAGGGAAGGGAAGGGAAGGGAAGGGAAGGGAAGCCAGAAGTCAAAGAAAAGTAGAAGGGAAGAAGGTGTGAAAAAGTACAGATAGATCGTTAAATGTCGCGGTAAAATAAAATAATAAAATAAAATAAAATAAAAGTAATAAAAAGATGGGAAAGCAGAAGAGCGATATTAATAATTGCATGAATAACTAAATAAATAATAAGGAAATATGGGGAAAAGAAAATTTTTAAAAAAAAGATAGAAAAAAATAAAGAAAAAAATATTTAAAAAGGGGAAAAAAGGGAAAAAAAGAAAAAATGGGGAAAAAAGGGAAAAAAAGAAAAAATGGGGAAAAAAGGAGAAAAAAAGGAAAAAAATTTTAAAAGAAACAAAAATATTTAAAAAAAAACAAAAAACAAAAAAAACCCACCACAATAATGGAGGAAGCAAGCGTGCCCGAGGGAGGACGAACGGCGGAGACGGTCGTGCGCGAGGACGCCCGAGCTCGAATGCCGGACCCCAGGTCTACCCTACCTATTTTAATAAATTTAAATAACACCACAAGGGAGGGGAGGGGAGGGGAGGGGAGGGGAGGGAAGGGAAGGGAAGCCAGAAGTCAAAGAAAAGTAGAAGGGAAGAAGGTGTGAAAAAGTACAGATAGATCGTAAAATGTCGCGGTAAAATAATAAAATAAAATAAAATAAAAGTAATAAAAAGATGGGAAAGCAGAAGAGCGATATTAATAATTGCATGAATAACTAAATAAATAATAAGGAAATATGGGGAAAAGAAAATTTAAAAAAAAAAAAAGAAAGAAAAAAAGAAAGAAAAAAATATTTAAAAAGGGGAAAAAAGGGAAAAAAAAGAAAAAATGGGGAAAAAAGGAGAAAAAAAGGAAAAAAAATTTAAAAGAAACAAAAATATTTAAAAAAAAACAAAAAACAAAAAAACCCACCACAATAATGGAGGAAGCAAGCGTGCCCGAGGGAGGACGAACGGCAGAGACGGTTGTGCGCGAGGACGCCCGAGCTCGAATGCCGGACCCCAGGTCTACCCTACCAATTTTAATAAATTTAAATAACACCACAAGGGAGGGGAGGGGAGGGGAGGGGAGGGGAGGGGAGGGGAGGGGAGGTGAGGGGAGGAGAGGGAAGGGGAGGGGACAGGAGGGGAGGTGAGGGGAGGGGAGAGGAGGGGAGGGGAGGGGAGTGGAGGGAAGGGGAGGGCAGGGGACAGGAGGGGAGGGGAGAGGAGGGGAGGGGAGGGGAGGGGAGGAGAGGGGAGGGGAGGGGAGGGGAGGGGAGGTGAGGGGAGGGGAGGGGAGGGGAGGGGAGGGGAGGGGAGGGGAGGGGAGGGGAGGGGAGGGGAGGGGAGGGGAGGGGAGGGGAGGGGAGGATGCGGGCGGGCGCAAGGGAGGGTCAACGGCGGAAGCGGTCGGGTCGGGTCGGGTCGGGTCGGGTTGGGGGGCGGCTGTCCGTTCGTCGTACCCTTACCGCTTGACACAGCTGCGTGACACGCGGCTACGGCCGACACGTCTACCCGCGGCACGGACGGGAAACTGCACCGGCCGACAGGTCAACCCCGCTACGGTTGACACGTCTACCCGCGGCACGGACGGGAAACTGCACCCGCCGATCGAGCGGGTGGATGGTCGCCCAGGTCTACCCCGCGCCACAACGAAGCGGGAACGTGGATGCATGGATGGATGGATGGTGAAAAACCGGGCGAAAGGGGGCCCGGCACGCGCCCGCGCGCGACCAGCCGCACACCCCCTCCCTTTCCACGCACCGGCGCCGGCGCACGGAACCCTCCGAACGGAGGACGGAAGCAACGCAGCGAGCGCCGGGTCTCCCAGCGGGTGCTGGGAGGTTGCACCAGGTAAAAGACCAAGAGGTACCAATTGTCACCAGAGTGGTTCACAGACGGCAGTACCGCACCAATAGGGACTCATTGCTCCCCATTCACAAGCTAATTCGCCAATTGGAGAATCAGGGAGTGATTAGCAAAACTCACTCGCCTTTTAACAGCCCCATATGGCCAGTGTGTAAAACCAGTGGGGAATGGAGGCTGACGGTGGATTACCATGGCCTGAATGAAGTCACACCTCCATTAAGTGCTGCTGTACCAGACATGCTAGAACTCCAGTATGAACTGGAGTCAAAAGAAGCTAGGTGGTATGCCACCATTGACATTGCTAATGCCTTCTTTTCCATCCCATTGGCTGCAAAATGTAGGCCACAGTTTGCTTTTACCTGGAGAGGTATTCAGTACACCTGGAACCGTTTACCTCAGGGGTGGAAGCACAGCCCAACAATTTGCCATGGATTGATCCAAGCTGTTTTGGAACAGGGTGATGCTCCTGAGCACTTGCAGTATATTGATGATATTGTAGTGTGGGGCCATACAGCAGCAGAGGTTTTCAAGAAAGGGAAACAGATAATCCAAATTCTTTTGAAAGCTGGTTTTGCCATTAAGCGCAGCAAGGTGAAGGGGCCTGCCCAGGAAATCCAGTTCTTAGGTATAAAATGGCAAGATGGACGTCGTCACATCCCAGCAGATGTGATTGACAAAATCACTGCTATGTCTCCGCCCACCGACAAGACAGAGACCCAATCTTTTCTGGGAGTAGTGGGCTTTTGGAGAATGCATGTCCCAAACTACAGCCACATAGTGAGCCCCCTCTATCAGGTAACACGGAAGAAGAAGAATTTCTCATGGGGTCCTGAGCAGCAGCAGGCTTTTGAGCAGAGAAAACAAGAAATAGCCCGTGCCGTGGCCTTGGGGCCAGTACGGACGGGGCAGGATGTGAGGATCCGAGGCCGACCCCTAGGATTTTGGAGTCAAGCATATAAAGGGTCTGAGGAGCGCTACACTCCGACTAAGAAGGAGATCTTAGCCGTGTATGAGGGGGTTCGGGCTGCTTCTGAAGTAGTTGGGACAGAGGTTCAGCTTCTTCTAGCACCTCGCTTGCCAGTAATAAATTGGATGTTTAAAGGACAGGTTCCCTCCACCCATCATGCTACTGATGCCACTTGGAGTAAGTGGATTTCATTAATTACTCAACGAGCTGGAATGGGAAAACTCAGCCGTCCTGGAATTCTAGAAGTGATCATGGACTGGCCTGAGAGTAAAAAAATTGAAACACCACCTACAGAAGAGGTATCACGTGCTAAAGAGGCACCACCATACAATGAGCTACCAGAAAACGAAAAGTAATTTGCCCTATTCACAGACGGATCATGTCGTATTGTAGGGAAGCATCGCAGATGGAAAGCTGCTGTATGGAGCCCCACACGACAAGTTGCAGAGGCCACTGAAGGTAAAGGAGAATCAAGTCAATTTGCGGAGGTAAAGGCTGTTCAGCTGGCTTTAGATGTGGCTGAACGGGAGAGGTGGCCAATGCTTCATCTTTATACTGATTCATGGATGGTGGCAAATGCCTTATGGGGGTGGCTGCAACAGTGGAACCATCCTCTGCTACCAAATCTGTCACGGTTTGAACGAAAAATCCACCTGCGTCCGTGACAAGGGCTGTGGGCCCCTGAAGGGCCCTCAGCCGAAAAGAAAAAGTTAATTAAGAAAAGAAAACAGCGGCAACGATGTAAGGAGGCACACTTATTTACTAAATACTATATCGAAATACAGGATAACACAATAGAATACAATATAATTGAAAATTGAGCTAATGAATCAAGCAAAATAGGAGAGAGAATGAGTCCCGTAACCGAGAGGCCTACTGTGAATCTGGGCGAACGGCTGAAGGCTCCCACACACTGCCCTGAACGCCAGAACTCGAAAGACGTCTGTCTGTTCTGCGACAGAGTTAATATAGAGTCCAGGTCCCGTGACCCATCGTGTTGCTCTCTGGGAGATGTAGTCTTCTTCTGTAAGTTGCAGATTCAGTAAAATTATTCATGCTTTATATGATGTTATGATGTGGAATACTGATAGCAAAATTACAACATTATTAAACCATGACAATCTGACCCACAGCAGCTCCTGCCCCATAGACCTGATTCACATGCGCCCCACAGCAGCTCCTGCCCAATAGATCGGACCGACATATGGCCCACAGCATCTCCTGCCCCATAGATCTTTCCCACATCAGCCCCACACCAGATCCTGCCCCATAGATCTGACCCACATATGTCGCACAGCAGCTCCTGCCCCATAGATCAGACCAACATCAGCCCCACAGTAGCTCCTGCCCCATAGATCTGACCCCCATCAGCCCCACAACAGCTCCTGCCCCATAGATCTGACCCACATCAGCCACACAGCAGCTCCTGCCCCATAGATCTGACACACATCATATGTAAAGCAGCTGCTGCCCAATAGATATGACCCACAGCAGCTTCAGCCCCAAGGATCTGACCCACATCAGTCCCACAGCATCTCCTGCCCCATAGATCTGACCCACATCAGCCCCACAGCAGCTCCTGCCCCATAGATCTGACCCACATCAGCCCCACAGCAGCTCCTGCCCCATACATCTGACCCACGTCAGCCCCACAGCAGCTCCTGCCTTATAGATATGACCCCCATCAGCCCCACAGCAGCTTCTACCCCATAGATCTGACCCACATGTGCTCCACTGCAGCTCCAGTCCCGTAGATCTGACCCACAGCAGCCCATGCCCCATAGATCTGACCCTCATCAGCCACACAGCAGCTCCTGACCCATACATCTGACCCAAATCTGCCCCACACCATCTCCTGCCCCATAGACCTAACTCACATGTTCCCCACAGCAGCTCCTGCCCATAGATCTGACCCATATCAGCCCCACAGCAGCTCCTGCCCCATAGATCTGACACACATCATATGTAAAGCAGCTGCTGCCCAATACATATGACCCACAGCAGCTTCAGCCCCATTGATCTGACCCGCAGCAGCCCCACAGCAGCTCCTGCCCCATAGATCTGACGTACATCATCTCCACTGCAGCTCCTGACCCATAGATCTGACCACATCTGCCCCACTGCTGCTCCTGCCCCATAGATCTGACCCAAATCTGCCCCACAGCAGATCCTGCCATATATATCTTAACCACAGCAGCTCCTGCCCCATAGATCTGACCCACATCAGCCCCACAGCAGCTCCTACACCATAGATCTGACCCTCATCTGCCACACACCATCTCCTACCCCATAGATCTTACCCACTTCTGCCCCACAGCAGCTCCTGCCCCATAGCTCTGACCCACATCTGCACCACAGCAGCTCCTCCCCATAGATCTAACACCCATCAGCCTCACAGCAGCACCTGCCCCATAGATATGCCCTACATCTGCCCCGCAGCAGCTCCTGCACCATAGATCTGACCCACATGTTCCCCACAGCAGCTCCTGCTCTATAAATCTGACCAACATCAGGCCCACATCTGTTCTTGCCCCATAGATCTGACCAACAGCAGCTCCTGCCCATAGATCTGACCCACATTTGCCACACAGCAGCTCCTGCCCCGTAGATCTGCCTCACTTGCGCCCCACAGCAGCCTTCGCCCAATAGATCTGACTCACATGTGCCCACAGCAGCTACTACCTCATAGATCTGACCCACATCAGACCCACAGCCGCTCCTGCCTTAAAGATCTTACCCAAATCTGCCCCACTGCTGCTCCTGCCTCATTGATCAGACCAACAGCAGCTCTTCCCCATATGTCTGACCAACATGTTCCCCACAGCAGCTCCTGCCCCATAGATCTGACCCACATCTGCCCCACAGCAGCTCCTGCCCTATAGACCTGACCCACATGTTCCCCACAGCAGCTCCTGCCCCATAGATCTGACCCACAGCATCTCCTGCCCCATAGATCTGACCCACATCAGCCCCACAGCAGCTCCTGCCCCATAGATCTGACCCACATCAGCCCCACAGCAGCTCCTGCCCCATAGATCTGACCCAAATCTGCCCCACAACAGCTCCTGCCTCATAGATCTGACCCACGTCAGCCCCACAGCAGCTCCTGCCTTATATATATGACCCCCATCAGCCCCACAGCAGCTTCTACCCCATAGATCTGACCCACATGTGCTCCACTGCAGCTCCAGTCCCGAAGATCTGACACACAGCAGCCCATGACCCATAGATCTGACCCTCATCAGCCACACAGCAGCTCCTGACCCATACATCTGACCCAAATCTGCCCCACACCATCTCCTGCCCCATAGATCTAACTCACATGTGCCCCACAGCAGCTCCTGCCCATAGATCTGACCCACATCAACCCCACAGAAGCTCCTGCCCCATAGATCTGACCCACATCTGCCCCACAGCAGATTTTACCCCACAGATCTGACCCACATCAGCCCCCAGGAGATCCTGCCCCATAGATCTGACCCACATCTGACCCACACCATCTCCTGCCCCATAGATCTAACTCACATGTGCCCCACAGCAGCTCCTGCTCCATAGATCTGACCCACAGCAGCTCCTGCCCTATAGATCTGATTCAAATCTGCCACACAGCAGCTCCTGCTCCATAGATCCACATGTGCCCCAGAGCAGCTCTGCCCCATTGATTTGGCCCACATCAGCCCCACTGCAGCTCCTGACCTATAGATCTGACCCACATCAGCCCCACTGCAGCTCCTGCCCTATAGATCTGACCAATATCAGCCCCACATCAGCTCCTGCCCCATACATCTGACCCAAATCTGCCCCACACCATCTCCTGCCCCATAGATCTAACTCACATGTACCCCACAGCAGATCCTGCTCAATAGATCTGACCCACAGCAGCTCCTGCCCTATAGATCTGATTCAAATCTGCCCCACAGCAGCTCCTGCTCCATAGATCTGACCCACATGTGCCCCAGAGCAGCTCTGCCCCATTGATTTGACCCACATCAGCCCCACAGCATCTCCTGCCCCATAGAACTGACCCACAGCAGCCACAGCAGCTCCTGACCTATAGATCTGACCCACATCAGCCCCACAGCAGCTCCTGCCCCATAGATCTGACCCACATCTGCCCCACAGGAGCCCCTGCCCCATAGATCTGACCCTCATCTGACCCACAGCAGCTCCTGCCGAATAGATCTGACCCACCTCAAACCCACAGCAGCTGCTGACCCATAGATCTGACCCAAATCAGCCCCGCAGCAGCTCCTGGCCCATAGATCTGACCCACATGTGCCTCACAGCAGCTCCAAACTCATAGATCTGACCCACATTAGTCCAACAGCAGATTTTGCACCATAGATATGTCCCTCATCTGCCCCACAGCAACTCCTGCCCCCTAGATCTGACCTACATCATCCCCTCTGCAGCTCCTGCCCCATAGGTCTGACCCACATGTGCCCCACAGCAGCTCCTGCCATATAGATCTGACCCACATCTGCCCCACAGCAGCTCCTGCCCCATAGATCTGACCCACATTTTCCCCAAAGCAGCACCTAACCCATAGATCTGACCCACATGTGCCCCACAGCTGCTCCTGCCCCATAGATCTGAACCACAGCAGTTCCTAACCCATAGATCAGACCCAAATCTTCCCTACATCAGCTCCTGCCCATAGATCTGACCCACATCAGCCGCACAGCAGCTCCTACCCCATAGATCTCACCCACATCAGCCCCACAGCTGCTCCACGGCACGGTTTCCCCGGCTCGGTGCGGCTCGCGAGCTTTGCGGCGCCGGCTATGCGTTTTTGCCTGCGGAGACGCCATTGGAGCGACATTTGGCTGATTCCGAGGAACGTCCGAGCCAGGCGGTGCCCGCCGGGAGCGGTTGGACCGTGCCGGCGCACTTGAGCGGGGTCCGTTCGAGCCGGAAATCCGGACTGCGGGCAGGCCGCGTGGCGAGGGATGGCGAAAGAGCGGCGGGAAGCCGCAACCGAAAAACTCCACAGCCCGGCGCTCAACCGCGCTCGCCTGCGACCGCTCGTTGCCGCCTCTGGAGACGAGCACGCGCTCGCTCCTGCAGACGAAAACGGAAGGCATAAGAAAAAACTTCTTCAGAAAAGAACGGCGCCGACTACCGGCAGCGGCGCCGAGGGTAAGCGGCGCTCTACGTCGACGTAGCGGTAGGTAAGAAACTACAGCGACCCCCCAGCAAACTCCGGAGCTTTAGCGCCCCCCCATCTCACAGGGCGGCAAAGCCTAGCCGAAAGCGGGTAGACCTGGCAGTTACACGCAAGCCGCACGGGCAGCGACCCCTAGCCGCCGCCGCCGAGCACCACGGCCCGCTCGGAGCCGGGTAGACCGTGCCGACCTAGTCGAGCCGCTTAGGCAGCGACCCCTAGCCCCCGCCGCCGAGCACCACGGCTCGCTCGGAGCCGGGTAGACCGTGCCGACCTAGCTGAGACGCATAGGCAGCGACCCCTAGCCGCCGCCGCCGAGCACCACGGCCCGCTCGGAGCCGGGTAGACCGTGCCGACCTAGACGAGCCGCATAGGCAGCGACCCCTAGCCGCCGCCGCCGAGCACCACGGCCCGCTCGGAGCCGGGTAGACCGTGCCGACCTAGACGAGCCGCATAGGCAGCGAACCCTAGCCCCCGCCGCCGAGCACCACAGCCTGCTCGGAGCCGGGTAGACCGTGCCGACATAGACGAGATGCATAGGCAGGGACCCCTAGCCGCCGACGCCGTGCCACCCCCCCCCTTACTCCCCCTCCCCCCCCCCCCCCCCCCAAAGACGCTCGGAGCCGGGTACACAGTGACGGCGCAGCGGAGCAGCCACAAGAGCGGCACTTGGCCACTTCCGCAGAACGTCCGAGCCGAGCTGAGTCCGCCTGGAGAGGCTGGACCGTGTCGCCGCGGCTCAGATCGCCCGACTCCGCCGATGGGCGTCCGAGCCGAACGGAACCCGCTGGGAGCGGTTGGACCGTGCCGGCGCACTCGAGCTGCCGCGGCTCAGATCGCCGGACGCCGCCGAGGAGCGTACAAGCCGAGCGGAACCCGCCGGGAGAGGCTGGACCGTGCCGGCGCACACGAGCCTCCGCGCTGGCCAGCGGTCGCTGCACGTCCGGCTCGAGTTGGTCGGCACGGTCTACCCGGCTCCGAGCGGACCGAAGCTCATGCGGCGGCGGCCAGGGGTCGCTGAGCGGCGGCCGGCTCACGTCGGCACGGTCTACCCTGCTCCACCGCGGACGCTAGAGGTCGCTGACGGACGGGCTGGCAGACGTGCAGCGACACCTAGCGACCGCCGCCGAGCCCTCGCGCACGCACGGAGCAGGGTAGACCGGGCCGACCTAGTCGAGACGCATAGGCAGTGACCTCTAGCAGACGCCGCCGAGCACCATGGCCCGCTCGGAGCCGGGTAGACCGTGCCGACCTAGTCGAGCCGCATAGGCAGCGACCTCTAGCAGCCGCCGCCGAGCCCCACGGCCCGCTCGGAGCCGGGTAGACCGTGCCGACCAAGTCGAGCCGCATAGGCAGCGACCTCTAGCAACCGCCGCCGAGCACCACGGCCCGCTCGGAGCCGGGTAGACCGTGCCGACCTAGTCGAGCCGCATAGGCAGCGAACTCTAGCCGCCGCCGCCGAGAACCACGGCCCGCTCGGAGCCGGGTAGACCGTGTCGACATAGACGAGACGCATAGGCAGCGACTCCTAACCGCCGCCGCCGAGCACCACGGCCCGCTCGGAGCCGGGTAGACCGTGCCGACCTAGTCGAGACGCATGGGAAGCGACGCCTAGCCGCCGACGCCGTGACCCCCCCCCATATTTCCCCCCCCCCCCCCCTCTTTCCCCCCCCCCCCCCAAACAGACACTCGGAGCCGGGTACACAGTGCCGGCGCAGCGGAGTAGCCACAAGAGCGGCACTTGGCCACTTCCGCGGAACGTCCGAGCCGAGCTGAGTCCACCTGGAGAGGCTGGACCGTGTCGCCGTGGCTCAGATCGCCCGACTCCGCCGAGGAGCGTCCGAGCCGAGCGGAACTCGCCGGGAGCGGTTGGACCGTGCCAGCGCACTCGAGCCGCCGCGGCTCAGATCGCCGGATGCCACCGAGGAACGTCCGAGCCGAGCGGAGCCCGCCGGGAGAGGCTGGACCGTGCCGGCGCACCCGAGCCTCCGCAGCTGAGACCCCCCGGACGCAGCCGCGGAACGTCCGAGCCGAGCCGAGCCCGCCGAGAGCGGTTGGACCGTGCCGGCGCACTCGAGCCGCCACAGCTCAGATCGCCCGACTCCGCCGAGGAGCGTCCGAGCCGAGCGGAACCCACCGGGAGAGGCAGGACCGTGCCGGCGCACCCGAGCCTCCGCGCTCTCCAGCGGTCGCTGCACGTCCGGCTCGAGTTGGTCGGCACAGTCTACCCGGCTCTGAGCGGACCGAAGCTCATGCGGCGGCGGCCAGGGGTCGCTGAGCCGCGGCTGGCTCACGTCGGCACGGTCTACCCTGCTCTGCCGCGGACGCTAGAGGTCGCTGACGGACGGGCTGGCAGACGTGCAGCGACACCTGGCGACCGCCGCCGAGCCCTCGCGCACGCACGGAGCAGGGTAGACCGGGCCGACCTAGTCGAGGCGCATAGGCAGCGAACTCTAGCAGCCGCCGCCGAGCACCACGGCCCGCTCGGAGCCGGGCAGACCGTGCCGACCTAGTCGAGACGCATAGGCAGCGAACTCTAGCAGCCGCCGCCGAGCACCACGGCCCGCTCGGAGCCGGGTAGACCGTGCCAACATAGACGAGACGCATAGGCAGCGACTCCTAGCCGCCGCCGCCGAGCACCACGGCCCGCTCGGAGCCGGGTAGACCGTGCCGACCTAGACGAGCCGCATAGGCAGCGAACCCTAGCCGCCGCCGTCGAGCACCACGGCCCGCTCGGAGCCGGGTAGACCGTGCCGACCTAGTCGAGCTGCATAGGCAGCGACCTCTAACAGCCGCCGCCGAGCACCACGGCCCGCTCAGAGCCGGGTAGACCGTGCCGACCTAGTCGAGACGCATGGGAAGCGACGCCTAGCCGCCGACGCCGTGCCCCCCCCCCCTCCCCCCACCCTCCGGAGACGCTCGGAGCCGGGTAGACAGTGGCAGCGCAGAGGAGCCGCCACGAGAGCGACACTTGGCCACTTCCGTGGAACGTCTGAGCCGAGCGGAGCCCGCCGGGAGAGGCTGGACCGTGCCGGCGCACTCGAGCCGCGATGGCCAGGGGTCGAGCCGTGTTGATTGTGCCGGAGCACCGGAGGCGCCACGGAGACGCCACTCGGCCGCAACCGCGGAACGACCAGGGTGCACGTATGAGCCGGCCGCTGTTCGCCGGGTCGGGGCGCACCCGGGCTTCTCGGTTCGGCCTTGCTTGAAGCTGGCCGTCCCGCCACCGCCACCACGGGTTTGCCCTTTTGTCTGCGTGTTTGTTTGTTCGTCCGTTCGTTCGTACTTTGGTCCGTTCGATTGTTTGTCCGTGCCCCCACGCGCCCTCTCGGTTTTATTATTTTCCGTTTGTTTGTTTGTTTGTTTGTTTTTCTCGTGGGTTCTTCTTTACTTTCCCCTTTTTTAGTTTTTGAAAAAGCCGCCCTGCCCCCCCCCCCGCCTCCCCGGCTCTGCAGGAAGGTGCGCGGGCCTCGCCCACTGGGGTCCGTTCGGGCCGGATATCGGGACTGTGGGAAGGCCGCGTGGCGAGGGATGGCGAAAGAGCGGCAGGAAGACGGCAGCAGCGAGAGGTGGGCCGGCGGGAGGCGGCCGCGTCCCCCGCGGGGTTCGCGCCTAGCCTCTCTCACAGCCGGCAGATGAGGTGGAACGGTATGTGGGATTTTCGGCGGGAGGAGGAGGTGGTGGCGGTGGTGGCGGTGGGGCTGGGGGGTGGCGAGGCGTTTTGGCGGGCTCCGGTCGCCGAGTCGAGCCGCCATTGGGCCGAGCCGTCAGGAGCACCCCGGCGGAAAAAGGAAAGAAAAGAAAAAAACCAAACGGGCCAATCGGGTCCAAACAAATAACCGAGCGAGTGACCGACCAAAACAAAAAAAAAAAAAACAAAAACAAAAACAAACAAACAAATAAAAAAACACGGTCGCGGGCCGGTCGGGCGAGATGCGTCCAGGAGAGGGCGGGTTGTGGGTGAGGGCCGGGGTGGGGGCAGGCGGAGGCAGGCCGCCGTCGGGTACGGGTCGGGTTCCCGCTCGTGCGGTGTGGACTGGGGGGGGGGAAGGTGGAAGACGGACGCGGGGCCGGGAAGATCAGGCGCCGGCCGGCAGCCAGGTCTACCCGCATACCCGCAACCCCGTCGCGGACCCCCCCATCCCTCCCCGGCTACACAAGCACCCCCTTCTTTGTGACAGAGGCCGTGCCGGACCTACTCACGCGCGGGTGACAAAGAGAAAGAGAAGGGAAGGGAAGGGAAGGGAAGGGAAGGGAAGGGAAGGGAAGGGAAGGGAAGGGAAGGGAAGGGAAGGGAAGGGAAGGGAAGGGAAGGGAAGGGAAGGGAAGGGAAGGGAAGGGAAGGGAAGGGAAGGGAAGGGAAGGGAAGGGAAGGGAAGGGAAGGGAAGGGAAGCCAGAAGTCAAAGAAAAGTAGAAGGGAAGAAGGTGTGAAAAAGTACAGATAGATCGTAAAATGTCGTGGTAAAATAAAATAATAAAATAAAATAAAATAAAAGTAATAAAAAGATGGGAAAGCGGAAGAGCGATATTAATAATTGCATGAATAACTAAATAAATAATAAGGAAATATGGGGAAAAGAAAATTTTAAAAAAAAAGAAAGAAAAAATATTTAAAAAGGGGAAAAAAGGGAAAAAAAAGAAAAAATGGGGAAGAAAGGAGAAAAAAAGGAAAAAAAATTTAAAAGAAACAAAAATATTTTAAAAAAAACAAAAAACAAAAAAAACCCACCACAATAATGGAGGAAGCAAGCGTGCCCGAGGGAGGACGAACGGCAGAGACGGTCGTGCGCGAGGACGCCCGAGCTCGAATGCCGGACCCCAGGTCTACCCTACCTATTTTAATAAATTTAAATAACACCACAAGGGAGGGGAGGGGAGGGGAGGGGTGGGGAGGGGAGGGGAGAGGAGGGGAGGGGAGTTGAGGGGAGGGGAGGGGAGGGGAGGGGAGGGGAGGGGAGGATGCGGGTGGGCGCGAGGGAGGGTCAACGGCGGAAGCGGTCGGGTCGGGTCGGGTCGGGTCGGGTCGGGTCTGGTCGGGTCGGGTCGGGGGGCGGCTGGCCGTTCGTCGTACCCTTACCACTTGACACAGCTGCGTGACGCGCGGCTACGGCCGACACGTCTACCCGCGGCACGGACGGGAAACGGCACCGGCCGACAGGTCAACCCCGCTACGGCCGACACGTCTACCCGCGGCACGGACGGGAAACTGCACCCTCCGATCGAGCGGGTGGATGGTCGCCCAGGTCTACCCCGCGCCGCCACGAAGCGGAAAGGTGGATGGATGGATGGATGGATGGATGGATGGATGGATGGATGGATGGATGGATGGATGGATGGATGGATGGATGGATGGGGAAAAACCGGGCGAAAGGGGTCCTGGCACGCGCCCGCGCGCGACCAGCCGCACACCCCCTTTCCACGCGCCGGCGCCGTCGGAACCCCCCGAACGGAGGACGGAAGCAACGCAGCGAGCGCCGGGTCTCCCAGCGGGTGCTGGGAGGTTGCACCAGGTAAAAGACCAAGAGGTACCAATTGTCACCAGAGTGGTTCACAGACGGCAGTACCGCACCAATAGGGACTCATTGCTCCCCATTCACAAGCTAATTCGCCAATTAGAGAATCAGGGAGTGATTAGCAAAACTCACTCGCCTTTTAACAGCCCCATATGGCCAGTGTGTAAAACCAGTGGGGAATGGAGGCTGACGGTGGATTACCATGGCCTGAATGAAGTCACACCTCCATTAAGTGCTGCTGTACCAGACATGCTAGAACTCCAGTATGAACTGGAGTCAAAAGAAGCTAGGTGGTATGCCACCATTGACATTGCTAATGCCTTCTTTTCCATCCCATTGGCTGCAAAATGTAGGCCACAGTTTGCTTTTACCTGGAGAGGTATTCAGTACACCTGGAACCGTTTACCTCAGGGGTGGAAGCACAGCCCAACAATTTGCCATGGATTGATCCAAGCTGTTTTGGAACAGGGTGATGCTCCTGAGCACTTGCAGTATATTGATGATATTGTAGTGTGGGGCCATACAGCAGCAGAGGTTTTCAAGAAAGGGAAACAGATAATCCAAATTCTTTTGAAAGCTGGTTTTGCCATTAAGCGCAGCAAGGTGAAGGGGCCTGCCCAGGAAATCCAGTTCTTAGGTATAAAATGGCAAGATGGACGTCGTCACATCCCAGCAGATGTGATTGACAAAATCACTGCTATGTCTCCGCCCACCGACAAGACAGAGACCCAATCTTTTCTGGGAGTAGTGGGCTTTTGGAGAATGCATGTCCCAAACTACAGCCACATAGTGAGCCCTCTCTATCAGGTAACACGGAAGAAGAAGAATTTCTCATGGGGTCCTGAGCAGCAGCAGGCTTTTGAGCAGAGAAAACAAGAAATAGCCCGTGCCGTGGCCTTGGGGCCGGTACGGACGGGACAGGATGTGAAGAACATCCTCTACACTGCTGCTGGAGAGAAAGGTCCCACCTGGAGTTTGTGGCAAAGAGCCTCTGGAGAGACCCGAGGCCGTCCCCTAGGATTCTGGAGTCGAGCATATAAAGGGTCTGAGGAGCGCTACACTCCAACTGAGAAGGAGATCTTAGCCGTGTATGAGGGGGTTCGGGCTGCTTCTGAAGTAGTTGGGACAGAGGTTCAGCTTCTTCTAGAACCTCGCTTGCCAGTAATAAACTGGATGTTTAAAGGACAGGTTCCCTCCACCCATCATGCTACTGATGCCACTTGGAGTAAGTGGATTTCATTAATTACTCAACGAGCTGGAATGGGAAAACTCAGCCGTCCTGGAATTCTAGAAGTGATCATGGACTGGCCTGAGAGTAAAAAAATTGAAATACCACCTACAGAAGAGGTATCACGTGCTAAAGAGGCACCACCATACAATGAGCTACCAGAAAACGAAAAGAAATTTGCCCTATTCACAGACGGATCATGTCGTATTGTAGGGAAGCATCGCAGATGGAAAGCTGCTGTATGGAGCCCCACGCGACAAGTTGCAGAGGCCACTGAAGGTAAAGGAGAATCAAGTCAATTTGCAGAGGTAAAGGCTGTTCAGCTGGCTTTAGATGTGGCTGAACGGGAGAGGTGGCCAATGCTTCATCTTTATACTGATTCATGGATGGTGGCAAATGCCTTATGGGGGTGGTTGCAACAGTGGGAAGATGATAATTGGCAACGAAAGTGTAAACCTGTTTGGGCTGCTGAACTGTGGAAAGACATTGCTGCCCGAATAAGGAACATTGTTGTAAAGGTGCGCCATGTAGATGCTCATGTGCCTAAAAGTAAGGCTACTGAAGAACATAAAAATAACCATCAGGTTGATCGAGCTGCCAAAATTGAGGTGGCTCAAATAGACTTGGACTGGCAGAACAAGGGTGAATTATTCCTAGCTCGGTGGGCCCATGAGACTTCAGGTCATCAAGGAAGGGATGCAACATATAAGTGGGCCAGAGACCGAGGGGTGGACTTAACTATGGACGCTATTGCTCAGGTTATTCATGATTGTGAAACATGCGCCATAATTAAACAAGCCAAGAGGATGAAACCTCTTTGGAGGGAAGGGCGATGGCAAAAGTATAAATATGGAGAGGCATGGCAGGTTGATTATATCACCTTGCCACGATCTCACAATGGTAAGCGTTATGTACTCACCATGGTGGAGGCAACCACTGGGTGGCTCGAAACATACGCAGTACCCCATGCTACCGCCCGAAACACCATATTAGGGTTGGAAAAGCAAATCCTGTGGCGGCATGGCACTCCAGAAAGAATTGAATCAGATAATGGGACCCATTTTAAAAATTCCCTTGTAACCACTTGGGCCAAAAATCATGGCATTGAGTGGATTTACCATATTCCCTATCATGCACCAGCTTCTGGTAAGATTGAACGATTCAATGGGTTGTTGAAAACTATGTTGAAAGCAATGGGTGGCGGAACGTATAAAAATTGGGAGAACCATTTAGCAGAAGCCACCTGGTTGGTCAACACTCGAGGATCTAGTAATCGCAATGGTCCTAACCAATCCAGCTCCCTACGTACCGTGGAGGGAGATAAGGTTCCTGTAGTACACATAAAGAGTGTGTTGGGAAAGACGGTTTGGGTCCTTCCAGCGTCTGGAAAGGGCAAACCTCTCCGGGGTACTGTCTTTGCCCAGGGACCTGGGTGCACATGGTGGGTGATGGACAAAAATGGGAATGTCCAATGTGTACCACAAGGGAATTTGATGTTGGGGGAGTGCAGCCAATGATTTTCCTGTAAATATATAGGTAGAGTCTCAGAAAATATTTCAATTAGATACAGAATAGTTCAATTAGGTATAGGACTTAAGATAGAGTGGATTAATGTTAGGGAAACACTTTTTCTCTATATACCTTAATTAGGCATTCTGTAAGCAAGTTTTCCATCTGGACTCTATATCCTGCACTGGCCATGCATGTGTAGAGCACACATGGAAAGAAGTATAAGTCAAAAGGAAATCTGCTGTGGTGGCTGGGAAAGGATGAGTGCACCTTGATGTGAGGGACGCCCTACTAGCGCTGCCTTTCCCCTCTACCGCTGACATGTTTTCCTTTTTCTGGCAGTTTTGCCATTTTCTCAAAATTAATAAATAGTAGGTTAGGTTATAGAGCTTTGTTCTCAACTTAGGGATTTGTATGGAATAAATATAAATTGTTGAGAAAAATAATTTGAGAAAAAAAATAAACTTTTGTTCCTCTGATTCCTGAAGAAAACATTTCAAAAGTTACTCATCTTTTCGCACAAGACTGACAAGCTCTTCTTGACCCACGCAAACATATTTCTTCCCCTAAATGGATTTCAGAATGGCATTTGCTTATTATATTTAATTCAGAAAACTATGGGATACCGAGATCATTTTAATGCAGCTTAATCACAAGGAACAAATATGGAGAATGTACAAAATCCTGTTTATCTTAAAAAAGCACACACATCTGAGGAAAGCCTGAAGGCAGCTTTCATTTTGAAATACTTGTTTTCAAAAGAGTATTATAATACTTGTTTTGTGAAACATGAAGCGTTCAGAAAACATTTTTAGCCTCAATCCCTGTAGCTATGACTTGCCCAGAATTTCAGTTCTCGGTTCAGTTCCATGTTCTCAGAACTACAGTGCGAAAAGAAATTCTCATCTCCTTCATCCTCTAACAAAAAAAAATAACATTTTGGTTTCTGCCCCTATCATTCGTCAAATCATCAAAAAATTCAGAGGGATATTACAGTATGGGCAAATGATCACTATGCTGAACAGAAAAAGGACTCTAATATAATTAAATGATGCAGTTCCAACAGAGCAAGAATGTTCTTAGCACAATAGCTGCCGACAGAGTCATGAAACTGGCACATCAGATCCTTTACAAGTTCGCTTAGACAGGAGATCATAGCTTAAGCATACCTAAAAAGCTGTCTAAGTTGTGCTCTAGAAAAGTGTGTAGTAGAATAATCCCACTCCAACACACTGAAATTATCTATGATTCCAAATTAGAAGACATCTCTGTGATTGCTACATCACCTACTTAGTAAACTGTAAGCCAGCCAAACACAGAGATCTTTGAGGACAAACTAAAACAGAACAGCAGGAAGACCAACAAGAATGACTTGGTAGAATAAAAATATACCTCAGTACTTTCAACCTCCTCCTGCAAATAGATGAAACCTCCAGTCTGTTTGGACTCCTTAGTAGTTTATTTTAAGCCAAGACTACAGTATAATCGCTTACCGAAGAAGCAGGTATATCTAGAGGGCCAGAAACGACAGTGGAATGCAGCTTCCTTTTGGATCGTTTTGGCTTGGTCTCTCCTTCTTCGAGCCTTTCAGGTTCGTTTGATTTAGGAGAACTTACTGCTGACATCAGCTTCTTGGCTAGAAGAAATTTGTTTTGATACATAAACCAATCAACTTACTGGTTTTGTGAGTCTTTAAATCAATGAATGCAAAAAAAGCTTTGTACCAAACTTGGTTTATAAATGACACGTAAAATTTAAGTGAAAATACTCAGAAATTGTATTTGTTCGTCGAGGTTCTTTATTGCTTCTATAGCTGAAACAGTTTATAGGTTCAGGTACGGCAGCTTAAAGCACGCATTAAAATGGAGTATGAAAGACAATCATGGCTCAGAAGTCGCTGGAAGTCAGAAACTTCAGCAGGAGTTAAACAACAGGCCTAACTTTCGTGCTGACAGAAGCACAAGACAGAACCAACTTTCTCTGTATACTTGTAGGTTTTCACAAATGTAATAATGAATCTCTGAAGAGACGAATAAATGCATTTACTTCATAAATCAAAGGACAACTTAACATGGCAGACAAGTTCTCTAAGAACACATACATTAATAGCCTACAGCAGAAACAAGCCATTCTACAATGTCTAGAAAACATGGAATAAAACTTATTCTACACCAACCTTTAGAGTGTGTAATAGAAGGAGAGCTTTGAATAAAATCTCCAACTTTTTGCAGTGTTTCATCCTTCTTTTTAGTCAGTCTTGAAGCATGTACTCGCTTTCTCAGGAAGTAGTCTTTTCCGGATTTCTGTTCAACAGAGATGTGAACATGTGAAACAAGAGCATTGTTTAAACTTCATTTTAGTTCAACGTTATTTTAAGTTGACATTTTGAGCTTTACTACTGACACCTCTGTTCATTATGCTGATGATACCACAACGGCAAGTAATGTAGACAGTTTTATACCCTTTAGGGAGTTGTCAAAATCTCAGCTATTTCAAGGCCTACGTTTCTTAAAGTTTCTTAATAAGGCAGTAGTTTCTTTAAAAGTAGCTCCCAAGCTGTGGAGTTGTTTCTTACATAAGCTGTTCTAATTACATAAAATAAACAAACATACAAAACAGAAGACAACAGATGGGAAAAATCTACTACTCATACTCTGACTATGCCAAGGATACTGGTATCACATGTGAACATCTGTTTTTAATAACTGCCATGCATATTAATGATATGAACCTTAGTTTAATACAAGGGCTTCACTTACAAAAGCACACGATAATACACTAAAGCTTCTCTTCCCAACTATTCAGTGTGCAATATCCTTCCCTCCAAATCGTTACACAGTACAGCCATTACACGCTCTGGGGACAGACTGACTTGCCCTTTGGTTAGCTTATGGAATTTAATAGGAAGAGCTCATAAGCATGTAAGATTCCCATTCAGGTATACACATAAGGATAAGACACTGCTTCTTTCGTGTGACCACACAATTACAGGAAGTCCCAAGCTAGCTTCAAAACTAGAACAAAAACCAACCATTTTCTCGTCACTTGCAGAGGGTGAATTAAAAGCCATGACAGATTTTGTATTTTTCGTGTTCTCACTTTTCACAAAATCCTGGGAAAATAAGACAAGTTTCAGCCATGATTCTTTTGGAAAGAACAACTGATGTCACAAAAGTGAATACTTTAAACACTTTTGCTAATAGTAGGGAAGTATTTGCTAGTGGTAACTATTCCACTGTAAATCAAATAATAAATAAGCATTCAATTATAAAAACAGGACATTAAGATATCAGTATTAGACATGATGTCTAAAAAGCTGATTTATGTCTACAGGTTTCAAAGAAAATACACAATGGAGTTAAGAGAAATTCCCTTCTCTTAAACCATTATCACTGAGCTTGGCTATTAGTTTTGTTCATTAAAGCAGTTCATTGATTAAATTCTTCAACTACTTTACTGAGGTAGAAATAGCATTTTTTAATGCTTAAATGAGAATGGTAAAAAGGCATCAGATATTTTGTTTTCTGTTGGGTCTAGGTCATACCTCATCCATGTCATCACTTCTTTTCTTTTTTGCCTTAGGCATTTTCACTCCTAAAGGTATCATGCTGCCGTGCTGCTTTATCTCCATCTTATCAGGTTGCAGAGGTGTCAGTGGGATTTCCAGCTCTGGTTTTGGGAACCGACTAGTTTTGCCATTTTCTGTGGACACTCCAGATGAGTTGAGGACAGTTCCCAAATGATCCTGATAGCACAGAAGAATTTTAAGTGCAAGTGTTAAGGTAGCCGTGAGATTAAAAAGCTATAAAGCATCTGGAAAAGGATATGTAAGCATTCGATTTTCCTGCTGTAAGAACACTTGTAACAGAAGGAGTCTATTTCAGTTACAGCAGAGTTTTACCCTTCTTTCCTAGAACTTGTTACATTTAAAATTATTTCCAATCTATGATCACAAAAAAAGTTCTCCATGTTAAACTGAGCCTGATACTTTACAAGTCATTTTTTCTCAAGGGCACAGACAACTACACTTTTTTTTAATAGAGAATGGTGGTAGAACTGACACGATTTTCTTCATCTCAACTCTGCTGCGTCAGAACTGGGCAGGAACAGGAGCATTTGATTCAAGTGTTCGATTAACTTCCAGCTTAATCTTAGGGAATTTGCCCTTCCTCTTCTACACTAGAGATGTTATTTACATAAGTAAGGTCCAGCTGGCAAGGTGCAAGCCCAGTGCAAGTCATTAAAGAACTCCATTGCTATCTTTTCCCTGGAGAGAATACAGACATTCAAGCAATGACACCATACTTAACTGAAGGCTATCATGTACCTGCTCATGGTCAAATGGCAGCAAATGCACAGCTAAGTGACAGGGAAATGTCAGTATGCATTTCCCCAGCAGCACTTCCTGTCCACAATCCACCCAATCCTGTTTTTCTCAACAGGAACAACAAAGTCAGAACTGAGATCACCTGGATTCCTCCTTCTCTATGGCAGGAATTCAGCTAGCATATCAAAAATGAGTTCAGATGCTGGTTGAACACATGGAAGACAGGCTGCTGGGGACATCAGAAAATGGTAGATGGCGGCTTCTACTGCTGCTAGTAACTAGCAAACTCCAGTGTCCCAAACACAGACTAGCAGCTTTTACTATTTACACTGTTCCGACCCCCTGAGGGGAGTCTTCTTCCTCTCAAAAAGTTACCAAAGATTGTAGAAAGACAAAAAGTAGTCAGAGCCACTTTATCAGGCTCTGCTAAGAATCTGAATGGAGTTATCACCACCCACTGTATTTCCAAGAATTAAGTGGGTTAATAAATACTTTGTTTTTAAAATATATGTAACTGCTATTTTATGAAAGTTAGCAATTAAAAACTTATATAGGAATGATTAACATCATCTGCTAACAAAACAATATCCAGAAATCCTGCAGAGGAAGAAAATAAGTTCAATTTGCTGTGCCTGTTTCAGTGGCTCCATGAATTTTTTCCAAAGAACTTATCTAATCATGAGCCACTTCATAAGCATTAACATGAGGAGAGTTTTCAACAGCAACTGACAAAAATTCATCACACAATTGTTTCAACAGCTTTTATTCCTATCAAAGGCTATAAAAACAGGTGATCTGATCACCTTGAAAGGGATAAATAAATTAAAACTTGGGAATTGTTTAGAGAACATGAGATCTTTTCCTACTCATTCCTTATCAAAAGCAATACAATCACAACATTTTCAGATCTGAAGTTTCATACTAACCTCAGATTCATTTAATGAAGTGAGGCTCCTAGTACATGGACGTGACAAATAATTGCCTTCAGCTTTGCATCTTAATGGAATACTTTCTCCAGTTTTAGTTTTGCTTTGTTGTTTCCTAGGCTGTAAATATTTAAAAGGAGTAAAGATTAGGCTATGCATTAGACCTCCAAAATATCTCGAGTTTTCTAAAGTTACAGTGTAAAACCTCAAGCTCAGACGCCACATGAACACGTAAGCTGAAACACAGCACAAGTGTGGGAAGGTAGTAACATCTATTCATTGTGTGATCTTCAGATACACCCTACTGGGTCTCACTAACAGTCTCAGGCAGTATTCTGCCTCCAAAAGAGAGAAAGCGAGACATTATTTAGGGACAAAATCTGTAACGCTGGTCGTTTTGTCATCCATTCCCCCCATACTCTGCACGCTCACAGCTGCTATGTTAGAACACCAAAGGCTAAACCTCTGCCTAATCTTCAGCATCCACATACGAATACATGGAAAACTGCATGGAAAAGTTCCATAATGTACACAGAGAGATGGTGTTCTAGTAAATAAAATATTTTGGAGAAGATGAGAGCTCATGTTTGAGTGGAAGACAAAAAGAACCAACAAGTACTCATCACTGAATATGTAGTTAAAGGACTATATGCTAAGAAAAATGATTCCAGCTCCAGTATCTCCTAGGAAAACAGAAGAACAAAAAGGGGTTAACAAGATGTTAAGTACTGACTTTCTATAAATATAATCATACCTTTTCATTTACAGAGTCATTCCTTCTACTTTGTCTTTCTTCAAGTAAAGGTATTTCTGGCAAACACTGAGGGCTACTGTGGTTAATGTGTTGTTTTAATTCCTTTATAAAGTCATCTTTGTCAGCCAGTTCTTTTCTTAACTCTTCTATCACAGTTGCATTATCCTAATAAACAGTAAAAACTGCTGAGTTGTGGGATTGGCAAAAGGAATTAACACACACAAGCAGTATTGCAATTACTTAGTAGCATCAGTTTTAGAATTGCAGGCTAGAACACTTAACTATTCAAGAACAGTAACATTTCACGGGTTTGTACGGTCACTGTTACAAGTGCAGTAGTCACAGAATTGCCTGGGAAGTTGTAATACAATATATTTTGATTCTTCTATTTTACTTATGTGCTTCAGCCTTCATCTCTCTTAAGATATAATAACCCGAGCTTTTATTTGTTCCCAAATCCTCGGTACTGTGAGAAAGTCGGCAGCTGTAGGGGAAGTTTTGCTATGAGAACATCTTTCTTCTCAGAGAAAGTGAATCCAAACATTCTCAAAAGAGCACAACTCATTTAGTCTTCTGTTTAGCTTCTGAAATTCTATGCTACGGCTTAGATTGGCTATCCTGATTAAAAGCTGGATGTTGAAATAAGAAATGCAACTTCCAGAGATCATCCCCCCTCTGCTTTTTGATGCTTCCCTTAATCTCTCTCCACGTCCCCTTCTGTCTTTTCATGCCATTGTAGATACTACCTCAGAGAAAGCAAAGAAAGTAAGAAACCTGAGACAGAACTACTGTCTGAGTATTGAGCCTAGCTTGGGATTCGGAAATGCTGCGAATTATCAGAAAAAGCTACAGATGTCCAGTCTGACTGTAGGATCGTAAGCATCAAACTGACATCTGCTTATCTGAACTACTGAAAAAATTGAAATTTTAGTAATTAACAGAAATTCTGTTTCTGAAGAACAAAAATAAAAGCTGGTGCTTTTTTTGGTTAGTTGCACATGATGTCAATACGACAGTGTTCAAGAACAGAACCACACCCAGAATACAAAGAGCAGGTACAGGAGTTTTACAGAATTTATGGGTAGCTAATCAGGTAGGAGGAAAGGAGAGCTGACCTTGCTTGAATCCTTTAAGGCAGATTGTCTCAGTTCTGCTATTTCTGTCTCTTTTTGTATGGCATTAGAAGCCAAAGTTTTGAGCTGTTCTTCCAAAGCTTCTACTAACTGATCTCTCTCCTCACGCCACTTTTGAAGAATATGGTCCTTTTCCTCCAGCTCCTATATTTCATGTTGAAAGAAAAGCATACACAGTAAAAACAAGCAGAATCTTTAAGACAGAATAGAATTAATAAGTTTTTCATATAGCATAAATAAGGACTCAAGCTGATAAAAAGAGTTTATGGTAAGACATTTCAATTAACATATCATGATGTCACTCAACAAGATCAGGTTATATGCATGTATTACATATGTATTTACTATGCAGATTATTGTATTTAAAGCAATCTGCCAGTGCTCTGTAGTGACTAATTATTTGAATATCTTTCATGGTCTACCACTAATTTCAGTTGGCCACTTTCATTTTGCTCCAATTTTTTTTTTTTTTTTTTGACCTTTTTCCTGTTGCTTGGAAAACCTGCATCATTCATTTAATAAAAATTTAGAGCAAGTAAAATACCCATTTAAGTTGTTGGATAGTATAGTCTTTATAATCCAGCTCATCCTTAAACTGGTTATTAATCCTTTCAAGTTCTTCCATCCTGTTCCTGAGGGATTCCTCCACAGAACGCATCGTGGACACCTGTAATGTAAGCACAGCTCACGGTTCATTAAAAGACTTCTATAATCCAACCTGGCCAAATACTTCTTTGTTAAATAAAGAGGAATTCACAAACAAGTGCTGAGCAGGAAAACGACAGCAAGTGCAAGGTTACCAAGGAAGACATGAATTCATTTTTAAGCTTCAATTTTCCACCCCAAGCACACCCAAAAAACTTTCAGACTAAGATCCTGCAAAATGGGTTTTAAGATATCTTCTTGTTTAATAATTAAATTTTAACTATTAGCATCACTGAAGCTGAAATTGAAGAAAAAAAATATACATGCTTATATTAAAGAGCCTCTGGAAATTAGTCTATTTCTCTTCAAGTAAATAGCATTCTTCTTCCCAGTTATCAGCGTTTTTTCACAAGACTTATGTTTTAGGCTTTGGAGTTACAAACCTCGCTTTGTAGTTGCTGAATTTGTTTCTCGGCATCAGAATGTTTGTCTTTTAGATCTGCATACTCTTCTTCTTTCCTCTGCAAATCTTTTTTCAAATTCAGTACAAGGGCAGAACTCTCAGAAAGAATATTTTCTAGCCTTATGTTAAAAATAAAGAGACAAAGAACATTACTGTTACACATCTCATGGAAACAGCAATTACAGCTTAATGCATGCCCTGCCTGTTGGTTTCTATTTGTAAATAGACTCTTAAATCTATCTAGACCAGGGACAAGATTTAAACAATTACTTTTGAATTTCAGCTTGCTTCTCATAATCAGATGCTGAAGCAATAAAGTATTCAGATGCTATTCTGAGGGATGTACAACAAAACCACCAGAAATCCCCATATTATTCTTTATTTTCTATCTTTTCAATTTGCTGAAAATCATAGTCGTCAACTTGTAATGAAGCTATGTGAGATTACAACTCACACAAGTCAGGAAGATTGTCTTGTGAATCAGTTACATGAGCAAATAGAAAAGAAAATTCAGGACTTTGAAGAAAAGACTGCAGAAGATCAGAGAATGATTGCACAATTTCAGGAGGAAGTTGCCAACTGTGAGGTAAAAATAAGAGAGCTTGAATATCGCCTGGAGGCTTACAAGACAATGGAAGACAATGTGTCAAAACTCAATGAATTACTTAAAGAAAAAGAATCTATTATTGTTAATCTGGAGACAGTTACAGCAACTCTTCAGGAGAAGTCTGCAAATGCAGACAAAAAGGTTGAAGAGTTAAGTAGCAAAGAAGCAAATCTGATTCAAGAAGTTGTGCAGTTGAAAAACAGCTTAGAGCAGATGAAACACTCTCTTCGGGAAAAGGAGAAGAGTGAAATGGAGAAAGTGCAACGTATAGAATCGTAAGTAACCACTGAGTTAACTTAGAGCCCTTTGAGAATGAACTAGAGTTAAAAATAGTTAATGGGAACATCCCTTCGACTTAATGCATTTGCATGCTTATCAATGGCCAAACTACTACTTTAGGATGCTTTGGTATGCTACTTGAGTTCCAAGGGAAAACAGGAGTGTGCAAGGAAATAAAGAATAATATGGGGATTTCTGGTGGTTTTGTTGTACATCCCTCAGAATAGCATCTGAATAATTTATTGCTTCAGCATCTGATTATGAGAAGCAAGCTGAAATTCAAAAGTAATTGTTTAAATCTTGTCCCTGGTCTAGATAGATTTAAGAGTCTATTTACAAATAGAAACCAACAGGCAGGGCATGCATTAAGCTGTAATTGCTGTTTCCATGAGATGTGTAACAGTAATGTTCTTTGTCTCTTTATTTTTAACATAAGGCTAGAAAATATTCTTTCTGAGAGTTCTGCCCTTGTACTGAATTTGAAAAAAGATTTGCAGAGGAAAGAAGAAGAGTATGCAGATCTAAAAGACAAACATTCTGATGCCGAGAAACAAATTCAGCAACTACAAAGCGAGGTTTGTAGTCAACTGAGATATTTTTTTTCTGTAAGATTATGCTTGGCTTTCTGCTGTTAAAACTTCTCAAACTTTAACTATGAAGCTGGAAATTTCACACTAGTGTGGCTAGCAGCAAATCTTAGGTAAAGTTGCCATTGAAGCTCTAGAGGTGACCAGAAGTTAAAACATGGTTTTGCATAGATAATGAACAGAGGAAAGTAAAGTTGGTTGGTAGTCTGGAATAAGGTTTGTGAAGAGAATAGCTAATCTGCCTCTGGAGGGGACTTGTTATTATCTCTACGTTACTGGTGACTTGCCATTGGTATCCGTGGTAACTCCAAAGCTTGGTAGATGTGAGCCCCCGGTACACAGCCCAACTATCTGTACAGATGTTCAGGACGCCGTCACCAGGTTCTTTATGGCCTAAAACAGGTGATTATTTTGAATTGTTGTGTTTTGTCCTATACAGGTGGTCTTATTTAGGACTGATTCAGAACACCGAGCACAGTCATGACACCCGTAAACACTGGTTATCTGCTTATGCTGCTATGGGAATCCCACATACTACAAAAAGAGATAATGGGCCTGCGTATACCTCTAAGGCCACTCGAACTTTCCTCCAAGAAGGGTGTGTTAAACATACTACAGCCATTGCTCATTCTCCCACTGGACAAGCTATCACTGATCACATTTATCAAACATTGAAATCCATTCTTATTATTATTAAACAAAAAAGGGGGAATATGGGAGACACGCTACAAGAAATATTATGCAAGGTTTTGCTTGTTTTGCTTGTGCTGAAGTTTTTGAAAATATTATGTAAGGTTTTGCTTGTTTTGTTTGTGCTGAATTTTTTGAATCGTGTTCATAGAGATACAGCTTATGTGGATCGTCATTTTGAGGCTTCCCCAGTGCTAAAGGAACAGCGTATGGTTAATGTTTGGAATATGGCCATAGGACTTTGGGACTGTTCCCTACCACTGACAACTTGGGGTCGTGAATATGCTCGTATTTCCACAGGGACTGGCCCTATGTGGGTTCCAGCATGATATCTTCGGTCTCATCTGAAGGCAGAAAATAGCATCCAGCCTTCATAGTAATTGTAATTGTGTGTTTCTTACTTAGTGGTATTGCTTTGTAACTTGCTGTGTTATAGATAATATTAGTAATAGTTTGACATAGTGTGTGATTTTCTGTTTTACCAATGTAGTCTCAAGATTTAGAATTTAAGGCATTAGCTAGGATGTTGTGTGCTTCTTCTATTTTAGTAATAGATCAGATGTGTATTAAACAGGATTTGATCTAATCAATGCTAGAATCTACAGGAATAGCTCTTTTAATGTTTTAGTACTGTTTGGTTATGATGTTATTATCCTATTAATTAGCTTTTCTTAATTTGCAAAGACAAAACCTGGAAAGGAATCCCAGACAAAGAGATGACCCTGTATCATAGAATAGATACCTCTCTTACATCCAACTAATTGGGATTTTTGAAATATAACCATGCATCATTTTAGACAAAAGTGCACGCTAATAGAACTAAATTTGATAGTTTATTCTGTTTTCCAAGCAGGTGTTCCACTTGGGCTCTATATCACGCACTGGCCAGGCGGATGTGGTGTACAACTGGAAGAAATCCTTCAGACCCTGAATGCAGGAGAGAATCTGTGATGGGTGAGAGAGGAAATGTGCACCTTGAAGCAGGGGACGCCCTGCTGGCACTACCTGTCGCATCCACCACCAACATGGCTTGCTGTTTCTCAAGGGTCAATAAGTAATAATGCCCCTAGTGATACTCTAGTACGTTTGTCCTCTAAAATTGGTTCTATTTGACATGTTACTTCATAAAATTGCACGATCATTAATCAATTATTAGCCCGGATAACTCAGTTGGTAGAGCATGGTTATGAGCATCTTAAAAGCATTTATTGCACAAATTTTAGTGGTCATTAAAATCAATATATCAGAGTATATGAAAATTGAAGACTTTTCCTGATCAGTTACAGATTAACACAATGGGACCCTCATGGATTTATTTTCAGGTTACAGAAACTTAGGTTGCAGTACAAACATGTTTGTTCTTTTTAGTGGGTTTAACAGTAATGTTACGTTGTATTTGACTTGTCTCTTTTTTAACTTTTAGAGTATTGTCAATCGAGGCCTTGATTGAGTTATAATAGTTATGTTATTAATTTAAGTAGTGTTGCTATTCTATAGGCAGTATTGTAAGAAGAATTATACGGAGCGTCCGTCATGGATCCAGATAAGTTCACAGAACAGCAGCTACAAAGCAGGATAAAACTACATGAGAACTGATTGAACAAATGAACTGAACTGCTTGTTAAATATGATTAATCGGTCGTTAAATCAAACCCTTTTTCAGCCTAAAAGAAAACGGGGGAAATGTAGAGAGTGTTTTTTACAGCTAGTTAGCTGAGAAGGGTCGTAAACATGGTGCAGCTAAGCAAGCAGCCATAACACCTGCAAGGACAGCAAGAACAACAGGATGCCCTGGGATGGTGAGAAACTAGCCATGGTTCTGGGAACTCAGCAAGGGAGTAGCTTTCAGTTGATAACAACAAGCTGTTAAGATACTCGGGGATAGTATGTAATTGGGAACCAATGATGAGCTCCATTTTGCAATATGTATGAGCTAATTATCCGTATTATAAATGTACACGCAGCCAAGGAATAAATGAGATTCGCTGATCATATGTCAATGACAGGTGTGGTCGTCTGCTTTTCTCCCGCCGTTCTGCAACAAACACCTATATACAAATTTAAGAACACAACGCAGTAACTGTTACTGTTTATTAACAACCAGTTTTAATAATACGATAAAAGTATGTCCTGAGAAAGGGAAACAAACATGCTTCTTCAAGGTTTTTTAGCTGTTCTGGATCTCAGCCGTTGCTTGATGATCAGATGATCACTTTCCTTCTTTTGTTCCTCAGATTCCTGAAGAAAACATTTCAAAAGTTACTCATCTTTTCACACAAGACTGACAAGCTCTTCTTGACCCACGCAAACATATTTCTTCCCCTAAATGGATTTCAGAATGGCATTTGCTTATTATATTTTATTCAGAAAACTATGGGATACCAAGATCATTTTAATGCAGCTTAATCACAAGGAACAAATATGGAGAATGTAAAAATCCTGTTTATCTTAAAAAAGCACACACATCTGAGGAAAGCCTGAAGGCAGCTTTCATTTTGAAATGCTTGTTTTCAAAAGAGTATTATAATACTTGTTTTGTGAAACATGAAGCGTTCAGAAAACATTTTTAGCCTCAATCCCTGTAGCTATGACTTGCCCAGAATTTCAGTTCTCGGTTCAGTTCCATGTTCTCAGAACTACAGTGCGAAAAGAAATTCTCATCTCCTTCATCCTCTAACAAAAAAAATATAACATTTTGGTTTCTGCCCCTATCATTCGTCAAATCATCAAAAAATTCAGAGGGATATTACAGTATGGGCAAATGATCACTATGCTGAACAGAAAAAGGACTCTAATATAATTAAATGATGCAGTTCCAACAGAGCAAGAATGTTCTTAGCACAATAGCTGCCGACAGAGTCATGAAACTGGCACATCAGATCCTTTGCAAGTTGGCTTAGACAGGAGATCATAGTTTAAGCATACCTAAAAAGCTGTCTAAGTTGTGCTCTAGAAAAGCGTGTAGTAGAATAATCCCACTCCGACACACTGAAATTATCTATGATTCCAAATTAGAAGACATCTCCGTGATTGCTACATCACCTACTTAGTAAACTGTAAGCCAGCCAAACACAGAGATCTTTGAGGACAAACTAAAACAGAACAGCAGGAAGACCAACAAGAATGACTTGGTAGAATAAAGAAATACCTCAGTACTTTCAACCTCCCCCTGCAAATAGATGAAACCTCCAGTCTGTTTGGACCCCTTAGTAGTTTATTTTAAGCCAAGACTACAGTACAATCGCTTACCGAAGAAGCAGGTATATCTAGAGGGCCAGAAACGACAGTTGAATACAGCTTCCTTTTGGATCGTTTTGGCTTGGTCTCTCCTTCTTCGAGACTTTCAGGTTCATTTGATTTAGGAGAACTTACTGCTGACATCAGCTTCTTGGCTAGAAGAAATTTGTTTTGATACATAAACCAATCAACTTACTGGTTTTGTGAGTCTTTAAATCAATGAATGCAAAAAAAAGCTTCGTAACAAACTTGGTTTATAAATGACACGTAAAATTTAAGTGAAAATACTCAGAAATTGTATTTGTTCGTCGAGGTTCTTTATTGCTTCTATAGCTGAAACAGTTTATAGGTTCAGGTACGGCAGCTTAAAGCACACATTAAAATGGAGTATGAAAGACAATCATGGCTCAGAAGTCGCTGGAAGTCAGAAACTTCAGCAGGAGTTAAACAACAGGCCTAACTTTCGTGCTGACAGAAGCACAAGACAGAACCAACTTTCTCTGTATACTTGTAGGTTTTCACAAATGTAATAATGAATCTCTGAAGAGACGAATAAATGCATTTACTTCATAAATCAAAGGACAACTTAACATGGCAGACAAGTCTAAGAACACATACATTAATAGCCTACAGCAGAAACAAGCCATTCTACAATGTCTAGAAAACATGGAATAAAACTTGTTCTACACCAACCTTTAGAGTGTGTAATAGAAGGAGAGCTTTGAATAAAATCTCCAACTTTTTGCAGTGTTTCATCCTTCTTTTTAGTCAGTCTTGAAGCATGTACTCGCTTTCTCAGGAAGTAGTCTTTTCCGGATTTCTGTTCAACAGAGATACGAACATGTGAAACAACAGATGGGAAAAATCGACTACTCATACTCTGACCATGCCAAGGATACTGCTATCACATGTGAACATCTGTTTTTAATAACTGCCATGCATATTAATGATATGAACCTTAGTTTAATACAAGGGCTTCACTTACAAAAGCACACGATAATACACTAAAGCTTCTCTTCCCAACTATTCAGTGTGCAATATCCTTCCCTCCAAATCGTTACACAGTACAGCCATTACACGCTCTGGGGACAGACTGACTTGCCCTTTGGTTAGCTTATGGAATTTAATAGGAAGAGCTCATAAGCATGTAAGATTCCCATTCAGGTATACACATAAGGATAAGACACTGCTTCTTTCGTGTGACCACACAATTACAGGAAGTCCCAAGCTAGCTTCAAAACTAGAACAAAAACCAACCATTTTCTCGTCACTTGCAGAGGGTGAATTAAAAGCCATGACAGATTTTGTATTTTTCGTGTTCTCACTTTTCACAAAATCCTGGGAAAATAAGACAAGTTTCAGCCATGATTCTTTTGGAAAGAACAACTGATGTCACAAAAGTGAATACTTTAAACACTTTTGCTAATAGTAGGGAAGTATTTGCTAGTGGTAACTATTCCACTGTAAATCAAATAATAAATAAGCATTCAATTATAAAAACAGGACATGAAGATATCAGTATTAGACATCTCATGATGTCTAAAAAGCTGATTTATGTCTACAGGTTTCAAAGAAAATACACAATGAAGTTAAAAGAAATTCCCTTCTCTTAAACCATTATCACTGAGCTTGGCTATTAGTTTTGTTCATTAAAGCAGTTCATTAATTAAATTCTTCAACTACTTTACTGAGGTAGAAATAGCATTTTTTAATGCTTGTTTTTAATGCTTTTTTTTATTGTAGAAAGACAAAAAGTAGTCAGAGCCACTTTATCAGGCTCTGCTAAGAATCTGAATGGAGTATCACCACCCACTGTATTTCCAAGAATTAAGTTGGTTAATAAATACTTTGTTTTTAAAATATATGTAACTGCTATTTTATGAAAGTTAGCAATTAAAAACTTATATAGGAATGATTAACATCATCTGCTAACAAAACAATATCCAGAAATCCTGCAGAGGAAGAAAATAAGTTCAATTTGCTGTGCCCGTTTCAGTGGCTCCATGAATTTTTTCCAAGTAACTTATCTAATCATGAGCCACTTCATAAGCATTAACATGAGGAGAGTTTTCAACAGCAACTGACAAAAATTCATCACACAATTGTTTCAACAGCTTTTTTTCCTATCAAAGGCTATAAAAACAGGTGATCTGATCACCTTGAAAGGGATAAATAAATTAAAACTTGGGAATTGTTTAGAGAACATGAGATCTTTTCCTACTCATTCCTTATCAAAAGCAATACAATCACAACATTTTCAGATCTGAAGTTTCATACTAACCTCAGATTCATTTAATGAAGTGAGGCTCCTAGTACATCGACGTGACAAATAATTGTCTTCAGCTTTGCATCTTAATGGAATACTTTCTCCAGTTTTAGTTTTGCTTTGTTGTTTCCTAGGCTGTAAATATTTAAAAGGAGTAAAGATTAGGCTATGCATTAGACCTCCAAAATATCTCGAGTTTTCTAAAGTTACAGTGTAAAACCTCAAGCTCAGACACCACATGAACACGTAAGCTGAAACACAGCACAAGTGTGGGAAGGTAGTAACATCTATTCATTGTGTGATCTTCAGATACACCCTACTGGGTCTCACTAACAGTCTCAGGCAGTATTCTGCCTCCAAAAGAGAGAAAGCAAGACATTATTTAGGGACAAAATCTGTAACGCTGGTCGTTTTGTCATCCATTCCCCCCATACTCTGCACGCTCACAGCTGCTATGTTAGAACACCAAAGGCTAAACCTCTGCCTAATCTTCAGCATCCACATACGAATACATGGAAAACTGCATGGAAAAGTTCCATAATGTACACAGAGAGATGGTGTTCTAGTAAATAAAATATTTTGGAGAAGATGAGAGCTCATGTTTGAGTGGAAGACAAAAAGAACCAACAAGTACTCATCACTGAATATGTAGTTAAAGGACTATATGCTAAGAAAAATGATTCCAGCTCCAGTATCTCCTAGGAAAACAGAAGAACAAAAAGGGGTTAACAAGATGTTAAGTACTGACTTTCTATAAATATAATCATACCTTTTCATTTACAGAGTCATTCCTTCTACTTTGTCTTTCTTCAAGTAAAGGTATTTCTGGCAAACACTGAGGGCTACTGTGGTTAATGTGTTGTTTTAATTCCTTTATAAAGTCATCTTTGTCAGCCAGTTCTTTTCTTAACTCTTCTATCACAGTTGCATTATCCTAATAAACAGTAAAAACTGCTGAGTTGTGGGATTGGCAAAAGGAATTAACACACACAAGCAGTATTGCAATTACTTAGTAGCATCAGTTTTAGAATTGCAGGCTAGAACACTTAACTATTCAAGAACAGTAACATTTCACGGGTTTGTACGGTCACTGTTACAAGTGCAGTAGTCACAGAATTGCCTGGGAAGTTGTAATACAATATATTTTGATTCTTCTATTTTACTTATGTGCTTCAGCCTTCATCTCTCTTAAGATATAATAACCCGAGCTTTTATTTGTTCCCAAATCCTCGGTACTGTGAGAAAGTCGGCAGTTGTAGGGGAAGTTTTGCTATGAGAACATCTTTCTTCTCAGAGAAAGTGAATCCAAACATTCTCAAAAGAGCACAACTCATTTAGTCTTCTGTTTAGCTTCTGAAATTCTATGCTACGGCTTAGATTGGCTATCCTGATTAAAAGCTGGATGTTGAAATAAGAAATGCAACTTCCAGAGATCATCCCCCCTCTGCTTTTTGATGCTTCCCTTAATCTCTCTCCACGTCCCCTTCTGTCTTTTCATGCCATTGTAGATACTACCTCAGAGAAAGCAAAGAAAGTAAGAAACCTGAGACAGAACTACTGTCTGAGTATTGAGCCTAGCTTGGGATCCGGAAATGCTGTGAATTATCAGAAAAAGCTACAGATATCCAGTATGATTGTAGGATCATAAGCATCAAACTGACATCTGCTGATCTGAACTACTGAAAAAATTGAAATTTTAGTAATTAACAGAAATTCTGTTTCTGAAGAACAAAAATAAAAGCTGGTGCTTTTTTTGGTTAGTTGCACATGATGTCAATACGACAGTGTTCAAGAACAGAACCACACCCAGAATACAAAGAGCAGGTACAGGAGTTTTACAGAATTTATGGGTAGCTAATCAGGTAGGAGGAAAGGAGAGCTGACCTTGCTTGAATCCTTTAAGGCAGATTGTCTCAGTTCTGCTATTTCTGTCTCTTTTTGTATGACATTAGAAGCCAAAGTTTTGAGCTGTTCTTCCAAAGCTTCTACTAACTGATCTCTCTCCTCACGCCACTTTTGAAGATTATGGTCCTTTTCCTCCAGCTCCTATATTTCATGTTGAAAGAAAAGCATACACAGTAGAAACAAGCAGAATCTTTAAGACAGCCTAGAATGAATAAGTTTTTCATATAGCATAAATAAGGACTCAAGCTGATAAAAAGAGTTTATGGTAAGACATTTCAATTAACGTATCGTGATGTCACTCAACAAGATCAGGTTATATGCATGTATTATATATGTATTTACTATGCAGATTATTGTATTTAAAGCAATCTGCCAGTGCTCTGTAGTGACTAATTATTTGAATATCTTTCATGGTCTACCACTAATTTCAGTTGGCCACTTTCATTTTGGTCCAATTTTTTTTTTGACCTTTTCCCTGTTGCTCGGAAAACCTGCATCATTCATTTAATAAAAATTAAGAGCAAGTAAAATACCCGTTTAAGTTGTTGGATAGTATAGTCTTTATAATCCAGCTCATCCTTAAACTGGTTATTAATCCTTTCAAGTTCATCCATCCTGTTCCTGAGGGATTCCTCCACAGAACGCATCGTGGACACCTGTAATGTAAGCACAGCTCACGGTTCATTAAAAGACTTCTGTAATCCAACCTGGCCAAATACTTCTTTGTTAAATAAAGAGGAATTCACAAACAAGTGCTGAGTAGGAAAACGACAGCAAGTGCAAGGTTACCAAGGAAGACATGAATTCATTTTTAAGCTTCAATTTTCCACCCCAAGCACACCCAATAAACTTTCAGACTAAGATCCTGCAAAATGGGTTTTAAGATATCTTCTTGTTTAATAATTAAATTTTAACTATTAACATCACTGAAGCTGAAATTGAAGAAAAAAAATATACATGCTTATATTAAAGAGCCTCTGGAAATTAGTCTATTTCTCTTCAAGTAAATAGCATTCTTCTTCCCAGTTATCAGCGTTTTTTCACAAGACTTAGGTTTTAAGCTTTGGAGTTACCACGGATACCAATGGCAAGTCACCAGTAACGTAGAGATAATAACAAGTCCCCTCCAGAGGCAGATTAGCTATTCTCTTCACAAACCTTATTCCAGACTACCAACCAACTTTACTTTCCTCTGTTCATTATCTATGCAAAACCATGTTTTAACTTCTGGTCACCTCTAGAGCTTCAATGGCAACTTTACCTAAGATTTGCTGCTAGCCACACTAGTGTGAAATTTCCAGCTTCATAGTTAAAGTTTGAGAAGTTTTAACAGCAGAAAGCCAAGCATAATCTTACAGAAAAAAATATCTCAGTTGACTACAAACCTCACTTTATAGTTGCTGAATTTGTTTCTCGGCATCAGAATGTTTGTCTTTTAGATCTGCATACTCTTCTTCTTTCCTCTGCAAATCTTTTTTCAAATTCAGTACAAGGGCAGAACTCTCAGAAAGAATATTTTCTAGCCTTATGTTAAAAATAAAGAGACAAAGAACATTACTGTTACACATCTCATGGAAACAGCAATTACAGCTTAATCCATGCCCTGCCTGTTGGTTTCTATTTGTAAATAGACTCTTAAATCTATCTAGACCAGGGACAAGATTTAAACAATTAATTTTGAATTTCAGCTTGCTTCTCATAATTAGATGCTGAAGCAATAAATTATTCAGATGCTATTCCGAGGGATGTACAACAAAACCACCAGAAATCCCCATATTATTCTTTATTTCCTTGCACACTCCTGTTTTCCCTTGGAACTCAAGTAGCATACCAAAGCATCCTAAAGTAGTAGTTTGGCCATTGATAAGCATGCAGATGCATTAAGTCGAAGGGATGTTCCCATTAACTATTTTTAACTCTAGTTCATTCTCAAAGGGCTCTAAGTTAACTCAGTGGTTACTTACGATTTTATACGTTGCACTTTCTCCATTTCACTCTTTTCCTTTTCCCGAAGAGAATGTTTCATCTGCTCCTAGCTTTCATTTAAAGCCAAACTTTTGAGCTGTTCTTCCAAAGCTTCTACTAACTGATCTCTCTCCTCACGCCACTTTTGAAGATTACGGTCCTTTTCCTCCAGCTGGGCAACAAGTCTTTCCTAAAAGAAGAACAGATGAACAGTGAACATCACCTACTACACACTGAACTGTTCTAACACTTCGGTAGTTAGCACCGTTTTACAGTCTTAGTAAATGTATGATCTCTTCAAGATCCACAGGAGCTCTAGAACTAGTTGCACTACAAACTTACAGAAGCAAAACCATGCTTCTATTAGACAACCTACATTACTCTCCTTGTGAAAAAATATTAGATTTATTTAACAACTTCAGTTTGCTCATTTAATGATTACTAATGAGCTTTAGGAAAATAAAGTCACAAAGTGATAATAATACTAAGCTCCTTACATCCTTCTATGCTGCTTGCAGGTCCAGAAAGTCGGGACTAACTACTTCCAGATGTAAAAAAAGCTTTGCAGAATGTACAGATTCACATGTTTAAGAAGTTACATGACAAGAGCCCAGCAAACAGCTCAACTAACTCAAGTGACTTTGTTATCAGTCACTATTTGGAAAGTGATAAAGGAGCAAAACTGTGGCCGTTTGACCAAGTATTTTTATTCAGTATCTGGAGAGAAGTTTGTGGGGTTTCTTTAGAAACTCAACTGCCTTTTCTTCCTTATAAAGGCTTAAAGGCCTTCTGCTTTGCAGAAAAGAGAACAAACAAAAGCTATTGTACAAAATACTTTCTTAGTCTCATTAAATAGTGATCTATTTTTCAACTGTAATTTTCTTATTGATGTCCCACATACGTGACATTTCATTATGCACTTATGAAAGATCTTTCTTTTTGTGGCCCCCCCATTCCTTCCTTTTCCAAATCAATTAGTTCTCAAATGGGCTTTGGCGCATAAGAAAGCAAGGGGACTTGGACAAGCTGCTCTTATGCACCCTTACTGTTAATACTTGGTATGTAGTTGTCTCCAAACTACAGGCACCAGACAACTCTGCCAGGACCTCATCACTTATGATTTCTGCTTGTTGCTTTCCATAATGTTGTCAGTCCTCAGCAAATTGTTTCATTTCTTTGTTGCGAAGATTCTCAGCTTCTTTTATCTGATTTAGGAGCTCTTCTTTCTCCTCCAGCCACTTTTTTTCTATCAGTTTGATACTTAGTCTCACTTTCCTATTTCAAAGAAACCAAAAATGAAATAGTGAGTCATTAAGGAATAAAAGTCTTAAAAGCCAGGTCATCATTAAATAGACTTGTTTCTGCAAGATAACAGAAACATTAGCAGTTTTTACTACAGAATATTCCCAAAGGCAGGTATTGGATAATCATTAGTTCTTTTCCATTAAAAAATAATCATTTCCAGTATTTCTTATTCAGACTGGAGAGCCTCCATAAAACATCTCTTTTTCTTTATAAATGTTCACACAAGCTTTACAGAACTTACACCAAAAGTCAGTATAAGAAAAACTCTTTTAACTTAAAAACTACTAACACTTTACGCTGCCCTGCAGCAGTTGTAGAAAAACTTGCAGCTCCTTCAGGGTTGAAAGACAAAGAAAAGCAACACAGTTTACACTGTAGGAGTAGTCTCCTTTCCTATCAAACCTACTGGCAGACATTCTCATATATAGGACAGAGCACCTGAGAAACTGCTTGGAAAAAATAAAAGTCTTTTAACCAAGGAAAATTAGTAGACCCGCAGCCCAACAAAAAAAGCTTCCTGGTGATAAAGTTAGATGATGATTTCGATAGCTTATATTAGTTGCCCAAGCAACTAACAGAAAACAGTTTTGACAAATACACCGTAAGTTACAATTTGCTTTGAGTTAGTATTCCTTTCTTGCAAACAACAATTGTATAAGTATACTCTGCTTATAGGACATTGATGTGGTGTAGAATGAAGCAATGAATGTTCAACTTTCCCCTCTTCTTGAAAAAGTGAATTGGCTCTGTGCATTAAAAAAAAATATCATGAATAAGCTTACTCAAGGTGAAGGAGGAAAGAAGCTCAGAACCATTCCACTAACAGAGTGGATGTAACCTATTGTATACTCACTTAGAAAACTCCCACTGCCAGCCCATTACTTTTATTTAAAAAAACAAACAACAACAACAAAAAATAACATCAGATGGGATAAGACAACTAACTGTTCAGAGGCCAGCAAAAGAAGCACTGCTCATGGCAGCATAATGTAGGGAAGGCTACACTTCCTATACTATGGGGGCATCAGTGATGCCATTCTTAACATACCACAAAAAAGCTGCACCTGGTCCCTATTGCATGTTGCACTGCAGCTTTTACAGGAAGTTTCTGTAATCAATATAACAGTTTACTTTATCAAGTTACAACTTTGAAGTTAAGTTACCTCCAGCTCTTTTTGCAGCTTTATTAATTCTGTACTGTTTTCATTCAAATTTGCCTCATCACTTTCGTTGTTCTTTTGCTGCCAGTCACTATTGCTCTGGTATTCCAGTTCACTGTATTTGTGTTTCCATGCAATCAGTTCTACTCAATACACAAAATGAGGTTAGATAGCATATCATTTCAAATATATATTTGAAATACCACACCAATGACTTTTTACTAAAGCAGCTTCGGTTTTATCTGCTACAGACATAAAGAAATAACAGAAGCCTTTAACTACAAGAGAGTTGTTGTTTACTATGGAACGTTAATGCCTAAGTAACAGTCACATGAAAATGGAAGTGGCTATCACAGTACGTCTAAACCCCTTTTGCATCCCTGCTCCCTTTCCCTGGAAAGATTACCTGAAGCTAATTTTTGGTTCTCTTCTAACTGAGCTTGAAGCATTTCACCTTGTTCAAGCTGCACTTCCTCTTGTTCTTCTAATGCCATCCGCATAACTTCAATTGTTCTATCCCTTGCACACAGATCTGAAGGTTTGAAAATTTACAGATGAACTCCCTACTAGCTCCCATTATTCTCAAATCAAGATTCTCCCATGACCAAAAGCTCTTTTAAAAGAAATAGACCATCTCCATTGAAATATTTACATACAAATACATGCAGATATGTTTTAAAATCGAAACACAGAAGACTCAAAGTCATTAGCAATGTGACAACATTTACACGGATATTCAACACACACACACACACACAAATAATGGCTGACCGTCACATAGTTGGTCATAGTCTTTGGAGATATCTTCCATCCTCTCAGTTTCCACCAGCTCCTATATTTCATGTTGAAAGAAAAGCATACACAGTAAAAACAAGCAGAATCTTTAAGACAGCCTAGAATTAATAAGTTTTTCATAAAGCATAAATAAGGACTCAAGCTGATAAAAAGAATTTATGGTAAGACATTTCAATTAACATATCATGATGTCACTCAACAAGATCAGGTTATATGCATGTATTACATATGTATTTACTATGCAGATTATGGTATTGAAAACAATCTGCCAGTGCTCTGTAGTGACTAATTATTTGAATATCTTTCATGGTCTACCACTAATTTCAGTTGGCCACTTTCATTTTGGTCCAATTTTTTTTTTTTTTTTGACCATTTTCCTGTTGCTTGGAAAACCTGCATCATTCATTTAATAAAAATTAAGAGCAAGTAAAATACCTGCTTAATTTGTTGGATATAGAAGTCTTTATAATCCAGCTCATCCTTAAACTGGTTATTAATCCTTTCAAGTTCTTCCATCTTGTTCCTGAGGGATTCCTCCACAGAACGCATCGTGGACACCTGTAATGTAAGCACAGCTCACGGTTCATTAAGAGTTCTGTAATCCAACCTGGCCAAATACTTCTTTGTTAAATAAAGAGGAATTCACAAACAAGTGCTGAGTAGGAAAACGACAGGAAGTGCAAGGTAACCAAGGAAGACATGAATTCATTTTTAAGCTTCAATTTTCCAACCCAAGCACACCCAATAAACTTTCAGACTAAGTACCTGCAAAATGGGTTTTAAGATATCTTCTTGTTTAATAATTAAATTTTAACTATTAGCATCACTGAAGCTGAAATTGAAGAAAAAAAATATACATGCTTATATTAAAGAGCCTCTGGAAATTAGTCTATTTCTCTTCAAGTAAATAGCATTCTTCTTCCCAGTTATCAGCATTTTTTCACAAGACTTAGGTTTTAAGCTTTGGAGTTACCATGGATACCAATGGCAAGTCACCAGTAACGTAGAGATAATAACAAGTCCCCTCCAGAGGCAGATTAGCTATTCTCTTCACAAACCTTATTCCAGACTACCAACCAACTTTACTTTCCTCTGTTCATTATCTATGCAAAACCATGTTTTAACTTCTGGTCCCCTCTAGAGCTTCAATGGCAACTTTACCTAAGATTTGCTGCTAGCCACACTAGTGTGAAATTTCCAGCTTCATAGTTAAAGTTTGAGAAGTTTTAACAGCAGAAAGCCAAGCATAATCTTACAGAAAAAAAATATCTCAGTTGACTACAAACCTCGCTTTGTAGTTGCTGAATTTGTTTCTCGGCATCAGAATGTTTGTCTTTTAGATCTGCATACTCTTCTTCTTTCCTCTGCAAATCTTTTTTCAAATTCAGTACAAGGGCAGAACTCTCAGAAAGAATATTTTCTAGCCTTATGTTAAAAATAAAGAGACAAAGAACATTACTGTTACACATCTCATGGAAACAGCAATTACAGCTTAATGCATGCCCTGCCTGTTGGTTTCTATTTGTAAATAGACTCTTAAATCTATCTAGACCAGGGACAAGATTTAAACAATTACTTTTGAATTTCAGCTTGCTTCTCATAATCAGATGCTGAAGCAATAAATTATTCAGATGCTATTCTGAGGGATGTACAACAAAACCACCAGAAATCCCCATATTATTCTTTATTTCCTTGCACACTCCTGTTTTCCCTTGGAACTCAAGTAGCATACCAAAGCATCCTAAAGTAGTAGTTTGGCCATTGATAAGCATGCAAATGCATTAAGTCGAAGGGATGTTCCCATTAACTATTTTTAACTCTAGTTCATTCTCAAAGGGCTCTAAGTTAACTCAGTGGTTACTTACGATTCTATACGTTGCACTTTCTCCATTTCACTCTTCTCCTTTTCCCGAAGAGAGTGTTTCATCTGCTCTAAGCTGTTTTTCAACTGCACAACTTCTTGAATCAGATTTGCTTCTTTGCTACTTAACTCTTCAACCTTTTTGTCTGCATTTGCAGACTTCTCCTGAAGAGTTGCTGTAACTGTCTCCAGATTAACAATAATAGATTCTTTTTCTTTAAGTAATTCATTGAGTTTTGACACATTGTCTTCCATTGTCTTGTAAGCCTCCAGGCGATATTCAAGCTCTCTTATTTTTACCTCACAGTTGGCAACTTCCTCCTGAAATTGTGCAATCATTCTCTGATCTTCTGCAGTCTTTTCTTCAAAGTCCTGAATTTTCTTTTCTATTTGCTCATGTAACTGATTCACAAGACAATCTTCCTGACTTGTGTGAGTTGTAATCTCACATAGCTTCATTACAAGTTGACGACTATGATTTTCAGCAAATTGAAAAGATAGAAAATAAAGAATAATATGGGGATTTCTGGTGGTTTTGTTGTACATCCCTCAGAATAGCATCTGAATACTTTATTGCTTCAGCATCTGATTATGAGAAGCAAGCTGAAATTCAAAAGTAATTGTTTAAATCTTGTCCCTGGTCTAGATAGATTTAAGAGTCTATTTACAAATAGAAACCAACAGGCAGGGCATGCATTAAGCTGTAATTGCTGTTTCCATGAGATGTGTAACAGTAATGTTCTTTGTCTCTTTATTTTTAACATAAGGCTAGAAAATATTCTTTCTGAGAGTTCTGCCCTTGTACTGAATTTGAAAAAAGATTTGCAGAGGAAAGAAGAAGAGTATGCAGATCTAAAAGACAAACATTCTGATGCCGAGAAACAAATTCAGCAACTACAAAGCGAGGTTTGTAACTCCAAAGCCTAAAACATAAGTCTTGTGAAAAAACGCTGATAACTGGGAAGAAGAATGCTATTTACTTGAAGAGAAATAGACTAATTTCCAGAGGCTCTTTAATATAAGCATGTATATTTTTTTTCTTCAATTTCAGCTTCAGTGATGCTAATAGTTAAAATTTAATTATTAAACAAGAAGATATCTTAAAACCCATTTTGCAGGATCTTAGTCTGAAAGTTTTTTGGGTGTGCTTGGGGTGGAAAATTGAAGCTTAAAAATGAATTCATGTCTTCCTTGGTAACCTTGCACTTGCTGTCGTTTTCCTGCTCAGCACTTGTTTGTGAATTCCTCTTTATTTAACAAAGAAGTATTTGGCCAGGTTGGATTATAGAAGTCTTTTAATGAACCGTGAGCTGTGCTTACATTACAGGTGTCCACGATGCGTTCTGTGGAGGAATCCCTCAGGAACAGGATGGAAGAACTTGAAAGGATTAATAACCAGTTTAAGGATGAGCTGGATTATAAAGACTATACTATCCAACAACTTAAATGGGTATTTTACTTGCTCTAAATTTTTATTAAATGAATGATGCAGGTTTTCCAAGCAACAGGAAAAAGGTCAAAAAAAAAAAAAAAAAATTGGAGCAAAATGAAAGTGGCCAACTGAAATTAGTGGTAGACCATGAAAGATATTCAAATAATTAGTCACTACAGAGCACTGGCAGATTGCTTTAAATACAATAATCTGCATAGTAAATACATATGTAATACATGCATATAACCTGATCTTGTTGAGTGACATCATGATATGTTAATTGAAATGTCTTACCATAAACTCTTTTTATCAGCTTGAGTCCTTATTTATGCTATATGAAAAACTTATTAATTCTATTCTGTCTTAAAGATTCTGCTTGTTTTTACTGTGTATGCTTTTCTTTCAACATGAAATATAGGAGCTGGAGGAAAAGGACCATATTCTTCAAAAGTGGCGTGAGGAGAGAGATCAGTTAGTAGAAGCTTTGGAAGAACAGCTCAAAACTTTGGCTTCTAATGCCATACAAAAAGAGACAGAAATAGCAGAACTGAGACAATCTGCCTTAAAGGATTCAAGCAAGGTCAGCTCTCCTTTCCTCCTACCTGATTAGCTACCCATAAATTCTGTAAAACTCCTGTACCTGCTCTTTGTATTCTGGGTGTGGTTCTGTTCTTGAACACTGTCATATTGACATCATGTGCAACTAACCAAAAAAAGCACCAGCTTTTATTTTTGTTCTTCAGAAACAGAATTTCTGTTAATTACTAAAATTTCAATTTTTTCAGTAGTTCAGATAAGCAGATGTCAGTTTGATGCTTACGATCCTACAGTCAGACTGGACATCTGTAGCTTTTTCTGATAATTCGCAGCATTTCCGAATCCCAAGCTAGGCTCAATACTCAGACAGTAGTTCTGTCTCAGGTTTCTTACTTTCTTTGCTTTCTCTGAGGTAGTATCTACAATGGCATGAAAAGACAGAAGGGGACGTGGAGAGAGATTAAGGGAAGCATCAAAAAGCAGAGGGGGGATGATCTCTGGAAGTTGCATTTCTTATTTCAACATCCAGCTTTTAATCAGGATAGCCAATCTAAGCCGTAGCATAGAATTTCAGAAGCTAAACAGAAGACTAAATGAGTTGTGCTCTTTTGAGAATGTTTGGATTCACTTTCTCTGAGAAGAAAGATGTTCTCATAGCAAAACTTCCCCTACAGCTGCCGACTTTCTCACAGTACCGAGGATTTGGGAACAAATAAAAGCTCGGGTTATTATATCTTAAGAGAGATGAAGGCTGAAGCACATAAGTAAAATAGAAGAATCAAAATATATTGTATTACAACTTCCCAGGCAATTCTGTGACTACTGCACTTGTAACAGTGACCGTACAAACCCGTGAAATGTTACTGTTCTTGAATAGTTAAGTGTTCTAGCCTGCAATTCTAAAACTGATGCTACTAAGTAATTGCAATACTGCTTGTGTGTGTTAATTCCTTTTGCCAATCCCACAACTCAGCAGTTTTTACTGTTTATTAGGATAATGCAACTGTGATAGAAGAGTTAAGAAAAGAACTGGCTGACAAAGATGACTTTATAAAGGAATTAAAACAACGCATTAACCACAGTAGCCCTCAGTGTTTGCCAGAAATACCTTTACTTGAAGAAAGACAAAGTAGAAGGAATGACTCTGTAAATGAAAAGGTATGATTATATTTATAGAAAGTCAGTACTTAACATCTTGTTAACCCCTTTTTGTTCTTCTGTTTTCCTAGGAGATACTGGAGCTGGAATCATTTTTCTTAGCATATAGTCCTTTAACTACATATTCAGTGATGAGTACTTGTTGGTTCTTTTTGTCTTCCACTCAAACATGAGCTCTCATCTTCTCCAAAATATTTTATTTACTAGAACACCATCTCTCTGTGTACATTATGGAACTTTTCCATGCAGTTTTCCATGTATTCGTATGTGGATGCTGAAGATTAGGCAGAGGTTTAGCCTTTGGTGTTCTAACATAGCAGCTGTGAGCGTGCAGAGTATGGGGGGAATGGATGACAAAACGACCAGCGTTACAGATTTTGTCCCTAAATAATGTCTCGCTTTCTCTCTTTTGGAGGCAGAATACTGCCTGAGACTGTTAGTGAGACCCAGTAGGGTGTATCTGAAGATCACACAATGAATAGATGTTACTACCTTCCCACACTTGTGCTGTGTTTCAGCTTACGTGTTCATGTGGCGTCTGAGCTTGAGGTTTTACACTGTAACTTTAGAAAACTCGAGATATTTTGGAGGTCTAATGCATAGCCTAATCTTTACTCCTTTTAAATATTTACAGCCTAGGAAACAACAAAGCAAAACTAAAACTGGAGAAAGTATTCCATTAAGATGCAAAGCTGAAGGCAATTATTTGTCACGTCCATGTACTAGGAGCCTCACTTCATTAAATGAATCTGAGGTTAGTATGAAACTTCAGATCTGAAAATGTTGTGATTGTATTGCTTTTGATAAGGAATGAGTAGGAAAAGATCTCATGTTCTCTAAACAATTCCCAAGTTTTAATTTATTTATCCCTTTCAAGGTGATCAGATCACCTGTTTTTATAGCCTTTGATAGGAATAAAAGCTGTTGAAACAATTGTGTGATGAATTTTTGTCAGTTGCTGTTGAAAACTCTCCTCATGTTAATGCTTATGAAGTGGCTCATGATTAGATAAGTTCTTTGGAAAAAATTCATGGAGCCACTGAAACAGGCACAGCAAATTGAACTTATTTTCTTCCTCTGCAGGATTTCTGGATATTGTTTTGTTAGCAGATGATGTTAATCATTCCTATATAAGTTTTTAATTGCTAACTTTCATAAAATAGCAGTTACATATATTTTAAAAACAAAGTATTTATTAACCCACTTAATTCTTGGAAATACAGTGGGTGGTGATAACTCCATTCAGATTCTTAGCAGAGCCTGATAAAGTGGCTCTGACTACTTTTTGTCTTTCTACAATCTTTGGTAACTTTTTGAGAGGAAGAAGACTCCCCTCAGGGGGTCGGAACAGTGTAAATAGTAAAAGCTGCTAGTCTGTGTTTGGGACACTGGAGTTTGCTAGTTACTAGCAGCAGTAGAAGCCGCCATCTACCATTTTCTGATGTCCCCAGCAGCCTGTCTTCCATGTGTTCAACCAGCATCTGAACTCATTTTTGATATGCTAGCTGAATTCCTGCCATAGAGAAGGAGGAATCCAGGTGATCTCAGTTCTGACTTTGTTGTTCCTGTTGAGAAAAACAGGATTGGGTGGATTGTGGACAGGAAGTGCTGCTGGGGAAATGCATACTGACATTTCCCTGTCACTTAGCTGTGCATTTGCTGCCATTTGACCATGAGCAGGTACATGATAGCCTTCAGCTTAAGTATGGTGTCATTGCTTGAATGTCTGTATTCTCTCCAGGGAAAAGATAGCAATGGAGTTCTTTAATGACTTGCACTGGGCTTGCACCTTGCCAGCTGGACCTTACTTATGTAAATAACATCTCTAGTGTAGAAGAGGAAGGGCAAATTCCCTAAGATTAAGCTGGAAGTTAATCGAACACTTGAATCAAATGCTCCTGTTCCTGCCCAGTTCTGACGCAGCAGAGTTGAGATGAAGAAAATCGTGTCAGTTCTACCACCATTCTCTATTAAAAAAAAGTGTAGTTGTCTGTGCCCTTGAGAAAAAATGACTTGTAAAGTATCAGGCTCAGTTTAACATGGAGAACTTTTTTTGTGATCATAGATTGGAAATAATTTTAAATGTAACAAGTTCTAGGAAAGAAGGGTAAAACTCTGCTGTAACTGAAATAGACTCCTTCTGTTACAAGTGTTCTTACAGCAGGAAAATTGAATGCTTACATATCCTTTTCCAGATGCTTTATAGCTTTTTAATCTCACGGCTACCTTAACACTTGCACTTAAAATTCTTCTGTGCTATCAGGATCATTTGGGAACTGTCCTCAACTCATCTGGAGTGTCCACAGAAAATGGCAAAACTAGTCGGTTCCCAAAACCAGAGCTGGAAATCCCACTGACACCTCTGCAACCTGATAAGATGGAGATAAAGCAGCACGGCAGCATGATACCTTTAGGAGTGAAAATGCCTAAGGCAAAAAAGAAAAGAAGTGATGACATGGATGAGGTATGACCTAGACCCAACAGAAAACAAAATATCTGATGCCTTTTTACCATTCTCATTTAAGCATTAAAAAATGCTATTTCTACCTCAGTAAAGTAGTTGAAGAATTTAATCAATGAACTGCTTTAATGAACAAAACTAATAGCCAAGCTCAGTGATAATGGTTTAAGAGAAGGGAATTTCTCTTAACTCCATTGTGTATTTTCTTTGAAACCTGTAGACATAAATCAGCTTTTTAGACATCATGTCTAATACTGATATCTTAATGTCCTGTTTTTATAATTGAATGCTTATTTATTATTTGATTTACAGTGGAATAGTTACCACTAGCAAATACTTCCCTACTATTAGCAAAAGTGTTTAAAGTATTCACTTTTGTGACATCAGTTGTTCTTTCCAAAAGAATCATGGCTGAAACTTGTCTTATTTTCCCAGGATTTTGTGAAAAGTGAGAACACGAAAAATACAAAATCTGTCATGGCTTTTAATTCACCCTCTGCAAGTGACGAGAAAATGGTTGGTTTTTGTTCTAGTTTTGAAGCTAGCTTGGGACTTCCTGTAATTGTGTGGTCACACGAAAGAAGCAGTGTCTTATCCTTATGTGTATACCTGAATGGGAATCTTACATGCTTATGAGCTCTTCCTATTAAATTCCATAAGCTAACCAAAGGGCAAGTCAGTCTGTCCCCAGAGCGTGTAATGGCTGTACTGTGTAACGATTTGGAGGGAAGGATATTGCACACTGAATAGTTGGGAAGAGAAGCTTTAGTGTATTATCGTGTGCTTTTGTAAGTGAAGCCCTTGTATTAAACTAAGGTTCATATCATTAATATGCATGGCAGTTATTAAAAACAGATGTTCACATGTGATACCAGTATCCTTGGCATAGTCAGAGTATGAGTAGTAGATTTTTCCCATCTGTTGTCTTCTGTTTTGTATGTTTGTTTATTTTATGTAATTAGAACAGCTTATGTAAGAAACAACTCCACAGCTTGGGAGCTACTTTTAAAGAAACTACTGCCTTATTAAGAAACTTTAAGAAACGTAGGCCTTGAAATAGCTGAGATTTTGACAACTCCCTAAAGGGTATAAAACTGTCTACATTACTTGCCGTTGTGGTATCATCAGCATAATGAACAGAGGTGTCAGTAGTAAAGCTCAAAATGTCAACTTAAAATAACGTTGAACTAAAATGAAGTTTAAACAATGCTCTTGTTTCACATGTTCACATCTCTGTTGAACAGAAATCCGGAAAAGACTACTTCCTGAGAAAGCGAGTACATGCTTCAAGACTGACTAAAAAGAAGGATGAAACACTGCAAAAAGTTGGAGATTTTATTCAAAGCTCTCCTTCTATTACACACTCTAAAGGTTGGTGTAGAATAAGTTTTATTCCATGTTTTCTAGACATTGTAGAATGGCTTGTTTCTGCTGTAGGCTATTAATGTATGTGTTCTTAGAGAACTTGTCTGCCATGTTAAGTTGTCCTTTGATTTATGAAGTAAATGCATTTATTCGTCTCTTCAGAGATTCATTATTACATTTGTGAAAACCTACAAGTATACAGAGAAAGTTGGTTCTGTCTTGTGCTTCTGTCAGCACGAAAGTTAGGCCTGTTGTTTAACTCCTGCTGAAGTTTCTGACTTCCAGCGACTTCTGAGCCATGATTGTCTTTCATACTCCATTTTAATGCGTGCTTTAAGCTGCCGTACCTGAACCTATAAACTGTTTCAGCTATAGAAGCAATAAAGAACCTCGACGAACAAATACAATTTCTGAGTATTTTCACTTAAATTTTACGTGTCATTTATAAACCAAGTTTGGTACAAAGCTTTTTTTGCATTCATTGATTTAAAGACTCACAAAACCAGTAAGTTGATTGGTTTATGTATCAAAACAAATTTCTTCTAGCCAAGAAGCTGATGTCAGCAGTAAGTTCTCCTAAATCAAACGAACCTGAAAGGCTCGAAGAAGGAGAGACCAAGCCAAAACGATCCAAAAGGAAGCTGCATTCCACTGTCGTTTCTGGCCCTCTAGATATACCTGCTTCTTCGGTAAGCGATTATACTGTAGTCTTGGCTTAAAATAAACTACTAAGGAGTCCAAACAGACTGGAGGTTTCATCTATTTGCAGGAGGAGGTTGAAAGTACTGAGGTATATTTTTATTCTACCAAGTCATTCTTGTTGGTCTTCCTGCTGTTCTGTTTTAGTTTGTCCTCAAAGATCTCTGTGTTTGGCTGGCTTACAGTTTACTAAGTAGGTGATGTAGCAATCACAGAGATGTCTTCTAATTTGGAATCATAGATAATTTCAGTGTGTTGGAGTGGGATTATTCTACTACACACTTTTCTAGAGCACAACTTAGACAGCTTTTTAGGTATGCTTAAGCTATGATCTCCTGTCTAAGCGAACTTGTAAAGGATCTGATGTGCCAGTTTCATGACTCTGTCGGCAGCTATTGTGCTAAGAACATTCTTGCTCTGTTGGAACTGCATCATTTAATTATATTAGAGTCCTTTTTCTGTTCAGCATAGTGATCATTTGCCCATACTGTAATATCCCTCTGAATTTTTTGATGATTTGACGAATGATAGGGGCAGAAACCAAAATGTTATTTTTTTTTGTTAGAGGATGAAGAAGATGAGACAATTTCTTCTCTCACTGTAGTTCTGAGAACATGGAACTGAACCGAGAACTGAAATTCTGGGCAAGTCATAGCTACAGGGATTGAGGCTAAAAATGTTTTCTGAACGCTTCATGTTTCACAAAACAAGTATTATAATACTCTTTTGAAAACAAGTATTTCAAAATGAAAGCTGCCTTCAGGCTTTCCTCAGATGTGTGTGCTTTTTTAAGATAAACAGGATTTTGTACATTCTCCATATTTGTTCCTTGTGATTAAGCTGCATTAAAATGATCTCGGTATCCCATAGTTTTCTGAATTAAATATAATAAGCAAATGCCATTCTGAAATCCATTTAGGGGAAGAAATATGTTTGCGTGGGTCAAGAAGAGCTTGTCAGTCTTGTGCGAAAAGATGAGTAACTTTTGAAATGTTTTCTTCAGGAATCAGAGGAACAAAAGAAGGAAAGTGATCATCTGATCATCAAGCGACGGCTGAGATCCAGAACAGCTAAAAAAACCTTGAAGAAGCATGTTTGTTTCCCTTTCTCAGGACATACTTTTATCGTATTATTAAAACTGGTTGTTAATAAACAGTAACAGTTACTCCGTTGTGTTCTTAAATTTGTATATAGGTGTACAGTGTCTCTCTGACAGTTTCAAACTGACTCCATTGAGGCTGAAATAAATACAAGCTTTCTTAAACTGGGTTTGGATTTTATTGTGGTTAAGGGTTTATTTATTTTTGTCTTGCCTCCCCTGTATAGGAACAGTATCTCTAGGACTGATTGCTATTTACCCATTGTGCAGTAATAACTGTACTTGTTCAGGATGGCCTGGCTTGCTTTTTTCACATGACTGGTGTACTTAGCAGAACTCTGGCAGAGAGAAGAGCATGAATACACATTAATATTTATGTATACTTAATTTTTGGGCCTTTTTAAAGAATTTTCTTTGGAGAGAAGATGGTGCCAATTCCTCAGTGTGGAAGAAAGGTGCTTTCCCTCACTTGTGCAAATTTAGCTTTAAATTAATAAACTTAGAAAAATAAACCCAATACATTTGGGGGGAATTCTAATATCCCAAATACTGTTCTCCCCCTCAGTGAGCTTCGAACCGTTAGATGCTGTTGGATGAATTAGCTGAAAGGTTCTCAGCTGGCAGTATGTCCTCGTGTTGTCTCCAAGTCCAATAGTTCCTATAGATTCAATTGCTCAGGAGGTAAAAACATGGATGAAAGCTGACTTGGGTGAATATTTGAGAGTTTGATGGGAGTGAATTTCCTTAAAAGCAGCTGGTGATAGAACAATATACTGATTGTATTTAAAAAAACCCACAATCGTACTATTTGTTGCTGTGCCAATAAGCTTTCTCCTTGCTTGTAGGCTTGTGAGATCCAGGTTTGCAGAAAACAATCTGTGAAAAATCATGGGAATCATGTGGTTTTATGCTCAGCAATCTCATTAAAAACTTGAACTGACTTTTAGAAGCTTTTCTCCATGGTGTTAGCTGGACAAATCTGCATGTGGATGTCAACATGGAGGCTTTTATTGACCTGGAGTAGAAAACAGCATTCGTACCTACCAGGTGAGATGGGCAGTTACTGCACAGGTACACAGAAGAAACTGATGGAAGCATAAGTACTTGAAATCACCCTCCCTCCTATTTATTGACCTATGTATGTGAATGCCGTGCATGAATGCCTCATAGCCAGATGTCAAAATGGAACAATGCTGCCTGAAGTGGTTGGTGACAATATGGAAGACGGTTCTGATCAGCTGCAGTTTGCAAATTACTTGCAAATATTTCATATCCAGAAGACTGCAATTTATCAGCCATGCGATATTGGAGGCAAAGTCATTGCAGGGGATGGGAGTGATCTACTTGTTCCAGAAGCTGTTAATAGAGCTCTCGTTGCTACTGGGTACATCATGATATACACTTAATTACACTACTTTTTAAATGGTATTTTTATTATGAGAACAGCCTCATTGCTGCCTGCTGCTGCATGGGAAAAGCAGTTGCACACTTTGTATAATTATATGTGGTTCTCTGCTGCAAAACTGACCTTTTACAAAATGTCACATGTGGTGTTTGGTGAGTCTCAGGCTTGCCTAATTTCTGTGCATTTTCGTAAGGCACAGCAAGTGCAGAAAACAGGTTGCTTTGTTTAGGGAAAAGAAAAACCAACCACAAATGTTTAGCTGACTTGCGGAATCAAACTCTATAATCCAGAGATGGGTTGTAAAGCAGGTATGTTTATTCCAGCGTTGCGCAGCGCCGGGTGCAAGGGGGATAGCTCCTCCAAACTTGCACACCGACTTGTAAAGCCGTGATACAGAAAGCAGGCAGAAGAAACATCCTTCAAATCCAGAAGGTAAACTCCACCTATTCATTCCTTAACTGGGTTAATAAAGTGCATGGATTTGCCACCACTGAGTGTATGCATTCAACAATTCTATTACTTGCCTTCAAGTGTTGTACCAAACTACAGCACTTGCTATCAAAAATTTTTGCAAAATTGGAGTCCAAACTCCAGAAAGTCTTCTATCCTTCTACAGTTATGTATCCTTATAGGGTACCACTTTACCCTGACTGGGCAATCTCTTGCTTTTAACTTCTATTCAGGGCTTCATGTTTGGCCCTGATGCCCACACCCCTAAGTGCATCATGTTTGATATTGCTGTGACTCCTGGGGTACAACATTGTTTTTCCCCATTTGTGCTAATGTCAGACTTACAGTTTTTAAACAGTCAATATTGTTGGACCCTTAGCTCCAGTTTTATTAAATTTCTTGCCAGAGCAACCTGGCAGGTACAAGAATTTCTGTATTCCTACTTAGTTTATATTTAATTAATCCAAAAAAAACGTAAACCTTTTCTTGTTGGGCAGTAGCTTCTATTACTGTTACAAAACCATCTATGAGTAGTAAGAAGCACCCATATCCACCAGAAAATAAATCTCTTTATCCTGCTTCCCTAGATGCAATTTCCCGTTGCAGTTTGCACACTGCTTTCCTTTCAGTGGGGCGGAGCCCTCCCTGGGCACTTCAAGCCCCCACTCCCCCCACCTCTCCCTGAGGGGATCTCTGGGTCCTACGGCCCTATTCTGGCACCACAACAGTAACAGCTGTTATTATCACCAATTCCCTTACTATCTGTTTGTCAATCAGTTTTGTTTTGTTTTCATATCGTTCACCTCTTTTCAGTCCTGACATCCCTGTTATACCTTGCCAGTCCTTCCTCCTTCAGCCTGTGTCTGTCCCAAACTTTCTCACTTTCCAAACTCTCATCATTACAAAAACTACTAACATCCTATTTTAGTTTCACCTCCTTCTCTCCAGGTGTCCAGTGCTAACACTGGGATTTCAGGTTTCCTACATCTCTGCACATGAAGGCTATTCTCACTTCCATTGCCCCCTCCTCCCCACCTCCCCCTTTTGCTGCTTACAGCAACAGTCTCCGTACCCGGCTCTCTCCCACTCCAAGAGTTATTGCAAGGGGGGGGAAACAATACAGGGGGTTGCTCTCATACCAGCACACATAAACTCACTTTCTCTTTAACTCTTTTTCCTTTGAACACGATTTCACTATTTGTACCTTCAGTTACACTTTGACACACCCTCAGTTATACTTCTGTATACCAATAGCAATTACACTTTCTTATACCATCAAAGCAGTTTGTCCCATTCCCTTCAAAACCCACATATCAAACAGTACAATTTTTCAGTTTCCACAAACTAAAATTCCACAATCTTCCACAAACTAAACAATTACCCTTCAGGTATTGAAAGGCTGCAATGAGGTCACCCCGCAACCTTCTCTTCTCCAGGCTGAACAAACCCAACTCCCTCAGCCTGTCCTCATAGGGGAGGTGCTCCAGCCCCCTGATCATCTTCGTGGCCCTCCTCTGGACCCTTTCCAAAATCTCCATGTCTTTTTTGTACTGAGGGCTCCACACCTGGACACAGTACTCCAGATGGGGCCTCACAAGAGCAGAGTAGAGAGGGACGATCACCTCCCTATCCCTGCTGACCACCCCTCTCCTGATGGAGCCCAGGATCCCATTTGCTTTCCAGGCTGCCAGAGCGCACTGCTGGCTCATGTTAAGTTTCTCATCTATCAGGACCCCCAGGTCTTTCTCTGCCGAGCTGCTCTCAAGGACAACTCCTCCCAGCCTGTACAGGTGCCTGGGGTTCTTCCGGCCCAAGTGCAAAACCTTGCACTTTGCCGTGTTGAACCTCATTAGGTTCACCCGAGCCCAGCTTTCCAGCCTGTCGTGGTCCCTCTGAATGGCATCCCTTCCTTCCACCGTATCAACCGCACCACTCAGATTGGTGTTGTCAGCAAACTTGCTGAGGGTGCACTCCATTCCCTCATCGATGTCATTAATATAGATGTTAAGGAGCACCAGTCCCAAGACAGACCCGTGAGGGACACCGCTAGTTAGGGCCTCCACCTGGACATAGAGCCATTGACCACCACCCTCTGTCTGCGGCCTTTCAACCAATTGCTTATCCATCGAGTTGTCCACCCATCACATCCACTTCCCTCCAATTTGGATATGAGGATGTGGTGGGAGACCATGTCAAAGGCCTTGCTCAGGTCCAGGTAAATGACATCGGTTGCCTTCCCTTCGTCCACCAACATTGTCACTCTTTCATAGAAGGCCACAATATTAGGTAAGTATGACCTTCCCCTGGTGAAGCCGTGCTGGCTGTCTCAGATCACATGCTCATTCTTTATGTGATTGAGCATGTTGTCCAGCAGGATCTGTTTCATGATCTTCCCAGGCACAGAGGTGAGACTCACCAGCCTGTAGTTCCTTGGGTCCTCCCTGCTCCCCTTCTTATATATGGGAGTGACGTGACCCATCCAGCTGCAGCTCAGCACAATGCTGCCATGCCATGTGCAGGGTGCCTTCCATCCAGCTGCAGCTCAGCCCAGTGCTGCCATGAGTAGTGCAGGGTGCCCTCATTCTGCAGATCAACCCAATGCTGCCTTGCCATTTGCCACGTTCCCACCCTCTACAGCCCAGCCAATGCTGCCATGCCATGTGCAGGGTGCCCCCCATTCAGCTGCATCTAGACCGAATGCAGCCATAACTTGTGCAAGGTGACTTCGGTCTGCAGCTCAGACAAATGCTGCCATACCATATTCAATGTACCACCCAGATGCAGCTGAACCCAGTGCTGCCATGACTTGTGCAGGATGCCCTCCATCCATCTGCATCTCAGTCCAATGCTGTCAAACCATGCGTAGGGCACACTCCAGATGCAGCTCAACTCAATGCTGCCATGCCATGTGCAAGGTGCATTGCAGCTGCAGCTCAACAAAAATGTGCCATGTCATGTGAAGGGTACCCTCCAGATACAGGTCAACCCAATGCTGCCATGCCATGTGTAGGGTGCACTCCAGCTGCAGCTCATACCAATGCTGCCATGCCATTGGCATGGTGACCTCCTTCCAGCTGCAGCTCAGTCCAATGCTGCTATGCCATGTGCAGGGTGCCCTCCATCCAGATGCAGCTCAACCCAATGCTGCCATGCGATGGGCACTGTGCCTTCCAGCTGCAGCTCAACCCAATGCTGCCATGCCATGTGCATGGTAACCTCCATCAACATGCAGCTCAACCCAATGCTGCCATGCCATGTTCAGGGTGCCCTCCAGATGCAGGTCAACCCAATGCTGTCTTGCCTTGTTCAGGGTGTCATCCAGATGCAGCTCAACCCAATGCTGCCATGCCATGTTCAGGGTGCCCTCCAGATTCAGGTCAACACAATGCTGCCATAAATAGTGCAGGGTGCCATGCACATGCAGCTCAATCCAATGCTGCCATGCCATGCGCAGGGTGCCCTCCATCCAGCTGCAGCTCGGCGTAATGCTACCATGCTGTGTGCAGGGTACCCGCCCTTTGCAGCTCAACCCAATGCTGCCGTGCCATGTGTATGGTGCTATCAAGCTGCAGCGCAATCCAATGCTGCTATGCCATGTGCAGGGTGCCCTCCGGATGTTGCTCAACCTACTGTTGCCATGCCATGGACATTATGAACTCCACCCAGATGCAGCTCAAACCAGGGCTTTTATGCCATGTGCAGGGTGCCTTCCATCAAGCTGCAGGTCAGTCCAATGCTGCCATGCCAAGCGAAGGGTGCCCTCCAGATACAGGTCAACACAATGCTGCCGTGACTAGAGCAGGGTGCCCTCCCTTTGAAGCTCAATCCAATGCTGCCATAGCATGTGCAGAGTGCCCTACCTCTGCAGATTAACCCAATACTGCCATGGCATGTACAGGGTGCCCTCCATCCAGCTGCAGCTCAACCAAACGCTCCCATGCCATGTGCAGGGAGCCCTCCAGTGGCAGAACAACCCAATGCTGCCATGCCATGTGCAGGGTGCTTTCCATCCAGCTGCAGCTCAATCCAATGCTTCCATGCCACATTCAGGGTACCCTCCCTCCTTCTACAGCTCAACCCAATGCTACCAGGCCATGTGCAGGGTGTCCTCCAGATGCAGCTCAATCAAATGCTGCCATGCCATGGGCAGGGAGCCCTCAATTCAGCTGCAGCTCAACCCAATGCTGCAATGACTTGTGCCAAGTGGCCTCCATCCAGCTGCAGCTCTACCCAATGCTGCCATGCCATGTGAAGTGTGCCCTCAAACCAGCTGATGCTCAACCCAATGCTGCTATGCCATGTGAAGGGTGCCCTCCCATTGTAGCTCAACCCAATGCTGCCATGCCTTGTGCCGGGTGACCTCCATTCATCTGCAGCTCAACCCAATGCTTCCATGCCATGTTCAGGGTGCCCTCCCTCCTTCTACAGCTCAACCCAATGCTACCAGGCCATGTGCAGGGTGTCCTCCAGATGCAGCTCAATCAAATGCTGCCATGCCATGTGCAGGGTGCCCTCCCTTTCCAGCTCAGACAAATTCTGCCATGCCATGTGCAGGGCACCCTCCATCCAACTGCAGCTCAATCCAATGCTGCCATGCCGTGGGCAGGGAGCCCTCAATCCAGATGCAGTTCTAACCAATGTTGCCATGCCATGTGCCGAGTGCCCTCCATCCAGCTACAGCTCAACCCAATGATGGAATGCCATGTCTAGGGTGCCCTCCATCGAGATGCAGATCAAACCAATGCTGCCATGCCATGCGTAGGGTGCACTCCAGCTGCAGCTCAACCCAATGCTGCCATGCAATGGGCAGGTAGCCCTCAATTCAGGTTCAGCCCAACCCAATGCTGCCATGCCATGTGCAGTGTGCCCTCCAGGTGCAGCTCTTACCAGTGATGCCATTCCATGTGCAGGATGCCCTCCATCCAGCAGTTCTTCATAAAGCTGCCATGCCATGTTCAGGGTGCCATAGATCCAGCTGATGCTCGACCCAATGCTGTCATGCCATGTGCAGGGTGCCCTCCAGCTGCAGCTCCACCCAATGCTGCTTTGCCATATGCAAGGTGCCACACCCAGGTGCATCTCATCCCAATGCTGCCATGCCATGTGCGGGGTGCCCTCCATCCAGCTTCAGCTCAGCCTAAGGCTGCCATGCCATGTGCACTGTGCCCTCCAGTTGCAGCTCAACCCAGTGCTGCCATTTCTTGTGTAGGATTCCCTCCATCAACATGCAGCTCAACCCAATGCTGCCATGCCATGTGCAGGGTGACCTCCCTTTGGAGCTCAACCCAATGCTACTATGCCATGTGCAGGGTGAACTCCATGTAGCTGCTGCTCAGCCTAATACTGCTATGCCATTTGCAGGGTGCCTTCCAGTTGCAGCTCTGCCCAATGATGCCATGCCATGTGCAGGGTGCCCTACCTCTGCACCTCAACCCAATGCTGCCGTGCCATGTGCAGGGTGCTCTCCAGATGCTGCTCAACCTACTGTTTCCATTCCATGGTCATTGTGAACTGCATCCAGATGCAGCTCAAACCAAGGCTATTATGCCATGTGCAAGTTGCCCTCCATCCAGCAGTTCTTCCTAAAGCTGCCGTGCCATGTTCAGGGTGCCATCGATGCAGCTCAAGCTCAACCCAATGCTGCCATGTGATGGGCAGGGTGCCCTCCAGGTGCAGCTCAGTCCAATGCTGCTATGCCATGTGCAGGGTGCCCTCCATCCAGATGCAGCTCAACCCAATGCTGCCATGCGATGGGCACTGTGCCTTCCAGCTGCAGCTCAACCCAATGCTGCCATGCCATGTGCATGGTAACCTCCATCAACATGCAGCTCAACCCAATGCTGCCATGCCATTTTCAGGGTGCCCTCCAGATGCAGGTCAACCCAGTGCTGCCATAACTAGTGCAGGATGTCATGCACATGCAGCTCAATCCAATGCTGCCATGCCATTGGTAGGGTGCCATCCTTCGAGTGGCAACTCAGCCTAATACTGCCATGCCATGGGCAGGGTGCCCACCCATTGCAGCTCAACCCAATGCTGCCATGCCATGTGCAGGGTACCCTCCATCCAGCTGCAGCTCATCATAATGCTGCCATGCCGTGTGCAGGGTGCCTGCCTTCTGCACCTCAACCCAGTGCAGTCATGCCATGTGCAGGTTGCCGTCCATCAACATGCAGCTCAACCCAAAGCTGCCGTGTCATGTGCAGGGTGCCCTCCAGATGCTGCTCAACCTACTGTTACCATGCCATGGACATCATGAACTTCATCCAGATGCAGCTCAAACCAAGGCTTTTATGCCATGTGCAGGGTGCCTTCCATCAAGCTGCAGGTCAGTCTAATGCTGCCATACCATGTGCAGTGTGCCCTCCCTTCTGCAGCTCAACTCAGTGTTGCCATGCCATATTCAGGGTGCTTTCCAGCTGCAGCTCAACTCAAAACTGCCATGCTGTGGGTAGGCTGCCCTCCTGAAGCTCAACAAAATGCTGCCATGCCATGTGCAGGGTGCCCTCCATCCAGCTACATCTCAGCCCCATGATGCTGTTACAGTGTGCTTTAAATAGTAGTAGCTATCTAGTACAAAGACTACTTTGGTCTCTTGTGTGTGTGATAAAAGCAGAGATGAGACAAATGTCCCATTTCTTCTGCAAAGGCTCAAGATAGAAAGGGATAAAAAAAAATTTGTATAAAAATATAACTGCAGATTTCCCCTTCTTAGAAGGACCTCCCACTGACTATAACATTATCCGCCTCATGTAGGATATTGGATTCAGGATCTATAGCAGTGAGCTGTGTTAGTATTGAATCTCATTTGATGTAATAAACCTTCCTTCTCCCTTACCCGCTTGGTCTTTCCAGTCCTTTTCATATGATTGTAGCCCCCCCCATAGTTCTGACCATAGAAGGATGTATAATTCACTGCCCTCTCTGTGGCAACATGGGGACCTACATGTGCTATAGGAAATGCAGATGTTTGTTTTGCAAATACAGCTCCTTCTTCCCCCCCATTATGCATGTATGTCATATGGCCCATTTTATATGTTTGCTATTTGCTTGCTGTTGTTCTCCATAGGTGGACCCATTTACAGTGAACTTTTTCATCAATAAATATTTCTATTGAGCAGACTTAAGATCTGGAATTATTTCAGGGTTTTTTTTTAGTGTACGAAATACAGGTTTGGAAATAAGCTCTCTCAAAATGGGAGGGAAGAAAACGGGGGAAAGGATTTAATCTGTAGTGGAAAAGTGCATCATGAATGGTTGTCAGTGGACATTTTCAAGGCTGTAGGAAAAGGAGGACGTTAAAGCAGAGAGTAGAGTTTCAAATCTTGCAGAATTAACTGTGTAGCAAAATCAGTGCTTCAGGAAGAGGGAGCTTTCAGAACCTGTCTTTAATTTTCACATGGGAGCTTTTCTTGCAGGATGCGATGAGGGCTGGTGTGTCTCTTGGAATGTATACGGATAGCAAACTCGGTGTCTATGGGCTCCAATTTACCCAAAAGAATTTAAATAAACCTTTCTCAAGCCAATCCGAGCTAACAGTACAGTAAGAAAATGTGCTCTGTGTCTATATGGAGATTGGAAAAAATGGAATTTTTCTCTGATGTGTCAGGCAAAGCTGGCTTCAGTGAGTGTGCAGATGTGAGATTTTGCTTCAAGAACTGGAAAAGACTGAGGCTTGACTGCAGGCAGTAGGCAAACCAGCAACCCTTTTCAGTTTGTTTTAAGCATATGATGTGTGTAGGTCTGAAGGATATTAAGTTGATAAGAATTTTATGGCAATGGGGTGCCTGGTGAGTTCTGGGTTCTAGCTTCAGAAAGAGCTGTATTGTGAATGCAACTCCCAGTTTTACAGCAGAGGCTCCATGAGATCAAGCCAAAAGGAATGTCCTCACCAGAAGCCAATTAAAGCCTGTTGTAACAAGGAGATCCAAAGATATTATATTAATCTGTAAAGTATGGTAACTAATGGAGCAACTTGAAGATAATATGCCGTGGCCATGGGAATTAGGGTAGCCAAATCCTCTACATCAATGCCATCAATATACACCAAGAGAGGTTCTAAAATTCACCTGCCTCTGCTGTAGGTTACCGACTCAGAGGAAGCAATGAAAACTTGGATCCCAGTAATTTCCAGCACAGTTTTTCAGACCATTGAAGTACTATTATTCCTACTCGAGGAGATTTGTGGACAAAAGCACCAAATCCCATCCCCAAACACAGTAATTGTATTTTGAGTGCCTCCTTCAGTCTCTTATCAATCCCTTTGCCTTCATAAGGGGTGTGCATTTCTTGATCCTGAAAGATGCAGTGTCTCCTAAAGCACTGCCCAGCTGTGCCAGGCAGTGGGAAAGGTGAGAACTGTTGTTTTGAATTGTAAAATCACCCTATTCATAATGCATGAAAGGACCTGTGCCACCGCACAGTGTTTCAGTCCTCCTGCAGCTCTGGAAAATTGGACAACTTCATAGTCTTTTATGAAAATATAATGTATCTTTGCTGCCTTTTGAGTAGTAAATTATGAATTTGAAAGTGACAAATATTAGCAAGCTGCCTTTATTGCTAACAAAACCAAAAGAGAAAAGGAGTCTGCAGAGCCTTTGGCAGAATGTTTAATAACTTTTGTGATTACTGTTTCCCAGAGGTAATGTGTATAATATGTACTTTTCCTCTTTCATTTTATCAAAACACTTATGCTGGAGACCACTGTTGTGTCTCTGCATTCCTGAACTTCTTTGTCAATTAGGGGTTATAGAGGTTTGAGCAAGCACAGTAAAAGCAAAGCTGTGAAGGCTTCAGCATCCTTTAAAAGAGAATTGCACTACTTCAGCTTGGCCCAAAATTATGTAAATAAGCAGTAAGGTGCTGAAAGTCTGCAGTAGTAGAGCAGCTGTGACAGAAACATTTTGCAGATGGATGGTGAATAATAGTAGATCATGCCAAAACAGACTCTATCTTCGGGGTATTCAGGTAGAAGAAAATTCATTTTAGCTGATGGCTTTGGTATCTTGACATAGAGACATTCATAGGATTTTATATACAAATTGATTGTTGAATAAAATTTCACGAGATTGCATTCTTAACTTCAAGTATAAAAGCAATATTTTTGGACTTAGCACACAGAGTGCAGTTGTAGTTGATGTGAAGGAAGAACAGAGGATGGGCAGCAGCATGTGTGCTCCTGGGACAAGCACTCAAGGAGCTCGCCAAGGCTGTGGTTCTCAAGTCAGTGATAACAGGATGAGGTTGCAAGATACATTTAGGATGATATCATGCAAACAAGGAACATTTCTTTTGAATGAAAACACCAGAGCTGGAGTGAAAGCTGAGTTCCCACTGAACTAAGGAATGGGTCCCACAGCTTCTAGACTGAATTACATCTATTTCTTTGCATCTGTTTTTGTAAATGCAGAAAGAACTGCTCAGAATGGTTTAACATCAAGGAACCAATGCTGCAGACTGTTATCCATGCTTGGATGAATGCTGGTCAAGGATGCGGATCAAATCACCAGCAACCATCTACTCTGCAAGGCCAAAGCCAACCATAAAGAACAGCTGTGCTATGGAGAAAAGGAGGAGTTTTCATCCTTTCATCAAGCTATCGGTTACAGAACACAAATGCAATTAAAGTAAGTATTAAAAGAGTGATCCTAACTTTTGGCATTGGTAAATAGCTCAGCTAAAGCAGTGCACATTTGCTGTTATTACGTAGGTTTGCCGCGAGGTGGGTTCTAGACAGCATCTGGATCCAAAACTGGTTGGTTCCTTGTAACAAAGCTCAAGCTACAGTCAGACAAACGTATTGAAACCTAGTATGAGCTTTGCTGCCTGCAGTTTGGGGTGGGCTGTCTCCAGTTTCACTTCTCTTTAATATATGGAAAAGTATTCAAACTCTGAGTGTTGCTTTGAGGGTAATCTTCACCATTCCTAAAGACATCTCAAGTGCATTGAAGCACCTACACTTCCTGGTCTCCAGCTTGCTCCCTCTTTACTCTCATCCTGGCTTCTCTCCAGTCATGGCTTTGTACTGCACTTCATAGCACCTCCGAGTGAGAAAATGTATTCTAGCTTCCCTCCTAAATCTGACTTCATCACCCTTTTTTTCCCCCTAAACTTCAGTTTTTTTCTGTTTTGGTTCTTGGGTTCCCTTAAACATATAGGAAGATAAGTGGAACATGTTGTCAGTCTAAATGTTTTCTGCTCTTGGGTAAGGTGATACAGTTTTGCCCACTGACAACTTTTCTTATTGGTAACCTCATAGTTTGTGTAATCAGAAAGCATAGTATTAGCTTCACAGACTGAAAGCAGAGAACAGATGCCTGAGAAAGGGAGGTGGAAAGTCACTTGAACTGTTTTTATTACCGGCTGTAGAAAGCCCAGGAGGGTTCCAAATTTGGAGATGGAAAGTAAGACATGATGCTATTTTTATTTGCCTGCTGTCCTGAGAATAGAACAACCAGTGGAATGATGCCCCAAAGTAATTTCTGGTACAGATGTACTTATGTTGTTAAGATCTACTAAAAGCCTGGATTTTCAGTGCTTAAATTCAATTGAAAATATGCCTAGGGACTCAAACTGCACAGACTTGCTGAGAAGTTTGTTTTGAGGGAACTTCTTCGTGGGATGCTCTCTCATGGAGCAACCCCCAAAATATCTCATTATTTTAGGGCAAGGAATTGCTCTAAGTCATCACAGAAGTTCTTCGGCAGCACAGTTTGGTGCTGGTGATAAAATACACGTAGCTTTTTCATCTTGAAATATTTGGTATTTTAAAAAAGAAGACAGTGTTATTTACTTCCCCCTTTGTCCCCCCCAATGGATGGTGTTGCTTATGTGCTGTTGGCAGATGGGATGTGGATCATTTTAATTAGATTTTATTGGACTGTTATACGGCCCATAATTGTGATCATTACTCATTTTCACTGTGGTTCAGATAGATCCTCTATTTAGACATGATGATATTTTGATGAGACAAGCCCCATGTAACTTGTTATGTTTGGGGCCAGTAGCCAAAGCAGTGGAATTGGGTGTTTTCACACCATAAAAATTAGAGTAGATTAATAAAGGACATAATGGTCAATTTGTGTTTCTAATTGTGCTCAGACTGCGTATGCTATGAGCAGAGTGTCTCCTTGGGCTGCTGGGTTCTGCTGCAGGCTTTTGCAGCCAAAGGAAGGGAGATGTGGCAAGGGGACAGGGGTTAGAAGCAAGGTCTGAGCTGCGAATGGATCCATGATCCAACAGATGCTTTTGTGAGGCTGTGTCCTTTTCTCAGATAGGACTGTCTGCTTACCTCCACCCCATGGTCTCCTTATTGCTTGGTGATCAGAATCAGCTTTCGTCTCCTGGCTATCCAGAAGCACAACTGGCATTTTGGATGTAATACTTCTGGAGTATGGAGCTGCCTCTCCTTTTGTGCCCTAAGGAACGCTGGTCATACATTGACAGGGATCATGGTTCAAGGATGTTGCCAGAAATACTTGGAAGAAAGATGTAGGTTTTGACATCTTCTGACCTCAACTACACTGTGTTTGCAGATGTTTGTGTTGGAGAGTTGAAAGTATTGGGGACTGTGGGCTTTGGGGTGCAATATTAGCAGCTGCTGATGCACAGATGTTAACTGAACTGCAAATATCTCCATCCCAGTAACAAAATGGTGAATATAGTTCAGTAAAGCAATCAGCCACCTCCCTCCAGCTGCCTGGTTTGTGTGTAGAGCCTTTCTCTACTTTTACTTTATCTGTCTCCTCCTCCTTTTAAACAGGGGATGAAACAAAGCAGAATATTCCAACAAATGGATACAGCTGACTTATAGATCACTTTATTAGCCATTATGCTCTTGTTTATGGTCAATGATTGTCTTACGCTTGAAAAATAAGTAGTGCTCCAAATAAAATGCTTCCTGTGAAGAATCAGTTAGAAACTCAGTTGCTTCGTTCTGCCTAGTGGTAAATATTCTAATTTATTAATAAAATGCCTTTTTTTTCCTTCTTGGAATTGGATGAGCTCACCTAAGAACACTGTTTTTCTCTTTCGTTTAGTTCTAATAGACTCCAAATCAATGTTACTGCATAGGATGAGAGAACCTTTCCTAACAAGAGAATAATAGTCACTAAATTCTGGTGTGAATTTTCACAGAATGAAAGCGTACTAAAATGGATGAAACATCATGTTTCATTTTCTCATGCTGATTTTTCAAGTGAATAATTGCGAGCCATGATTAATGTCACCCCAGAAATCTGGCATGCTTATTTGTGAACATATTAATGAGTCTAGTTTTATTATTATTCAACCAACTCTAATGCCTCAGTGTGAGCCTTACATTTCCCAGTGTTTCTATCCTTATCCTTACAGAACTTTTTTTCTTCTCATTGGTTTTGCAATCCAGATTTTAAAGGCAGTAACTTTTGGCTTTTCAGGACTTTTAACAGTCCCCTTTGTGCTGATGGTGCTATGGCAGAAACTGCTTTCCTTGTGCCATTTAATCTTAATGTAGATATGCAGGATAGGCAAAATAATTACACTAAGAGCGCTGGATGAATCTTTTATTTGGTTCTTAAATGCTCAGATAAAAAACATTACTCATTAAAACTGAATCTGTTGGGTGGAAAATTCATGCACATTTTCGCTGCAAACCAACCAGGAAGCCTTTCCGAGTTGAATGTTTTAGGGAGTGAAACATGCATTGGTTTTACCCTTTGGTGTGTATACAGTTTGAATAGACAGTGATGTTTTTGTCCTCTTATCTCAAATACATGTTGGGAATCGGAAAGGTAGAGCAAAGGGGAACAAAGGTGATGTAAAAATACAAAATAATTAGTCACACTCTATGGAGATGCGAACTTTGGATTCTTCAGCTTGGAAAAGGAATCTCTGCTGTGATAGAAGTGAATAAAAGCCTGAGCTGCCAGGAGGAAACACGTAGGGAGAACCTGATCATTGCGTTTCTCACAAGAGAAAATGAAAGACATCATAATGATTTATCAGGTTGCAAATTTAATATAAACAAAAGATGATACTTTTTCATATGACATATGGTTACATTAAGGAGCTGTTTGCCATGCAGTAATGGGAGATGGAAGTTTGCCTGGGTTCCAGTATCCTGATACATGGGAATAATGTTATCACTAGATACTGAATATGTTGTTACGTATCTTGCTAAGGCTGCTTGACTTGCTCCTACTTTTTGTTTTTCCCAGGCTGGCTGCTGGTTGGAGGAAGGTCACAGAATCAGATGGGCTTTTAGCTGCCCCATTTCTGTCATTAATTGTAATGATTTCAGGAGGGATGTGAAAAGGATCCCCCAAGGCCTGACATCTCATTGATTTCCCCATCAGTGTACCAAAGGGTCCAAGAAGCAGTTATCTTGGAGGTTAACACCTTCAGGACTGCACTTGCTGCCACCTGGATGAGTTTGTTCCAGCAAAGCCCCGCTGAGGTCTTTGAGAAATACTTGCATGCAAGTCGCTGCAAAATCTGAGTTCATTTCTGCATTTCCAAGGATGAAAAGGGGAGCATGTCTCAGAATGGCAGAGAGGAAGGTAAGGAAGAGGGGACTGTCAGCAGCAAGAAAAGTCCTGCTTTACCTACCGAGAACAAATCGGACTAGGAAATATCTGGCAGAGTTCACAATAATTCAGACATTGCCCAGACCTTAATTGCTGGCACAGGCAACCGTGTCCCTGGTAGGAGGGAGGTGGATCATGTCTGTGTGCTCCATCTGCTGCCTGCAGAGACGGGAACATTCCAGGCCAGGTGTTGCTGAGCATTGCTCTTGTCTAGCAGCAAGATAAGTTTAATTAAAGGGCTAATTATTCCCATTCTGGAACGGACCTATTCGTTGTACTTGCAATTGCTTTCTAACTCTCTTCCTCTGGTGTTCATGAATTATACATTTATCTTCCATTGTCACATTACTGACTTGTTTTGCTTAAGTCTTTGGTGTGTGTGAAAATTGGAAACAAAGGGAATTGGCGAGACTTGAGTTTAGGTGATACTTCATTGTAATGGCATTTGTCAGCACAAAAAGGCACTTCATGCTGGCTTTCTAACTTTCTTGTGAAATAGGTATTTTACAGTTGTGGTAACGAAGGGCTCCTATCAGTGGGGAATTGGACCCAGATGTTTGTGTTCTGCTACAACTGTTAAGAGCATCAGGCAAAACTTTTCTTCCAGTTCAACAAGGAGTAACCCACTGATGTCCAAAGAGCTGCTGGATTTACTTCAGGAAGGCAGTCCACTGGAATATGTCTGATTTGAAGTGTTATTCTTTTACATTCAGTTTAAAGTCTTTAATGTAACCTATGCTTGCTTTCTTTGGCTCTGCGGGTCATGCAGAGCTTTGAATCTTTGCACTACTAGTAGCAGATGATAGTTTTCTCTGCCAAAATGTTACAGACTTGCTCATTAAGATGCTGTGTTCTTGTGGGTTACCTTCCTTTTGACATTTTTGGACCTTACTCAAAAACAGCCAATCTGGGTGAAACATTGGTTTAGAGCCATACCTTCCTCCTCACTCTTTGGAAACCTGTTGTCCTTTTGTAGGGTCCACAGAAAGGATGGTCATAGATCACCCTGTTGACAGTGCAGAGCTATTTGTTGGAAACAGGAGTAATTCAAGTCAAATCTATTCTGAAAAATGAGCAGCTTAATTGCATTTTCACTCTTCTCTTTTCTACCATACAGTGAGGACTTTGGTTTCTGCACATGTCCTGGAGGACTGGAAAGAGAGAGGGAATCTTCCTGTGCCTAGTTTTGTACCTATGACATCTTACATTAAACATAAATGACTACTTTTATCTAGAGCAGGAATTTAATTTCATGTCTTTTTAGGCCTTTTGTCAGTTAAAGCTTTGAACCAGGTCAAACCTACATGTGAGATTTTTCTCCCTCCACGTAGCCAAACTTCAAAAGACATGTTACTCACCCCATTTTAGTGTTCAAGGCTTGCATTAATTAACCACGAAAGGCATCTTCCATTCCTTTTCCTTTCCTTCTTTTCCCTGGAAGCAGTTTTTATCTTAATCATGGAGCCAGGAGAACCATCACTAGGATGGATAAGGATATACACACAGTGTCGGTAACCTGAATATAATCTCTGAATATTCCATGACTCTGTAATGTCTGTCATGCTGGGATTGAGCCCTGGTGCTGATGAACTGCCTGGGGCACTGTGTTGCAAATGCATTCTTTCACAAGCTAAAGCAAAGCGGAGAAAACCATATAATGAATTCCAGTCATGTAACATTATGGACTAAGCAGAAGTGCCACTCCTTTACTAGGATAGTTGTAAGAAGACATTTTTGAAACCACATAGCTCAAATGATAGCAGCCACCAGCCAAAACCCCAAAATATTTCTGCATATGAAACAGGCGCATGTGGAATACATGGAAAAGCTACGGACTGGTTTATAAACTATATTTGTAGAAAGACCATGAAATTGGAAAGTGATAGCATTGCAAAATATACTGCGAATATAGTTTTGTCAGAAAAACTAGAGGGAGGATTTGGATCTGAGTGTTGATCAGAAGAGCCACAGTGTGGGCAATTCTGCACAGCAATCTCTTCTCATATTTAATGCCATGGAAGAGAACAAGGGACATTCAGTGTCCTTTGTGAACAGACAGGATCTGCTCATTGACTCCGCTGTTAGTCCTTTTCCCCTTACACAAGAGGAAAACTTGCAAGTACCCAAATTTTTTGCTAACTACTGAGGACAAAAGGGGATAAAAATAATCTGCAATCTCTTGAAACCTATGCAAGCTATCTAGGATATACAGAACTGTGACAGGGCATAACTAAGCTCTGAGATCTCCTATCTAAGTTTTCAATGTAAATACATCTAACATGCATCCCATAAGTACAGTTGAAGGCTGGAGAGAGATAAAACCCCAAACCACAATTAAACATTTTTGCACCACGGGAAGACTGGAAGATGTAAAATGGTGGCAGTGGGGCTCAGACTTGGCAGTATTTATGTGAGGAGACATTGATTTGTTTCAGCTTGTGTTTTGAAAATACGGTGTTTCAGCAGAGGTTTATTGTTGATGCATTTGTTGTGAAACCAAAGAAAACGTACATGAAGTTCTTGTCAAAACCATCATAGGAAGGAAAAGGGCAGCCAAAAGTGGAGGAATGGGCGTTCAGGGGCTTGTCAGAGAAGTCAGATGTATTTGAATGTATGGGTCCAAGAGAATCCACCCAAAGGTGAATTTCAGACCCGTGGGTTTGAAGGAACAAGGTGAGAATCTGAAAAAATCAGCATGGGTTTATGAAGGGCAAATCATGCTTGAGCAGCACAGCTGCCTTTGGTTAAGAAATAACTTTATGGGTATAGCACAGGACAAAGCGGCCCATCTTATTTATGGAACTAAAACCATAGCCTAGTGCTGGCAACAGTATGGAGCAGCAGGTGGGATCAGAGGGCCCTTCCAACCATCATTTCCTAGATTTTGTGGGTTGCTGAGCTGAAGCAAACGAGGAGCTGTGAAAACATTTGTATGACTTGGTATGGTACTCAGCTATTCAGTGCCATGAGGAGCTATTAGCTTTGGGAAGAGTTCTAGTATATACATTTCTGTAAGAAGAGAGGTTTGTTCCAAACATTCATAGGAAAAACCAACCTTCTTTACTTGAATGCGGTCAGAGAAAGAGTTTATATAATCAGGAAAGAAACCTGGCCTGTCATGGGTAAGCAAGGACCAAAAGCTAGGAACCCAGATTATTTATATTACCAGTGTCTTAAAATAATTTAAACTTCAGTCAGTTTTCAAAGCTTCCAAAAACATTAATCCACAACAATGTAGAACTCAGAGATCTCCAGCTTTCATTTCCACAGCCTGTGCCACTCAGGCTGAGCTGGGTGCAGAGAGGCCAGGGTGTGAGCAGGATGGATAAATGCTGCCCTTATCCACGCATCAGATCCTGCATGTAGAAATCCTTTGTATTCGTTATTCATGAATGCAATATGGCATGAGGATCCATGATCTTTATGGACAATGAATTCTGAACTCCCTGGGAGAGGAGAATATTTGCCTGTGGAAACCTGAGTCCAAGAACTGAATGTGCCCAGCTGGGGAAAGCACACACAGAAATAGTCTCTTGTTTCTGGCTGCAGCTCATACAGGCAGATCGCTTATTTACCTCATCTAAATATTTGACCTTTATGCTTTTTGGAAATTGTATTTTTTTTTCTTCTTAATTATGTGGAAGGAGTACCTCCTTTCAGTGCTCTGATGGATTTCTCTATAAATAGCCCCTCACATCCCAGAACTTCACAATGAAACCTTCAGCAAAGTCAGCATCCTGAGGACTTTTTAAGCCTGAGATGGGAACCATGTGGAGTTTAATCATTAATCACCAGCCTTTAATTAACAGTTCTGGGCTTTGAACAAAAGGTGCTTGCTGCAAGGCTGCTGAGGGGTCCTGAGCTCTTCTGTGCGCTTTCATTTGAGGGACCCAGTGGCATTCCTAAAGGAGGCTGTTGGAGTAACCTTCTCCTTGTGGGAAGGGGTCATGCTTCCCAAGAAGAGCAGATGTTTGTGGCCCAATCTCCATTTTCACAACTGCCCTGCTGGCAGGCTGGAGGTCTGAGATGGCTCAGTGCAGGGATGCTACCAGTTCCCTAAGCCCTACTTTGCTCTGGAAAGGACTTGAGCATCTCCAGAGCCTTGTTGCCTCCATCAGGTGAGGTGGGCTTTAACCAAAGGAAAGAGGAAAGTTGCTCCAGGCTTGGAAAATTTTATAGGGGAGTGTTCAAAATTGAGCACTTGGGAGAGAAAGAAAATATTGCTATAAAAGTTGACTCAGCCAATATTTTCTACATTCTTGCTGCTGTGATTGAAGATATTTGTTTTTAATATAGGTTTCTCCCATTTGTAGTCTGGCTTTCCTGTAGTAAAAACTAAAGGGCAGATCCTCAGCTGATATAAATTGGCTCCACTGAAGTTAATGGAGCCATGCTGGTTTGTACCAGCTGAGGGATCTGGCTTGTGCTGCAGTGCTCCATACCCCCATTATCCTGCCATGATTACGATACTAATTCAGTAAAATGGCTTCGCAGTGTAATAAAACCAACCCAGAGCATGGAAGATGAAAGGACTCCCTTCTCCATTTGACCTGGTATTTTTCACCAGAGTGTTTTCCCTTATTTTCTCTTTTGTTAGGAAATGCTCTAAACTTTTTTCTTGCTTTCTTGCTTTTTGGCTTCAGCACGAAGGCTGTGTGTGTGCAGAAAGCATGTGGCACATGCAGTGGTGTGATGGGTCAGGGCACAGTGAGCCTCGTGCAAGGGAATGAATTGGTTCTTCAAAGGGCAGGACTGATCCTGCAGAGCAGCTAAAGCCCTGAGCTAACCTTGACTCCTGAAAAATGGGAGTTATCATACTCCAGGGCAGAGCATTGATCATTTTACTCATTCTCTGCCCTGTGTAGTTTTTCTTGATCTGCCTGTGGTGGAAGACGCAGCCCAAGAAGCTCAATAAAGCTGCATCCACTTCTGTCACAGGGGAAAAAGACATGTTGGTGGCTTTCCTCCTTGTGATCAGCTCTTCAGCCATAGCAGAAAGGTGAGCAGTGGGGAGCAGGACGAGGTGTGCTATCTGGTTGCTTGGAGCTGTTGAAAACCGAAGGGAATAAAGAGACACAGAGATCTGAATAAAGGCAGACAGATGCATGGCTGGATCCCTAGGATGAAATGTTTTGTTTGCCACAGCGCAGCTGAACTGCACGGAGGTTTTGTTCTGAACCAGGAGGGAGTTTCACAGGGATGTTGCTAAATGGAGGCAGTAAATTTAACTTTAAAGGGCCGTGAATGGAGGCTTTTGGCTAAAAGCTGAAGTGCTGTTACTTTTTACTGGGCCTGTTTAACTCCACTTGGAACAGGACAGTGTGTTTGACTTATAAGGCTCCTGGAAGGCTTGGCCTGTGGGTCCTGCTCCTGGCAGAGTAGCAACGAGCCATAAAGGTGAGTGTGTGCCAGCCTGGCCCTTCTGTGCTAAAGGAAATACAAACTGATCTCACCTGTGGCTTAGGGAGAGCTGTGGGTGTAAGTGCTGGGAGCAGGGCTGTGCCATGGCAGCACAGTTTTAACTGTCAGAATAGCTAAAGGGTTCAAAGGCAGTCAAAATGTCCAATGTCCAGAATTGGCAGGTTTGCTTGAATCCTGCTCCCAGACCTGTGCTAATCCTCTAATATCATTGTAATAATCCTGATTCAAAGAAGGGTTTTCTTACCAGCTCATCATTTCAAAACAGTCTGAGCCTTCTTGTAGTATTATCCAATTTAAAACTGTTTAAACCTTCTGCTTCTTTTAGGGAAAAACATGTGTTTTGCACTAAAGTCTGCTCAGAAGCAGCAAAACCTCTCATGCTCATATCTACTAGTGTCTCGTTGCAAGCAATTTTAAAACATGCCCTGTGTTTGGATTGTGTTTGAGACTCGGTTATTTGTTGTGGGTTTAGCAGACTGCAATCACCCACTTAAGGTGGAACTTGGCCACCTTCATTCCTTTCCTCCCAATGCTAAGGAAGCATCCAAAATTCTTGTATTTGGCACAGGTTGGCAGTGGATGCTGTCCCAGACTGAGAGGACCATTCCTCATGTTGTGTGGTTGTGGTCTGAGTGTCTTGGCAGTGGGAAGCTCTGTTTACCAAGAAAGATGGACCCAAGCTGCCTGGCTGAGGGGACAGGAGCATGCACACAGGCCTTACCTGTGGGGTAAGTGCACCCTTTTCTTGCATTAATTGGAGAAAAGAATTAATGATCTGGAAAGCTCTGCAGAACACAGGTGTCCGTGTCCTTAACCAAGCATTGGTGGCCAAGTGATGGCTGTGCAGAGCCCAGGGAGCCTCTGTGCCCCCAGTGATTGAGCACTGTTCCTGAGAAGGGGAGGCAGAGCTGCAGCAGTGGGTGCGGGCAGACATCACTAGACCTAATCAGGCAAGGAAAAGCTTTGGAGCATATGGACCCCAATGTGTGGTCCAAGTACAACAGCTTGGTGAGTGTCCTGCAGGGAGACTTTTACTAGCGCTGCAACAATAATTCATCACTGCCTGAAGGCTTGATGGGTCTGGTACTCCTTGTCTTAATTGACCTCGGCTGGTGACCTGCGTTTCAGTCCAGCTTAGTCACAAAGGACTTGGTCTGTACCTGGGCCTTAAAGAGGATATTTATCAGAAAAATCATATGATTAATGGAACTGAGTGATGTTCGCTTGAGAGTGGATGGGAATTGAATTAACAGAGTAGGGATTTTGGCAGGTGTGAAGTGCTGAGACCGATGATGTCTGGGGGACAGAGCACCCCAAGCCCCACTGTTGTGCAGCCATAGGCTGGGAGCTCAGGGTGGGGGGCTGAGAGAAACACAGTGCCAGAGTCTGGGCTTGTATGTGGGTAACACATGGTGTGCAGCTTGTTAAGCCCTCACACCACAGTGCCCAAATTGCCATTGCTGCCAGCCCTCTCAGAAAGGGCAAGGATAAAAAGGAAGCTGATACCCCCAAGTAAATGGTGATGGAGGGGGAAGAACAAGTGAAGAAATAATCAGAAAACTCCCAAAGCTTACTTTCTTGCCTGCTTCTTTTTCCCCACTCTTCTTTCTTTTTCCCTCCATGTCAACACCAAACAAGACAGGACTAAAATTAATGGGGAAAGCAGCAATTAGCAAATTAGGTTAGCAGTGTGTTGCAGTGTGCCATGGCTGCCAGGTGTGAGGGGCTCTGGCAGTATATTTATTAATGGCTGTCAGAAAAGTGACACTTTGATGAATGAAGCTGGGTAATCGGCACCCTCCGACAGCGAGCACTGAGAGGCCTCAACATGCTAAACTGCAAAATCAAACCTTTTTTAACCCCCATACAAAAATACAACAACAGAAATCGCTGCAAGAGGAGTGTGTTTTTCCATCAGGGGCTGGAATTCATGTTCTCCCCTAAATACCTCCTTTCTGTAACTTGCTGGGAGGAGTTGTCAGCATGGAAGGTTTTCCCTTTCCTTCAAATATGGGCCTCAAGAGTTTATAAATGCAGGCAGCTTAAAAGTATGTTTTGTTTTGGGTATATATGGCAACCCTATTAAAGGCAAGGGTCCTGTGCTCGTGCTTTTTGGCCTTTGCCCTTTAAACATGATGGTATCAATAATCTACAGACTGAGATGGTGTGTTAGGTATCGTTTTCTCTTGACTGGTGGTCAGCACTTCTCCTCATTAGTGCCACTGATGTGTGATGTCCAGGAGCCCACGCTGCCTACAGGAAGAGAGAAAATGCAACAATATGTAAGGTTAAATGTGTCTGATGAAACTTCACCTGCAGCACTGTTGCATACTGAAGTTTCCACTCTTGATAACCTCAGCTGTACTGAAGTTTCCACATTGATAACCTCAGCTGTGGGCATCTCCCTTCTGATGAATGTGTGTGTGCTGTGGGACATCAGCTGCCATGCTCCCAAGTGAACGTGGCTATATGGTATAATGGCAGGGTGCATTGCTGGTCACTTGGTGAATGGGAATTCAGAATTACTGGCCAACGAGATGTGAGTATAGAAGTTCTCTTCAGGAAAAAAAGACCACAACAGAACTGTACTGAAGTTGTTGAGGAGATCAGCCCAGCTGCTGGGATAGCATCTGGATTAAAGATTGCTCTGCAAAATGCTGCATTATGTGAAATATTTCTTCCAAGTTTTCAGGCTTTGCATTGCACGCCGGAGGTAAGTTCTGTGCACTGCTTTGATAGCTCAGCACGGGGTTGCTCAAATCCCCCAATTCCATAGAGAAATTGAATACCTTTCTACAAAATCTTGGTTCTGGGTTTGGCCAGCTAAAAGGACTGTGTAAGTTTTGATTAAAAACATGAGAATCAATGTAAGTCATATCCCAGGCATTCATCTGGTCTTCTAGTTTGAAATGAAGCTGAGTGATCTGTGTGGAGTTACTTGCCAGGATCTGTGGGCTTGTTAAGTTTGAATTGGCACTTGTAGCAGATCTGAAATTATTCTCTTATGCTTTAATAATTGTATTTAGTTTCCTAATTTGGCTGCTGAGTTTATCAAAAGATAATTGAACTTTTAAAAACATAATCTGATCGGGCTGTAGGAAATACTTTAAAATAAACTTCTTCTGAGACTTTGATCTGTTTTCACGCCCTCTCTCACGAAAGCAGCCTGTCTGCAGGGCTCCAACCTGCTGAGGTGCGTGTTCCTAAACCAGGCAGTTCTTGAGCAGAACCGGGTTGCTCCCTGTATGCAAAGGAAGCCAGCAGCTCCCTGCCAAGACAAACTCTGGCTGCATGGACTGCTCCTGGGTGCAGCCACCTGCCTGCATGCTCTGCCTGGGTGCAAAAATCCCCTTGTAAATGATTCCAGGGAGCAAGAGAAATGGCTCTCAAGTAACTTCAGTTTTTTGATACAACTAAAATTGTTACTTAAAGGTCAGAGTATTGTTTTCTTGTGCACTGAGAAGCGGATCAGTTGCCTTGCATGGAGCTGTGGGCTCAGTTCTCCTGGGCAGTTTGGGTTCCTTGCGAGCTGTGGTTTCAAGTGATGTGAGCTTTCCTGCCTTCTGCTGTTGGCTTCCGTTGAACAGGCATGTTTTCCCTTTTTGGTGAGACTTAACCCAATTCCTGAAGTTCTTATAAGCAGTTCCTGAGTCTTGGGGGTAATGGAGTGTGGTTCTCCAGTTTCAGTGATAGCATGTAGAAGTTTATGGGCCCACTGCAGGCCTGTAAACTCAAGTTTTCCAGGTCCTACATTAGCACATTAACTACTGGGCTGTTTTTCCTGCTCACCTACCTGACTTCCTTCCTGTTTTAAAAAGGATTTGCTGCTTTTCATGTTCTCCATTTTATGAATTTGCAAATACTTCTGTCATTGTATAAGCATGCACCAAACAGTTTATTTTCACTTACTTCAGTGCTTATGGTTTATATTTACTTCCCATTGACTTGCTCAGGACTCAGCCCAGGGAAGACCTCTGACTTTCCTCTTGGTCTATGACATGGCTGGGAGGCTCCCAGCCCAGCAAGCAATCACTGCACCAAAGCTCAAGGAGTAAGCAAATATGAATGATTGTCCAGGCTGAGCTTGTCTTGGTTTTTAAAGGGGAAACTCTGCTTGAAGTTCCCTCTGTGAGTGCCAGGAGGGTGAAATCACCCACTGCTCACTGTGGCTCTGCTGCACAAATGGTCTCTGGGCACCTGCAGTGCTGCCCCTCACAGCTCTGTACATCCCCTCCATATAGACACGAAGGTTTGTCCATGACTTGTTCCACCTGCACAAGCTATTTTCTGATTCCTTGTCACTGTCAGCTCAGTAGTGCTGTCATTTTCCAGATACGTGGTGTGTAATTAATGAGAATGTCATTTCCAGATTGTTTCAAAAACTAGATTGAGCATCTGAGAAATTATTTCACTCAGTGCCTTAAGATAGCTCGTTCATTCAGAAAGCTATCTTGGCTGCTTGATTTGAGGGGAGTTGTGGAGGGAAGCAGCTGTGCTTATATTATTAAGGACTGCCAGCTTTGAACTCTTCATGCAGATGCAAAGCATGGGTTCACGTGCTGCCAACCAGGCAGCTGGGTGACAGGGCAGGGGAGGGATGTGCCCAAATTGCATCAGCCCTGGCCATGACAGCCTCACGTCTGTGTGTTGTGAGGATGGTCTCCTTGTGGTGGTCTCTGGGGGCAGCAGTTGCATGCTGCAGGGCTGGAGGGATAGGAGGACACATTGTAAGTTGGCTTTGTCCACTCGCTGCCCCTGGGGGCTCACCAGGCTGGGCAGAGATGTTGGCCGGGATATAAGTATTTTATTAGATCTATTATTTCTTTCATGGGGGCAATAAGTCTGCTTTATGTGAGACCTCAAGTGACTCTGTATGGAGCACAGAGATTGGTATTAGCCACCTTTGCTCCCCAGGACATTGCTGTCCAAAGCACTGGAAGACTGTGCCCAGGTGCAGGCTCCAGAGATGCATGGCATATAGCCATGGCAAGGGCATCTCCCTTGGGTTCTTACTAAGAGCTGTGTCTGGGGCTCATTTAGGGTTATTCTCTGCCATTTTTCTCCTGAGCAAACATCTCCAACTGTTTCCACTGAGGCTTATATTGCTCTATAATTTAATTTTATTTTGCTGTTTGTAAAATGAGGGGTGAAGGGAAGGACTTTGTCAGCAAATGCTTCTTTGCCTCCTTCCTGCCTCAGTGGGTTAAAGCAGCATTCCCCCAGCTGATAATGCCTTCAGGCATTCCAGCAATGCTTTGCTATGAGCTCTGCAATGCCCCTCATGTCCTACAGGCTGGCCAAGGCTTTGCCTCCGTGTGCTGGGGTGGGTTTGTGTTTCTACATTTTATATGTTTAATTTTTATATATTTGAAAGTAATTATTGGAAAACAATGAAGTGGTTGCTTCCATCAATTTTCTGTGGTTATTTTATTCCCAATAATCTTCAGGTGCCTCTTGAATGGGTGAGATTTGCACAGAGCTAAGCGTGTGCATGTGTCCGTGTCTTCTGTGATATACGGAGCTCTGGTGCTGCAGCTGCCATTAGTGTTAATGGGCTAAAAACCCCCCACATCAAGCTGAGAATACACTCCTGCTAATTGTGTACCAGCAGTCCCCTGAGACCTCTGTGAGAATGATGCATCCGAGGATAGGCGCTTCCAATGGTAGGTTGCTTTGGGATAAATAAATAAGGGGCTAAAGTTAGACGCTGGGTCAGTGCCAGCATTATAACACAGGGAAATCGGCTAACGGCCATGCCAACCTTTATCCTCTTCGTCCTGGCCTGGTCCACTGCTGCACGGTACCATCTTCTGAGCCATACATCACTACTCAGCCTCACCTTGATGTATGATGCCCATAGATCCTTATAGTGGGAGTGCACTCTGATGTATTGCGCCAATACATCATGGACAGGGATCGCCCAGGTGATGTATTAGTGCCCCGAGAATGTATTACTCAAACGCTGGTATTGTTCAGGGATAAAGCCAAGCCAAGTAGTGGATTCAGTTTAATTACAGCGCAGATGATAGTCCAGAGCCAGCAGCACTTTGATGCTGAGATGCTGGCACCCTGTGGAAATATGAGTTGCGACTCTGGTGCTGTTGAGTCACATCGCAGTGTGCCATGAGAGGAGGTGCCGTATTTTAAGGGAATGGTCATTTTTCAGAGAAATATAGGAGGACCATTTCAAGAACTCCATGGAGAGCAATGTGGCTGCGTGTAAGAACTCCTGAGCAGCAGAGGAGGGACGTGGTGGTGCAGGTGAGACACGGGGATCTTTCTGGAAGGCTCTGAATCCAACCTGCTTGCAAATATTTCTGTTGTTTTTGGCAGAATGACATTATGAGAAATTTGGAGAGATGATTCTGTAGTTTCCTTGGATTGTCTTATATAGATGCCATAAAAAAAAACACCTGGAGAAAAAACACTCAGGCCATTAAAAGCAGCCCTGATTATTAAGGGTGGGAAAACCACCTAATGATGCAGTCAAAAAAAGATGGAGAGCCAGGAGGAGCAAGATGGCAGCAGTATTTGGCTCATGTTCATCGTTCTATGTCTATAAATGAGTGCATTTTCTAACAAAGGTAAATATAGTTTTGCAGATGAGACGCTTTCAGCACAAACAGATGAAGTGACTTGTGCAAGGTCACATAGTGAGCTGGTGGCAGGGCCTGGAAGAGAATCCAACTGATCTGACTCAGTTCTCCTCCAACATCCCTAAGTTTGGATGCAGAATGGAGAAGGCTTAGTCTGCTGCACAGGAACAGTGGATGCTCCCAAGAAAGTGAGTTCCTTGCAGAGCTCCTCAGTTGTCCTTCCCTGCCATAGCCATACCTGCAGGTAAAGCAGCACAAATAGTTTTCTGTTAGTTGGCTGCTTAAAATACAAGAGAGAGGCAGTATTATTCAGGAATTCATACTCCTTCTTGCAGCTCCTGAGCTTTCTGAATTTGGAGAAGAGCATGTGGTGATTCTGAGTGTGTTCACAGAATCCCAGAATGGGCTGGGGTTGAAAAGGCCCAAAATGCTCATCTAGTTTTAACCCCCCTGCTATGTGTAGGGTCGCCAAGCACCAGACCAGGCTGCCCAGAGCCACATCCAGCCTGGCCTTGATTGCCACAACCTCCTTGGGTTCCTTCAGGGCTCATCCTTATCGTGCTCCAGGACACACACCAATGTCCCTATCTATGTGTGACCTAGGAAGCTGTTGATTCCTTCTCTGTTGTGTGGCCTCCTCCTGTGACTGGTTCATCACCACTTGTCAGCAGAGCCTGTGGTTAACAGTCATCCCTATCGCCCTGTGATAACCATAGTAAACATTTCTATAAATAGAATTTTCTCCTGTCCAAGTCATCTTGCTTACTCAGCTGTTTTATTTTTAATAGAAAGGCATGTTGATGCTAAGCAGATTTTTTTTTTCTTCTTCTTCAAATCTCTATTAAACATAAGAAGATGCTGTGTCTGAATAAAAAGAAAAGGTGCCCCTTAGATATTTTTAAAGCTTCCAAAAATAGTCTCAAGTCTGCGACAAAGATTATTGAGTGGGAATATTGCGGACAGTGGTTCTGCAATGGAGACAGTCATGGCTCCATGCGCTTTTGGCTGGGAGCTACAAGGAGGGAGACTCGTAGGACAAAGACCTCAAAAGGAATGAGTTTACTGAGGGGCTGCTCTTTAGATGGTGAAACCACAGCACTGCACAAGTAGTTCTGCTGGTGATCTCATGTCTCTTTTCCCTTCTGGGTTTGCAACTGCCCTTTGAGGCTGGCATCTCATAGCTGGAATTCAGTCTTTGCTGGAGACCTGCAGCCCCACTGTGAGAAGCACCGCTGTGCAGTACAGGGGTGACGAGGGAAGGCAGTGAGTTCTCTGTCTGGAATTTCTGAGTATAAAGGCAGAAGGAAAAGGGACTGCTGATTTTTGCCTTGTAAGCACAATTGATGTTTGACTTGAAAAGAAGTATAACTTGGGTTATTGTTTCTGCCGCTGCACCCTCGGGTCAGAGCACTGCCATATAAGCAGTTGGTTCAGAGCAAGAGGGGAGGCAGAAACTTGGAGGGGAAAGAAGCACATGGGAGTGGAGCTGTCCCAGCAGGGTTCCCAATGCTTTCTTTCTCTCCCATCGTGAAGGCTTTTGTTTCCTTACTTGTGGCAAATGCCAAATCTACCGCTTGTGCTTTAATGCCTGGTGAGAGGGGAGAGGTCTCCAGAGAAACCATGAAAATGGGGAAAGATAAACTGGTGATTATTGAAATGACAAAATATTGCATTGGTGAATGCTGAATGGCTTATATGGAGAAGAGAGCGTTGCAGAATGGAGGGAGCTCTTCTATTGTTTGCACTTAGGAAAAAAAGATAAAGGGGTAGTAAATATTCGCCTGCGTTGATCACGCAGTGAGTAGTTTGCTGTGCCAAAGCAGCCTGCATCAGTGCTCAGGGTTAGTGCTTATTGCAGGTGAACTGCCCATGCAAATGGTGGGTAGTTTGGAGGAGCACAGGTAGTTTTCATCCTGTATGGGCAGACACAAGGTTGGTTCTGGTGGGCTTTGTTGGCCCTCAAAGCAGAAAAGGAACAAAATGGGACTGAGCAGTGGATAAGGATTTGAGGCTCAGTTCTTATTTCTCCTGTAAATACCCTGTATCTCCTCAATAAAACTGATTTATGGCTTTTAGCCATGGTTCCTCACCTGTAAAATTGGGAAAAAATACTTCCTTTGTGCCCCATTTATTTACATGGTCATCTCTTCCTATCTAACACCGCGCTTGGTGCAGCGGGGCCTCGTTCCTTTCTCAGCACTCCATGCGGAATTTATATTGCAGCGATCCTTGTAACTATCAGCAAAAGAAAATTACTGCAGACAGGCCTGAGGTGCCGGTGCTTCAGCTCTGCTCTGATAGTGCTGCTGGCTGTGGTTTGGTGGCTGTCCCCTGCCCGTGGCTCTCAGCGTGTACCCACAGCTGTCAGTGTGAATGACAGATTAACAAATGCACAGTGGCTTTGTTCCTCACTGTGCTGCCCCAGTGCCACGCTGGGTCTGCAGTGCAGAGGGATGCATGGCATTGTCTCACCCACTAACACTCTGTCTGGTAACTGGCAAAAGCAATGCTTTTCACCCGTTGCAATGGGTGTGCTCTAGAAAATGAAGACCGTAGGGATGTGAGGGTCTCGTTTAATTTGTTTTATTTCTTAATCCAAGAGTAAGAGAATGCAAAACTTCCAAGCTGAAAGGCTTTGTGCTCTGCTTGCTCCAGGAGATATTAGTGAGGGATCAGCTGGGTTCACCAGACTCCACAAGGTACCTTTGTTTATGGATGAGGCCGTGCAGTTGGGGATCAGAGGTTGTGCATAGCTGCTGTAGAGCACGCTGGGCTGCGAAAAGTCGGGCACCAGAGATTAATTTCTTGGTTTCTTAGAGCCAAGGTTTAATAGCAGACCTGGGGAGGACAGTGATTGAGCTCACAACCAGCAGAACCTATAGTTCAGGTCAAGTGAAAGGAAGGAGCTAAGGGACTCATGCTGCTTGCAGGAGGAATTCTAATAGCTTCATGGTATGGGGTCTGCACAAGGCATACAGGAGCTAGTGCCCGGGCTGCCCCATGAAGCCTGCACAGCCCCGACCCCCTGCTCACTGCCCTGCTCACAGCTGGGCATGGCAAGAATAAATCTGGAAGGGAACAAGAGAAAACAGAAAACGCTGGCAGTTTTTCAGAAGGGAGAATGGTGTGTTTGAGCTGCAGTGGAGAGGGACAGCTTTTGGTTCTAACTTTTTGAGTTGCATACTTCAACAAACAGTGTAAATTTGGCAGGATGAAGGCTGGGTGACCTATTCTGGCTGGATCGAGGACTGATTCTGAAGCTGGGATTTAACTCAGCTCTGACATTTCATGCTGCTATTCCATTCCACTTCAGTTTCAAAGTTTTCAGACTTTTTTTTTTTAAAGATGTGCCCTTTATGTAACTCATTTAATTGTGTCTAACTACACGGTGATTTTTTTCCCCTCCCTACCTTCACAAATGCGATTGGATATACATGTAGATCTCAACTTATAGCATATATTACAGTAGGGGCAAGAGAATCTGCCTTGAGCTTTCATATTTATCCTGAATGAGGCTGTACCAACTGGTTCTGCCTTAAATTCTCTACCTCAAAGTCTCCTGGTGTTCTGTTTTCTCAGGAAGGAAACAGGTTGCACTGAACGCAAACTGCGCAGCATGGATTTACTGGTTAGACACAGATGGGATTCCTCTATCAAAGTACTCTTGTGTTGTCTGCATTCATTACACTCACTAGAAAAGCTACTGACATGACAGCATTCTCCTGTTAGGATTTTTTCTGCTCTTTTAGAAGTGCCTGTTGGGTTGCAGTGGCCTGAAAATGCAGTGACCAAGATTAGAGGTTTGGACCTTGAGAGCCACAGGAGAGGAGCTTTCAATGTCTCCTGTATTTGTTATGATCAATTCATAGTGACTTGAGTCTGCAAATGAAGACGTTCTTATGAAATGTTTTTGATTTTATGCATTTTGATTCTGGTATTAAGTAGTGTGAGAAAAGCAAATCAGTCTTTTTGTTTGGCTGCTGGTTTAACGTCCAGTTCACATTAGCAGGATGCAAGGAATCTGGATGCTTGTTTGGAAGCCACTTATGAGATGTTCGATTTCCTTCTATGGAAGGAAATACTGGAGAAGACTTCTAATCTTATGATTCAAAGCATGAATCAGTCCCCAGATTGGATCTGTGCCTGCAGCAGTAAAAGGGGCAGATTGTCACAGGGTTCCTGCTTTGTTCTTCTCTGGAGCACCCTGTACAGCGGCTATCAAAGGCAGAAGAGCAGCATCAATGGAACCTGCTCTGCTCAATGCAAGCTCTGAGTCTGGTGATTTTCAGCAGCATGTCATCTTAAATATATATGTTTTTTCTTTTCTCTTTCTTTGTTTCATGTTCCAGCTGACTTCCTCCAAGAGAGGAACATGCTTTCCCATCAGAACTACGTGAAACACCTGAGTTCATTGGGACTGGAAGAAAACTGTCTCAGAGACAAAGATACACAGCTTCCCTGGATTGCTGGCTACGTGCCTGATCTGAGGTCTGTGGTCATTTACTTTGCAATGGATTTTTCACTTTTCATTTGCCTTGTATAGGTATCACCAAGTGGTTTATGCTTTCTGCTTTGCACTGTCTTTTTTTGGGGAAAAACTACACAACAGCTCTGCACACTCCTTGTGCTGATAATCCCTGATGTGGCTGAACTGAAACAACACCCAGCCTGTGCCACTTAGGTGCTGCTGGACAGGACAATGCAGTGATGGTGGTATTTGAGGGAATGATATTCTATCACAAAGGGAATTTGTTACAACCATAATTTTACCAACACAAACGCAGAGAACAGCACTGATCTTGAAAAGCCAGAGCCCTGCCTGTGAGTGAGCACAATCTGCAGATGGAGAGAAGCAACTTTCTGATTTCACTGCTAAACTTCCCCTCCTCAAACCAAAACAGTTTAATCAGTCAGATTCCTGTTTAATGAGTTGCACTGCTGCCTCTAACCAGGAACGTATCTTAGATGATGGAAATAATGGTTTCAGTAAGACTTACTGTGATCTCATTACCCCATAGATGGCCTGTGTACATTCTTCCCCTGCCTCTACCACTCACCTTCACAAGCAGGACCCCAAGTTTGAGACTGAACCCCTCTGGCTGTGTGAGCTGCCACATGAAGGTGCTTTGCTGCACACTGTCCTCTAGTTGCTGCCATCGAGCAGTTGGTAAAGTCTGCAGCTTGCGGACAACTTTTCTTGCCAACCATGCATTACAGAGGGCTAATTGTAAAAGTGGTGCACCTGCTGGCTCCCTTGGTGGCTGGAGCCAACAGGAAAAAAAAAAAAAAAAAAAAAAAAAAAAAAGTAATAGTAATTTATTAATGATCAAGTCACAAATAGTAATGAAAACAATAGGAGCATCTGAAGGAAGCGCTGCCGGGGGCAGAGGTGCAGGTGCTCTGTGCCCTGAGCAGGCTTGTCAGCATTTTTATAAAGCTACTTTACAACCCTTATCAATTTCCTACTGCTTTCTGTGTACCCCCTGCCCCTTTGCAAATGTTTTGCCTGCACAACAGGCTCAGCATTTCTTCTTGTAGGTGATAAAATAGCTGTCACCCTGTGGAGGGAGAAAGGAGGCAAATAAAATAAAATAAAATAAAATAAAATAAAATAAAATAAAATAAAATAAAATAAAATAAAATAAAATAAAATAAAATAAAATAAAAATGATAGGTCCAGGGAAACAAAGCAGAGGAAGCAAAGCATTTCGGAGCAAACAAATGAGTTCTAAGGGAGACGCTGAGTCGGCACAGGGAGAGCGATGATGGGAGCTGAGCTGAGGAATGGGGAAAGATTGGGGATAGCAAGAGCTGGAGGGCGAGGGTGGCTCTGCTGAAAGTGATTTGTGCATGGCCCTGGGTTTCAAAGGAGACTGTATGTACAGCCAGCGCCATCCATGAGGAGTTTGGGATCTGAAAATCCCAGCCGTAGTCTGAATAACTGCACTGCATTGGCAAGGTGAGAATTTGTTTAAGTAAGGAGAACAGAAGGCATATGAGCAACACCAGTTCAGGTGACATCCCCATACCAAGTGTCTTAAGTAGACATGGTAGAGATTAAGTAGACATTAAGTAAAGATGGTCGTGCTGTATCTCAAAATACAGTTTCTATATCTATATCAGAAGCCATGCTAGAGCTGATAGAAGGCAGATAGAGCAGACACCAACCAGCCCAGTGTTGTTCTTTGAGCCGTAGGTAGGGTCTGCAGTGCTCCTTAGGGGTACATCTGCTAATGTAATATAGCAGTTTAATTCAGCTTGCAACAAAATAAAGCTGAACTAAGTGGAAAACTCTAGAGCTGCGATGGCTTAATTGCTCATACATGAGCCTTTACTATGCAATTTGGAAACTTTAGGCCGTGGGAACTTGCTTCTGTGTTCTTGAGCTCATGAACTGCCTTAGTCTGTGGGTCTAACAACAATCAGCTCATAAAATGCTGTGAGTGCAGATTTCAGAGGTCAGCCTGAGTCCGTACCCAATCCATGTGGCTCCTGTGCCCTGCATTCGGCGCTCCAACGAGGTCAGTGAGCTGTCGAGCACACAGTCAGTGCTCTTTAAGCTACTGTGAATCTACCCCTGCTTTCTCTTTTCCCTTTTCTCATTCTCTCCTTGCTCTCACACACCCCCAAATCACAAACCCTCGCACCAATGCCAGAAGCCTCTGAGGCTGTCGTAAGCCTGCAGTTATCTGCATTAGGAATAAAGCTGCCATTTTTAAAGCTTTTATACTTTTTATTCTTAACTCCACAGGACCCAGGAATCTTTTCCTGAAGTTAATGTGAATTCAGGGGGTGCGTGTTTTAAGAACTGAGCTGGGTCCTGTAAAAGAGGTAAGAACCAGCAGTTGGCAATGCTAATTATTGCCCGGTGATTTGAGGGGACCTGCACAACGTGCTAACGTGCCTATGATGACACGCAGCATGATACATGGGGAAAGGTGAAGGCATGGCTCGTATATCCCCATAACACTGAAGGCATATTTCCCTCTCTAATAACTTACAAACAGTCACCATTTGCTGTCTGCGAAATTAACCTCTCATCTCCTCCAGCCTGCTGATCTGGTGCATAGATATAGGATTTTAAGCTTCTCTATTGAAAAATGTCCCTGCAAAGCTGTCCATCAGAACTCCCGCTGCTTTCCAGAGAGTATTATTAATAAGTTCTTCCTATCAGAAATGGGACCCTTTTAGAGCTCAGATAAGGTTTTTTTCCCTGTTAACCAGCTGGGCTGCTTGGCTGTGGACAAATGCCATGATGAATGACGGGTCAAGGATGGAGCAGGCTGATTTCTCTCCGAGCCTGACCTTGTCTCTGGTGTGACATCTGAAATGACAGGTGCATTAAAAAGTTATTTATGTAGGGGAGCTGCGATGCATTGTACCCTTTGCAAGGTAGCACCCAGTCTTGCAAGAGTATTAGAATAAAGGCTGCCTCTGTGTCTGCTGCCTCTTGTACTGCTGGCTTTCTGTAAGCAGCTGCTGTGAAAGCAAGAGGAGAAGCACGAAGCGTTTTTTAGTGCACAGAGGATGCTCTGGAAACTGAAAGGCAAAAAAGGGAGCAGGGTCTGAGAGCAGCAGCAGCAGACAGCTTCCCAGCAAATCACCTGCGTGTCTGCAGATTACTTGCTTGGAACAGCAGTAATCAGCTCTGGAAATGCACCTGAAGGGTTCTGGGCTGTTGAAGGGCCAATGTTGTGGATAAAATGCAGCACTGAGGATTAAATGATTTCTACTGTTCAGCTCTTTATGGCCTCAGTGCACTTGTAAGACTTTCTCTGTTGAATCTCAGACTCTTTGTGAGTAGTTGTGCTGTGGCTCCCTTCTGTCTTTACTGTTGCTGAAATTAAAGGGACACTTCTGGCTTTGTCCTTCTTCCTGTAGGACACATAAGTGGAACTGTAACCATCCTGTGAACAGTCACTTCATTCTGGGAGATGAATAGTTGCTGAATGGCAAGAGATCGCAGCCTAAATCTCCAGAAAAATGCATGCAAACCCTATCAGGTTTCTATTGTCATCTGCCTGACATTGTGCTCCAAGTAGGAAATAGGAAAGGCAATAGGAAAGCTGCCTGTGTTTTGAAATCCAGAACTTTCTCTGGACAAATAACACACTTGCTGTTGCATGGCCAAATGAGGACACAACATCCTATGGCACAGATTAAGTTGTAGAGCAGGGTTCATGGAAGAGCCCATGTGCAGTGATTTCTGCATCCTTCTGAGTGCTGATCAGATTAATGAGGACCACAGAAACATTGGAAAACTGTCGTAGTGACACATCAGTATCCTGTTAGCTTCAACAGAATTACAGCATTTGATATCGGCTCTTCCTTCCTTGCTGTTTCTCCACCCCTCCAAAACACCCCCTGAAACACTTGCAGGAGAAATTGTAAAACACATGTAACAGCTTATTTTGTATGATGGGACTGTTAGAAGAGCTGCATGCTGGTGTGCGTCCAACTCACATTAACTTCAGTTTTGGGCTGCAGCCATACTCGAGTGACTTTGCAAGTCTTTTCTGACTGTCCAATTAAAGTTGATGCGTGCAGTAAATCTGCAGTATCCAAACAGTATTTGATATCTCCATTTTGGATCAGTGGTTGGGTCTGGGAAGTGGATGAAGCTTGCCTGAAGGCAGCATCTGCAAGTTGTTTTTTTTCATCAGAAAAATGAATGGTCTGGTATAATGAATGATTTTGTATAATATCAAAGAAAGAGAGTATCAGCTGTGCACTTCATACGCAGTATTGATTGCAAGTACGCTCATTAATTTGTGTGGTACAGGAAATTCCAGCCAAGGTTAGGAGAGCTTTGCTCTGTAGTGGAGCTGTGACTCCTATTGCCTTCAAAGAGGTTTGAATCAGGTTGCAAACAACCAAAATTCATACTTCAGTTATTTCGCTATAGAAGTGTGTTGTCACAGACGACTTTGTAGACTTCTGGTAGAACAGCAAGGAAAAATGGAAATGTCCTGTCCCTGTTTGAGCCTGCTTAAGGGTTTGATCTGTACAGTTTGGGTGCTCTGGGCAAATGTAGGATGCACGGTGGAACTCTGTTCTCAGTGTAGCACAACAAAAGAGAGGAGCTGGGGAGGGGAGGGAGAAGGTATGTTTTCCACCATGGCCTGTTTAAAACATTATGAGCTACCTCTCTTCCATCATGAGTCGTGGTTTAAAGCTACTGCCCAGGGGCATAAAAATCAACTCCTAACAACTTCCAGTGGGACCACCATTCCATCAGTGCTCCCATCAAATGTTGACTCCATGATTAATATTCACCCTCTTTCTTCGTTAATCATCAGTCTTCATTCATTTCTTTGTAACTTCCTGCTGACAGGGGCACTGTTCATACAGAAGCTGGTAGGGAAAACAGAACGAGCTGAACTGCTGCACGCAAGCTGTGAAGGGAAAAAGCCACAACAGTGCATTGTGTCAGCTCAAAATGATTCCTACGGATGCAGCTTTTTCTTTTCTCCTTGCCCTATATGCTCAATTTTCAATAGACGTTGTGAGGCAGGACCTTCAAACAATCTGTGGTTACTATCGCACTGCTTTACCTTGAGTGCCATTGGCACTTGGTAATTTAGAGCAGGAACTCTGCTGATGAAAAGTGAACTGTCAGAATTTGGCTTGTCAAATAAAATCTGTGTACAATCCTAAAATAGACAGTTTTGCAATTAACGCTTGCACTGTGATTTGCCAACAGGAAGCCCACTCCCAGCTTTGCCACAGCCCTCCTGAAGACCTTGTGTGTGAGACCAAACCTCTTCCCCATTGCCCAGCCTATGAGCTGAGAAGAGCTGCTGATTTCTCTATCATTCTGACTCTTTGGGCAGCTAATATTGCCCTTCTGCAGCACAGGGATCCTGTCCAAGATGCTCAAAGGGTACAAGCTCTGCACCAAGGCAATACTATTCTGCAAAGCCAAGGAAGTTACTTCTTCCTCCCACTAATTTATTCCCCAAAAAGCTGCAGTAGATGCTGCCACGTTTACAAGTACACAGATATTTGCTCTCAGTGCCAGTCAATGAATGCTGCAGCTATGCAGTGTAACTGGAACACCATTGAAGATAATTCCATTTACTTGTGTGAGGGGCCCAATAATTAAATTTGGACATTATTCCTTTAATTACTACAATTTCGGATCACGGTTAGTATTCTTCTAAACTGATGTGATTTCATGCTAAATGTAGGATGCAAGTCTGTCCTTGCTCAGACCCCTCAGCATTCTGGAGTAAGATCCTGCACTGTTGGTTTTTGCAGACCTACAATATGACGTAGCTCCTGGTGCAGGAAAAAAGCATTGGATGGTTCAAGCCTTGTGATACTTCACTGACAAGCTGTGCTGTTTTTTTAAGCCCTGTGCTATGCTTGTTCTTCATGCTAAATGGTGTTTTGATCATTTGTATTATAATAATTCATACTAATTAATTTGTAATTCCTAAATTAAGTGCACATGGGTTTCAAGCAGAGAGGTTACACTCAGGTTAACTATTGATTTTGGTCTTTGCTGTGAAGAAATTTAGATCTCGTGTCTGTCAGATTTAAGACAGCCATCTTGACATCTATTAAGAGAGAGATACAGTTAAGAATCAGATTTTGTGCCTGAAAATATGCTTGCCTGGTGACTTTTGGGATCTGTTCTGCACACAGTACTGCATTCCTTAAGGCACCAACTGCTATACGTGCTGCAATGCCACTCAGCAGTGAATTGGTGCTCTTGCAGATGCTGATATTATTAATGTCTTCTCAAAGAAACTGTGATTTTAAGAAAATCCAAGTTGAGTAGAGTCTCTGTGAAATAAACAGCTGTTTTAAATACATATGATGCTTTTGCACCCTGCAGAGTAATGCTTTAAACAACCACTCCCAAACTGCAAAGGAAAATAAGGTGTTTGATTTGTTTTCACTTCTTTCCAGCCCATTTTCTTTCAATGAATAGATAGAGATTTTAACAACTTAATCATTCTGGTGGACTTGGAAGGAATTTGGCTGGATGCTACTGGCAAACTCCTCAAACCTGAGGCTGGAGGTGCCACAGTCCGTTTGTTCTGGATCGAAGGGACAGAAGGCAGCTGCTCATGGTTATGGATAGCTGGACGTATAGAGTGCTCTGAGCATCAGGAACAGTTTCCAACCATATAGAAAGAAGAGTTTCCTTGAACATGGTCACAATCTCATGTTGCTCTTGTGCCTATAGGAGTATGAATTCTGGAGTGGGGGGAAAGATAAGACTTTGCAGGGGAAGTAAATGTTCCTATTTGCAATAACCACGATAGATTTTGCTTTTTTCCTTTTCCCTCTATTCGATGGAGAGGAGTTCGATTACTTTTGGATACGTTTTCTTTTGCATAACCTTTTCATGCACTGTGTTTTGAGCGATGTGACCACTAGAGAGCAGACTTAGCCTAGTAACAGGAGTTAATTAGTTCTTGGCCTCTTCATTTCCTCCTGTCCCCTTTCCCCTCCCCCTGAATACACAGGCAGAGGGGGTTTGGGTGGCTCTGAGCTTGCCTCCAACGCTGTGCAATCTTAGGCCTAATTAAAACGCCGCAGACGGCCTGAACCCCGCATTAAAATTTGATGAGGAATTGATCAGCCAAGCAAACAGGAAATTTAGCTGTGTGAGTGAAGGTAATGTTTGCTCAAATGTGTAATGAGGTCCATGGGGAATATTTATGGGGATCTCAGTGACAGTTTCAGCAGTTCCTTCTCCTTGAAGTCATCTTCCCTACTTGCCCTCTCTGTTATGAGGCTGTAGGCAGAAGGGAATCCAACACCGCATCAGCCGGGCGGTGGAAAATGGTCTGTGTGTGGCTGCGATGGTGCCATGGAAAGGTCTGCAAGAGGAGTTGTGAAACTGCAACCTGACTTCTTTAAAAACATCAGTGGCTCCAAAATGTAAGGAGTTGTGTAGCACAATTGCTGGTGGAACTCCTTGCAGTGTGTTAGAAAGCAAACCTGCCCCCTAAAAGGGTCAGGTGTTGTGTTACAGCAGATGCTACCTTTATCTCCATGGACTGCAGGATAAGCTATACATGCTGTCAGCACAGGTATTTGGAGGCATGGCAGTACGTTCACAGGGTAGGGAGCAATGCCCTCCTCAGCACATCTTACCTATTTCTAATAATCAGTAAAAGTGTAAATGCCTTCTACTTGCAGCAAACAGATAAATTTACATGCTTCTTATTTATCACTACTCTGTCAAACGTAAATCAGCATGAGAGAGTCTTAACCTAAGCTGTTACTGACGGGTAAGATCACCCTCACACCTGTATCTGCAAGTCACTGCTGTTGCCCTCAGCTCCTGGCAGAGGCTTTGCAAAGATGTAGGGCTCTGCATTCAGGGCTCACACAGGCCCCGAGCTGCAGATGTGCTCGTCCCAGCCGTAGGACTTCTTGTGGTTCCTTCTTGTACCACTCGTGGCTACTTTTGACTGGTTGCAATTAAAGTTGAAGCTGACTCTGTAAGGACTTGGAGCGAAAAGCAGAAGGATGGGCAGCCAATAGTCTGTGCCCAGTGGAACAAAGTAGGAAGGAGAGATGATGGGTGTCTTGGTGTGAGCCCTGCAGATGGGTGAACATGGTGGTTGCAAGCCAGTGCTTTGCTTTCTAATGCAACCGAGCTGTTCAACCTTGTGGCTTATCTGGTCTGCACTGTGTGAAGATGAATTGTCTTGGGCCACATTGAAGAGCAGAAAGGACCCCATAATAAATGAAAAGGGAGCACTTTGCTACTGAAAGGGAAAGGGGGCCTCATAGAAACCAAAGCAAAGGGTAGTTACAGGTAGTTTATGTTGAGGGGGAACACATCAACATGTACAACATTATATATGGTTTATATAAGTAATATAATTTATTTAGTATATATTTAAAGAAAAAAAAAAAAAAACAAAAAACAATTGGGAAAGATACAAGGCCATAAAACTGTTGGGATACCAGACCTTGTTTTTCTGAAACAAATGCATCTGTCTGGTTTGGTGACAGTGGCTGCCATTCTCAGTAAGGCCATGTTTGGTTGTTGTGAGTGACGGGTGTGCACTGGGGCCAAACTGAGATTCACTGCCATGATGGCAGGGGATGGCTGCAGGATGGGGTGGGTTGTTTGTTTGCGGGTTGGGATAGGAAAGGGAAGCTGCTTACAGTGACGGTGGGAATGACTGTCACTGAATGCAGCATGAGAAGTTGGTAGAGCTGTAGGATTTCTTGTTGCCAATAAAATCCAGGAAGATTTGCTCAGTCCATAGCATGTGTAGGGTGGCACTTGCTATATACATCTTCCAGGTGTTGCATCAACAGCAGGGATGGGATTAATGCAAGAGATGGCGATTTTTTTTTTTAGATTCTGGTGGCAAAAATCGAGGGGAGCTTTATGTCCCATTTCAGGTGCACTCTAATTTCTTGACAGTGTCCCGCTCCCCGTGCACCGTGTGTCGCAGGAGGGCCATCTCAGCCCTATGGTCGTGGTGATGATGTTCTGTTCTTCCAGCTCTCAGCTGCAGCTCTGAGCTCTGGGTGTTGCTGTTCCCGGCTGAGGTTGGGCCGCCCGCTCACACCTGGGGCCCGTCGTGGCGCCGCGCGTGGTCTCCGGCGGCCATCCGCCGCTCCTGGGCCACCCGCCTCAGCCATTCCCCGTCCTCTTCTTCGCGGGGTGGCTCCTCGAAGCAGCTGCGCTGGTTGGGGTCCCCGTGCCAGGAGTTGCTGCGCACCAGCGGGCGGGGGGGCCTGGAGGGGCTGCGCTGTGTGCGCCGTGCTGGGACGCTGCGGGAGCGATGGGCAGATCTTGATCTCGTCTGCCGCCGCTCCCTGGTGCGCTGCAGCCTTCCCCGGGGCCGGCGGGTCGGGGGGCGACCTGAGGGGCGCCAGCTGAGGTGCAGCATGCCGGTGATTAACCCCCGGCACAGGGGGCAGTTGGGCGTGTTGGCCGTCCAGTGCTGGATGCACTCCCTGCAGAAGATGTGCCTGCAGGGCAGAGCGCGGACGGCGTCCTCCATGGGGCCCAGGCAGATGGGGCACGGCTCCTCGTGGGCCTCCACTGGCCATGTCCACGTCTCCCTCCTCCTCCGGTTGGAAGCCGCCTCCCGGCTCATGGCTGCGGCTGCCCTGGCGCTGTGTGGCTCCAAGGATGGATTTGGATGAAGCTGCCTCTTGCAGAGCAGTCGGCAGCCTCTGGGCCTCAGCGCCTGTCAGGCGTCCTACCTGTGGCAGACAGCTCGTGTGCCACCGGCAGAAGCTCTGAGCTCTGGGGATCCTCCAATGGGATCCTCAGTGACTCGCAGTCCTCTCGCAGGACTCTGATGTCTCTCGCACTGGCAAGGTCTCAGTGTCTCGTGCTCCCACAGGAGACGTTCACACCTCGAGAGTCGCCAGCAAGACTCAATGCGGGCTGGGCCCACTGTCTATGGGTAGGTACCCGGCCCACTGTGAGGTCACGGGGCCACTGTGACCCTGCGCTGCCATCACAGACTGCACAGATAGGTGGAGGTTTGCTGTCCGGTGGTTGTGGCGTTGATATTTGTGGCGTTTTCCAGCCAGAGTCCACCCTAGGGCTTTAACTGGGACATTTTCACTAACAGTGAGAATAAATGATCTATTGAAGCTAGAAATGTAACAGATTTGTGGATGCTGTTGCTCAGTGCTGTGGCTGTGACTGTGCTGGTATTTGGTAGCAGTGCTAGCAAAGCAAATGCTATCCTGGGTGTTTTTCAGCAGGAAGTGAAGGGGCAGTGCTTACCAAGAAGGGATCCCTGTCTTGGTTAGGAAAGCGCAGCCCAGCTTCTTGGTTTCTCTCGTCTCCTTAATCTCTCATCCCACCCCTCCTCTGCACCCTCCTGTACTATCCCTCACATCCCAGCCTTCTCTCTTCCCTTTTTGGGTGATGTTTAATATGACTTGGATGGAGAGTTGTGAACATCAGCCTCATGTTTATAGCATGTTCTTATGGATTGTGTGATCCTACTCAGGGCTTTGCTCTTTAATATTACACCTCTGCCTCCTGCATGTCATTTGTTAGCCATCAGTCCCCCTGTCTTGTTTGTTGGTGGGATGTGGGTTGAATATTTTCTGTCCTCTCCCTTTTCTGGCCAATGTACTTTGGTAGCCTCTGTTTGTCTCCGTGTCCCTTGCCAACATTGCTTCCCCGGGGCTTTTCTACAGGGTTGCTTTCCAGCTGGTCACTCCCCACATTCCCTGGTGCCTCATTTAGGTCCTCCACAAGGGAGGAACTTTGCCCTTTCCCTTGGTGCAATCTTGAGATTTCCCTCAAGCTGTTTCTGGCTGCACGGCCTTCTGCTGCATCAGCCGCTGCTCCCAATTTGGGATCCTGCGTTGCCCTGTGAGGGTACGCTGTGTTCCATCACCCAGAGCATCCTTGGGGCTCTTCTATGGGACTGGACCCACTTTTGTCCCCTGCAATGATCCTGCAGGGTGGCTGCAATTCTCCCACATTCAGGCAGAGCAGCAGAGGTGTAGAGTTATGAGGAGAAACAGGTGCCTCTGCTTTTCATTGTCTGCATGTTGCCCTGAGTCATTTTCCAGGTGCAGGTGAAGTTGTTTCATGGCACAGTTACAATTGTCACCCTAACGCCTGCACTTGCTGATGGCACTGCTAGCATGTAAACATCCCATACTGCCATCTGAGTGTGGTCGCTCAGCTTGCAGCCCTGTCTCTGAGCTTCGTTTCCCTTGGTCAGGATCCGGCCTCATGTCACAAACTCATGTTTCACTCCCATGGCCTGATCTTGTGAATTGCTACGTATTAACAGCTTGAGGCTTTAATATTTCCAATCCCAACAGACTTTCCTGGTAACAATTCTAAGCACAACTGCATCTCTCTGTATTCTTGGGCTCATGTCATGGCTTAGGTTGGAAAGGACCTTAAAGCCCACTCACTTCCAGCCCTTTGCCATGGCCAGGGTTTCCGTGCAGCTGCTCAGGCATCACGAGCTCCATCCAACTTGGCCTTGGAAGCCTTTGGGGTTGGGGCACCCACACTTCTCTGGGCAGCAGTGCCAGGGCCTCACCGCCCTCTGAGTAAAGAAATTTCCCTTTGTGTGGAACCTGATTGTCCCTTGTTTTGCTTAAAACTCTTTCCACTTGTCCTGACAGTGGTAAATGTTGCTCTCCCTCCTGTTAGGCTCCTTTTAAGTGCTGGTTGATTTAGAATCCAGAACCAAGAGGTGTGAGATTTGCTTGTAAGCATATGGGCAGGTGAGCCTTACAGGCAGTAATGAGCCGCTTGTTGGGGCAGAGTCACTGCCATGATGGCAGGGGATGGCTGCAGGATGGGCTGGGCTGTGTGGCTGTGGGTTGCAATGCAAAAGGGAAGCTGTTTACAGCGATGGTGGGAATTACTGTCACTGAATTGTCCGTGTGCTGCTGCACAAAACCATGTGCACACCAAACCCGCTCTGTCTTCAGCATGGTGCTTCACTGTGCCATTTCAGTGTGTGTATTTAATTCAAGAGCAGCTGTATTTAATTCCTGTCTGCAGCAGATTAGAAAAGTTGAGGCCTGGCAAACCAATCACACTGCAGCCTGCCTCTGGTGGGAGCTTCGGCCACCTGGCCTCGTTTGGTTGCACAGGGGAAGTGTTGTAGAAACCAAAAAGTGTGCTTGAAGTCGAATCTGATCATTTGTGTTGTAGCTGGGGGTCACATGTTGTCATCCAGCTTAATGTCCGTTACCAAACGTGCTGCTTCCATCCTTGCTGACGCTTTGGCTTATGAGATGTGGCATTGAACAAAACACTGGAATTGCTGGGAGCTGCCGACTGACTTGGGTTGGAAGGGACCCTGGGATGCCTGTTGTCTGTGGTTCCCCGTAGACTCGTGCACGTTCAGTCTTATCAGGCTCCTGTGGCAGCCTCTGCTCTGGCCGTACCAAGTCCACCTCCCTGGCAGCCCCACACTGCCCTGCTTGCAGCAGCAGCCCCAACAGGGCAACAGCAGGCGGAGAGCTGGCACCCAACATGGGGGCTCTGGGCATAGGGGAGAGATGGGCACCAGGGAAGGGTTCCTATTGGAGGAGTTGAGTCTGATGGTCTGATGGTGCTGAGAATAACTAACTCCACGCAGGCCATTTTACATAGAGTGCTGGCACCCAGTTCGGTGTTATCCATCTGAGGGTTTGGAGTCTCAGTGTTCTGGGAGTAAAGTGCTGAAAAGCTGTGGCACCTGGGTGTCTGAATCGTTTTCTTTTTGACAGTCTTAGGCTGTTCTGTTCCTAGCCGTCAAAGTCACGGTGGTGGATCTGACTGGATGGAGTTGCATCACAAAGCAGGGGTCAGCCTAAGCAGCCTGAGAGATCTTTTCAGTATGTTTGTTTATCATTTGCAATTAAATGTCGTTGTACCTCACAGCAGTGGCAAGTCGTCAAAGTAGGGAGGAGAGATGATGGGTGTCTTGGTGTAAGCCCTGCAGATGGGTGAACATGGTGGTTGCAAGCCAGTGCTTTGCTTTCTAGTGCAACAGAACTGTTCAACCTTATGGCATATCTGGTTTGCACTGTGTGAAGATGAATTATCATGGGCCACAATGAAGAGCCGAAAGGACCCCATAATAAATGTAAAGGGAGCACTTTGCTACTGAAAGGGAAAGAGGGCCTCATAGAAACCAAAGCAAAGGGTAGTTACAGGTAGTTTATGTTGATGGGGCAGAGGGGGAACAAATCATCATATACAACATTATATATGGTTTATATGAGTAATACAATTTATTTAGTTGTTTTTTTAAATAAAAACTGGGAAAGATACAAGATCATAAAACTGTTAGGATACCAGACCTTGTATTTCTGAAAGAAATGCATTGGTCCGGTTTGGTGACAGTGGTTGCCATTCCCAGTAAGGCCATTTTTGGTTGTTGTGAGTGACGGGTGTGCACTGGGGCCAAACTGAGATTCACTGCCATGATGGCAGGGGATGGCTGCAAATTTCACTTCTGCTCCATCATCGTTCTTAGTGACGTTCTTTATGATTAGGCTGTGAGTAGTTTGGGTTCTCTTGATGCTGCAGGTCTCGCTTTCCTGTAAGACTTTACTATTGGGTAGTATTGGGTTTAATACTGGGTGATAAGGAGGTTATCAGGAGTACCCAGCATGGGTTCACCAAGGGGAGGTCGTGCTCGACCAACCTGGTGGCTTTTTATGAAGATGTCACTAGCTGGGTAGACGGGGGGAGAGCAGTAGATGTAGTCTACCTTGATTTCAGTAAGGCTTTTGATACTGTTCCCCATGACATCCTTATAACAAAGCTGAGGAAATATGGGATAGATGAGCAAACAGTGAAGTGGGTCGAGAATGGGCTGACTGGCAGAGCGCAGAGAGTTGTCCTTGGTGGTAGGGTGTCTGGCTGGAGGCCTGTAACTAGCGGCATCCCCGAGGGGTTTGTACTGGCTCCAGTCTTGTTCAACGGCTTCATCAATGACCTTGATGAGGGGATAGTGACCACCCTCAGCAAGTTTGCTGATGACACGAAGTTGGGAGGATTGGCTGATACACCTGAAGGCTGTGCTGCCATTCAGCGAGACCTGGACAGGCTGGAGAGCCGGGCAGTAAGAAACCAGATGAGGTTTAACAAAAGCAAGTGTAGAGTCTTGCACCTAGGGAGAAATAATTGCATGCACCGGTGCAGGCTGGGGGAAGAGATGCTGGAGAGGAGCTCTGCTGAGAGGGACCTGGGCGTCCTGGTGGACGACAGATTGACCATGAGCCAGCAGTGTGCCCTTGTAGCCAAAAAAGCCAATGGCATCCTGGGGTGCATTAAAAAGAGCGTGTCCAGCAGGTCGAAGGAGGTGATCCTCCCCCTCTACTCTGCCCTGGTGAGGCCTCATCTGGAATATTGTGTCCAGTTCATGGCTCCCCAGTACAAAAAAGACAGGGATCTCTTGGAAAGAGTCCAGCGGAGGGTCACAAAGATGGTGAAGGGCCTGGAGCATCTCCCCTATGAGGAGAGACTGAGGGAACTGGGTCTGTTTAGCCTTGAAAAAAGAAGGCTGACAGGGGACTGGATCCAGGTTTATAAATAACTGAAGTGTGGGAGCCATAGTGGTGAATCTGGTCTCTTTTCAGTAGTGCGTGGGGACAGGACTAGGAGTAACGGGCTGAAACTTCAGCATAGGAAGTTCCGCATTAATGTGTGCAAGAACTTCTTTACGGTGAGGGTGACGGAGCACTGGAACAGGCTGCCCAGGGAGGTGGTGGAGTCTCCTTCTCTGGAGCTATTCAAGACCCGCCTGGACGCCAAGCTGTGCAACATGGTGTAGTGAGCCTGCTTTGGCAGGGGGGTTGGACTCGATGATCTCTAGAGGTCCCTTCCAACCCCTACAATTCTGTGATTCTGTGATTCTGTGATTCTGTGATTCTGTGATTCTGTGATTCTGTGATTCTGTGATTCTGTGATTCTGTGATTCTGTGATTCTGTGAAGTCACCTCACCACCCAGGCAGGACCGCTGAAATCAGTGGGGTGCACCTCTCCTGTCCAGGAACCTGAAAGAGGTGATAATAATCCCAGGCCAGCAATTGTAGTATTGATATGATGTTAAACAAAGAGGGAAGGAAGGGAGGGGTGCGTTGGGGGGGGAATGGGAGGGGTGGAGGAGGGTTGATGTCAGACTGTGAAATCAATTTTTTTAATCTTAATTCTGCTTCAGAAACAACATCTGATTACCATGCTCTCTGCTTGGTATTTTGTCTTTTGATGCAAACACATAAGCTCCATTGGTGCCTGGTTCAGCAGTTCAGCTTCCTTTGCGCCCTTTGCCTGGTTGTAGGGAAGGTGGCAGGCTCTGATTCAATGAGGGTGTTGTATGGACACAGTATTTATCGCCATGTATCCAAAGGTGCAACAGTTTCTGGAAACCCAGGTGGGATCCTATAGGTGATGGTTCTCTCGCCACCAAGCATCCAGTTGCCAGCAGTGGGCGAGTTTACTGGGACTTAGTATAGGAAGTGCCAACTAGCAAGCCTTCAATATCTGCTACTAAAATCAGACTTGGAAGCACGTTACACGTGGGAAATACACTTGGTGCAGGAAAGGGGATTTCCTTAGCCATCAAAAAAAAGATGAAACTGCAGATCTATCAACAAAAATGTAAGCACGTGACACTTGACTTGGCGGGTCTGTGGGAAGGTCAGCTTCTCCGTGTTTGTATTTCAGCCATCATCCTCCACACTGGAGAGGATTTATCCGCTTGGCTTGCTTAATTGCAGCACATTTCACATGCGTGGATAACCTGTGCATATTGCGTCACTACCCCTGTGGCCTGAGGTGTTGCACCAGGCTGGAAATAATGCCTTCTTGGGGTTGTTGAAGCTCTGCAAAAGTTTGCCAAGCAAAGTTGTGGATGCTCCATCCCTGGAGGTGTTCAAGGCCAGGCTGGATGGAGCTCTGGGCAGCAAGACTCTGTGGGTGGCATCTCTGCCCGAGGCAGTGGGGCTGGGATTCTGAGTTCTTCACTGTCCCTTGCAAGCCAAGCCATTCTATGATTCTGCATTTCTATGATGTAAGCACCAGCCCCACACAGCCCTGGTGCAGTGCATCACAAGAGCAGCAGCCTGCGGGGAGCCACCACCCGGAATCACAGAGATGTGAGGTCACAATGCCCCATCCTATGACTGTGCTGAGCTGCGTCATGAGCTCACGAGGCCTGGCCGCAGGCTTGGCTCAGTGCAACACTCACTGTGGCTGCAGCAGTGGTGTTGGAAGCGTGGTGCAAGTGTGGGGGTGGCCATGGACCCTGCCCGCCTTGTCCTCTTCCTCCTATTGGTGGCCATGAGTTTCCAGGAGAGCTGTGCTGCTCCGTGGCGAGCACGGGGAGCAGGTGAGTGGGTAGAGATGGGACCCAAACTGAGCAGCGCTGGGAGCAAGAAGTCAGGCTGTGTCCCCACGGCCCTGTAGTACACTTGCCTGGGGCCTGCCTTCCATGGGGGTGTTGCTGGGTAGGGGGTGATGGGCAGCACTGCAGGAGCCGGGCAAGAGCCCGTGGCTGCGCTGCTCCCCAGGGCTGGCTCCAGCCATGCCAGGCTGTAGCTCTGCTAATTGCTGGCTGCAGCACAGCCTTCGTCCTGGGAGATGCCCGGGGAGAGTTCAGAAGAGGCTTGCTGGGCGTGCATGAGCATTTCTGCTTCAGGCTCATGGCACTCCCCAGTTTCCAAGCCAGAGCCCCTGTCCACAGCCCAGGGGAAGAGACAGGTGTGCTTTCCTCCAGTGCCTCAGTGTGACCTTGCTGTCCATCAGAGGCCTCCCAGTAAGAAAGCCCTGGGGGGCTGCATCTTCTTCCACGTAATCTGTGAGAGATGTGGCACGTGGCCCGGAGAGAGCACTGCATACGCTGCCAGGTGCCAGCCTACGGGTCATCCCGTCCACCCTGCAACTTTGGAAATCATGACCTGAGTTATTCTTCACATCCAGTTACTGAGGGAGAAGGAGATCACACCATATAGTGCATATAGTGGGAACTTATCTCATCTGTTCTTGATTCTAGATGATGAGCTTCGTGCTCCCTTTCCGGATGCTCCTTTGGATCCAGACTTCATGCCTGTGCCTGGGGGACAACCCAGGGGTGAGTTGTGAGTGTCTGTTTCCTTGGAGGCTGAAACGTTCATGCTCTCATGGTTTACCTGGGTGCAATTTTACTGGAGATCCTCTCCAGGTCTTCCAAGCCTGTTTGTGCTCGGAAGGGTTTGCACAGATGAGCCCATGAGTATTTTTTCTCTCGGAGAGCTGCCACGTTTCAGTGGGAAGGTTACCGCTGCCCCTCTGCAGCTGAGGGAGCCCAGACCTTTGTATTTGGGCTGTGGCATTCCCCAACCACCGCCAGACCCTACAGGTCACTCAGGGAAAAGGAGGCCCCCACATGTGCCGGAAGCTCTCCTCACCTGTGTCTGATCACACTTGTGTCTGCAGGCCCTCCCCTGTATGCTCTGCTACTCAGTTGATGCTGTAGTGTGTGACTAAAACTTTTCATGGGTCTTTGGTTGCAGAAGTGTCCCCAGTGTGGGCCTTGCCCGGTCATCGGTTTCCTCCTGTGCTGGAGCCCAGCTGGAATCCCAGCAGTGAGTACTCTGTCTTCACTGACTTGGCTGACTCGCCGCTGATCTTCAGATCTTCATGCACATGATATTTAACTTCATACGTTCTGTTAAGGTCCGGAAAGAGAAGAGGATGAATCCAAACGAGGAAAATACTCTCAGGGCTCATCCCGTCTCCTGAAGCGACTGCTGAAGGAAATGGAGAAGGCAGAGCGTGGTGGGTATACTTCAGTCTGTTCACTGTGGGACCTGGGAAGCTGAGGTGTGATATACAGGTGTGGGCAGGCTGTAGCCTGCACAGCAGGAAGGGATGGGTCAGAGCCGTGCTGCAGCCGTGTTCCATGTATCACCTTGCAGGTGCTGTCAAGCACCAGAGCTGGTCTGCTGCCAGATGGTCTGCATCCAGCCAAGACCCAGAGGCAGCTGCTCCCCCAGCACAACCATTACTTGTCAGAGCTGCTTTGTGCAGTCATTGGCACCTAGATGGCAGCAAGTGGCAAAGTGGCAAGCGCTGTGCTTCTGTTCATCCAAAGCCCTCCGTGCAGCTGAGCAAGTTCAAGGCAGGAGGAGCATCCCGAGCAGGGTTGGCTGCCTTTGCTAATGCTGGAAATGAGGTGGAGATGCTAATTCTGAGGGCTTGGACTGTGTGTTAGAGCTTGGATTTCAGCCTGCAGCTACCTGGCTGTGACGGGCTGGTGACAGCACAGAATGTGAGGGCCTTGCACAGGAGCTGATTTCTCAAGAGGTGTGAGGGAGTCAGCATTGTCCAATAGCTGGGAGGGCCCAAATGCCCTTGGGTAACAGAGGGGTTCACAGTGTACTTGGGGGGGGGCCTGGACTTTACCTGAGCTCGGGATTGGAGAAGCTCAGTTTTTGATGAGGGCACGTGACATCCCAATCCTACTACCCTGCTTTCTTTCTAAAGGAACGGACCAACAAAGTGAGCGGGATGCACTCCAGGAAGGTGGATATCCCACACTGCCGGTCCCGGATGCACTGCAGGAAGGCGGATATCCCACACTGCCCGTCCCGGACAGAGGAATACAGGCAGCACCAACTGGCATGCCAGGTAATTTCTGTCCCATGATCATACGGTGTCACGAACCAGAGTCACTGCATTCTTGCAGGCTCTTGCTGCCAGCTCTTGCACACCAGGTCAGCAGCCAGACCTGAGCGTGTGAGCATAGAGCACATGTAAAAGAAGCAGGAGTGTTTCTCCCCTGGGCTGGCTCTGGCTGTGCCCTGTGCTGGCTGAAGCCTGACCTTCAGCCTGGGGGACGTCCCACAGGAGAGCTCAGGACACGCATGCCGGGAAAAGTGTGAGGGATTCTGCTCTGTAGCTCTCCCCACGGATCAAGCCCAGACCCCAGAGTACAGCCCCAGCTCTCGGCCCAGAGGAGGACACGGGTAGTGCCTGTGCAGCCTCTCCATACCCAACGAGAGGTGGAAGCAATCCTTCTTGTCCTCCGGTGCTTCGGCACCAGAGACGGAGGCACCCACTGACAAAATGACCTCTTGGGTCCATGAAGCACACTGAGAGATTATCTGTAGCGCAGCTGAAGGTAACGTGGGACATTGTCTCATTTCTTCCAGGGATGAACACAGGCAAAAGCACAGAGGCTGCTGCTCACACATCTGTGCGGAAGCGCCGCATTCCGGTGACGGTCTCAGCGATGCTGCTGCCTGCGCTGGTGCTGGCCGTTGGTGTTGTGATATGGGTGCTCAAAGACTACCTGTGAGTTGTCCTTTCCCCAGAACACCTTATTGCTGCATTTGGCCATGAAGCATTTGTGGTGCCAGGATCCTGGACGGCCAAATCAGCCACTGGCAGTACACTGCCAGGACTTAGGTTGCAAAGTCTTTCAAGTTTCCCCTTATTTCCTGTCAGTGAGTAGTGCTTTCTGAAACTCATTCTCACAGAGCACGCAAGAGGGAAAAGAGAGCAGCAGAAGCAGCAGATGGAGCTGGGGAAGGCAACGAGACAGACTCTGACCCAGTCAAACAAGAATCTCCGTAATAGCTCCAGTCCATTCCATTCTGCCATTGAAGAGGCCCGAAGTCTTCAAGGTCATCTGGAAGACCTGGAGCTTGAACTGAAAGCCATGAAAGAGATCCTTGGGAACAGTCCTGAGTGCTGCCTTCTGTCAGAGGACGGCCCTGAATGTGAGAGCAGAGCTTTTGTCCTTCATCCTGCATTCTCCAGGACAGGTATCACCAGCAGTTTGAAGATTCTTAGCTCGACACAGCTACATTCCTGTTGAGGGTCCTAATAAGGACCCAGAAAACGAGCTTCCTCTGACTGCCAGACAAAACGTAATGTCTTTGGAGATGCGGGTGAGAATGGCTGGTTTCAGGGAGAGCTGACAGATGGCACAAGAGGACTGGTCCCTTCCAATTTGGTTGCGGAGCTTTCAGTTGATGAACTGGTTACACCTGGAGATCCTGTCAGAATTCCTGCACTGCTCCATCTGCAAGACTACCATTGCTCCACTCAATGGAACAACTCGATGTTGAGCAGAATGTGGTTGAGCTCCTTCGGGAACTCTCTGAGGCGACTGACAGCAGAACTGCATAGCTTTATTGTATATTAAAAACAACCAAACAACTGTCCCCTCCCTCTCCCTTCCCCTCGCACCCCTCCACCCCTTCCTACCCCCTCCCCCCCCAATTCCTCCCCCCCCCCCAAAAAAAAAGACAAAAAAACCCAAAAAAAACCCTAAAAAACCAACAAAAAACAACCCACCCTCAATAAAACAAAAAACCAAAACCAATTAAAATCTCAACGCTGTTCTTTTTCTGGGATACACTGAGGTGACGCTTCTTCTAGCTTAGACTTTGCAATGAGTTTGTGTCACGGAGTTCTCTCTAGAGCTCACTCGGTGACAGTGGGAACAAACCCAGGGACAGAAGGAACAAGGAACCTCCCCTCTCTAACAGCGCGGTGTGGCGCAGCCAAGAGCGGAAGGGAAGTAAGATTGCGAGTGGGTCTAGGAGGGAAAAAATGAAAAAAAAACAACGATCTGAGAATGAACAGCAGTTTAATGAACCCAGTGACACTAAACAACAACGATGTTGCAGAACGGCGGGAGAAAAGCAGACGACCACACCTGTCATTGACATGATCAGCGAATCTCGTTTATTCCTTGGCTGCTTGTACCTTTATAATACGGATAATTAGCTCATACATATTGCAAAAGTGGAGCTCATCATTGGTTCCCAATTACATACCATCCCCAAGTATCTTAACAGCTTGTTGTTATCATCCTGAAAGATACTCCCTTGCTGAGTTCCCAGAACCATGGCTAGTTTCTAACCATCACAGGGCATCCTGATGTTCTCACTATCCTTGCAGGTGTTATGGCTGCTTGATTAACCGCACCGTGTTTACGACCCTTCTCAGCTAACTAGCTGTAAAAAACACTCTCTACAGGACCCCACAGATTACCTTCAGAATTCAACAGTTAGTTCTGTTTCCTTTCTGAGTGCATAACAACCTGAGCAAATGAATTGAATGACGTGGCTTGTTAGTCTGGTACAAACTCTGCTGTACACTGGAACTTGGTCCATTTGTAAGCAGGACTTCGTCCATCTCTGCAGGACAGCAGAAAACCCTTTGTGCTAATCATGATGCCAAGAAGCAGAATGCGGCAAATGGCAGATGATCCAACTGCTTCAGGTGTTCATTTCCTTAAAACTGAGAATAATTTTGGGCTGAGAGTTTGTAAGCAGAATGGAGCTCTTAAAGCTGTCAGAGATTATTTCTGCACTGTTCAATTCTATCTGCATAACATACACAGGATCTCAGAACTGCGTTGCTTGAATTGGTGGAACTTGTTGAAGTGAACTGGGATGTGCAAGTTTAAGAACTTAGTCAGAATGCAGTAAAAAATGGATAATCTCATGAGTATTAAGGTACAGGATTGCTATTTCTGCACTGAATTTGTTTTTATTTTACATGGCTGTGATCTGAAAGTTGCTTGAAACGCAGGCACCTAGGCACTGTTGTGTAACTGAATTTCACACATGATAGGTCCTGAAATATCCTGGAATCTAAAACTCTGACTTGATTTAAGTCTGCTGCTTGAGTCTAATCAGGGTCATAGTGTCTGTGTGCAGTGTTTCTTTCCCTGTAATGCTCCACATCATTTCATTTTGGGAATATTGAAGGAAATGGACTATGTGCCATAACTGTTGTTAGAACAAAGTATGTCTGGTGTGATCTTATGCATAGGTTCTGTAACTGCTCTTCACAGCTCAGGTGTTTGACCTTCCTTTTGGTGAAGTGATGAAATACTGCTGGTTTCTATTTGTGCTTCTAGGCACCTTGAAGCTCTTAGGAATAGAACAATTGTCTCCAGTTCTTTTCAGTGATATCAGTAACAGCTCGAGTGCTGCTGCCCACTAGATAGACCCAAAGAAGCGGATTACAGTGAAACAACACATGAGTTGGACCTGCATGAGGATCACTTTCAAGACAGTGGCTCTGTTGCTTGAAGCCTATTTGCTTCTTCCTGACGCCACTCTATTACCAAATATCAACAACCTCTTTCATGATTCAACTTGCAAACGTTTGACACTAACCCTTGTGTTTCTATGCCTTCCTAGGTGATTCGAGCCCTTGTCAACCCCAAAGATCCAAACCAAGTAGTGATGTGCAGTGTGTTTCTATCAATGAAGAGTTCTTATTAAGCATGAATCGCTGCAATTCGGATGACAGCCTTCCACATGGTAACAGTGATGGACACAAGGGGCTCATCCACGTTCATGCTCTCATATCTCCTGGCTCTGCTGAAGATGCTGACCTGAGCCTGCCAGACACAGCAGTCACCTGCCTGGATTGTGACCCAGCGCCTTTGCAGTGCTGCCCATCCCAAGCACAGCCCGAGTGCCCCAACAGCAGCACCACCATGCAGGAGCAGGTCAGCATCAGTGAGGTGAAGCTGAGCATCTTAGATGGGGACTTAGAGTCAGGCTGCAAGTCCCAGGCACCAGGCAGCAGCACCAGCTCTGAGCCACTCTCATCTTGACAAGAGGAGTCCCATCTTCACCCTTGACCTCTCAAGCCCTCCTGTCTTTTATTGAATAAAGTCACTCTCATGCTCAATCATCGCCTTGACTGCATTCCGAGTCTTCATTCACAGGGATTGGGATGAATGCAACAAACAGCAAGGCAGCTCAGCTTGCAATGCTCTGGCTGTGGGGTTCGTGCAGGCAGAGCTCTGGGTTCCCATTTTGCCTGGCTTTGGGATGTCTGCAGCAAGATCTCTACCATTTTGTATGGGAGCAAATACTCTCTAGCATCCAGGTTGCTGCTCATGATAATCCCAGTCTTCCTGGATGTTGCTTTGTGATACCTTTCAAAGCCTTTTGATACTCTTTGATGCCTTGGCTGCTCCCTAACACCTCTGTCCTCCTGCCATGTTGACTCACGTCTCCCACTTTTAAGCTGGCTTTGCAGATCATCTCCAGCCCTGTCATCATCACGCTGCAGCAGGAGGTGCTCACCTGGCCCAATGTCTGGCAGTACTGCTTGTTCTGCAGATGAGCAGCTGCCTCCTCATCTCTTCAGCTACAGTAGTTTTTCTCAGGGAAGTTAGATGCAGTCATGCTCCTCTGGATTTGGTGTGTTAAATCCATGCTGCGTGGCAGCAGTCAGTGCAATACAAAGGTGTTCTGTGTGCCACAGCATTTCTCCAGGGGCTGCCAAAGGTAGAAGCACAACACAGCACCATCCTTCTGACAGTAATGTCTGTGAGTGTTAGACATGTGAGCACTGCATCATCCCCAGCGTGTCAGTGCTTTTCCACACCAACCTGACTCTCACACTCTGCACTGAATGTAACTCTGCTCTTGTGGAGACAAATGCTTTCTGTCACATCCTCCATCCCTGCAACCATTTGCCGGCAGGCAGCTCTTGCAGAAGAATCAAGCAGCAGAACCTTTTGCTCACCCTACAGCATGCAAATGCTATGAAAGCAGAAATAACCTGGCGTGCTCTGGGTCTGCAAGTCTGCACAGATGGGAGAGGTAGATTGTGTTCTTGCAGTGGAAGTTTCCAGTATTTTCAGTACATAGTGTAGGCCCTAACTGAATGTATAACCCTCTTGTAAAACAGCTGTATAAGTAGTTTTTCCACCAAGAAAGTTGCTGAACAGAGTTAAGTTCAGACTGGGGGCATTCTGACATGGGGAGAATTGAGACAAGCACAAGATAAATACAGGGTGGGTAGAGCCCAGCACAGGACAGAATGAATGTACTGACTTTTGGAAACATTGCCCTTCTCTGTCCGCAGAAAAGTACAAGGCAGACCTAAAAACAAGAGGTTGGTAATTGACCTCCTATGGAAATGAATCCTAGCCACAGTCTCGAGGAGTCTGTGAGCCTGAGATGCTCAACCAATGAGAGCCATGAGAGCATCACCTGCAGTGGGTTTAGGGCATAGAACAGAATTAATGTCACTGACTGGTGTGCAGTTTCTCCCTTGCCAATAGGGGATGTGCGCGCAGTATTGCAATAATGAATAAGCACTGCTGCTATCGCTGCCATCTTTGCCTAACTAGAAATCTTTGACTTTGAGAGTTTCTCACACAAGGGGAGAGGGTAAGAAAGTAAAGAGGCACAGAAAACTAAGGGAAACTGCTCTTCTTTATCTTATCTATAAAAATTGATACGATGCTGTTGTGCATTTTTTTTAATTTTATTTTTAATTTTTTGCTAATGTCAGTTAGATTGTTTTAAAATATCCACACACCAAAATCTGACTACCAAGCAAATGTAATGAAAATGAAATGAAGGTGAGTTAGTGGAAAGCACAAGGCCATATTATATTAGGCTCCAGCAAATTTACAGGCAGTCACTGCACGAAGAGGTAGATCTGAGTTGCACATTATATGATTCCCACAAAGATTAAGGAAATCTGAAGCTTTCAATATATTTTTTTAATTCTTTTTTCATTTCATTTTTAAACACCTGACCCAGACCCCAACCCTCACAGGAGCTGTAAAGATAACAGCATTAACCAGCAATGTAACTCTAATCCTAACCCTTACCCTGATTCTAAAATCGTCCCTAACTCCAAATGCAACAACAAAAATGATGCTAGAAGTTTGTAGCAAAAGGAACCTTAACCCTGATCATAATCCAAAAAAAAAATCATTATGGTAACAATAATCTTTACCTTAAGAGTAATATTAATCAGAGCCCAGATGATGCCTGCATCCAATCAGAAGCATGCTTTGCATTATTTAAGAGTTGTATTTTTTCCAATGAACTCTCTCTATTATCACGTTTATAAAGTAACAGAGTCTGTTCTTTTTCTCCTGACACTGTGCCTTACTCCTGACATCCCCTGGAAATGACCCAGATAGGGCACCATCAAAGTAATGCTAATAGTAATGTCAATCCTAAGGGTATCTCTAGCCTCAGTGTTAATGGGACGCTAACAACAATCCCAACAGCCTTAAACATTCTGGTGGTGTGAAAGAGGTGCTGCCTTGCACATGCTGGGCAGTCCCATTGCCTGTTAAATGCAGGCGGCAGTGTAGAAACATGATGCCCGTGGTCAGAATGCCCTGTGGCAGATCCTGGCACCGGAGAACTGACCGGAGAACCATGAGAGAACTGACAACAAATCACGCGACATCAGAACCGACCCAGTGGTTATTTACAAGCCTTGGGAGACCCAGACAGGATCTCAGAGTGGTGAATGTAGGTACAGAAGTTGTTACTACTCTGTTTTCTTCTAAAAGAAGTGGTTTTTTTTCATCTCAGAAGTTGGGGGGGGGGGTGGGGGGGGGGCGGGGGGGTGGGAAAGGGATATCAATTTAATTACTCATTAATTTATTGACAGACATTCACGTTTGCTACGTTTGGAGAAGTTTTTATTTGTTTGCTGTGGTTTGATTTTTTTTTTTTTTATTTTTTTTTTTCCCCCTTCCCTCCTCTTCCATCTTTGTGTTCTTCCCCTATAATCAAAAGAACGGATCCCCAGGGTCTGTCCCGCAGACGTTCTTTCCGTGGTCTCTGCTGCCACCTGCTGGCCAATACACGGAACTGCCACTGTTGGGCGTTTGGTGCCGCAGGAAGCACAACGCAGATCTGAGTTCTGACCGGTCTACGCAGCAAATCCGCCAATCTTTATTGCGATAAGCCCTCCAGACAAGAGCATAAAGTCTTTGCCTGAGGGCAGGGTTAGTAGTAATGGATGTCAGTTTTGAAATTTCCAGTCCATTCACCATAGCACTTTCTGCCTCCATGTCCCATAACCAGAGCAGCTATGCTGGCATGCTCTCTTGGTTTCTGTCTAAACCACTGTACTATATCCATCAGTTCAGCTGCTGTATTATCGGCAGCAGGGTTTGGGGGGTGGACACTGGTCAGGGCACTCCCACCAGCCTATCCTGCATTTTTTTTTTTTTTTTTTTTTTCATTTTTGGGTTACAATCAGTCAGATCTCAAATAGATCTAGTCCAAATGGAACCTCAAAATCTGACCTTTTAGTGCCTTCATTTACAGAGTCCATTTTATACAGATTCCCTTGTACAGGGCCCCCATGGTCCTCCAGACAGTTGTTACTGATCTTCCATAGGAGAATGATTGAATTAGGTTTTTTCCCATCAAAACTGCCACCTGTCTTTCCAATTTTTCAACACTATCATTCAATAGCTGATTTGCATCAGCCTGAGCCTCTTCAGTTATGTTCAGACAGTTCAAGGCCATTAAAAGTGGCCATGCCACCATGAACACAGCTAACTGTCATTCTCAAGTTGTAAGTATGTCTTTGCTAAGACCATGGAAATACTCAGTCAGGTGGGCCAGGGACTCATGGACCCTCCCTCCGTCCCACACAGGGCCCCATTTTTCAGTGACAGAAGCAGTGCTGCATTTTGAGGATCCTAGGAATCCCAGGACATGCCCTGACAAAAGGTCATTCAAAGGGGTAGTCTTTCCCCATCCAAACAACTCCATGATATTCACAGAATCACAGAATTGTAGGGGTTGGAAGGGACCTCCAGAGACCACTGAGTCCAGTCCCCCTGCCAAAGCAGGTTCCCTACACCACAAAAGAGGTACGAAGAGGTAGATCTGAGTTGCACATTATATGATTCCCACAAAGATTAAGGAAATCTGAAGCTTTCAATATATTTTTTTAATTCTTTTTTCATTTCATTTTTTAAACACCTGACCCAGACCCCAACCCTCACAGGAGCTGTAAAGATAACAGCATTAACCTGCAATGTAACTCTAATCCTAACCCTTACCCTGATTCTACAGGGGACTGTCTGAAACGGACATCAATTCAATTACTCATTTATTTATTGACAGACATTCAAGTTTGCTACGTTTGGAGAAGTTTTTATTTGTTTGCTGTGGTTTGGTTTTTTCTTTTTTTCTTTTTTTTTTCCCCTTCCCTCCTCTTCCATCTTTGTGTTCTTCCCCTATAACAAAAGAGAACAGATCCCCAGGGTCTGTCCCGCAGACGTTCTTTCCGTGGTCTCTGCTGCCACCTGCTGGCCAATACACGGAACTGCCACTGTTGGGCGTTTGGTGCCGCAGGAAGCACAATGCAGATCTGAGTTCTGACCGGTCTACGCAGCAAATCCGCCAATCTTTATTGCGATAAGCCCTCCACATGGCATTGCGCATGCACTCGAACACGAAACAGGCACAGATTTCTCCAAACTCCTTGAGGAGCAGGCAAGCAGAACAACTGAGCGCACCACTGCTTGTGATTGGGCCACCCCCATCATAGAGATGTGTGTTAGATCTTTTACCCACCCCTGGACTGGCCTTGTTGTTTAATGATAACCTCTGAAATCTGAGTTACTGGTTCTACCACCTGTAGTGTAGAATAGGTAGCCAATAAATGCTTTTCAACTGTGATGTATCTTTATTCTGCTCCATGCCAAACCTGTGACCAAAACCTCATAGGGGTTCACAAAGAACTCTGGCTCTGCCAGAGCCCCCATCCAGACCCTTCTTGAGTTACATTCACATCTAGTTTGGCAGTGCTTGGGCCTGTTTAACAGATATTTTTTCCTGATTATGCTGTCCATTGATCTTTTTAAACTGAACTCCTGCTCTAATCTGGTCTTTAAACATTTGTTGTCTCAAGACCCTAATGGGTCCAGACTGGATTACCTTAGGGGCTGGACACCTAAGTCATGGCAGCAGATGGTTCTCTGACCTTTCCACCACCATTCAGAGCCTGCATCTGGCCGTAGGCACTCTTGTCTCCCCATCAATTGGGCAGCCTGTTGTATTACAGCACCTGAGGGCCACTGGGGGGTTCAGTATGGATAACATAGACCCATACTGATGTAAAGGTGATGGCTGTAGGATGAGATCCCTCGTTCCTGATGAAAAATTTATTGACTGGGCTCTCAAAATCATCTTCATAGATTGCCTCTTTCATGCCTAATTCTCTAATATATTTGTGTTAATCCTCCATAGAGGACCACAGGCTGATATTTAATGGTATGTCATTCTTATTTGGCCATGTTATATGACACACAGCCATAAATCATTCACTGATCAAATGGCTATCCTCATTATGTTGGACAGAGCATACAGTCTTTGCCTGAGGGCAGGGTGAGTAGTAATGGATGTCAGTTTTGAAATTTCCAGTCCATTCACCACAGCGCTTTCTGCCTCCATGTCCCATAACCAGAGCAGCTATGCTGGCATGCTCTCTTGGTTTCTGTCTAAACCACTGTACTATATCCATCAGTTCAGCTGCTGTATTATGGGCAGCAGGGTTTGGGGGGTTGGACACTGGTCAGGGCACTCCCACCAGCCTATCCTGCATTTTATTTATTTATTTATTTATTTCATTTTTGAGTTACAATCAGTCAGATCTCAAATAGATCTAGTCCAAATGGAACCTCAAAATCTGACCTTTTAGTGCCTTCATTTACAGAGTCCATTTTATACAGATTCCCTTGTACATGGTCCCCATGGTCTTCCAGAGAGTTGTTACTGATCTTCCATAGGAGAATGATTGAATTAGGTTTTTTCCCCATCAAAACTGCCACCTGTCTTTCCAGTTTTTCAACACTATCATTCAATAGCTGATTTGCATCAGCCTGAGCCTCTTTAGTTATGTTCAGACAGTTCAAGGCCATCAGCAATGGCCATGCCACCATGAACACAGCTAACTGTCATTCTCAAGTTGTACGTATGTCTTTGCTAAGACCATGGAAATACTCAGTCAGGTGGGCCAGGGACTCATGGACCCTCCCTCCGTCCCACACAGGGCCCCATTTTTCAGTGACAGAAGCAATGCTGCACTTTGAGGATCCTAGGAATCCCAGGACATGCCCTGACAAAAGGTCATTCAAAGGGGTAGTCTTTCCCCATCCAAACCACCCCATGATATTCACAGAATCACAGAATTGTAGGGGTTGGAAGGGACCTCCAGAGACCATTGAGTCCAACCCCCCTGCCAAAGCAGGTTCCCTACACCATGTTGCACTGCTCGGCATCCAGACAGGTCTTGAATATCTCCAGAGAAGGAGACTCCACAACCACCCTGGGCAGCCTGTTCCAGTGCTCTGTCACCCTCACCATAAAGAAGTTATTGCACACATTAGTGCAGAACTTCTTATGCTGTACTTTCATCCCATTACCCCTAATCCTGTCCCCACGCATTACTGGAAAGAGACCAGCCTCACCACTATGACCCCCACACCTCAGGTATTTATTAACCTGGATCCTGTCCCCACTCAGCCTTCTTTTCTCAAGGCGAAAGAGACCGAGTTCCCTAGGTCTCTCCTCATAGGGGAGATGCTCCAGGCCCTTCACCATCTCTGTGACCCGCGGTTGGACTATTTCCAAGAGATCCCTGTCTTTTTTTTACTGGGGAGCCATGAACTGGACACAGTATTCCAGATGAGGCCTCACCAGGGCAGAGTAGAGGGGGAGGATCACCTCCTTCGACCTGCTGGACACGCTCTTTTTAATACACCCCAGGATGCCATTGGCTTTTTTGGCTACAAGGGCACACTGCTGGCTCATGGTCAATCTGTCGTCCACCAGGACGCCCAGGTCCCTCTCAGCAGAGCTCCTCTCCAGCAGCTCTTCCCCCAGCCTGCACTGGTGCATGCAATTATTTCTACCCAGGTGCAAGACTCTACACTTGCTTTTGTTAAACCTCATCCGGTTTCTTACTGCTCAGCTCTCCAGCCTGTCCAGGTCTCGCTGAATGGCAGCACAGCCTTCAGGCGTGTCAGCCAATCCTCCCAACTTCGTGTCATCAGCAAACTTGCTGAGGGTGGTTGTTGATGAAGATGTTGAACAAGACCGGACCCAGCACAGACCCCTGAGGGACGCCGCTAGTTACAGCCCTGCAGCCAGACACTGCATCGCCAACGACAACCCTTTGCGCTCTGCCAGTCAGCCAATTCTCGACCCACTTCACTGTCCACTCACCTATCCCATACTTCCTCAACTTTGGTATAAGTATGTAATGGGAGACTGTATCAGTTATAGAGGTTATAGAGTTCAATTCCTGTAGTCAATTTGGCAGCCCAGGTGGGACCAGCTCTGTTCGCTGCAGGACCAGCTGAGAGGGAGACACTTTTGGCGCACCCTGAGATTTCTCTGAAGGACTCCCTTCCTCACCTGATCACTGCAGGGACAGACAAGGACCACCCATAGGTGGACCAGGTATGTGTATGGTAAGTGGAGCCCATATGTCTTGAGGAGACATCCTACAAAGTTTACAGCCATACGTGCTGCTCCCAGGGAGGTGAGCTCATGGCTTTGGTTGCCAGCTGGGGTAGGAAGACTCCTTGGGTGAGTTCCTTTGAAAGGGAACTGTATGTCATATGAATGGAAAGAAGAACAAATACTCTCTCCCAGGTGGTTGGCGATAGGAGGGACCTAGGTTGGTCTCTCCTACGGGTATGGGATATAGTGGATAGCCTGTCAAATGGTAGCCTGGGTTCTCCAAGGTGTAATCACGGGGCTTATAGGTTGTATGTTCAATATTATCATCTGCTTTAAGTGTTTGGTACCGTGTGTCAAGCCGACTCTGGGAAAAACATTAACGTTTGCAACTGGTCGACCAGAGTATGAGTGTTATTAAGATTCCAGCTAGAAAACGTTGTCAGCATTGTGTAGTATGAATAAACCATGGTTTTTGATCTAAATGTCAGAGTGAGTGTGGTGTGAGTGAGACACAGAACAGCTGCAGGGTGAGTGTCGAGTTCCGATCCATGTTTCCTTCCTCCTGTGAGGGAAATGGCCAGACACGGACAAAGTGAAAGACTGTGTTGTCTGTCCACTCATATGTACTTTCTGCTTGTATGTAAGAAGACGGGAGTTTGTACTCTGTAGATTAATAAGATGGTCCTGAGGAGAGGTGTACATTCCACCACCAATGAGTGTCAACCCATTTATGTAATACTATGTACTGCTTGCGAGGAAGTGTGTGAGGGAGGTGGTTCAGTCAGTGCTGGTTCTGTGGCACAGTGTTTATAACTGAAGAATACAGACTGTATTAAGGGAGTTTATGTGAACTGAAGAACTGTACTGTTTGACAAACTGTTTTGATGGTATAAGAAAGTGTAATTGTTAATTATTTATGAAAGTGTACTTGAGGGAATGTGGAAGTGTATCTGAGCATAGAAACAGAGGAAGCATTTACAGAGGAAAAAGGGTTAAAGCGAGTTTACCTGCACTGACATGAGAGCAACACCCTGCCGGACCGCTGCCCTGTGAGCTGAGCAGAGCAGAGCGGAGACACAGTCCCCATGTATCAGGTAGTGTTATTCTGCTTACCAAATGAATGAGTTCACTACAGAAGAGGCAAATCTTCCCCTCTGCTCCATCTGTGGCATACTCTGGAATTCAAGGCATTGCAAAGCTATGGCACATCTACTTTCTTTCAATGATGACACCTTAGTATGCTCTGGGCTCTCATTTCAATTGCATCTAAAGAAGTCTAGGGTCATGCCAGCTGACAGGAAGCTGGCAAATGTTGACTCATTGTAAGGAAGAGCAAGAAAGATGACATGGGCAATTAGGGACCTGTCAGTCCAGAGCCTGGTAAAATTATGGAGAAAATGATGGTGGGAGTTATGGAAAAACAGCTGAAGGACAATTCTGTCATTGGTCGCAGCCAACACAAGTTTGTGAGGCGAAGATCCTGTTTAATTTAAGCTCATTTTGTGACACAGTTATCCGTTTAGTCGACCAAGGGAAGCCAGTTGATGTAATCCTTGAGGATTTCAGTGAAGATTTTGACACTGTTTCTCACAACAACCTTCTGGACAGAATGTTCTGCATATGGCTAGACAGAAACACAACGTGGTGGGTGAGCAGTTGGCCCGTAGGTCAGTCCCAAAGGATTATAGTCAGTGGGTTCCATCAGGCTGGTAGATGGTCACTGTTGGGGTCCCCAGGGTTCCATTTTGGGGCCACTTTCCTTTCATGTTTATGCAGATGACTTGAATGCAGGACTAGAAGACGTTCTGAGCAAGTTTGCTGATAAGACCAGATGAGGAGGTGCTGTTGCCTTGACTGAGGGTGGAGAGGACTTGCAGAGAGATGTGGACAAGTCAGAGAACTGGGTACCAGTTGGTACTAAGCACCAAGTGCATAAAGTATAACAAGAACAAGTGCCTGATTGTGCACCTGGGTAGGGGCAATGCTGGACATACACACTGACTGGATATGGGACACTGGAGAGGAGTCTGACTGGAAAGGGTTGGGGTGCTGGTCAGCATCACACTGAATGTGAGTCAGCAGTGTGCCAAGGCAGCCAGGAAAGCCAACAGTCCCCTGGAGTGCATGAAGCAACTTATTGCCAGCTGGGTGAGGGAAAGGATCATCCCTCTGCTCTGCATTGCTACTGCGTCACTATGTTCTGGGCACCACAGAACATAAAGGACTTCAAACTCTGGGAGAATGTGCAAAGGAGGGCACTGGAACTGAGAGATATAAAGTTCAGTTTCACAGGGATTGACTGCTTGTTCAGACTGGGCCCTTCTCACATCCCACATCCTGTGATGAAACATAGGTCTCATATGGGACATGAACCTCACAGTGTCCTTGCACCACATGTAGAGCCTGGGATCTTCTGTCCCCATGTCTTTCATTTAACATCATACAGACCTCCAACCCATTGCCCCAGGAAATGCCAGGAGCCAACATGAGAGACGGGATCTCTCTACCACTGGTCTTGTAATCAGGGCTTGACCTGTCTGCTTCGCAAGGCAAAGGAGAGGTTTCTTAGCATGCCAGTGCCTTTGCCTGCCTGTAGTCATGGCTTCCAGTTATCTTCTCTAACAAGTCCCTTGGGAAGCTTGCTTGTTAATGGTCCTCACTGGGCCCATTAATACTCCAAGAAACTTCACTGTTACTTCTGACTTTGTCTTGTTGAGCACTTTGTGCAAACTTCTCTCTGCACTGGAGGTTGATCGACTCAGCATCAAATGCGCCCTGGGGCCCATTATAACCTAAAGAATCTCCTGTGCCTTATGCCATCTTGTTATCTTCTTCAGGTTATCAGAACTTGTTCAGCAAAAAGGAGGGATATCTGGAGAGAGATTAAAGAGAAATAATCCATTAAAAATTTATTGTCTCTTTATTTATAGCTGGGTTTAAAGCAGCACTGTGCAACTGATAGCAATCCAGGTTGTCCCAATGAGTTCTGTACTGTTACTGCGTTGACAAAGATCCTTCTCAACCTCCCCACACAATTTCTGCTCACAATGGACCTATGGGACTTGCATCACTTTTCTTCACATCACTCTTCTCCTCTGCATTCATCCGCTCAGTGTTAAAACTGCTTTGCACCAACTCCCACTGGCTTTCCTCAGAGAACCAGCTACACATGGAAAAGGAAAGATTTCTCTTTTTTATCTGGCCAGCTAATGGAAGGAAAGGTGATGCAATTGAATGAACAGTAAAACACAGTGATCAACTGCATGCCATGTTCAAGCGGCATCTATTGAAGTTTGTCTTTCATATTGAATACTTTTAAAATAAATGATTAAACTGAGATAGGATAGGATAGATTGAATCACAGTGAAGGAGTTGACAACAGAGGCCATCAGACTCTGGGAGATGGAGCAAATTCCAGTAATCTTCCTGGGATAGATCAGCCAGGTAGTTGAGAGGTATCAACTTAAAATTGATCAGGACTTGTGAGTATTTCACACATTGAGATGGGTTTACACATTCTCATTGATTTCTATCTTTGTCTCCAACTCTGTTTTTCACTTTTACTGACATTAATGAACATCTTTCAGACTTCGTGCCTTAATAAAAAAGAGACAGTGATTGAGAAAAAGAAAAAGTATAAGCCCGGGGAGCTGCCCAGGGCGCTGCGGGGAGATGTGTGGGGGGAAGGAGCCCCCCGGCAGGGCTTGTGCTGCCACAGCTGCTGCCTGGGGCAGGGGGATCACAGCTCCACTGCACAACTGAATGTTTCTGAGGGTTCTCTGCAAGAGCAGAGTGAAGGCAGAGATTTTCCATGCCCTGCTCCTAGGAAAGGAAAAAGGATTGGAGGCAGGAATCTAATAAGGGCTGTAAAATTTAAAACACAGTTCTGAGACTCCCCGGTATTTCTTCAATCCATCACTTGTTTTGTGAACAGTCACACAAGTTGTGCTTTCAGCCTTTCTTTCTGAAAGGATACAGTCACTTTCAGTTCTTCTGTTTTTCTGCAGACATTAATAGTTCGCTTATATTGCAAAAAGGCTGATTTCTCTATGAGAAGTTGTAGTGCACAGAGATAGGGGCTGGAGTCTTGAAAAGCAGTTGTGCTAAACAGGAAAATATCCAGGAGGCTTTGATATGATTAGGAAATGAGAAGCAAGTAAGAGCTTCCTCATCTTCTGCTCCTTAAGGGATGGTGTAGCTCATGAAAATAACTTCAAATTCTGGAGTTAAATGAACATTTTGCAAAGGGAAAGAAAATCTTTTACAATACAGCAGAAAGCAGAAAGGAGAACATCTATAGTATAGCAGAAGGAGTGTCTCTGAGAATGGTCTGGACTTGTCATTATCTTCTGCACTCTGAACAGGACTCCAAGCCCAGGATCAGCAGATGCCCAACAGCAGCTCCATCAGCGAGTTCCTCCTGCTGCCATTGGCAGACACGCGGCAGCTGCAGCTCCTGCACTTCTGGCTCTTCCTGGGCATCTACCTGGCTGCCCTCCTGGGCAACGGCCTCATCAGCACAGCCGTAGCCTGCGACCGCCGCCTGCACACCCCCATGTACTTCTTCCTCCTCAACCTGGCCCTCCTCGACGTGGGCTGCATCTCCACCACAATCCCCAAAGCCATGGCCAACGCCCTCTGGGACACCAGGGCCATCTCCTATGCAGGATGTGGTGCACAGATCTTTTTCTTTCTCCTCTTCATGTCAGCAGAGTATTACCTTCTCACCATCATGTCCTATGACCGCTATGTTGCCATCTGCAAGCCTCTGCACTACGGGACCTTGATGGACAGCAGAGCTTTTGCTACCATGGCAGCAGCTGCCTGGGGCACTGGGGTTCTCAATTCCCTGCTGCACACTGCCAGTACATTTTCACTGCCTCTCTGCCAAGGCAATGTTGTCAACCAGTTTTTCTGTGAAATCCCCCAGATCCTCAAGCTCTCCTGCTCAGAATCAAATCTCAGGGAAGATGTGTTTCTCATTTTTAGTGTCAGTTTAGCCTTTGGGTGCTTTGTTTTCATAGTGGTGTCTTATGTGCAGATCTTCATGGCTGTGCTGAGGATGCCCTCTGAGCAGGGACGGCACAAAGCCTTCTCCACGTGTCTCCCTCACCTGGCCGTGGTCTCCCTATTTGTCAGCACTGTCATTTATGCCTACCTGAAGCCCCCGTCCATTTCCTCCCCACTCCTGGATCTGACAGTGGCAGTTCTGTATTCAGTGGTTCCTCCAACACTGAACCCTATTATCTACAGCATGAGGAACAGGGAGATCAAGCAGGCTCTCAGGAACATGTTGCAATACGCACTATTTCAGCTTACATAAATTGCACATCTTCATCACACAATTCACTGTGATGTTTCTTTATGTTTTATTCTTGTTTGTATTTTTTATTTTGTTCAATACTCTAATCTGCAAATACGTTGCAATTTATTTCACTACTTCTTTCCTACCTACTTTCCACTTTCTTACTCCCAGAGCTTGTGTAAACATTAAACCAGAATGCCTGAATAGGTTAAGAAATAAATAAAAAGCTTTAAAAATAGACTTTTCCTTAGCTCTTCTCTCTTCCTACCTTGTCTGGGTCTGGGGTAGGTACAGACATGGACAGCAGCACAATGTGCTCTTTTCATTCTGGCATCATTTACACAGCCACAGTGCTCTCAGGTCCTCGCATCCGTGCAGGCCTGAAGGTCTTGTGTGTCTGACAACAGTCCTGTTGCCTCTACAGCAGCACTCCAAGACAGCAGTCAGTAGCCAGCAATATGAATGGCTGTGTCAGGGCTGGTTTCCTTGCTAGCACTGTCATGGATTTATCTAGGTCAGTCTATGTCCATGACAGAGGGGGCAGTAGACCCGTGGTCCGCCTGGCCCCAAACAAATGGGAAGGGAAAAGAGAAAGGGGTAGGGAAGTGGGAGCTCAGCTCTAGGAAACAAACATAGCAGTGGCAAAGACCTAAGGAGGAAAACTTGTTTTACTAGCTGTGATATGTGGAATACCAATAGAAAGAATGACAAAACCATGACATTCCACCCTTAATTGTACATCACTATATCATGCTTAGAAAACATATCTGTGTACAAATAAACAATAAATAAAATGCATTACACACACAAGTCTGTATACATATATAGTCATGGAATTACTGTCTTCACTCCCCCAACATCACATTCCCTTGTGGTACACATTGAACATCCCCACCTTTCTGCATCACCCACCAAGTGCACCCTGTGCAAAAATGGTTCCAAGGGGAGGTTTGCACTTTCCAGAGGCTGGAAGGACCCAAACAGATTTTCCCAACATGTTCTTTACATGCACTGCAGGGACTTTATCTCCCTCTACAGTATGTAGGGAGCTGGACTGTGTAGCACCATCTCTACTGACAGATCCACTTGTGTTAACTAGCCATGTTCTTAATTCTTAAATGTTCAGCCTCCCATTGCTTTCAGCACAGTTTTTAACAACCCTTTGAAGCATTCAGTCTTACCAGAGGCTGGTGTATGATAGGGGATATGATAAATCCACTCAATGCCATGGTCTCTGGCCGAGGTATCCAGAAGTGAATTTTTGAAATGAGTCCCATTATCAGACTCATTTCTTTCTGGGGTGCCATGCCACCACAGGATTTGCCTATCCAGACCCAGTACGGTGATGCAGGTGGTAGCATGGGGTACTGTGTATTTTTCAAGCCTGTGGTTGCATAACGCCACAGAGAGATCGTGGCAAAGTGATATAATCATCCTGCCATGCCTCTCCATATTTATACTTTTGCCATCGCCCTTCCCCCCAAAAAGGTTTCATCCTCTTGGCTTGTTTAATTATGGCACATGTTTCACAGTCATGAATAACCTGAGTAGTAGCATCCAGAGTTAAGTCCACCCCTTGGTCTCTGGCCCACTAATATGTTGCATCCCTTCCTTGATGACCTGAAGTCTCATGGGCCCACCGAGCTAGGAATAATTCACCCTTGTTCTGCCAGTCCAAGTCTATTTGAGCCACCTCAGTTTTGGCAGCTCGATCAACCTGATGGTTATTTTTATGTTTTTCAGTAGCCTTACTTTTAGGCACATGAGCATCTACATGGCTCACCTCCTCATATCTATAATTCTGCCATCTCCCTTCCCCCCAGAGGCGTTTCATCCTCTTGACTCATTTAATTACAGCACATGTTTCACAGTCATAACCTGAGCAATAGCGTCCACAGTTAAATCCACCCCTCGGTCTCTAGCCCACGTATATGTCTCATCTCTTCCTTGGTGGCCCGAGGTCTCATGGGAACAGAGGGCTAGAAATAGCTCTGCCTTGTTCTGCTAGTTCAAGTCTATTTGAGCCACCTCAGTTCTGGCAGCTCGATCTACCTGATTGTTATTCTGCAGTTCTTCAGTAGCCCGACACTTGGTTACATGGCCATCTACATGATGCACATTTATAACCATATTTTTTGTTCAGGCAGCAATGTCCTTCCACAGTACAGCAGCCCAAATAGCTTTACCCCTCCACCGCCAGTTGTTTTGTTCCCACTCTTGTAACCATCCTCAACCTGTAGCTCCCGACACAAATCATTGCACAAGGTACCCCTCGTACAACTTATGTTCCCCACATACGACTTATGGATCCCTTTGTAGGAACTCCCAAGGAGTTTTCCTACCCCAGCTGGCAAACAACCAGATCTATGAGCTCACCAGTCCAGGGAAAGCGACAACCACTTTGCTTATACTTCACATAGGACGTTGTCAGGTCCCCTCTTACTCATTCCCTGTGAGACCCTGCACTAGACAAGATCTTGGATATGGGTTATCATGTCAGAACTTTCCAAGCTTCCTTCAGGACTGCTTCCATTTTGTACACAGAAGTGGTCTCTGCCTCCAGGATTGTCTGTTGTAGAGGAATCTTGCACAAAGTTCTGGTAAAAGTTACCCATCACCTACAGGAGCCATTCTTGGAGCATAGGCTCTTAGGCAGAAAGCTGCCGCTAATGAGATGACTGAAATGAGGAGGTTGGGAGAAGCCTGGAGAACAGAGATGGGAGACTGAGGGGAGGGAAGATGCGCCTATGTGCCGTGCTCATTACCATCTGCACCAGCAATGTTGACCCACTGTTACCACTGCTGAAACACACCTCCCATTGCCTCACTCTGCTCACATCCACTGTTTGGTCTCCAGAAATGTTCAGCAAACATTGCTGAATGTCAACATGTGCCATTTTTTCCACTTGGAGGAATTCAATGGCACACCGTTGCTTCATGTGTGCTTCCACATCAGATGCCATTCTGTCACGCTACCCCTCTGCTGCCATCTGTCACATGGCAGCAACTCATAATGGGATTTTGGTTGGAAGATTCACCCTCTACAGCCACATCTCCTACATCTGCCTCTGATCTTACGACCCAGGTAATACAAGAGGGGGCATTACAATTGAAGCAGATCTTATCCAAGTTAAAGTTGGATGGCCTGAGAGGTCATTTCTAACCTAAATGATGCCATGATGGGGAGATCGCTGCTTGGGTGTCTGTTGGCTGAGCAGCCTGAGAACTCAGACCTAATCACATTTCACTTGTTCAGAGTTTGACTGTTACAAAAACCTGAGACTTTCTTTTTAGTTGTCATCAAACCAGCCAAGGGGGTTTCCTGAGGAGAAAATCCTAATGCAGCTTGTGAGAGAGCCCACGAGAGGAGTTGCCCTTCTAGACCTGATGTTCACAAACAGGGACAGTCTGGTGGGAGATGTCGAGGTTGTGGGCTGTCTTGGACAGAGTGACCATGAAATGGTAGATTTCTTGATTCTAGGTGGAACCTGGAGGGAGAATAGCAAGACTGCCACCTTAGACTTCCGGAGGGCAGACTTTGACTTTTTCAGAAGACTAGTAGGGGAAGTCCCCTGGCATTCAGTCTTAGCGAACAAAGGGGTCCAAGATGGCTGGTCGCTCTTAAAGAAGGAAGTCTTAAAGACTCAGGAGCAGGCAGTCCCCCTGAGCCCCAAAATGAGCCAGTGAGGAAGAAGACTGGCGTGGATGAATAGGGAACTGTTCTTAAGGTTGCGGGAGAAAAAGAGAATCTACTGCTTGTGGAAGGAGGGAAGAGCAACTCAGAATGACTACAAAGAGGCTGTTAAGATGTGTAGAGGGAAAATCAGAGAGGCAAAAGCCCAGCTTGAATCTAAGCTGACTGCTGGGGTAAAAACAAACAAGAAACTCTTTTACAAATACATCAACTGTAAGAGGAGGACAAAGGGGAATCTCCATTCTTTACTGGACGAAGCTGGGAATGTGATTACAGACGATAAGGAAAAGGCAGATGTTCTGAATGCCTTCTTTACGTCTGTCTTTAAAAGTCACAGAATCACAGAATCACAGAATTACCCGGGTTGGAAGGGACCTCAAGGATCATGTAGTTCCAACCCCCCTGCCTAGCAGGGCCACCAAACATACACATTTACTAGATCAGGTTGCCCAGGGCCCTGTCCAACCTGGTCTTGAACACCTCCAAGGACGGGGCATCCACAACCTCACTGGGCAGCCTGTTCCAGGACCTAACCACCCTTCTAGTAAAGAACTTTCCCCTAACATCCAACCTAAATCTTCCCTCTTTCAACTTAAAACCATTTCCCCTAGTCCTGCTATTATCAGCCCTTTCGAAGAGTTTACTCCCCTCCTGGGAGTAAGTTCCCTTCAGGTACTGAAAGGCTGCAATGAGGTCACCCCGCAACCTTCTCTTCTCCAGGCTGAACAAACCCAACTCCCTCAGCCTGTCCTCATAGGGGAGGTGCTCCAGCCCCTTGATCATCTTTGTGGCCCTCCTCTGGACCCTTTCCAAAATCTCCATATCTTTTTTGTACTGAGGGCTCCACACCTGGACACAGTACTCCAGATGGGGCCTCACAAGAGCAGAGTAGAGAGGGACGATCACCTCCCTATCCCTGCTGACCACCCCTCTCCTGATGGAGCCCAGGATCCCATTTGCTTTCCGGGCTGCCAGAGCGCCCTGCTGGCTCATGTTAAGTTTCTCATCTATCAGGACCCCCAGGTCCTTCTCTGCCAAGCTGCTCTCAAGGACAACTCCTCCCAGCCTGTACAGGTGCCTGGGGTTCTTCTGGCCCAAGTGCAAAACCTTGCACTTTTCCGTGTTGAACCTCATTAGGTTCACCCGAGCCCAGCTTTCCAGCCTGTCAAGGTCCCTCTGAATGGCATCTGTTCCCTCCACCGTATCGACTGCACCACTCAGCTTGGTGTCATCAGCAAACTTGCTGAGGGTGCACTCCATTCCCTCATCTATGTCATTAATAAAGATGTTAAAGAGCACCGGTCCCAAGACAGACCCTTGAGAGACACCGCTCGTTACCGGCCTCCACCTGGACATAGAGCCATTGACCACCACCCTCTGTCTGCGGCCTTTCAACCAATTGCTTATCCATCTAGTTGTCCACCCATCAAATCCACCTCCCTCCAATTTGGAGATGAGGATGTTATGGGGGACTATGTCAGAGGCCTTGCTCATGTCCAGGTAAATGACATCGGTCGCCTTCCCTTCATCCACCAACGCCGTCACTCCATCATAGAAGGCCACAAGATTAGTTAAGCATGACCTTCCCCCGGTGAAGCCATGCTGGCTGTCTCGGATCACATGCTTGTTCTTTATGCGATCAAGCATGTTGTCTAGGAGGATCTGTTCCATAATCTTCCCAGGCACAGAGGTGAGACTCACCGGCCTGTAGTTACCCGGGTCGTCCCTGCTCCCCTTCTTGTAAATGGGAGTGACGTGACCCTTCCTCCAATCATCCGGGACCTCACCTGACAGCCACGACTTCTCAAATATGATGGAGAGCGGCTCAGCAACCACCTCAGCCAGCTCCTTCAGGACCCTGGGATGCACGCCATCTGGCCCCATAGACTTATACTCATTCAGTCTAAGGAGGCACTCTCGGACTTGCTCTACCCTTACAGTGGGGAGGGATTTACCTCCTTGGTCCCCACATGGAGGTATGGGGGTGCAAGACTTAGGGACGTGAAAAAGACTAGAATCCTGGCCACCAGTGAAGACCGAGGTGAAGAACTCATTCAGCACCTCAGCTTTCTCTTCATCTGTTGAAGCCATTTCTCCTTTTAAATTTACCAGAGTAGGTACGCCCATTTTGGCCTGTCTCTTCTGGCCAATGTACCGTAGAAGGTTTTCTTATTGTTTTTCACATCCCTCGCCAAGTTGTCTCGGTCATCCCCAGGGCTCCCCACGCTCTGACCTGGTAGTCTCGGCTGGGGAGCAGACTGAACCCCCTGTGATTCTTGAAGAAGTGGTCAGGGAATTACTACTCCAGCTGGACTGCCACAAGTCCATGGTTCCGGATGAGATTCACCCAAGAGTGCTAAAGGAGCTGACGGAGGTGATCGCTGAGCCGCTTTCCATTATCTTTCAGCACTCCCTGTTAATGGGTGAGGTCCCAGAAGACTGGAGGCTTGCCAATGTGACTCCCATTTACAAGAAAGGTTGTAAGGAGGATCCGGGGAACTACAGGCCTGTCAGCCTGACCTCGATGCCAGGGAAGGTAATGGAACGGATAGTCTTTGGGGAGATCATGTGACAGGTGTGGGAAGACCAGGAGATCCGACCTAGCCAGCATGGGATTGTGAAGGGCAGGTCCTGCTTGACCAATCTGATCTCCTTCTATGATCCCATGATCCGTCTAATAGATGAAGGAAAGGCTGTTGATGTGCTCTACTTAGACCTCAGCAAAGCCTTTGACACTGTCTCCCATGCTGTTCTCCTACAAAAGCTGGCAGCCCGTGGCTTGGATGAGTACACTCTCGGCTGGGTAAGGAGCTGGCTGGAGGGCCGGGCCCAGAGAGTGGTGGTGAATGGAGTTAAATCCAGTTGGAGACCAGTCATGAGTGGTGTTCCCCAGGGGTCGGTGCTGGGACCTGTCCTCTTCAACATCTTTATTGATGACTTGGATGGGGGCATTGAGTGCACCCTCAGTAAGTTCACAGATGACACCAAATTAGCAGGGAGTGTCGATCTGCCTGAGGGTAGAGAGGCCCTGCAGAAGGATCTGGATAGGCTGGAGAGCTGGGCCAAAGCCAACGGGATGAGGTTCAACAAGACCAAATGCCGGGTTCTGCACTTTGGCCACAACAACCCCATTCAGCGCTATAGGCTTGGGGTGGAGTGACTGGAGGACTTTGTTGAGGAAACAGACCTGGGGTTACTGATGGATGCTCGGCTGAACGTGAGCCGACAGTGTGCCCGGGTGCCCAAGAAGGCCAACGGCATCCTGGCTTGCATCAAAAACAGTGTTACTAGCAGCAATAGGGAGGTAATTGTCCCCCTGTACTCGGCATTGGTGTGGCTGCACCTTGAGTACTCTGTTCAGTTTTGGGCCCCTCACTGCAAGAAAGACATTGCGGCCCTGGAACGTGTTCAGAGGAGGGCTACAAAGCTGGTGAGGGATCTGGAGCACAGGCCTTACGAGGAGCGGCTGAGGGAGCTAGTATTGTTCAGCCTGGAGAAGAGGAGGCTCAGGGGAGACCTTATAGCTCTCTATAACTTCCTGAAGGGGGGTTGTAGTGAGCTGGGGGTTGGCCTCTTCTCTCGTGTAATCAGTGATAGAACTAGAGGGAATGGTTTTAAGCTGCGTCAGGGGAGATTCAGGCTGGACATTAGGAAGTATTACTTTTTGGAAAGAGTAGTCAGGCATTGGAATGCACTGCCCAGGGAGGTGGTGGAGTCACCGACCATGGGAGTGTTCAAGAAATGCTTGGATGTGGCACTGAGGAATATGATTTAGCCAGGAAGTATTGGTAATGGTTGAACTAGATGATCTTCTAGGTCTTTTCCAACCTTGATAATTCTGTGATTCTGTGATTCTGTGATTCAGATCTCTCAGATCCAGTGCCCTCCTGTGCACACTCTCCCATAGTTTGATGTTTTCTATGTTCCGCTTTGCCCAGAAATGCACCCAGTGCTCCATGTGAAGCTGCAGCAGCGCAGAGCAGAGAGGGACAATCCTTTCCCTTACCCAGCTTGCAAGAAATTGCTTTATGCACTCCAGGGTACCGTTGGCTTTCCTGGCTGCCTGGGCACACTGCTGACTCACTTCCAATTTGATGTTGAGCAGGACCCCCAATCCTTCTCATTCAGACTTCTCTCCAGTGTCCCATATCCAGTCAGTGTTTATGTCCAGTGTTACCATACCCAGGTGTACAATCAGGCACTTGCTCTTGTTATGCTTTATGCACTTGGTGCTTAGTACCAACTGGTACCCACTTCTCTGACTTGTCAACATCTCTTTGCAAGTTTTGTCCCCACTCAGTGGAGGTAACAGCACATCCTCATCTGGGCTCATCAGCAAACTTGCTGAGAACATCTTCTAGTCCTGCATGCAAGTCATCCACAAAAACATGGAAGAGAAGTGGCCCTATAATGGAGCCCTGGGGAACCCTGATAGTGACCATCTACCAGGCTGATGGAACCCATTGACTATAATTCTTTGAGCCTGACCTATTGGCCAACTGCTCACCCACCACGTTTTGTTTCTGTCTAGCCGTATGAAGGACATTCTGCCCATAAGGTTGTTGTGAGACACAGTATCAAAAGCTCTACTGTAATCCTCAAGGATAACATCATCTGGCTTCCCTTGTAGAACTAAATGGACAACTGTGTCATAAAGGGACCTGAAGTTAAACAGGACCTTCCCCTCAGGAACTTGCTTTGGCTGCAACCAATGACAGAATTGTCCTTCAGCTGTTTGTCCATAACTCCCACCATCACTTTCTCCATAATTTTACCAGGTGCTGGAGTGAGACTGACAGGTCCATAATTGCCCCTGTCATCTTTCTTGCTCTTCCTTACAATGAGACAACAATTGCCAGATTCCCATCAGCTGGTATGACCCTAGACTTATTTAGATGCCATTGAAATGAGAGCCCAGAGAATACTAAGGTGTCATCATTGCAAGAACATAGATGTGCCATAGCTTTGCAGTGTATTGAACTCTGGAGTATGCCACAGATGGAGCATAGAGAAAGACTGGCCTCTTCTGTTGGCAAGCAGAATAACACTGCATGATACATGGGGACTGTGTCTCTGCTCTGCTATGCTCTGCTCGCAGGGGAAAGGTGCAGGGGGTTGCTCTCATGTCAGTGCTCATATCTGAGGTGTGGAGTCAAAGGGGAGAGACCAGGCTCTTTTCAGCAGTGTGTGGAGACAAGACAAGGGGAAATGGTCAGAAAGTTGAGCATAGGAAGTTCTGCACAAATGTGTGCAAGAACATCTTTACAGTGAGGGTGACAGAGCCCTGGAACAGGCTGCCCAAGGGGTTGGGGAGTCTCCTTCTCTGGAGATATTCAAGACCAGCCTGGATGCCCACCTGTGTGCCTACCTGGTGTTCCCCAGGGGTCTGTGCTGGGGCCTGTCCTCTTCAGTATCTTTATTGATGACCTGGATGAGGGCACTGAGTGCATCCTATGTAGGTTTGCAAACTACACCAAATTGGCTGGGAGTGTGGATGTGCCTGAAGTTAGCAAGGCCCCACTGAGGGATCTGGACAGGCTGGAGAGCTGGGCTGAAGCCAGTGGAATGAGCTTCACCAAGACCATCATCCTGAACTTTGGGACCTGGCATGGACTGCCAAGGGTGGGGGTGGATTCACCGACCCTGGAGGTGTTCCAGGAATCACTGTACGTTGTGTTGAGGGCCGTGGATTTGTGGGAGCTATTGGTGATAGGTGAACAGCTGGACTGGATGATCTTTTAGGTCTTTTCCAACCTTGGTGATTCTATGATTCTGTGATATCCTGTCCTTGTATGACTGCCCTCTTTGAGCAAACACTCTCTGGGAGGACTCAGCACATGTCTGGAATTAGTCATTGACCACTAGAAATCTGGTGTTTAATTCAACAGATTTTAATGTACTGTCATGATGTTGTTGTCTTTCAGGAGCTGTTGGCCGTGAGGACCCCGGGACACCATAGGGGAGATGAGTGGGAAGGATAAAAAATGACATCATCTGTTACTGATCTGGGCTGGGCTTCTGGGACACAGGGAGCTCATAAAAGTGGAAAGTATTGTAGTTGTAGTGCTCAGCTGTGCCCAGGAGCAGCTCTTGTGCACAGCACAGCAGGGCTGGGGCTTGAGGAACAGTTCACAAGAGGATAGAAGAGAAGGGAGAGAGAGCTTACTGTGTTTGTACAGTGTGAGCCTGCTGTGAGCTGACTGCAGGAGCATTGATAACAGATCAGCAGAATGGTAAGTGTCATGCAGTAGGCAATGCAACTGCTTTTCCTAGAGGGATCACCAAATTTGGGACATCCCATAGCAGATCTGGCTGCAAGCACCACATGTTTCTTTAATATGTTAAAAGCCTTCTGCTCCACCTGAGGGCTTCTGTACTGCAAGGTCTGAGCACAGCCCTGAGGGCTGCGTGTCCCAGCATGGCTGCAGGCTGTGTTGCTGGGGTTGAAGGCAGGTGCCCAGGGCTGTCCTGCAGAGCAGGGTCCCTGCTGTGCCCCAGGGGCTGTGTGCCGGGTATGGGACTCTGCCGCCTGCCAGGCTCAGCACTCAGCCTGCCCGGGGAGCTGCCCAGGGAGCTGTGGGGAGACGTGTGGGGGGAAGGAGCCCCCTGGCAGGGCTTGTGCTGCTACAGCTGCTGCCTGGGGCAGGGGATCACAGCTCCACTGCACAACTGAATGTTTCTGAGGTTGCTTTGCCAGAGGAGAGCCAAGGGAGGGGGTGTCCATTTCCTGTTCTGGGGGAACACAGAAAGGATTGGAGGCAGAAATGTAAAAGGGGCTGTCACAGCTCTGATAATTTTTCTTCAATCAATTGCTTGTTTTGAGAACAGTCACACATGATGTGCTCTCATTCTCCTGTTTCCTGAAGGATTGAACCAATTGAAAACATCCTCATTTTCAGTAGACATGAATAATTCACATAACCTGCAAAAAGGCAGTTTTTTAGAATTCACACTGAATGGCACAGAGATCTAAGAGCAGTTGGGTTAAAGATATGAGACATGAAACACATGAAAATATCCAGGGAGGAGGAATAAGAAAATAAGTGGAATGTTACAGCTCCATATGCTGCTCCTACTTAAGGAATGATGAACTACATGAAATTAAATGCAAGTAATGTTGCTAAATGTACACTGTTGTAGGAGAATGAAAACATTTTATATTATAGCAGGAGGAGTGTCTCTGAGAATGGTCTGGACTTGTCATTATCTTCTGCATTCTGAACAGGACTCCAAGCCCAGGAACAACAGCAGATGCCCAACAGCAGCTCCATCAGCGAGTTCCTCCTGCTGCCATTGGCAGACACGCGGCAGCTGCAGCTCCTGCACTTCTGGCTTTTCCTGGGCATCTACCTGGCTGCCCTCCTGGGCAACGGCCTCATCAGCACAGCCGTAGCCTGCGACCGCCACCTGCACACCCCCATGTACTTCTTCCTCCTCAACCTGGCCCTTCTCGACCTGGGCAGCATCTCCACCACTCTCCCCAAAGCCATGGCCAACGCCCTCTGGGACACCAGGGCCATCTCCTATGCAGGATGTGGTGCACAGATCTTTTTCTTTCTCCTCTTCATGTCAGCAGAGTTGTCCCTTCTCACTATCATGTCCTATGACCGCTACGTTGCCATCTGCAAGCCCCTGCACTACGGGACCTTGATGGACAGCAGAGCTTGTGCCACCATGGCAGCAGCTGCCTGGGGCACTGGGGTTCTCTATTCCCTGCTGCACACTGCCAGTACGTTTTCACTGCCTCTCTGCCAAGGGAATGTTGTCAACCAGTTTTTCTGTGAAATCCCCCAGATCCTCAAGCTCTCCTGCTCAGAATCAAATCTCAGGGAAGTTGTGCTTCTATTTTTTAGTGCCAGTTTAGCCTTTGGGTGTTTTGTTTTCATATTGGTGTCCTATGTGCAGATCTTCATGGCTGTGCTGAGGATGCCCTCTGAGCAGGGACGGCATAAAGCCTTCTCCATGTGCCTCCCTCACCTGGCCGTGGTCTCCCTGTTTCTCAGCACTGGCCTTTTTGCCTACCTGAAGCCCCCGTCCATTTCCTCCCCACTCCTAGATCTGACAGTGGCACTTCTGTACGCAGTGGTTCCTCCAACACTGAACCCTATTATCTACAGCATGAGGAACAGGGAGATCAAGCACGCTCTGAGGAAGGTGTTGCAATAAGCACTATTCCAGCTTCCATAAAATGCACAACTTCCTCATACGATTCCCAGTGATGGTTCTTTATGTTTTATGCATCTTTGATTGTTTGATTATGTGAGATATAGCAATGTGCAAAAAAAAAAAAAAATGTTAGTGAACTTATAAATAAAAATTTATTTCACTTCTGTCCTACTTAATTTGAATTTTTTTCACTCCAAGAGCTCATGTAAACATATAACCAGATTCCCCGAATACGTTATATGATACCTAAAAAGCTTTCAAAATTGACGTTTACTTAGCTTTTCTTTCTTCCTACTTTGTCTGGATTTGGGGAGGTACAGCTGCAGACATCAGCTCAACGTGCTCTTTTCATTTCTGATCTCTTTACACTGCCATAGTGCTCTCAGGCCCTCTCATTTGTGCACTTCTGAAGGTCTTGTGTGTCTCACAACAGTCCTGTTGCCTCTACAGCAGCAATCCAGGGCTGCAGTCAGTGGCCGGCAATACGAACGGCTGTGTCAGAGCTGGTCTCCTTGCTGGCACTGCCATAACAAGAGGGCCCCTTTAGTGCAGGACCAGAGAACTAAAGGGAGGCCTCCTCCAAAGCTGGTGCAAGGAATATACCTCAGGAGCTGCTCCCTGAGAAAACCTCGAGATCTTCTGGTGCTCTTCACTGTGTGACCAGATCAGATTAAATAGTCCCAAGGAGATCCGTAAGCGTCTTGGGGCAGTGCTGTGGTTTAAGGTTTATGGGTTGAGACAAAGAGAAAAAGAAAAGGATAATAATTATGACAAATGTATTTATACATATATAATATATTTAGTGTATTTTCACACATATACAACATATGCAGTTGCAAACATATATGAACTAATCCCTATGCGCATCTGTTTGCAAGTCCAGGATTAGTTGCAGGGGTTTTAACAGCCACAGGGTTCACTGTAGGAGCTGAAGTGGCTGTTGGGCAGTTGCAGGAGTTGAAGTGACCTCAGAGTTCATTGCCAGAGCTGAAACCACCACAGAACCTGTGACTATGTTGGAGCAGCCACTGGGCTCATTGGAGGGGTTGTAGCCACCGCAGGGCTGAACCTCCTGGCACAGTGCACCTCCCTTGGGAGGAATTTGTAGGATTTTCTTATTAAAATACTTGGAACAGCTACAGGATCCGTAGCACGAGTAACTGCAGAGCTCATTATGAGGGATGGAGTGACAGCGGGATCTGTCCCAGAGCTTGGAGCAACTGCAGGACGTGTAGCAAAACCTTGGAGCTGCTGCAGGGTCTGTGCCAGGAGTTGCAGAGGTTGCAGCATTGTCAGCAGATCCAGCTCTCTGGATCTGGCACACTGCAGTCATACCAGTGCCACAGCAGACCTGCACCCAATATTCTACCAGTTTCTCAGGATCCTGCAGTTGTTCGGAGATGAAGTTCCAAAGCCCTGGGGGTGCCCACCGCTCCAGGCAGCTGCCCAGACCGTCCCACACCCTCTGCCATGCAGAGCCTTCTCACCTTGGGGCAGATCTCTCACTGATATTCCTGAATAATTGTTTAACCTCAATCATAGATTCATAGAATCACCAAGGTTGGAAAAGGCCTAAAAGATCATCCAGTCCAACCGTTCACCTATTACCTATAGCTCCCACTAAACCATGTCCCTCAACACAATATCCAGTACACCCCCAGACTCACAGAGGCGACAATGTAAATTGTGTAATTCCTAATCATATGGACAATATTACTTCCAAAACCCAAAGATGACCGCAGAGCTGAATGTGCACAAAAATTCACTTTGTCAGCTGCCAATTTTATCATGGTACAAACTGAGGTCAAACAGCATAGCAAAATAAATACCCTAATCCAGCATCCAAGCACCAAGTAAGGAGCTGTGCAGTGAAGCTTCATGAGAAGACTAAACAAGCTCCATACATAGGGAGCACATCCACACATATCAGCACCATGGCCTGCACTTCTCCAGCTCCCACAAAGCCCTGAGTTATCTCGCTCTGGACAGATGTTTACAGCTGCTGCTAAGCAGTGTTGTACGGAGCCAAGGCCATGGTCAGTGGAGGGCACATGGAGCTGGGAGGGAACAGAGTGAGGACAGCTGACTGAAAGTGGCCAAAGGGACGTTCTCTATCAGCTGACAGCAAGCAGAAATTGTATTGAAAGGGGTGGGAGTTCATCTCAGTCTCTTCACTGCCCAGGGTCCAGCTGAGCATCAGTCTGGTGGTGCTGAGCAAGTGCTTGTGCATAAGTTGTTACATACAATTCCATATCAACGGATATATAGTGATAACTATTACTCCTCTCCTTTTATCTCTCTTAGGAAACTGTTTTGTTACAACCCAGAAGTTGTACTCTTTTTCCCAGTTCTCATCCCCATCCCACTGGGAATTGGGCAGTGAACAAAGCACTGTGTGCTGCTGAGCCACATGTTGGGTTCAACAACCACTGTCATTTTGGTGCCTGATGTGAGGCTCCAAGGGTTGTGATAACAGCACATCTGTCCAGAGTGGACAGGGCTTTGTGGGAGTTGGAGATGTGCAGGCCATGGTGCTGATAGTTTCCCTATTTGTGAAGCTTGCTGAGTCTTCTCATGAAGCTGCATTTCACAGCTCCTTGCTTGCTGCTTGTTTTCCCTGTTGCATTATTTGTCAACTCTGGATGCTGGATTAGGGTATTTATTTTGCTATGCTGTTTGACCTTGGTTTGTACCACGATAAAATTGGCAAAGTGAAGTTTTGTGCACATTCAGCTCTTTGGACATCTTTGGGTTTTGGAAGTAATATTGTTGGTATGATTAGGAATTACACATTTTACACTGTCGTCTCTGGGAGCCCAGAGGTATTCAAGGAGAGACTGGATATTGTGTTGAAGGACATGGTTAAGTGGGAGCTATTGGTAATAGGTGAACGGTTGGATTGGATGATCTTTCAGGCCTTTTCCAGCCTTGGTGATTCTATGATTCTAGGATTGAGGTTAAACAATTATTCAGGAATATCACTGAGAGATCTGCCCCAAGGTGAGAAGGCTCTGCATGGCAGGGGGTGTGGGATGGTCTGGGCAGCTGCCTGGAGTGGTGGGCACCCCCAGGGATTTGGAACTTCATCTCCGAACAACTGCAGGATACTGAGAAACTGGTAGAATATTGGAGACAGGTCTGCTGTGGCACTGGTAATCCTAAACAGGCACAAATGACTGCAGTGTGCCAGGGCCTGGCCCACACCTACTGAGCTGTGTTCAACACTATTCAGCATCTTCAAGGGGAAGAGAGCTGGATCTGCTGACATTGCTGCAGCCTCTGCAACTCCTGGCACAGTCCCTGCAATAGCTCCAAGTTTTTGCTACACATCCTGCAGTTGCTCCAAGCTCTGGACAGATCCCACTGTCACTCCACCCCTCATAAGGAGCTCTGCGGTCACTTATGCTACAGGTCCTGTAGCTGTTCCAAGTATTGAGATAAGAAAATTAAGCAAACCCCTGAGTGCTGCTGTAGAGACGATGGGACTGCTGTGAGACACACAAGACCTTCAGGCCTGTAGAAATGAGAGGACTCAAATCCTCTGTGCACTGTGGCAGTGCAAAGAGAGGAGGAATGAAAAGAACTAGTTGTGCTTCTATCTGTGGCTGTACCTTCCCCAAATCCAGACAAAGTTGGATAAGAGAAGAGCAAAGGAAAAGCGTATTTTGAATGCTATTTATTTATCTCTTAACCTATTCGGGGAATCTGGTTCCATGTTTACATGAGCTCTTGGAGTGAGAAAACAGAAAGTAGGTGTGAAAGAAGTGAAATAAATTTTAATTCATAAGTTCAATAACATTTTTTTGCACATTACTATATCACACACAATCAAACAATCAAAGATGCATAAAACATAAAGAACCATCACTGGGAATCCTGTGAGGAAGATGTGCACTTTATGGAAGGTAGACTAGTGTGTAATGCAATACCTTCATGAGAGCATGCTTGATCTCCCTGTTCCTTATGCTGTAGATAATAGGGTTCAGTGTTGGAGGAACCACTGAGTGCAGAAGTGCCACTGTAATATCCAGGAGTGGGGAAGAAATGGAGGGAGGCTTCAGGTAGGCAAAAAAGCCAGTGCTGAGAAACAGGGAGACCACGGCCAGGTGAGGGAGGCACGTGAAGAAGGCTTTGTGGTGTCCCTGCTCAGAGGGCATCCTCAGCACAGCAAAGAAGATCTGCACATAGGACACCACTATGAAAACAAAGCACCCAAGCTCCAAAGGCACACAAAATATAATAAGCCCAACTTCCCTGAGGTTTGATTCTGAGCAGGAGAGCTTGAGGATCTGGGGGATTTCACAGAAAAACTGGCTGACAACATTGCCTTGGCAGAGAGGCAGTGAAAACGTGCTGGCAGTGTGCAGCAGGGAATAGAGAATCCCAGTGCCCCCCCAGGCAGCTGCTGCCATGGTGGCACAAGCTCTGCTGTCCATCAAGGTCCCGTAGTGCAGGGGCTTGCAGATGGCAACGTAGCGGTCATAGGACATGATGGTGAGAAGGGACAACTCTGCTGAGAGGAAGAAGAGAAAGAAAAAGAGCTGTGCAGCACATCCTGCGTAGGAGATGGCCCTGGTGTCCCAGAGGGCGTTGGCCATGGCTTTGGGGAGAGTGGTGGAGATGCTGCCCAGGTCAAGGAGGGCCAGGTTGAGGAGGAAGAAGTACATGGGGGTGTGCAGGTGGCGGTCGCAGGCTACGGCTGTGCTGATGAGGCCGTTGCCCAGGAGGGCAGCCAGGTAGATGCCCAGGAAGAGCCAGAAGTGCAGGAGCTGCAGCTGCCGCGTGTCTGCCAACGGCAGATGGAGGAACTCGCTGATGGAGCTGCTGTTGGGCATCTGCTGTTTTGCTTGGAGTCCTGTTCAGAGTGCAGAAGATAATGACAAGTCCAGACCATTCTCAGACACACTCCTCCTGCTATACTATGAAATGTTTTCATTCTCCTACAACAGTGTACATTTAGCACCATTACTTGCATTTAATTTCATGTATTTCAGCATTCCTTAAGCAGAAGCAGCATATGGAGCTCTAACCTTCCTCTTATTTTCTTATCACTTCTCCCTGGATATTTTCATCTGTTTCATGTTTCATATCTTTACCCCAAGTGCTCTTAGAGCCCTTTACCCCAGCTTCTGTGGCATTCAGTTTCAGTTAGAAAATGCTGCCTGTTTGTAGGATAAGTGAATTATTCATGCCTACAGAAAATGATCATAATTCCATTCTTCGAGAAAGGGGAGACAGAAAGCACATCATGTGTGACTGTTCACAAAACAAGCAATTGATTGACGAAAAATTCTCAGAACTGTTATTGCCCCTTTTAGATTTCTGACTCCAAACCTCTTTGCCTCAGAACAGGAAGTGGAAACCCCCTGCCTTGGCTCTCCTCTTGCAAAGCAACCTCAGAAACATTCAGTTGTGCAGTGGAGCTGTGATCCCCTGCCCCAGGCAGCAGCTGTGGCAGCACAAGCCCTGCCGGGGGGCTCCTTCCCCCCACACGTCTCTCCACAGCGCCCTGGGCAGCTCCCCGGGCAGGCTGAGTGCTGAGCCTGGCAGGCGGCAGAGTCCCATACCCGGCACACAGCCCCTGGGGCACAGCAGGGACCCTGCTCTGCAGGACAGCCCTGGGCACCCGTCTCAGCTGGAGCAGAAAGCTTTTTCCACAGTAAAGAAACATGCAGTGCCTGCAGTCAGATCTCCTATGGGATGTCCCAGTTATAGTTATCCCTTAATTAAAAGCAGCTCATGGTCAGCTGTGAGACTTACCTTGTCATGGTCTGTGAGCAATGCTCCTGCAGTGAGCTCACAGCCCACTCACACTGCACACTTCCTGTAAGTTCTCTTCAATTTCTCTCCTCTCCTTCTGTCACCTGCAGGCTGTGCTGTGCACAAGAGCTGCTCTTGGGCACAGCTTTCTCTCTGCAGCCCTGCACACTTTTAGAGCTCCCTGTGTCCCAGGAGCCTGGCCCAGCTCAGCAACAGATGATGTCATTTTTATCCTTCCCACTCGTGTCTCCTGACACATCCCTGGGTCTTCATGGCCAACAGCTCCTGAAAGACAACAGCATCATGACTGTGCTTTGAAATCCGCTCAATTAACCATCACATGTCCAGTGGTCAGTGACTGATTGGAGACATATGGGGAGTGCTCCCAGAGATCGTTTGATGAAACAATAAGGGCAACCAGACAAGGAAGGCGAGGTTTGGACTTTCCCTGTGCAGGGCAGTGATCCAGCTGAGGCAGCGCAGGAGTCTCATCCCTTGACAGAAATCCTGGAGCTGAAATGGGATTCGGCTCCCCACAGAACCACAGGAGCTGGGATTTCTCTGGTTCAGTTCAGAAGTGCACAAGGAGTTGCCTGCATGTGAGCTCCTGCTCTGAGTCCTCGGACCTTCAGCTGGGAGGCAGCAGCTCACACACAGACACTGGGTGATGCCCAAGGTGCCTGGGCTGTTCCTGATGTGTGCCAGTGCTTGTAAACCGTGTGGGAAGTCCCTGAGATAGACAGCTCCTTCCTGGGCATCAGCTGAGGACCAGAGAGGGGATAGCACCGGCTGTCTGGTGAATTCACACGCAGCTACAAGAGCAGTACAGGGCCTTCAGCAAAGCCATGCCTATGGTGTGTCCATGCTGATACGTCAGCTCCAAGACCCACGATCGGTCTAATGTCTGTGTGCCACCTTCTGTACACTGATACCATAGATGAGCTATCCAGTCAGGCTATGTCCAGTGATGCTTTTCAATTAGGATGTTTACTTCTGTGGTTTTGCACTAATGCAAACACCAACAAACAGTAAGCTAGAAATCTTGGTAGAGCTGCTGGTTTGAGCTCCTGTTTGGACCATGGGGACACAGTTTAATGGCTTCCACAACTGCACTGTAGCACAAGGGGGATACCGAGTCTTTAGGATGGGTGGGCGAGGAGATAAAGAAGGGTGACTGCCCTCTGTGAGAGTGCACTGAGCTCTGCCTGGGGATGGAAGAGCAGACAGGTCAGAGCTTATGGAAATGGCCAACAGAGGAGACCATCAGTGTCTTTTCCTGTCTTCCTGATCAGGGAGAGTAAATGGAAGGTGCCCTCTGCAGACAGATGGGAATCTGATGTTGTCTGTCCCTTGTCCCATTTGGTGGCCTTTGTCACTCAATTATCTGCGGCAGGAACAGCACAGCAGGGCATGTGGCATCCAGCAGATCCATGGAGAGCACAGATGGCAGCTTCTTGACCAAGTCATGGAGGAACCAAAGAGGAGAGGTGCTCTGCTGGATCTCATACTTTCTGTCATGGAAGGACTTGGGGGAATTGTGAAGGTCAAAGGGGCATCAGGCCATGTGCAAGATGCAAATGTATCTCTTTTTATTTATTTATTTATTTTGAGGCTGTAAGCTTAATAGTTGATCATAAATGTCAATAAAACTGAAACAAATAATTGAAGACAAAGATGGAAATCAATGAAAATGTGTTAACCCTTCTCAACATGAGAAATTCTCATGAGTCTTGTTCCATTTTAAGTTGTATATATGAATCTTTGAGGTGATTTGATGTCTTTTTTTTTTTCTTTCTTTCTTTTTTTTTTTCTTTTCCTGAAACTACAATGTTTTCCAGAACTGTGTTCGCTGAACACAAATGTCTTCAGATTCAGAGACACAGACAGCGGTGCCAGTGCCAATGCCCTGTGACTATAGCCCGGTGCCCAGCACTACTCTTCCCTGCTGCCTATTTGATGTGTCTCATCCTCCAGGTGTTTTCAACTCTCCTAAAGAAATGGCCATGGTTAAGGGCATGTTTTCAGCAGGCCATTTGGGCACACACTACTCCCACTGCCCTCCAGATTTCTCCATCCCTTGCTCTTTGTTCAGTCAGATACCTCCAAATTATCTGTCTGATTTCTGACTTTCAGGGGGATTACTGGAATTTGTTCCATCTCCCCAAAGTCTGATGGAATGTGTTGTCAACTCCTTGACTGTGATTTGATCTATCCCTTCCTATCTATTCTTTTTCTTTTTCTTCTTATACTTTTTCTTTTTCTCAATCACTGTCTCTTTTTTATTAAGGCACGAAGTCTGAAAGATGTTCATTAATGTCAGTAAAAGTGAAAAACAGAGTTGGAGACAAAGATAGAAATCAATGAGAATGTGTTAACCCATCTCAATGTGTGAAATACTCACAAGTCCTGATCAATTTTAAGTTGATACCTCTCAACTACCTGGCTGATCTATCCCAGGAAGATTACTGGAATTTGCTCCATCTCCCAGAGTCTGATGGCCTCTGTTGTCAACTCCTTCACTGTGATTCAATCTATCCTATCCTACCTCAGTATAAATCATTTATTTTAAAAGTAGTCCATATGAAAGACAAACTTCAATAGATGCCGCTTGAACATGGCATGCAGTTGATCACTGTGTTTTACTGTTCATTCAATTGCATCACCTTTCCTTCCATTTGCTGGCCAGATAAAAAAGAGAAATCTTTCCTTTTCCATGTGCAGCTGGTTCTCTGAGGAAAGCCAGTGGGAGTTGGTGCAAAGCAGTTTTAACACAGAGCGGATGAATGCAGAGGAGAAGAGTGATGTGAAGAAAAGTGATGCAAGTCCCATAGGTCCATTGTGAGCAAAAATTGTGTGGGGAGGTTGAGAAGGACCTTTGTCAACACAGTAACAGTACAGAACTCATTGGGACATCCTGGATTGGTATCAGTTGCACAGTGCTGATTTAAACCCAGATATAAATAAAGAGACAATAAATTTATAATGGATTCTTTAATCTCTCTCCAGATATCCCTCCTTTTTGCTGAACAAGTTCTGATAACCTGAAGAAGATAACAAGATGGCATAAAACACAGGAGATTATTTAGGTTATAATGGTCCCAGGGCGCATTTGATGCTGAGTTCATCAGCCTCCAGTGCAGAGAGAAGTTTGCACAAAGTGCTCAACAAGACAAAGTCAGAAGTAACAGTGAAGTTTCTTGGAGTATTAATGGGCCCAGTGAGGGCCATTAACAAGCAAGCTTCCCAAGGGACTTGTTAGAGAAGATAACTGGAAGCCATGACTACAGGCAGGCAAAGGCACTGGCATGCTAAGAAACCTCTCCTTTGCCTTAAAAAGCAGACAGGTCAAGCCCTGATTGCAAGACCAGTGGTAGAGAGGTCCTGTATCTCATGTTGGCTCCGGGCATTTCCTGGGGCAATGGGTTGGAATTTTGTATGATGTTAAATGATAGACATGGGGACAGAAGATCCCAGGCTCTACATGTGGTGCAAGGACGCTGTGAGGTTCATGTCCCATATGAGACCTATGTTTCATTGCAGGATGTGAGAAGGGATGTGAGAAGGGCCAAGTCTGAACAAGCAGTCAATCCCTGTGAAACTCTGAACTTCAGATCTCTCAGTTCCAGTGCCCTCCTTTGCACATTCTCCCAGAGTTTGATGTCCTTTATGTTCTGCGGTGCCCAGAAGTGCACCTAGTGCTGCTAGTGAGACAGTAGCAATGCAGAGCAGAGGGATGATCCTTTCCCTCACCCAGCTGGCAATAAGTTGCTTCATGCACTCCAGGGGACCATTGGCTTTCCTGGCTGCCTTGGCACACTGCTGACTCACATTCAGTGTGATGCTGACCAGCACCCCAACCCTTTCCAGTCAGACTCCTCTCCAGTGTCCCATATCCAGTCAGTGTGTATGTCCAGCATTGCCCCTACCCAGGTGCACAATCAGGCACTTGTTCTTGTTATACGTTATGCACTTCGTGCTTAGTACCAATTGGTACCCAGTTCTCTGACTTCTCCACATCTCTCTGCAAGTCCTCTCCACCCTCAGTGGAGGCAACAGCACCTCCTCATCTGGTCTCATCAGCAAACTTTCTCAGAACGTCTTCTAGTCCTGCATTCAAGTCATCTGCATAAACATGAAAGGAAAGTGGCCCCAAAATGGAACCCTGGGGACCCCGACAGTGACCATCTACCAGCCTGATGGAAAAAACTGACTATAATCCTTTGGGACTGACCTACTGGCCAACTGCTCACCCACCACATTGTGTTTCTGTCTAGCCATATGCAGAACATTCTGTCCAGAAGGTTGTGAGAAACAGTATCAAAATCTCCACTGAAATCCTCAAGGATTACATCAACTGGCTTCCCTTGGTCAACTAAACGGATAACTGTGTCACAAAATGAGCTTAAATTAAACAGGACCTTCGCCTCACAAAATTGTGTTGGCTGCGACCAATGACAGAATTGTCCTTCAGCTGTTTTTCCATAACTCCCACCATCATTTTCTCCATAATTTTACCAGGCTCTGGACTGACAGGTCCATAATTGCCCGTGTCATCTTTCTTGCTCTTCCTTACAACGAGTCAACATTTGCCAGCTTCCTGTCATCTGGTATGACCCTAGACTTCTTTAGATGCAATTGAAATGAGAGCCCAGAGCACACTAAAGTGTCATCATTGAAAGAAAATAGATGTGCCATAGCTTTGCAATGCCTTGAATTCCAGAGTATGCCACAGATGGAGCAGAGGGGAAGATTTGCCTCTTCTGTAGTGAACTCATTCATTTGGTAAGCAGAATAACACTACCTGATACATGGGGACTATGTCTCCGCTCTGTTCTGCTCAGCTCACAGGGCAGCGGTCCGGCAGGGTGTTGCTCTCATGTCAGTGCAGGTAAACTCGCTTTAACCCTTTTTCCTCTGTAAATGCTTCCTCTGTTTCTATGCTCAGATACACTTCCACATTCCCTCAAGTACACTTTCATAAATAATTAACAATTACACTTTCTTATACCATCAAAACAGTTTGTCAAACAGTACAGTTCTTCAGTTCACATAAACTCCCTTAATACAGTCTGTATTCTTCAGTTATAAACACTGTGCCACAGAACCAGCACTGATTGAACCACCTCCCTCACACACTTCCTCGCAAGCAGTACATAGTATTACATAAATGTGTTGACATTCATTGGTCGGGTGGAATGTACACCTCTCCTCAGGACAATCTTACTAATCTACAGAGTACAAACTCCTGTCTTCTTACATACAAGCAGAAAGTACTTATGAGTGGACACACAACACAGTCTTTCACTTTGTCCGTGTCTGGCCATTTCCCTCACAGGAGGAAGGAAACATGGATCGGGACTCGGCACTCACCCTGCAGCTGTTCTGTGTCTCACTCACACCACACTCACTCTGACATTTAGATCAAAAACCATGGTTTATTCATACTACACAATGCTGACAACGTTTTCTAGCTGGAATCTTAATAACACTCATACTCTGGTCGACCAGTTGCAAACGTTAATGTTTTTCCCAGAGTCGGCTTGACACACGGTACCAAACACTTAAAGCAGATGATAATATTGAACATACAACCTATAACCCCCGTGATTACAACTTGGAGAACCCAGGCTACCATTTGACAGGCTATCCACTATATCCCATACCCGTAGGAGAGACCAACCTAGGTCCCTCCTATTGTCACCCACCTGGGAGAGAGTACTTGTTCTTGTTTCCATTCATATGACGTACAGTTCCCTTTCATAGGAACTCACCCAAGGAGTCTTCCTACCCCAGCTGGCAACCAAAGCCATGAGCTCACCTCCCTGGGAGCAGCACGTATGGCTGTAAACTGTGTAGGATGTCTCCTCAAGACATATGGGCTCCACTTACCATACACATACCTGGTCCACCTATGGGTGGTCCTTGTCTGTCCCTGCAGTGATCAGGTGAGGAAGGGAGTCCTTCAGAGAAATCTCAGGGTGCGCCAAAAGTGTCTCCCTCTCAGCTGGTCCTGCAGCGAACAGAGCTGGTCCCACCTGGGCCGCCAAATTGACTACAGGAATTGAACTCTATAACCTCTATAACTGATACAGTCTCCCATGACATCCTTATAACAAAGCTGAGGAAGTATGGGATAGGTGATTGGACAGTGAAGTGGGTCGAGAATTGGCTGACTGGCAGAGTGCAGAGTGTTGTCGTTGGCGGTGCAGTGTCTGGCTGAGGGCCTGTAACGAGCGGCATCCCCCAGGGGTCTGTGCTCAGTCCGGTCTTGTTCAACATCTTCATCAATGACCACCCTCAGCAAGTTTGCTGATGACACGAAGTTGGGAGGATTGGCTGACACACCTGAAGGCTGTGCTGCCATTCAGCGAGACCTGGACAGGCTGGAGAGCCGGGCAGTAAGAAACCGGATGAGGTTTAACAAAAGCAAGTGTAGAGTCTTGCACCTAGGGAGAAATAATTGCATGCACCGGTACAGGCTGGGGGAAGAGCTGCTGGGGAGGAGCTCTGCTGAGAGGGACCTGGGCGTCCTGGTGGACGACAGATTAACCATGAGCCAGCAGTGTGCCCTTGTAGCCAAAAAAGCCAATGGCATCCTGGGGTGCATTAAAAAGAGCGTGTCCAGCAGGTCGAAGGAGGTGATCCTCCCCCTCTACTCTGCCCTGGTAAGGCCTCATCTGGAATATTGTGTCCAGTTCTGGGCTCCCCAGTAAAAAAAAGACAGGGATCTCTTAGAAAGAGTCCAGCAGAGGGCCACTAAGATGGTGAAGGGCCTGGAGCATCTCCCCAATGAGGAGAGACTGAGGGAACTGGGTCTGTTTAGCCTTGAGAAAAGAAGGCTGAGAGGGGACAGGATCCAGGTTCTATAAATATTTGAGGTGTGGGGGGCAAAGTGTTGAGGCCAGACTCTTTTCAGCAGTGTGTGGAGACGGGACAAGGGGAAACAGACAGAAACTGCACCATAGGAAGTTCTGCACTAATGTGTGCAATAACTTCTTTACGGTGAGAGTGACAGAGCACTGGAACAGGCTGCCTAGGGTGGTTGTGGAATCTCCTTCTCTGGAGATATTCAAGACCTGCCTGGATGCTGAGCTGTGCAACGTGGTGTAGGGAACCTGCTTTGGCAGGGGGCTGGACTCAGTGGTCTCTGGAGGTCCCTTCCAACCCCTACAATTCTGTGATTCTGTGAATATCATGGAGTTGTTTGGATGGGGAAAGACTACCCCTTTGAATGACCTTTTGTCAGGGCATGTCCTGGGATTCCTAGGATCCTCAAAATGCAGCACTGCTTCTGTCACTGAAAAATGGGGCCGTGTGTGGGACGGAGGGAGGGTCCATGAGTCCCTGGCCCACCTGACTGAGTATTTCCATGGTCTTAGCAAAGACATACTTACAACTTGAGAATGACAGTTAGCTGTGTTCATGGTGGCATGGCCACTTTTAATGGCCTTGAACTGTCTGAACATAACTGAAGAGGCTCAGGCTGATGCAAATCAGCTATTGAATGATAGTGTTGAAAAACTGGAAAGACAGGTGGCAGTTTTGATGGGGAAAAAACCTAATTCAATCATTCTCCTATGGAAGATCAGGAACATCTCTCTGGAAGACCATGGGGACCCTGTACAAGGGAATCTGTATAAAATGGACTCTGTAAATGAAGGCACTAAAAGTTCAGATTTTGAGGTTCCATTTGGACTAGATCTATTTGAGATCTGACTGATTGTAACCCAAAAATGAAAAAAAAAAAAAAAAAATGCAGGATAGGCTGGTGGGAGTGCCCTGACCAGTATCCAACCCCCCAAACCCTGCTGCCCATAATACAGCAGCTGAACTGATGGATATAGTACAGTGGTTTAGACAGAAACCAAGAGAGCATGCCAGCATAGCTGCTCTGGTTATGGGACATGGAGGCAGAAAGCGCTGTGGTGAATGGACTGGAAATTTCAAAACTGACATCCATTACTACTCACCCTGCCCTCAGGCAAAGACTGTATGCTCTGTCCAACATAATGAGGATAGCCATTTGATCAGTGAATGATTTATGGATGTGTGTCATATAACATGGCCAAATAAGAATGACATACCATTAAATATCAGCCTGTGGTCCTCTATGGAGGACTAACAAAATTATATTAGAGAATTAGGCATGAAAGAGGCAATCTATGAAGATGATTTTGAGAGCCCAGTCAATAAATTTTTCATCAGGAACGAGGGATCTCATCCTACAGCCATCACCTTTACATCAGTATGGGTCTATGTTATCCATACTGAACCCCCCAGTGGCCCTCAGGTGCTGTAATACAACAGGCTGCCCAATTGATGGGGAGACAAGAGTGCCTACGGCCAGATGCAGGCTCTGAATGGTGGTGGAAAGGTCTGAGAAAGGCAGAGAACCATCTGCTGCCATGACTTAGGCGTCCAGCCCCTAAGGTAATCCAGTCTGGACCCATTAGGGTCTTGAGACAACAAATGTTTAAAGACCAGATTAGAGCAGGAGTTCAGTTTAAAAAGATCGATGGACAGCATAATCAGGAAAAAATATCTGTTAAACAGGCCCAAGCACTGAGTATTTATAGTCCAACCTTTTCAGCCAAACTAGATGTGAATGTAACTCAAGAAGGGTCTGGATGGGGGCTCTGGCAGAGCCAGAGTTCTTTGTGAACCCCTATGAGGTTTTGGCCACAGGTTTGGCATGGAGCAGAATAAAGATACATCACAGTTGAAAAGCATTTATTGGCTACCTATTCTACACTACAGGTGGTAGAACCAGTAGCTCAGATTTCAGAGGTTATCGTTAAACAACAAGGCCAGTCCAGGGGTGGGTAAAAGATCTAACACACATCTCTATGATGGGGGTGGCCCAATCACAAGCAGTGGTGCGCTCAGTTGTTCTGCTTGCCTGCTCCTCAAGGAGTTAAGAGAAATCTATGCCTGTTGCGTGTTCGAGTGCATGCGCAATGCCATGTGGAGGGCTTATCACAATAAAGATTGGCGGATTTGCTGCGTAGACCGGTCAGAACTCAGATCTGCGTTGTGCTTCCTGTGGCACCAAACGCCCAACAGTGGCAGTTCCGTGTATTGGCCAGCAGGTGGCAGCAGAGACCACGGAAAGAACGTCTGCGGGACAGACCCTGGGGATCCGTTCTCTTTTGATTATAGGGGAAGAACACAAAGATGAAAGAGGAGGGAAGGGGGAAAAAAAAAAGAAAAAAAGAAAAAAACAAACCACAGCAAACAAATAAAAACTTCTCCAAACGTAGCAAACTTGAATGTCTGTCAATAAATAAATGAGTAATTGAATTGATGTCCGTTTCAGACAGTCCCCTGTAGAATCAGGGTAAGGGTTAGGATTAGAGTTACATTGCAGGTTAATGCTGTTATCTTTACAGCTCCTGTGAGGGTTGGGGTCTGGGTCAGGTGTTTAAAAAATGAAATGAAAAAAGAATTAAAAAAATATATTGAAAGCTTCAGATTTCCTTAATCTTTGTGGGAATCATATAATGTGCAACTCAGATCTACCTCTTCGTACCTCTTTTGTGGTGTAGGGAACCTGCTTTGGCAGGGGGACTGGACTCAGTGGTCTCTGGAGGTCCCTTCCAACCCCTACAATTCTGTGATTCTGTGAATATCATGGAGTTGTTTGGATGGGGAAAGACTACCCCTTTGAATGACCTTTTGCCAGGGCATGTCCTGGGATTCCTAGGATCCTCAAAATGCAGCACTGCTTCTGTCACTGAAAAATGGGGCCGTGTGTGGGACGGAGGGAGGGTCCATGAGTCCCTGGCCCACCTGACTGAGTATTTCCATGGTCTTAGCAAAGACATACTTACAACTTGAGAATGACAGTTAGCTGTGTTCATGGTGGCATGGCCACTTTTAATGGCCTTGAACTGTCTGAACATAACTGAAGAGGCTCAGGCTGATGCAAATCAGCTATTGAATGATAGTGTTGAAAAATTGGAAAGACAGGTGGCAGTTTTGATGGGAAAAAACCTAATTCAATCATTCTCCTATGGAAGATCAGTAACAACTGTCTGGAGGACCATGGGGGCCCTGTACAAGGGAATCTGTATAAAATGGACTCTGTAAATGAAGGCACTAAAAGGTCAGATTTTGAGGTTCCATTTGGACTAGATCTATTTGAGATCTGACTGATTGTAACCCAAAAATGAAAAAAAAAAAAAAAAAAAAAATGCAGGATAGGCTGGTGGGAGTGCCCTGACCAGTGTCCACCCCCCAAACCCTGCTGCCGATAATACAGCAGCTGAACTGATGGATATAGTACAGTGGTTTAGACAGAAACCAAGAGAGCATGCCAGCATAGCTGCTCTGGTTATGGGACATGGAGGCAGAAAGTGCTATGGTGAATGGACTGGAAATTTCAAAACTGACATCCATTACTACTAACCCTGCCCTCAGGCAAAGACTTTATGCTCTTGTCTGGAGGGCTTATCGCAATAAAGATTGGCGGATTTGCTGCGTAGACCGGTCAGAACTCAGATCTGCGTTGTGCTTCCTGCGGCACCAAACGCCCAACAGTGGCAGTTCCGTGTATTGGCCAGCAGGTGGCAGCAGAGACCACGGAAAGAACGTCTGCGGGACAGACCCTGGGGATCCGTTCTTTTGATTATAGGGGAAGAACACAAAGATGGAAGAGGAGGGAAGGGGGAAAAAAAAAAATAAAAAAAAAAAAAAATCAAACCACAGCAAACAAATAAAAACTTCTCCAAACGTAGCAAACGTGAATGTCTGTCAATAAATTAATGAGTAATTAAATTGATATCCCTTTCCCACCCCCACCCCCCCCCCCCCCCAACTTCTGAGATGAAAAAAAACCACTTCTTTTAGAAGAAAACAGAGTAGTAACAACTTCTGTACCTACATTCACCACTCTGAGATCCTGTCTGGGTCTCCCAAGGCTTGTAAATAACCACTGGGTCGGTTCTGATGTCGCGTGATTTGTTGTCAGTTCTCTCATGGTTCTCCGGTCAGTTCTCCGGTGCCAGGATCTGCCACAGGGCATTCTGACCACGGGCATCATGTTTCTACGCTGCCGCCTGCATTTAACAGGCAATGGGACTGCCCAGCATGTGCAAGGCAGCACCTCTTTCACACCACCAGAATGTTTAAGGCTGTTGGGATTGTTGTTAGCGTCCCATTAACACTGAGGCTAGAGATACCCTTAGGATTGACATTACTATTAGCATTACTTTGATGGTGCCCTATCTGGGTCATTTCCAGGGGATGTCAGGAGTAAGGCACAGTGTCAGGAGAAAAAGAACAGACTCTGTTACTTTATAAACGTGATAATAGAGAGAGTTCATTGGAAAAAATACAACTCTTAAATAATGCAAAGCATGCTTCTGATTGGATGCAGGCATCATCTGGGCTCTGATTAATATTACTCTTAAGGTAAAGATTATTGTTACCATAATGATTTTTTTTTTTGGATTATGATCAGGGTTAAGGTTCCTTTTGCTACAAACTTCTAGCATCATTTTTGTTGTTGCATTTGGAGTTAGGGACGATTTTAGAATCAGGGTAAGGGTTAGGATTAGAGTTACATTGCTGGTTAATGCTGTTATCTTTACAGCTCCTGTGAGGGTTGGGGTCTGGGTCAGGTGTTTAAAAATGAAATGAAAAAAGAATTAAAAAAATATATTGAAAGCTTCAGATTTCCTTAATCTTTGTGGGAATCATATAATGTGCAACTCAGATCTACCTCTTCGTGCAGTGACTGCCTGTAAATTTGCTGGAGCCTAATATAATATGGCCTTGTGCTTTCCACTAACTCACCTTCATTTCATTTTCATTACATTTGCTTGGTAGTCAGATTTTGGTGTGTGGATATTTTAAAACAATCTAACTGACATTAGCAAAAAATTAAAAATAAAATTAAAAAAAATGCACAACAGCATCGTATCAATTTTTATAGATAAGATAAAGAAGAGCAGTTTCCCTTAGTTTTCTGTGCCTCTTTACTTTCTTACCCTCTCCCCTTGTGTGAGAAACTCTCAAAGTCAAAGATTTCTAGTTAGGCAAAGATGGCAGCGATAGCAGCAGTGCTTATTCATTATTGCAATACTGCGCGCACATCCCCTATTGGCAAGGGAGAAACTGCACACCAGTCAGTGAAATCAATTCTGTTCTGTGCCCTAAACCCACTGCAGGTGATGCTCTCATGGCTCTCATTGGTTGAGCATCTCAGGCTCACAGACTCCTCGAGACTGTGGCTAGGATTCATTTCCATAGAAGGTCAATTACCAACCTCTTGTTTTTAGGTCTGCCTTGTACTTTTCTGCGGACAGAGAAGGGCAATGTTTCCAAAAGTCAGTACATTCATTCTGTCCTGTGCTGGGCTCTACCCACCCTGTATTTATCTTGTGCTTGTCTCAATTCTCCCCATGTCAGAATGCCCCCAGTCTGAACTTAATTCTGTTCAGCAACTTTCTTGGTGCAAAAACTACTTATACAGCTGTTTTACAAGAGGGTTATACATTCAGTTAGGGCCTACACTATGTACTGAAAATACTGGAAACTTCCACTGCAAAAACACAATCTACCTCTCCCATCTGTGCAGCCTTGCAGACCCAGAGCATGCCAGGTTATTTCTGCTTTCATAGCATTTGCATGCTGTAGGGTGAGCACAAGGTTCTGCTGCTTGATTCTTCTGCAAGAGCTGCCTACCGGCAAATGGTTGCAGGGATGGAGGATGTGACAGAAAGCATTTGTCTCCACAAGAGCAGAGTTACATTCAGTGCAGAGTGTGAGAGTCAGGTTGGTGTGGAAAAGCACTGACACGCTGGGGATGATGCAGTGCTCACATGTCTAACACTCACAGACATTACTGTCAGAAGGATGGTGCTGTGTTGTGCTTCTACCTTTGGCAGCCCCTGGAGAAATGCTATGGCACACAGAACACCTTTGTATTGCACTGAGTGCTGCCATGCAGCATGGATTTAACACACCAAATCCAGAGGAGCATGACTGCATCTAACTGCCCTGAGAAAAACTACTGTAGCTGAAGAGATGAGGAGGCAGCTGCTCATCTGCAGAACAAGCAGTACTGCCAGACATTGGGCCAGGTGAGCACCTCCTGCTGCAGCGTGATGATGACAGGGCTGGAGATGATCTGCAAAGCCAGCTTAAAAGTGGGAGACGTGAGTCAACATGGCAGGAGGACAGAGGTGTTAGGGAGCAGCCAAGGCATCAAAGAGTATCAGAAGGCTTTGAAAAGTATCACAAAGTGACAGCCAGGAAGACTGGGATATATCATGAGCAGCAACCTGGATGCTAGAGATTATTTGCTCCCATACAAAATGGTAGAGATCTTGCTGCAGACATCCCAAAGCCAGGCAAAATGGGAACCCAGAGCTCTGCCTGCACGAACCCCACAGCCATAGCATTGCAAGCTGAGCTGCCTTGCTGTTTGTTGCATTCATCCCAATCCCTGTGATTGAAGACTCAGAATGCAGTCGAGGCGATGACTGAGCATGAGAGTGACTTTATTCAATAAAAGACAGGAGGGCTTGAGAGGTCAAGGGTGAAGATGGGACTCCTCTTGTCAAGATGAGAGTGGCTCAGAGCTGGTGCTGCTGCCTGGTGCCTGGGACTGGCAGCCTGACTCTAAGTCCCCATCTAAGATGCTCAGCTTCACCTCACTGATGCTGCCCTGCTCCTGCATGGTGGTGCTGCTGCTGGGACACTCGGGCTGTGCTTGGGATGGGCAGCACTGCAAAGGCGCTGGGTCACAATCCAGGCAGGTGACTGCTGTGTCTGGCAGGCTCAGGTCACGAGCTTCAGCAGAGCCAGGAGATATGAGAGCATGAACGTGGATGAGCCCCTTGTGTCCATCACTGTTACCATGTGGAAGGCTGTCATCCGAATTGCAGCGATTCATGCTTAATAAGAACTCTCCATTGATGGAAAGACACTGCTTGGTTTGGATCTTTGGGGTTGACAAGGGCTCGAATCACCTAGGAAGGCATAGAAACACAAGGGTTAGTTTCAAACATTTGCAAGTTGAATCATGAAAGGTTGTTGATACTTGGTAATAGAGTGGCGGCAGGAAGAAGCAAGTAGGCTTGAAGCAGCATAGCCACTGTCTTGAAAGTGATCCTCATTCAGGTCCAGCTCGTGTGTTGTTTCACTGTAATCTGCTTCTTTGGGTCTACCTAGTGGGCAGCAACACTCGAGCTGTTACTGATATCATTGAAAAGAACTGGAGACAATTGTTCTATTCCTAAGAGCTTCAAGGTGCCTAGAAGCACAAATAGAAACCAGCAGTATTTCATCACTTCACCAAAAGGAAGGTCAAACACCTGAGCTGTGAAGAGCAGTTACAGAACCTATGCATAAGATCACACCAGACATACTTTGTTCTAACAACAGTTATGGCACATAGTCCATTTCCTTCAATATTCCCAAAATGAAATGATGTGGAGCATTACAGGGAAAGAAACACTGCACACAGACACTATGACCCTGATTAGACTCAAGCAGCAGACTTAAAACAAGTCAGAGTTTTTGATTCCAGGATATTTCAGGACCTATCGTGTGAAATTCAGTTACACAACAGTGCCTAGGTGCCTGCGTTTCAAGCAACTTTCAGATCACAGCCATGTAAAATAAAAACAAATTCAGTGCAGAAATAGCAAGCCTGTACCTTAATACTCATGAGATTATCCATTTTTTACTGCATTCTGACTAAGTTCTAAAACTTGCTCATCCCAGTTCACTTCAACAAGTTCCACCAGTTCAAGCAATGCAGTTCTGAGATCCGGTGTATGTTAGGCAGATAGAATTGAACAGTGCAGAAATAATCTCTGACAGCTTTAAGAGCTCTGTTCTGCTTACAAACTCTCAGTCCAAAACTATTCACAGTTTTAAGGAAATGAACACCTGAAGCAGTTGGATCATCTGCCATTTGCCGCATTCTGCTTCTTGGCATCATGATTAGCACAAAGGGTTTTCTGCTGTCCTGCAGAGATGGACAAAGTCCTGCTTACAAATGGACCAGGTTTCAGTGTACAGCAGAGTTTGTACCAGACTAACAAGCCACGTCATTCAATTCATGTGCTCAGGTTGTTATGCACTCCGAAAGGAAACAGAACTAACTGTTGGATTCTGAAGGCAATCTGTGGGGTCCTACATTACCTCCTGATTCTGGAAGAGGAAATTCTAATAGCAAATGCAGAACTTTGATCTTTGTAGACATGAGAAGAGCTGGCATTTAGGAACATTCATTTCAGGGAAATCAAATGATGTGTCTATATTTTTACTACAGATAGTATAGAGAGCAGCCAGTTGAAGAACCAGATACAAAAAAATCCAGCCCATTGGCAGGAAAATACTTCTCCTTAAATTCTGTATGCTATCATGGTACAGAATTAGGCTACAGTGCCACATAGGCCAACCAAGCGTAGAACCAAATCCACAAAATACTGGTAGACAAAGCAGCAAAAACAGGGACAATATTCAGCAGACTGTGCTGTGGCCTTTCTACCCACAGCTCAGCATGTTCTGCCATCCGAAAAGCAAGGCCTCTTGTCAAGCTCAGCTATTTCCCTTCTCAGTGTATTCTAGCACCACTGATACCCACTGGTATCCTCCTGTAGAGTGCCATCATATTGTCATCATCCAAAGGAAAAACCCACACAGCAGAGCATACAGCAGTACACCCATGCTCCAAATATCCGCCTGAAAAACAAAAAGACAAGCTTACAAACCTGAAGCACCTCAAATGGCTTCCTGACAGACTGGATTGTCTGCCCTTGCCAAAGCCCACATATAGCCCATGAAAAGCTGGCTCTTTCCCTCAGGAAATAAAACCTTATCATCCCAGAGAAAGCATATAACCCTCATTCAATTGCCCTTTCACTCAGCTTAGAGCACTACTAAAACCAGCATCTTCACCTTAGCTCATCACACTGCTGCAGTTCCTTTTACAAGGATTTCACTGGCAAAAATGAAATCAAAGCCGTCACAAGGGATTTAGCACAGTTACGTGTTACTGGCTACGAGAGCTGTCAGCACAGTCACCTGTCTGGCTTTGCTGCTGTTCGGTTCTCTTTATGTAGAGGCACAACAAGGTTCAGACACAGTGCAGTTCTCACTTTGACTGTAAAGAAAAAGGAGGCTTGAAAAGCAGCGTGTGGAAAACAAAGAAACAAGAATTAGAACAACAGTGGGGCCATGGCACTTGTAGGAATTGCTCTGCCTTTAACAGCGATTCAAGAAGTACGAGGGCATCCCAAACCAGACCAGTTTGGACAGATTAACAACTGCAAGTAGTGGGTTCCAAAATTCCAGACATGAAATCAAAGCTGGAAAAACTCTTCACATTTTCATCTCTCAATTTTTAGTTCATTGTGCATTACAACGGAAACAATTCTTCACATACAACTTGGAAGCTAAAGACAAGTCTGACAAAACAGACTGCACAGAAATGATGGATAATTAACAGAGCAAATTGCTCTTTCAAACACTTAGTAATAGAAAGAGATCTCTGAAGTTGCTGTTCCGTAGAGCCCCAAAGCAGTCGCTTGAGGCAGTTCAGGATTAGCCTGAGACAAACCAGCCAGCTGTGTGAACTGAGACCAATTGCACTTTTCTAGTCTGTGGCCACTGACAGCTTCTGAGAGCTACCAAGCGATGCAACCTAGCAGAATTCAGAAGGGAAACCAAGAGAGCCTACCTGAGCTCCACTGCCTTTAAATGCTCTGTGGAGTGGGAAGGGAAAGAGGGGAAAACAAACACCGCTCTACATCCCTCTGAGCCAATAGACACTTTGCCCTGGATTTGCTCTGGTGCTGCATAAGCTGGGCTTCCACAGCATGTGTTCAGGCGGTAATCAAGGCCTGCCTGGAATAACACAAAAAATAGAGAGAAACGTTTGCTTTAACAGAGTTTATGTCTTCTGGTCATAACACTTGAGAAGCCTCAGAGGCTTCTTCTCCTGTGCATATTTTCATTCATCTTAGAGTTTGCTTTCATTCAATGTGACCTCTCTAGGCAAATATTGTCTAAGACCATGAGCATCACATAAATGTGCAGATCTCAAGCTGCTCACTTATCTAGTACCCTTGGCATGATGCTTTATTTTCCTCAGCTGATCATCTAGATTGTGTCTGTTGATTGTGCAACAACAGCCTGTTGATCTCGATTACCTGTGAGAGGCTCTAACTTTGGCCAGGAAAAATCATTTGAGGATAAGTAATTATCTGGGACTCAGTAAGTCTTCCCATGCTTTCATAACAGCAGAGATACACACACACACAAACTCGTGGAACCCCACTGCTTTGCACAATCCTGTGCACACTCACGTGTGTCATGCACTGATTTCCCAGCCAGTCCTCATAGGGTCTCTTACTTAGGACGGGAGTGTAGGGGAGCAGCCAGAAGCTGTTTGCATTCCCTGCTGTCTGCTGGGCAGCTTTGCTGGAGATGCTTGGGTTGCTTTGTTTTTCCTTGGGAGGTGGGAAGGAGCTTTGGGTTGGAGGCACATCCCGTGCCAGAGCATCCCAATGGCACGTGTGGGGCACTGATCTGCAGCAGATGAAGGGGAGGAGGTCCCAGCACAGCTCTGCACCATGCTCTGCCACACTGGGCAGCTTGTTCCTGGCTCAGCAGCGTCATCAGACAAGAAGCAGGGAAGGAAATCAAGGATGGGGGGTACCATCAAACGCAGTTAGTGCATGCCTGTGCAAGACAAACAGACCCAGAGCTTGCAGGTTGTTCCTGCTTTTGTAGCATTTGTGTGCTGTAGCTGAGCAAAAGGTTCTGCTGCTTGAATCTTCTTCTGCAAGAGCCACCTACCGGTAAATGTCTGCGGGGATGTAGTCGGTGTGCACGTCTGAAGCCATTTGAGAACCTAGTCGTTCTTGCTGCAGGACCCCTGTCTTCTGTTAAAAGCTGAACGGTCCCCAGAGCACCTGTTTCCATCAGCTACCACCATCCAAAGCAGCCAGCCTTCTTACAGTCACCTGGCCCAAACATCCCTTTTGCTCTACACTTGATTCCTGCAAGAGATGGGAGCTCGGCACGCACACCATCCTTCCAACACCCCATCCCTGCAGCAAGGGATCACAGCGCTGGCACAGCTGAAACAAAAAGGGTGTGCGAGTTTCCTGTTAGCACTCAGTGTGAACCAATCTACCACTGAGCAACACCGTGAGTCCCCACTCACCTCAGCACAGGTCAACCTGTAACCCCAACCTTCCCCTATCCATGTGCACACGCACACCCATTCACCACCCTGCCTGCTTTGCACACCCCCATGCACACTCTGCATCGTGTGCCCTCCTTTGCATTCACAGACGTGTGCAAACCATCCCTGGGAACACCTACGTGCCTACACCTTCCACAAACACCCCTTTGTGTGCACCTGTGTGCAACCCAACTCCTCAGCACACGCACGCGTTTGTGCCACCCTGTCCATGCACTCACCACGTGCCCTCCAGCAACCAAGGATTGCAGAGATGCTCCAGACTGTGCCAGAGATGGAATCTCAGAGTGCTGGGACATTATTGATCACTAAGGAAAACACTTGGAAGCATATTCAATCTGCAGAAGCTGTAATTACTGGGCACAGTTAGCTTTCCTATGGCTCAGCTGGAGGAGGCAGGTGCTCTCATACATCTGAGACACTCGCACAATGTTGGGATCATTCTGATGGAAACTATGTCTTCAGATATCATGGTTAAAACCATCCAAGATGATCATGCAGAGCCTTAGCTCTTGAGCAGCACTTCCTCCCCACCCTTCACTACTCCAAGCAGCTCCAACAAACTTCTCAGAAGAAATCCAGGCCAGCACAGACCTGGCAGACCAGAACCAAGTGCAGCTTGTGGGACGGCAGTGCCCACTCCTTGCTTCCACCCTGCTCCAGCAGGTTAAGGAGTCTGAGCCTCACTGGCCTTTGACAACTCAAGACTTTCAGCACCTCATGCCAACATTTCTCACTAAGATACACCTAAGGCATTGAATTCTCTTCTCACTACCTCCTCCCAGTCCTCCCCTAGGAACAGAAACAATTCAGATTCTACAGCAAACTACAGCATCTGCACTGCAAGAGCACACTGAACCACCTGCAACAATGAAACATGGTTTTGGAGAGTGGGTATGAAAACACACCTTTAGACAGCTGTCTCCCTGTAGCCAAAAGGAAACCAAGAAGGAAAAGTCCAGCCTGAAACATGCCCATGCTACTAGCCCAGGTTTTTCACAGTCAATGCAGAATCCATCCTGTTCTTGAGGTAACAAACGACCAGTGAGTCTCCCGTTGCTCCACCCCTTCTCCTTCAAAGCCTGAAAAAGAAAGAATAAACAAGCAGAAGAAACCCAGACGTACCTTTCCACACACAGAGCAGAAAGTGGAACAGCAGTTGTCTCCTTCCTGAGACATGGTGGGGAGCATCCCAGAGGAAGCCCAAGTTCTTTGCTTCTCTCCACAGGGACTTCAAGCACTCTTGGCAAGAGCTGCTTTGGTTCTTTCTTCAATTGCTTCCATCACCAGAATCTCCTTTGGAAAAGGAACCCGAATGAAAGAATCAGCAAATGAAAAAGAATGAGCAATAGCCACTTTACCAGCTTTCTTCTGACACTCAATTTAGACTCTTGACTCGGGCAAGGTCTTAAAATCAACTGGTTACAAGAACTGTCCCAAAATATATCCAGCTTCTGTACAGCTGCCATTCTTTCTGACAGCGAGTGTAATCACAGAATCATAGAATGGCCCGGGTTGGAAGGGACCTCAAGGATCATGAAGATCAATCACCTCCCTGTCCCTGCTGGCCATCCCCTCTTCTGATGGAGCCCAGGGGACCATTTGCTCTCTGAGCTGCAAGAGCACGCTGATGGCTCACGTTCTGTTTTTCATCCACCAGGACCCCCAGGTCCTTCTCTGCGGGGCTTCTCTTAAGGACTGCTCCTCCCAGTCTGTAGAAATGCCTGGGATTCCTCCAGCCCAAGTGCAAAACCTTGCACTTTGCTGTGTTCAACCTCATTAGATTCACGTAGGCCAACCTCTCGGTTGAGCTCCCTCTGAATGGCATCCCTTCCTTCCACTGCGTCAGCCGCACCACTCAGCAAACAGCAGAAGGTGCACTCCATTGCATCATTGGTGTCTCTGATAACCATGTAAAAAAGCACTGGTCCCAAGACAGACTCCTGGATGACACCACTTGTTATCGGCCTCCACCTGGACATAGAACCATGAATCACCACCCTCTGTCTGTGGCCTTTCAACCAATCCCTTATCCACCAGGTGGTCCACCTGTCAAATCCACATCCCTCTAGTTTAGAGATAAGGATGTGGTGGAGGGCAATGTCAAAGATCTTGCTCAAGTCCAGGTCAATGACATCTGTTACCTTCCTTTTGTCCACAAATGCCGTCACTCCATCATAGAAGGCCACCAGACTGGTTAGGCATGGCCTTCCCCTGCTAAAGCCACGCTGCCTGTCTTGGATCACATGCTCATTTCTTATGTGATCAAGCATGTCTTTGAGGCAGATCTGTTCTTCACCATCTACATCAGTTACACATTTGAATCAAATAATTGGTGTTCCTGTCACCAAGAAAACCTCTTTGTCTTCTACTCCTGCTGCACTTCTGTGCTTTCATCAGAAGCAAAGGAAGAGACCACCTCCTAGATCCAAATTTTAAGAAACCAACACCCAATAGGTGTCATCTGAAGTAAAATAGCAGAGAAATTAAGATGACTCTTCTGCATCCAGCTTGGATCACTCCCTCACTCAGGCACACCACCATCAGATCAAGGAGATGCTGCCTTCAGCTTAGAGACTGTATGGGAAATCACAGCTTGAACCTCTGATTAATCAGCTGAGGCAAGTATTGGGTCAGCTGCGGGAGCACAGGTGAGAGTAATCTAGCTGTGCTCCCAGAAGGGGTGGACCTCGACTCAACCTCCTCTGAGACCTCATTTAAAGGCTGACCACCACTGAGACAGCATGTCTTAGAGATTGCTCCCTAGTTGAGGCTGCCTCAGCTTTCTAGTCAAGGTATCGATATTGGTGAGTTTCCCTTTGCTAATAACCTTAGGCTATTTACCACCATCTTGGTTAATATCTTTTTATTAACCACCCTTACAGAGACCATAAGGGTTTGGGCTTCCAAACTCTCAGCAAGCATTTGGATCAGCCAGCTTCCTGCCGAGGAGCCCCCTGCATCACTGCTGCCTATTCTGGTACCAGACCCGCAGATGCTTCAGAGCTCATTAGCATGGACTTCCTTCCTCCCCTCAGCAGCTGCTCCTGCACTCACCTTCATTCCTACTCAGATACCGGCCGCTTCCAGCACCAGCTGACCTGCAAGACACAGAAAGGAAAGGTGGGAGTCATGCAAACGCACAAGCCCAAGGCTGTGTCACCACCACACATGGCAGCCTCGGGAAGTCAGCTGAAACTACAGCCTTTGTCAGAATGGAAACAGGCACCGTCAATTAAGTGTGACCTCTGAACTCATTGCCACCATCAGAAATAGGCACTGAAATCGCTCACTTCACTGCAGCTGGTTAACTCCAAATTCTTTTGCTTTTGGGAAAATGCGGACACGGAATTGAAGGACACCAGAAAAACGACATCTACTTCATTGTAGGTGGTTAAGCTTGGAAGCAGGACTTGAGCAAGAAATGCTTCTCAGCTCCTTGAAAGGCACTAATCCTGACCTCTGCCACAGGTGGCTGAGTGACACAAAAGTTGAGCTGCCCATTCAGAAGCACATGGAGCAGGCCATGGAGCGGTTACATACCAACACATGAACAGGCACTTTCCCATTGGAAGGGAAATCCCTTCTCCCTGCCATGCCATGCCCACACCGCTCCTCAGGGCTGCACTGACAGCACAGACAGAATTGAAACATCTTTTGTCATCATTGTGGTTTTTCACAGACCCAGACAATGAGATACTGGGTTGCTGTGTGGGTTCCCAGGTGGCACTGCCATTTCCAAGACATTGCTTCCTAGGGGCACAGAAAGGAAAACGCCTGAACAAAATTTCACCCAGAGATTGCTATTTTACCATTCTTCCATGCAAAACAGGAGGACAGTACAGCGGATTTGTGCAGCTGCATCAACACCCTGGGTGCTAAAGGAATGCAAAGACAGAAATATCAAAACTACAAGGAGGGAAGCTATGTTTAGTAATATCTTTTCTCATTTACAACAGGCAGTTGGCACTACTAAAGGAAAATCCCAGGCCTCAGGTTCTGACAGTGCGACAATCTGGCACGGACTCAGATGTGAGTGATCCAAATGGTTTATTCCAGGTTCTAATACCACTTCTGTGAATTCACACGTTTTCTCTCTTAACTTTCCCACAGCCTTTACATGTCCACAGAACATCCCACAAACTCTCCTTTACGGCGCACGTAGGCACTCATCCCACCAGAGCCATCAGTCATTCCTAGCCATGTGCTTCTCCTCCAGTCACGGACAGTATCACACGGCCATAATGCATCTTAAATGACTTAGTTTTTCTGTTCTTTCTGGAGGTGTCCTTGGTTCCTAGCCTTACCTTCTCATGCCGTTCATCTTCCTCTGCAGCTCCTGCTCTGAAGAGTCTTCTTAAGTTCCCACATGACAGGAAGAAAATGAAGACACAACCCCTGCCACCAAGGTCAGCTCGGCAGCACACGTTACCTGAGGAGCACTTGGCTACTCATGCAAACTGCACAGTGCCAGGAAGATTGTTACATGTTGCACTTCTTCTTCTCCTGGCTCAGAAATTAAATTTTCTACCTAGAAAATGGAAAACAAACAAACAAGCAAACAAAAAACAACAACAACAAAAAACACCTCACCTGACATAAAGGAGACATGATTGTTACTATGGAATTCCGGAGGGCAAGGTATTTGCCCTCTCTATGAAGAAGCTGACTGCAAAGGACTAAGAACAGCCACGATCACGTTGAGAACTTGCGGGTAAAATTCGGGACTGAACCAATAATGGGCTTCTGGAGGTGAGGGTCTGCTCCAGGCCGCCTGGTCAAGGGAGCCTGTTGATGGGCCCTGCTTACTGCAGCTACCAGAAGCACCGCGCTCACTGACTCTCAACTTGATGGGGGATTCCAGTCAGGCTGGGAAATCAGCATGGCTGGCTGCAAGCTGTCTGAGAGACTGCTGGACTGCACTGGGAATAACTTTGTGGGCCAAGCATTAAGCACACCAAGCAGAAGGGAAGGTATTGGACAGACCGACCAGAGGTCAAGCGTTGCTGGACCTGCTGCTCACCAACGCTGAGGAGATCATCAAAGGTGTCAAGGTTGGAGGCTGCCTGGGCTCCAGCGATCATGCCCTGGTTGAGTTTGTGATCTCAAGCGATGTGGGCCTGGCAAAGAGCAGGACCAGGATGCTCAACTTTAGAAGAGCAGACTTCAAGCTACTCAATGGAATGCTGGCCAAGATCCCCTGGCACGCTGCCCTCAAAGATAAGGACGTTGAGGAGAGCTGGCTACTGTTCAAGGATGCCCTCCTGGCAGCACAAGAGGTCTCCATTCCCCTGATTAAGAAAGTGGGCAGGAGAGGTAGAAAACCGGCATGGCTCAGCAAGGACCTGCTAAGAGAACTGAGGGTGAAGGAAGGGGTGTACAAGCTCTGGAAACAAGGCTGTGTCACCCGGGAAGAATACAGGGATGCCGTCCGAACTTGCAGATGTGGGATCAGGAAAGCCAAGGCGCAGGCAGAACTGAACTTGGCGAGGGATGTGAAAAACAACAAGAAAACCTTCTACAGGTACATTGGCCAGAAGAGACAGGCCAAAATGGGCGTGCCTACTCTGGTAAATTTAAAAGGAGAAATGGCTTCAACAGATGAAGAGAAAGCTGAGGTGCTGAATGAGTTCTTCACCTCGGTCTTCACTGGTGGCCAGGATTCTAGTCTTTTTCACGTCCCTAAGTCTTGCACCCCCATACCTCCATGTGGGGACCAAGGAGGTAAATCCCTCCCCACTGTAAGGGTAGAGCAAGTCCGAGAGTGCCTCCTTAGACTGAATGAGTATAAGTCTATGGGGCCAGATGGCGTGCATCCCAGGGTCCTGAAGGAGCTGGCTGAGGTGGTTGCTGAGCCGCTCTCCATCATATTTGAGAAGTCGTGGCTGTCAGGTGAGGTCCCGGATGATTGGAGGAAGGGTCACGTCACTCCCATTTACAAGAAGGGGAGCAGGGACGACCCGGGTAACTACAGGCCGGTGAGTCTCACCTCTGTGCCTGGGAAGATTATGGAACAGATCCTCCTGGACAACATGCTTGATCGCATAAAGAACAAGCATGTGATCCGAGACAGCCAGCATGGCTTCACCAGGGGAAGGTCATGCTTAACTAATCTTGTGGCCTTCTATGATGGAGTGACGGCGTTGGTGGATGAAGGGAAGGCGACCGATGTCATTTACCTGGACCTGAGCAAGGCCTTTGACATGGTCCCCCATCACATCCTCATCTCCAAATTGGAGGGAGGTGGATTTGATGGGTGGACAACTAGATGGATAAGCAATTGGTTGAAAGGCCGCAGACAGAGGGTGGTGGTCAATGGCTCTATGTCCAGGTGGAGGCTGGTAACGAGCGGCGTCCCTCAAGGGTCTGTCTTGGGACCGGTGCTCTTTAACATCTTTATTAATGACATCGATGAGGGAATGGAGTGCACCCTCAGCAAGTTTGCTGATGACACCAAGCTGAGTGGTGCAGTCGATACGGTGGAGGGAACAGATGCCATTCAGAGGGACCTTGACAGGCTGGAAAGCTGGGCTCGGGTGAACCTAATGAGGTTCAACACGGCAAAGTGCAAGGTTTTGCACTTGGGCCGGAAGAACCCCAGGCACCTGTACAGGCTGGGAGGAGTTGTCCTTGAGAGCAGCTCGGCTGAAAAAGACCTAGGGGTCCTGATAGATGAGAAACTTAACATGAGCCAGCAGTGCGCTCTGGCAGCCCGGAAAGCAAATGGGATCCTGGGCTCCATCAGGAGAGGGGTGGTCAGCAGGGATAGGGAGGTGATCGTCCCTCTCTACTCTGCTCTTGTGAGGCCCCATCTGGAGTACTGTGTCCAGGTGTGGAGCCCTCAGTACAAAAAAGATATGGAAATTTTGGAAAGGGTCCAGAGGAGGGCCACAAAGATGATCAGGGGGCTGGAGCACCTCCCCTATGAGGACAGGCTGAGGGAGTTGGGTTTGTTCAGCCTGGAGAAGAGAAGGTTGCGAGGTGACCTCATTGCAGCCTTTCAATACCTGAAGGGAACTTACTCCCAGGAGGGGAGTAAACTCTTCGAAAGGGCTGATAATAGCAGGACTAGGGGAAATGGTTTTAAGTTGAAGGAGGGAAGATTTAGGTTGGATGTTAGGGGAAAGTTCTTTACTAGAAGGGTGGTTAGGTCCTGGAACAGGCTGCCCAGTGAGGTTGTGGATGCCCCGTCCTTGGAGGTGTTCAAGACCAGGTTGGACAGGGCCCTGGGCAACCTGATCTAGTAAATGTGTATGTTTGGTGGCCCTGCTAGGCAGGGGGGTTGGAACTACATGATCCTTGAGGTCCCTTCCAACCCGGGTAATTCTGTGATTCTGTGATTCTGTGAAGGGAAGCATTACTGGACATGCTGCACAGCAGGGGTTAAGACTGGAGGTGGTCAGGGCTGTAGTGACCATGCCCTCCTAGAGTTCCTCATCTCAAGGAATGCGGGCCTGGCAAAAAGCAAAGTCAGGACCCTGAGCTTCAGGAGAGTCAGCTGCAGGCTGTTCAAAGAATTCTTGGACGAGAGACACTGGAAAACTGTTCTTAGGGGCAAAGGGTTCAAACATCCCTTTGTGTGCACCTGTGTGCAGCCCAACTCCTCAGCACAGCCCTGTGCAAGCACACATTTGTGCCACCGCATCCACGCACTATGTGCTCACACACACTCACACAACCACATCCCTTAGTGCAGCCCTGTGCGCACACACACTCACACATGTGTAACCCCTTCCTTTCACTCCCAAAGTGCACGCACACACCGGTACCACAATGTCCTTGTGCAGCTCCAACACTCTGCACACCCCTGTGCACGTACATATATGTGCATGCTCGTCCTTGCACACATACCCACAGACCTACACACACCTGAGCAACACCACTGGTTTGTACACTCATGGACACAAATGTGTGTACAACACCATCCATGCACAAATACACACACACACACACACGGATCCCCACTGCTTTGCACATTGCTGTGCACACTCACGTGTGTCATGCACTGATTTCCCATCCAGTCCTCGAGGGGTCACTTACTTAGGACAGGAGTGCAGGGGAGCAGCCAGAAGCTGTTTGCATTCCCTGCTGTCTGCTGGGCAGCTTTGCTGGAGATGCTTGAGTTGCTTTGCTTTTCCTTGGGAGGTGGGAAGGAGCTTTGAATTTGAGGCACATCCCGTGCCAGAGCATCCCGATGGCACAAGGGGGATCAGGGCCCCTCTATTGGTTACCTCGGTGGCTTGCAGCAACTGGAACTTTTTGCCTATTGAGAAAGCTAAAAAGTGTGAGTTCCTCCTGACCCATATCAACAAAAATCTCAACCATAAAAAAGAGACGTCTTCGTATTCAAGCAAATGACAACAGTAAGACCATGCATGTTGTTTTGTTGTATTTCCTCTGTAATCATGGGGAGGATATGAAGAAGTGGTATAATTCATCCACTTCTGCACTTCAGGCACAAGTTCCTTAGAATTGGAAGAGACCCTTAAAGGCCATCTAGCCCAGCTCCCCTGCAATAAAAAGGGACATTCACAGCTAGATCAGGTTGCTCACAGCCTGGTCATTAGTCATCCCAGAGGCAAAACACACACTGAATGATCTCTCCTTCAGTCATAAATCCTTGGAGACAACAGCATTGACACTGCATGTTACTGAAGCAGTAAAAGAAATTGCTCCTGTAACTCTCCTTGTGTTAAGTAAAATGATGATAAAAAGCAATGGAATGCTTTGGCAGGACACCAAAACCATCCTCCTTCCTTGATATCTGCTGCAATGGAACCTTCCACTGGAAGAAAGCCTCTGATGACTTGTCACCCCAGAGAGGTCAGCTTTAGAAGCAGGACTGCTGCACAATAGAATGAACTGGAGCTCCTTAGCATCTCTTACATCCAGGAGGGGTGTGATCAGACCCACCTATCACCTTCAGGTGCGCTTTCTGACACCTTGTCTGACTTCACTGTCACTGTGCCAGCATCCTCAGGCTTAACCTGCTTCATTGTCAGTGTGCAGCAATTGCCAACGTTCTTGATGTCATTGTAATTGTTGGTGTAAAGGAGGTTGCCATTCAGGAACCATTCCACGTCCTCGTCATTATGGGACAGCTCGCAGGAGAAGACAGCAGAGCTCTCTTCTTCAATTTCTACATCCTGCAGGTGCTTCGTTACTTCTACATTGCGGGCTGTGGGGAAACAAGGTGAACTGTTACCACTGTTACTATAAATCATACTGGGATGTGGTAGAATGGTTGGACTAGATGATCTTTGTGTAATCATCTATGTGAAGATAATACATGTATAAAGTTAGCAGGAGAGAACGGCAGAAGTCAACCTCAAGAAGAGAAATCTGAGGTGAAATAGGACATGGAAGAGGCCACCCTCCCTGCTCATACCTTCAGCTGTCAGCGTGGCCTCAGTCTCTGCAATTCCTGCCTTGCACTTGTACACACCAGCATCATCGGGCTTCAGCTTCAGAATTCTGAGCTCTACTGAATGCTTATCCCTCTTGATCTTGTACTTCTCAGAGGGCTCGATGGGTGTGCGGCCCTTGAACCATTTCACAACCTTTGGAGAAGGCCTGAAGTCACAGGACAGGATGACAGAATGACGTTCCAAAGCTGTCTTGTCCTCCAACTTCCTGGTGATTTCTATATGGTAATCTGCAAAGCAGGGGTGGAAGAGAAGAAAGGATGAGGACAATTGGAAGAAGAGGAAAGTCTCTTGCGTGTATTCCATTCCAATTAACGTCAAGTTCACAATGGTTCTTTGAACGACTCTAAAGATAAAACAAACGATTGTCTATAGGGAATGCCATTGACTACATTTCTATGAAGTAATACTGTACAGTATCTACCAAATGCAAGGTCCAGCTCTTGTTCTGTGCTTATTAAATTGCTCCCAATTGTTGAGGCTTTTATTCAAATAAGAGTGAGTTGAAAATATAACAAGTACTTTAGGATGTGAATGGATAATCTTACGCTGGGGACAACAGCAGATAAAAAGCCTGCAAGTTTCTTTCAGATGAAATCAATGACAAACCGCACCAAATTTAGGTGCTACCAAACTTAAACTTGTCTAGTTCAGAAATACAATTAATTTCACCTGATTTGACTTCTTTGCTATAGCCAAGGACAAAACCTCAGCTCTGTAAATCTGAATAGTAAGCACATCACAGCTATTCAAACACATCTTTTACTGAGATGCAGCTGTCTCATTTAGTGTCCAACGACTTTGAACTGGAAATGGAGCAGACCAAAGCAGAATCTAAACATGGCTTCTACAAGGACTGATCAAATGCGGCCACCGTCAAATTCAAAGTATCTGATACAGAAGGATCACACTCACTGTCAGACAAAACCTCTTTGGAGAGGTGAACTGACTGCCCTGTTCACCCCCACTTTGGAAATAACTGCACTCATTTCCTACCTGCTCCCAGCAGTGTGGGATGGTGGGATAGCATCACACTTCCCACACTAAGCATCCCACCATGTCACTTGTTCCACCTAAACCTCAGTCCCAAAACAAAAGGGGAACTCGCTTCTGAACCCTCTTCACTTCATTTCAGATGTCTTATATGCTTGATCTCCAACCCACCCCCCACTCAGGAGAAAGACCCCCCGCTTACACCCTACCATCTTGTTGCATTCTGATGTTGTCATCAGCCTTCAGCTTGTTGTCCTCTTTGTACCACTGGGTCTGAACCTCATCGTGTGAAATATCACAGACAAAAGATGCACTCCCATATTCATTCACTTCCACATCTTCCAGTGCTTTAACAATCTTGATATCTCCAGCTGTGAAACAGTAGAGATATATTTGTCAGGGTATTTCCAGAACTGAGTGCAGCATCTTTTCCTTACACATATTTGCATAGAAAATAAGTAGGATTATGTTTTATTCTAAACCATCATCCATTCCTGAGTCATTTCTCTCTTCAACACAGTCAATGCATTATTGCCCTTGAACTTAAAGACAGACCTACTAGCTACAATGGAGCTCCCTGCAAACAGTTTTCATGGAAACCAGAATCTCATTTATTCTAAAACCTTTCAAGCAAAATTAAGGGTAGAAAAACAATAGAACTGACTGAATCTTTAAGGTCATTTAGTTCCAGTCCCCCTGCTATAGGCAGGGACACCTCCCTCCACACCAACTCTTCTCCTCAGGGTCAAGGCTTCTCTCAAATCATTCTCCTCTAAGCCTGTGCCTGTGCTTGGGATTGCCCTGACCCAGGTGCAGGGCCTTGTACTTGGCCACACTCAAGTTCATGAGGCTGCCAAGGGCCCACCTCTCCAGCCTGTCCAGGTCCCTCTGAGTAGCATCCCTTCCCTCTAGCACATCAACAGCACCGCTCAGCTTGGTGTCATCTGCAAACTTGCTGAGGCTGCATTTGATTCCACTCTCCATGTTGCCTACAAAAATGTTAAATAACACTGGTCCCAACACCACCCTCCACCTGGACACTGAGCTATTGACTGCAGCTCTCTGAGTGTGACCATCCAGACAGTTCCCTATCCTGCAACTGGTCCATCCATCAAAATCATTTTTCTCCAGTTTGGTGACCAGGATGTCATGCAGGACGGGATCAAATGCTCTGCACAAGTCCAAGTAGATGATGTCAGTTGCTCACCCATTATCCACTGATGCTGTTACTCCATCATGAAAGGCCACCAAGTTTGTCAGACATGGCTTGACCTTGATGAAGCCATATTGGTTACCACCAATTACCTCATCTTTATTTTCCAAACTATGCCAAGGAGAACTAGACAGAACTCTACAGTGTTGTGTCACTACAAACCTGTCTGAACCATTGGCTTCTCTGCATGCTCATCACTAGTCTCTCCTTAGCTTGTGTGCCTACAAACAATGTATGGGGAATGTCAGCCACAAATCTTACCTAGGGGACATCTTTGCTTCAAAATCCTTTGAACATCACACAATCCCTTTTAACTCTCCAGGTCTGCATTTAGTTATGTCAGAATCAGGCCATATTTCTGTGCTGCTATATCCCTTTCCTTCTGAAGGGCCTGGATACAACTTGGATTAACCTCAGGAGAAGAGTTCCTGCATAGAATCATAGATTTACCCAGGTTGGAAAAGACATTGAAGATCATCAAGTCCAACCGCAGCCTAACCAGTACCCTAACTCTAAAAACCCTACACTAAATCATATCCCTGAGTACCACATCCAAAAGGCTCTTAAACACAACCAGGGATGGTGATTCAACCACCTTTCTGGGGAGCCTATTCCAGTACCTAAAATCTCTAGTATCTAAATCTCTCTAAAAGAGCACAGGTATTAATCTGACCAGAAAGGTTCCTGTTTGTTCATAAAATGAGCCTTTTCCGCTCCATCTTGCATAGGCCACTGGGCACAGGGTAGCTGGGAGACCACAGAAAAAGTGGTTCTGTGAGCAATAGGGAAACTACTGCCTAATCCAACTCCTCCAATCTCTGCGCTCTGCCAGCATGTCTAAATAGGGTGGCAGATACACACAGGAGATAAATATTTCCACTTCCCTCAGCCAACACTGCTCTGAATTTCTATGGGACACACAGTTAGATGAAAAGGCATTTGACAAAGAAGGAAATGAAAGAGTTTAATCTGCTGTGTCATTCTCTCAGTAGCCAGAATAACTAACCCTCGCCAGTGTTAGTTCAAAGAATAGGCAGATTTTATCTCCTGACATGAGCAGTAATTCAAAGAAGCTGGTATATGATCCTGTATCCTGCATATTCACTGCAGGCAGGAAAAGACATTATGAGATAAGGGAGATCTACACATCACTTGTTATGAACACCTCATAAAGATAAAACCACACACAAGAGGAGAGTTTATGAAGAGGACCACTCTTGGACTACTTTCCAAGAGGCATCAATTAGTAACTCTCTTCGCTCATTTTTCACACTACTCCACAGTGTCCTCCTGAGCCCCCTTACTCCTGTTGCCAACTGCTGATGCAGGGAATCCTGAGGAACCAAGGATTCATAGTTGTTCCATCAGTAGTCCTTGGTCAGCTCTCCCTCCCTGCCCCTTCTGTTTTGATCCCACTAACCAAATTTTAGTTAGTCTGAAAAGAGGATGGAAACCTCCGCAGCAATTAGTTTCTAAATATCTTGCAATGGGCAGCTTGTAGGAGCCCCATCTCAATGCCCACAGCACAGGAGGCAGGACTGCTTAGCCCATGCACTAGTGCATTTACCAGCACAGATGTAAGCCCAGATCTATGCACACCAAATACAGGCTCTCAGTTTGCACAAGGAGGCATCCATGGAGCTGAAGTATTAGGCAGATATTGTGGTGGGGCAGCAGTTATTGAGACGCCAGACAGAAAGGACACAGATAAAGTGGCAACTCAGCTTTACCATTATGACTGATGATGGAACATCTAATTTCACTGCTCAAAAGAGAACTTCCATATAACTGGAAAGAATGAAATTCACAGGGGAAACCACACACAGACACACACAAAAGCAATACAAAGGAGATGAAGGATGGTTCACATACTAGTGATTCACTCTGAGACGCAAGCAAATGAAAGAGTATCCCCAACCATTTGCCTCCTGAAATGCTAAGTATATAAACTCATTGCTGTGATAACTCTGCCAGACGTGAGTCATACACTGTAAAACCTTATGGGGTCAATCAGTTTAACTTCATAAATTCATTACACCAACAAAAACAGACCATCGTGTCCAGGCTGGTTCATTTCAGCTCTTCAAAGCTGTTGGTAAAACTGCCTGAGAGCTGAAATGCTTACCAGCAAAAGCTAAAAACTGTAAATCAAATGTAATAGGCTGGCTTTGTCTACTGTATAGAAATGATGCCTGAAAAAAAGAAAATAAAAAAGAACGTAAACCAGAACAAATGGAATGGCTACATAAAACAGCCAGTACTGAAACAGCAACCCAACCTGGTTGCAGAATGAGAGAGAAAATGAGAGTTCACCAAAGTCATGGGACAGGACACATGTTCATGTTCATGCTAACACTGAACCCAAGTGGCCACATGAGGACAGCATCTAGTAGGAAATCAGAAAAAAGCATCCTTTCATACGTCCCTTGGGAAGGTGGCATCTACCAGGGCACAGCAGACCCATGTGTTCAGTAACAAGTCTGATGCTTCAGAGGCCAATGATGAGCTACAAACTGGGGTTTAACCAATGCAACACATGGAGGGAAAATCTGTCTTGAGCATAAAGAAGAAAGAGAAAGGTATCCAAAAGGACTAACCAAGAAATGCCCAAACTGCCCATGAAGCATTTCTTCCCGTGGTGCAAAATACCACAAGAGGATTTATTTGCTCTTTCAGTTAAACATAAAATGAACCTTTAGGGTAGCTGATGTCTTGTCTTAGGCTGCTCAGCATGTGGATGTTCCCTGATCTTCATATTCACACTTGTGAATAATGAGACTTCTCTTATTTCCCTGGGAAGTAATGCCCACTTTTTTACTTTGACAGAGCTCCTTCCCATCCTAGAAGGGAAAATATCAAGTCAGATCTCCATTAGTCCTTCCATCTCTGCACTCAGCAAAGGGAGCCTTCAGATCTATGCTTAATTCACCCACTCCCCTAGAATTAATGGAACTGTGCTTACTGGAACATATGCTGAAGCTTAAGCACAGTGCAGTGTTTTCAACATGAAGGAATGGCTATAGAACATGCATAAATTCTGGCTGACCTATGACAGCTTAAAGCACTGCGGAGGACTGTTAACAAGCCTGTTTGGACATCACCTTGAATAAATGACGTTATCCCCAAGTAAGGGAAGGAACAGCTGAGCACCGGGGAGGTACACAAAGTGCCAGAGCAAATTCTCACACTGTCAGGTGCAAAGAAAACTGAGATTTCACCCCAAAAACCCAGTTCACAACAAGGCTACAAAATCCCGGCTGAGAATTTCTGTGTTAGACTTGAAGCTCAAGACTGTACTGTAGTTCAACCAACAATATTTTGTGCAGCATGACCTAAAAAGTTCACAATAAAACCAAAACAAACTTCAATTTCAACTTGATAAATGAACTCAGGACATAATAACAAAGAGTGCTGATCTGGGCAAATAAAAGAGCATAAAGAAAAGAGAGCAGTGAAAAAAGCTATCAAGGAAAAGCTCAGACTCACATCCCTTGGAAGTGAAATTAAAGGCTCTCATTCATTTCCAGAGAAGTCAGAAAGGAAAATACCATTACATGCCATACCTTGAACCACTTGACGTCCATGTTGGGCCTGGACAGCTCACACTCAAATGTGACCTTGTCCTCAATGACGCTACTGTCTGCCAATGGTTTGCTGATTTTCACAGGCAATTCTGAGAAGGAGAAAGAAGAATGTGGATTTAGTTGGGAACTTAGTTTTGTTCATAACCAGGTCCATGGGTGCTGTTAAATGGATCCTTCCAGATGGAAAAAACATTTCAGGTGGCCTCCTAGATTTTACCCCTTTTTGTGTTGCACGCAAGACTGAAAAAAAAAATTACTTCTGCAAAGTTCTTCTTGTCATAAGGAAACAAATATTTGGGGAATGGCAGAACCAGGTAAAATTTTCCTTCACGTCAAGAAAGTATAAATTTCACTCTCATGCTCTTGGTGTGGTTTCTGCTATGATTATTTGGACTAATTAAGCTTCTCCCTGATGAAAGCCTAGAAGTATATCACAAGAAGGACCAACTTACCCGTGACCTTTTATTTGTCTTACTCAAGCATCTCCTCCTGACCAAAACTGACAATAAAAGATTCAGCCAGACTACAGGTTTGAGCAGCTGAGTTGTTTCTAGGATCTCCTGCAATCTCAAGCTTGGAACACACACTTGTCTTTTGACTAAGTGTCTCTTATAGTGCAGTAAAACAACAGGTTTTCACACAGCGATTCCTCATTTACCTTGATCTGAAATCATTCTCAAACCATGTGGGATCAGTCCAGGGAGAAGGGGAGGAGAGGGGAAGGGAAAGGGGAAGTCCACAGTCCTCTAAAATCAGGCTTCTTAGCCTAAAGCTCAACAGCAAATAGCAGTCCACTTCCCCACATTGCTAGACTCCGAGCATTTAAAGAACATCAGCTGACCTCATTATGAGCTCTAACATAGCCAAAGGAATTCATATATTCAAATATTCTCTTGAGTGATGAGAAATATGGAGCATAACTTCAGACTTCTGCTGTTAAACTCTCACTTCTATCATAAACCAGAGTAAGAGTTCAATGCTGTTTTAGATGGAGGACTCATATTTTAAATAACTCATCTCATTAAGGCTTGGATTCCCTACTACAATTAGTTAAATTCCAGTTTGGATCATGCTTCACCTTGGATCACTTAGGGCTTCAGCCACTTATTGGAACTAACTCAATTTGTCTACAGAGAAGCTGTTTTCTATAGCAACAATAAGCTGTGATTGCAACTGGATGTCGGGAGAGCACAAATCCCGCAGTTATCCTGTACCAACATCCTCTCCTTCCATCAGAACAGCAAGTTTTTAAACCAGACTCATGCAAGCTTGCATGACACACCTTGTGTAAAACTGTTGGCAGCCATCAGGACAGCCAGTTGCTTCCTGTATAGACACTGTTCCATCAGTTTTGGTTTTTTGTCTCGCTAGAACAACAGCCAGTGTCTGAAAACTCCCACAACTGAAGCAACCACACTGATATACCGCAGTCACTGGAGGTGCTCAAGAGCCACGGGTATGTGGCACTGGGGACGTGGTTAGTAAGTCCAGTGAGGGTGGGCTGGGTTGGACTCAGCTATCTCAGTGGTCTTTTCCAGCCTTGGGTGCAACTTGTAAGAGGGAATGAAGCAGCAAACTGCCCAGCACTGAGCTGCATTCTTCTGACACATGGTATCAGTGAACTGCTGTATTTCCCTATCTTCTCTGGAGCTATTGATCTAACCTAACTGAAAAAGTAAGCCTGAACCTAGATATAAATCAGGATCATAGTCACCCATGGTTGCTTATATATTCAGAAAGACACTCCAGAGGGTAATTCAGCGCATCTAGAAATTAAAGTAGAAGTTCCTTAGTCAAAAATATTCCACAGCCAGATTTTCACCTCGCTACCACTACATTAAAAAGGAGAATCCAACTTGTGGTGTGGGTCATTGATGTTGTTCCGGGGGGAATTGTGGCTGTTCCATGCCCACAGGGTAGAAGACAGCCAGTCTTCCTCTAAGCCACATAAAAAGCTGCTTAGTGCTCCCAAAGCGAATGCTCACCAGTTGTTTCCAACTTGAAGGTCATCTTCTGGCCAGCAGCCTCGCAGATGTATTCTCCAGCATCTTTCTTCTCCAGCTGCTCCACAACCAGACGCCGTGTTTTGCCCACAGATTCCATTCTGAACTTTCTGGAGGAGGCAAGCAGTCTTCCATCCTTGTACCATTTTACTTCGGTTGGATCCTGTGCTACTTCACAGCTGAGGGAGGCACTTGCTGCCAGGGCAGCACTCACCTCTTTCTGCACCTGCTCCTGGTTTATAAACACAGGTTTTGGCTCTGAGGGAAGAAAAGAAAAAGTATTGACTGAGGGACCGAAATGAGACCAACTTGCAGGTTTGTATGTACAGGTTGGAACAGGTTTAGGTTACCACTTGTGCCCAAACTAATAGCCTTCACTAGAGAATATCAGCTCTTCTGTTGAAACAAAGTGTCAAATCTAGGCAAGAAAGAACCTAGGAACTGAAGGAACCAAGAGGGTCCTTGAACACCAGTCCCATGGTTGCAAGTCACTATGCAAACATATTGAACCCAAAAGAACATCTGTCCTGCAGGCAACCAAAACCTGAGTTCCTTTTACTTAAGACCCACTGTGAAACATCAAAACACATAAACATGTGATAGTCAAACCACTGGCTGCCTTTTCATGACCCAGAACAGTACTCCTGGCTTCCTGAACAGACTCCTCATGGCCTCTACCATTGCCACAACTGTGACTGTCAAAGGCACAAAGGAAATATGCTCACCAACGCAGTCCTTTGTTCTTTGTGTGTGATTTGCAGATATCTATCTTACTTTGAGCTCTGGCAATAGTCAGCTCTACCAGGTCTCTTACTGTGAGTAGCAGACTCACCTATCCAGATGCAGCCTCCAACATAAAGGCATAGTAAAAAGGCAGTGTACTACTAGGAGAACTTCCTGCTTCTCCTGCCATGAAAGGCTGCACGTAGAACATGCACTCCAGCCTCACTGCACATACTTATCTTAGTCAAATGTTTAGGTGAACAAGAATTACAGTTTGGGATCTCAGGCACAGGAGAGATTTGAATAATATCTTGAATATTGCTTCCACTGTACATATATTACTAATTATTGCTCTACAGACAGACTGAAACAGGTCTTTGTGTCATACTGAAACCAAATACTTTCTACAAACCCAGGCAATCAAGTCTAGGGAAAAAACCTCAGCACAGACTACAGTGATCCAGGTGCAGTATAATAGAAACTAGATTTTACTTTACTGTTCTCTGCTGTATTTCATACAACACCTGTCTTACCTGTGACATGAATCTTGAAGGTGAGTTTCTGGCCAGCAGCCTCGCAGCTGTACTCCCCTGCATCTTTCTTCTCCACCTGGCTCACCACCAGCCGACGCTGTTTGCCCTCTGATTCTACCTTGAACTTCTTGCTCGAGGTGATCAGTTTCCCCTCCTTTTATCACTTGACCTCTGTGATAAAATGTTTGCTCATTAAGACCGGGATGTGGTAGCATTGTGGTGGAGTGCTTGTTCATTAGGACCGGGATATGATGGTGGAATATGGAGGCCACAAAGGTTGCAGAACACTCTAATTTTATGGGTAGATTGTGTACTCTGCGTAGTTACAGGCAAAGCGCGCCCCGATGGATACAAAGTTCCACGGAAGGACCAACCAAGGAACGACACACCAAGTCGCACGATCACAACCGACCAATTAAAGGACAATACGCTCGGGATGGACAATACAAAAGAAGTTGCAAGGGACGGGACGGCGCGGCAGTTGGAGGAACAATAATCCCCCTGTCGCCCAGCGCTGAATTGCCTTTTAGTTTTACCCGCTACAATTAATAAAAGTTTATAATTGGAACATTATTGGCTCATTGCTTATAAATTGATGACAACCTCCATCTTCTCCTGCGCCACCTCGCAGCTCAGCGTGGCATTTTTCTGTTGTTGCAGCCTTCACCACCTTCTGTACCTTCTCCTTGTTTGTAAATACAAATTCTGGCTCTGAAAAGAGAGAGATACATTAGTTTGGCCTCTTGAAAGAAGAGCAGGTTTTGGGGAAGGAGTCAGAAAAATGAATCAGTTCTCCCAGTCTGATGCCCCAAGAGAATGATGTGGAGAGAAGTTGTGCAATTTATGGATGCCCCATCCCTGAAAACATTCAAGTCTAGGCTGGATGGGTGTTAGAGCAACCTAGTCACAAAGAATGTGTTCCTTTCCAGGACAGAGATTGGAACTGGATGATCCTCCAGGTCCCTTCCAACAAAAGGCATTCTGTGATGCTTCTTGTATGACTCTCATGACTCTTTCGTCCCCTAGCTGCCATTTACTTATGTCTTCAAAACATCAACTTATACAAAACATTCCTGTAGTATTCTCTCCCATGCTAAATGAGCCCTTCCAAGACAAAAACATGTTACATAGAGCACACCCCCTAGTGCTTGACACAAAGCCCCTGTTCTGAAACTTCCTGAGACGCAGCTGCATTGCAGAGTTGTTCTAGTGGTACAGGCACGTGGGAATGGAGAAGTGCAATCAGAACTTTCTTGTCTATGGCCTCATTCCCACAGCAAAAGGAAATTCCTGAAGATTTTAAAAGATGGAGCTGCCTCACAACTGTATTTAGAATAATTTGTTCAATTTCCTCATCAGAAATTAACCACCCCAAAGTTCAGCTCCAAAAATTTTAAGCATAGCAGGGAAAACTTACAAACTAATGACCGTTTTCTAAAACATTCTAGAATGAAAGGCCAAAATGTGTTCTCTCTCACCTGTGACATGAATCTTGAAGGTGAGTTTCTGGCCAGCAGCCTCGCAGCTGTACTCCCCTGCATGTTTCTTCTCTACCTGGATCACCACCAGCCGACACTGTTTGCCCTCTGACTCCACCTTGAACTTCTTGCTCGAGGTGATCAGTTTCCCCTCCTTGTACCACTTCACCTCCATCTTCTCCTGGGCCACCTCGCAGCTCAGCGTGGCATTTTGAGTCAGTGCAGCCTTCACCTCCTTTTGTACCTTGTCCTTGTTTGTAAACACGTCTTCTTTCTCTGCAGGGACATCACAACAGTCACACCATTTTGCTGTAGTCTGCTGCAGAGCTTACTCCAGTTCCCCATTTTCATTATACTTGCCCTTCACAGGGACCATCATGATGCCTCATTAAGACAGGAAAATACTTTCCCCTCTATTTTGCCTTGGGAAATGAATAGGCATATCATTTCATATCATATCATAAATCTAAACATTTCGCAGTCTGATAGCAGATTTGGACATGAGATTTAGAACACCTGCATGCACTGCTGAACCTCCTCCCTTCTCTTTGTTTCTTGTGATGTCTCTCTACATTTCCAGTAAATCAGAAGGGAATGGCCCTCTAGAACAGGTTGCCCAAGGAGACTGTGGATGCTCCATCCCTGCAGGCATTCAAGGCCAGGCTGGATGTGGTTCTGGGCAGCCTGGGCTGCTGGTTGGCAACCCTGCACATAGGAAGAAGGGGGTTGGAACTGGATGAGCACTGTGGGCCTTTGCAACCCAGGCCATTTATGAGTCTGATTAGTGGCATTTTCCACCTCATTGTGTCATTCAAATTTTGTAACCAGATCTCATCAAACACCTCCCCTTTTCTCACTCCGTGCATGCCTGGTGTGCTCTTGCACTGTAACCCTGCAGACACCAGCTGACTACAAGAGCTGCACAAGTTACCCTCCTTGCCTATTGTTTGTTGCAGTAATTCATTCCTGGATGGAAAAGCACATGTAGAAAAGTGTTGCTATGACACTAGATGACAAAGAAAGTCCTATAGCCAAAATGTTTTGCACCAGAGAGGCTGTAAGTTGATCCTCCAAATGCAAGACACACAAAATGAAGTGTTCCTTTATCTCTGGGATTCCAAGCATTTTCTCACCTCTGACTTTCACTTGGAATGTTGCTTTGTCATCTTTTGTTTCACAGCTGTAGCTCCCTTGGTCTTTCAGGGTCACATTTTTGACCATGAGCTTGCGGTGCGTCCCCTGGGAGATGATGGTTGTCCTCTGGTCCTGCTTCACCTCTATTTGATCTTTCTTCTATACGACAGCTCCGCTTGCAGCTGACACCTCAAACACCAGCTCCAGGTCTTCAGAAGGACTGACTGATATTTCTGGAGTCGTTTTGGACTTGCTGACAAAATTAATGGCTTCATCTGAAGAAAAAAAGAGAAAGTGGTTTACATCCTGACTCAGGCTTATTCAGCACAGCATTAAGATACAGTTAGAACTGATTGTAATGTCTCTGCTCATTACATCTGGGGGATCAAGTTTCACCTCTGGAGGTACTCACATACAAACGTGTGCTTGATTCTCCTGTGTAAGGAAAGAGTAAGTTCTATGCAGACAGTTCTTATTTCTTTTAATCAATTCTGTATTCTGCACATGTTCTTCTGAAGCTAAAATGAAGGCAGCTAAGTAACCTGTTTGCAATACATGAACAAACCAATTCAACACCTTGTCTCTAAGCTAACAAGCAGCGTTTGATGAGCACATCAGTATTTCATGCCCTTCATTCCATCCAGACTGTATTGGCAATAACTATGCTGGTATTAACAAGGATAGCAATTACAAGCAAAATGGTAGAAATACAGAAGATATAAGGAAAAGGGAACTCACCAGAGCTGAGGCGATCCTCCCTGGTGAGCGATCTCCAAGAGATGCTGCCTCAGTGAGGGTCAGCCCTTAAATGAGGTCTCAGAGGAGGTGGAGTCGAACTCCACCCCTCCAGGGAGCACAGCTACATAACTTTCACCTGTGCTCCCACAGCTGACCCCACACTTGCCTCAGCTGATCAATCAGTGGTTCACATTGTGATCTCCCATACACTCCACCCCTTCACAACGTGAACCAATGATTAGGTGAGTTCCCCTTATTACAGAGACCCAATCACGACGCTGATACAATCTCCCGTCGCATTAGATGTTGATATTATTCAAATGATGATGATTGGATGGGTGTTTATGATCTTCCATGGGCCAGTGCTTGATAGATGTTACCGGAGACAAATCATCTTGAAGTGCAGGTCCGTCTGCGTTTCATCAGTCCAGAGTAATGGTCCTAGAGGCTTAGAATCAATCTTAAGGGGAGTAATATAGATGTTTCAAGGGTACTAGGAGGGGAAGATCCGCCCTCCAGGGCAAGATACAGGCCGTATTCTTATCTTGGGTCAATATTTCTGCTTGTACTGGATTATGTCCCGGCCTCCGATACCATACCCTCTGGCCAGATATCTGTGGCTGTATAACTATATCTGGCACCAGAGGAGGAGTCTTGATCTGCCATAGGGACATAATAGGTGTTCCTTTAGCAATAAAGGCCGGAGTATTGACCACGATGTCAGTAGGCCATGTACCTATCACCGAGGGGGTGACTGAACCTCCCACCTCCAATAATCTCCCCCAAGGTGCAAGTAGGCCACACCATTTGGGTCCTACCTGCACCTTCCAAGGCCAATTTATCTTATGGATTCCCGGTTCTAAATTCTCAGGGGCAGGGAGCAGAAGATTATTTTCAGTACCAACCTGCGGTTTTACCTTATTATCGGTGCCTGTAATTTGGATCCTAAGAGGGGAGGCCCATATAGTTTGTAACATTTTCAGGGCACTGGGTCTGCCATCCCGAGGTCTTTCATTCAGGTCCCGCACGGTTTCATATAATCTTTTTGTCCACCCCTGCAGGGACTGAGAGTCTGTCTTCAGGGCAGCCTTAAGGATACCATTATAACGTTCAATAAGGCCTGCCCCTGTTGGGTTATATGGCAGGTGGAATCGCCATTCAATGTTGTTTTCTTCTGCCCAGCGCTGTATCATCGCTCCAGTGAAGTGAGTCCCTTGGTCACTCTCGATAACTTGAGGTGTCCCGTATGCAGACATCAGTTTAGTAAGTGCCTTAATTGTGTATGCTTGATTTGCCTTTGGTACAGGATAGGCTTGCAGCAGTCCACTTACAGTGTCAACGCAGGTCAGGGCATATCTCGCCCCCTCAGACCGAGGGAGGGGCCCAATGTAGTCGACCTGCCATCTCTGAAGAGGACTATATCCTCTAGCAATGTGGGATGTTGTTTCAGGCAACGGTCTCGGTCTCATCTTTGAGCAAGCATCGCAATCCTGACATGCTTGAACGATATCAGATAGTTGTACAGGCAGCCCCCATGCTTTAGCAGCTGCCCACATTATCTTCTGTCCAGCATGCCGTAGCTTCTGATGTAACCAACGGACAATATTTTCAGATTGTGAATTCTCAATCCATCGGATTCGGGCCAGTGTGTCAGCTTCATCATTTCCTGGTGACTGCAAGGGTTGATGACCAGAGACATGGTAGACACATACTGTCCTGTGTTTGACCGTATTCCAAATGTCTACCCACATGTCTTTACCCCAAATCGGTCGGGCGTGGATAGTCCATTCCTGGGTAGCCCATTGCGTAATCCACAGAGTGAGCCCCCGGTACACAGCCCAACTATCTGTACAGATGTTCAGGACGCCGTCACCAGGTTCTTTAGTTATAACCATCCACACGGCTCGCAATTCTGCCCATTGGCTGCTTTGACCATCCCCCTCATCAAACCAGATGGTCTCAGTAGAGGGATGGTATGCTATTGCTCGCCACTTGCTCGGGTTGCCTCTGCTGGACCCATCCGTATACCAGGCATCTTCAGGAATAGGATATCTTCCTTCCTGAACGGGACTCTTCTCTGGTGGAGCAACCATCGGTTCTTTTGATGTATCACTGTGATACGTCACTGGGCCTAGGATCTTCTGTAGTTCTTCTTTAAGTGGAGATGAAGACAGACTGCTTCTCTGGCTTAGATAGGCGACCCATCGTGCCACCGTTTGTGCTTGGGCCACCCCCGTCTTAGGAAGGTGAGTCAAATCTCTCACCCACCCCTGGATTGGTAATGAAGTCTTAACTATGACCTCTGCTGTTTGCGTTATCGGCTCTACTGCTTGTAATGCCGAATAGGCAGCCAATAACTGTTTCTCAATCATGCTATATCGTTCTTCTGCTCCGTGCCAAACCTGAGACCAGAATCCAATGGGGGTTCGAACAGAACTCTGGCGTTGCCACAGGCCCCAGCCAAAACCATCTTGAGTAACATGAACATCTAGTTCAGCTGGGAGGGTCGGATCAAATATACCCAACGCCTGAGCTTGTTTAACTGCCAGTTTTGCCTGTTGGAAAGCATCCTGTTCTATCTTTCCCCAATTCCATGATTGACCCTTCTTTGTAAGCTTGTATAATGGCCTTAATAGCTGAGCTAAATGAGGTATAAAGGAGCGCCAATACCCCAATATACCCAAACATTCTTGCAATTGTTTTGATGTTGTAGGGACTGGAAACGCTTGGACTTTATCTACTACCGCACTGGGTAGTACTTTGGTTTTCCCGGACCAAATTACTCCCAGGAATTTTACAGATAGCCCCGGACCTTGCACCTTCTGTGGGTTTATAGCCCACCCTCTTTTCTGCAGGTAAGCTATCAACAAATCTGCTGCTTGTCTCACCGCCTCTAACGAATCGGATGTTAACAGGAGGTCATCAATATAATGATATAAATTGACATTATTTGGCTTTTCCCACTTAGCCAGATCACGTGCCACTAAATTATGACAAAAAGTGGGCGAATGTACGTACCCTTGGGGTAGGACCTGGAAAGTCCATTGCCTCCCTTCCCATGTAAATGCAAACTGATCTTGCGATTCTTCACTGATTGGAATACTGAAGAATGCATTCGCCAAATCCAAGACACAGTGATATGTTTTGATTTCCCTGCTTAGTGTGTCCATTAGGGAGGCAATATTGGGTACAGCCGCATGAACAGGTGGCGTGACCTTATTTAATTCCCTATAGTCTACTGTCATCCTCCATGTTCCATCCGGTTTTCGCACTGGCCATATTGGGGAGTTATATGGGCTATGTGCAGGCCTTATAATACCCACTCTTTCTAATTCCTGCACCGTCTTTGTTATTTCATCCTCCCCACCCGGGAGTCTGTACTGTTTCACATTAGTAATCCGGCGTGGCTTCGGCAAACAAATAGGCTCATGTTTTGCATGGCCTCTCAATATTGTCTGGATTGCCCGGATACTAATGCATCTCTGCCGCAATCGGAACTCTCCCACTGTTGTATGGAGAGCCAGACCCCACAGGATATCAATTCCTAATATATACTCTGGAATTGGGGCAATGGATACCTTGTACTCCCGTGGTGGAAGACGCCCGACCCCCAGTTTTACCCAGGTTTGGGTGACCGGAATGGTTTGTCCCCCAAAACCTCCAATTATCACTCTATTACCTTTAAATTTAGTTGGGTCTCCATATATTATAGATGTCTCTGCCCCGGTATCAACTAGGGCCATAACCTTCTGTATATTCTTTCGGGACCAGTATATCGTCAGTTCCACATAGGGCCTCCGGTCCCGTCTAGAGGCCCTAGGAGGACTGACATCCCTCGTCAAGCCATGAACTGAGCCAGATTCAAGTCTTTTCCCTCCGATACCTCCGGTGTCATAACCCGAGGCACCTGAGGTGGCTTCTTTTTCCTATTTGGAACTATAAAATCTTCTAAATTCCATGTTGTTGTTGGTCGCCGCTCTATAAATCTTATCCCTGGCCTTTTGGGTTTATTCTGAAATTTTTGTTCATCCTTCAGTTGCTTCCACAACTGAAGGAGAACCTGATTGGGCTGCCCATCAATTTTTGAAAACTGAACGCCTGCCCGGAGCAGATCATTAAACATTTGTTTCCGGGATACCCTAACAGGTCCTGCCCGAGAAGTTCGCGGGGCCGATCTTCTGGCTCGCACTATTGGAAAAGCCTCGGCATCCTCAATCACCCTGATATTGCGCTTAGCTCGTAAACGCTCAGTTTCTCCGAGGTCTGCTACCAATTGGGCGGCTTGTTGGACTACTGCCTCTGCGGATACTACTGGATTAAGTATGGAAACCAAGGTTCCATACATATGAGAGGGTGCTTACTGTAAAATTAGGTCCCTCATTCCCGCAGAAAATTTAACCATATCAGGGCTATCGAATGTGTCTTCGTAGATAGCCTCTCTCATACCTAATTCGCGTATATAATTTTGAAGGTCTTCCATAGAAGACCACATCCCTGTGTTTACTGGCATGTCAGTTTTATTTGTCCACACCATGCGGCAAGCAGCCATTATCCATTCTACAATTGAATGGTTTTCTTCAGGGAACTGAGTCCCAGCATACAGTCTCTGCCGAAGGGCAGGATGTACTGTTATTGTGGCCAACTTAGATACTTCGGGGCCACTAACCAGTACACTATCTGCCCCTGAATCCCATAACCGTAATAACCAAGCCGGAACACTTTCCCTTGGGCTTTGCCTAAATCGTTGCACTAGGTCCATGAGTTCAGTAGGCGTATATGGACGGGCTGTTACATGTAAAACAGATTCGGCAGGGGGCCATTGATCAGGAGGCACTCCTGCTGGTCGATCTTGAATTTTCTTTGTTTTTTGAGTTATTACTGGACGGACTTCTAGTGAGTCCGTCTCAGATGGTTTTTCTAGATCAGATTTAGTGATCTTATTTTGATTCATTTCTTCAGGATCTTGATCGTCATTAAATGAAATGTATCTAATTTGAGGGTTGGAGGAAGAAAATGACGGTTTTTTTTCCTGTCAATAGATTGATCTCACCCTCCAATTTTTCAATACGGGCCTTTAACAATTCATTTTCATGTGCAATGTTGTTTGATTTTATCTCTGCCCGATTTAAAGCATTTAATAATGGCCAGGCTGCCATAGATGCAGCCATTCGCTTTTCTTTTGTAATTAAGATATCTTTTTGTAGTCCTAGAAAGTAATCAGTTAGACAATAGGCGTCCATGTTATTTGGTACTCTTAAAGGGCCCCATTGTTCAATAATTGTTGCTAATTGGTAATATGGGGACGCCTCAAAACCTGGAATTTGTCCAGGAAGGCATGTCCCTAAGGGGGTGGTCTTCTCCCCCTTGTACCAATTAAAGATTTTCCACACAAAGGACATTTTTTTTTTCCTTATATTTCTAGATGCCAAGTCAGTGGCTCCTGCCTGGCTTGCCAAATGTATTGGCAATAACTATGCTGGTATTAACAAGGATAGCAATTACAAGTAAAATGGTAGAAATACAGAAGATATAAGGAAAAGGGAACTCACCAGAGCTGAGGTGATCCTCCCTGGTGAGCAATCTCCAAGAGATGCTGCCTCAGTGAGGGTCAGCCCTTAAATGAGGTCTCAGAGGAGGTGGAGTCGAACTCCACCCCTCCAGGGAGCACAGCTACATAACTTTCACCTGTGCTCCCACAGCTGACCCCACACTTGCCTCAGCTGATCAATCAGTGGTTCACATTGTGATCTCCCATACACAGACAGAACCTGCCTGAGGAGCAAGCTGATGGCTGTCAGCTACAGGCAGACCTAGCTTTGTACTGCATTTCTTAGAGCAACAACTGTTGCTTTCAGTCACTGAATATACCAAGGCCAATTACTATGCCAGGAACATTTATGGCATCAGTGAACAAAAAATGCGTTAAAAATTGTAATAGACAGGAGCCATTTATTCTTTTATAACTAGGTGACCAAAGAACAACAGTCCTTCTAGAGTCAAGCTGTTAAGAACTAATAGCATCAATCAATATCACATAGATAGATTACTTCCCTGCCCTAAGACCATCTTGCGACCATTTGGTGCTCCTAATTAAGCCCTCTTGATGGCATTTTGTCTGAGCCATGCGACATTTTGTGATAGGAGTTACTGCTAGTGTTCCCTTAACCCTACACCAAAGTAGGAGGTATCCATTCTCAGGGAATCATGCAGGCTTCCTCTGTATTTGATGCTCAGAGACAGCCCCAGAACTTTTTAAATGTTAGCTTAGCTCTCATCCAATAATGTTCATCAAACAGTGCAACTTGTCCTTTGGGGATGCCTTTGTTCTGCATCAACCAGTTCCAACGGAGTCTTCTTGGCTTGTTTTAGATCAGTTTTTCAACAGATAAAGCCAGGGTCTTTGAATTACAAAGTGAAATTGCAGAATGCATGATTCTCAACCAAACAGAACAGCAGGTGGGATGCAGGGTGAATACCTGAACCAACACCACCTGCAAGCAATCCTTCAATATCTTAGGAATCTCTAGCCACCCCAAATCCAGTGTTGTGCTTGATCTATCATCTCTGCTGAGTTTTTAGCTAAGCTGATGGTGAGCATCACGGTGGTGATGGGTGAGCAGTCAGACTAGAGGGTCTTAATCAACCGTAAGGATCCTGTGATCAGAGGAACGTGAATGTGCTGTTAAAGGTCACAAGCGCTGCACTGCAGCATGAGCATACACAGCGAAAGGCTTTCAGTAGAGCTTCAGTTCATAAATGAGGACTGGGTTATGGAAAATAGGCTCAAGATATAAAACAGAAAACAGATCTTAACGCCAGGTTCTGTGAATGCAACCAGCTGAATTTCACAGATATTGAATTTCAATGACAATTTCTTGGGTTATTTTACCCTCCAGCTCCACCCTGAACAGGAACATGTCAGTGACAAGCATTACTCCTCCAGGCTTGACCTAACAGTGCTTTACTTGCACTATGAGCTAATGGCTGTGCTTACAGCACCTCAGGGAGACACCTCAGAGATCACAATGTCCTTCGGGTACAGCAGGAGACACTCAACTCTCCAAATGTGGAGTTTAATTTGTCCAAAGAGGAGACAGGATTCCCATGCTAATAACTTAGGACCATTTCAGTCATAGGTTTAAAGATGATGTAAGTGCTGAGGCAATACATGAACTAGATGAATGAAGCCCAGATGTCAGGGCTCAAGTCGTGACTCCAGCCCCAGCTGGAGCTAAGGCTGTCTTGAATTCATCACAACACAGTTACATTATTTGCTCATACTGTGGATTTGCATAGGGACAACAGGAAGGTCAGAATTGCTTCAATAGAGCTATGCAATCTTTGTCCTAAATACTGGAAACCCACAGCGTTGGACAAATAAAATGAATTAAGTCTGAAGTGCTTTACATGGATTGTGATCCTATGTTTGCCTCACAAACTTACCTGAGACTTTCCAATCAAAAATCAGAGTGTCATCTCCAGTTGTGTAGATGTATGTTCCCTCGTCTTCTTTCGTTACAGCTGAAGCCACAAGCTTATGCAGTTTCCCTTTATCTTCCATTGTGAATTTCTTACTGGTCTTGATTTCTTTGCCATTTTTGTACCACTTCACCATGACATTGGCTTCAGAGGTCTCAGAAACAAATTCAGCTTGTTTTCCAGCAACGGCCCTGATTACTCCTCCACTTGTCTCTTTGATTACGAAGTTTGCCAGTGCTGAAACAAAATATGAAGACACAAAATACATATGATGGTAAAGAACTGCAGGGACATTGGTGACCAGAGGCATTCATTTATCATAAGATCAAACGTGCACGTTTAGTCCTAGTTCTAATTGCTAGATTCTAATTCAGAAGCTGGCAAATTGGCAGCTTTTATAAACCACGTGCCAGATTACCTTATCTCCACAAGTTGAAGGACATACACTGGACAGGGGACAGAGCCAAAGGAAGAAGCCCAAGGCTTCAAGAAAATGTCTAAAATAGGAAAACTGAGGAAAGAATTGGAACAAGCAAACTAGAAGGAAATCAATGGAGGGGGTATCTATTACTGCACTGTAACCCCCTGGCAAACAAATCGAGCCTAAAAGATAGAGATATCACTTAGGACTGAAAAGAAAAACAGAATTCCTTTATGGAAATTAATTGGAGTGCAAAAGTTAGATGATAAAACTGGCCCCTATTAACACACAGTGGAATAATTGACTTCAAAGATTCAAAATCTCACCACTGTCTTAGCCAAAAGTTTAAGCCTAAGGCCATGGTCCTATTTTACTGAGGGTAATTGAGCTTGTTTTCCAACTTCTTGTTAACATATCATTTTAAAACAGCGCACACAACTGAGTTGGGTCTGTTGAGACAGCGCAGTCAGAGCTGCTAAAATCAAAGTCTGGATTATGCATGCATTTGTTCTGCAGTTCCAAGAACACGCATGTATAATACAAATTCAACAACGTTCTACAGAATGCCTGTATTTAGGAGCTCGAGAGCCAGCTGATGGACACTGGGATGACTGAGATCCTGTCAATACATTTAACTCCATCCTATCATACAGTCAAATTTCATTCATTTTTTCAGGAACTGTCTCTTATCATTGTAGTCCCGTCACCACTGCTGGATGTGAGCCCAACCACACAAAAGCAGCTGCTGGTTTTCACTGCAGATACTGCAGTAAGGAGAAACAGCCTCCAGACTGGACCAGCTGAGCGTGGCCCTACCAGGATTTGCTCCAAAGGTCTTATTACCAGTAGTGCTTCCCGATGAAATACATGGGGGTCCTCCTTTGATTCCAACCCCAACCCACCCCACCATGCCCCCTGATAACATCCATCAGGGCCACATCTCGACAGCTCCTGAACACCTCCAGGGATCCCACCACCTACCTGGGCAGCCTGTGCCAGTTAATTCTATGGGCAGACCTGCCAGTATGAAATATTATGCTAACATGACAAAGAGAGAGAAGAAAAGCAAAATTAAGACTAGCTGACAAGCCTTGGCAGGAAGTTCTGCTCTCCATCAATTTAGTCCCTGTGACTCTTCACAGGTGTTTTCTACATTTGGGATCACTGCTACAAAAAGAGATGTTGACATCATCTCTTGTGGCCACCCTGACAGAAGAGCAGGAAGGCTGGGATGCTCTTTTTCCTGTCTTTCCCTTGATTTCCTCTATATCTTAGGGACGAATCACAGGACAGAACACAGAAATCAAATGGCTCTACAAAGCAGATTGGCCAGTTCAAGTCAAAACAGCCACTGAAAACACCCCAGATGCTGTCTGACAACAGCTGGACTGTCGGGGAGTCAGGTGAATGCAGTCTGCTGGCCCTGGGCAGGAAGAGGACAGCCCAGACTGTCACATACCTTTCACTGAAAGCTGATAGAGCATTTTATCCCCCTCACAGATGCACTGATAACTTGCAGCATCATCCATTGAGTCGTTGTGAATTTTCAGGGTGTGTTTCTTCCCCACAATTTGCAGTTCATAATTTTCACTGGCCTTGAGCTCCTTCCCATCCTTCATCCACTCCACAGTAGCGCCTGTGTCTGAAAGCTCAGCCTGCAGTTTGGCTTCCTCACGCAGCCAAGCGCAGATCTTTTCTACATCTTTGCTCTTCTTGGTAAATCTCACTGCAGCACCTGTCAGGAGCAAAGGCCTCGTTATTTCAATTTATATCAGGCTAACGTGGTCAATGTTTGCTGCAACATCTCTGAAAAAGTATCACCTTCTGTTCCTGCACTCATCATTGTGTCAGTGCTGAGCAATTCACGATATTTCATTTGGTCTTCTTGCTGGATTTACTAAGTAAAAATCAACCAAACATCTCCTTCTACTGATTAATAATGCTCTAAACATGCTTCTGCAGAGGTTTCCACCCAATGACAAACAGGTCCTCCCATCATGAATGTTTATTTGTTCTACTTTGTCATGCAAAGCTGATTGATAGAGATATTATTGGAATGATTGCTCCCCTACTTCTAAACTATTCCAGTGCAATCAGAAAGGCTGTCTGAACCTGCAGCTGAAAGTACTGCTCTATGGTCATGCAGTGGTAAACCTGGTGACTGAATGCACTGGCCAATAGCTGTGAACTGCAGACATTCATCAGCTGGCATGCTTGCACGTTGTTGTAAGGTCAATAGTAAACATGGCATCCCCTCCAGGTACAGCTTCACCAGTTGTTAGGGGGGATTTCACAGCCAGGACTGGGTCTGAGGAAGAACATGTATGTCTTAATGCTCTTTAGATGCAAGTCTGGTATCTCATTTAGAGATGGAAGATTAAATCATAGGTACATTTCTACTTCTCCCTTTGCATGAGTGCTAGAAGAAGCACTTCTGTGCTTAAGATCTGTTACAGAAAGTTCTGCCTCTTGCACATGTGAGATATCAAAAGATAAGGATATTCATGTCTCTGTCACAGAAACAACTCGTATCACTTTAGTGGTAGCTGGAGGTTGATAGGAGATAGGAGAACTAGGAATAAAGGAAAGCCTTTGGTGTGTTAATGCACTGCTAACCTTAAAGTCAAAGGAAGCATCTTTAGGGAACCAACACAGCTGCTCAGCACACACTGACCCATTTCCATTGGGGTTTTTGTGCTTACCAAGGTGCACGCTCCCTGGGAATTCCAGAGACGGGCTCTGTCCATGCGCATTGACTGCAGACACTCGGAACTGATCATCAGCCTCTTCAGACAGATTGCTCACCGTGAACTCTGGGACGGGGACATGAGACTCGTGGCACCTCACCCAGGTGAAGCCAGTTAGTTTCTTGCATTCCACAATGTAGCCATCGACTGGAATGGGGCGGTGCATCTTCGGAGGGGACCATGCCAGCGTCACTGAGGTTTCTGTTTTATTTTTCACCACGGGGTCAGTTGGGGGCTGGGTGGGAGGTTTTCTGGGAGCTGAACAGAAATAAATTTCAGAAATATTAGCATAAGGTCATGTAGGCTGGAAAAGACCTTCAAAAGACCTTCAAAATCAGCAGACTCAACTTTCAGCATGACCTACTGAGTCCCACCATTAACTACTGTGGTACCTGAGGACATACATGACAAGCTTATTCCTGCAGGTATTTACATAGTGAATATATTCACCCTCTGGTTGCTTTGGAACATTTTAGAGGTTAAAATCCCATCAGACTTTTTCACTGTGTGCAGCCACTGATACAGGCAGGAGGCTGGGAATTACCTGATGGGCTCTAGTTACAGACTACTGACACAGTAAAGGATTGATTTCATTTAATTTTGGCCATCAGAAAGTTTGGTGTCTGGTTTCAGTCACCCATCTGGACTCCAATTATAATCATATGGAGAACAGCGCATTCAGGAGAACTCATCTCAATAAACCTGAATGAAATCACAGAATCATAGGATCATGGGAGGGCTTGGGTTGGAAGAAACCTTCAAGATCATTAAGTGCTAGATGCCAGAGGTCCCACTAACACAGTATTAAGCCAAAAGCTAGATGCTGGAATCAGATCTCCTGACCTTACCATCAGAAACTGAGATGTCATATTTTGCTCGGAGGTGCCTGCTTGTAGGAGGGACAGCTTCCGAGCTTTTTCTGCTCCAGGAACCAGCTCGAGCTTCAGAATTTAAACAGCAGTCAGAAATTAAACTGAGCTTTGTCACCTCCATCAAATAGAAGGAGTGGTTGGGTGGTACAGCTTTCCAAATTGCTTAGAAACTGTCACAACAATCAGATGCCTACCTTTTCTTTTTTAACTTGTTAATACATAGAGCTTAATAGCATCAGAATGCCCCAAGCACTTCAGACAACAGGACAGCTGTAAACCCTTCTTTAAGGATTCCTTTGTTTAACCACTGAGTAACTGTAATTCAGTGGTGCTGGTAGGAGAAGGGAAGTCTTAATCTTCCCAGATGGTGAACAGAGTTGATGTTCACATGCAGACTGGTGCTGCAGCAGAGCCAGAAACCACTCATTTGGGAAACACAGCACCAAGAAAATAATGGGAATAGCTTCATAAAATCAGGAGCTTCACTCAAATTTCATGTCAGATCTATAATTCTTCCTATTTTCAGGAAGAAATGATTTCCCTTTTTCTTGTAGTTTTATTTTCTTTTCCTTTCCAGCAAGCAGCTTTGTAGCTTACAAATTGTTTTCTAATCACCTCCTGGTGTGGACAAATCACACAGGTCTGACTCCATGTTTTACATAGTTAGCATATTATATTTGTTCCACTATGGAACTGTACAGTCATAGAATGGCCTGGGTTGAAAAGGATCCCAAAAATCATCCAGTTCCAACCCCCTGCTATGTGCAGGGACGCCATCCACCAGACCAGGCTGCCCAGAGCCACATCCAGCCTGGCCTTGAATGCCTGCAGGGATGGGGCATCCACAGCCTCCTTGGGCAACCTGTTCCAGTGCGTCACCACCCTCTGAGTGAAAAACATCTTCCTAAGATCCAACCTGATCCACAACCCCTACACACCCTCAGAGCCCCCTAGAGCCCCTAGTCCTCCTATTGCCCACCACAGCCCCATATGCCCACTAGAGTCCCCCTCAACTCTCTTTACAGGCCCTGCACAGCTCTATATAACAGTCTTATAGAACTACCTCTAGTAGAAGCAATCTCCACACAGAGATCCTTTCCCAGCACACTGCGCCACGGGGGGAGCAAAATGGGGGGGGGCACATACACACACAGCGCCGGGGGGGCCCGTAACCGACCCCCACCCATCCTTTAAAGGGGTGGGGGGTCCGTTTTAATGGGGGGGGGGGGCGAGATCACCTTCACCCCCCACCCCCCCATCCCCACCCCATCCTTTAAAAGGGGGGTGTCCATTTTGGTGTTGGGGGGCAGTGACAATCCGCCCCCCCACCCCATCGTTTAAAGGAGGGGGGGTCCGAGACCACCCCCCCCACCCCATCTTTTAAGGGGGGGGGTCAGGGGCTCATGGGGGGCAGCACATCGTGCACAACATTGTGGGGGGGGGGGGCTTTAAAAGGGGGGGGTTACAAAAAGCATAGCTCTCAACTATAGATGGGATTGGGGGGGGCTCAATCGATGGGGGGGGGGCCTTCATGCAGGGGGGGCACAGCGTAAGTCAGCGGCTTTGAGGGGGGGGGTTGGGGCTGTTTGGCCTTTGGGGGGGTTATTGTGTGCCTCACCCCCACCACCCCCACACACAATGGGGTGTTAATGTGGGGGGGGGGCTTAGATTAGTTGCGTTCCCTATAGCGCTGCCCCCCCCCCGTCATTAACCCCCCCGCTTTATCCTTACGGCTGAGCCCCCCCCCCCCGACAGCTTGATGGGGGGGGGGGGGTTTGTCACACGATCCCGGCGCGGCTTACGGCAAATCGTCGACCCCACCCCCACCCCCCATAAACCCACCCGGGGGGGTAGGGGGCGATGTGGTGAGTGGGGGGGGGGGGTTCCGGAGTTGGGGGGTGGGGGTGAGCAAAGCGCAATATAGGGGGGGGAGGGGTGTCCTATAACTGGAGGGCAGCGGCTGCACAAAGAGCCCGCGGGGGTCGGAGAGCAGCACTTTTGCTGGGGGGGGGGGTCCACGGGGTCCGGGGGTAATGCTGCCCCACCCCCTCCCCCACCCCCCACTGCCGACCCCCCCCCCGCGTTGCCCCCCTGCCCCAACGTCAGCTCCTGCGGCAGCTCCTCGTCGCTCTCCTCCTCCTCTTCCTCGTCTGGGGGGTCAATATGTGGGGGCGGGGGGGTCCCATCGGGCAGCGGCAGCTCCACCGGCTCCGATTGGCTGAGCCGCAGTGCGCGGGAGCGGCTGTTGTGTGCCGGTCGGTGGAGGGGCGGCTCTTCATGGAGCTGCCCCGCAGCCAACAACAGCCTGAATGAGATCCTGGAGTCCCAGACGCTGGAGGATGAGCTGGGAAAGAGCAGAGGCTCCCCACAGAAGGGCAAATCACGTCTGATAACGTGAGTGTGGAGCACAGCCAGCCCCTTCCTCACATGTGCGGGGCTTCCATGTTCCTCTGTGCCCATTGCGGTGTGCCACCCCAATCCTGCTGCCCAGCCAGGAGTGGATGGGATGAGCAGGTTGGGATGCACAGAGCAGTGCTCAGACATTGCTGGGACATTTGTGCACTGCTGTTGAGCTTCCCTTTGTGCAGCAGGGGAGAGGATGGAGGTTTACAGGTGGATGGTTGTTCTTTCTATGGCATTGCACAGGTGGTAGAACCTTGTCCATTCCCAAACTTATTCCAGGGCATGCGGGAATTTGTGCAGTTGTAGTTCCTGAATTGTGCTATGTAAAACCCTCCTATGTAAATGGGGATGTTTTGTAATGCCTGCTGGGGCTGCAGGCATCATTGCCTTCCTCCTTAGGGGGCAGGTTTAATCACAAACCTCCCTATTTCCTCTCACAAACGTCCTACAAACCATGTCTGGGCATTGCTGTCTCGGCCTGGATCTCAGCTCCTGAGACTGTCAGATGTGAAGCAGCAGCAGCTGGGACAGGGCTGGCTCTGTGTGCCCTCTGTGGGTCTGTGGGCACAGAGTGGGGCAGAGGGATGACTGTGAGAGGGAGGAATTGCCCAGCCACTAGAAAGAGGAAATCAGCTGAAAAGGGGAGATTTTAGAAGCACTGAGGCTGTGGCTGCTTTGACAGTAAGAAGAAACCAAGCTGTCACTGTGCAGATGGGAACTCCAGTAGGAGAGCTGTGGTGGCTTTACAGATGGCAGACAGCAGCTGGAGTGTAGAGCCAAGGGTAGGGGGGGGATCTTCCTCTTAGCAATGCCATGCAAAGAATGATGCAGACTCCTGCAGGATCGGCTTTGCTGTGTGACCCTGGGTGGAAGCAGCTGGAAGGTCTCAGCCCTTCTGCGTTATCCCAGGAGCTGGGGCAGTGCTCGGTCTCATCCCACCTCTGCTAATAGCAAATGCAGAATCCCTTATCATAGTGCCCTTTTCTCTCATGTAGAGTCACCAACCCTGGGAAGTTCACAAAAAGTTTGGGTGTTGTGTTGAGGGATGTGATTTAACTGGGAAGTATTGGTGATGGTTGGACTGGATGATCATAAGATCATCCAGATCATAAGATCTGAGATCATAAGATCATAAGATCATCCAGGTCTTTTCCAACCTTGAAAATTCTATGGAGTTGTAGCAGATTGTGGGGGCGTAGGTGTGGTATATATATGTACACAGATGGGAATATCCGTATGGAAAAGATAGATCCATGTGTGTTCTGGGCTGCACTGAAAAAGGGGTGGCCAGCAGGAGAGGGAGGTGATTGTCCCCTCCTGCTCAGCTCTTGTGAGGCCCTATTTGCAGCACTGTGTCCAGGCCTGGGAAGGATGTGGAGCTGTTGGGGGGGGTCCAGAGGAGGGCCACTGTGATGATCAGAGGGCTGGAGCAGCTCTCCTATGAGGAAAGGTGGAGGGATCTGAGCTTGTTTAGCCTGGAGAATGGAAGGCTGTGGGGAGACCTTACTGTGGCCTTTGAGTACTTGATTGGAGCGTATAAACCGGAGGGGGAATGGCTGTTTATGAGGGTGGACAGTGATAGAACAAGGGGGAATGGTTTTAAACTGAGACAGGGGAGGTTTAGGTTGGATCTTAGGAAGATGTTTTTCGCTCAGAGGGTGGTGACGCACTGGAACAGGTTGCCCAAGGAGGCTGTGGATGCCCCATCACTACAGGCATTCAAGGCCAGGCTGGATGTGGCTCTGGGCAGCCTGGTCTGGTGGTTGGCATCCCTGCACATAGCAGGGGGTTGGAACTGGATGATCTTTGGGATCCTTTTCAACCCAGGCCATTCTATGACTGTACAGTTCCATAGTGGAACAAATATAAAATGCTAACTATGTAAAACATGGAGTCAGACCTGTGTGATTTGTCCACACCAGGAGGTGATTAGAAAACAATTTGTAAGCTACAAAGCTGCTTGCTGGAAAGGAAAAGAAAATAAAACTACAAGAAAAATGGAAATCATTTCTTCCTGAAAATAGGAAGAATAATGGACCTGACATGAAATTTGGGTGAAGCTGCCTGATTTTATGAAGCTATTCCCATTATTTTCTTGGTGCTGTGTTTCCCAAATGAGTAGTTTCTGGCTCTGCTTCAGCACCAGTCTGCATGTGAACATCAACTCTATTCACCATCTGGGAAGATTAGGACTTCCCTTCTCCCACCAGCACCACTGAATTACAGTTACTCAGTGGTTAAACAAAGGAATCCTTAAAGAAGGGTTTACAGCTGTCCTGTTGCCTGAAGTGCTTGGGGCATTCTGATGCTATTAAGCTCTATGTATTAACAAGTTAAAAAAGAAAAGGTAGGCATCTGATTGTTGTGACAGTTTCTAAGTGATTTGGAAAGCTGTACCACCCAACCACTCCTTCTATTTGATGGAGGTGACAAAGCTCAGTTTAATTTCTGACTGCTGTTTAAATCCTGAAGCTGGAGCTGGTTCCTGGAGCAGAAAAAGCTCGGAAGCTGTCCCTCCTACAAGCAGGCACCTCTGAGCAAAATATGACATCTCGATTTCTGATGGTAAGGTCAGGAGATCTGATTCCAGCGTCTAGCTTTCGGCTTCATGCTGTGTTAGTGGGACCTTTGGCATCTAGCACTGACCAACAGCAACTGACAGGCTGGTAACAGTGCACCCCAAAGCAGTTATGTGTCTCTTTATGTTATGAGGGAAAATTGTATCGCATTGAGATTTCCTATTTTTACTCTTTGCAGATCTAACTAGCTGCTGGAAGAATCCTGTATGCCATGTTCACACCATTTTCTATGAGCTGGATGAGTCTGTTGTTGGCATTTTAATACCATTGACCAGGCAGGCAATATGTATGGAGTATTTGGCTCTCTCTACAGTCATGAATATTTGAGTATCTTCAACATGTGGCTCATTGCTTCCATTTCAGGCTGCCCAGAGAAGCTGTGGGTGCCTGTCCTTGGTGTTGAAGGCGAGGTTGGATGGGTGATGGGCAGCCTGAGCTGGTTAGTGGGCAGCCAGCCCATGGCAGGGTGTTTAGAACTGGATGATCTTGAAGGTTTCTTCCAACCCAAGCCCTCCCGTGATCTTATGATTCTGTGATTTCATTCAGGTTTATTGAGATGAGATGAGTTCTCCTAAATGTGCTGTTCTCCATATGATTATAATTGGAGTCTAGATGGGTGACTGAAACCAGACACCAAACTTTCTGATGGCCAAAATGAAATGAAATCAATCCTTGACTGTGTCAGTAGTCTGTAACTAGAGCCCATCAGGTAATTCCCAGCCTCCTGCCTGTATCAGTGGCTGCACACAGTGAAAAAGTCTGATGGGATTTTAACCTCTAAAATGTTCCAAAGCAACCAGAGGGTCAATATATTCACTATGCAAATACCTGCAGAAATAAGCTTGTCATGTATGTCCTCAGGTACCACAGTAGTTAATGGTGGGACTCAGTAGGTCATGCTGAAAGTTGAGTCTGCTGGTCTTGAAGGTCTTTTCCAGCCTACATGACCTTATGCTAATATTTCTGAAATTTATTTCTGTTCAGCTCCCAGAAAACCTCCCACCCAGCCCCCAGCTGACCCCGTGGTGAAAAATAAAACAGAAACCTCAGTGACGCTGGCATGGTCCCCTCCGAAGATGCACCGCCCCATTCCAATCGATGGCTACATTGTGGAATGCAAGAAACTAACTGGCTTCACGTGGGTGAGGTGCCACGAGTCTCATGTCCCCGTCCCAGAGTTCACAGTGAGCAATCTGTCTGAAGAGGCTGATGATCAGTTCCGAGTGTCTGCAGTCAATGCGCATGGACAGAGCCCGTCCCTGGAATTCCCAGGGAGCGTGCACCTTGGTAAGCACAAAAACCCCAATGGAAATGGGTCAGTGTGTGCTGAGCTGCTGTGTTGGTTCCCTAAAGATGTTTCCTTTGACTTTAAGGACAGTAGTGCATTAACACACCAAAGGATTTCCTTTATTCCCAGTTCTCCTATCTCCTATCAACCTCCAGATACCACTAAAGTGATACGAGTTATGTTTCTGTGACAGAGAGATGAATATCCTTATCTTTTGATATGTCACATGTGCAAGAGGCAGAACTTTCTGTAACAGATCTTAAGCATAGAAGTGCTTCTTCCAGCACTCATGCAAAGGGAGAAGTAGAAATGTACCTATGATTTAATCTTCCATCTCTAAATGAGATACCAGACTTGCATCTAAAGAGCATTAAGACAAACATGTTGTTCTTCCTCAGACCCAGTCCTGGCTGTGAAATCCCCCCTAACAACTGGTGAAGCTGTACCTGGAGGGGATGCCATGTTTACTATTGACCTTACAACAACGTGTTGCGGCACTTGGTATCTCAATGGTAAAGTTTTACAGGAAAGAGAGACCTGGATCATCAAGAGAACCCAAACTACTCACAGCCTAATCATAAAGAACGTCACCAAGAACGATGATGGAGCAGAAGTGAAATTTGTTGCCAAAAATGTTGGTTTCAGCAGCAAGATGAGAGTGAGAGGTATTTGCTTTGATCCTTCTCCTTTCCTCTTACAGTCAAGGCATAGTTGCTGTGATCTGATGATTAGAACTGGGGCTGCAGGCATTCACTGACTGTACCAAATACCTGAAATTGCATCACATGGACTGACGTGAGTCCTGGTAATGACCTAAACATGATAGCACTGACTGTAGGGTAAGCCAATCTACCCAGCTGCTTGGTATCTGAACCAGATTGCTTCATGCCAGCTGATGAATGTCTGCAGTTCACAGCTACTGGCCAGTGCATTCTGTCACCAGGTTTACCACTGCATCACCATAGAGCAGTACATTCAGCTCCAGGTTCAGACAGCCTTTCTGATTGCACTGGAATAGTTTAGAAGTAGGGTGACAATCATTCCAATAATATCTCTATCAATCAGCTTTGCATGACAAAATAGAACAAATAAAGATTCATTATGGGAGGAGCTGTTTGTCATTGGGTGGAAACCTCTGCAGAAGCATGTTTAGAGCATTATTAATCAGTAGAAGGAGATGTTTGGTTGATTTTTACTTAGTAAATCCGGCAAGAAGACCAAATGAAACATCTTGAATTGCTCAGCACTGACACAATGATGAGTGCAGGAACAGAAGGTGATACTTTTTCAGAGATCTTGCAGCAAATATTGACCACGTTAGCCTGATATAAATTGAAATAATGAGGCCTTTGCTCCTGACAGGTGCTGCAGTGAGATTTACCAATAAGAGCAAAGATGTAGAAAAGATCTGCGCTCGGCTGCGTGAGGAAGCCAAACTGCAGGCTGAGCTTTCAGACACAGGCGCTACTGTGGAGTGGATGAAGGATGGGAAGGAGCTCAAGGCCAGTGAAAAACATGAGCTGCACATCGTGGGGAAGAAACACACCCTGAAAATTCACAGCGTCTCTATGGATGATGCTGGAAGTTGTCAGTGCATCTGTGAGGGGGATAAAATGCTCTATCAGCTTTCAGTGAAAGGTATGTGACAGTCTGGGCTGTGCTCCTCCTGCCCAGGGCCAGCAGACTGCATTCACCTGACTCCCCAACAGTCCAGCTGTTGTCAGACAGCATCTGGGGTGTTTTCAGTGGCTGTTTTGACTTGAACTGGCCAATCTGCTTTGTAGAGCCATTTGATTTCTGTGTTCTGTGCTGTGATTCGTCCCTAAGATACAGAGGAAATCAAGGGAAAGTTAGGAAAAAGAGCATCCCAGGCTTCCTGTTCTTCTCTCAGGGTGGCCACGAGAGATGATGTCAAGAGCTCTTTTTGTAGCAGTGATCCCAAATGTAGAAGAGACCTGTGAAGAGTCACAGGGATGTTTACTTAGCTGTCATTCCATGGTGGGCTTTTTCTTGCACAGATGTAGAGAGAAACTGAACTTTCCCACGCAGGTCTCTGTTTTGCTGCAGGGTGTAGGTCTGATCTCTGAGATCCACACGCTGGGCCTTGATTGCAATAAATGAGAGCCCTTTGTTTGCTCCAGTGGAAGACTTTCCATTTCTGCAGTACCCTCTGCAGATGACACAAATGCAAATGCACCTTCTTCCCAGCAACAATTGCCTTTTTTTTTTTTACACTGAGTATGCATGAGGCTCTTTATCATCTTCTGCTGGCTTGTCACCCTTGTTGGTCCATGGAGAAACAACAAAGCCCTAGAGTAGTGTATGCACTTTGGCATTGGAGAGCTTACTTAATTGCTTCTTCTCAAAGAACAAACTCCAGAGAGGCATGGAGAGAGTTCCAAACAGAATTGAATAATGGGACTAAATTTATGGAGAGCAGAACTTCCTGCCAAGGCTTGTCAGCTAGTCTTAATTTTGCTTTTCTTCTCTCTCTTTGTCATGTTAGCATAATATTTCATAATGGCAGGTCTGCCCCCAGAATTAATTGAATTAGCTGATGGATGTTTCCATGTGCTTTGCACTGTAATGTGACTATCAAATGAGTAATCAATGCTATTATTTTAATATATGTGCTGGCAAACTTTAAGACAAACAACTGCTGTTGGTAGCTTGGTTACTGCAGAATCAGCTTTCGTGTATCTCATAGATAGGGAAGAGACCCTTAAGAGTCAGCTAGTTGGACTCCCCCCGCAATGAACAGGGGCACCGCAGCTCCATCAGGTGCTCTGAGCCCTGTCCAGCCTGACTTTGAACATCCTCAGGCTCACCAATCTTATACCCATGCCACACACTCGCAGTATTTCACCATTCAGCATCGCCACTTGTATCTTGTCTTGCTGTAAACCAGAGCTAGCTGGTAAATCATCTGCTGTGCGGGTCAGCTGTGTCTCTCCCATGGGCATCACGTGGCTGCTGGGAGGCTCTGAAGAGCTGCAGCCAGAGGTGTGTCACCCGCTGGGCCTCGTGCCCAAAGGAGCCCACAGGAAAGTGTTGTTGCAGTTTGTCATGCACTGCACTGCCATGAGACTTGACGTGCCAGACATCCTCTGACACGTGACCTCCTGCATCCAGGCAGGACATCTGAGATGTCTCCATCAGCCTGACGTGGCTGCAGTTTCACACTGGTTTTACTAAGGAAGGAGAAGGCACGTGGATGAAACTCTTTTCCTGCTCTTCCTGGCATTAGCTCATAGTACAAGTAAAGCACTGTCAGGTCAAGCCTGGAGGAGTAATGCTTGTCACTGACATGTTCCAGTTCAGGGTGGAGCTGGAGGGTAAAATAACACAAGAAATTGTCATTGAAATTCAAGATCTGTGAAATTCAGCTGGCTGCATTCACAGAACCTGGCGTTAAGATCTGTTTTCTGGTTTCTATCTTGAGCCTATTTTCCATAACCCAGTCCTCATTTATGAACTGAAGCTCTACTGAAAGTCTTTCGCTGTGTATGCTCATGCTGCAGTACAGCGCTTGTGACCTCTAACAGCACATTCACATTCCTCTGATCACAGGATCCTTAAGGTTGATTAAGACCCTCTAGTCTGACTGCTCACCCATCACCACCATGATGCTCACCATCAGCTAGCTAAAAACTCAGCAGAGATGATAGATCAAGCACAACACTGGATTTGGGATGGCTAGAGATTCCTAAGATACTGAAGGATTGCTTGCAGGTGGTATTGGCTCAGGTATTCACCCTGCATCCCACCTCCTGTTCTGTTTGGTTGAGAATCATGCATTCTGCAATTTCACTTTGTTATTCAAAGACCCTGGCTTTATCTGTTGAAAAACTGATCTAAAACAAGCCAAGAAGACTCCGTTGGAACTGGTTGATGAAGAACAAAGGCATCCCCAAAGGACAAGTTGCACTGTTTGATGAACATTATTGGATGAGAGCTAAGCTAAGATTTAAAAAGTTCTGGGGCTGTCTCTGAGCATCAAATACAGAGGAAGCCTGCATGATTCCCTGAGAATGGATACCTCCTACTTTGGTGTTGGGTTAAGGGAACACTAGCAGTAACTCCTATCACAAAATGTCACATGGCTCAGATAAAAAAGCCATCAAGAGGGCTTAATTAATAGCACCAAATGGTCACAAGATGGTTTAGGGCAGGGAAGTAATCTATCTATGTGATATTGGCTGATGCTATTAGTTCTTATCAGCTTGACTCTAGAGGGACTGTTCTTCTTTGGTCACCTAGTTTTAAAAGAATAGATGTCTCCCGTCTATTACAATTTTTAACGCATTATTTGTTCACTGATGTCATAAATGTGCCTGGCATAGCAATTGGCCTTGGTATATTCAGTGACTGAAAGCAACAGTTGTTGCTCTAAGAAATGCAAGACTAAGCTAGGTCTGCCTGTAGCTGACAGCCATCAGCTTGCTCCTCAGGCAGGTTCTGTCTGGATGGAATGAAGGGCATGAAATACTGATGTGCTCATCAAACGCTGCTTGTTAGCTTAGAGACAAGGTGTTGAATAGGTTTGTTCATGTATTGCAAACACGTTACTTAGCTGCCTTCATTTTAGCTTCAGAAGAACATGTGCAGAATACAGAATTGATTAAAAGAAATAAGAACTGTCTGCATAGAACTTACTCTTTCCTTACACAGGAGAATCAAGCACACGTTTGTATGTGAGTACCTCCAGAGGTGAAACTCAATCACCCAAATGTAATGAGCAGAGACATTACAATCAGTTCTAACTGTATCTTAATGCTGTGCTGAATAAGCCTGAGTCAGGATGTAAACCACTTTCTCTTTTTTTCTTCAGATGAAGCCATTAATTTTGTCAGCAAGTCCAAAACGACTCCAGAAATGTCAGTCAGTCCTTCTGAAGACCTGGAGCTGGTGTGTGAGGTGTCAGCTGCAAGCGGAGCTGTCGTATGGAAGACAGATCAAACAGAGGTGAAGCAGGACCAGAGGACAACCATCATCTCCCAGGGGACGCACCGCAAGCTCATGGTCAAAAATGTGACCCTGAAAGACCAAGGGAGCTACAGCTGTGAAACAAAAGATGACAAAGAAACATTCCAAGTGAAAGTCAGAAGTGAGAAAATGCTTGGAATCCCAGAGATAAAAGAACACTTCATTTGGTGTGTCTTGCATTTGGAGGATCAACTTACAGCCTCTCTGGTGCAAAACATTTTGGCTATAGGACTTTCTTTGTCATCTAGTGTCATAGCAACACTTTTCTACACGTGCTTTTCCATCCAGGAATGAATTACTGCAACAAACAATAGGCAAGGAGGGTAACTTGTGCAGCTCTTGTAGACAGCTGGTGTCTGCAGGGTTACAGTGCAAGAGCACACCAGGCATGCAAGGAGTGAGAAAAGGGGAGGTGTTTGAAGAGATCTGGTTACAAAATTTTAATGACACAATTAGGTGGAAAATGCCACTAATCAGACTCATAAATGGCCTGGGTTGCAAAGCCCCACAGTGCTCATCCAGTTCCAACCCCCTTCTTCCTATGTGCAGGGTTGCCAAGCAGCAGCCCAGGCTGCCCAGAACCACATCCAGCCTGGCCTTGAATGCCTGCAGGGATGGAGCATCCACAGTCTCCTTGGGCAACCTGTTCTAGAGGGCCATTCCCTTCTGATTTTCTGGAAATGTAGAGAGACATCAGAAGAAAAAAAGAGAAGGGAGGAGGTTCAGCAGTGCATGCAGGTGTTCTAAATCTCATGTCCAAATCTGCTATCAGACTGAGAAATGTTTAGCTTTGTGATATGATGTGATATGATGTGATATGAAATGATATGCTTATCATTTCCCAAGGCAAAATAGAGGGGAAAGTATTTTCCTGTCTTAATGAGGCATCACGATGCTCTCTGTGAAGGGCAAGTATAGTGAAAACGGGGAACTGGAGTTAGCTCTGCAGCAGACTACAGCAAAACGGTGTGACTGTTGTGGTGTCCCTGCAGAGAAAGAAGACCTGTTTACAAACAAGGACAAGGTACAAAAAGAGGTGAAGGTTGTACTGACTCAAAATACCACGCTGAGCTGCGAGGTGGCCCAGGAGAAGACAGAGGTGAAGTGGTACAAGGAGGGGAAACTGATCACCTCGAGCAAGAAGTTCAGGGTGGAGTCAGAGGGCAAACAGCGTCGGCTGGTGGTGAGCCAGGTGGAGAAGAAAGGTGCAGGGGAGTACAGCTGCGAGGCTGCTGGCCAGAAACTCACCTTCAAGATTCATGTAACTGGTAGGAAACACATTTTGGTTGATATTCTTTGATTATTCCATAGTCTGGCTGTGGAAACGTCTGTGTGAATGTGTCCTCTTGATTCTGCCATGAAACTGTTTTTGGGAGGATGAAAAGAAATGCTTACAAACGTGCAGCTAAAATGATTATTTGTTTTTAACAGTGTTTCATCCAGCTCTTCCCCAACGACTACTTTTATAATGAGCTGTCCATAGATGTCCAACTGTGATTTGTACAATGTGCAACACTGCTCTACCAGTTGATATTTCAACAGTAGTAGTTACAGTTCTCTAATGTGGCTGCACTGAGGTTTGGTTGTTGGTGTCCTAAGAACTTTTAGTCAGAGGCATTGCACTTGCCTTTGGCTTGTTGAATCCCACGTTGACGACCATTCGTTCCATGTTCTGTAAATGTAATGACCAGTCATGAATCCATTGATACCTTTCTAATTGTACATTTCTCATTAGTTTGAGGGTTTAGAACAGAGGCAGATCTCTCACTCCAGCTGCAGTAGAGATTGCTCTGGTGTCAGTATATTTTGCACATGATCCGGTAAATTTTAACTTAGACTCCAGATAGCCATGGGCACATCAGCTGCATTCTGAGTGACCATTAGTGAGCTGGCTGATGACGAGGGTTTGTCTTCTGTTTTATTTGTAGCTGCACTCTGCTGGTTTTTGCTCGTAAGTCAGCTTGTTCTCTGTTAACTTTACAGTTCTTGTCTTGTATTCTGAGCTGATCAGGACAGGGAATCTGTTTTCTCCTCTTCTTTCCTATGGCAGTGAACACATTGGAGCTTAATCCTGGTCAAGGTTTGGCATTTGGTCAGCTATGTGGAGGAGCAACTGTACTGGGAGTCTACTGCCTTTCTGCTCACACAGACCTGGTGTCCTTGCAGGGCATAGCTTGCGTTCTGTTCCCTTCTAAAGGTTGCAGTCTTTGCTCTCTCCATCTTGGGGCATTCTGCTCCTTCAGTCTCTGGTGTGCAATATATCTCTGCTCCTGTAGTAGACAGTTTTGCTGCTGCCTGTGGTGTAGACTCTAAACCATCAGCTCTTACTATTCCCACACCACGTGGATGTGATTCTGGGGCCTTTGGATCTGTTCCGTGAGTTGTGTCGCTCATGCTTTTGGCTCAGGAAACTGGCAGTTTCAGCAAAGAGTGGATTACAGACAGGGTAGATTTGGGAGGTATCTGTCAGAGAAAATGAAATATGAACAATGACAGAAAGACTATGGCAACAGCTGGAATCAACCAAGTTAATCCTCAGCAGCCAAAGCCAGCCCACGTCTTATTGCAGAGGTGTAGGGAGAAAACACAGCAATGTAGTGCTTTTACACTTGAATTTTGCTAGCTGAGGGCTATTATTAGCTGTTTGCCTCAGAAACCAAAGGTTTTCTGTTCTCTTTCAGACCGGATGAGCTCATGGCTGCACAGGGTAATGTAATACCTCCTCCTCTGCCATACGTGGAGAGTGCTTGCCTAGCTAACGTTGCTGTATTTCTCATGTGTACCACTGTAACATGACGTGCAAGTCCAGCCCTCACTGCAAAATGATGTGGTGTGAAAGTCAGGAGGGATTATGAGTACTCTTGGAGTGGTTGGCTCTTTCACTACAGAAATCCTCATCTTACTAGCTTCTCCCAAAGTGCAATGGCTTTCTGAGTCTTAATTTCTCCTCTTACCACTGCACTCAGAAAGATTTTCAGGGTTCCTCTACCCCAGGGTTCCACTGGTAGCACAGAACAATCCCATTTTAAGGACATGTTGAATGTTAGGTGCTGAGTGTTGAGCATTACGGGATGCAGATTAGACCTTCTTGCTTAAAAGAAACAAGTGCTGCACACCTTGGAAACCTATAGAAAACTAGAGTAAAAAGGGCTGATTCTGCCATCTCATTATCTCAGTATTTGTGGTGCATGCTGAAATCCTTATTTGAAGTGGGCCAAAGCTCCATTGCATTTGTGAGAAGTTTTGCATCACCTGGTTGGTCTAGGCCATGTTTGTTGTCTTGCTAATAAGCAAGCCTTCTGATCTTCATCAAATCATTGTGGTTGGAAAAGACCACAAAGATCCCCACATCCAGCCTCACCCCATCCCACCATGCACACTGCCCACGTCCCTCAGTGCCACATCTCCATGGTTATTGAACACTCCCAGGGATGGTGACCCCACCACCTCCCTGCAAAGCTGTGCCACCACATCACCATTCCTCTTCAGAAGAAGTTTTTCTTAACATCCAACTTGAACCTTCTCTGAAAATCATCAGTCAAAACAGGGGCTGTTGAAGATGGGCGGAGAGAATGATGCTTCTACAGTCAGTACAAGCAGGGAGATCAAATGTAGAGTGTATCAACTGCATTCTTGCATTGGCTTGCTGCCCTGCTCCCTCGCCTTCAGTGGACTGCAGTGCTGGTGGTAGAGCTGTGGTGTGAATCCTGGGATTGCACGTACTGCAACGGTCAGCAGCACAGGAACTTGAGCTGAACTTACCCTCCTGGGCAGCTGCTGCCACTCAGAATTCAGACAGCATGCAGAGGAGAAAGTCATGAAGGAAGGGAAAGGGATGGCAGCAGAAGGCTTCACAGAGTGACAGCGGGGAGGAAGGAGATAGGGGACAGGTCCTGGAAGGGTTTGCCATGACTGCTGGGGAGCAGGAGCCTTCCCGGTCACCTGAGCTGGGTATGCCTGAATATGCTTGCATGAATGATCTGAATGAGTGGTCTTCCATGTCTCCACTGCAAATAAAAGGCAATGTCAATCCCCCTCACACCTGCTAGTCCTGCATTCATGCTTGGAGCCTCTGTCTTGGTATCAGCATCAGGACCCTGGGATCTTTCCTGGGACCCAAACAAGCATAGGAAGCTTATTCAAAATTGCTCTGCTGTTAGAAGCTGGTAGCACTAGAGAAGTCCATGATGTAAGTGCGTCAGAAATATTCTGCACTTCTACAGCCTTTTGTAGGGAAAACCATGGAATAGAAATAGAAGCCCATTTATTTAGGGTTTATCTGTTCTCCCACGCCTCAAACAGGAACTAGCATGAACGCTCTCAGCAACCAGTTGTTGGTAAAAGGAGAATCAGATAAAACAGTCATTAAAGTAATCAATAAAAGATTCAATGTATCAATCGATCCCACTTAGCAAAGTGATTAACTGAATCACCTTAACTGAAGTGTGTATGCCTAACTAATTACACTTGCTATCTTTCTGATGCTAACTCCATTTGTTGACACAAAGGGTAAGGTGGGCTTTAAACACTTTCTTCTTTATGTGTTAGGTATTAAGAGGAGATGACCTCAGCCAGTTCTCTGAAGAAACAGGGGTTGCTGTGAGTACAAAACCATGCTTTATGCATAAAACTGAGCTACAAAATCTAATGTAGGCCAAATATTCACCATATTAAGGGCTATATCATTACCAAAGGGTAGAGTCAAAAGATGGTTTTCTGCTCTTAAATTTCTATGGTTTCCTGATTTTGAGGTCTTCATAATTGAGCTGTACTTGGCTGATATCCAGTGCAGAGTGGAGCAATATCAAAAAGACAGACAGATGAAGATCTGTCATGGTCTTCATTAGAAGAAATCTGAAAATTAGGAGTCCAAGCTGATAGTAAAGACTATCCAGAGGGATGGGATGACCATAGGGACTGTGCTGAGGATGCATTATAATGTGTGATAAACACTGTGAAGCAGAGTTGCTCCAGGAAATGGTCCAATACAACATAGAAGCAACTTTTAATGTCTTCCAGTCACAAGTTGCTCATATCTAATGTATATTTTACCCAATGTTTTCCAGTTCAATTCCAGAAGCAGAGGATGCCTTTATCACAAGCAGAAGGTGCAGAAGGAGGTGAAGGCTGCACCAACAGAAAATGCCACGCTGAGCTGCGAGGTGACCCAGGAGAAGACGGAGGTGAAGTGGTACAAGGAGGGGAAACTGATCACCTCGAGCAAGAAGTTCAAGGTGGAGTCAGAGGGCAAACAGCGTCGGCTGGTGGTGAGCCAGGTGGAGAAGAAAGATGCAGGGGAGTACAGCTGCGAGGCTGCTGGCCAGAAACTCACCTTCAAGATTCATGTCACAGATGAGAGAAATTGTTTCGACTGTATTGAACCCCCCAACAAAGAAGGAGGGGAAAGTTAAGTGGTTTGACACATTTAACCCCAGCATTCAGCGATGTAGACGGTGCTTAAATTCTGTTTCATTCATGTGCTTTTCTGTTTGCCTTCCGAAGCTATGAACACTTAGGACTTGGGTAGCCTCAGCTTAAGACAGGCTGGAAATAATTTGGGAATTTCCCTGGGGATCTCAAGTAGATGCAATGATAGCAAAATGAGAAGTCAATAATTTCAGGGGAAATTAAAGAATATTAAAGATATCTTCAGGGCACAAGCACACCCCTGCAAATGCTTCTTCCTAAATAGTCTCAGAGACAGCATTTGGTCACAATGCTAGACGGCGGCATTGGTGGTTTCTATTAAATTAAAGAAACCTGCAACTAAAAAGGTTTTCCAGTATTTTCTTTTGTTTTCTTCTCTATAGCAGGTACAAAAGAAATGCTTAAAAATAGAAAGGCTTCAAGCTGGTGCTTTTCATTCCAAAATGGAGGAAGACAGGCGTTCTATTTATGAAGAGAGTCTGATAAGAAAGTGGAAAAAGGCTTTTTACCAGGGTCTGTAGCAACATAAGAAGGGGCAATGGTTTCAAAAGTGAAGAGGGTAGACTCAGTTTGGACATGAGAAAAGTTCTTTATGATGAGGGTGGTGATACACTGGAACAGATTGTCCAGTGCAGGTTGTGGGTGACTCATCATTGGAGTGTCCAAGGCCAGGCTGGATGGGGACCCTGGGCAGCCTCATTTAGTGAATGATGTCCCTGACCACGGCAAGAGGTTGGACTGGATGATATTTAAAGCTTCCTTCTATACCCAAACCGTTCTATGATTCCATAGGGGAAACCATTTTATTACTGCCTCTGAAAACTCAGGAGATATTAGAATTGTTTTCAGAAATAAGTAGGTGAGAAAAATACATTTCCTCACTATGACTTAATCACAAACAGAATTTAACCTTGACCCCTCACCTGGCTTTTGCTGGCAAAGCAACTTACAGCTGTCAGCTTGTTTGGACAATTTAATGCCTGTCCCCTTGTATGAAACAGACTTTTCAATGACTGCGTATGCTGGTGTGCTGCTGGACAGTGGGGAAAGGGGTGTTTTTTAATTTTTGAAGATTTTGGAACATGATACTGGTGGAAATGAAAACAAGTTTAGGGCTATCTAAGCTGTTTTGGTCTGGCAGGGAGGAAGTTCTTCACTGGCAATTGATATAGTTCAGATGTTGGCATTCAGTTCATAGCACTGTCAGGAAATGTGAGTGGGAAAGCTGTCCTCAACGGTACAGTCCAAAGACTAATTTGGGCATTTGGGGAAGGCTGTGTAGAAAAGATTCATGTCTTAAATGTGCCCATTTGCCTTCAATTCCAGAAGCAGAAGATGCTTTTATCAACAAGGAGAAGGTGCAGAAGGTGGTGAAGGCTGCACCAACAGAAAATGCCACGCTGAGCTGCGAGGTGGCCCAGGTGAAGACGGAGGTGAAGTGGTACAAGGAGGGGAAACTGATCACCTCGAGCAAGAAGTTCAAGGCTGAGTCAGAGGGCAAACAGCGTCGGCTGGTGGTGAGCCAGGTGGAGAAGAAAGATGCAGGGGAGTACAGCTGCGAGGCTGCTGGCCAGAAACTCACCTTCAAGATTCGTGTCACAGGTAAGACAGGTGTTGTCTGAAATACAGCAGAGAACAGTAAAGTAAAATCTAGTTTCTATTATACAGTGATCCAGGTGCAGTAGTCTGTGCTGAGGTTTTTCCCCTATACTTGATTGCCTGGGTTTGTAGCAAGTATTTGGATTTAGTATGGCACAAAGACCTGTTTCAGTCTGTCTGTAGAATAATAATTACTGATATATGTACAGTGGAAGCAATATTCAAGATATTATTCAAATCTCTCCTGTGCCTGAGATCCCAAACTGTAATTCTTGTTCACCGAAACATTTGACTAAGATAAGTATGTGCAGTGAGGCTGGAGTGCATGTTCTACGTGCAGCCTTTCGTGGCAGGAGAAGCAGGAACTTCTCCTAGTAGTACACTGCCTTTTTACTATGCCTTTATGTTGGAGGCTGCATCTGGATAGGTGAGTCTGCTACTCACAGTAAGAGACCTGGTAGAGCTGACTATTGCCAGAGCTCAAAGTAAGATAGATATCTGCAAATCACACACAAAGAACAAAGGACTGCGTTGGTGAGCATATTTCCTTTGTGCCTTTGACAGTCACAGTTGTGGCAATGGTAGAGGCCATGAGGAGTCTGTTCAGGAAGCCAGGAGTACTGTTCTGGGTCATGAAAAGGCAGCCAGTGGTTTGACTATCACATGTTTATGTGTTTTGATGTTTCACAGTGGGTCTTAAGCAAAAGGAACTCAGGTTTTGGTTGCCTGCAGGTCAGATGTTCTTTTGGGTTCAATATGTTTGCATAGTGACTTGCAACCATGGGACTGGTGTTCAAGGACCCTCTTGGTTCCTTCAGTTCCTAGGTTCTTTCTTGCCTAGATTTGACACTTTGTTTCAACAGAAGAGCTGATATTCTCTATGAAGGCTATTAGTTTGGGCACAAGTGGTAACCTAAATCTGTTCCAACCTGTACATACAAACCTGCAAGATGGTCTCATTTCAGTCCTTCTGTTTTTCTTTTCTTCCCTCAGAGCCAAAACCTGTGTTTATAAACCAGGAGCAGGTGCAGAAAGAGGTGAGTGCTGCCCTGGCAGCAAGTGCCTCCCTCAGCTGTGAAGTAGCACAGGATCCAACTGGAGTAAAATGGTTCAAGGATGGAAGACTGCTTGCTTCCTCCAGAAAGTTCAGAATGGAATCTGTGGGCAAAACACGGCGTCTGGTTGTGGAGCAGCTGGAGAAGAAAGATGCTGGAGAATACATCTGCGAGGCTGCTGGCCAGAAGATGACCTTCGAGCTGGAAACAACTGGTGAGCATTCAGAAATTCTCAGCCAGGATTTTGTAGCCTTGTTGTGAACTGGGTTTTAGGGTGAAATCTCAGTTTTCTTTGCACCTGACAGTGTGAGAATTTGCTCTGGCCCTTTGTGTACCTCCCCGGTGCTCAGCTGTTCCTTTCCTTACTTGAGGATAACGTCATTTATTCAAGGTGATGTCCAAACGGGCTTGTTAACAGTCCTCTGCAGTGCTTTAAGCTGTCATATGTCAGCCAGAATTTATGCATGTTCTATAGCCATTCCTACATGTTGAAAACACTGCACTGTGCTTAAGCTTCAGCATATGTTCCAGTAAGTACAGTTCCATTAATTCTAGGGAATTGGGTGAATTAAGCATAGATCTGAAGGCTGCCTTTGCCCAGTGCAGAGATGGAAGGACTAATGTAGATTTGACTTGATATTTTCCCTTCTAGGATGGGAAGGAGCTCTGTCAAAGTAAAAAAGTGGGCATTACTTCCCAGGGAAATAAGAGAAGTCTCATTATTCACAGGCGGTGAACTCTCATTTTCTCTCTCAGTCTGCAACCAGGCTGGGTTGCTGTTTCAGTACTGGCTGTTTTATGCAGGAACTCTGCTCCTGAGGTTAATCCAAGTTGTATCCAGGCCCTTCAGAAGGAAAGGGAAATAGCAGCACAGAAATATGGTCTGATTCTGACATAAATAAGTGCAGACCTAGAGAGTTAAAAGGGATTGTGTGATGTTCAAGGGACTTTGAAGCAAAGATGTCCCCTAGGTAAGATTTGTGGCTGACATTCCCCATACATTGTGGGCACACAAGCTAAGGAGAGACTAGTGATGAGCATGCAGAGAAGCCAATGGTTCAGACAGGTTTGTAGTGACACGACATTGTAGAGTTCTGTCTAGTTCTCCTTGGCATAGTTTGGAAAATAAAGATGAGGAGATTGGTGGTAACCAATATGGCTTCATCAAGGTCAAGCCATGTCTGACAAACTTGGTGGCCTTTCATGATGGAGTAACAGCATCAGTGGATAATGGGAGAGCAACTGACATCATCTACATGGACCTGTGCAGAGCATTTGATCCCATCCTGCATGACATCCTGGTCACCAAACTGGAGAAAAATGGTTTTGATGGATGGACCAGTTGCAGGATAGGGAACTGTCTGGATGGTCACACTCAGAGAGCTGCAGTCAATAGCTCAGTGTCCAGATGGAGGGTGGTGTTGGGACCAGTGTTATTTAACATTTTTGTAGGCAACATGGAGAGTGGAATCAAATGAACCCTCAGCAAGTTTGCAGATGACACCAAGCTGAGCGGTGCTGTTGATGTGCTAGAGGGAAGAGATGCTACCCAGAGGGACCTGGACAGGCTGGAGAGGTGGGCCCTTGGCAGCCTCATGAACTTGAGTGTGGCCAAGTACAAGGCCCTGCACCTGGGTCAGGGCAATCCCAAGCACAGGCACAGGCTTAGAGGAGAATGATTTGAGAGAAGCCTTGACCCTGAGGAGAAGAGTTGGTGTGGAGGGAGGTGTCCCTGCCTATAGCAGGGGAACTGGAACTAAATGACCTTAAAGATTCAGTCAGTTCTATTGTTTTTCTACCCTTAATTTTGCTTGAAAGGTTTTAGAATAAATGAGATTCTGGTTTCCATGAAAACTGTTTGCAGGGAGCTCCATTGTAGCTAGTAAGTCTATCTTTAAGTTCAAGGGCAATAATGCATTGACTGTGTTCAAAAGGGAAATGACTCAGGAATGGATGATGGTTTAGAATAAAACATAATCCTACTTATTTTCTATGCAAATATGTGTAAGGAAAAGATGCTGCACTCAGTTCTGGAAATACCCTGACAAATATATCTCTAGTATTTCACAGCTGGAGATATCAAGATTGTTAAACCACTGGAAGATGTGGAAGTGAATGAATATGGGAGTGCATCTTTTGTCTGTGAGATTTCACACGATGAGGTTCAGACCCAGTGGTACAAAGATGACAACAAGCTGAAGGCTGATGACAACATTAGAATGCAGCAAGATATAGGGTGTAAAGAGGGGGATCTTTCTCCTGAGTGGGGGGTGGGTTGGAGATCAAGCATATAAGACATCTGAAATGAAGAGGGTTCAGAAGCGAGTTCCCCTTTTGTTTTGGGACTGAGGTTTAGGTGGAACAAGTGACATGGTGGGATGCTTAGTGTGGGAAGTGTGATGCTATCCCACCATCCCACACTGCTGGGAGCAGGTAGGAAATGAGTGCAGTTATTTCCAACGTGGGGGTGAACAGGGCAGTCAGTTCACCTCTCCAAAGAGGTTTTGTCTGACAGTGAGTGTGATCCTTCTGTATCAGGTACTTTGAAGGTGACGACAGCCACATTTGGTCAGTCCTTGTAGAAGCCATGTTTAGATTCCACTTTCGTGGGGATGTGGATGTGGGGGAATGGGTGGTTTCATTGACATGAGAGAACAGGCAGTGATGCTGTGAAACCAGATGGATGATGCTCAGCCTGGCCATGTGCCTCAGAGCTCTTTGCTCAAGGAAGCCAAGTGTAGTTGTGGGTTTGCTCTCAAGAGCACAGTTTGGTAGGGATGAGCTGGCGGTTGGACTAGATGACCTTAGTGGTCTTTTCCAGCCTTAGTGACTCTGTGGTTCTCTGCTTCAGGAAAGAGCTACTCGCTGACTTACACACGTGTCCAAGTCAAGGATGCAGCAGAAATAAAATCTGTAGCAGAAAAGGCAGAATCTCGTGAATCTTGTGCCCATCTTACAGTTAAAGGTAATTATGCTTCTGATGACGATTTTGATTAAATTATCTTATGTTATAAATGAGCTAACATCCTTTGCTTTAATGTCAAGGAAGTTAAACACCACCAGGACCTTTCACAGAAATAAAAACTCCTACCTACCTACCTTTCTGCCCACAAAATATCCAGCTTCTCTTTTGGAATTTACTTTTGCAAAGTAAGACTGATTATTTTCTTAGGAGGTTGATTTTCTACGTTTAGACTTCAGATTTGTGTTTGAACGTTGAGGGATAAAAAACATAGCTTGACCTTTTCTTCATTTTCTCTTGCTGTTTGAAAAGAACACAGGCTTTTGTTTTTTTTTTTTAATATATACAATGTTAGGGTATATATATGATGTTAAGTGTGATAAAGAAAAGGGAGGCATTTGAGTTAGCACACTACTCAAGAGTTCAGTCCCCAGCTTTGCCACTGTTAAAATTATAAGGGCAAGAACTTCCTGGAAAATGAATTTCTCCTAAGTAGAGTCATTACATTTGAGCTACAGAGACCTTTACTAGGTGAAAACTTGTTGTTCAGAGCTAAGTTGCTGTATTTAACCAAAGTAATTATCAATGTCCGTGTTTCAATGAACCTCTTTTCCATTTTGTAATGCGAGGAGTTTGATATTGGGATGGGAAGGTCATGGTTTGATTTGGATGTTGGACTGGGAATCAGAAGATCTGGGCTCTTTTCAGATTGTCAGTCTTATTGTCTGACTTCTTAACAACATTCTTTTCTTTCTATTATTTTTTAATGATGTTTCAAGGCATTCTGAGCTGATAGGTGTAGTGTTCATGTGCAGTAATGCTGACGTGAGTAAGTGGGGTGATAATGTAAGGGTTTTTTACATTCCTTCTAAATCTCTGCTTTCTCTAGTTCCATACTTCTTAAAGAGCAATCCATTAATCTAGTAAAGGAGCTGTGTGATGAGGATGTGACTGAGCCTGAAAAAGCCAAATTTGAATGCGAGATATCCATTCCTTCTGTGAAACCTCCCAAGTGGTATTCCTACGTGGGGAAGTCTTACAGGCTGGCAGATACTTGATTATGCAGCATGAAGGCACCATCCACCAGCTGACCATACCGAAAACCACCACTGATATGACAAGCACCATTCAGTTCTCAATTGGCAAATCCAAATCCACAGCCAATCTGCTTGTCAGAGGTAACATATCCAGGCTTTGAAAACACTGCACTGTGCAAAGATCTGTTTGAATAGCTGTGATGTGCTTACTATTCAGATCTACAGAGCTGAGGTTTTGTCCTTGGCTATACCAAAGAAGTCAAATCAGGTGAAATTAATTGTATTTCTGAACTAGACAAGGTTAAGTTTGGTAGCACCTAAATTTGATGCAGTTTGTCATTGATTTCATCTGAAAGAAACTTGCAGGCTTTTTATCTGCTGTTGTCCCCAGCATAAGAGTCTCCATTCACACCCTAAAGTACTTGTTATATTTTCAACTCACTCTTATTTGAATAAAAGCCTCAACAATTGGGAGCAATTTAATAAGCACAGAACAAGAGCTGGACCTTGCATTTGGTAGATAATATACAGTATTACTTTATAGAAATGTAGTCAATGGCATTCCCTTTAGACAATCGTTTGTTTTATCTTTAGAGTCGTTCAAAGAACCATTGTGAACTTGACATTAATTGGAATGGAATACACGCAAGAGACTTTCCTCTTCTTCCAATTGTCCTCATCCTTTCTTCTCTTCCACCCCTGCTTTGCAGATTACCATATACAAATCACCAGGAAGTTGGAGGACAAGACAGCTTTGGAACGTCATTCTGTCATCCTGTCCTGTGACTTCAGGCCTTCTCCAAAGGTTGTGAAATGGTTCAAAGGCCACACACTCATCAAGCCCTCTGAGAAGTACAAGATCAAGAGGGATAAGCATTCAGCAGAGCTCAAGATTCTGAAGCTGAAGCCCGATGATGCTGGTGTGTACAAGTGCAAGGCAGGAACTGCAGAGACTGAGGCCACGCTGACAGCTGAAGGTATGAGCAGGGAGGGTGGCCTCTTCCATGTCCTATTTCACCTCAGATTTCTCTTCTTGAGGTTGATTTCTGCCGTTCTCTCCTGCTAACTTTATAAATGTATAATCTTCACTGAGAAGATTACACAAAGATCATCTAGTCCAACCATTCTACCACATCCCAGTATGATTTATAGTAACAGTGGTAACAGTTCACCTTGTTTCCCCACAGCCCGCAATGTAGAAGTAACGAAGCACCTGCAGGATGTGGAAATTGAAGAAGAGAGCTCTGCTGTCTTCTCCTGCGAGCTGTCCCATGATGACGAGGATGTGGAATGGTTTCTGAATGGCAACCTCCTTTACACCAACAATTACAATGACATCAAGAACGTTGGCAACTGCTGCACACTGACAGTGAAGCAGGTTAAGCCTGAGGATGCTGGCACAGTGACAGTGAAGTCAGACAAGGTGTCAGAAAGCGCACCTGAAGGTGAGAGGTGGGTCTGATCACAGCCCTCCTGGATGTAAGAGATGCTAAGGAGCGACAGTTCATTCCATTGTGCCGCAATCCTGCTTCTAAAGCTCACCTCTCTGGGGTGACAAGTCATCAGGGGCTTTCTTCCAGTGGAAGGTTCCATTGCAGCAGATATCAACGAAGGAGGATGGTTTTGGTGTCCTGCCAAAGCATTCCATTGCTTTTTATCATCATTTTATTTAGCACAAGGAGAGTTACAGGAGCAATTTCTTTTACTGCTTCAGTAACATGCAGTGTCAATGCTGTTGTCTCCAAGGATTTATGACTGCAGGGAGAGATCATTCAGTGTGTGTTTTGCCTCTGGGATGACTAATGACCAGGCTGTGAGCAACCTGATCTAGCTGTGAATGTCCCTTTTTATTGCAGGGGAGCTGGGCTAGATGGCCTTTAAGGGTCTCTTCCAATTCTAAGGGTACTGTGATTCTAATCTGCTCTCCCCAGCAATTAAGCTCTTTTACTCTATGCGCTCAGAGTTTGAAGGATTTCCTCTTTCTCCTTTCTTTTGCATTTGGTGGAAGTTTTTTCCCCAGTATAAACATCTGATGTGTGAAATAGAAGATAGATAAAAGGAGTCAATAAAACAGGAAAATCAAAAGTGTTCAGCAGCTTATCCTCTTAATCCTGAGGCCTGCTGTATGAGCTCTGCTCCATGTGAGGGCAATGCCAGCTCTCCAGCTTTAGAAGAGCTGCATCCCAATTACTTCATATGATATCAGTCCCACCCAAGGCAATGCAGGCTGTCCCTCCTGTTCCCTGTATTCTCCTACTGATTAGTTCAGAATTCCATAAAGTGCATTCAGTCAACACACATGAAACCGCTTTATGTTCTATATTGGTGTCGTCAGTGCTGGTAAAGATTTATTTATCCCTCTTTAAAAATCTGAAAGCAACTGGAAATGTCTCAACTTCTGTATCACATTGTTCTGTTTTGCCCTTTTAATTGCAGAGAAGCCTGCTGTCTTCGTGAAGTCCTTGGATGATGTTTTTGGTGAGGAGCGGGGTGTGATTAAATTGGAATGCGAAGTCTCTAAAGAGAAGGTCAAACCAGTGTGGAAGAAGGACGGTGTTGTGCTCACTTCTGGCAACAAGTATGAGCTGGTACAGTCTGGGAAGACCCTATATCCCCTTATCCATGACTTCGAGAAGTCAGATGCAGGTTTCTATACCTGTGATATTGGCAGTGATGTTGCCAAATCAAAGGTCGGCATTCAGGGTAAGTACTGTGGAAAGTAAAGGAGTGCTGAAAGCACATTCAGTGTGGTCACTATGTCTTACACCTATTCCCCCACGAGCCTTAATAGTTTCTACAATAGAAGTGTATTACTGCAATTTATCACAGTGATGTCTGGAAAATTCCCATTGCTTTTGATGTAAATGTATCTCGTTTTGCCATGAAAATCACCAAACACATCAAGAATGTCCTGGAAATATTTCCTTTCTAAACATCCCTAAAATGGAGAAATGGTTTGTACACCAGTAGGGGTAGGATGGTAAGAAATTAGCTAATAGAAACATTTAATTTCTTGTCTTAGGCAAAACCCTTTTTCTCACGCAGCATCCTAGAGTTGTCCTCTCTGTTAGGTTGTTCCCTCTGTAGCTCATTGAATCTTCATTCTGCTCCATGGACTGAGCTGCTCTAATTGTAGTTCTTCCAGAGCAAAGACAAGAGATTCACGTCTCTTTTTTTTTATAGCTTTCTGGTAATTCTGAGTGGAGAATGTCTTAGAGAATACATCAGTAAGGAATGCAGCCATGTTCTGCAAATCCTGAGTTAAAACACCAGTACTGCTACTCATGTCAGTCACAAATGCCTTTTCTCCATATAAACCTCATACTAACCTATCTCTTACCTTCCAGAGCTGAATAGTGGCATTACCAAACGGCTGAAAAACACTGAAATCCAGGAGGGAGAAGATTGTACTTTTGAATGCATTCCGTCCCATGAAAGCATTGATGAGTTCAACTGGACACTGAATGGAAGCAGAGTGGAAAGTGGTGGGCGATTTAAAGCTTCTAACGTGAGTCGGAAATATACTCTCATTATCAAAAGTGTGACTCCTACTGACGCTGGGGAAGTCGTTTTTTACTGCCCGTGCTCTAACCTCCAAAGCCTCTCTGTCTGTGAAAGGTAATGAGATGGGAGAGATTCTGGGGCCTGATTCCTTCAACTGTCTTCTGATAAGATTGTCGTGAGAGCTAACTCATAATATGGTTAAAGTGAATAGCAACCTTCTACTTGAACCTCGAAGCACTGAGAATTTCTCTTAAAAATAAGGAAAAGGAGGAAACATTTTACACAAATGTGAGAACTACCCAAAGCACTGGGGTAGTGTTGGAAATGGGGATCTCACTACAGCTTGTTCCATTAACAGTAAATCAGGAATGATCTGTTGAGGGAACTGTGGGAGCAAATATCCTCTAAGTATAAGCTGAAGGGATGGCCTTCACACCATCTAGCTGTACAACAAATTCCTATCTAGAACATGTGCATCTGAGAGCATCATCCAAGGCTCCCAGTGTGATGAGTGGAGAGAAGAAAGAGGCAGTTTTCAGACATGGTTCATCATCCTCAATTGGGTAGATTTAAGAGAGAATAAATGCTGCCTGGAATTCTATTGTCTGTACTTTGCAGATTACTGCTGGCTGTAGGATGGCGTCTGTTGCAAGTGCCTCTCTAACTTATCTCCAGCATGTAGATGCATGTATTTTGAGAAAGGCATCCTACCCTAAGTGTATGTTACTCAAAAAGCAATGTTTTCTTCCAGGAAAACCTACTGAGGTAACAAAACAGCTGGAGGATAAGACAGCAGCAGCAGGGCAGGACATCAGCCTGAGCTGTGAGCTGTCAAAACCGGATTTGAACATCAGGTGGTACAAGGATGGCAAAGCAATCAGAAAAAGCCAGAAGTACGACTTGCAGCAGGAGGGAACTGGGGCCATTCTGATCATCCATGACTCTACCGCCAAGGCCAGCGGGGAGTACCCCTGTGAGACAGAGGACTCCATAACAAAAGCCAGGGTCACTGTGCAAGGTGAGTTGAAAAGCACACTGGGGATGGCATGTAGAGAAGTCGAGGTAAATATCTGCAGCCTGTGGGTGATGTTTTTCTCTTCTGTTTCCTTGAGCAGGATCAATTCTTAGTTTTCAGAAAATATGATGGATTAAAATCTTTTCCTTAAAATAATCTGGAAACCGAATGATTCTCCAGTGTGATGTGGATCTGGGCAGCCTGGTCTGGTGGTTGGTGGCCCCTTGACAGGGGGTTTAAAACTAGATACTCTTTGAGGTCCTTTCCTACTCAGGCCACTCTATGATTCTGTGATCATTCTATGGTTCTATGATCTTGGTTGTTAGTGAGCCAAGAAAAGATGGCAATCTGAATTAGTCTATATTGAATATGTGTAATCAAAACTATATGCAGTTTATCAGATGAGATCCTACCAGCGCATGTATAATGGTATTGAACTTTCCAAGCCAACCAGCCAAATAAACAACAACAGACCCCAAAAGCCCAACAACCAGAAAGCAAGAAATGTTCATATCCCAGTGTTTTTGTTAAGTTCAGTGCTCAAGCAAGCAGGAGGGAAGAGCTCCTTCCCCTCTACTCCACACTGGTGAGGCCGTATCTGAAGTAGTCTGCTTATGTCTTCTACTCCCCAGTACAAGAGAGACACAGAGCTGCTGCAGAGTCCACTGCAGGGCCACCAAGAAGATACAGAAGTTAGAGCAACTCTGCTATCAGGAGAGGCTGAGGGAGATAGGGGTGTCCAGCTGGAGAAGGGGAGGAAAGTTCAGATTTTGGAAACCACCACATCAGCTTTAACGGAGTGAACCAGTTCCAAAAGCTGTGTTCCAAAAGCACTGCTAAATAGCCCCTGTGACTCCTCGAGCTTACTACAATAAAAGAACAACACATGGGGTTGTTTAAACGTTGAGGCCAATGCATCCCATTCCTATGGGAGGTAGTGATATGTGGAGGAACTCAGTACAACAGGGTACCTTTGGAAAAGCATGTATAAAACATTAATTGCATCAATCAACAAAATGTATAAGTGAATAACTGTTCAAATCCATTTAGTGCATTTCTTACTTCTATCACGTTTTTAATTCTCATTATAATACCAATAGAAAAGAAGAAAAGCACTTTTTCAGCAGTCAGTTTACTACAAAAAGAAAATACTTCATTTAAAGCTTTTGCAGCTCCATCTTATCTGTTTCTTTCTCAAGGATTTGATCATGAATTATACATTCCAGCACAACATGAAATATTTAACTGATGCTCTTCAATTCCTTTTCAGCTTCCCAAACAAAGAAATGAGTTTGAGCACAGGAAAATTTGGGTATACAGCTGTGAATCCACTAACGTCCACAGTAGCTTTCCCCTGTTTAGTGTCCAGATCAATGGGACAGGAGCCTCAAAAGACTTCAGGTTGTCAGCACTGCTCTGTGTGCTGTAATTACAGGAGAAATGTGGATGGATTTTGCAAGTATGAATTTAGGCTTGATGCTCTGAAAATACTCCTGTAGATTTCTAAAGGCTAGGAGGGAAATATATGAGGAAAAAGGAGTGTAATGACTATTACTAATGCAGTGAAGCTATTCTCTTGTTCCAGAATTTCTTCATGCTGTCAGGAAGGTCACAGCACTGTAGTGGGACACCAAGCAGTCAGGGAGGCTACACTCTCAATGTCCTGGACTCCTTGCCCATACTGTGCTTCTACAATGCTAGTTAATCCCTAGTGCTGTGCTGAAGAGGTCTGACGTGAAGCAGAGATAATTCAGGTCAGGAGTTGTAAGTGATTGCATTCAATTTAATTTTAATAAGTGCGCATAAGATTATAACTGGATAGAAATAGAAGGTTGATACTATGTAGCTATATACAATATCATTAGCTCTGGCTGTCCAAAGTGTGGAACAGTTATTGATCAGCTGGTATTGCCTTTGAGGAAAAGGACAGAGATCTCTCCTAGATTTCATTTAAGGGCTGACCACTAAGGCAGCATCTCTTTCTGGAGATCGCTCCTTTGTGGCAAGACTCAACCTTTTCCATCTTGTCTGAAGGCCTCAGAGTTGATGAGTTTTTCCCATAGATAACATCTGATTATTTATTTACAACTGTTCTTGTGTTATTCCAACTGTACATTACTGTTCTTGTATTATTCTAACCATACATAACTATTCTTGCCTTATTCCAACTGTACATCTGACTGCACAGGGTTCAGTGTAAGTAATGCCCAGAAACCTGAACTTGAGGTACACTTGGGAATTCTCACTGAAATCCCAGCTGATTATTTTTTCCTCTGCAAGATTTCTTGGTATGTTCTTCTTCTTTTCATTCAGAGCCAGGAAGACTGAAGGAGCAAGCTCTTACCTTAGCTTTTGTTGACTTCCACATTTCTCCTCAGGTGGACCAGATTACAGTTAATGAAGAAAGTGACATTAAAACTTCCTCATAGCTTTCTCTGAACTAAATCCAAAGTGTATCTTGTGCAACAGTTGGCTTTACTTGACCTCTTTCTTCCTAACTATAGATATATTAAGAATGTGTCTGTTTGCATCTGCTTTCCAGCACATTTGTTTGTCTGGCTGTCAATACATTGCAGTTTAGATGGCTTGGAAGACATAAATTACATATTTTGCCAGAAATAACAAGAAAGAAAATAGAGTAGATGTTGGATTTCTAGAGTACTAGCAATAACATTTCAGGCAACATCTATCTGACACCTGAAAAATGGGGATGTACTAATAATTTGTGAAAGGCCATTAATCTGCTGTGCTTGCAGGCAGTGGATTTTTGTGGGTGCAGTGCAGCACATCCTCTATGTACCATCTGTTCCTCAGAACAGGTTCACTATAAAGTGAGATGAAGTTGTTCTGGCATGGTGTTTCAAATACAGATGCTCTCAGAGGCAGCTGGGTAGAGGAGGAGGTTCCTATCAGCAATTAATTGGTTACATTAATCTTAGAAGGTATTCTGTCTTTTATGTGTGGAAGGGGGGTGGGGGATCATGGACTACAGTCTATGAATATACTACTGAAGCAGTGCGTTTCTATATGAACTCGGAGGACATCAAGTCAGGCCTTGTTTTGAGTTATACTTGGATGAGGTGATTGGGATAGTGCCTGATGTTATGAGTGTGTCATTCTCTGCAAATCTGTGGGTTCATTTCCAGGGGAAAGCTGAAAATCAAATGTAGCACCTCCTGATTGTGTACAGTGTAATGCTGACTTGTGCTGCATCTGTGTTTTCAGTAAGATAAATGCAATAGTTTTGCTGTTTGCTAGCTAGCATTTTAAAGATAATTCTGGATTTGGATACACCTTTTTTCAGATGTTCCATACAGAAATGCGCTAACAAATTTATTGAGCCATATCCAGTATAATTTGTTCAAATCTACTGACATGAGCGTAGCCATTCTCTTTCACTATTTTACTTACCTTCTACAGCAATTCTTCTTCTGTTAAAGAAAACGTATTCTTGTTGTTCTGGCTGTCTGTATGTATGGCAATTGCACTTCCTTCTGTTTTGGTTTGTTTGTTTGTTTTGCCCGAATGTCGCACATCTGAGAGCCTAATTGCAACAGTAAATCCTCTAACTAATGTGTTGTTTTTGTAATAACTCGTAGGCTTTCTGGTTGTAAATCTTTCCATTCCAAGGCAGTAATATTCCACAATACTCTTGGAAGTCTGTGAAACAGAGACTACCAAAACAGGTTTTAGTTTCTTGGCATAACTAAAGCGATGAGATACTTTTCTAGGTTTCCTCTAGCCTTCTAAATTGATTTCTTCTGCAGGTAAAGGGTGGGGGCAGTAGAGAGTTGGTTTAAATTAAACTGGATGTGATTTCAGTGATTTGACAGTTACCTTTTGAATAACAGAATTACAGCTGGATGGCAAAATGCCTCTTGGTGGCATCGCAGCTGTGATTATCCAGCTAACATAGCTGTCTATCCGAGGGAGTTCACAACAATTTGCCCTTGAGCCGAGCCGGGGCCGCCCGGGCAATGCGCAGCAGTGCCAGCAGATGGCACTCGTGGAGCGCAGCAGCTCCGGAGCTTCTTGCAAAGGAGAAGAAAATTCCGTCGCTCTGTGCCGGGCTCAGGGCTGGGCTCGGTTCACCGCTGGGAGAGAGCCGGGGTTCCCAGACGGTGCCAATGGCGTTAGGCCGTGTATTTTAATATAGATCGTCTGGTTCTGGGCAGATCGTCTGCCTGGGCAATGCCTTATCAGGCCTTTCTGAGAGTTCATAACATAGTGTGAGCAACTGAACAGGCTGGTAGCCCTTCCAACCAGTGGTTTTATGGTTCTCTTTACTACCTTAAGGAAATAAGGAGAGAACTGTTAGACTTTCATAGGCTACAACTACAAATGCTTGGCTTTGTGTACTCTCTGCTTTGATCTCATTTTCTTAAAATTTGCTTAATTAATACAAGATTTGTAGAATTTAAGTTATGAAATATAATAGTATATGAAGTTTAAGAATATGATTTACCTACAATTTATTTTTTATTATGAGAATTTCTGTTCTTTTCTTCCTAGAATAAACTTCAGGAAAAAAAACATTTATATTAAATGTAGATTCATTACTAAGTAGAATGTTTACAAGCATTTAAGGTTCATGGAGGATACTGATGTGATGATCCACAATTTAAAACCTATGCACACAATGACACAGAAGCCAGTTATTCCTATAGATACGAAAATAAGGCATGTTCTCTGTATAATTCAGGCTCTGCTAAAATATGCACAGTGTTCCTGAGAATTTTCTATAAGTAATGCCTATGAGAGACAATTGATAATCCTCCAGAAACAGGCTTTAGCTGAAAATTACAGGACCATTAGGAGTGTAGAATCCTGTGTTGAAAGTAGACACATCGGTCTTGCTCTTTGTAGATTAGCATAGTGCCTTTTAAGTCAACCATTAATACCTTATTAAAATATTTACTACTGTTTTGCACACATACTTGAGAGCATTTGTGTCTTTCCAATAACCAGCATTGTTTCTTTATGGATTTCTGTGCACAACAGCATAGGTCTGTTTTAATCCTGTTTTATGGATACAGGAGTTCAAGCTCAGATAAATGGGGAAAACCACTTGGCAGAAATGGGGACTGTGGGTGGCCCTTCTGAACACCAGCTCAGTACCAGGTGCAGTGTAAGTGACCAAAGGCCAGTGAGCTTTAATCCAACAGTGCTATCATCAACCAAGCCACCTCTTTGCTGTGGGAGAACAACCATAAGGATGCAGTGTGACAGACACTCCCAAGCCTTTTGCAGGGGCTCTGGGAGTTAAAAGGGTCCTTTGAGCCCAGGAGATACTGTGCTATTCCCACTGTGCCCTTTCATAGACTTATAGAATCACAAGGTTGGAAAGGACCTACAAAATGATCTTTCCAGTGGGAAAAGCTGTCAAGTTGAAGGTTTAACTGGAGAGCTCTGTCTGTCTTGTAGTTACTGTCTCCAAGGAATGTTTCTTACACATCTCCAAGACAGCAAGGTGCTGGGGCAGCAAGGCAAGCAGGGAAGAGAATGATGAGCAACACTGTGGTAGTAGAAAGGTCTGAGTATACGGTGTGGGAGAACAGCTTGTCCACTCCAGCATGGTGAAATGCAATGTCCAGTTGTTCCCTGTCTGTGAATACAGAGTTGTAGTTGACTACATAAAGTCATTTAATTTCATGTCCCCGTCCCAGGAATGTAGCTGTTCTGTCTGTACAAAATGTCCTTAGGTATCAAGATGTATTTGTGTCCCCCAGCTTCTGTTTATGTTCAGAGCTCATTCCCTTTTGGTAATTTGATGTTGTCAACTGTGCTTTTATTTGTGAATAGCATGATTTTTGAGAACACCAAAGGTATTAAAGAACAAAGTTCATGTGGTTATTATATTATGCTCATTTTTAGGCTATGGCTATGTTGCAGAAAAAGTCACCCCCTTCCATAGACTTCAAAGCTGAGCACATGTTCTACAGTGAAGATGCAGGTGCCCAAGTAAAAACCATCTTGGAGGGATGGAAGGCTACCCTCAGGTGGGAGCCTGATGGCAGTGTGGATGTCTGCTGCCCAGGTCCTGACCTGCTTGTGCCAGTTGTTGCCCAGGGCAGAGCTGAGGGCACGTGCAGTGCTGGTTGCCTGGGAAATACCACTGTTACTGGCAAATTTGCTGTAAGGTCACTCTTTCAAAGTACCCTTTTTTTCTTCCAAACATAAGCTCATGGATTATCAAGATATTTTGTTTAAGTATTCCTCTCTCTTTCTGTTTCTCCCTCAAAAAAACAAACAACAACAACAACAAAAAAACAGCCTTCCTAGAACCAAATTCAAAACAATCAAATGGAATTGTTGAGTAGAAGTATCTCTTCCTGATGCATTTTGATGATGTATTTGTAAGGGTTCAGATTTGTTAGCAACTTTCAGTGGTATCTTAAAACTCATTTCCTTCAAAATCATTGCTTCTCAGTTAGACATGGTCATTTGTGTTGGTTGATATTTTAATTATTTTTATTTTTTTGTTTGTTTGTTTAATCTTTCTCACAGATGCATGAGGCTAATACTAAATCTTGTAGAACAGAATATAGTAACAGCCATGGTATAGAGCAATGCAGATGGAGTCCTGTCTCATGTTGCTGAAAATTAATCATTTATGGCTACTACTACTTGAGACTTGCATGAGATTGCTGTGAGACAGGCCAAGAACATTGGTTCAGCAGCTTCTCTTGGCCTGTTAACCAGTGATAAGCATGACAGGCACACCAGAGGCAGCAGGTTTGGTTGCAGCCTGGAGCAGCTGGTGATCCGGCTGGTAGGAGCCCAGCTGTGCCAGGCAGGGGCTGGGTGGCATGGCCTGGGGCTGACTCCTCCTGACCTGTGCTGGGGTGGGAACAGGGACGGGAATAGTTCAAGGGAGAATTTTAATCTGCATAAAATAGGGACTATTTTAAGAATAAGAACCTGTGTTCATAATTTCATTCCCATGAGTGCCTCTTTGCTCATAAATATCTCCTATTTGCATGGAATTGTTTATTGTAATAGCTCTGGTGTTTAGAAGGTACAAATAACATTTCCACTGGGAATAAAGAAGTGTCTTCTCTGACATCTCTAATATCTGCCTTGTCTACTTTTGAACTAAGGAGAAGTATTTTGAGAGTAATTTTTAAATAGTTTTCAACAGCTAATGGGAATTCAGGCTTTGATGTATGAGGGATCATCTCAGTGGTCCATTTGCAATATCAGCTTAGAAAAGATGATTCCCAGCACAGCACCCACCTCTGCTGTGGTGCAGCCCAGTCCCTTCCTCACACTTCTGGGGGCTGTGGCCTCTCCACTGGACCACTGGACTGTACGTGCTCTGTGCCCCCAGTGAGGGATAACTGTACTGAAAGGGGGAGGACAGAAGCTCTGAGCCTTTGCTCAGCTGAATGGAGACTGCAGCAGCCTGTGCAGAAAGAAGGCAGTGTGCAGGAGTTGTATTTGTGTGCTGTGAGGTGGACCAGAAGTGTTGCTGGGCACTGTTCAGGGTTGATTTGCATCATGATACCAGCTATTTGGCAGTTAGCTTCAATGAACCATTTCTCTGCTGTTGTCTGTTGGTTTAAACTGCAATACTGAATGAAGAAATTGTCTAGTAAATTTATTTATTAGGCCTTTCAAAGCCTAATAACAAAATATGTCAGGCATTAATTTACCTGGAAAGATAATCAGAGACCTTTCATCTGGAGCAGGCAGTCTGGACAGTGTCTGTAAAGTTAATGGGTTATGAAACGAGAAGCTAAGAGGCTGCACAGCTTCAGTCTCTCTAAGGTCCTCTTTGCTGTGAGCAGCACAAGTATGCTGTGTGCCTCTAGAAACACTGCCCAGCCTTCCCCCCTCCTCCACCCCCCACAGCCAATGACAACTTCGGTGGCAGCAGAACTTTTGCTGGCCTGTACAAAGCGGGGGAATTTCCTGACGTGCCTTTTAATCCACATGGCTCTGACATTTCTTGTCCAGTTTCTGAGCTGTGGGTCCCAGCTGGAGGAACACAGTGCAGTGTGAAGAAGAATTCAGGAGCTGGAGAGATGGGGGCATGGGGTGGCTACTAGGAGGTCAGGGTTCTTACTTCAGACGGGTGGGTGCAGTGTCCATGCAGCCCCAAGCACATAGTGCCCGTTGCACTGCATAGCCATGGGGTTCACTGACAGAGCACCAAGGAGCATAGCTGCTGAGATGCATGAAGGCATGCAGTCTCCTCACAGCAAGGTTAAGTGGCACTATGCTTTAACTTCTTAACTTTGCAGTCAGATTAGTGGCTCAGAGGCCCTTAGTGTTTGCTAGACAGAAGCAGAGATTTTTCAGGGCTGCTGTGTACCACACTGTATCCCTTAATGAGCAAAAGCTGCCTGAATCGTTTTGTATATGGGTCCTATCAGTTTAAATGCCACAAGAGTATCTCTGATGTCAGGATCATTGGAACCAGGACTTCTCCCTACAGCAACCCCAACTGCTCCAGCAGTGATATGCACTGTGTAGCCCCTGTTCTCCTGCCACCCCTATGTGTGGTGTCAGCCCCATCCCTGATAGCACCTCATGAGCCCAGATTGGCCATCACCTCCTGCCTCATCTGGGGCCTGTCCTCAGGGGAAGTGCTCTCACCCAGTGCCTTGCTAGGGATGCTCAGTGGTGCCATGACAATGGCTCTGGGCTTCAGTGCCAGCCTATTTAAGGAATGTATTATCTACTTTGGTAATTGGAAGTGTAATGTATTCACTCCCTGCACAGCACAGCTGATGGCTTCATTTGTCACATTCCTTTCTGTGGTTTACGCGGCTGTCACAGTGCAAATAAACCGATTACATTTCTTCAACATTGCTTTCACAAGGCTAGGCTGTGTGATGTGTAAATCAGTAAACAGAGGATGTCTGACTGCTCTCTTATCTTCTGTGGAGCCTCTTTTGATTAGTCTGGATACAGGAGCTAAAACAGGTGTGGAGGCTGTGAGTTGGGTGTGCTTTCTCTTGGAGGAAAAATAGCTGTGTAATGCTGTGGGTGTGCAGCATATGGGAAGAAGTGAAATATGTTGTGTTAAATGAGCCCTACTTCAGCTAGAGGAGATAGCCCAGTTCCAGCTGCTTCTTATGCCAAATCTAAAGGACACAAACATGACATTTTAAAATATGGAATATCTTAAAGAAACAGGAGCAAGATAATATAAAGTGAGGTAAAATAACATATAGATCAGGAACAACAATCCACAGGCCAGATGCAGCCCATGGAACATAGTATAACTATGGAGTTAGAGAAAAATTTCTGCTTTGTTCTGTGTGCTTATACCTCAGGAATGAGAGAAACACTCTGCCCAAGCGTTTGTTAGAAGCAGTGTATGACTGTGATGGAGCCTTCCATTAAGAGTGTTTCTGAAAATGTATTACCATCAGACCATTCTCTGTATTAAATCAATATTTAAACATTCTTTCTCCCTTCTCCAGAGAGTTTTCTCTATTTAAAAAACAAACAAACAAACAAAAACAAACAAACAAAAAAAAACCAAAAAACACCAATGGGAAATTAGTTGATAGTGATCTTATTTTATATGTTCATTTTTCTGTATCTGCAGCACATCAGAGAGCATGTAATGGGCAGCTTTGCTTTCCATTAGCAGTCTGATGAACCGTGCTTGCCAGATGTGTTAGGTCTGGCCTGCAGGTGAGTCCTGCACCCAGTGGGACCAAGCAGTGAGTAGTGCGTGGGCCAGGAGCTGTGCTTCTGTATGAAGTGTCTGCTCAGCCTTTCGCTTTGGAGTTACACTTTCTTTGTGGACGTTATTTCACCTTCACTGAAAGGTACACTGAAAGTAGTGATAGCTCTGCAGATATCATTGGAGTTAAAGCTTGAGACAGCTCTGCTGAGTTCAGTAAAAGCTGATCTATAATATTGAGAGGGGTATGTCACTTTCCTGCACTGCTCACAGTGCTTTTCTTTGATTACTGCTAAGATTCCTGGCTCCATTGTCCATTAGCTGACATGTTTGTTTCCTCCCATTTGTACTCTCACTTTGCTGAAGTCTGATCACTTTCTGCAAGCAGATGAACTTCTGAATACAGAGGTCTGATGAGATTTGAGCAGAATGATCTCAGAAACTGTTGCAATCAGAAATGTAAAAATTCTTTCTGCTCAATAAAATCTCATGGATATTGCCTAAAATCCTATAAAACCTGTGAGATTAAAAATGGGACTTCTCTGGCCTCTTCCCCTCTCTTGTAACCAGACTGGTCTGGGTGTGCCAGATCTGACTGCTGGTTCTCATGAGGATCTCAGATACCCCAACTCAGTCTCTTTTCACAGAATCACGGAATGACCCGGGTTGGAAGGGACCTCAAGGTTCATGAAGCTCCAACCCCCCTGCCTGGCAGGGCCACCAAACTTCCACATTTACTAGATCAGGTTGCCCAGGACCCCGTCCAAGCTGGCCTTGAACACCTCCAGGGACGGGGCATCAACAACCTCCCTGGGCAGCCTGTTCCAGGACCTCACCACTCTCCTAGTAAAGAACTTCCCCCTAACATCCAACCTGAATCTTCCCTCTTTTTCAACTTAAAACCTTTTTCCCTTGTCCTGCTATTAGGGGTCCTTTCAAAGAGTTTACTCCCCTCCTGGTTACAGGTTCCCTTCAGGTATTGAAAGGCTGCAATGAGGTCACCCCGCAGCCTTCTCTTCTCCAGGCTGAACAAACCCAACTCCCTCAGCCTGTCCTCATAGGGGAGGTGCTCCAGCCCCCTGATCATCTTCGTGGCCCTCCTCTGGACCCTTTCCAAAATCTCCATGTCTTTCTTGTACTGAGGGCTCCACACCTGGACACAGTACTCCAGATGGGGCCTCACATGAGCGGAGTAGAGAGAGATAATCACCTCCCTATCCCTGCTGACCACCCTTCTCCTGATGGAGCCCAGGATCCCATTTGCTTTCCAAGCTGCCAGAGCGCACTGCTGGCTCATGTTGAGTCTCTTGTCCATCAGGACCCCCAGGTCCTTCTCTGCCGAGCTGCTCTCAAGGACCACTCCTCCCAGCCTGTACAGGTGCCTGGGGTTCTTCTGGCCCTAGTGCAAAACGTTGCACTTTGCTGTGTTGAACCTCATTAGGTTCACCTGGGCCCACCTTTCAAGTCTGTCAAGGTCCCTCCAAATGGCATCCCTTCCTTCCTCCATGTCAACCGTACCACTCAGCTTGGTGTCTTTTGTGCTAATCCTGTACAGTCCATCTTTTTCTACTTGACTACCTGCCTCTGCATCCTGCCTGCATAGAGCATTGCTCTTGAGCACACAGTTCACGCTATAGAAGAGAGCTAGGTTCAGCTTGTGGGATTTGATGAATGCAGTCTGGAGAGATGCTGCAGTGCTTTCACGTGGCTCCTTGTGACTCTCCTTCTCTTCTCCAGCTGCCAAGGAAGCAATGAGTGGAGAGAGGAGTCCTAGAGTGCCTTCGCCCCCTGCTGGGTGCGAATTCCAGAAGGTGGGGATTGTTCCTCTTCCTTGTGCTCTTTGGTTACTTGTACCTCAGCATTCAGAACTTGAAGTGCCCCTCCCAGCAGATGAGGGGCGGTGCTACTCTGGCTGTGGGACTGTCTGCAGGGTTAGCAGCCTCCAGTGAAGTGCTGGGGTGTGTGAAGTTCTCTCAGTGAAAAAAATCAGCCTTCTGCACTTTTGTGCTGAATATTAACCACGTTTCTGATCATCATAGTTCTGAATTCTACATCTTGTCTCAAAATAAGAAAGCAACAAGTTATTGTTTAAACCGAAGTAAGTAAATAAAATAGAAGCTCTTGCTATGGAAAGAACACTTTTGTTCATTCTCCATAATGCATCTTTTCCTGCTAAGATTAAAAGGGTTTTATGTATCTTCTTCACTTTTCCTTGTGAATTGCCTTTCTCAGGGTCACAAGCTATTTACATATGTATATATATGGGAGGAGGGAAGCACCACTTGTTCTCCAGACATTCACTCTCTTCTCTCATTCCAGGAAATCTCAGCCATGCTTTGCATTTTAGGAACAACACCAGATTTCCAGGAATATTGCAGTGAGTAAAGAGTTTCTTACCACCATAGACTTTGAGGGCACTGGGTTGCCTATGGTCCTGCTCAGCCAGTATCCCATGCACTGGGTTGTTTTCTGTGACTTGGTTCTCCTTTTTGGAATCATAGAATCCTTAGAGTTGGAAAGGATTTCTGAAGGCCATCTAGTTCAACCCCCCCTGCAGTGAATGAGGAAATCCACAGCTAGATCAGGTTTCCCAGGGCTGTCTCCAGGGATGGGACATTTCCTATCCAGATCCTCTCATTTCCAGCCCCGAGGATTACTGCTCTGAGGCTGCACATCCCACTCATCTACCCATGTGGTATTTCTTCTGGCACATCACTTCGGGTTTTCCCTGAACCTGTGTCCTAAGTATGGTTCTCCTACCCCATGGACTCTGGGCATTGCTCTGTGTGCTCACATCCCAAGTGCTGTGTCTGCACATGCCCCAGAGCCCCCGCTGCTCCTGGGCTCCCCTCCAGTGACAGGACAGTGGGGACTTGACTTTGCCATGGATGTGACTGCATCTCACAGGAAGAAGTCCATTCATGCTCCTGTCATGTACAGTGCTAAATAAATTTGGGAGTTGCTCAATAGCTCAACAGAATGACAGCCTTTTTCCTTAAAGATAGATATTGCCTTTAATCAGGTGCTCACTTGCTTTGCTTGAGTAAGCCAAACTCATTCCAAGAACAAAAGGGCTGCCATTGCAATAGCCTGGCTTTTCAATTTCAAACTATCTGCAGATTACAGAATAAATGAAATATTCAGTATACACAAATACTATACAGAATGATATGATACAGACCATTTCATGTTCTTTCATCCTTTTCTAGCTTACTGGCTTTTATGTAATGGGTAGACCTACATCAAAAGCCACGCTCAAGTAAGAACAAACAAATACTTAAAGCACACATTACACATGGCATTCCTAAGCCTTCTGTAAATGATACAGAGTTATTCTTTGAAGAATAGAGAGGCAGTCTAATAAACTTCTCTATGAGACCAGACCATGACACGGTGACAGAGCGGCATTTTTGAGTGCTTGGCATATGTAAGATACCAGCTGCCCTTGGGGGAGAATGTGTATTTGATAACAGAAATAAGGGCAGTCTTTGCTGCTAGGACCCTAGGACACAGTGCAATGTGCATCTTCCAACTCTTTTTAACCGTATCTGTCACTCCTTCAGTAAGGAGATGTGAGCTCCATCTCAGGCAGCACCGCACTGCCAACTTGTCAAGCAATCTCTCATGGTCCTCTTTTAGTATCCCTTACACCTGGGACATGTATTCAGTCTCTGAGGGACTACTTCATTGACTGTCTGTCTCTGCCTGAACATCTTTTCTGCCTGTCAGGGTGCTGGCAGTCTGGGGTATTTCCTGCTGTGACCATGAGATCCTGCTCATCTCCAGGTGGGGGCATATCACTGCAGTCTGACTGCGATCCACTTGCTCTGTGGGTCAGGAGCCAGACATGTATTTAGAGCAGTGTTTGGGAAGGACAGAAGCTCTGGTCAGAAGTGCTATGGGGGACAATACCAGGCCGACTCTCTGAGTATGGGATATACCCTGCAGCTGGAAAACTGACATTCATCCAGAAGGAAAACATCTGAGCAGTTTGCCCAGCCTGTGACACTGGAGGAATGTACACTGCTCAGTGCCTTTGGGACTCAAATGTGATCCATACTGAGTCTGACCAGTGGCTCATCGTGTTGACGCAGAAGCTCTTCTGTTCATATCTTCTGGCTCATTAAGTCCAGACAGTCACTGACTGCAGCCGTAACCCTTCTCTACTTTCATTCCTGTGGGAATCTCTTAGTCAAACATAAAATTTCAGCATTATACAACCAAACTTCATTGTTAGTAAGGCCTGTACAGTAATGCTTATGTTTTCTTAAAATATATGTATGAGTTCTCCCTTATATACACTCATTCCAGTCATTTATAGTTACTATTAATGATTCAGCATTTTTCTGTGGTTTCAGGCTTTCCATGCCACCCATGCTATTTGCCAAACTAAAGTCACTGCTACTTTTTGCACCAGAGACTATGCTACATATCCTGTGGCCAGCCCGCACTGCCATTTAGACCACCTGTTCTCAGTCTGTTCTAGAAGTTTCCCACAATGTCACAATTGCCAATATGAGAAGGATCTCTCTTACAGCACAGCAAAAACTTCAGAGTTTTTATTACAATATTTCAAATGTGAAACAAATCTCTCCAAGTGGGAAGTGACCTCATCCCCTGATGTGAGTCCCCTCTCCCTTGGCACATGGTGGTTCCCTGGGGCATGTCCTTGCCACCAAAGTTCAGCCGATCTTTCTGTATCTCCAGAGACTGTCCCAAAACTACTCATTGCACATTAGTATCAGCTCTCCTTCCAGCATCAAAGTGCAGATGAATCAGCCGGGCTCTTCCTAGGAACTCCCATCTCTCTTCTCACTTCTTAACCAAGTTGAATTTTAGTTCTGATCATGCTTCAGTGTCCACAAAAACGTGATGAAATATCGTTAAGCTGTCTGAAATTGAGTTTTATTTTGCTTTCAGAGGGTACTTTGGAAAATTTTTCTTTATCTTTGTCAGCCTTTGTAAGTAGTTGAATGACAGCTTTACCTGTCTCCTGTGATGCTTTGCAATGTGACATGCTCCCTGTGAAGTGCTTTTCTCAGAACTATTATCCTGTATGGTACAAATCACACACTTTATGCCCAGCACCTCCTCCTACTCATGCCATTTTCTCTTAATGCTAGCAGGTCAGACTGTGTCCTGGATGTTATACCTTGTCTGTTGTGTTCCTTCCACCCAAGATATCTGTTCTCATCTCTGATTCCAGGACCTCAGGTCCATTCTCCCTTGTTCCTGATCATCTGTCCAAAGCACAGCCATTTCTGTGTTTCTTACAGCCTGCATCCCCTCTTTAAATGTTGGGCAACAATATCCATCATCCATTCAGCTGATGTCCTCAGGAAATAATCATACATCTGTGGCCACTTCACATCATTTACCTTCTAACTTTCTAGATATCATTGCTAAATTCTCACTAATTCATTTCTTCTACCTTTGTGTAAAAGTGAACATACATATTACGGCATCTCCCTGCTCTTTCCCTTCCTTTCCCCACCATTAATTTCATTTCCCTCAAGCCCAGAGGGAAATGCTGGAAGGATGCACCTTCCTGTGAATGTGCCCATGACTCTCCTAAAGCTTGCCTTGTACCAGTCTCAAGTCCTTCATTTCTTTCCTTTTCTCATTGCATCCTTACATTACTCCCTTAAGAGGGTCCTGGTCACCCAAGTCTCCACATTATGTCTTCACATTTCATCAGTCTTCTTTGATCTGTGCTAGCTGGCATCTAGCATTGTCAGTCCTTTCTGGTTTACTTCTTGTAGTCAGTCCTCCTCTTTTTTGGCTATGACATCTAATGGGTCACCCAGTCTGCTCTGATTTATGGTATCTCTCTCCATAAGAGGTTGTGGAAGTGGCACATAACTCCATAAGTAATCCCATTCATCAGAGCAGAGTCAGAATAATCACCTATTTATCTCCTATTCAATAGACTTGCTACAGCACTCATTATGAATTCATTTAAACTGATGCACAGTGTCCCATTATGCACTAATGGTGATGAGAAACATGACAAAACAAATGCCATTTTAAAATTGGGAAATGAATCTGTTCAGCAAGATGTATAACTATGGCTACTCATGAATTCTTACTCTTGCAGTCTTCTGCAGCACACACCTTGTTGTCTCCTCATACCTGAGCTGTACCCTGCTATGATGCTTCTGGCAGAATCAAATCCCCCCCTGCCATGGCTACCAACACATGTTGCGGCTGCATGACTCCTGCATTCCTACAGCCCACCCCTCAGCACAGCCCCTGTGCAGAGCTCCCACTGTTGCAGTGCCTCTCTCATGACTCTGTAGCACCAGCACAGCCTGAGTCCTTGGTGCTGGGGCTGGGAATTGCCCAATGACTGTGGCCATGCTGAGCGCCCTGACTGTGCTGCACTGCACCATGCAGTCCTGGTATGGCTCTGAATGTTCTTCAGGTCTCTCCCCTGTTCTTATCTTCAGGAGGATGGACTTTGTAGGGCTGTTAAATCTTCCTCTGGCACACCTTTGAAGCCATTACTTCTCATCCTATCACTAGTTAGCTGCTTCTGCTGAATAGTTTTCCTAAGGCAGTGGTTCGGCTCTGTAATGTAGTGCTGCAACCTTCTGTAGAAACAGCCCAAAGGATCCCAGCCATGTGTATGACTGCCCAAGAAGCTGATGTCTGGAGCGGTAGGATGAGTCCAGGAGCTTGTGGAAATCCTTGCCTTGCCATGGAGCCATATGTTTGAAGACTTTGATCACAGCTTTGCGGGGAAAAAAAAGCACACTGGGAGATGATGGCGAAAAGATTTCTTCAGAAAAAGAAGCATGTGTAGAACAACCCCTCCTCTCGTTATGTTGCTGATGCTCTGGGTGCCCCTGTTCATGCCGAATTGTTCTGGAGGTCAGCCCTGGATAGGAGTGTGTCAGAGGCCAGCCGACCCAGCACTGCTCAGGGGGTTCAAGCCTCTGCCAACCTGGTACAGATAGTGGGGCTGCTAGAATGTGTGATCCCCCTTTCCCCACCCTTCTCTTCCCCCCCCCCCCAGCCATGTCTAGGCTGTAGGAACAGCAGTGGAGTTGTTGTTGTACCTGTAATGATAGTTCTGACCCTGGATGTCCCACCGCTCACTGGCTGCAGCATCTCCTCTTCAAACTTCTGACTTCTAAGGGCTTTGGTTCATGTGGAAACTTCTCTCAGAGGTCTTGATGAGGAGCAAGTTGGATGCAGTCCCAGAATAGCACCACTAACAAAAGCTCTCACAAACAGCCAACCAAAATGCATCCTGAAGTGAGATCACAGAAATGATGCAAAGCAATCAGATGAGAGACATGGCCATAAAGAGCTGTTAGATTTTTAGAACAGAGCTTCCCTTTGCCTCAGAATAGCAAGAGGATTGCTTTACATGTGCATGTGGCCTTGTAAAATTCCAGTATCTGGGAGTTGTGTGTGTTTAAAACTGCACGAGCAATGCAAGGCGCAGTGCCAGCTTTCAGCTGCATTAAATCAACAGGTGGGTGTGCAGTGCAGGGCCTCCCCAATTGGAACCACCTCCTTAGAGCCTGTCCTGAGCTGCTGTGTCTCCACCTGGAGCCCAGGGCAGGATCCTGTGCTCAGCCCTGCTCAGGAGGACTGTCCCCTTTGTTCATAGTACTTTGTCACAAAGCCCAGTGACCCATCCAAGCCCTCGTCCTCCAGCCCAGCACACTGTCTGTGTGATACAGACGTGCTCCTCGTGGCCATTCACAGAGGTTTGCTCCAAGTCCTCAGCTCCAAATGCAAATAAACAATTATAAGTAATCAATATGTCTGATATCATGGAATTCTTGGCTGGCAACAGCTATCCTGTGTTGTATAATTGAAAGAAATGCAATGGAGTGTTATTTAATAGGTAATCAATCAGTGCTGTACTTGTACACCTGAGCTAATCAATTACTGCAGGAATGCCAGTGCTGGCCACCTGCTGGGAAACCACCTGTGTACATCAGGGCACCAAAATGCTCCCCTGCTTGTTGTGGGTTCATTAACAAAATTTCATGAAGAAATCTTATGTTCATAGATGCCAGTCATCTAATAAATGTTGTAGAGTTGTTTCTCAATCTAAGCTTTTTAATTTTTATTATTCCATAGAAAGTCTGAAAATGTAATAAAAACAGTTTAATAATTCTAAACAAACAAATGAACAAACAAACAAACAAACAAAAAATCTAAAATGGTAATTCAATGTTCCTGACTTGCTTTAAAAAGATCCCAGATTTAAGAAGTAATTAAAAAGTGCAGGAGAAAAAAATACATCCTAGAAAGCCCATCTGTGCTTTGCAAAGTGGCCTCGTTGGTTCTGGGCTGTGTCCTTCAGCCCTGTGCTTTGGGTGCTGGGTGCCTGCCCAGAAGGTGTTCTACAGTCCACTACCTGCATCTCATCATGTGCATCCCACCTGAGCACTGGGATTCTACAGCCCTCTGTATTGCTATTTTATTTATAAAATGTTACCAATAAAGCCAGAAGCTTCAAACAGATTAGATTCATTCATCCAGCCTTCACACAACGTTGAATTACTCACACAAACCAGGCTGTCTGAGGCAACGACAACAATGTTTTCACAAATTGTTTAATTAGACAACTTCTGGGCAATTTCTTCCAATGGTTTCACTTCCCCTGCCCACAGATATTCTGGTGCTCACCACATCTGTCATAACAACCCTTCCTGGATGCTGGAGTTTTGGGGCCAAGCCCAAATTTTTTATTTATTTTTATTTTTATTTTTTGCTTTGAAGGACAAAAAGAAGCATAAACAGCAAAGAACCTTCTTTATTTTTTCCTTTTTTTTCCCCCCTTTTTCTTTTTCTTTTCCTTTTCTTTTTTTTCTTTTCCTTTTTTTTTCTTTTTCTTTTTTCCTTTTTTCTTTTTCTTTTTCTTTTCTTTTTCTTTTTCTTTTTCTTTTTCTTTTTCTTTTTCTTTTTCTTTTTCTTTTTCTTTTTCTTTTTCTTTTTCTTTTTCCTTTTCTTTTTCTTTTTATTTTCCTTTTTTTTTCTTTTCCTTTTTTTTTCTTTTCCTTTTTTTCCTTTTCTTTTTCTTTTCTTCTTCTTTTTTTTAAGGAACAAATTATCATCATTTTGTTTGCTTAGCTGAGAACTCAACCAAGGTCTGGCGGGCAGCTCTGAGGGCACTGCAGGGGACTCCAGGCTCAGCTTCATCACCCCAGGCTCAACCAGAAATCCAAGGTCCCTCCTGCAGCCACAGCCATGAGTCACTGATGTCTTATGCAAGAAAATTCCTCTTCCCATTTTAAACTATGGATGAGAATTTCATCAGAGGGAAGCAGCTTTGGAACAGACGTTCTCACAAACTCATTCTTTGGCTCTATCTGTTTCCAATGAGGCTTTACAATCTGCCCTTCCAATAGTATTCCCATCTTGTTTGGTGGCTTTTATCCAAGTTGGTTAATAATTTCCTTCGAGCCTGAACAATTTTAGCTCCTCCAAATCCCTTGTTGTTCCTTATTAAGACACTAGCTACTACTGGAGAAAGATGACTGATTGCAATAGCTGTAGGCAGAACTCATGCTGATTAACAAATCACTTGAAAATAATATGCTTTTTAGCCATTAGAGTTATTAATAGTATGTTTGCTCCCTTTCTTGGGGCATTTAATGCTCAAGGAATTAGCCAATCTGGAGAGTAAATCTTTTAGTTCATAGTGGACACCAAACTCAATCTGTCTAGCTGGAATGGGACTATACACTCATTTTCTTTTCAAGACTCCACAGAATTTGACATTTTAGTAGAAACTTAATAGCTTGCAGTAATTTTTTTTACTACCTGTAGCAAGATTAGCTGCTAAGATAAGGAGCTGATGGAGCTGGTGAGTGACAGGGCACATTCACCTCATTTAAAATATGCATAGGGGAAGGGAAACACTTTGGTACAGAAGTGCTGCTGCTGCTTCCCAGGCATCCAACGACCCTCAAAAGACACTGCCGTCACACTGAACCTTGCCTATGGGAGCCTAGTCAGAGAGACAGCAGGTGTTTCTAAATGAAATCTCCATGCTGCCTGATTTTAATGGGTCCTTTACTTTGTAAAACCAAGAATTATTAATTAATATTTATACTTTGTTTACGAGTTAATGGGTAACTGGCTTGGGTAAGATCCCTGGATGATCTATCAGTTCACACTGGGAGTAACTGTCATGCAGAACAAGCAATGCTATTAATCAACACAAAGCAGAAGATCACTATCCTCCATATATCACAGAAGATATATGGAGGATATTCTTTCTTGCTCTCTTTTTCAGTTTTTTGTCTCCCTCTTTGTTCTCTCCCTCTGTGCACTGTATCATAGAGTGATGGGTAAGACTGTATTTCAGCCTCTCTTGAGGAATGGTTTTGTGGTAAGGAGCCCAACAGCCTCTGGTGTCAATGCTGCTCAACAACCAAAGTTAGTTAATGTGTAGGAAGAAAACAAGTACCTCTGGCATAGGTGTGGTCTCGCAGTGCAGAGCAATGTTCACAATAAAATGGCTGTCTGGGATAGAATGGGACTGTTCCCATATGATGAAACAAATATAGGTCTAACCTGGCATAAAAGTCTACAGCAATTAAACAAGTGGCTGTTCATTTTGGTCTTTTAAAGAATTTCATCGTATCCTGACGCTGTAAGCCTTACCAGGAAACTCAGTATGTGAAAACGGAGGAGTAATGCTTGATTTGATTTGATTTGACTTGATTTGATTTTTTTTTTATACTGATTACTGTGAATATCACTATGCATTTGAAATACCTATATTTGAATTGCATTAATCTGCAGAGTGTTTCTGAATCTTTTTAAAAATCTAGCAGTAAAATAATGTCTCCTTGGCATTTAATAATGGCAGATATAACAATAAATATTCACTTAGGATGACTGTTTTTTGCACTGTTCTGTCCATCAAAATATGAACAGAAAATGTGTCCCATTAGTGCAGAAAATGTCTGGAAAAGATACTCCCTGATTAAGGCAGATGTGTCTGCTGATGGTTTGATTTGGAACATGGATTGCTACAAATGAGTCACATTCCTGGGAAGGGGATTTAACGCTCAACAGGTTCAGGCTCCAGGCTTTCCTCTGGCTCAGTCTCACTGCTCTCTTTCTGCTTCACACTTCTTTCGTACACAACAATTCAGTTGTCCCTTATTAAGAGTGCTCCCTCTGTCAGTTCTTCCTCAAGTGCATAACCTTGCTACGCCCAATTATATTAAAGAGTGACTGAAATGGCTTTGCTTTCCATCACAAAAACAGCTGCTACATCAGTTGTAAAATCCTGTCATTTATCTTTTCCCACTTCTATCATCTTATTCAATGCATGAGACAGACACAAATGCTCTGTATTATAGATATTAATAAACCTCCAAATTCTGTGCTATTTCCATGCTGGTTAAACATGGAGTAATCCTTAAATGGAAAAATGAAGCAAGATAAATGCAACCAAAACTCAGAAAGCCAAGGTATACAGCTTTTGTCTATGTACAAGCAAATCTTCATCCAAATGGCTTAAAGGAAATAATGGTGATATGCACATTCCATGCAATCATCATAAAAAAGAAACTGTACAACAGAGCATTTGTCAGAAATCACTGTGAGTAAATGACGACTTTCAGGAAAATCAGAAACATTCTTTGCTATAGTCACTGTCTAAAACTGAGGAATAGAATGAGATGAAATGAAGCAAACCAAGAGATCTCCAATGGAAGTTTTAAAACATTACAGCTAAAAGCAGAAGCTGAAATAATAAAATGAAACTGGTCAAACCCTAGAATTAGAGATTATGTGATAGAAACACATTTTGTTAGATTGTGGGTGACATGCAAGCCTGATTTCTTTTAGTTCTATTATAAGAAACATCACTGGATTCAAAATATCTTGGTGTGGTTTTCAATCATACTTCCATTTTACAGATAGATTTTCAGTTCAATACTCATGGTGTCCTTTGAGAAACGAGCAACTACATAGCTGATGTATACATATTTAGTATGCACATGGCAATCAATTCTGGAGGGGCTGGAATTACATGATCTTGAAAGGTCCCTCCAGACAACTGTTCTGTGATTCTATGATATATTCTAAGTATACAAATACACAATAATTAAATGTTTATATAACATGTGTAATATATACGTATATTTAAGAACAGCAAATCACACACAAAAAAAATGTTAGACAAATTTTGGAAGAATGCAATTCCAGTCCTCTGCTCAGATGTGGCCAGCCTGGAGGTTTGCTTCCACTGCAGACCTGGGCCAGTCCAGCTCCGACTCTGACTGGGGATGGAGAACCCACAGCTTCCTTGGTCTCCAGCAGAGTGCCTGGCCATCCTCTCGCCAATAGCGTCATCTTGTGCCTGCTCAAAATGTACCTCACTTCAGCTGTGCCCTCTGTCTCTTCTATGTCTTTCCATGTCCATCTGCCAAGGGCCTGGCATCCCAGAGGGCAACTGGATAGAGGAATAAAATACCCATTCTACACCTCTCACCCAGCTGCCAATACTCATTCACGCAGCATTGCTTCACTCCACCCATTGCCCATCATGCCTTGGTCTCTAAGTGCTACAAATTAGGAGGTTTTTGAAAATGCACAAGGGCATAGATGTTGAAAATATGTACCATCGCTTGGCTAGCAGAGCTCCAGTTAAGCCTTTTGTGTGTTTCTGTAATACACAGATTTTGTAAGGTAAAGGACGATTTGCACTTTCCCTAATAGCTTACTGGTAGTTTGTGTTCATGGCTAACACACACCACAAAGATCTCTCCAGCTGCTTGTCATATCTTTGCAGGCATTGTTTAAAGGATGAACTGTACTGAATAAGTTTCATTCTGCATACATTATTCATCAAAAAAATATTACTTCCATGAACTGCGATTAGTACAGTTGCTGTCCATAGACTTCAGTGTATTTTGCCATGAATTTTTCTATAGCTTTTCAAAGAATACACAGTTCCAGGGTTCTTTTTCTCTGTGCCTTTTTTAAACTTCCTTCAACAATCACTTGTAGCTGGTGATATGTTTCCATTGAAAACCATATTGTGATACAAAGCAGTGTGACAGCTGCAATTTTACACAACATGAAATATCAGCTGAGGAAATTACAAAGAGCATTTCCCTGAAACCACGATTTCAAGAACAAATCAATTACCTCAGTGAAGCTGCTGCTCAGAAATTAAACAACCCTGATTATCCTCAAGTAAAGTTCAGATCTGAGGAACTCACGCTGAGGCCCACTTGGAGTTAGCAGAAAATCGTTATTCTAGGGTAATTGCAAGGAAGGAAGGTTGCGATCCCACACATGTTGATAAGGAAAACCATTATTTATTACAGCTGTTTGTCTTGCTCCAATTCATAGGAAGGAGAGGAGGTTCTTTGATATATGTATACCTGACATGAGATTAAGAAACAAAGAGTTCAAATGGTGGTCCAACCAGCTTATTACAAATCTTAATCAGGGAGATGGGGAAGGGGAGGACTGGCAACTATTATGAATTAGGGTGATGGGGAAGGGAAAGTGGGCAATAGGAAATATAGGAAAGAAGCAAAAATTGCATAAAGCAGGGATAGTCACCACCAAGACCTAGCAGTGTTCTGTTGCATGCCATTGCAATGCCCCAAGGCAAAAGTGCAGGGAAGAGCAGCAGCAGAGTGGCCGGCCTTAGGCAGCAAGCAGGTAGAGACAGAGCAGGCCCAAGAGGAAGGGGCAAGTTTCAGGTAGCAGGCCCAGGAGAGTCTATCAGCATGCAGGAATCATGTTGTGAAGCACCTGATGTCATGTTTATTGGTCCCTTTTTTATCCTTCTTCTGCCAATGTGGTATTCCTGGGTACTTGGGTAAGAGCCATGTGCAGAACCCCCGAGATGGCATCTCCCTTGAGAAAAGACTGCTTCCCAGCCACTAAGCTGTGGCTTATCTCTTTCTCTATCGTTGCCCTTGGATTGCAAATCTTCAGACAAAATATTTCATCAACTCTGACTGTGATTTGCCTGGACTTGTCCATATGTGTCCCTAGGTTGGATATTAGGAAACATTTCTTTACAGAAAGGTTGTTAAATACTGGAATAGGCTCCCCAGGGAGGTGGTTGAATCGCCATCCCTGGATGTGTTTAAGAGCCATTTGGATGTGGTGCTCAGGGATATGATTTAGCAAAGGGTTGTTAGTGTTAGGGTGCTATTGTTAGGCTGCTGTTGGACTTGATCTTCAAGATCTTTTCCAACCTGGGTAATTCTATGATTCTATGATTTAGACAAAGGATTTCTCAACCCTTGACCAGGACTTGTCCATCTGTGTCCTCAGCAAACTTTGAGACAATGGTGTGAAAGAATAATCTCTTACACTGTTTTATAGAGGTCCTCAGATGAAACAATAACAGAAATGTATTAGTAGTCTTTGTGTTTAGTTATCCCTCAAGGCAGCCCTATGACTCCCTCATAGCAGCTCCTCATGTCAGAATGCAGCTCCATGGCAGCCTAAAGCTCCCCATGGCATCCCTACAGCTCCTCATGGCACCCTGCAGCTCCTCACAGAGAGTGGAGGGGTAGCACTGAGCTCTGCTCTCTGACAGCCACAGGGTCTGAGGGAACACATGGAGCTGTGTCAGGGGAGGGCAGGTGGGGGTGAGGGAAAGGCTGTGCCCCAGAGGGTGGTGGGCATGGCACAGCTTCCAGGGCAGCAGGCACAGCCCCGAGCTGCCGGAGCTCAGGGAGTGTTGGGACACCACTCTGACACCAGGTCTGGGTGGTGCTGTGTGATCCCTGTGGGTCCCTTCCAACTTGGAACCTTCTATGTCCTATGGTGACCCCACCACGCAGCTCCCCACGGTCCTGGCACAGTGGCTCTCTGTAGCACCTGCCCCTCAAAAAAGCTTTTCCAAATCTCTGATATTTTCATGGAAAGAAACCCACGCAGTTCTCAAGCACCTCTGTAACACGTTCCTCCTTATGCTGTTCTATCAGCCAGCTGCAGAAATCCCAGCTGCTGCGGATGCCTGTGCCAAACGATGACCATGCCAGTGATTGTAATCTGGAGTTTGGGCTGTGTTCTAGTCTTGCTTATTTTGCACTGAATACATGAAGGTATAGTCTGCTTCTGTCTTAATTAACATCAGAAAATTTACACTGTTCCCTTTTCACAAAAGGAGAAAGAGAATCACTTTTACCTAAGGTAAATTAGCATGACTTCAGTGAAGCTAATTAAGTTATCCCTAAATTATGTGCAGAAATCAAGGGAAGCGCTTTGTTCTCCCTAGAAGGCTGTCTGTAAAAACACACTGCTTTTTCTCTTTTCTTAGGCTTTCTGCAAAATTACTCCTGGGGAGCCCAAATGGCTCCAACTGCCAGGAGACAACCAGCACTGACAGCTCCTGCAGCACTGAAGGCAGCCATGCAGCCATGCAGAAATGCAGCCATGCAGAAATGCAGCACTGCTCCTTGGCCACTTTGTGTGAAGTGCTCAGGCACTGCCCCCGTCAAACACAGCTCTGTCTATGAGCTCAGCAGCCAGTGATGAAACTCTGGGAAGAGAAGCTGCCTAAGATCCCTTTTATATTCTTGGCAATCATATTTTGAATGTATGAATTTTCACTCAGTCAAAAGCACCGATACACGCTGCAGGTGTGTATCACAAACAGGTTGCTGTTTGTCTCCCAAACAGAAGGTTGTGTTGAGTTATGGAAGTAAAAAATACGTATATGGTACTGTATCCGGTTCTTGAGTACTGTATCCAGTTCTGGGCTGCCAGTACAAAACAGACAGGGATCATCTGGAAAGAGTCCAGCTGAGGGCCACAAACATGATAAAGGGCCTGGAACATCTCTCCTATGAGGAAATGGGTGACCTGGGTCTGTGCAGCCTTGAGAAAAGAAGACTCAGAGGGGATCTGATTAATGTTTATAAGCATTTAAGTGTGGGAGATAAAGGCACATGGCCACCATCTTTTCATTTGTCTGTGTGGACAGGACAAGGGGAAATGGCCACAAACTGGAGCATAGGAAGTTCCACACCAATATACAAAGGAACTTCTTCACAGTGAGGGTGATGGAGCACTGGAACAGGCTGCCCAGGGGAGTTGTGGAGTCTCATTCTCTGGAGATATTCAAGACCCATCTGGATGCCAACCTGTGCAGCCTGCTGTAGAGTGCCTGCTTTGCAGGGGAGCTGGATTCGATGAGCTCTGCAGGTCCCTTCCAACCCCTACAATTCTGTCATTCTGTGACATCTGAAAATGGGGAAGGGGCTTACAAAAATGAAATAACGATTGCATCTTAGGGATGTAGTTGCTGGCTGATACAGCTAGAACACTTGTCATGATAATTCTACACACAATTCTACAAGTTAATTTTGCTCGTTGCTGTTCAGCATAAGTCTGGGAAGCTACCCATTTAAAAAAGATTCTGTGCCAAATGAAATAACCCTCCTTGGAATTGCAGCTGCTCTTTGAGAGTGTGACGTGAGTGGCATGGTGAGGGCTGCAGCAGGGCCGGAGCTGCTCTTGCAGGACCTGGGGCTGCCCCTGGGGGGTGTTGGAACCCTGGGTCTATTCACCTTAATTACTCCATCCTAACCACAATACAGTAAGACACAAACCAATGGCAGACACTGTTCCATACCTTGTTTGTTCTGGGTACGTATAATGACAGGACAATACAAAGGGAAAGTCAGTTAAAAAATGAGGGAACAGAGTAAGAAGAAGTGGCACAAGAAACACTGCAATGGGGAGAAATCTTTACAATAAGCAGTTTAAAAGGACATGAAAATAAAAAAAAAAATGTCCCCATCAGCAGAGTATAAATCACAAGTCAACCACTTTAACTCCAGGAACTGCTTAAATTGAAGTATATGTTTGAAAAGAGTTGTGAATCCTTGAAAAAAATGAGTTTACTGAGAGTACGTGCATTAAATAGTTGGCAAGAGACTGCTTAATGTGTTACACTTATAACCATAATTGCACATAATTCTGTAATTAATTTCATTGCGCGTGTGACACTATACATGCCAAACATAAGTGCTTGTGTGCAGATGCACACTGCTTATAACGTGGTCATTAATTCCCCCACTGTTGACAATCAGCTCATGGAAATAAACTGCCAAATCCCAGTAGGACTCCAATGTGTCAGATGTGTTCCTTTCTTACTGCAGATCATATCCTGTGCTGAGTGCTGTGCTTCTGAGCAAGCAGAAAACAAAATTCTCATGAATTGAATGGTGTCACTTACTTCACAGCTAATTACACGTGGTTTTGTTCTGCTCTGGGTTAAGTGATCTGTTTGCAAAATTTATAATACGAAGAAAAAAAGAAAGAAGAACATGGCTATTCCATAGAAGTCTGTAGTCCTGTGAACAGGATCCTGGCTCATCTAAGCCAGGGCTTGGTGACTTGTATTTACAAATGAGGGTGGTACCGCCTGTTGGTTTAGGACCCTTCACCAGTCTCTGGGTGTCTGTTGTTTCCTGCATTTGGCGGAGCCTTGCAGCCGGAGCTCCAGGCTGGTGCCTTCCAGTGCCAAGCAGTGCAACTACAATGGGGGGCAAGTGGGAAGCCAGTCATCATGGTAACACTGGAGCACTTCTGACATCCTCCTCTCCAGATCCTCCTCTCAGGCATGTTAAACTTGACTCTGTGCTTATCTCAGGTCACTGTGCTTAGCGAAGGCCTTTACCAAAACAGTGTTGGAAATGTCAGTGAAGCAGCTCCTCAAACTGTTTGTATCCTGTTCCCCTTCTGCAATCTGGTCAGCCTCCACATGTGAGGCTTTGCTGCTGCTGCTCAGAGAATCACCAATGTGGGTTCCTCTGTGGGCAAACCAGTCAAAGCCCCTTGCATTATGCATCTATCCAGTGCACCCTCAATAATTTTGCACATGACAGCAAGTTGTTAGGAAGTGCTGATCTGCCTTAGGGTAAACAGGCCCCACAGAGAGACCAGGACAGGCTGATCAATAGGCTGGGGCCAATGGGATGAGGTTCAACAAGAGCAAGTGCTGGGGTCACCACCCCTGAGTGAAAAATCTTACATGCTTGGAAGAGGCAGAACACAGCAAAGACCCATTCCATCTTTATTCTTGCAATCTGAGCTGTATTTTTCCTTATTGAAGAATCCACCTTTGCTGGATTAGGACTTTTCCTGAAGTCATTCTCTGAACTGCATAAAGGATGAGCCAATGTCTAAATCCATACTGCTAGCGCAGGAAAAGCAGCAGTGCTAAATAAACACGGGAATATATTTCCACAGGTTGGAAATTCTGGGCAAAATCAGTGGATAGAAAACTAAAAAAGGTGAGACTAAAAAGGAAGGGAAATAAAAACATTCCATCCAAAAATGACATTTCACTGTCACCATTACTAGAGATATATTCTTGGGTGCTCTGCTTTATATATGAATCTTACTTTGATGTTAAAAGAATATCATAAAGGCAAGTATGAGACTCGGCTACCAACTAAGAGATTTCTTTGGCATTCGCCCACCAGGATCCGGCTCTGTCTGCATTCAGAGGCTGCAAGGCAGAGAACATGCAATGGTCCAGCCAGGGAAATCCCCCCGAGCACAGTGCCTCATGGACAGCCTCCCGTTCCACTCCTGCACGCTCCAGGCCCTGCAGGCACCCCCCAGAGTAAATGAATGAGCTCAGGAAGCCAGTGTGATGGTGGCAAGGCTGGGTGGTTGGTTACAAGTGCAGGCAGAAACTGGCAGCACTGCCCACTGACTCTGTCAGTGTCTCTTTGCTAAGTCCTTTGTTGTCAGTTTCTCTCATCCGCTTGTGGATGGACTCCTGTTCTGGGATTAAGAGGTATGAAGCCAAGTGGCATGTTGCATTTCATTCTTAAGGAGCATTTGTTGGGGTGAAAGCAGCAGAAGCAGAGATCCAGGCACCCTCTGTGCAGCCAGAACTGAGCTCCAAACCTGTAGGGCCATCCCCAACCTTGGGACTCTGGAAGCACTCAGCTGGCCACTGTCTTCTCCCCTCCCCATCCACATTAATGACTCCAGCAAGAAGCTGCTCCTCCCTGATCTCGCTAAACATCAAGTCATGACTCGGGGAACAAAAGAACCACAAGGAACACTTCAAAACTTCGAACAAAAGATGAAAGCTCCAACAAGGTCAACCCAACCAGGTGTTGCTGTTTACCATGATGGCCTCATAATCCTCAAGATGAAAGGGGCCCTTTGCCACCCTTCAGGCAGTGAGACAGGGAGAGCAGCCGACATGATAAAAATGCTGTGATACATCCCTTTCATCAGCACTCCAAACAGTAAGTATGCAAAAATTATGGTTTGCATACAGCAATTTCTCTTTGCTTACACCATGCATTTCACTTAACTACAACCTATCCCACCGGGCAAACACATACAGAAATCCAGGAGCGCATTCACTGACTCCCATTTAAAGCTTGATTCAAACCAAAGAATGATCATTTAAAAGAGAGATGAAGGTTTCCAGCAAATGAAACTCACCATAGCAAATAAGGGGCCAAATACTGTCGTGAACACAACACAAAATCATGGGTGCTCTGATCTATTATTTTGGTGTTTCCTTGCTTGAAACCCTATAGGCAATCAGCACTGCATGGCAATGCTCCTATAACACAAAGCCTCTTCCTTTCATCTTTGCGGTGCCACCAGCGATGGAATTAGATGATCATTGTGGTACTGTTCAGCCCCAGCCATCCTATGAGTCTATGATGATGATTCTGTGATTCTCTAACTGCTCCTCAGTGATGCTGCAGCAATGCAGCATCCCAAAGATCAGCATGGAAAGGAGCAGTGAGAGCACAGCAAAAAACCTCCAGGTAACAGCAGGGACAGGAAATGCTGAATGGGACTCTCTCTTCTAAATGGTCCGAGACAATAGCTGTTAGGAGGCTTAGCACCAGGTCAGGTTTGATAGCAGGAACTGCAGCTCACTATCATATGAAATTTCTCCTCGTTCTGGTTGCAAATTGCTGAAAGGCAATTCATCTTATCTACCACCTGCTTTCAGCTATACCTTGGCAAGTCCCTGTCCATGTGGGATTGCTCTGTCCTTGCTACCTGCAGGCAGAACCCAGAGATATGTTCCATCTGCACAGGTAATAATCAGGTGGCAGGAGATGTGCAAGCCTCATCCACCTTTAGCACAAGGATTTACAAATCCTTCAGGAGCCCATGGACACAGAAGGGCAGAAAGTGCCATTTTTAACAGCAAACCTGTGCCAACCTCCCACTGATCACAGAGTTCTGTAGTATGTTGGGGTGCTAAGTTGTCTTTGCGAGGATTTATGAGTGCATACAGTAGTTCTGAGTAGATGGAGTGTTCTAGAATAGCTGAGTTAGGCCTGTAGGTTAAGAGTTAGTGGGCTGCGGGTTTAGGTAGGTGTGTGTATAGGTTCTCTCGCGTGCATCGGGTTTTGCGTAGCGGGTGTACGTGTCTGCGCGGGATTTAGGATGGCATATAAGGTGTGTGACAGAGCAATATATTGAGAGTAGACATGATGGCATCCATGTTTGTGTCTCTCTCCCCGGGACAGTTGAAGTCCTGGGATAAGTCAGGTTAATTGGCGAATACGTCAGTAGTACCTCTCAGATTACTTTCAAGAAGCTGAATTTTTTACCTAATCCTCTCTCTAAAGTGGATTTTTCATCTCTCTTATTTACTGATAAACTTCCAGGGCTAAGCATCTACAGCACAAAACAGACCTGTGTAGTTCATCACCACGCTATATTTTTGGTCCAACATGATGAAAAAATGGAGCAGACATTTAGAAAGATGACAAGAAGATCCAGAGCAGAGCAGTTATAGTCATTGATGATTATATCAAAATATTGTTGAAGGAATATTAAAACCCCTGCTTCAGGGTATAAAATAATATATACATTTTTGTCAAACAGGTGGACAGAGTAATATATGTTTGTCCACTGTGCTGCATTTATATACCCTTCTGAAAGGTCTATCATTTTTATATATGTAAAGGTATATTATTTCTATATAATACTGCTATCGATGGACATGAGATCTGGTCCTAATGAACTATACAGGCCTTTATGCACCATTTGTATTCGTAAAGCATCTACCAGGATACGACCCCAAACAGGACACCCAGGGCAACACCAGCAGTATTTGGTTAAGAGCACATGAAAAGAAGCATATTGCAACAATAATCAGACAGCGATTTATGTCACCCATCATACAATCATGAAATGGCCGGGGTTGCAAAGGTCCACAGTGCTCATCCAGTCCCAACCCCCTGCTGTGTGCAGGGTCACCAACCAGAAGCCCAGGCTGCCCAGAGCCACATCCAGCCTGGCCTTGAATGCCTGCAGGGATGGGGCATCCACAGCCTCCTTGGGCAACCCGTTCCAGTGCGTCACCAGCCTCTGAGTGAAAAACTTCCTCCTAAGATCCAACCTAAACTTTCCCTGTCTGAATTTAAAGCCATTCCCCCTTGTCCTATCACTGCCCACCCTCACAATGTCATGGTTTTGTACATTTTTCTATTGGTATTCCACATCATAACATCATATAGAGCACAGAGAACAACTACATGTCCCAGAGGGTCTCACAGTCAGAGAGGGAAACACATCACGGAAGTGATGCTGTCTCTCTCTCAAACTGCCTGGTAGCGAGTCTGGGTGTGCTTCCAAGCCGTGGCACCTTCAGTTTCAAAGTAGGCTTCTCGGTCTTCGGAAAACCTCTCTCTCTCTTTCCCTTTTATTTTACTTGGCTTATTAGCCTCAATTTCCATTAGATTGTAATTAGTAAAATAATAAGTTTTCCTCCTTAGATCGTTGCCACTTCTCTGTTTGTTTCCTTGAGTCCAGCTCCCATCTCCCTACCCCTTTCTTATTTTCCCTTCCTATGCGCTGGGAGCCAGGGGGAACAGGAGCCTACTGCCCCTCCCCGTCACAGACATAGATTGATCTAGATAACACCGTGACACAGCAATTCCTCCTCTGTATACGCTCCCTTCAAGTACTGCAAGGCCACAACGAGATCTCCCCAGAGCCTTCTCTAAGCTAAACAAGCCCAGTTCCCTCAACCATTTCTCACAGGAGAGCTGCTCCAGCACCCCGACCATCTTAGTGGCCTCTATATTCTTTCAATATACGTACACACGACGGCGAGATTGAGACACAACAGGATATATAGTTTATAAGAGTTTATTAAAAGTTGTTGTTGTTTAGGGAAATGGGGAAGGGAAGTCGGGTGATAGAAAAGAGATAGGAAATAAAAGCAAAGAGTCTTTGTAGAAAGCAAGAGAGAATTAGTCACCACTGGGTTTCCAGCATGACTCGTAGTTCAGATGTTGATCTTCAGTAGAGATGGTCGTCAGAGGGAGCAGGGAAGCATCTGTTTGCATCTTGCCTTCACAAGATACAATGGTTCCATCCCCAGATCTCCCATACCAAGATGGAGTCATTTGGTCACAGGCCGGATCTTCCACTGGTAAGCTCTCTCCAACGTGACACTGACTGCCACAAGGAAACAGCCACCTCTGGCCTCCTAAATAGGTCTCAGAGTCTTATTGCTCACAGGATGTGAGCTTGCAGCCAAAACAAGAGAAGGGTTCGGACAAAGGTCTCTCTCAGCGTCCGAACAGCAGCAGTCTGATGTAGCGATCTCTCAGCTCCCTGAACTCACGCAGCGCTATGGAGTGGGCGTCCGGGTCCTCCTCCAGGTGCTGGAAGAGGTTGAGCGGCTTGGCGGATCGGAAGGACTGCGGCAGGACAATCGTGCTGTGCACCGACTTGCTGCCAAGGAAGAAGTGGTTCAGGCATTTCTCATCCAGGCAGAAGCGCAGGTACCGCAGGAGATTCTCCATCCGATTCAGGAAATACTTCCTGCGCCACTTCTTCAAAGGGATGATGGCCAAAGTGTGGAGGACAAGAGTCTTGATGACATAGGTGGAAAAGCCCATGCCCACTAAGATGCTGGCAAGCAACGTCAGGCAGTGCAGGTGGGAGCTGTCCTGTCCGGTACTCCTGGCCGTGTGCTGGAAGAACTTCTTTTCTGCCACAGCACAGCTCTGTGGCCATGTTGTGCTGGGCGTAAAGCCGGCGTCTGTGTTCTGGCTGGTCAGGTAGATGTCCGAGTATTCTTGCTGCACCCCGAACAGCAGCTCGACGAGGACTTTTTCCCCGCTGTAGGCTTCTGTCAGCTGGAGCTTGCAGGAGCGTCTGGAAGGCAGCACCTTCAGGTTGTAGGCGTGCGCGTGGTGGGTGGTCTTCCAGATTGCTGCCACCTGTGCGGTGAACCAGGTGACAGTTCTCTCCACATCCAGGTAGGAGTCAGTGCAGAGAGTCTGTAGCAGGCTGGGGTCCTGATTTTGGCTCAGCTCTTCCTCATGGTGGTGGAGGAAGCACAGCACATTCCCCAGCTGCTTCTCCCTTTGGCACATGCACTGAAGCTCCACGCGGACGCGGGAGTTCCTTGCCAGCCCGTGCCCTTCATCTCCCAGCTCCAGGAGGAAGGTGTGCCCGGGGGGAGGCTCTATGGGCACGAGCAGGCAGTACACATTGTCCCACTCCCGGGGACTCCAGCCTTCAAAGGCACTGCCCACCCCAATGGCGGGCTGCAGCACCGGGAAGAAGCTGTTGGACCAGATGAATCTGAAGGTCTGCACGAGCTGGTCCATCAGCTCCTCCACTATAGGGCACCTGGTGGCCCTTCCTTCCACCTTTTCCAGGGCACGCCTTGTGAGAAATTTTGTCAGTGCTGAATCTTTGAAGTCTTCTTCCTCGTCATCCTCCTCTTCTTCCTGTTCCTCCTTTTCCACCAATTCCACCTGCTCCTGCTGTTCTACCTGCTCCTGCTGTCCGCCCTGTTCCACCTGCTCCTCCTGCACCTGCTGTTCCTCCTGTTCCACCTGTTCCTCCTGCACCCGTTCCTGTTCCTCCTGCACCTGCTGTTCCTCCTGTTCCACCTGTTCCTCTTCCTCCTGCACCTGCTGTTCCACCTGTTCCTCCTGATGTTCCTCCTGTTCAACCTCTTCCACCTCTTCCTCTTCCTCTTGCTCCGCCCCCGATGCCTCCTCCTCGCCACTGGAGCTGTCATTTTCACTGCTGCTTTCATCATGCTGGCTCATTTGTATGGACTGCACCATGTTCCAAAGGAGCAACAGAATCAGCCCCACATTGAACCAGATCTTCCAGTAATCCAGCAGAGCAAAGAGCAGAGATGACATGTCCACCCAGCTCTGCTGCTCATTCCTCTGCTCAATCTCGTGCTGCGGAGGTATCATGTGCTTTTGCAGATCAACCTCGCGCCGCTGCACGTTCTCGAGCATGAGCACATCAGTATTGACACTGACACTTAGCGCCCTCACCAACAATGCGAGAACAAACACCAAAGCCATGATCTGCAAGAGATGGGAGAGAGGGGCTCAGTGGGGCTGGGAGGGAGCGGGGCCAGGAGCCGCATGGCCCTGTGCTCAGGTAGGAGCAGTGGGTACGAGGGAGCTGGGTGGCAGCAGGGACCGAGGCCAGTGCTGGCAGGGACAGTTCCAAGCACTGCCCGTGGTGCTCCCATAGGGGCCGGTGTTTGCACCACATCCCTCGTCCAGCCCGACCTTCCCCTGCTGCTGCACTCACCATTGGCCCAGGTCAAAAATGCAGCAGCGCTGCCTGCCTGTGGCCCTAAACCCATCCCCTGCGTTGTGATGCAATGCATTCCTGCTGATGTCACAAATGGGCTGCCCGACTCCACCCTTCTCAGCTGCCCAGGGTGGGCACATGGCCACTGAGCCACGGCACTGCCTCAATTTGGAGGCATATCTCTGGACAGAGCTCCTGGGGACGCTCTTTACTAAGCAGGTGGGAGCTGCCCGGGCCTTTCTTTAAAATAAAATGGGGTGGTATTTCCCATGGATGCTGTGCTCCTCATGTGCCACCCCACAGGTTATGTTCCAAACACACTGTCCCTGGAAAATCATTTGGACAGAAAAGGAAAATCAAAACTACTGCTCCTGAGGAAACATAAGAATTTGCAGCATATGCAGAAACTCATTTTAGTGCTGAAATGCCACAGAGGGAACAAAGCTGAAGATCAGTGCCGGTCATGTCAAAGTCTCAGCACCTGACATCACACAGCCCTTTGCTGATTGCTCCCTCAGCCACCAGTGGTCTGAACGTCCTCTGAGCAAAAGGCCAGATGGCTCGATCCAAGCAGCTCAAAGGGGCTCTAACAATGATGATTAGGATGCCCACATGTGCAGCAGCCTCTTCAGCTGCATGGGCTCTGGCTCCTTTGGGTGAGCTTATGCTGTAGAGAAAACAGCAGGAGCAACTGCTGTCTACCCCATGTTGCAAAATCACATGTGCACGAGGCAGGAATATTTCTCAAAGGCCAACAGAGAAAGGCTTGGCTGGGAACCTGTGGGTGTTGAACCAAGGCAGCCCTGCAGGCACAGAGTGGTCTGGTAGGTAAGGAGACAGCCCTGTAGGACAGGAGCGTGATGGCAGCTGTCAGACCAGCTGTGCTTCACCTGCATACCTTGCTGCCTGCAGCACAAGGCTCCCAGCCATGGCTGTATTGACTTCTGGGAGGTAAGGCCAGAGTCACCTCCTGAAGCCAGGGGAGATCCCAGATCAACAGGGTTGGAAGTCATTTGAACCTCACGAGATCCCCTAGACCAAATCCCCTGCTACAGCAGGTTCCCTAGTGTAGGTTTCTCCACAGAAGATAATCGCTCTTCTTCTCTGTTTCCGGTAACAAGGATATCAATAAATATTATTAACCAACAGAAGCTGTGTAACCCAGTGAAACAGGACCTATTCTTTCCTGAATCCGAATTCAGCATTCAGATTTCTGTACTTCACCAGTCTCTGGGTGTCTGTTGTTTCCTGCATTTGGCGGAGCCTTGCAGCCGGAGCTCCAGGCTGGTGCCTTCCAGTGCCAAGCAGTGCAACTACAATGGGGGGCAAGTGGGAAGCCAGTCATCATGGTAACACTGGAGCACTTCTGACATCCTCCTCTCCAGATCCTCCTCTCAGGCATGTTAAACTTGACTCTGTGCTTATCTCAGGTCACTGTGCTTAGCGAAGGCCTTTACCAAAACAGTGTTGGAAATGTCAGTGAAGCAGCTCCTCAAACTGTTTGTATCCTGTTCCCCTTCTGCAATCTGGTCAGCCTCCACATGTGAGGCTTTGCTGCTGCTGCTCAGAGAATCACCAATGTGGGTTCCTCTGTGGGCAAACCAGTCAAAGCCCCTTGCATTATGCATCTATCCAGTGCACCCTCAATAATTTTGCACATGACAGCAAGTTGTTAGGAAGTGCTGATCTGCCTTAGGGTAAACAGGCCCCACAGAGAGACCAGGACAGGCTGATCAATAGGCTGGGGCCAATGGGATGAGGTTCAACAAGAGCAAGTGCTGGGGTCACCACCCCTGAGTGAAAAATCTTACATGCTTGGAAGAGGCAGAACACAGCAAAGACCCATTCCATCTTTATTCTTGCAATCTGAGCTGTATTTTTCCTTATTGAAGAATCCACCTTTGCTGGATTAGGACTTTTCCTGAAGTCATTCTCTGAACTGCATAAAGGATGAGCCAATGTCTAAATCCATACTGCTAGCGCAGGAAAAGCAGCAGTGCTAAATAAACACGGGAATATATTTCCACAGGTTGGAAATTCTGGGCAAAATCAGTGGATAGAAAACTAAAAAAGGTGAGACTAAAAAGGAAGGGAAATAAAAACATTCCATCCAAAAATGACATTTCACTGTCACCATTACTAGAGATATATTCTTGGGTGCTCTGCTTTATATATGAATCTTACTTTGATGTTAAAAGAATATCATAAAGGCAAGTATGAGACTCGGCTACCAACTAAGAGATTTCTTTGGCATTCGCCCACCAGGATCCGGCTCTGTCTGCATTCAGAGGCTGCAAGGCAGAGAACATGCAATGGTCCAGCCAGGGAAATCCCCCCGAGCACAGTGCCTCATGGACAGCCTCCCGTTCCACTCCTGCACGCTCCAGGCCCTGCAGGCACCCCCCAGAGTAAATGAATGAGCTCAGGAAGCCAGTGTGATGGTGGCAAGGCTGGGTGGTTGGTTACAAGTGCAGGCAGAAACTGGCAGCACTGCCCACTGACTCTGTCAGTGTCTCTTTGCTAAGTCCTTTGTTGTCAGTTTCTCTCATCCGCTTGTGGATGGACTCCTGTTCTGGGATTAAGAGGTATGAAGCCAAGTGGCATGTTGCATTTCATTCTTAAGGAGCATTTGTTGGGGTGAAAGCAGCAGAAGCAGAGATCCAGGCACCCTCTGTGCAGCCAGAACTGAGCTCCAAACCTGTAGGGCCATCCCCAACCTTGGGACTCTGGAAGCACTCAGCTGGCCACTGTCTTCTCCCCTCCCCATCCACATTAATGACTCCAGCAAGAAGCTGCTCCTCCCTGATCTCGCTAAACATCAAGTCATGACTCGGGGAACAAAAGAACCACAAGGAACACTTCAAAACTTCGAACAAAAGATGAAAGCTCCAACAAGGTCAACCCAACCAGGTGTTGCTGTTTACCATGATGGCCTCATAATCCTCCAGATGAAAGGGGCCCTTTGCCACCCTTCAGGCAGTGAGACAGGGAGAGCAGCCGACATGATAAAAATGCTGTGATACATCCCTTTCATCAGCACTCCAAACAGTAAGTACGCAAAAATTATGGTTTGCATACAGCAATTTCTCTTTGCTTACACCATGCATTTCACTTAACTACAACCTATCCCACCGGGCAAACACATACAGAAATCCAGGAGCGCATTCACTGACTCCCATTTAAAGCTTGATTCAAACCAAAGAATGATCATTTAAAAGAGAGATGAAGGTTTCCAGCAAATGAAACTCACCATAGCAAATAAGGGGCCAAATACTGTCGTGAACACAACACAAAATCATGGGTGCTCTGATCTATTATTTTGGTGTTTCCTTGCTTGAAACCCTATAGGCAATCAGCACTGCATGGCAATGCTCCTATAACACAAAGCCTCTTCCTTTCATCTTTGCGGTGCCACCAGCGATGGAATTAGATGATCATTGTGGTACTGTTCAGCCCCAGCCATCCTATGAGTCTATGATGATGATTCTGTGATTCTCTAACTGCTCCTCAGTGATGCTGCAGCAATGCAGCATCCCAAAGATCAGCATGGAAAGGAGCAGTGAGAGCACAGCAAAAAACCTCCAGGTAACAGCAGGGACAGGAAATGCTGAATGGGACTCTCTCTTCTAAATGGTCCGAGACAATAGCTGTTAGAAGGCTTAGCACCAGGTCAGGTTTGATAGCAGGAACTGCAGCTCACTATCATATGAAATTTCTCCTCGTTCTGGTTGCAAATTGCTGAAAGGCAATTCATCTTATCTACCACCTGCTTTCAGCTATACCTTGGCAAGTCCCTGTCCATGTGGGATTGCTCTGTCCTTGCTACCTGCAGGCAGAACCCAGAGATATGTTCCATCTGCACAGGTAATAATCAGGTGGCAGGAGATGTGCAAGCCTCATCCACCTTTAGCACAAGGATTTACAAATCCTTCAGGAGCCCATGGACACAGAAGGGCAGAAAGTGCCATTTTTAACAGCAAACCTGTGCCAACCTCCCACTGATCACAGAGTTCTGTAGTATGTTGGGGTGCTAAGTTGTCTTTGCGAGGATTTATGAGTGCATACAGTAGTTCTGAGTAGATGGAGTGTTCTAGAATAGCTGAGTTAGGCCTGTAGGTTAAGAGTTAGTGAGCTGCGGGTTTAGGTAGGTGTGTGTATAGGTTCTCTCGCGTGCATCGGGTTTTGCGTAGCGGGTGTACGTGTCTGCGCGGGATTTAGGATGGCATATAAGGTGTGTGACAGAGCAATATATTGAGAGTAGACATGATGGCATCCATGTTTGTGTCTCTCTCCCCGGGACAGTTGAAGTCCTGGGATAAGTCAGGTTAATTGGCGAATACGTCAGTAGTACCTCTCAGATTACTTTCAAGAAGCTGAATTTTTTACCTAATCCTCTCTCTAAAGTGGATTTTTCATCTCTCTTATTTACTGATAAACTTCCAGGGCTAAGCATCTACAGCACAAAACAGACCTGTGTAGTTCATCACCACGCTATATTTTTGGTCCAACATGATGAAAAAATGGAGCAGACATTTAGAAAGATGACAAGAAGATCCAGAGCAGAGCAGTTATAGTCATTGATGATTATATCAAAATATTGTTGAAGGAATATTAAAACCCCTGCTTCAGGGTATAAAATAATATATACATTTTTGTCAAACAGGTGGACAGAGTAATATATGTTTGTCCACTGTGCTGCATTTATATACCCTTCTGAAAGGTCTATCATTTTTATATATGTAAAGGTATATTATTTCTATATAATACTGCTATCGATGGACATGAGATCTGGTCCTAATGAACTATACAGGCCTTTATGCACCATTTGTATTCGTAAAGCATCTACCAGGATACGACCCCAAACAGGACACCCAGGGCAACACCAGCAGTATTTGGTTAAGAGCACATGAAAAGAAGCATATTGCAACAATAATCAGACAGCGATTTATGTCACCCATCATACAATCATGAAATGGCCGGGGTTGCAAAGGTCCACAGTGCTCATCCAGTCCCAACCCCCTGCTGTGTGCAGGGTCACCAACCAGAAGCCCAGGCTGCCCAGAGCCACATCCAGCCTGGCCTTGAATGCCTGCAGGGATGGGGCATCCACAGCCTCCTTGGGCAACCCGTTCCAGTGCGTCACCAGCCTCTGAGTGAAAAACTTCCTCCTAAGATCCAACCTAAACTTTCCCTGTCTGAATTTAAAGCCATTCCCCCTTGTCCTATCACTGCCCACCCTCACAATGTCATGGTTTTGTACATTTTTCTATTGGTATTCCACATCATAACATCATATAGAGCACAGAGAACAACTACATGTCCCAGAGGGTCTCACAGTCAGAGAGGGAAACACATCACGGAAGTGATGCTGTCTCTCTCTCAAACTGCCTGGTAGCGAGTCTGGGTGTGCTTCCAAGCCGTGGCACCTTCAGTTTCAAAGTAGGCTTCTCGGTCTTCGGAAAACCTCTCTCTCTCTTTCCCTTTTATTTTACTTGGCTTATTAGCCTCAATTTCCATTAGATTGTAATTAGTAAAATAATAAGTTTTCCTCCTTAGATCGTTGCCACTTCTCTGTTTGTTTCCTTGAGTCCAGCTCCCATCTCCCTACCCCTTTCTTATTTTCCCTTCCTATGCGCTGGGAGCCAGGGGGAACAGGAGCCTACTGCCCCTCCCCGTCACAGACATAGATTGATCTAGATAACACCGTGACACAGCAATTCCTCCTCTGTATACGCTCCCTTCAAGTACTGCAAGGCCACAACGAGATCTCCCCAGAGCCTTCTCTAAGCTAAACAAGCCCAGTTCCCTCAACCATTTCTCACAGGAGAGCTGCTCCAGCACCCCGACCATCTTAGTGGCCTCTATATTCTTTCAATATACGTACACACGACGGCGAGATTGAGACACAACAGGATATATAGTTTATAAGAGTTTATTAAAAGTTGTTGTTGTTTAGGGAAATGGGGAAGGGAAGTCGGGTGATAGAAAAGAGATAGGAAATAAAAGCAAAGAGTCTTTGTAGAAAGCAAGAGAGAATTAGTCACCACTGGGTTTCCAGCATGACTCGTAGTTCAGATGTTGATCTTCAGTAGAGATGGTCGTCAGAGGGAGCAGGGAAGCATCTGTTTGCATCTTGCCTTCACAAGATACAATGGTTCCATCCCCAGATCTCCCATACCAAGATGGAGTCATTTGGTCACAGGCCGGATCTTCCACTGGTAAGCTCTCTCCAACGTGACACTGACTGCCACAAGGAAACAGCCACCTCTGGCCTCCTAAATAGGTCTCAGAGTCTTATTGCTCACAGGATGTGAGCTTGCAGCCAAAACAAGAGAAGGGTTCGGACAAAGGTCTCTCTCAGCGTCCGAACAGCAGCAGTCTGATGTAGCGATCTCTCAGCTCCCTGAACTCACGCAGCGCTATGGAGTGGGCGTCCGGGTCCTCCTCCAGGTGCTGGAAGAGGTTGAGCGGCTTGGCGGATCGGAAGGACTGCGGCAGGACAATCGTGCTGTGCACCGACTTGCTGCCAAGGAAGAAGTGGTTCAGGCATTTCTCATCCAGGCAGAAGCGCAGGTACCGCAGGAGATTCTCCATCCGATTCAGGAAATACTTCCTGCGCCACTTCTTCAAAGGGATGATGGCCAAAGTGTGGAGGACAAGAGTCTTGATGACATAGGTGGAAAAGCCCATGCCCACTAAGATGCTGGCAAGCAACGTCAGGCAGTGCAGGTGGGAGCTGTCCTGTCCGGTACTCCTGGCCGTGTGCTGGAAGAACTTCTTTTCTGCCACAGCACAGCTCTGTGGCCATGTTGTGCTGGGCGTAAAGCCGGCGTCTGTGTTCTGGCTGGTCAGGTAGATGTCCGAGTATTCTTGCTGCACCCCGAACAGCAGCTCGACGAGGACTTTTTCCCCGCTGTAGGCTTCTGTCAGCTGGAGCTTGCAGGAGCGTCTGGAAGGCAGCACCTTCAGGTTGTAGGCGTGCGCGTGGTGGGTGGTCTTCCAGATTGCTGCCACCTGTGCGGTGAACCAGGTGACAGTTCTCTCCACATCCAGGTAGGAGTCAGTGCAGAGAGTCTGTAGCAGGCTGGGGTCCTGATTTTGGCTCAGCTCTTCCTCATGGTGGTGGAGGAAGCACAGCACATTCCCCAGCTGCTTCTCCCTTTGGCACATGCACTGAAGCTCCACGCGGACGCGGGAGTTCCTTGCCAGCCCGTGCCCTTCATCTCCCAGCTCCAGGAGGAAGGTGTGCCCGGGGGGAGGCTCTATGGGCACGAGCAGGCAGTACACATTGTCCCACTCCCGGGGACTCCAGCCTTCAAAGGCACTGCCCACCCCAATGGCGGGCTGCAGCACCGGGAAGAAGCTGTTGGACCAGATGAATCTGAAGGTCTGCACGAGCTGGTCCATCAGCTCCTCCACTATAGGGCACCTGGTGGCCCTTCCTTCCACCTTTTCCAGGGCACGCCTTGTGAGAAATTTTGTCAGTGCTGAATCTTTGAAGTCTTCTTCCTCGTCATCCTCCTCTTCTTCCTGTTCCTCCTTTTCCACCAATTCCACCTGCTCCTGCTGTTCTACCTGCTCCTGCTGTCCGCCCTGTTCCACCTGCTCCTCCTGCACCTGCTGTTCCTCCTGTTCCACCTGTTCCTCCTGCACCCGTTCCTGTTCCTCCTGCACCTGCTGTTCCTCCTGTTCCACCTGTTCCTCTTCCTCCTGCACCTGCTGTTCCACCTGTTCCTCCTGATGTTCCTCCTGTTCAACCTCTTCCACCTCTTCCTCTTCCTCTTGCTCCGCCCCCGATGCCTCCTCCTCGCCACTGGAGCTGTCATTTTCACTGCTGCTTTCATCATGCTGGCTCATTTGTATGGACTGCACCATGTTCCAAAGGAGCAACAGAATCAGCCCCACATTGAACCAGATCTTCCAGTAATCCAGCAGAGCAAAGAGCAGAGATGACATGTCCACCCAGCTCTGCTGCTCATTCCTCTGCTCAATCTCGTGCTGCGGAGGTATCATGTGCTTTTGCAGATCAACCTCGCGCCGCTGCACGTTCTCGAGCATGAGCACATCAGTATTGACACTGACACTTAGCGCCCGCACCAACAATGCGAGAACAAACACCAAAGCCATGATCTGCAAGAGATGGGAGAGAGGGGCTCAGTGGGGCTGGGAGGGAGCGGGGCCAGGAGCCGCATGGCCCTGTGCTCAGGTAGGAGCAGTGGGTACGAGGGAGCTGGGTGGCAGCAGGGACCGAGGCCAGTGCTGGCAGGGACAGTTCCAAGCACTGCCCGTGGTGCTCCCATAGGGGCCGGTGTTTGCACCACATCCCTCGTCCAGCCCGACCTTCCCCTGCTGCTGCACTCACCATTGGCCCAGGTCAAAAATGCAGCAGCGCTGCCTGCCTGTGGCCCTAAACCCATCCCCTGCGTTGTGATGCAATGCATTCCTGCTGATGTCACAAATGGGCTGCCCGACTCCACCCTTCTCAGCTGCCCAGGGTGGGCACATGGCCACTGAGCCACGGCACTGCCTCAATTTGGAGGCATATCTCTGGACAGAGCTCCTGGGGACGCTCTTTACTAAGCAGGTGGGAGCTGCCCGGGCCTTTCTTTAAAATAAAATGGGGTGGTATTTCCCATGGATGCTGTGCTCCTCATGTGCCACCCCACAGGTTATGTTCCAAACACACTGTCCCTGGAAAATCATTTGGACAGAAAAGGAAAATCAAAACTACTGCTCCTGAGGAAACATAAGAATTTGCAGCATATGCAGAAACTCATTTTAGTGCTGAAATGCCACAGAGGGAACAAAGCTGAAGATCAGTGCCGGTCATGTCAAAGTCTCAGCACCTGACATCACACAGCCCTTTGCTGATTGCTCCCTCAGCCACCAGTGGTCTGAACGTCCTCTGAGCAAAAGGCCAGATGGCTCGATCCAAGCAGCTCAAAGGGGCTCTAACAATGATGATTAGGATGCCCACATGTGCAGCAGCCTCTTCAGCTGCATGGGCTCTGGCTCCTTTGGGTGAGCTTATGCTGTAGAGAAAACAGCAGGAGCAACTGCTGTCTACCCCATGTTGCAAAATCACATGTGCACGAGGCAGGAATATTTCTCAAAGGCCAACAGAGAAAGGCTTGGCTGGGAACCTGTGGGTGTTGAACCAAGGCAGCCCTGCAGGCACAGAGTGGTCTGGTAGGTAAGGAGACAGCCCTGTAGGACAGGAGCGTGATGGCAGCTGTCAGACCAGCTGTGCTTCACCTGCATACCTTGCTGCCTGCAGCACAAGGCTCCCAGCCATGGCTGTATTGACTTCTGGGAGGTAAGGCCAGAGTCACCTCCTGAAGCCAGGGGAGATCCCAGATCAACAGGGTTGGAAGTCATTTGAACCTCACGAGATCCCCTAGACCAAATCCCCTGCTACAGCAGGTTCCCTAGTGTAGGTTTCTCCACAGAAGATAATCGCTCTTCTTCTCTGTTTCCGGTAACAAGGATATCAATAAATATTATTAACCAACAGAAGCTGTGTAACCCAGTGAAACAGGACCTATTCTTTCCTGAATCCGAATTCAGCATTCAGATTTCTGTACTTCACCAGTCTCTGGGTGTCTGTTGTTTCCTGCATTTGGCGGAGCCTTGCAGCCGGAGCTCCAGGCTGGTGCCTTCCAGTGCCAAGCAGTGCAACTACAATGGGGGGCAAGTGGGAAGCCAGTCATCATGGTAACACTGGAGCACTTCTGACATCCTCCTCTCCAGATCCTCCTCTCAGGCATGTTAAACTTGACTCTGTGCTTATCTCAGGTCACTGTGCTTAGCGAAGGCCTTTACCAAAACAGTGTTGGAAATGTCAGTGAAGCAGCTCCTCAAACTGTTTGTATCCTGTTCCCCTTCTGCAATCTGGTCAGCCTCCACATGTGAGGCTTTGCTGCTGCTGCTCAGAGAATCACCAATGTGGGTTCCTCTGTGGGCAAACCAGTCAAAGCCCCTTGCATTATGCATCTATCCAGTGCACCCTCAATAATTTTGCACATGACAGCAAGTTGTTAGGAAGTGCTGATCTGCCTTAGGGTAAACAGGCCCCACAGAGAGACCAGGACAGGCTGATCAATAGGCTGGGGCCAATGGGATGAGGTTCAACAAGAGCAAGTGCTGGGGTCACCACCCCTGAGTGAAAAATCTTACATGCTTGGAAGAGGCAGAACACAGCAAAGACCCATTCCATCTTTATTCTTGCAATCTGAGCTGTATTTTTCCTTATTGAAGAATCCACCTTTGCTGGATTAGGACTTTTCCTGAAGTCATTCTCTGAACTGCATAAAGGATGAGCCAATGTCTAAATCCATACTGCTAGCGCAGGAAAAGCAGCAGTGCTAAATAAACACGGGAATATATTTCCACAGGTTGGAAATTCTGGGCAAAATCAGTGGATAGAAAACTAAAAAAGGTGAGACTAAAAAGGAAGGGAAATAAAAACATTCCATCCAAAAATGACATTTCACTGTCACCATTACTAGAGATATATTCTTGGGTGCTCTGCTTTATATATGAATCTTACTTTGATGTTAAAAGAATATCATAAAGGCAAGTATGAGACTCGGCTACCAACTAAGAGATTTCTTTGGCATTCGCCCACCAGGATCCGGCTCTGTCTGCATTCAGAGGCTGCAAGGCAGAGAACATGCAATGGTCCAGCCAGGGAAATCCCCCCGAGCACAGTGCCTCATGGACAGCCTCCCGTTCCACTCCTGCACGCTCCAGGCCCTGCAGGCACCCCCCAGAGTAAATGAATGAGCTCAGGAAGCCAGTGTGATGGTGGCAAGGCTGGGTGGTTGGTTACAAGTGCAGGCAGAAACTGGCAGCACTGCCCACTGACTCTGTCAGTGTCTCTTTGCTAAGTCCTTTGTTGTCAGTTTCTCTCATCCGCTTGTGGATGGACTCCTGTTCTGGGATTAAGAGGTATGAAGCCAAGCGGCATGTTGCATTTCATTCTTAAGGAGCATTTGTTGGGGTGAAAGCAGCAGAAGCAGAGATCCAGGCACCCTCTGTGCAGCCAGAACTGAGCTCCAAACCTGTAGGGCCATCCCCAACCTTGGGACTCTGGAAGCACTCAGCTGGCCACTGTCTTCTCCCCTCCCCATCCACATTAATGACTCCAGCAAGAAGCTGCTCCTCCCTGATCTCGCTAAACATCAAGTCATGACTCGGGGAACAAAAGAACCACAAGGAACACTTCAAAACTTCGAACAAAAGATGAAAGCTCCAACAAGGTCAACCCAACCAGGTGTTGCTGTTTACCATGATGGCCTCATAATCCTCCAGATGAAAGGGGCCCTTTGCCACCCTTCAGGCAGTGAGACAGGGAGAGCAGCCGACATGATAAAAATGCTGTGATACATCCCTTTCATCAGCACTCCAAACAGTAAGTACGCAAAAATTATGGTTTGCATACAGCAATTTCTCTTTGCTTACACCATGCATTTCACTTAACTACAACCTATCCCACCGGGCAAACACATACAGAAATCCAGGAGCGCATTCACTGACTCCCATTTAAAGCTTGATTCAAACCAAAGAATGATCATTTAAAAGAGAGATGAAGGTTTCCAGCAAATGAAACTCACCATAGCAAATAAGGGGCCAAATACTGTCGTGAACACAACACAAAATCATGGGTGCTCTGATCTATTATTTTGGTGTTTCCTTGCTTGAAACCCTATAGGCAATCAGCACTGCATGGCAATGCTCCTATAACACAAAGCCTCTTCCTTTCATCTTTGCGGTGCCACCAGCGATGGAATTAGATGATCATTGTGGTACTGTTCAGCCCCAGCCATCCTATGAGTCTATGATGATGATTCTGTGATTCTCTAACTGCTCCTCAGTGATGCTGCAGCAATGCAGCATCCCAAAGATCAGCATGGAAAGGAGCAGTGAGAGCACAGCAAAAAACCTCCAGGTAACAGCAGGGACAGGAAATGCTGAATGGGACTCTCTCTTCTAAATGGTCCGAGACAATAGCTGTTAGAAGGCTTAGCACCAGGTCAGGTTTGATAGCAGGAACTGCAGCTCACTATCATATGAAATTTCTCCTCGTTCTGGTTGCAAATTGCTGGAAGGCAATTCATCTTATCTACCACCTGCTTTCAGCTATACCTTGGCAAGTCCCTGTCCATGTGGGATTGCTCTGTCCTTGCTACCTGCAGGCAGAACCCAGAGATATGTTCCATCTGCACAGGTAATAATCAGGTGGCAGGAGATGTGCAAGCCTCATCCACCTTTAGCACAAGGATTTACAAATCCTTCAGGAGCCCATGGACACAGAAGGGCAGAAAGTGCCATTTTTAACAGCAAACCTGTGCCAACCTCCCACTGATCACAGAGTTCTGTAGTATGTTGGGGTGCTAAGTTGTCTTTGCGAGGATTTATGAGTGCATACAGTAGTTCTGAGTAGATGGAGTGTTCTAGAATAGCTGAGTTAGGCCTGTAGGTTAAGAGTTAGTGGGCTGCGGGTTTAGGTAGGTGTGTGTATAGGTTCTCTTGCGTGCATTGGGTTTTGCGTAGCGGGTGTACGTGTCTGCGCAGGATTTAGGATGGCATATAAGGTGTGTGACAGAGCAATATATTGAGAGAAGACATGATGGCATCCATGTTTGTGTCTCTCTCCCCGGGACAGTTGAAGTCCTGGGATAAGTCAGGTTAATTGGCGAATACGTCAGTAGTACCTCTCAGATTACTTTCAAGAAGCTGAATTTTTTACCTAATCCTCTCTCTAAAGTGGATTTTTCATCTCTCTTATTTACTGATAAACTTCCAGGGCTAAGCATCTACAGCACAAAACAGACCTGTGTAGTTCATCACCACGCTATATTTTTGGTCCAACATGATGAAAAAATGGAGCAGACATTTAGAAAGATGACAAGAAGATCCAGAGCAGAGCAGTTATAGTCACTGATGATTATATCAAAATATTGTTGAAGGAATATTAAAACCCCTGCTTCAGGGTATAAAATAATATATACATTTTTGTCAAACAGGTGGACAGAGTAATATATGTTTGTCCACTGTGCTGCATTTATATACCCTTCTGAAAGGTCTATCATTTTTATATATGTAAAGGTATATTATTTCTATATAATACTGCTATCGATGGACATGAGATCTGGTCCTAATGAACTATACAGGCCTTTATGCACCATTTGTATTCGTAAAGCATCTACCAGGATACGACCCCAAACAGGACACCCAGGGCAACACCAGCAGTATTTGGTTAAGAGCACATGAAAAGAAGCATATTGCAACAATAATCAGACAGCGATTTATGTCACCCATCATACAATCATGAAATGGCCGGGGTTGCAAAGGTCCACAGTGCTCATCCAGTCCCAACCCCCTGCTGTGTGCAGGGTCACCAACCAGAAGCCCAGGCTGCCCAGAGCCACATCCAGCCTGGCCTTGAATGCCTGCAGGGATGGGGCATCCACAGCCTCCTTGGGCAACCCGTTCCAGTGTGTCACCAGCCTCTGAGTGAAAAACTTCCTCCTAAGATCCAACCTAAACTTTCCCTGTCTGAATTTAAAGCCATTCCCCCTTGTCCTATCACTGCCCACCCTCACAATGTCATGGTTTTGTACATTTTTCTATTGGTATTCCACATCATAACATCATATAGAGCACAGAGAACAACTACATGTCCCAGAGGGTCTCACAGTCAGAGAGGGAAACACATCACAGAAGTGATGCTGTCTCTCTCTCAAACTGCCTGGTAGCGAGTCTGGGTGTGCTTCCAAGCCGTGGCACCTTCAGTTTCAAAGTAGGCTTCTCGGTCTTCGGAAAACCTCTCTCTCTCTTTCCCTTTTATTTTACTTGGCTTATTAGCCTCAATTTCCATTAGATTGTAATTAGTAAAATAGTAAGTTTTCCTCCTTAGATCGTTGCCACTTCTCTATTTGTTTCCTTGAGTCCAGCTCCCATCTCCCTACCCCTTTCTTATTTTCCCTTCCTATACGCTGGGAGCCAGGGGGAACAGGAGCCTACTGCCCCTCCCCGTCACAGACATAGATTGATCTAGATAACACCGTGACACAGCAATTCCTCCTCTGTATACGCTCCCTTGAAGTACTGCAAGGCCACAACGAGCTCTCCCCAGAGCCTTCTCTAAGCTAAACAAGCCCAGTTCCCTCAACCATTTCTCACAGGAGAGCTGCTCCAGCACCCTGACCATCTTAGTGGCCTCTATATTCTTTCAATATACGTACACACGACGGCGAGATTGAGACACAACAGGATATATAGTTTATAAGAGTTTATTAAAAGTTGTTGTTGTTTAGGGAAATGGGGAAGGGAAGTCGGGTGATAGAAAAGAGATAGGAAATAAAAGCAAAGAGTCTTTGTAGAAAGCAAGAGAGAATTAGTCACCACTGGGTTTCCAGCATGACTCGTAGTTCAGATGTTGATCTTCAGTAGAGATGGTCGTCAGAGGGAGCAGGGAAGCATCTGTTTGCATCTTGCCTTCACAAGATACAATGGTTCCATCCCCAGATCTCCCATACCAAGATGGAGTCATTTGGTCACAGGCCGGATCTTCCACTGGTAAGCTCTCTCCAACGTGACACTGACTGCCACAAGGAAACAGCCACCTCTGGCCTCCTAAATAGGTCTCAGAGTCTTATTGCTCACAGGATGTGAGCTTGCAGCCAAAACAAGAGAAGGGTTCGGACAAAGGTCTCTCTCAGCGTCCGAACAGCAGCAGTCTGATGTAGCGATCTTTCAGCTCCCTGAACTCACGCAGCGCTATGGAGTGGGCGTCCGGGTCCTCCTCCAGGTGCTGGAAGAGGTTGAGCGGCTTGGCGGATCGGAAGGACTGCGGCAGGACAATCGTGCTGTGCACCGACTTGCTGCCAAGGAAGAAGTGGTTCAGGCATTTCTCATCCAGGCAGAAGCGCAGGTACCGCAGGAGATTCTCCATCCGATTCAGGAAATACTTCCTGCGCCACTTCTTCAAAGGGATGATGGCCAAAGTGTGGAGGACAAGAGTCTTGATGACATAGGTGGAAAAGCCCATGCCCACTAAGATGCTGGCAAGCAACGTCAGGCAGTGCAGGTGGGAGCTGTCCTGTCCGGTACTCCTGGCCGTGTGCTGGAAGAACTTCTTTTCTGCCACAGCACAGCTCTGTGGCCATGTTGTGCTGGGCGTAAAGCCGGCGTCTGTGTTCTGGCTGGTCAGGTAGATGTCCGAGTATTCTTGCTGCACCCCGAACAGCAGCTCGACGAGGACTTTTTCCCCGCTGTAGGCTTCTGTCAGCTGGAGCTTGCAGGAGCGTCTGGAAGGCAGCACCTTCAGGTTGTAGGCGTGCGCGTGGTGGGTGGTCTTCCAGATTGCTGCCACCTGTGCGGTGAACCAGGTGACAGTTCTCTCCACATCCAGGTAGGAGTCAGTGCAGAGAGTCTGTAGCAGGCTGGGGTCCTGATTTTGGCTCAGCTCTTCCTCATGGTGGTGGAGGAAGCACAGCACATTCCCCAGCTGCTTCTCCCTTTGGCACATGCACTGAAGCTCCACGCGGACGCGGGAGTTCCTTGCCAGCCCGTGCCCTTCATCTCCCAGCTCCAGGAGGAAGGTGTGCCCGGGGGGAGGCTCTATGGGCACGAGCAGGCAGTACACATTGTCCCACTCCCGGGGACTCCAGCCTTCAAAGGCACTGCCCACCCCAATGGCGGGCTGCAGCACCGGGAAGAAGCTGTTGGACCAGATGAATCTGAAGGTCTGCACGAGCTGGTCCATCAGCTCCTCCACTATAGGGCACCTGGTGGCCCTTCCTTCCACCTTTTCCAGGGCACGCCTTGTGAGAAATTTTGTCAGTGCTGAATCTTTGAAGTCTTCTTCCTCGTCATCCTCCTCTTCTTCCTGTTCCTCCTTTTCCACCAATTCCACCTGCTCCTGCTGTTCTACCTGCTCCTGCTGTCCGCCCTGTTCCACCTGCTCCTCCTGCACCTGCTGTTCCTCCTGTTCCACCTGTTCCTCCTGCACCCGTTCCTGTTCCTCCTGCACCTGCTGTTCCTCCTGTTCCACCTGTTCCTCTTCCTCCTGCACCTGCTGTTCCACCTGTTCCTCCTGATGTTCCTCCTGTTCAACCTCTTCCACCTCTTCCTCTTCCTCTTGCTCCGCCCCCGATGCCTCCTCCTCGCCACTGGAGCTGTCATTTTCACTGCTGCTTTCATCATGCTGGCTCATTTGTATGGACTGCACCATGTTCCAAAGGAGCAACAGAATCAGCCCCACATTGAACCAGATCTTCCAGTAATCCAGCAGAGCAAAGAGCAGAGATGACATGTCCACCCAGCTCTGCTGCTCATTCCTCTGCTCAATCTCGTGCTGCGGAGGTATCATGTGCTTTTGCAGATCAACCTCGCGCCGCTGCACGTTCTCGAGCATGAGCACATCAGTATTGACACTGACACTTAGCGCCCGCACCAACAATGCGAGAACAAACACCAAAGCCATGATCTGCAAGAGATGGGAGAGAGGGGCTCAGTGGGGCTGGGAGGGAGCGGGGCCAGGAGCCGCATGGCCCTGTGCTCAGGTAGGAGCAGTGGGTACGAGGGAGCTGGGTGGCAGCAGGGACTGAGGCCAGTGCTGGCAGGGACAGTTCCAAGCACTGCCCGTGGTGCTCCCACAGGGGCCGGTGTTTGCACCACATCCCTCGTCCAGCCCGACCTTCCCCTGCTGCTGCACTCACCATTGGCCCAGGTCAAAAATGCAGCAGCGCTGCCTGCCTGTGGCCCTAAACCCATCCCCTGCGTTGTGATGCAATGCATTCCTGCTGATGTCACAAATGGGCTGCCCGACTCCACCCTTCTCAGCTGCCCAGGGTGGGCACATGGCCACTGAGCCACGGCACTGCCTCAATTTGGAGGCATATCTCTGGACAGAGCTCCTGGGGACGCTCTTTACTAAGCAGGTGGGAGCTGCCCGGGCCTTTCTTTAAAATAAAATGGGGTGGTATTTCCCATGGATGCTGTGCTCCTCATGTGCCACCCCACAGGTTATGTTCCAAACACACTGTCCCTGGAAAATCATTTGGACAGAAAAGGAAAATCAAAACTACTGCTCCTGAGGAAACATAAGAATTTGCAGCATATGCAGAAACTCATTTTAGTGCTGAAATGCCACAGAGGGAACAAAGCTGAAGATCAGTGCCGGTCATGTCAAAGTCTCAGCACCTGACATCACACAGCCCTTTGCTGATTGCTCCCTCAGCCACCAGTGGTCTGAACGTCCTCTGAGCAAAAGGCCAGATGGCTCGATCCAAGCAGCTCAAAGGGGCTCTAACAATGATGATTAGGATGCCCACATGTGCAGCAGCCTCTTCAGCTGCATGGGCTCTGGCTCCTTTGGGTGAGCTTATGCTTTAGAGAAAACAGCAGGAGCAACTGCTGTCTACCCCATGTTGCAAAATCACATGTGCACGAGGCAGGAATATTTCTCAAAGGCCAACAGAGAAAGGCTTGGCTGGGAGCCTGTGGGTGTTGAACCAAGGCAGCCCTGCAGGCACAGAGTGGTCTGGTAGGTAAGGAGACAGCCCTGTAGGACAGGAGCGTGATGGCAGCTGTCAGACCAGCTGTGCTTCACCTGCATACCTTGCTGCCTGCAGCACAAGGCTCCCAGCCATGGCTGTATTGACTTCTGGGAGGTAAGGCCAGAGTCACCTCCTGAAGCCAGGGGAGATCCCAGATCAACAGGGTTGGAAGTCATTTGAACCTCACGAGATCCCCTAGACCAAATCCCCTGCTACAGCAGGTTCCCTAGTGTAGGTTTCTCCACAGAAGATAATCGCTCTTCTTCTCTGTTTCCGGTAACAAGGATATCAATAAATATTATTAACCAACAGAAGCTGTGTAACCCAGTGAAACAGGACCTATTCTTTCCTGAATCTGAATTCAGCATTCAGATTTCTGTACTTCACCAGTCTCTGGGTGTCTGTTGTTTCCTGCATTTGGCGGAGCCTTGCAGCCGGAGCTCCAGGCTGGTGCCTTCCAGTGCCAAGCAGTGCAACTACAATGGGGGGCAAGTGGGAAGCCAGTCATCATGGTAACACTGGAGCACTTCTGACATCCTCCTCTCCAGATCCTCCTCTCAGGCATGTTAAACTTGACTCTGTGCTTATCTCAGGTCACTGTGCTTAGCGAAGGCCTTTACCAAAACAGTGTTGGAAATGTCAGTGAAGCAGCTCCTCAAACTGTTTGTATCCTGTTCCCCTTCTGCAATCTGGTCAGCCTCCACATGTGAGGCTTTGCTGCTGCTGCTCAGAGAATCACCAATGTGGGTTCCTCTGTAGGCAAACCAGTCAAAGCCCCTTGCATTATGCATCTATCCAGTGCACCCTCAATAATTTTGCACATGACAATAAACTTCCAATCTCTACTTTTTGCATTTCAGGTAAACAACTAAACTGAATACTCATTAACAACCAAGAAATAAATCCGGACAAGCACTTGAACTGCACACTCACAGGTGAGCACTCACCACAGTGTGAATGCAGACTGTGTGCACAACTGAGACAAATGTAGTTTGCAGCCCTGGAAGGAGGATGCTCTCCACTGGTTCCCATCATTTATTGCTCAATTTCCCTCAAGTGAGACAACGGAGAGAAAATCAGCTCTGTATGCAGAAACCAGGAGCTGTCTATTAATGTGCTTGATTTTCACTAACCTGAAAATCATGCTTATCTTGTTCAAGTTTTTATGCAGGTCTTACTTCATATTTTTGAAATAAATCTTTCTATGAAGTCACAAAAAACCTGTGATTTTTTGTCAGAAGTACTTTTCTAAACAAAACAGTGATGACGTATTTCCAGTTCTTCTCCAGTCAGTTCACACATGGCCTAGTGCATCCCCTCCAGTGGTGCACTCCCCATGTGAGACAGAAATGCGATGAGAAATGTCATTAAGTGTCATTGTGTTGTTATAAACTGTGAGGTCTGGAGGCTGCCACGTGGAAGCACCTCTGATTGGGAGTGAGACACTGAAGGAAGCTCTCATTTTGAAGGGCTTTTATCCAGTTACAGTGGGCTCATAGTTTCTCTGATGATGAAAATATAATTGAGGAAGGTGCTCCTGTCAGCAAGACTGATGCTAAAGTGCTCCCAAGCTTGGAAAGTGTTTTATTGTTTTTCTGTTGTTATTGTAGCTTTAAAAGACAAGAACGGGAGAGATGGCCAGCAATTCTTTTTGTTGAGTTTGAACTTGTTCTTGGTTGTGGCTGAGGCTCCTTCTTAACAGTTCGGGTTTAGTTCTAACAATGAAACTTTTAAATAATAGACATTTTTCAAACCATTCACAGTGCAGGCTGAGTTCAACTCCCTGGGAAGCCATCTGTGCAAAATCATGTGTGAAGGAATACTAAAAGTAAGTTTGCTTTTTCAGGCAGAATGTACTGCATAAAGCAGTCTTTAAAGCAGCCCATGCCTATGAGATCACACAAGTCATCTCAGCCTCATGCAGAAAGCACACAGTGAGGGCACGGGGCAGTCTGACCTCTACGCCTTTGGAAATTGAAAGGATTCACTGAACTTCTCCTCCAGAGAAAAGAGAGCTGTTGTTCCTTTTAAAGACCTATTTTATTTCTGAACCACAACACATCAGACCACGACCCAGCATCTGCCTTAAGATATCAAAAATAGTTTTCTTTTCAATGCTGTGTGAAATTTCAGGTTTTCCTTTTCTCATTCTAAGTGTGTAAATGCAGCACTGGCTGCTGACTGCCCGTGCTATGCTAACTTGTTTCAGAGATAATAGAGGTTTCTTCCATGAACACTGAATCTTATTTGCTGACTATTTCCAGTGGAGCACTCAGGAATATTTCTTTTAGTTTTCTTAAAAAGATAATCAAGAATATACAGATGTGCTCACAGTCTAAGTTGAGTTTGTCTCTATACTGACATCTTAATGCCCTTTTTTCCTGAAATCATGTTTCTTTTGACACCTGTCTGAGAACTGATCAGGGATGAGGGGAAGTCAGAGTTGCACCATGGTGATGCCACAGTTTTCCCTCACATTAACGCTGCACGGGAGAGTTGGTGGAGACAACTGCGGGGTGCTGAGCTGGGAGGAGGAGGAGGGGGAAACGGCACCTGCTGAGCCTTCTGTGCGCCGGCTGTGCTGTGCTGGGGCTGCATGGACTGCAGGCACTGGCTGCTGCCTGCCTGCACGGGCTGCTGGGGGAGCATGGAGCTGAGCCCAGGCAGTGCCCCATCAGAGCAGCCAGCCCATCCCTGTGGGATCGGATGAACCTTTACTGCTTTGCAGTCTCTATGGGCTGAAAACAATCCTGATATAAATAATTTATATGAGAATGTTGTGGAGACAGATTTTCAGTTGTTTTCATTCATTCTCAAAACATGAAATGGTAAATGAGATAGATTTGCTCATCTACACAACACTGCTCTCCTTCACTCTCAAGCCCAGACCAGAGAGGCAGGATGACCTTCTAAGAATCACTGTGGCCCCCCAGGACCAGCAGAGGGAATCCCTCCCAGTGCTGCCTTCTTTTATCACAACCAGAGCAATGTAATCACCGAGGTCTGCTCCTCAATCTGCATGTGGTGCTCATCTCAGTCAAAGAATGTCTGTGGAAGGTTGGCTTTGATTTTTTGTGTGGATTGCATCAATGACAGGTTGGACTCCAGACTCAGTGGGATCATTTTTCATTGCGCTCCTTCCTCTGCAAATCTTCCAAAAATGTTGGTTTCTGCTGAGCTAGAGGAAGGAAGGAGTTCAGGCCTCCTTTACTTTGAACTAATTCTGAATTATTCTTCCATGAAAGTGGGTGATGAAATAAAACCTTCAGTATATGCAAAAACAAAACAAACAAAGCAACAAATGCTTCACAGTCTTTGCATCCTCTAGTTGTATATAGCTGCATCTTGAGAAAGATGAAAGGAACCCAGTGCCTGAATACCACAGTAAACACAGCAAACATTCCCTTCAGTTTGAAAATAAATTCCAAACTCATGGGAGCGGAGCATTTTTCTCAGCACGTTCCTAATTTATCGAGAGCACTAAAATCAATAAAACTATTTCTCTTCAACTTGGAAGCAGACCCAGAGCTCATGAGCATTTGTCTAATTTTAAATAAAAAAGCAAGATCACTTTTCACGTGCTTAGTTTACCCAGAAAATACTGTGTTAGCTCGATTCAATACATCTTTAGGACACTGAAGCAGTCTTCATGTGTCTGTTTTCTAGTGGAGAAGAATGGAAATTCTTTGATCAAGAAAAAAGACCAAAGTTGCAAAAACTGACCAATAAAACCATTCCAACGTAAATCACATCATTGGATGCACTGGTAACATACATGTAAAAATCTGGGAAAGCACCATGTGAGGATCACTTTTAGGTAACATTTGTGTAATTCATAGGATGAGTTTTGCATGTATCAGCATTCTATAAGTATTCAGTTAATTCAGGTATTTATGAGGCTTCCTACTGAAGCACGGAATTTTAAGTTAATATTGCAGGGTATTTTGAGACAGGATATTCAGAACTGAAAATCTCAAATATTTGTATCTGGGAATGGGTCCTGAAAGTCCTATATAGATTGAAACAAAAACAAATTGAAGACTGGTACATGTTTCTTTCATAAAGACACATAGTGAAATCATAGAAATAGGACTCCTCTATTCCAGACAAGACTGATTCTGTAATGGCAGAAGTTATTCAAGCCAGAGAAATATCAAGAAGAAGAATGCTAGCAGCATTTAACCAGCAGTATATAACCAGAAATCCGAGAGCAAGGAATATGGAAGTAAAGATGTGCAATATAAAGGTCTCCATCAGACTAACTCATTTAAAAATCTCACATTATTATACTTGATCTACATTCATAGAAATAGAAGGTGTCTTAGGACACATTGTTCCTGTAAGTTTTTTGTGTATCATCTTTGCATCATTCTGAGAAGTCTGTTCCCAGGCCTGCCTGCTTATTTGCTTTGCTCGTTCTTCACTCTGGAATAGATGTAACCCTAATTGAAGTCTTGGGTCACCCTCTCCTAAACCTGAAGCAAATGAAGAATAGAAATATTTATTTTCTTTCAAGCTGTTGGTTCTTATACAGCATTTTGAACTCAGCGTCACAAAGAAACACAAGTATTTCATCAGGCAGTTGTTTTTTAGAACTGCCCTTGGCCTACACTGTCTGCGGTCAAGTGAGCTTCACATTCATCATTCACAGCACACAGTCATTGGTTTTCCTGGTACTTTGCAAGTGCATGGGGAGACACTGTTCCTGATCTGAGTTTGCAGCCTAATGAAAGACAAAATAACAGAGACACTTGTGGCATTCAGAGTACAGGATTGAATTATGGGAGAATAACACACATCACATTCAAAAGTGTTTTCCTGGCAATGTCTGTTCAGAGGAGAATGTGAAAATTTGCTTTCACTGAATCTGAGAAGAAGAGGAAATACCATAATATATTTTCTGCAGATGAAAATGATTTTACAGTGGTTTGCAGATTTTGTGTAATTAATCTGGAAATGGGTTTAGAGTTACAGTATGTCCAGTCTGGCAAATTATGGGGCTCAGCCCTCACATGAGCCAGAATTCTTGCCTCCCCAGTGTTATAGGCTCTGTTTAGGGTTCCCACTTTGTTGTGAGAAGACCTACTGAAATTTTTGTCTCTGATCTCATTCATAAGAAGCTTCTGACAGTGGGGTAGAACTGCCTGCACAGGCTAACCATGGTGTTGCCTAATTTGGCAAGGCTACAGGCAACAGATGAGTTCAAAAGAATTCAGGCAGGCAAACTCTTTGATCGCAAACCTTTCCCTCACAACAAGGGAACCCCTCATGCCAATGGGAGACCTGCTGTGCCTATCAGAGACATTTCACTGCCTTCATCTTCACATGGAGTCAATAGAAGCCAAAACTGGAGCACAGGACTTCACCACCTCTTGTAAAAGTCTCATTTTGTTATGACCCTCAGTAAATTTCTCATCTACTTTCCTCCCTTCCATCTACTCGGCCACATCTGTATGTACCCTCTATGATCTTGGTTTGCTTTCACTGCTCCTCTGCCATTCCCCCTTTGCTCCTCACATTTGTCTGGTTCATTATTTTGCATCAAAATTACATGCATTAATCCCTCTTATTCTAAATATAATCCTATAACTGATCCTATTTGCCTTTCCTATCATAATTCATACTTCCACCAGCTGGAAAATTACTTTACAAGCAATACAGACTGACTTTCATCTGTTTTATACCAATGACCAAACACTTGAAAACTTTGTCCCAGCTGTTCCCAGTTAGTTTGATTCCCCAAAAACACAGCACAGTGGAGAGCGATGGATTCCTCTCACAAAAGCCCACTGAGTAATCAGCTCATCAGCATAAGGAATGAATGGGCAATTGATTCCCTGCCAGCCCATCTCTTCCATGTATTTCTCAACTAATAATCAAGCTTGGCACTGTTTATGCCATCAGCTATTTACATCTCCCTATTTCCGTACTCACCTCTGCACTCTGTCATTGCCTGAATGTGTTTAGATCCAGCTACTGCCTTGAATTTTCATCTTACAACTGTCTACCTGAGCAAGTTAATTCCCATTTGCCCTATGGTCTCTGCTCAACTTTCACACTTCGATTTTTTATAATGCCTACACTAACCAAGTCCTAAATGTACTGTTAGTAACTCCATTAGCCACAGAAACTGCTCATATGAAAATCTCTGAAAAACTCCCCTTGGAATCCACACTTAATCTCCTATCCATCTTCTGTTATATCGACTGTGAATCTAAAAGCCAAATAAGTAAATTAACTTCTGTTTTTCAAAAATAAAAAACAAAGCAACAACAAAGAATTAACATAGGATCCACTGTCTGAAATATGGCTGGTGCTTTCTATTTCTGATTTCAGCTAGATCTGTTATTCCAAAATGAATCTGATGAAACTGACAGTTATGAGGGAAAAGTTGGGCTCATATGTCTGTTTCCCAAGTCAGAAGGAAAATAATTCTGCTTTAGAAGAAGAATTAACAGGTGCCTCCCATCATTTGCTTATTGAAGCACTTACTAAATCTCAGCAGTATTTGACAGTATAAATGGTTACTCCAGTGTGCTAACAGGAGACCAGGGGCTATTTCCTTTGTCCCTTCCAGTTTCAACATCCATCTGCTCCTCGTGCCTACAAGATCCCCTGGCACTGGGCAAAGCCCATCGCAGTTAAACTGTGCCAGGTGCTTTGGGCAGGACCTGAGGAAACTGGGAATTCCTGTGTTTTGGAAGAAGTACAAGAGAATGACCAGCAAGGTTTTTTGGTGGACTTGACAATAACTGGGCCTGACAGCAAGGGATTCCATCTGTACAAGCTTCAGTCCGTGACAGCCTGGTAGGTCACATTAGATTCACAGAACAAGAAATTCAACACATACATGTCTGACATTTTCAGTAGGATGAAGGGCTAACATCTTTTTTATAACTAAAGATACAAACTGTTTCTGAAACTGTCTACTGCTACTGCTTGTGGACAGTCACTGCAATTTTCACTTTAAAACAGTTGTTGTGAGTAACTTCCTTGCTGAGCCAGATGGCACAATACTTGCATCATTTCATTCAACAATGCGGTGATTTATTCATTCATTTTTTAAGCTATCAAGCCCAGGAAAAAAATACCTCAGTGCTTTAGCTCCTGTGTTTTTGTTTCACTGCTCTATATGCAAACCTATGGAGCAATATGATGTGAGTTGCTCTCAGGCCACTGATTCCTTCCAGCTCCATATGTGTTGTGCCAAGAATGTTAAAACTGCTGAAAGGTGTATGTTATGGTAGTAAGGGGCACTGGATAAATGTTTCTCTTCTCACACTCATTAATTAGGCTAATATTGTATCTAAAGAAATCATATGTAGTATTTAAAGAAACAACAAAAGAAAACTATAAAACTGATTTTGGCATGAAAGGATGCACATCCTGAGACCATTCTTAACAAAGTGCAGTTTGTAGCACACTGCAGGACTGAAGATGCAGCAGACCCTCATAGGCAAAGCTATGTGTAATGGTCACTGCTGGAAGGGCAGCAGGAGAAAAGGAAGATGAAGACATTACTGGACAAGAACAGGCTGTTACTTGGTGAGACACAAGGAAGTTGCATTGAGTGGAAGTGGTAGTGGGTGTGTGTGTCAGTACAAAATCATACAGCCCATCTTGTGCCAGACACCAGCGCTGCTAAGTGCAGCATCTGAGTGCTTTCTACTTCAGTGTTTATAAAACCAAATAATGTGATCTGCCAAGGAATAGCAGAGAACTTACAGCCACAGGCCTTCTGTGGAAGGCTGGAAATTTGCTTTTGACCATCTGCTTCTGGGCTTTAGGGAGGTGCAGACAAGGTAATCAAAGGACAGAAAGACAAAGCTTGGCTTTGGGCACATACCCAAACTTTCACAATATTCCTGGGTAAATTAAAGGGAAAATACACTCCTAAGGTAAGGGCTTGTGAACTGTTCTGCACCCAAAATTACTTTCTCAGAGAGGAGTCCAACCCTGCAAACATAGTGCAGAATTAAAATGCTTAAACAACCATTACAGCAGAGATGTGAATATGCTCCTGTAATTATATAGCTGTTTGTTCATTAAAGGAGAAATTTAATGCAATTAAAATATTTACAATCCTGCACACTAAAATCCAAAACAAAATTAGTTTGTACCAGAGATGCAGGCTGTGTTGCCTCCCCTCCAAACTGGCCTTTAGATACCAGAGCTTACAATGGAGAACTTTCCCCCTTCAGATGATGTAACCCAGAGTTAAGAACTGAGCTGGTGACTGAAGGGTCCCTAATAATCTTTAAGATATCAGATTCATGCCAGGAATGCCATGTAAAGTTCTTGGGATCAGAAACCAAAGGAGAAAGGACCCTGGGACAGCCACACAGAAGGGTCACTGGAGCTGCACTGCTTGCTGTGTCTGTGTTCTTTCAGACTGGCACATGGCTATGTGGGATGGGAAGACATGCTGCTCAAACTCTTGCCCTTTTGCGCGCTCCCTGAGGGCTGGATCTCTGAGATTAAACATTTTCACTTCTCTCTTCAAATGAAAACGTAACAGAACAGCCCAAAGGCCATCCCTACCAAGAGTGCAAAGTGCAGACACAGAGGCACAGAACCACAGCAGACAGATGTGAATGCAAGCTGCGAGCAGCACATTTCAGATCCAGCTGCAAGGAGAATAGAGAAGCACTGCAAGAGCATGCTCCTCTCCCATACAGAAAGCTCACTGCTATATTGGACCTGAATTTACATGCCATTTCACTGCACCTCAGCCTTCTCCTTGCCTGTTGTTACCAGCTTGCCTGTGTCACTCACTACTTGGGAGGGGGGGGGGGGGTGGAAGGGGGAGAGGGAGGAGGCGGGGGGGGGGGGTGGTACACCCTTGTGGACTTTCCTTTTCTTATTGAGGTACCTGTAGAAGACTTTCTTGTTCTTCTCATCAAGTTTAGTTCAAGCTGGGCCTTGGCTTTTCTGACTACATCCCTACACAAGCATCCTCATACTCCTCATACAGGACCTGTCCCCATTTTTACTGCCTGTGCATTTTCTTCTTGTTCTCCAGTTTGACAAGCAGGTCCCAGTACAGCTATGCTGGTCTCTTACCTTCCTTTCCTGACTTGCTATACTTGGGGATGGAGAGGTCTTGTGCTCTGAGGAAAGCATCTGTAAAGCTTTCTCTCATTCTTCAGCCATCAGAAATCATCCAGTGAGTGCAAGTAATGAGGATGACATGGTGCATGTAGAAAATGTAATTGGCAGAGCTGAGGGGACAGAGAAATGTGAATGAACCTTCAGTACTTTCCAGCAAGAGTGGCTTGGTGTAAGATCTGCTCTTAGCCAAAGAATGCAGGGCAAGCTGAGGAAAAGCTGGAACGACAGCTTGGACAGTTATAGTATTTAACTTTATTCTAACACTCATTACTAATGGAAAACTTAAATGAATAGCACACTGAAGGCTGCACTTGACTTAGATGAAGTGGATGTAACTAAAGCATCTCAGCTACATCATTCAGACTGAATGTATGATAACAGGAAATCAATTAATCTCCACCAATATTTGTTCTTTTTAGTGTGAAACTGCTTTAATGAACTCATTGTGAGTGGTCAGTCACCACTCACTCTGGAAGAGCCTCACACATTTGATAAAGCACCGTACTTTTAAAATTCATGTTGGAAAAGTGACAAATGTTGAAGATGAATTGCTTGGCATATGTGATCAGCTAATGAAATATCTTCCTCATCCCTATTATTTAATTCATTTTCTGCTGTTTTTCCCAATTAGGCAGTAGTCTTCTGCCTTTGGCTCTGAGTCCAGAAGCAAGCCTGCCATTATCACTTGTCAACATTTAATTTGTATGCAAAAAACTGCTTTAGTGGAGGTGGCAGTCACCTAATTTTTACCTGGTACTTTCTGTAGTCATTAAAGTGTTTGAAATTAATAAAAGCCACCAGCAGCCCAGGGTAGGTCCTTCACTGCAAACAACATGGGATGAGGGAGCCCACTGCTTGATGGAGCAGCTACAAAGGTGTGTAAGGGAGTCCCTGTCAGCTGCATGAGGCACACCTACACTGCTCCAGGCAGAAGTCAGTGTATAGAAGGGAGAACTGAAATGCATGGAGTCTCTAATAAGATAATAATTAAAAAGAAAAAAACAACCAAGCAACCAAACAAAAGAAAGAAAACCACTGAAAAACTGAAAAACACCACAATCTTGGGCCCACGTCACTGTCTGAAGCTTCATACCAGCTGGAACATTTGCAGCCAGATAGGCAAAGGGAAGCTCCGTGATTGCACTTGTTTTCTTTGGTGTCAATTTTCTCATTTCCTCACACTGCTGAATTTTGTGACTGCACACAGGCAGGTTTTGGTACATAAGGTGAAGGTAAGTGTAGCTTCTGCTTGTTGCAACACAGCCCACGATAGAACAGATGTGAAAGAGATTAGAAGGGGGAAGGGTGGGTGAGCTTGTGCTCCTGCCTTGCAAACAGAAGGTGCCAGCAAAGCCCCACTGCTCTGCTGGGCAGCAGGGCTGCCAGATGTACCCACACCAGTGGTTGTCTGGCTGACACACCCCAGGGTTGGTAGGAGGGTCATCGGTAATGTAGAGAGCAGAGAAGAGGGGATTACTTTGGAGCAGATGTTTACACCTTTCCTCTTCTCATTGCTTTCATTTGCATCACCTGCAGGAGCTGCCTCATCCCCACTGGAGCCAGTTTCACCACTGGGGATGATTATAGGGCTCTTATCAAGTACATGCAAACCACTTCTCCAAAGCAGGCATAGAGAGTGCTGATGACACCCTGATGAGAGACAAGGAGTATGGGTCACGACTATTGTCTGTGGGCAGCTCTGGCTGCACCTTCCTGAAGAAGGAGCAGAGGTTACCCACAAGTACTAACTGGAGGCCAGAGCTACAACAGATAAAACCTGGAATGCCTCACCTGGTAATCAGGTGGCTTTTCTAAGCAGGAGGTCAGGTGTTGCATGATTATGGTGATGGATGTAAGAGTGCTGCACAGCACCCCAGCTCAGGGAGCAGCAGCATGGCAGAAGCTCATTTACGTCCTCTCAGTCATAAAGCTTTGTTGTTGTTGTTATTGTTGTTGTTGGTGGTGGTTTATTTCCCCCTCAGAAAAAATGTAGTAATCCAAGCTTGCCTTGACAAAGTCCTTCAGCCTTATCTTCCACACGTTATCACTGTTTGGAGGTCTGTGCTGGGAGAACAATGTCCTGAACTACTTAGCAGCAGGGAGGCACCCACTGGCTCTCACCTGGCCTGCCCCAGAGGAGGGCTTGTTTCCCGGTGTTTCTCATTTAGAGCCAAGGGAAGAGATCTGAGTCCCTCAGGCAAGAGATGGCTATAAGAGATGGGAGGCGCTGCAGCAAGACAGGACAAAGTGCACTAAGCTTCCCAACAGAGAACTTAGTGGTGGCAGAAGTCACCAGTGTAGGAGTACTTTGAGGAAAAGTCAGTGCCCTGTTTTCCAGCAGTGGTTGTTCTGAGGACATCCCCACGTGTTTTTTCCTCTCTTCATGCAAGTGACAGGAAAGGAAATAGGTAGTCAAACACCTTATGAAGATAGCCTAAGATTGGGAGAAAAAGATGATTAATATATATATACATATATATAATAAATGTTAATTAAAATATTAATAAGGAAAGACTTCAGTCATTCATGTATAAATGAAAAGATAGTACTGTGGGCATGACATGGGAGCAAAGCAGAGCTCTGACCCCCAGCATGTACCTCACACTCATCCTTCTCTGAGCACACAGCAGCAATCTTTGCAATTTGTGTGGCCATAATTATATTCTCAGTATCTCTCCTTAAGCTGTCTTTGACAAGTCATTTATATTTTGCCTGCTTCCATGAGCTTTTATAGAAAAAAATGTTGGCAGGCAGCTCTCTGCTATCCTGCCTGTCTCTTGTCTGTCTGATGACTGATTTTCAGTGGGAGTCAGTTTTGATACTTGAAAGGATCCAGACTGTTATTACTGCACCTGTGAGTGGTGCGATGGAGGTGTCTGACAAACGCAGACGGGTATTTGAGTGAAGGGTTCAAAGGCTGAGGGAAGTTCTGGATCATGTGTAAACCACTGTCCAGTGCCTTGTGTCTCTGCATCAGACAGATAATGGAGCAAAGGCAGCACCAGAGGAGCACAATCAAGTGAAGGGAAAACAGAACAAACTGAATATTTCAAACAAGCCAGCAGAAATAGTAAATTCTCTGAGGACTGAAAAATACAACACACGATGGGACAAAAAGAACTGATCCTGATGTATGTATCTAGGCAAAAACCTCTCCAACGGGGAAAGAGTGTGCCCCTGATCTGCACTAGTATCAAGACTTTGGGCAGACAAAATTGGGTGGATACTACAGAAAAGGGAAAAAAATCACACCTGGTCCAATAAACAGTCTGAAGCCAATGTGAGGGTTGTTGGCAGCTTGATGTGTGCTCAGCCTGGGCTTAAGATGAAGTTTGTAGGTGGGTAAACAGAACCACCTTCAGCTGAGGACCAGGCACTGGTGAGAGTTTAGAGATGAGCTCTGCCAGGACAAACACCATGCATGGAGCCGGGCAGTGTCAGCTGGTTACAGGGCATGCCCACGTTGCACTGCTCAGGGCCCAGTTCCAGCTCAGAGCATCGTGAGCAACATGTGCAGATCTTGCACAGGACAGCTGTTTTTTCTGGAAAACACACAAAGGTTACGCAGTTTGCACCCTCAGCTGTGGCCCCCCCGTATCTCATTGCTTATGTCAAGCACACAGCTGGGCTGATACAGCACTCACATTATTGCTCACAAACTGCTGAGGGGAAGGCACGTCAGATGTGAGGCAGTGCTGTGCCCTCAGCAGCCAACAGCTGTGAGCCATGACGGAACTCACCTCTTGTAGCCAGGTGGGCAAACACATTTCAGGGAGCCGGGGGAAGGAGAACAGCCATGTCTTGAGGCACTGAATGCACAGGGAAATGCCACTCATATGTGCAAGGAGTCATCATCACAGTGAGGCACTGTGCTTCCTCACCACAAAACCAGTCCTGAAGCCTGACTCTGCTGTGACAGTGGTGGTGCATGGTGTGATCCTGGCATTGAGTGGGCAGAGCAGTGAGTGGGGATGGCACTGTGCAGGAGCGACCCAAGGAGCTGTGCCCTACAGCAGAGCTGTGCAGGCAGTGCTCTGCAGGTTGGGGAGAGGTCTGCCTTGGCCTTTTTGTCATCAGTCCCAAGCAGGTACTTCCTTTGCTGGGCTTGTTACAGCAGGTGCATTATTTCTGGGGGTAACTACTCATTGTCATGTTCTAGTACATCTTGTCAATTGACTTAATTGATTTATCAACTAACTTAGTTGATTCAGGTGAGGGTTGGCCTCTTCTCCCACATAACTAGCAATAGGACAAGAGGGGCTGGCCTCAAGTTGCACCAGGGCAGGTTCAGGTTGGATGTCAGGAAAAAAATATTCTCTGAATGAGTGGCACTGGAATTGACTGCCACGGTGATGGAGTTACCTTGCCTGGAGGCAACATGTAGTGCATCACTAAGGGACATAGTTCAGTGGGGAAATATTGGTGGTGGATGGATGTTTGGGCTGGATGATCTTGGAGGTCTTTTCCAGCCTTGGTGGTTCCATGATTCTATGATTTTAACTTTTTAATTTTTTTTTTCTCACAGTTGGATTTGTTTACCAGTTTTATCAGTGCAAGCTGTTTCCAGGGTGCTCATGGATCACACATGCAGCCATCCCACCCAATCCTCCCAAACTGTCCCAAATCCACCCTGCTCCAGAACCATAAAGCAGAACAGGATTCCCTTAAACTGTTCCATGTTTTGATCTGCAGAAGTCTTTCGGGCTGCTCATAACATCTTTCCACTGTTCTTCAAACAAAGAGAAGAAAATTTTCCTAAGATCAGGAAGTCCATAAGAGTTAAACAGCCTTGCAGAAGAGACACATCATCCCATCCTAACACAGAGACAAATGCTGTCAGAGCCTTCATTAGCACTCTGCTTTGTTTTTCACTAATCAAGTCAGTGTGAATGATGCTGCTCATGATTGTGCTTGATTGTATTAGTGTTACAGATTGAACAGTCCATTTTTTAATCTGCAGAAAGCAGCAGCATTATTGCTGAACTATATTTAGAGATTTTATAGATAGCATGCTCTGTTCTCTTACTGCTTCCTTGTAATAGGATATTACATGTAGAGCCCCAGGGAAAAGGAAATGTGCCCTACACAGGTGACTGCGAGGTAATTTTGCATGATGAGCATGTACATTTCTGAGTCATCAGTCATTTCACATCTTCCTGTCTGACCAAAGACCATGATGGTTCCATACAAAAACACTGTCACCTCGGATGTTGGTACAGATCCTGCACAGTGGTGGGGGTTGAGGCAGAGCCTGGCAGATGCTAAAGCCCAGAACCCTCTTCTGGAGATTGGTAAAGCCAGGTCAATAACGCAAAGGAGAAGGGAAATTTTATGATTTCTGGTGTAACTTCTAATAGTTTTATTAAACTGCGGGCAGTTTCAATGTCAGAAGGACGGAAGATTCTATATGCTCTCAACTCCTACATCCCCCACAAAGGTGATGAGAAGATTCTCTTAGTCCCACCTTTGTCAGGTGTCAGCAAGAAATAAGGTCAGTAACTGTGAAGAGAATAACCCTACTCTCATTTTAAAACTACTGTTATTTCTAATGGTACTTTCAGTTTGGTATTTTTGGATTCCTAAAATAAAATTAGGTAAGGTTGATAAGGAATGCACTCATAGGCTGCACAATCGCTGATAGAGGAAAAGATAATGCTCACCTCCATCACACTCTGACTTCAGTGCTGCTAAATAAAACCCAGAGGTGACACTATAGTTTTAAACCTCATAGACAAAATCACATTTTGTAAATCACATCCGCCTTGCCTGCACTTATACTATATCAAAATTAATGGAGACATTTTCTGCTCCAGCAGTAAAAAGTAATTTATACGTCAGGCCTGAAGTTATAATTGCAGGCAAAAAATACGTGAGCACAGGAAGCAGATTTCTATGTAGCTTTAATCACTAGCCACGGTCCTTCGAGGCCACAGAGGCTTGAAGGTGATGGTGCAGCACCATTGCAGCCATAGCAGGATTTATGGGCAGCTCCACATGGTTTCCGAGAGTGGGGAGCAGAGCCCTGGCAGCCCCTTGGGGCACAACTGGAGCATCGGGGCCCCCACCCCATTCTGGCCCAGAGCTCTGGCCAGGGCTGCAGTGTCCCATGGGGAGGGCCTGGAGTGGAGGCACTTCTTTGTGGGAGGGATGGCTCTGACATCTCTCCTCCACTGATGGCCCTTTGGGGGGCTGCCAGGACAAGAACCCCACTGACATGGCTCTGTGGGACCCCCTGCACTGACCACCAAGCACCTGCACCACATCTGTATCACATCCTGCCCTAACACCAACAGTGTGTAGAGGTACAGGTGCCATGGGATGCAGAGCCATACCTAATGCAGCCATGAAGAGAGGGAAATGGAGCGTTTGCCTCACTTTTACAAGGCTCCAGCTGATCCCTTTACACTGAGTAAATTGGTATGTTTGATTCCTCCACAGGAAGGAGCAGATAAGGAGACAAACAAAATCAAAACAAATATGCACAGCCAGAGCAGTAGATTTGTTTGCTTTAAAGAATGGAGACCATGGTTAAGATTCTAGACTATGAAGCTACAGGATGCTTGCAGTGACATTAGTTGAATGGTTCATACATTTGCTCCAGTGAGAGGTGGGTACTGACATGTGTGACTCCGGAAGGATGAAGGAAGATCTGGATCCTGCAGCTCAGCAGTGGAGTGGGGGGGGACAGACCCTCCTCAGCAGAACCTGCACACCCACCCACTGCCACTCTGCTCTGCTCAGGCTGTGGCACTTCTCAGCCAAAAAGGGCCATGCAACCATTCTCTAAACATCTTTGTACTCATTTACTAATCCATTTCTGTCAAATATTCTTGCCTGATGTCAAAAGCACAGTTTCTATTACTCTGCTCCTCACATTCACTTTACCTTAATGCTGTCTGTAAATACAGAAATTGCATAATGAATGGTATTTATGAAAACCAATTGCACTCTGTGCGGGTGACTCTGTGACTTCTTCACCTCTGAACGCAGAGGTCTGCAGTTACACAACAGTGGAAGGGAGTAAGTGCTGCCAGCACACAGATGGGGCTGCGAGGTGGTGGGGAGGGTGTGACAGACACTAACGGGCTGTGGGAGCTGAATGCACAAAGCCAGTGCCGAAACAACACACAGCTGATGGGATGGGAAAGCACAGTCAGAGACCCACTTCTCAGTGACAGGCAGTTTGTTGCATTGCTACAGCAATTGAAAAGCCATTATTAGAGGATGATGCTTACAGACTTGTGTAACATTCAAGTATTAATGATGCCACACAGAGAAAAGTCATCCAATTTTGCCTCTTTTTCAGGAAAAATGAATTTAGTTGCAAACCGCATTCTGGGCCTAAGACTTTATTCATGCATTCTCTAATTATCTCAAAGTTTGTGAAATCAAGCTTTCTCCATTCACACGCTCCTATTTCCTATTACCCACATTTCTTTCTGTCTTTGTCATGCTACAAAAGCCTCAGTCCATCTTTATGAAGTCTCTGAAATAGAAAAAAAAAATGAAAACACCAATGGAGAGTGACTGCACTGGAGTTGGGGATCAGCACTGAACCAGAGGGTCATTTGAGGGGTGGGAAATGGGAGCCAGGACCAGGCCAGGGGCTGAGGTCCCATTGCCTGAAGGCAGTTAATCACAGGGAAATCATCGTATTCTCAGCCCAGGCTCAGTCTTTCAGTGAGAAAGATGTGAGATAAAAATAAATTAAAAACAAAACAAAAAACTAACCAACCAAATAAAAAAACCCACCATAATGGCAGGTTTGGGTTCCTAGTAACTGCTTAGTGGTACCTGCCAAGAGCAACACGCATCTCCTTCATTAAGCTGATCACCTCTGGACTGCACCACAGAACGCTCACAGAGAAGCAGTGGGAGGTGGCAGGAAGGGCAGCCCCCAGCACTGCCCAGACCCAACCCCCTACAAGGTCTAGGAGAAGGAACAAGGCAGCTCAGGGAAGGCAGAGGTCTACCCCCAGTCCCCCCGCTTGTGCCACAGGACCCCAACTCAATCTTCACCCCCTCCCCCCGTTGCCTCTGCAGAAAAGTTCCACAGGAGTCCTTGGGTTGCCCCACCAGGTGTTTCAGTGCTCAGATGAGTTTTGCAAGGCTGGGGGCTGCTGTCCTGGAGTGACATCGGGACATGCTCAGCCAACAGGCCTCTATGCGCTGTGCTGCTGCACAGCGTCCTTTCCATTTTAAATGCAATAAACATCTTGCTCTCCCAGTGAAGCAAGGGGAAGTACAAAGGAAACAGTAAATGTGCACTACTCGTGACACATAAATCACTGAACAATCCTGCAATTATTGTTCTTTCAGATAAGTCATAAATAATATAGCAGAAGGAACGAGGCCTAATGAGAGAAAAGGAATCCGCACTGAGATTGTTTATCAGCCCTGCCCAGAAGAGGAGCAATCTGTATTTCTAACAGTGAATTTCCAGGCAAGCAGCAGAGACTGCTTCAAGAAGTGCTGCTGCTGGTCTGCTTTGTTCATGTGCTGCAAGATGCAGTGCAGAATGTTTCTCAATTGTTTTCCTTCCCTCTTCCCATACCTTATCTTTTGCATAGACACCTCTTCCTTGTGCTGAAGAACTCCATTACATTTGGTTATGTCCTTTGTGAAGTTCACCATCACATTTTCCAGCTTGGCAGGATCATGGCTGCACAGAGCAGGGCAGAGGCCAAACCAGACAGCGCTGCCTCAAACTCTGAGTATTCAATTTGCCTCTTGCTGTCTCCAAGACCTGATTCAGTATCAAATATTTGCAGTGATGACATTTCATTTGCTTCTTGCAGAAATACCAGATACCTAGTTATGCACTGTGTACAGTTCACTATAAACCTCTGCCTTTTGTTTCAGCAGTATAAACTTCATCAGTGATTTTATACCTGATTATTTAAAGCCGACACCAAAGGCATGAAAGAAGGACCTCACACAACTAAGTATCAAGAGAGAAAGTGATGAAGTCCACTAGCAATGGAAGTTTTTCAGCATAGGCTGAATCATCTGCAGGCTTTGTGTTCCCACTATGTACTGAGTTTTCCAGGTTATCTATTGAAGGAGAAACAAGAATGAAGTGTCCTTGCAAAATAAAATTTGGGAAGGATATGGGGTCCCCTCAAAACAAGACATAGAAAAAGCTGAAAAGAAGAATTTCAGCCCCAAGGATCTGGTTAAGCAATCTTATCTTGTAAATATATGGCAGGAGATGCTAGCTTAGCACCTGCAAGTAAATCTTGTTTGCAAAAGCGAGACTTTACAGGATACAAACATGGTTCTAGTTGGGCAAAGCAACAAACTGGTGAATCAAGGAGAACGTGAACCCTGAGTAGCTCAGCCAATGGAGAAAGGGGAAGGGCTCATTAGTGTCGGGGCTCAGGGGACTGTGCTCCCCAGAATCTTGAGGCCCCACAGGGATACAAATACAGAAAGATGAAGGCTCTCTTCAGTCTCTTTCTGGGATTAAAAGACAACTGAGCAAAATGTTTGGAGCTGAAATTTTCCCAACATCTATGAACAATATATACTAAATATATTACGTAGAAACAAAAGACAACAAATGCTCTCTCCACACATCCCACAGCACTGTTACTTTGCAGAGAACATTTGGTGAGAACTTTATAAAAAACTTAAGGAAATCCAAATATGCTGCAGGAATTAGGCATCTCTGGGAACATTTTTTATTATTATTATTTTTTTAATCAGTAAAGGTAAGAGACAGCAGTGCTGCTTCCTGCAGCTCCCAACACACCTCACCCACAGCAAAACACTGACTGTGCTACAGGGCACAGCCTAGGGGAAGGAGTGATGCTAGGACACTGCTAGGACACCACTGGGAGCAAGCAGCACCGTTTGCTACGAACAGACCGCAGGGAAGAACCCAGACCCAAAGCACAGGACAATGAAGAGTGGAGAGCAGAAAGTACACAGATCCCGAAGCACCAGCTAAGCAGAGAGGAGAGTAACAATTAAGGTAACATTATAATATAACATAATTAAGTAACAGCAACAATTAAGGGTTTTATAGCTGCAACTTGCAGGAGCAGGTGTTGTCCATGGGGTCAGGGGATGGCATTAGATTGGGTGGGATCCCAAGTAGCAAGGGTTTCCCTGGGCAGCAGCAGCACAGGGTGGGGGAAGCACCACGTGGAAATGGGCAACATTTCTGTGGGGAACTGCATCACAACGATCAGAACTGTGTAAAGTCCATTAAGTGTTACACTTAAAAACTGAGTTTAATTACCACCTTTCAAAATGAAGAACACTCCCCATGTGAGTACCAACTTTAGAGGAGAAAATCATGGTTTGTGTTACAACAGAAACACAATAGAAAGTGCAGTAATAACAGCACTGTAGGCTGTAACAGAGATATGCTCAAACAGAGCAGCTATGTACACAGAAAAAAAAAAAAAAAGATAAGAATCTGCCTACTCTTTCAAAGCCTCAACTACACAGCGATCTCCAACAAGAAATACTCACCTCCACTGCCAGCCCGTTAATGAGGTCTGGGAAGGGGAGGATCCTAGTTCCACCTCTTTCAGTCAGAGCTCCCCTGGGTTGGCTCTGCCTTCCCACCATGTGCTCCATCATTGCTTCAGGCCACTACAGCATTTCCACTACAGCAACAAGTATTATTGAAGTAATACAACTTGTGTATGAGATAATGTTATTTGTTTGCTGTAGTCTTATGGTTCCCAGCAATGTTTTTGCACATGTAGCTGCAGTGGGCATCCTGCCTTTTCCCATGAGTAGTGGGAATGAGCAGGTGAGCGCCTGCTGCAGCCATGAGATCTGGATTATCATGAATCTGATTCCTAAGATTTCAATAATGCTCGGTAATGCCATGGTTTTGGTTATATATGAGGTGTGCCCATGTAAGTACAGCGCACAGCTGGGCTCCAGTAACTTGTGTGACCCTAAGAGCCCTGGAAAGAGCAGCCTTGCCCCAGGGATGGCTCAGGCTACATACACTTACTGCACTTAGTACTCAGGAAACATCATATCTAAATCCCACAAAACTCAGGGGTGAAAACATCATGCCATCTTTGTGTCTTTCTGTTTCAGCAATGATGAACAGTTTCTCAGTTCAGTTAGTGCCTTAATTCTGACAGGACACAGAACTATAATGCTCTTTTGCTCTTTTACTAATGGAGGACAGCTCACTAGCAATTTCTGTCTGATTAGCTGTCTACCTTTACTGCTTTCATGACAGCTGTAAGAAAGTGCTCTTAAATGACAATCAACAGATGATGATTCCCACCTGACAATGCAGCATAATGAAAGGAAATAATTCTTTTCAGTTTTACTCAGGGCAGTTACACTGTAAAACAGACACCCATGCTATCTTTGGGCCAGACCCTTCTGTCCTAAAAAAGGCAGAAATGGAGAGATGGTGACACTCGGTGAAGCTAGTGTAACTTCTGTGAGGTCAGGGAGAGAGGAAATGGGTTATGGTCCAGGGGATTGGGTGATGATGGGAAGGGGCATCAGCACACAGGGGTTCGTCCAGGTGGACGGCAGTGGCAGAACCAGCTTGAGATAGCCATCATCAGGACATTATGTTGTATAAAAAATAGACGCACAGAATCATTAAGGTTGGAAAAGACCTTTAAGGTCATCAAGTCAACTGTCAACCCATCACACCATGCCCACTACACCACATTCCTATGATAAATACTAAGAAGAGAAGAGAAGAGAAAAAGAGAAGAGAAGAGAAGAGAAGAGAAGAGAAGAGAAGAGAAGAGAAGAGAAGAGAAGAGAAGAGAAGAGAAGAGGAAGAGAAAGTTGGAGGAAGGGATTCCTCAGTGAGTTTCCACTTCTAGTAAAAGAAAGCTTAAATCAATCAATATTTTTGTTCTGTGTTCTGTTCCTTCCATTTTCTTTTCATCCCTTTTCCATTATGGAAAGATGGAAATGAACTGGGAGAAGCAGGCAATGGTGACCTGAAATTGCAGATGAGAAGGGGATTAGAACTGAAACATTTTCCAAAAAAAGAGAAAATTCTTCCCAAACTCTTGATTCTTATTTAAGCAAAATTTGAGGGGAAAAAAAAAAAATATGTTTATGCTTCATTTTGCTGAATTATTTATTTATCCTGCAGGAAAAAAAATAGTGTGTCTTTCTGAGTGGCCGTGGTGGCTTAGGACTTTCAAGGCAATCATGAGACAAATGGGGCCTCCAGACTGCTCAGTGCTGCCAAGCAGAGTTCATGGCATGTGGAGCAGTGATAAATAGTAACTGCTATACAGTGCAGACTGAATAAATGCATACAAATTGGGAAAATAAATAAAGCACAAAGGGGACACCCGAATGGGAAAAACACACAACTTGGAGGCTCATAAAGTGGATTGTGAGCCTTGGGAAAATATGGAGGACAAGTTTTCAGTAATAGTTTATGCGATGTCTGTAATACATCAGATCTTCTTTGATGCATTATTAACTGTACCCACAACCGAAAGCTTGAATTAACACCTGTGCAGCAGTAAGTGTTGGTTCCTGGGCCATGATGCTCCCTGAGCTTCACCCACAGCCACTCTGCCATTCTGTGTGCAATGTGCTGCTGTTTTCATTTGGCACACCCTATGTTAGAGCACAGCAAAGCTCTGCTTATGGAGCTGTTCTGAAAATCACAGGAACATTTTGTATTTTTGGCCTTTTTACTTTTCATTCTGGCTTGCAATTAAAAAGTGTGAAACACGTAATTAGCCAGAGCAATCCCTTACATGTTTAAGGCTTAGATGCATTATCAGCAGCTCAGCTCAGGGTGAAAGGAACTTCTTCCTGGATGCATTGTTTTGCAATTCTAAAGCAAGAGAACACAAATGCTTCTGTCTTACAAAGGATTTTTATTATTATTATATTTTTTAATCAAATTGACACTTGCAGAAGAGTCAGCTTTGTGAGGCAGTTGTAGAAACCACTGACTGGGATTCCCCACTGGCTGTGCCCTTCCTCAGGACAGAAGCACCGCTGCCCATGTGAAGCACAGCACTGGGGCTGTGGTGCTATGAGGACAGAGGCGCTGAATGTTCACAGCAGAGGCAGGATCCTGTGCTTTGCTGCCTAATGCACTGGAAGAACACTGGCAATGTTTCAGAAACAAAAGCTCTTCAGATCTGAAACTTCACCAACCGTATCAGTGGTTCTATTAAGAAATAAAATCTCTCAACACATCCTTTATCATCTTTAGTGTTTAGATGAGGGCTGCCATTGCTTTACTTCTGCAACATGGAAAACTAATCACATTTTATGTGTTGCGAGATGTAGCAGATGATGCAATTGGTTCTAATCAAAAGCCCACTAACATCTATCCACTGTGAGCTGAGTCTGAATCGTAGAATAACAAAGTCACAGAAAGGCCTGGGTTTGAAAGGACCATAATGATCATCTAGTTTCAATCCCCCCACCACATGCAGAGCCGCCAGCCTCTAAACCAGGCTGCCCAGAGCCACATCCAGGGATGGGGCATCCACGACCTCCATGGGCAACCTGTTCCAGTGCATCACCACCCTCTGGGTGAAAAACTTTCTCCTAATCTCTAATCTAAACCTCCCCTGTCTTAGTTTAAAAACATTCCCTCTTGTCCTATCCCTATTCATCCTCATAAACAGGCATTCCCCCTCCTAAGTGCTCCCTTCTAGTACTGGAAGACTGCAATGAGGTCTCCCTGGAGACTTCTCTAATCTAAACAAGCCCAGTTCCCCCAGCCTTTCCTCATAGAAGAGATGCTCCAGCCCTCTGACCATCTTAGTGGCCTCCTCTGGACCTGCTCCAAGAGCTCCATGTCCTTCCTGTATTGAGGGCCCCAGGCCTGGACTCAGCACTCCAGATGGGGCCTCACAAGTGCCAAGCAGAGGGGGGACAATCACCTCCCTCTCCCTGCTGGCCACCCCTTTTATAATGCATCCCAAAATACAGCTGGCCTTCTGGGCTGCAAGTGCACACTGATGGCTCATATCCAGTTTCTCATCCACCTCCTGGTGGGACCCCCAGGTCCCTCTCCGCAGGGCTGCTCTCAAGGAGATCTTACCTCAGTTTGTATGAATACCTGGGGCTGCCCTGACCCAAGTGCAGCACCCTGCACTTGGCCTTATTGAACCTCATTAATTTTACACAGGCCCACTTCTCCAGCCTCTCCAGGTCCTTCTGGATGGCTTCCTTTCCTTTCAATGTATCAATGGCACCACTCAGCTTGGTATCATCTGCAAACTTGCTGAGGTTGCACTTGATGCCACCATCTGTCATTGAGGTGTTGAAGAGCACCAGTCCCAGGACTGACCCCTGAGGGATGCCACTTGTGACTGGCTTTTTCAACCTTGAAGATTTTTCAAACTGTATCTGAGAAAACAACCAGAAAATGACTTCAGGTGTTCTCACCACCTCCCAGAATGTGGGTGCCACACTCAGCAAGCAGTGCCAGCTCTGTCTGGGAATTGGGTGCTGGGGACTGTGGAAAGGGGCACATTCCCCTCATATGAGTCAGATGGAGAGCAGGGAGGATAGGAAACTCCTGAGGCTGCTTGTTTTCTGCAGCATCTCCCCACATCCCTCCCCTACAGAAGGACATCCTATCCTCCTGGCCGTACTCAGGTACCAGAGACTCACACAGCTTCCCCTTTGCCCCCACTCTCACAGCTGCAGCTGGAGCTGCTGTTTCCTGGCCTTTACCTGCTTGGCCCTTGGGCTGGGCAGAGGGACCAACGCTGTCCAAACAACCTGGTTGCTGATGGCAGGCTGGTGTGCAGCCTGTGCTCAGAGAGCAGACATGATCCTTCCAGGAGGAATCCAAGCACTTGAGAGCTATTGCACAAGCCTAAAATTCATTATTAACAATGTAGAATTGCTAATTGTAGAATTGTGATGTAGAATTTGGTAATTGCTTACTATACAAACACTTGAGCAATTTAAAGAACACATCTAATTACTGGCTTTCAACATAATGCAGGCTTGTAATAACACCAGAGCTGCGGAAGAGCACGGCTCAGCATCCCAGCGGACTCTGCAGGTGAAGTCAAGATGAAGTGGATCCGTGCTGAACTAAGAATCCTTCCTCACCCTCCTCTTTCTCAGCCCACTCACGCACAGTCTGTGCTGCACAGCAGGATGGGGCAGCCGCATGTCTCCCAGCAGGGCACCTGTACATGTTTTGTGTGAAATCCATGTTTGGTATGGAACTATATCAGAAATGAGACCAGGTGCTTTGTGTGGGTGCTCTTTTGTGTGTTTTGGTGCCCATCATGTTTGAAGATAAAACCAGGAATGGCAAAACTCTCCTCTGCTTTTCTGCTGGAAATATACACAGGCTTACCAAATTGCAATGGTAAATTTATTTTAAAAAATGATTCTAAAATCGGATAGAGCTAATAAAATCTCTAGGAATGTGTTTAAAGATACTTCTTTCTTCTCTTCTTGTTGTTGTTTGTTTTTGAGAAAGCAAACAGCTGTGTGGATCAGTCCCTGGGCGATATGTGGCTCTGCAGCGGGGAGCAGGAAAGGCTTTGCCTGCAGTGAGTGGGGCCCACATGCACAGAGCCTTGGGGATGGGCTCTGAACCAACTACACAGGACACACATTTTTGGGTGTGCTGACTGAGAACATCTTGTCCATGAGTATCTGCACTTCTCCAGGAGGTGAAAAGCTTTTCTGGCAGCACACCCTTTTGCTATCCAGCCTGAAATCTGAGAGCGGAGTCATAAGAGAATGGACTAAATGGAGACAGTAGTACTTATTTCTTTACTGTACATAAACAGCCCCACTTTGATTTAAAAAAAATACCTTCCTACTAACATGTAGCTGTGTGCAGCGCATTTAGGCTCCTCCACAAAAGGGAAAATTTGAGTGATGGTGCCTCAAATGGATGAATGTTTTAAAGAGGCCATAAGAAATGAGAAAACTTGCAAGAACTGGGGAAAAAAGCTTATTGACCATAGGGAAATGCGTCCAGGATTCAATGAAAATCACAGAGGAAACAAAGGTTTCTAAAAGAAAAGTAAGAAGAGGTTTTGATGGAGCGTGTGAAGTACTATGAGAGAAGTGGAACAGCAAAGCAGGAGTGGAAGAGGGCTAGGGAACATGTTTCAGGTCAGCACCAAAGGGCTGGTGCTGCTACAGCAGAAAAAAGTGAATTTCTGATGTCCACTTTTAACAATAAAAATAATAAAGTCACCTGGGTTTTAGCAAGAGGGTGGGCTGAGGGAGCTTCACACGTCCCTTTCCACCCCTGTGGTTCTGATTTTGTGACATACGTATTCCCCATAGACTGCCCCATGGCACCATGAGTAGAAAATAGTTCCAAATGGGCTTTAAAATGTGCTTGCTGCCTGACTACGTGGGAGTGAATCCTCCATTGGAAACACTGCCACAGCTAAACTCAGTAATTCAAGAGTGTTCGGAAATTGCATAGTATCATCTTTATTAGATTTATCTCACAGCTCTTCCTTCCTCCTCTGTAGGGTCCTTTATTCAGAATTTGCTCAAATATTTTTCTTCAGAAGATTTAATATCTCAAAGTGCAAATATCCAAACCTTGTATCATTTTGTAATTTCATACTCCATGGTTCTTTCATATGCATATCACTCATTTGCTATCCCTTTGAAGAATGCAGCTTGAGTAATGGAAGTGAAAGAAAACCCACTCAGTGTTGATTTTAATTGAACAAGCTTGGAAGCTATGGGGATCCATGCCAGATTCCAGCTCCCTCTCTTTTGAAGAATTATTACAAGACTTCTTTTGCCCATGTGCCTCTGCATTATTTTTTTTTTCCCCATTGGCAAATTCCTGACAATATTAGTTACCCCAGCATCTTTCCATTTCTACTTGTTTGGGATGTTTCTGCCTAAGTCATTCTATCTAACTCCTTTTCCTGCCCAGTGGAATATTCCTTCTCTGGTCAGAAAATCATCAGACAGAATTAGACCCTGCCAGTACCTGTGAGTAAAATTTTGGAGTAACAATTGATTTGCTTTGATGCAACTTTGTCACTGAAGTGTGGTTATGCCAGTGATGAAATTCTGTAATGAAATTCTGCTTTAAGCTGTGACCACAAAGACTGTAAACTGAGTGATTATTATTTATTTTTTTTAAACTTGTGTGCATAAATGGTTCTTCATCCTCCCACTCATCAGCTAATTGAGAGCCTTCAGCTGATTGGGTGGGTATAATAGATAGGACATGCAGAAGGAAGATGGAGCAAGCGGCTCAAATTACTCTTCTCCACTTAAGTCTTGGCCTAAGGTAAATACTTGAATCAGCAGCTGGGAGACAAGCAAACCATTTTCAGTTCATGCTGTAAACCAGCCCTTCACCTGGCTGCTTCAGAAGCAGCAAGAATGCTCAGGCAATTCATGCAGGCTGGTGATGCTGACTTTGCTACTTCCTATAGAGATGTCATCTCCACAAGTAAAATATAAGTCACATAAGGAATAATGTGAATAAGAAAGCATTAAAAAAATAAAAACAACCAAGCAAACAGCAACATGAAAAGAGTGCAAGTGTTAAGGGAGCTCATTAATAACTGCCAAGGGCACACCTAAGTACTGCCAGAAGAAGGGAAAAGGAGAAGGGCAATGGAGCACATCCTTAACCCAGATGCTTGGTTTTATTTCATGAGCACAGGGGTGGCTGCAGTGTGTGGGACAGAGGCACTTCACTACAGCTGGGTGCAGCCCGTCCCATCCCATCCTCACCCAGCAGCTCTGCCTGCCTGAATGCAGTGGGAGTGCACTGACCCTATGGTGAGCAGGCTGGAAAGATGGACAGTGCTGACGGAGGCACTTGGAGTGGTGCTCTGTGTTCCTCCCCATCCTCCCCGTCCCCCATGCAGCCTGGTGCTGGGGCCACGCTGCTGTCCAACAGGCCTTGTGCTGGTACTGATCTGCTGGGTGGCATTTGTTAGATAAAAAGTGCTGAGAGATATAAACCACCATTTTGAAAGTCAGGTGCCAATTGGTAGAAATCATTTTATCGCAGACGAGATTTAGAAATCAACCCAAAAGGTGACAGTGCTTTGTTTTACTTCTTTCTCAGAAAGCAAGGCTGTTAGAGAACAAACAGTATAATACTGTAATCATGAATGTAAATCTAGGCTGAAAAGATTTGTAAAAGATTAAAAAACAAAACAAAACAACAACAAAAAAGCCCAAAACAACCCACAATCAAACAAACCAACAAACCCATAAACTAAGAATCCCAAGGTGCACATCAGCAACCAAGCATCTATTTCACCTGGCTTAGTTTCAGCCAGGGAACCAAGCTGACCTGATGACCAGCCTGCTTCACCATCACCCAGCAGTGAAGCACATCCAGGGGCAATAAATGAGTCCGTGCTGCTGCTCGCGAACACGTGCACTGTGGGCTTCAATGCAACGCCAGTCCACTTTACATAGCGTTAGAGCTATTAAAGTAAGGAAGAGGCTTATCCAGCAATCCCTTCCGTGGGCCAGGCTCCCACGGAGCCATGGCCGGTGATGGATCGGGTGAGCCCGGCCCGGGAGGCTCTCACCGCGTGGAACCGGGAGGAGCAGCCTGCGCGGTTCTTGTGCAATGCAACAGCTCCCCCATCTTACAGACCGCAGAACTGAAACTAAAATAATTTAAACCGTGGGAAACCAACAGCGATGAACCTGACGTACCGCGCTGCTGCCTCCGGACAGAGCGTCCCCTGTGCCCGATAACCGCAGTGCTCCCATTGCCCGGCCCTCAGGGGAGGACACACTGCATGCAGCGCTGCCCCGACATTTCCGTCACTGAGGCATTGAGCTTCTTGTAAAAATGAGTAAAAACCGCAGTTCCCAAACGCTTCTTGATTAGCCACAACAGACTACCATAAAAAGAAGCATTTACTCCCTCTTGCTTCAATGTTCCAACAGGGATGCTAAACCTTGCAGCCACCCATCCATTGCTGTTCTACCTCCCTGCACTGCTGTTGGTCTCCTTTAGGGTGTGTACATAGCACACTGCATTAGCACTCAGAGGTGGTTTTGGTTTGTTTTTAAGCATTTTGCTCAATCCAGACTGTCTCCCTAATCTGTCACTTCCCCAGGTTTGCACACAACACCTTAGGAAAGTATTTCTCCTTCCTTTCCCCAAGAAAAACGCCTGTGTTCCCAGCTGCTGGGCAGCACTTCTAACTGATGGCATCTTCCCCAGCTGCAAGGCCAGCAAGGGGTTATGGTGTGAAGCAGGTGGGGACAAGCAGCCACTGTGCCTAGGGCTGAGTGGGGCACATGGCTCTGGGGTGCAGGAAGCACTTGGGCAGCATGACAGGTACAGCACGTAGCTGCAGCCTTCCATCTTTATTTCAGCCAAAAGAGACCAAAGTGATGTCCGTGAGCCAGTAATGTGCCCTCACAGCCCAGAAAGACAACTGTATCACAGAATCACAGAGCTGTAGGGGTTGGAAGGGACCTCTAGAGATCATTGAGTCCAACTGTACCCTGGGCTGCACAAAAAACAGGGTGGTCAGAGACTGAGGGAGGTGATCCCACCCCTCTGCTCTGCTCTGTGAGACCTCACCTGGAGCACTGCTCCATATGTGGAGTCCTCAGTTCAGGGGAGACACAGACCTGATGGTGTGTTCATCCAGAGGAAAATGGTTAAATGATTTCAAACTGAAAGATGGGATATTTAAATTGGACATAAGGAAGTTTTTACAATAAGGGTGGTGTTGGCACTGCACAATTTGCCCAAAGAGGTGGTGGTGTCCCATCCCTGCAGGCCCTTAAGGTCAGGAAATGGGTTCTGAGCTCCTGACGGAGCTGTGGGCGTCTCTGTGCATTGTAGGGGAGGTGGATGGGATGACTTTCAATGGTTCCTTTCAACTCAAGCCACTCAGTGATTCTATCAAATAATTCTTGAATGATACCTATGAAGGGAGAATATAGGCTAACAAGTGGTCTTCTGCCAGAAAGAAGGCATTTATCCTGTTCCTGAAGGCTGCAGTAAGACAAAGCTCCCTCAAGGGCTCGTGGGGAAGGGTGGAAGTGCAGGTACAGTGGCTGAGCTGTGGCACAGCGGGTGCTCCCCATGGCCACCTGCCTCTCAGCGCTCCCAGACCCTCTGGAAAAGAGCATTTTTCCCTGGGGATGTTACCAAAGCAGCAGGGCCATTTCAGGCCCATGCCCAGCATGAATTTTGAGCTGGCAGTAGCCCCTGCACAGCCCTGAGAGCAGAGGGTGCAGGATGTTCCTGAACCTGCCTGTGAGGAGGCAGCTGCTGGGAGGTGCTGTCACAGTACCTGTTCAGAGTGATTCTGACCCAGTCCTGGTGTTTGTGTTGGATGGCAGCAAAGCAGAGCAGCCTCCACTATGAGCCTGACTTGGAACAAGCTTCTCCTGTCACCAAGAAAGTCATACCCAAACATTTGCTTCCTTTCCTCGCACCAGAACACAGCTGGCACCGCTGCTGTGCCCGCCCTGCTGCTCCTGGGCCAGAACGGAGTGCCAAGGCAGCAAATGCTGGGAATGAGAGGCCTGAGGAGGCTGCTCCATGTGGCAGAGGTCAGCCAAGACTGCAGATGCATTACCACAGAGCGCCTTCCTGTCTGTCTGCTCCCTCCAGGGAGCACACTGCTAATGCTGAGCAGGGCCAAGCATGGGACTGAGGAACACCAAACACACTCCCTCCAGTTCTAAAAGACAGCAGTGATAGAACTGAAAATTAGGGATGCACAAGAAAACCCCGGCAAAGCCAACTTTCTGACGTGGCTTTTCTCTTAGGGGAGCAGAGGAATCAGTCGCTCCCTTCCTTCATCACTTGGGTCTCTCTGCCCTTGTAACAGCCTGATCCTGATCCATGGAGCAGAGGGCTTGAAAATGGATAGAGGAGAGCTGCCCTCAGTGCCAATCCTCAGTTCCCAGCCCCAGGCAGCAGTTGCTGATAGGGCAGAGGTGGCCACTGCTCTGGGAAGGGCAGTTTTGATGGTCCACAGGCACAAGCTGTGGTGCTGATCTCAAAACAATGCTCCTTTTCCCCCTTAGAGGTTGCAAGAACTGTGTCCTCAGGCTGCACAGAGATGGGTCTGGGAGCAAAGCCGCATTCCCTTTCCTTGCTCACACTGACCCCAGGCGCTGGATCCCAGGGCAGGAAGGTTTCCAGGAGGAAGGTGTGAGGTGCAGCACTGCAGCTTTCTTCTTCTGGGGCTGTGCTCCCCCCACGTGCGCACCCAGCACAACGCCCAGCACAAGGTATCCAGAAGCGTTGCATCCACCCCGGCACAACGATGGGCTGTACCCACATGCTCCACAGTAACCCTGGCCCCGCGCTCCTCCAGCTGCAGGCAGCATGAGAGTGGGGACAGCCCCAGCCAAGCGGCACCACTGCTGTCCCCACGGGAGGGTGGCCGAGGGGCCAGGGTTCATGGCCAGTGGTGGGGGCCTCTTTCCAGGCGCAGGGTTGCTGCATGTTGGCAAGGTACGGCGGCTCCTCTCCGGGCAGGCAGTGTTTGTCGCGGTGCTCTGCTCGCCGTGCTGTAACATCGCTGTCATTTTCTGAGAAAACCGGACCAAGGTTTCAAAATGTCAGAGCTGCACACTGCTAGGAGTCCTGGAGACAGGTAACAACCTCTAAAACCCTGACGCCTACAGAATTTATTGACCCCGGAGACAACGTAACCTCTCATTTCCGCGCCGGGCTCATCTCCTCCACCCAGCCGCGTGTCGGGGCCGGGGCCGGGCCGGCAGGAGACGGTTCCGCTCCGCGCAGCTCCGCGCTCGGCTTCCAACGCCGCCTCGAATCCGTGCGTGGCTCCTCCTGGCGCCGCAGCCGTTTCTGCCGGTTCCCTCAGCGGAAAAGCCGCTCGAAAGCCGAAAACGCTCCTGAGCGGTGGCAGCAGCATTCCTCTCCGCTCCTCTCCTTTCCTCTCCTCTCCTCTCCTCTCCTCTCCTCTCCTCTCCTCTCCTCTCCTCTCCTCTCCTCTCCTCTCCTCTCCTCTCCTCTCCTCTCCTCTCCTCTCCTCTCCTCTCCTCTCCTCTCCTCTCCTCTCCTCTCCTTTCCTCTCCTCTCCGCTCCTCACGCACCCGCCTCCCCACGGGGCCCGGGGTCCCGCGTCCCTCCCGCATCCCGACCCGAGCGTTGGTCAGACTCGTGGCTCCGTGCTCCCTGTCGGCGCTGCCCCGCCCGGTGCGCGGCTGCCCGGCCCGCGACACGTCTGCGCGCGGTCGGGCGGCTGCGGCTCAGCCGTGCGTGCGGGGCGGGGAGCGCCCGCATCCCGTGCCCGCCCCGGCGCGGCGGCGCAGCGCGGGGGAGGCGGCGGCCGCCTCCGAGCTGCATCGCGCGGCGCCGCTGGCGGGGGCCGGGGCCGGGCGGCAGCGCTCGGTGCGGAGGATGGGCGCAGCGAAGGGCCGGGCCGAGCACCCCGCCCTGCCCCACCGCACCGCGCGGCGCCGCGGCTGCTCCGCCTGAGCGCGGAGCCGCATGGCCCTGCCGCCCGCCGCGCCGTAGGTGCCCCCGGGGAGGCTCCGCGCCCCCCCCCCCTTCCAAGCTCCGTCGTTCCGCAGCGAAGCGCGGACACGCAGCGCTCGGCGAGGATTCACCCGGCTCGGCTCCACCGCGAGGTCGGCGGGCGCGGAGCGGAGCGGCGCGGGCTGCCCGCGGCGGGGCGATGCGAGCGGGCTCGGAGGGCTGCGCCGCTGCGTGCCCCGCGCCCGCGCCGTCCCCCCGCCTCCCGCCCGCCCGGCGCGGTGTGTGCGTGTGTGCATGTGCGCTGCCGCTGCCCGCGCCGGAGCCGGAGCCGGAGCCGGAGCCGGAGCCGAGCCGCCGCGCTCCATGGGGCCGTCCGTGCGGGCTGCCCTTCCCTCCGCGGCCGCCGGCAGCCGCCACCGCGGAGCCGGTCTAGGATGCGGCTGCTGAGCCATGGCACAGGGCAGAGAGGCGGCCAGCCTGCCTGCTGCGAGAGTCTGAAGCCCCGCCGGAGCCCGGCCGCGGCCGCCGCTGCAGGGGAAGCGCTCCGGACGCCGTCTTTCCCCGAGAGGCACCAGGTAATCGCGGAGCTGGCGGCCGTCGCCCGGCTCCCGCCGCATTGCAGCCGCCGTTACTTATTCATGGGGGAAGGGGCGCGGGAGGGCGCCAGCGGCGGGGTCCCGCCCGGCTCCGTGCAGGGCTCGCCCCGCATCGCACCGGGACGGGACGGGACGGGACGGGGTGTCCGCCGGCGCCTGGGACTCCCCCCCCGGGGGGGCGGTGGCCGCGGGGCCGCGCGGGGCGAGGGTGGGGTGGGCGCCACGAGCCGGGCCGGGCCGGGCCGCGCTCCCATCGCTGCCCGCGGGACGGCGCCGGCGGCCGCCCGCGGCTGGGGGTGCTGCAGGGCCGCGGATACCGCGGCGGCCGCCGCCCCCTCCGCTCCTTGGCGCGGTGCTGCCGCCGCCTGGGGAGCGCCGGCACCGCCGGGCCGGGCCGGGGCTGCGCGGTGCCGCCCGAGCCCTGCGCTGCCGGGGTCGCGGCCGTGCCCGCGGTCCTGCCGGGCGCTCGCTCGGGGGCACGGCTCGGCTCCTCCGGCTGCGGGGGGTTCCTGAGCTCCTCCGCAGGGAACGCACCGGGTGTGCGGAGATGCGGCTCCCGGCTCCCTCCTGCCGCCTGCCCTCACCGCGGGAGGCTCCCGTCAGCCGCGCCGTCCCGCTGCCCTCGCCCGGCACACGCCTCTCATTGCACCTCTGTCCTGGGAGGCTGTCGCTTGTCCCCGGGATCCCAGGATTTGTGTTAAGTGCCGTCCCTTCCCCTCCCCTCCTTTTTGTGTGTAGTGAGCGCTCCTCGTCTGCGGGAAAGCAAATGTAGGACACAATCAACCTTTTTTTTTTTTTTTTTTTTCTGATGGAAGGTTCCCGTTAGGGGAGACAGCACGGCAGTTGTTGAGGAGCCAGCCGAAACCTTGCAGCCATGTTGATGTCAGGAACAAACAAACCTCCCTGCAGGGATCGGCTGCAGCTGAGGAGGGGGCCACGGAGGGCGGCTACACGGAGGGGCAGTTCAGTGCTGCCACACCTGGGGAGCACGGGCAGAGGTGGGCGAGGAGCTGTCACAGCCCTTCGTGGTGTTGCTGCTTGCCAGGCGCTGGCTTGGCATCAGCATGGCATCTGCAGATCACGGCCACTGCCCTCTGTCATTTTCTTCTGTGATACAGGGCAGCAGTATTTCCTCTCCTGTGCTGTTGTCTTCTCTCTCTAGCCTGGTCTGTCATGTCTCCAGGGCAGGCAATTTTCATTGCATTGAGCAACTGGAACAGGAGGGTGTGTTGGCCTTAGCTGCTGGTGTGAACATCATCTGACCAGCCCCCAAACCAAGGAGGGGAAAGCTGGGAGCCTTTAGCTGGGGCTGTCCCTGCACGGTCTCTGACTGTCTCCTACAGAGCTTGACAGCCCAGGATACCTATGCCTTTCTCGTCATGTTGCTGGTTACTGATCTTTCCCATTCACGTTTACATGTCCCCAGAGTAAGGTGGTGTCTTCTCATTCCTTCTGAGAATCCTGGTCTGAATGCTGCATGTCCAGCCCTTTTCAAGTGAAGGTCGACAGACAACAAAGTAGTGGGATGGATGGATCCTCCCTGGGTTGTTGGAGCCTTTTGGTGATAACTGTGTGTCAAAGGGTTTCTACTTCCTTGGGAGGGCTGGGCTGGTTCTGGCAGCACCCATCCTAGCTGCAGCCATCGGCAGGAGCACAGTGCCCAGGGCTGTTGGGGCAGTGTGTGCCTCGTGGTGTGGTGGGGCCTCTGCCTGGTTCCATTAGCTTGGAGTCATCCCCTGGAGCCGTGGGCTGTGTGTGGGTCTCCCCTTGGTGTCAGCCCACTGCTGTGTTTTACTGCTGGAATCTGTCCTGGTGGGGTGGAGCCGCTGTGCTCCAAAACGTGGAGCAGCGATTCCTCTCTGTTGGTCTGAGAGTCAGGTTCAATTCTGCAGGAAGAACCATACCAGAAACTGAATGCTCTCAGTGCCCAAACACCTTTCTGATCTACATTTCTAAATATAAGCTGTTCTCAAGGGATTATGCATTTGTTTAAATGCATAATAAATGCATTTTAATGCATTAAGGCTGTATCAAAATGCACACCCAAGCTTGCCAGCTAGGCCTCCAGTCACAAAGCTTACTAAGAAGCTTCCCATGGTATATTAGCTTGCATTTCTTCTTTCAGAAAAAGCAGTTACCAGTTTTCTCATGGCAATGCAGTCAGTGGAAATAAATCCTGGCTATTTGAAGAGTCTCGCATGAGTTAGAAGCTGAGCTGGTCTACCAGTTTTGTGGCTTACTAAAACCTACACAAGTCCAGGAATGGACTCCTTGCACTCATCAATCTCATCTTTGGTTTATGCTCAAGGAGGTGCAGTGTTATTCAGATGGTTTCTTGGGTGCTGTCTTTGAATTTGTTGTACAAATCTTTTGCCTGAAGAGATTTGTATTTGGCTGCATCATTATGAACATTGGTAGATGTTGACCATGAGGTAGAGGAAGAAGGTAAGGTGTTGTCCAACCTAAGAATGGGACTGATGAGGTATGTGGGGCAAAACAGGTGGGAACCCAAAAACAAATGTGTCAGAACAGCACAGAAAGAGGGAAACGGAGCTTCCCCAGGCCAATCTGTAACTGAGCTCCCCACGCAGCTGCCTTGGTGTACATTTTTTTCCAAAAATTTCAGAAGATGGGGATGGTGTTCCCGCTGGTGTGGTCTGGGCAAGCAAAGGTGCCTGCAAGCAGTGGGGAGATGGAGCGTCCGAAGGTACCTGGAGAGCTTGTCGGTCTGTTGGGGCGCATGGGGATATGTTAAATGCTGAAAGGCTAATGGCTTTCCATTGTTGATCAATATTTCCTATGCTTTCAGATGTGGGAACGGGTTTAGTTTATTAGAACAATCTTTGAATATTCTCTAAGCAAGCAACCCATCCAGAAAATCATGCTAATAGCTTTGTTATTAACAGGCCTGGCAGAATTTGAGCCAAGTAGAAAAGGCTTGTCTAAGTGCTGTTGCAGTGTTTGGGGCCAGGCAAATTCCATGCATTAGGAAAGATTTGTACTCCTTTGACCAGACATCACCGACTGTTGTCTATTTATATGCATCTAAATATATCCTCTGCAGACTCTTAGATAGTAATAAAATTACTTTTCGATATTATGCTATTAAAATGTGCTTGCTGACACTACTTGATGAGTTTTATGCTAAGAGATGTGTGTGTATGTTTAAAATAAAAATTGTTCTTCAAGTTGTTACCTGAAATGCTTTGGAAGTGAAAGCGTGTTATGGTGCAGATGGAGAGCAAAAAGAAATACGGTTGAATTGAAGCAGTACTGGAGACATACTCAAGCCTCTAAGGCCAAATCCAAACAACTACAGGCTTTTGTTGCTTAAAAGTGAGCCATTCCCTCCATAAATATATATAAAATAATTGTTTACTTTGTGATACAATGGGAAGATTTGCTTCTGATTAGTCAGATATACCTTCTGACTACATGGTTCCTGCATGCTGAATACTGTGAAGTTTGAGACATCATTTTGGAAACAAATCCTGGAAGAAGCACCTTCTTGTCTGTTGTAGGTGTGCATGAGGCCCAGGCAGCCAGCCAATGTTCTTCAGTGGTGCTCCTGCTGGGGCCACCCCTCATCCACAACAGCGCTAATGTGGGTACCCACCTGTGCTTGGCAGCAGGGGAGCTGACAGAGAGGAGCATGAGGTTCTCCTGACCAGGTTAACTGATCTGTCAGCTCCTGAGCTCTGGGTGAGTGGGAGCTGTGCTGAATGCTGCCCCAAAGGGACACACCAGGAAGTAATTGCAGCTGGAGGGGCTGATCTCACTGCATGCTGTGGTGCAATAGTAATTGCTGTCCAGGTAGTGTTTTGGAACTGGCAGTACAGATCCAGGGGTAAAAGATGATACTCTAGTTCCAAGCTTTCATAAATGTTCCCAGTTAACCCTGCTGCAAAAGTGGTTGCGTTGGTGATTCTGTGTCTGACTGGCCTTCAGACTATGATGGAATGGTAATAATAGTAATTTTCTGTGGCATCTCTTGCTTATGGTTCTTGAAGTAAGAAAACCTGTAGAGGAATTGAGAGCAATTGGTATCTGTAGGATGTTGAGACGGGCCACAGAGAAGTTAAATGTATGGTTCTCAGAAAAGGTCTCAAGTCTGGTATTTGGTCCCCTGATGCTCAGGGACAGGTACTGTGCCATCTTCAGCTCCTTGAATCATAGGATGGTATGGGTTGGAAAAGCTCTTAGTCATCATCTAGTTCTAATGCTTACATCTTTCTCTAGATGAGGTTACCCAAAGCCCCATCCAGCCTGGCCTTGAACAACTCCAGGGATGGGGCATCCATAGCTTCTCTGGAAACCCTGTGCAGTGCCCTTACTACAATCATAGGTGGACAATCTGAGATCCAGACTGTTAGTCAGAGGAGTCCATTGCCCTGCCATGAACTGGGGTCATGGATTTCAGTGACAGCTGTCCTAGCTGCCAAATAGTCCTGTCATTTAGAAGGGTGTAGTGAAGTCTGTGATGCCTAAAGGGAGTAAGACCTAGGGGAAGGTCTGTGTCTGAGTGCACATTGACGTAGTGCCTGGTGCAGAGGAGGGTGGCAGCGCTGGCCACAGGGCTCCATTCCCCCGTGCCTGCCTTGCTGGCTGCCTGCTGCCTGTGGCTTGGGGCTGGAGCTGTTCTGCTGGCCTAAGCCAGTGTAGCAGTTCTCATGTTCTTGTGGGTTAAATCACTCTACAGATAATGTTTGTCCTGAGCAGGCTGAATAATGCAAAAGGTGATTTGTCAAATGGCTAATTCAGTGGCTAATGGGAAACCTCAGTAAAGGCCTCTTTAATTGCATAGCATGGGACTGGCAAACTGAGTGCTTGTATCTGGTTCCCAGTGCTGCAAAACCATGTCTCATGCTTTATTTTTGAGGTTGCTCTTCCTGCTGAGTTTCTCAACAAGAACTCCTATAAGATCATTTCCATGAGAACACACGATTAGCTGACTTGAAAGTTGAATGCCTGTTTTTTCCCTTGAAGTTTTTTGTTGTTGTTGTTCAAGTTTCTCTGTCAATGTCATGTTGGATTGTTGTTTTTGTTTTGGTTTGGTTTGGTTTATTACAGAGATGAATAAAGCTGTTTTCATTGCCAAAGCATTGTTACGTTGCCAGGTATCTGGTATTCCAGTTTATAATTCCTCATTGTCACGGAGTTCTCTCTAGAGCTCACTCCGGGACAGTGGGCACAACCCGGGGCAGCAGGAACAAAAGCCCCCCCCCCTTTTCTCTAGCGGCAATGCAGCGCGGCCCGGCCACGTGCGTTTAGGGAGACGGGGAAGGGAAGGGAGATTGCGATTAGGTCTAACAAAAAGTAAGGGAGAAAAAAAAGGTGATCTGAGAACGAATGGCAGTTTAATAACCCAATAATGCTAAACAGCAACAAGAGAGTTTCAACAAAGAGAGTACCAAGTCCCAGATCTCACCTATGGAGCTGTGGAAGGCAGGAAGCTCTGACCACGTTGTCTCCTCGCAGGGAGCCGGTCCAGCAACGCCGTCCCCTTCCTCACTTCCCTTCCGGTGCCCCACCCCACATGCTCATTAAGGCAGTTCACAGAAAAAAAAACTTGTCCCCTTTACTCCCATTATGAAGCATGGTGTTCTGATGTGGAATACCAACACCAACCAAATTGCAAAACCATAACATTCCACCCCTTATTACACATCATCACATCATGCCTAACTTTTATCAACATATAAACAGAACAGTAGTTAACATGCATTACATATGTACATACAGATATATATATATATATATACACACATGGAATCACAGGCTGCACTCCCCCAGCATCAGATTTCCCTGTGGCACACACTGAACATCCCCATCCTTCTGCATCACCCACCAGGTGCACCCAGGTCCCTGTGCAAAGACAGTTCCACGGAGGGGCCTCCCCTTTTCCAGAGGCTGGAAGGACCCAAACTGCTTTTCCCAGCATATTCTTTACATGCACCACAGGAACCTTGTCTCCCTCCACGGTACGCAGGGAGTTGGACTGTGTAGGGCTGTCTCAGTTGGCTGATCCTTGGGTGTTTACCAGCCAGGTGGCTTCTACTAGATGTTTCTCCCAGTTCTTAAATGTTCCACCACCCATCGCTTTCAGCGTGGTTTTCAGCAAACCGTTGTGGCGCTCGATCTTACCAGCGGCTGGTGCGTGATAGGGGATGTGATAGATCCACTCGATGCCATGTTCTTTGGCCCAAGTGCTCACCAGTGAATTTTTGAAATGAGTCCCATTGTCTGATTCGATCCTCTCTGGGGTGCCATGTCGCCACAGGATTTGTGTCTCTAGGCCTAATATGGTGTTTCTGGCAGTGGCATGGGGTACCGCATATGTCTCAAGCCACCCGGTGGTTACCTCCACCATGGTGAGTACATAATGCTTACCATTACGAGTCTTTGGCAGGGTGATATAATCAATCTGCCATGCCTCCCCATATTTATACTTTTCCCATCGCCCTTCCCCCCAGAGAGGTCTCATCCTCTTGGCCTGTTTGATCATGGCACAGGTGTCACAATCATGGATGATCTGCGCAATAGCATCCATAGTTATGTCCACCCCTCGGTCTCTAGCCCACTTATGTGTTCCATCTCTGCCTTGATGGCCTGAGGTCTCATGGGCCCACCGAGCTAGGAATAACTCTCCCTTATTCTGCCAATCCAGGTCTATCTCAGCCACCTCAATTCTGGCAGCTCGATCTACCTGGTGGTTATTTTGTTGCTCCTCTGTTGCTCGACTCTTGGGCACGTGGGCATCTACGTGACGCACCTTTAGGACCATGTTCTTTATTCGGGCAGCAATGTTCTTCCATAGTTCAGCGGCCCAAATAGGTTTACCTTTCCGCTGCCAGTTGTTTTGTTCCCATTGCTGCAACCACCCCCATAAGGCATTGGCCACCATCCATGAGTCAGTATAGAGGTAAAGCACTGGCCATTTCTCCCACTCAGCAATGTCTAGGGCCAGCTGGACAGCCTTTACCTCCGCAAATTGACTCGATTCTCCTCTTCCTTCCATGGCCTCTGCAACTTGTCGTGTGGGGCTCCACACTGCAGCCTTCCATCTGCGATGTTTCCCAACAATGCGGCACGATCCATCAGTGAACAGGGCGAACTTCTTTTCATTTTCCAGAAGTTCATTGTATGGGGGAGCCTCTTTGGCACGTGACACCTCTTCTGCTGGTGGTGCTTCAAACTTTTTACCTTCGGGCCAGTCCATGATCACTTCTAGGATCCCTGGACGGCTGAGGTTCCCCATCCGGGCCCGCTGTGTGATTAGTGCAACCCACTTACTCCATGTGGCATCTGTGGCATGGTGAGTGGAGGGAACCTGCCCTTTAAACATCCAATTCAGCACTGGAAGTCGAGGTGCCAGGAGAAGCTGCGTTTCGGTGCCAATTACCTCAGAGGCAGCCCGGACCCCTTCATATGCGGCTAAGATCTCCTTCTCAGTTGGAGTGTAGCCCTCTTCCGACCCCCTATATGCTCTACTCCAGAATCCTAGGGGTCGGCCTCGGGTCTCATCTGAGGTTCTCTGCCACAAGCTCCAAGTGGGACCTTTCTCCCCAGCAGCCGTGTAAAGGATGTTCTTCACATCCTGTCCCATCCGTACTGGCCCCAGGGCCACAGCACGGGCTATCTCTTGCTTGATTTGCTCAAAGGCCTGCTGCTGTTCAGGGCCCCACGCGAAGCTATTCTTCTTTCGGGTCACCTGATAGAGGGGGCTCACAATGAGGCTATAATTTGGGATGTGCATCCTCCAGAAGCCTACCACACCCAGGAAGGACTGTGTCTCTTTTTTGTCAGTGGGCGCAGACATTGCAGTAATTTTGTTGATCACGTCTATTGGGATGTGGCGACGCCCATCTTGCCATTTCACCCCAAGAAACTGGATTTCTTGGGCAGGGCCCTTCACTTTGTCTCGCTTAATAGCGAAACCAGCAGACAGGAGGATCTGGATTATCCGTTCTCCTTTTTTAAAAACCTCCGTCGCTGTATCACCCCACACAACGATATCATCTATATACTGCAGGTGCTCTGGAGCACCGCCCTGTTCCAATGTGGCTTGGATCAGCCCATGGCAGATGGTCGGGCTGTGTTTCCACCCCTGGGGCAAACGATTCTAAGTGTACTGAACACCCCTCCAAGTAAAAGCAAACTGTGGCCTACACTCTGTGGCCAAAGGGACAGAGAAGAATGCATTGGCAATATCAATGGTGGCATACCATTTTGCCTCTTTTGATTCCAGTTCATACTGGAGTTCCAACATGTCTGGCACTGCAGCACTCAATGGGGGTGTGACCTCATTAAGGCCACGATAGTCTACTGTCAGCCTCCATTCTCCACTGGCTTTGCGCACTGGCCATATGGGGCTATTGAAGGGTGAATGGGTCTTACTAATTACTCCCTGACTTTCTAGTTGTTGAATGAGCTTATGGATAGGGAGCAAGGAATCCCTATTAGTACGGTACTGTTGTCTGTGTACTGTTCTCGTGGCAATTGGTACCCGTTGTTCTTCCACCCGTAGTAACCCCACAGCAGACGGGTCCCCTGATAGGCCAGGCAAATCAGACAGCTGCTTAATATTGTCTGTTTCTATAGCAGCTATTCCAAAAGCCCATCTGTATCCTTTGGGGTCCTTGAAATGTCCCCTTCTTAGGTAATCTATTCCAAGTATGCAAGGAGCCCCCTGGCCAGTCACTATGCGATGTTTCTGCCAGTCTCTACCAGTGAGGCTTATCTCGGCCTCCAATACAGACAGTTCCTGCGAACCCCCAGTCACCCCATGTATATGTATCCGTTCTGTCCCTTCGAAACCTGAGGGTATCAGAGTGCACTGTGCACCAGTATCCACCAGTGCTTTATATTTTTGTGGTTCTGATGTGCCAGGCCACCGAATCCACACAGTCCAATACACTCTATTATCCCTTTCCCCCCCCTGGCTGAGGGCAGGGCCCCTCTATTGGTTGTCTGAGGCGGTAGAGGCAACCTCAGTAGTGGCTGACCTCTTTTGTAATTTTCTTACCCGTGCTCGCAGTACAAAATTGGGTTCGTCATGCCACTTCTTCATATCCTCTCCATGGTCACGCAGGTAGTTCCACATGGCACCACGTGACATAGGCTCACTGCGGTCCTTCACTCGGACAGGTGTGCATTTGCGTCTGACAGCTGAGACTGCCACAGGTTCACTGTGGTTCCTTGCCGCAGACCAGCTCTTCTGCATGTTGTCCTGTCTTTTCTCCATTCGGTCCATTCTATCCACCATTTTACAGATGGCTGCGATGGTGGTACGGTGTGGCAGTAGTGAGTATTCGATATTTTGCAGTGAAAGGATGAGCTCAAAAATTTCAGGTCTCCTATCCAGCTCATCATACCTGTTAGAGTTCGTTAATAGTACACTGGAATACTTCACTGGTGCTGACCGTATGAGTTTCTTGCATATTTCCGGAGTACCGCTCACCTTTTCTGGGTCATGGTAATCCTCTGGGTCCCCAGGGACAAACGTGGGATCGAACAGCATTTCTGCCACAGCCATTTCTCTCAGGTACTGGATACCTTCCTCAGCTGTACTCCATTTTTCCAGTACAGGCTCCAAATCACTTTTGAGAAGACAGGTTGCCTTTACAGCTGATAGAATCCTCTCCCAGAGATTGGCGACTCCATCGAGACATCTGCTGATCCCTCTATCAATAGATGAGTCTCGAGCAATGTTTCCTAATTGACGAGCCTCATCGCAGCTTAGAGACATGCAGGAGGCCCCATTGTCCCAACACCGGAGCAGCCAAGTGACAAGGCGTTCACCTGGGAGTCGGGCAAACTCCTTTCTCACACTTTGGATTTCAGTAATTTTCAGAGGTTTACGAGTAGAGGAAGCAGTGACTTTTCCCTCATCATCACTATCTTCTCCGCGTCTGTTAGTCTTCTGGGTTGCCTTTCTCAGTGGTTTTGGGGAGGGTCCCTCACATGGATCTTCCTCTACTTCCTCCATCCGTTCCAGACGTGAGGGCACACGCTCCCATCTCTGGCCTTCATCGTCACTATCTTCTCCATGTCTGTTAGTCTTCTGAGTTGCCTTCCTTGGTGGTTTTGGGGAGGGTCCCTCGCCCGGATCTTCCTCTACTTCCTCCATCCGTTCCAGACGTGAGGACACACGTCCCAACTCTGGCCTTCCACTGGGGCGACTGACACTGATGCTGGTGCTTCCTGTGGTCGGCTGGGATTAACTTGTTGCCTTCCCCTTAGTATTTGGATCTCATTCTCGAGACTCTCTATCTTTTTCATAAGCCATTCGTTCTGAGATCCCCCTGATCTCCCACACTCACTCAGGGGTTCTATTAATTTCCCAAGGTCCCTCTGGTGTTCAGGGGTGAGATTACCTGATACTGGGGGTCCCGATGCTTCTGGCCCTTTTCCTGAGTCTCTCTGCACTATTCTTTGCAAGTCTCTCTGCAATTTATAGTAAACTACTACAATTAGGGAGACTAACAACACAGTATTCCAATTGACACCCCAGTCATACTTAAGGAATTCAGAGCATTCGTGAGCCAGTTCAAGCACGGTGCCTGTGATGTTCGTTAGTCTGGAAGGGAGCCAGGCAGATATCTCTATCCCTGCCAGCCATCGGCTTAATAAATCTACCCCTACCCCCAACATCAGGAAGTCCTTAAGCCAGGACCACAGGAACCTAGGGACTATCAGTCCTACATACAGGGCTGCTGAAAAAGACCACCTAATTACTGCCCAAAACATTGCCCTGAGCTGTGCCCGCATTCTCCACCAAAAATGTCACGGAGTTCTCTCTAGAGCTCACTCCGGGACAGTGGGCACAACCCGGGGCAGCAGGAACAAAAGCCCTCCCCCTTTTCTCTAGCGGCAATGCGGGGCGGCCCGGCGCGGCCTGGCCACGTGCGTTTAGGGAGACGGGGAAGGGAAGGGAGATTGCGATTAGGTCTAACCAAAAATGAGGGAGGAAAAAGGTGATCTGAGAACGAATGGCAGTTTAATAACCTAATAATGCTAAACAAACAACAAGAGAGTCTCAACAAAGAGAATACCAAGTCCCAAATCTCACCGATGGAGCTGTGGAAGGCAGGAAGCTCTGACCACGTTGTCTCCTCGCAGGGAGCCGGTCCAGCAACGCCGTCCCCTTCCTCACTTCCCTTCCGGTGCCCCACCCCACATGCTCATTAAGGCAGTCCACAGGAAAAAAACTTGTCCCCTTTACTCCCATTATTAGCATGGTGTTCTGATGTGGAATACCAACACCAACCAAATTGCAAAACCATAACAAGTGCCTTTGCAGTGCTGCCCATCCCAAGCACAGCCCGAGTGCCCCAGCAGCAGCACCACCATGCAGGAGCAGGTCAGCATCAGTGAGGTGAAGCTGAGCATCTTAGATGGGGACTTAGAGTCAGGCTGCCAGTCCCAGGCACCAGGCAGCAGCACCAGCTCTGAGCCACTCTCATCTTGACAAGAGGGGTCCCATCTTCACCCCTGACCTCTCAAGCCCTCCTGTCTTTTATTGAATAAAGTCACTCATGCTCAATTATCGCCTTGACTGCATTCTGAGTATTCATTCACAGTGATTGCGATGAATGCAACAAACAGCAAGGCAGCTCAGCTTGCAACACTCTGGCTGTGGGGTTCGTGCAGGCAGAGCTCTGGGTTCCCATTTTGCCTGGCTTTGGGATGTCTGCAGCAAGATCTCTACCATTTTGTATGGGAGCAAATAATCTCTAGCATCCAGGTTGCTGCTCATGATAATCCCAGTCTTCCTGGCTGTCGCTTTGTGATACCTTTCAAAGCCTTTTGATACTCTTTGATGCCTTGGCTGCTCCCTAACACCTCTGTCCTCCTGCCATGTTGACTCATGTCTCCCACTTTGAAGCTGGCTTTGCAGATCATCTCCAGCCCTGTCATCATCACGCTGCAGCAGGAGGTGCTCACCTGGCCCAGTGTCTGGCAGTGCTGCTTGTTCTGCAGATGAGCAGCTGCCTCCTCATCTCTTCAGCTACAGTAGTTTTTCTCAGGGCAGTTAGATGCAGTCATGCTCCTCTGGATTTGGTGTGTTAAATCCATGGTGCATGGCAGCAGTCAGTGCAATACAAAGGTGTTCTGTGTGCCACAGCATTTCTCCAGGGGCTGCCAAAGGTAGAAGCACAACACAGCACCATCCTTCTGACAGTAATGTCTGTGAGTGTTAGACATGTGAGCACTGCATCATCCCCAGCGTGTCAGTGCTTTTCCACACCAACCTGACTCTCACACTCTGCACTGAATGTAACTCTGCTCTTGTGGAGACAAATGCTTTCTGTCACATCCTCCATCCCTGCAACCATTTGCCGGTAGGCAGCTCTTGCAGAAGAATCAAGCAGCAGAACCTTGTGCTCACCCTACAGCATGCAAATGCTATGAAAGCAGAAATAACCTGGCATGCTCTGGGTCTGCAAGGCTGCACAGATGGGAGAGGTAGATTGTGTTTTTGCAGTGGAAGTTTCCAGTATTTTCAGTACATAGTGTAGGCCCTAACTGAATGTATAACCCTCTTGTAAAACAGCTGTATAAGTAGTTTTTCCACCAAGAAAGTTGCTGAACAGAGTTAAGTTCAGACTGGGGGCATTCTGACATGGGGAGAATTGAGACAAGCACAAGATAAATACACAGGGTGGGTAGAGCCCAGCACAGGACAGAATGAATGTACTGACTTTTGGAAACATTGCCCTTCTCTGTCCGCAGAAAAGTACAAGGCAGACCTAAAAACAAGAGGTTGGTAATTGACCTTATATGGAAATGAATCCTAGCAACAGTCTGGAGGAGTCTGTGAGCCTGAGATGCTCAACCAATGAGAGCCATGAGAGCATCACCTGCATTGGGTTTAGGGCACAGAACAGAATTGATTTCACTGACTGGTGTGCAGTTTCTCCCTTGCCAACAGGGGATGTGCGCGCAGTATTGCAATAATGAATAAGTACTGCTGCTATCGCTGCCATCTTTGCCTAACTAGAAATCTTTGACTTTGAGAGTTTCTCACACAAGGGGAGGGGGTAAGAAAGTAAAGAGGCACAGAAAACTAAGGGAAACTGCTCTTCTTTATCTTATCTATAAAAATTGATACGATGCTGTCGTGCATTTTTTAATTTATTTTTAATTTTTTGCTAATGTCAGTTAGATTGTTTTAAAATATCCACACACCAAAATCTGACTACCAAGCGAATGTAATGAAAATGAAATGAAGGTGAGTTAGCGGAAAGCACAAGGCCATATTATATCAGGCTCTAGCAAATTTACAGGCAGTCACTGCACGAAGAGGTAGATCTGAGTTGAACATTATATGATTCCCACAAAGATTAAGGAAATCTGAAGCTTTCAATATATTTTTTTTATTCTTTTCTCATTTCATTTTTTAAACACCTGACCCAGACCCCAACCCTCACAGGAGCTGTAAAGATAACAGCATTAACCAGCAATGTAACTCTAATCCTAACCCTTACCCTGATTCTAAAATCGTCTCTAACTCCAAATGTAACAACAAAAATGATGCTAGAAGTTTGTAGCAAAAGGAACCTTAACCCTAATCATAATCCAAAAAACAATCATTAAGGTAACAATAATCTTTACCTTAAAAGTAATATTAATCAGAGCCCAGATGATGCCTGCATCCAATCAGAAGCATGCTTTGTATTATTTAAGAGTTGTATTTTTTCCAATGAACTCTCTCTATTATCACTTTTATAAAGTAACAGAGTCTGTTCTTTTTCTCCTGACACTATGCCTTACTCCTGACATCCCCTGGAAATGACCCAGATAGGGCACCATTAAAGTAATGCTAATAGTAATGTCAATCCTAAGGGTATCTCTAGCCTCAGTGTTAATGGGACGCTAACAACAATCCCAACAGCCTTAAACATTCTGGTGGTGTGACAGAGGTGCTGCCTTGCACATGCTGGGCAGTCCCATTGCCTGTTAAATGCAGGCGGCAGCATAGAAACATGATGCCCGTGGTCAGAATGCCCTGTGGCAGATCCTGGCACTGGAGAACTGACCGGAGAACCATGAGAGAACTGACAACAAATCACTCGACATCAGAACCGACCCAGTGGTTATTTACAAGCCTTGGGAGACCCAGACAGGATCTCAGAGTGGTGAATGTAGGTACAGAAGTTGTTACTACTCTGTTTTCTTCTAAAAGCTGCTCAGCTGCTTTGCGTTTCAGACCATCCCTGGCTTCACTGTGTGCATCTGTCCAATTGATACCAGGTGTTTCTTCATCTCGGAAGTTGAGGGGGGCGGGGGAGAGTGGAAACAGAAATCAATTCAATTACTCATTTATTTATTGACAGACATTCACGTTTGCTACGTTTGGAGAAGTTTTTATTTGTTTGCTGTGGTTTGTTTTTTTCTTTTTTTCTTTTTTTTTTTCCCCCTTCCCTCCTCTTCCATCTTTGTGTTCTTCCCCTATAATCAAAAGAGAACGGATCCCCAGGGTCTGTCCCGCAGACGTCCTTTCCGTGGTCTCTGCTGCCACCTGCTGGCCAATACACGGAACTGCCACTGTTGGGCGTTTGGTGCCGGAGGAAGCACAACGCAGATCTGAGTTCTGACCGGTCTACGCAGCAAATCCGCCAATCTTTATTGCGATAAGCCCTCCACATGGCATTGCGCATGCACTCGAACACGCAACAGGCATAGATTTCTCCAAACTCCGTGAGGAGCAGGCAAGCAGAACAACTGAGCGCACCACTGCTTGTGATTGGGCCACCCCCATCATAGAGATGTGTGTTAGATCTTTTACCCACCCCTGGACTGGCCTTGTTGTTTAATGATAACCTCTGAAATCTGAGTTACTGGTTCTACCACCTGTAGTGTAGAATAGGTAGCCAATAAATGCTTTTCAACTGTGATGTATCTTTATTCTGCTCCATGCCAAACCTGTGACCAAAACCTCATAGGGGTTCACAAAGAACTCTGGCTCTGCCAGAGCCCCCATCCAGACCCTTCTTGAGTTACATTCACATCTAGTTTGGCTGAAAAGGTTGGACTATAAATACTCAGTGCTTGGGCCTGTTTAACAGATATTTTTTCCTGATTATGCTGTTCATCGATCTTTTTAAACTGAACTCCTGCTCTAATCTGGTCTTTAAACATTTGTTGTCTCAAGACCCTAATGGGTCCAGACTGGATTACCTTAGGGGCTGGACGCCTAAGTCATGGCAGCAGATGGTTCTCTGACCTTTCCACCACCATTCAGAGACTGCATCTGGCTGCAGGCACTCTTGTCTCCCCATCAATTGGGCAGCCTGTTGTATTACAGCACCTGAGGGCCACTGGGGGGTTCAGTATGGATAACATAGACCCATACTGATGTAAAGGTGATGGCTGTAGGATGAGATCCCTCGTTCCTGATGAAAAATTTATTGACTGGGCTCTCAAAATCATCTTCATAGATTGCCTCTTTCATGCCTAATTCTCTAATATAATTTTGTTAGTCCTCCATAGAGGACCACAGGCTGATATTTAATGGTATGTCATTCTTATTTGGCCATGTTATATGACACACAGCCATAAATCATTCACTGATCAAATGGCTATCCTCATTATGTTGGACAGAACATACAGTCTTTGCCTGAGGGCAGGGTGAGTAGTAATGGATGTCAGTTTTGAAATTTCCAGTCCGTTCACCACAGCGCTTTCTGCCTCCATGTCCCATAACCAGAGCAGCTATGCTGGCATGCTCTCTTGGTTTCTGTCTAAACCACTGTACTATATCCATCAGTTCAGCTGCTGTATTATGGGCAGCAGGGTTTGGGGGGTTGGACACTGGTCAGGGCACTCCCACCAGCCTATCCTGCATTTTTTTTTTTTCATTTTAGGGTTACAATCAGTCAGATCTCAAATAGATCTAGTCCAAATGGAACCTCAAAATCTGACCTTTTAGTGCCTTCATTTACAGAGTCCATTTTATACAGATTCCCTTGTACAGGTTCCCCATGGTCTTCCAGAAAGATGTTCCTGATCTTCCATAGGAGAATGATTGAATTAGGTTTTTTCCCCATCAAAACTGCCACCTGTCTTTCCAGTTTTTCAACACTGTCATTCAATAGCTGATTTGCATCAGCCTGAGCCTCTTCAGTTATGTTCAGACAGTTCAAGGCCATTAAAAGTGGCCATGCCACCATGAACGCAGCTAACTGTCATTCTCAAGTTGTACGTATGTCTTTGCTAAGACCATGGAAATACTCAGTCAGGTGGGCCAGGGACTCATGGACCCTCCCTCCGTCCCACACAGGGCCCCATTTTTCAGTGACAGAAGCAGTGCTGCATTTTGAGGATCCTAGGAATCCCAGGACATGCCCTGACAAAAGGTCATTCAAAGGGGTCGTCTTTCCTCATCCAAACCACCCCATGATATTCACAGAATCACAGAATTGTAGGGGTTGGAAGGGACCTCCAGAGACCATTGAGTCCAACCCCCCTGCCAAAGCAGGTTCCCTACACCACGTCGCACAGCTCGGCATCCAGGCAGGTCTTGAATATCTCCAGAGAAGGAGATTCCACAACCACCCTGGGCAGCCTGTTCCAGTGCTCTGTCACTCTCACCATAAAGAAGTTATTGCACACATTAGTGCAGAATTTCCTATGGTCCAGTTTCTGTCTGTTTCCCCTTGTCACTCCTCCACACACTGCTGACAAGAGTCTGGCCTCACCTCTTTGCCCCCCACACCTCAAATATTTATAGACCTGGATCAGGTCCCCTCTCAGCCTTCTTTTCTCAAGGCTAAACAGACCCAGTTCCTTCAGTCTCTCCTCATTGGGGAGATGCTCCAGGCCCTTCACCATCTTTGTGGCCCTCCGCTGGACTCTTTCCAAGAGATCCCTGTCTTTTTTTACTGGGGAGCCCAGAACTGGACACAATATTCCAGATGAGGCCTCACCAGGGCAGAGTAGAGGGGGAGGATCACCTCCTTCGACCTGCTGGACACGCTCTTTTTAATGCACCCCAGGATGCCATTGGCTTTTTTGGCTACAAGGGCACACTGCTGGCTCATGGTTAATCTGTCGTCCACCAGGACGCCCAGGTCCCTCTCAGCAGAGCTCCTCTCCAGCAGCTCTTCCCCCAGCCTGTACTGGTGCATGCAATTATTTCTACCCAGGTGCAAGAGTCTACACTTGCTTTTGTTAAACCTCATCCGATTTCTTACTGCCCAGCTCTCCAGCCTGTCCAGGTCTCGCTGAATGGCAGCACAGCCTTCAGGTGTGTCAGCCAATCCTCCCAACTTCGTGTCATCAGCAAACTTGCTGAGGGTGGTCACCATCCCCTCATCAAGGTCGTTGATGAAGATGTTGAAGAAGACCGGACCCAGCACAGACCCCTGGGGGACGCCGCTCGTTACGGCCCTCAGCCAGACACTGCACCGCCAACGACAACCCTCTGCACTCTGCCAGTCAGCCAATTCTCGACCCACTTCACTGTCCACTCACCTATCCCATACTTCCTCAGCTTTGGTATAAGTATGTCATGGGAGACTGTATCAGTTATAGAGGTTATAGAGTTCAATTCCTGTAGTCAATTTGGCGGCCCAGGTGGGACCAGCTCTGTTCGCTGCAGGACCAGCTGAGAGGGAGACACTTTTGGCGCACCCTGAGATTTCTCTGAAGGACTCCCTTCCTCACCTGATCACTGCAGGGACAGACAAGGACCACCCATAGGTGGACCAGGTATGTGTATGGTAAGTGGAGCCCATATGTCTTGAGGAGACATCCTACACAGTTTACAGCCATACGTGCTGCTTCCAGGGAGGTGAGCTCATGGCTTTGGTTGCCAGCTGGGGTAGGAAGACTCCTTGGGTGAGTTCCTATGAAAGGGAACTGTATGTCATATGAATGGAAACAAGAACAAATACTCTCTCCCAGGTAGTTGACAATAGGAGGGGCCTAGGTTGGTCTCTCCTACAGGTATGGGATATAGTGGATAGCCTGTCAAATGGTAGCCTGGGTTCTCCAAGTTGTAATCACGGGGCTTATAGGTTGTATGTTCAATATTATCATCTGCTTTAAGTGTTTGGTACCGTGTGTCAAGCCGACTCTGGGAAAAACATTAACGTTTGCAACTGGTCGACCAGAGTATGAGTGTTATTAAGATTCCAGCTAGAAAACGTTGTCAGCATTGTGTAGTATGAATTAACCATGGTTTTTGATCTAAATGTCAGAGTGAGTGTGGTGTGAGTGAGACACAGAACAGCTGCAGGGTGAGTGCCGAGTCCCGATCCATGTTTCCTTCCTCCTGTGAGGGAAATGGCCAGACACGGACAAAGTGAAAGACTGTGTTGTCTGTCCACTCATATGTACTTTCTGCTTGTATGTAAGAAGACAGGAGTTTGTACTCTGTAGATTAGTAAGATTGTCCTGAGGAGAGGTGTACATTCCACCCGACCAATGAATGTCAACCCATTTATGTAATACTATGTACTTCTTGTGAGGAAGTGTGTGAGGGAGGTGGTTCAATCAGTGCTGGTTCTGTGGCACAGTGTTTATAACTGAAGAATACAGACTGTATTAAGGGAGTTTATGTGAACTGAAGAACTGTACTGTTTGACAAACTGTTTTGATGGTATAAGAAAGTGTAATTGTTAATGATGTTTGCCTTTTGGTACCATGGCAATCACCTAACAGACTATAACTAGTGATTGAAGGGAAAATGAAGGAAAAAGGGTTGATGGATAGGATGGCAGAAAGTCCTTAAATACACTGTCGGTCAGGTTGCACCTTCAGGAAATAAAAATGCAGAGAGGCTTTTATTGTAAAAGTGAGGCTGTAGGGATAATATAACAGAAACTATCAGTGCCTTGATTTGTTTCCTTTGTACTTGCTGTGCTGGAGTCATTTCTGAAAAAAAAAAAATGATGTCTTTTATTTTTATAGCATTCCCTTCCCTTGTAGCCTGGTGTAAAAGGTGCAGCCAACACCAAGGTCATCCCTTCCCCTTCTTGACCAGCAGGAGACAGGGTAGACTGTAACAAGATTAGTGTCTCAGCTGCTCTGTCATTTTGTAGTGTTGCAGGTCACCCCATCGGAGCTGGGGAATTTGTATTGCGGCAGAGTAGGAGTGTGTTTGGTAGAGCAGGCGTTGAAGGCCGTTCTTGAAACGCAGTCCTGTAAATCCTGGCCTCTGGCAGCCCAAGCTGTTTAGTTATGTTTTATGAATCAGGTCATATCGTGTCTGTCACAGCTTCCAGATGCCGAACTCCTTCTGTGACAGCTTTGTCAAGTGTTTTGAAAGGGCAAAAAAAAAAAAAACAGCTCGAGGGTCACCGTGGAGGGTAATGCAACGTGCAGGAATTGTTTTTCACAAAGAGCGACTGGCCAGGGGCAAAAGAAGAGTGAGAAATATGAAGAAAGAGGGGGCCTCGGTGGCTGTGGTGCCCTCACTATCCATCATCTCCCGTGTTTAGCACTAACAGACTGTGAATGAGCAATCCACGTAGTGACGTGGAGTCTCTGTACTAACATAGGTGGCGGGCCTGCAAGCAATGCAGAATGTGGATAGACTTGAAACAGCATCCCTGCTCTTAAGTGGTGACTTGCTGCTTAATTTCCTTTACATCTTCCCCTTGCAATCAGAACGCTCTCTGGGCCCACCTTCAAGCTTGTCAAGTGTCTTTCCCACCAGTTGGGATATTACTTGCAATGCAGATACTGTGACCTTATTTGTTAGCTTGTCAAGATATAACTTGAAATTGGGCTCAGCTAAGATACAATAATTGCTGTTTGCACAGGGGGTGATGCTGGCGAGATGCTCCCCATGAGGCCATCTGCTAACCTGTCTCAAATGTAATTTAATAGAAGTCAAATAAAATAAATCAAATTAAAGCATGCAGCTAATGCATGCAAGCTCTGAAATGAATTTGGATTACAAGCAGGCAGTGAGACTAAATAGTTGGTTTCTTCATCCATGAAGAAGGCATGCTGGATAAGACAGTAAACAGAAATAATTGAAGGAGACTCTCAGATTTTGAGGTTGATGGGATATTAGATGACAGGGAGAGATTACTGATATAAGAAGGTTTTTGTTACTAGTATATTCTTGTAGTTAGAAATCGTGAGTTAGAAGTCTTTACAAACAATGTGTTGATGTGCGAAGCTTTGTTAGATGTAGCAGGAAGATAAATCATCTTTGCAGTGCTTGCTGTTAGCTTGTCACGACTGTGATTTACAGGGATTTTCTTTTATTTAAATAAGTGTTTCCTTTAAAAGCATTCCGATAGTTTACAGAGCGGAAGATGAAGTGGCAGCGAATGCTCTGAAATAGAACTGTTTCATTGCAAGTGCTTCATTTCAAGTAAGGATTTGTTCAGACTGTGAAGAATGGCTGAGCTGCAGTGGAAGGATTCCTTGGCAACATAAATTGGAAGAGTTCTGCTAGGAAAATGTTGGGTTGAATATACAAGGAGGCACCAGAATTGGAGAAACATATCAGGCAGTATCAGCTTCACAAACATATAGTGTAAGTCTGCATTGTTTGTAGTACGCATCAGAAATTCAAACTGATCAGCAGCCATCATTCATGCTGTTAAATTATTTGACAAAAAAGAACCTTCTGGAGATTGTATTCAAAACAGAATATCACTTATGAAGATAGGAATTAAAGAACAAACTGATCTCTTGTGTGAAAACTCCCACTTTAATGATACATAGCGTGTTATTAAGGAAAAGCAATTGGGTGCTGGACATTGTGTTCACTTCTGTTAGTTTTCCTTCTGGAGCTGATAAGACTGTTTCACAACCTGACTCCTTTATTCAGGTATACCTTTATTCCATGCTTTGTAGCAACTTCTGGGGCAAAAAATTATATATATATATATATATATTTCATTTGTCCAACCTTCCTACTAGTAGACCTAAGAGGAGACAGTTTTCCTCTGCCCAGTAGTCTTCCTGGCTTGATGTTCCACTCCCAATAGTGATTGATGTAGAAAGGTGTGATTCATCAGAAATCTCTTCACTGAATGGAAGATCTTCCTGATCTCATGGTGGCTGCACAGTGTCTTGGCATACACACACTGGTTGAAATTTCCTCATGCTATCTACTTTATTGCAATGGCGAATCTTGCTTTATCTATCTTTCTGCCAAGTATGCTGAGATTCTGATTATGCCATAGGATCTCAGTTGCCTGATCATCTTGATGATATGTAAGTATTGCTTAGTTCTGAGCTTGCCTGTGAGCTCCAAGGTTCATCCGTGTTCTCTTGGAAAACTGATGTTCTGTCCATGATCTAAACAGCTACTGAGGAGCCTTTGATTTGAGGGTTTGAACACAAGCTGTTAAAACACTGCAGTGTTTCCAAGTCGCTCTTTAGCCAGGGGAATACAGATTAGGAGCAGCCACTAACATTGAATTGACAGTTCTCCTAAACACTTTTTTTTTTTACGTGCGTGATCAAGTTCCATTAATCATGTTTTAGACACAAACACTGGCTCATTCCACTTAATTCTTTATCAAGACAACACTGTATATCTAGAAGTAAGCTTGTCCAGGCTGAAGGATACATCAGTCCTCACCATTGGAGGGTGGGCAGCAGGACTCCCTGAAAGACCTTCTACGTTATTCCCCTACTTTCAATTTCTTACTCAATTCTCTGAGTTCATCTGAGCTCTTGCTGTCAAGATAAGATTAATTGTTATGAACTGGGAGACAGTTCTTGCTTATTAGTCTCTTTATATGGGAAGAGAGAATTGCTTTTGGGATATTCTACAATATGGGGTAGGTAGACTTGGACAGCAGTGATTCCCCAGTTGAGGTCCTTTATTGAGAAGCTCTTGGTGAAATGAAGTGTTAGAAGGTGTATTTTCTAGACTTTGTTTTCTTTCCTTTTTCTCTTTTCCTATGAGTTTTTTAGGTGTAACAAGACACACAAGTTCATACTCTCCCAGCTTGCTAACTGAGGAGAAATGCAGGATAATATTTTAAGAAACATTCCCTGTCAGAATATTTCTAGAGCGGTGGAGTGATAAATATCAAATCAACTGAAGACCAAGAATTTAATTTTTCCCATCTGAGCCAATCTACGATGCTTTTTATCTTGACAAAAAATTGATATTTTATCCCTTTGATAATGGGAGGCTCTGATTTCACTTCCTTTTAATATATCTCATTTCTTATGAGCCATTCCCTGAGGAAGACCTCAAGTCAGAGGCAGAGATGGATCTGTACCTCTTAAAGACACAACCCATGTTTAAGAATGAGCACTGCTTTATGCTGCTGGTGGGATTAGGTGGGTTTAAATTCTTCTCTTTACTACAGAATGTGTCTCACGTAGAGCAGAAGAGCTCGAGGGACTACACAACACAGCTTGTTTCCCTGTTAAATTTGGCTGGTAGTCCCAATGGTGAAAGAAATAGTGACAGGTGCTCTGTTTTCCACGCCCATCGTAGGGCCAACAGGTATCATTTCATGTCCCACGCTGATCTTAGCTTCATGGAGTAAAGAAACACTGGGCAAAACATTGAATCATTTGCACACCGTTCCTCACCTGCCCAGATTCCCACAAGGTGCTTTTCCAGAAAAAAATAAGGGCTTCAGGGGTAGATCCATAGGAATGAGTAAGAAAACAAATGCCTGTCGGGTTATCTCTGTCTCCAGCCTCTGTGAGGCTGTTATGTACAGAATGGCTTCTAGTGCTCAGGGCAATGTATATTTAATGTTAACTTCTACTTCTCCACGGGGGAAACTCTTCCATATAATTCACTGATATTCAACTTCTGCAAAGTTTCGTCCTGTTAACCCTGGCTTCGCCATAGTTGAGTGTTCTAAGCAACTACTTTTGGTACTGTGCCTGTTCTCTGAGTGATGGCAATGAAGGGCAGGGGAATGCTGCACTGGGGTGAAGGCTGTCTCTCATAAGGAGAAGAAATGGGTTGAGGTGTAAGTCAGCGTGAGAGACGTTTACTCCTGGAGTGTGCCCTGGGTGCATCCTATTGTTTGTGATCGCTACTGCAGACTGTCCATCTGCTACCCTTGATTTCTACAGAGAAGCTATTAATGACATCCACAGAGCTGGGGATGTGGCCCATGGGCAGCTTATGGCTCAGAATTCAAAGCTCTGCTGCTCTGCCCTGAAGATGCAAAGTCAGCTTGATCCCTTTAGGGATCTCAGATAGGCAGAGGTTTCTCTAGCTGAGAATGTCACCAGAAAGTGCAGAGGAGTTGTTGTTCTCACAATATAGAAATATGCCCTGCAAATGAGATAGATGGGCTATGAGTGAGCAGTGTATGTGTAGGATAAAATGCAAAATAAAGGGTGAAAATATTGCTGTTTTGAGGCTGAAACCTTATTAAAGTCCTGTCTGTCCGATTTGGGCAAATTCTTTCTAAAGTATCATGTGTCACAAAAATCCCATTAAACTGTCACATAAATTATCAGTTTCCTTTTCCCATCAGCGTGGATTACCCAGGGAGATATTTTTATGACAATGGAAACTTTCTCAGTCTGCTTCTCCTGCCTGATTTCATTTCAGATGAAATCCTTCTCTCAGAAAATAGCCAGTGGATTTCATAGCTCTGTGGATTTCTTTGCTTTGCCTTTGCAGCACTTATCCTGCAGGTCTCTGCTGCTCTCGTGTCCTGCCTATACTTCATTTTACGTATGGGACAGTTTAGGGCAATGGTTCCACTGCTTTGCTCATCCTGAATGAGCATATTGTTGCAGTCTGTTTTATGGATCTCCAGTGTCTTCTGCATCTGCTGACTGCATCTTCTACTGTTTCTACAAGGCAATCTATGTTTTTCTCACATAGACTGAAAAACATATGGACTGATGATTAGTAGTAGAAAATACATGCTAGTAGGAAATACTTGGATACCTGAAATTACCTGGTGCTGCAGGAAAAAAAATAATCTCAAGCCAATCTCAGGATCCAAGAGTTGGTTTCAGTGGTATAGAGGGCATTCTTGGACCTAATTTCTAAACCTGTAGCTAGGATGACCTATGTGATAATAGACTTAGGACTGATTCTACTCTGAGCTCTGTGGTGGAGTATCTTCATACAGAACTTTTATAGACAAAGACTAGCGGGAGGGTAGTGTAAATATGGAGGCACACATGAATGCAGTCAAGTTACTGTAGATAGGTTTAGCAGATAGACAATAACACTGTTGTTTCTTCTCTGTTCATCTTTCCTTTTCTAGCTTAAAATCCATTTTCCCTAATTTTCTTAATACATTGTTAACACCAAACATGTTATCGTTCCTTAATGGCTTTTTCACCAGTTTAAATTTTTAAACTTTGGTGGCCAGCAGTAGACACCATACTTAAGCAAGTTGTTTTTGTTCATTGGGTTGAACAAGGTGGGGAAAAAAAGACCAATAGAACAGCATTACTTGTGTTAGCTGAGACATTGATGTTAGTGTGTCCCAGAAGGAGAAATGTCATTTTTGGGAATTTATTTACATCATCAGCTCATCCAGTATAATCCCCAGTTGTTTTTGGCAGTAATCCTTGCTAGCCAGCTGTCCTCCGTCTTAATTTGATTCCGATGGAATTTGTCTCAATACTCTGTCTCTGGATATTGCCGCCAGGCTAGACTGAGAATGTGTGGCATACAATCGTGGATGGGAACGTTCTTACCCTACAGTAAATGCAAGGTTAGTTTGTGATGAGTACCTGTGAAGCTAACATTAGCAGCAATATAATAGGTATGCAGTTTAAATTTTGAAACTCAGTTGTATATGCATAGCTCAGAGGACTGGCAGAGTGAGATAAAGAATGCCAATGAATGTTGAGTTGCATATCTGGTTCAAAATGCAGTGGTTGTAATATCATGCTATACTAATGCAGATGCAACTGCTTAGATGGAGATGTTAGTTAAAAACTTAAACAGTATTCAAAGCATTGAGGACTTTAAGCACTGTGGTTTCTCAGCAATGAGGTTCCTAAGCATTGAGGTTTCTAACCAATGAGGATTCTAAGCTAAGCATTGAGGATTCTACGCATTGTGGTTTCTAAGCATTGAGGATTCTAAGTTAAGCATTGAGTATGCTGAGCATTGAGTATGCTAAGCATTGAGGATTCTAAGTATTGAGGTTTCTAAGTGTTGAGTATTCTAAGCTAAACATTGAGGAATCTAAGTACTGAGTATTCTAATCATTAAGGATTCTAAACATTGAGGATTCTAAGCTAAGCATAGAGAATGCTAAGCGTTGAGGTTTCTAAGCATTGAGGATTTGAAGCTAAGCATTGAGGATGCTAAGCATTGAGGATGCAAAGCACTGAAGATTCTAAGCTAAGCACTGAGGATTCTAAGTATTCTGTATTCTAATCATTAAGGTTTCTAACCATTGAGGATTTTAACCACATAGGTTTCTAAGCAATGAGGTTCCTAAGCATTGAGAATTCTAAGCAAAGCATTGAAGATTTTAAGCATTGAGGTTTCTAAGCAATGAGGATTCTAAGCATTGAGGTTTCTAAGAATTAAGGTTTCTAAGCAAGGAGGATGCTAAGCATTAATGTTTGTAAGCATTGAGGATGCAAATCATTGAGGATGCAAAGCATTGCGGTTTCTAAGCAGGGAAGTTTCTAAGCATTGAGGTTTTTTAGCTAAGAAAACAGGATGCTAAGCATTGAGCTTTCTAAGCATTAAGGATTCTAAGCATTGAGGATTCTAAGCTAAGCATTGAGGATGTTAAGCATTGAGGTTTCTAAACTTTGAGTATGCTAAGCATTGAGGATTCTAAGCACTGAGTAAGCAAGGAGATTTCTAAGCATGGAGGAATCTGAGCATTGTGGATTCTGAGCTAAGCAATGACGATTCTAGGCATTGAGGTTTCTAAGCATTGAGGAATCTAAGCATTCAGGTTTCTAAGCATTGAGGTTTCTAAGCTTTAAGGACTTTATGCATTGAGATTTCTAAACATTAAGGACGCTAAGCATTGAGGATTCTATTCATCAAAGGTTTCTAAGCATTGATGTTTCTAAGCATTGAGGATGCTAAGCATTGAGGATTCTAAGCATTGAGGATGATAAGCAATAAGGACTCTATGCATTGAGGATTCTAAGCGTTCAGGTTTCTAAGCATTGAGGTTTCTAAAAATAAAGGACTATAAGCATTGAGGTTTCTATGCTTTAAGGGCTCTACGCCTTGAGGATTCTACGCCCTGAGGATTCTACGCCCTGAGGATTCTACGCCTTGGGGATTCTATGCCTTGGGGATTCTACGCCTTGAGGATTCTACGCCCTGAGGATTCTACGCCTTGGGGATTCTACGCCTTGGAGATTCTACGCCTTGGGGATTCTACGCCTTGAGGATTCTACGCCTTGGGGATTCTACGCCTTGGGGATTCTACGCCCTGAGGATTCTACGCCCTGAGGATTCTACGCCTTGAGGATTCTACGCTAAGCATTGAGGACTCTAAGCATTGACGTTTCCAATCATTAAGGATACTAAGCATTGAGGTATCTAAGCCATGAGGATTCTAAGCATTGATGATTCTAATCTAAGCATTGAGGATGCTAAGTTTTGAGGTTTCTAAGTTTTAAGGACTCTGTGCATTGAGGTTGCTAAGCACCGAGGATTCTAAGCATTGAGTATTCTAAGCTAAGCATTGAGGATGCTAAGCATTGAGGATGCTAAGGATTGAGTTGTTTAAGCATTGAGGATTGTAAGCAAAGCATTGAGGATTCAAAGCTTTAAGGTTTCTAAGCATTGAGGATTCTACCCAAAGCATTGAGGATGCTAAACATTGAGGATGCTAAGGATTAAGGATTCTAAGCATTGATGTTTCTAAGCATTGAGGATTCTAATCTAAGCATTGTGGATGCTAAGCATTGAGGATGCTAAGCATTGCGGATTCTAAGCATTGAGGATGCTAAGTATTGAGGCTGCTGAGCTTTGAGAATGGAAAGCAATGAAGATTCTAAGCATTGAGGGTTCTAAGCATTGATGATTCTATGCTATGCATTGAGCATGCTATGCCATGAGGTTTCTAAGCATTGAGGTTTCTAAGCTGAGCATTGAGGATTCTAAGCATTGAGGTTTCTATGCATTAACGACTCTATGCATTGAGCTTTCTAAGCAGTGAGGTTTCTAAGCATTGAGGATTCTAAACATTGACGTTTCTATGCTTTAAGTTTTCTATGCATTGAGGTTGCTAAGCATTAAGGACTCTATGCATTGTGGTTTCTAAGCTTTGTGGTTTCTATGCAATAAGGTTTCTCATCGTTGAGGATTCTAAGCAATGAGGTTTCTAAGCATTGAGGTTTCTAAGCTTTGAGGTTTGTAAGCATTGAGGATGGTACACATTGAGGATTCTAAGCTAAGCACTGAGGACTCTATGCATTGAAGTTTCTAAGCATTGAGTTTTCTAAGCATTGAGGATTCTAAGCATTGAGGGTTCTAAGCATTGAGGGTTCTAAGCATTGAGGACTCTATGCATTGACGTTTCTAAGCATTGAGCTTTCTAAGCATTAAGGACTCTTTTCATTGAGGATTCTAAGCATTGGGGATTCTATGCATTGAGGATACTAAGCATTCAAGATGCTAAGCATTGAGGATTCTAAGGTAAACATTGAGGGTTCTAAGCATTGACGATTCTAAGCACTGAGGATACTAGGTTAAGCATTGTGGGTTCTATGAATTGAGGTTTCTAAGCATAAATGTTTCAAGCATTAAGGACTCTGTGCATTGAGGTTTCTAATCATTAAGGATGCTAAGCATTGAGGATGCTAAGCATTACGGATTCTAAGACATAATGATTCTATGCATTGAGGATTGCAAGGTTTGAGAATGCTAAGCACTGAGGATTCTAAGCATTGAGGTTTCTAAGCATTAAGGACTCTAATCTTTGGGGATTCTAAGCATTGAGGATTTTAGGCATTGAGGATTCTGAGCATAGCATTGTGGATTCCAAGTATTGAGGATTCTAAGCATTAACGACTCAATGCATTGAGGTTTCAAAGCATTGAGGGTGCTGAGCAATGAGGATGCTAAGCAATGAGGATTCTAAGCTTTGAGGTTTCTAAGCCTTAAGAAGTCTAAGTACTGAGCTTTCTAAGCATTGAGGATTCTAAGCATTAAGGACGCTATGCAGTGAGGTTTCTTAGCATTAAGGATGCTAAGGATTGAGGTTTCAAAGCAAGAAAGTTTCTCAGCGTTGAGGATTCTAAGGAATGCGGATTCTACGCATTGAGAATTCTATGCATTGAGGTTTATAAGCTAAGCATTGAGGATGCTGTGCATTGAGGATTCTAAGCATTGAGGATTCTAAGCTATGCACTGAGGTTTCTAAGCATTAGGGATGCTAAGCATTGAGGTTTCAAAGCAATAAGTTTTCTCAGCGTTGAGGATTCTACGCATTGAGGATTCTATGGAATGAGGTTTCAAAGAAAAGAATGGAGGATGCTAAGCAATGAGGTTTCTAATCATTGAGTATTCTAAGCTAAGCATTGAGCATACTAAGGATTGAGGATGCTAAGCATTACGGTTTCTAAGCATTGAGGATTCTAAGCTATGCAGTGACGATGCTAAGTATTGAGGTTTCTAAGCTTTAAGGGCTCTAATCATTGGGGGGATTCTAAGCATTGAGGATTCTAGGCATTGAAGGTTCTAAGTTGAGCATTGAGGATGCTAAGCGTTGAGGATTCTAAGCATTGAGGATTCGAAGATTAAGGATTCTAAGCATTGAGGATTCTATGCATTGAGGATTCTAAGGTATGAATTGAGGATGCTATGCATTGAGGTTTCTAAGCATTAAGGACTGTACGCATTGAGGTTTGTAAGCATTAGGGATGCTAAGCATTGAGGTTTCCAAGCAATAAAATTTCTCAGCGTAGAGGATTCTAAGGTATGAGGATTCTACGCATTGAGATTTCTAAGCAATGCATGGAGGATGCTAAGCACTGAGGATTCTAAGCATTGAGGATTCTAAGCTAAGCATAGAGCATACTAAGGATTGAGGATGCTAAGTATTGAGGTTTCTAAGCATTGGGTATTCTACGCATTGAGGATGCTAAGCACTGAGGATTCTAAGCATTGAGGTTTCTAAGCAGTGAGGATTCTAAGCTAAGCACTGAGGATGCTAAGTATTGAGGTTTCTAAGCATTAAGGACTCTGTGCATTGAGGTTTCTAAGCATTGAGGATCCTGAGCTTTGAGGATTCTAAGCTAAGCATTGAGGATGCTAAGCATTGAGGACGCTAAGCATTGAGGATGCTAAGCATTGAGTATTCTAAGCATTGAGGATTGTAAGCTATGCATTGAGGATTCTAAACATTGAGGATGATAAGCATTGAGGATTCTAAGCATTCAGGTTTCTAAGCTATGCATTGAGGATTCTAAGCATTGAGGATTCTAAGCATTCAGGTTTCGAAGCAGTGAGGATTCTAAGCTAAGCACTGAGGATGCTAAGTATTGAGGTTTCTAAGCATGAAGGACTCTGTGCATTGAGGATTCTAAGCATTGAGGATTCTAAGCATTGAGGATTCTAAGCATTGAGGATTCTAAGCTAGGCATTGAGGATGCTAAGCATTGAGGATTCTAAGCATTGAGGATTCTAAGCATTGAAGATTCTAAGCATTGAGGATTCTAAGCCAAGCATAGAGTTTTTTAATCTTTGAGGTTTCTAAACATTAAGGCCTCTATGCATTGAGGTTTGTAAGCATTAGGGATGCTAAGCATTGAGGTTTCAGAGCAATAAAATTTCTAAGCAATGAGGATTCTGCGCATTGAGGTTTCTAAGCAATGCATGGAGGATGCTAAGCATTGAGGTTCCTAAGCAGTGAGGATTCTGAGCTTTGAGTATTCTAAGCTAAGCAATGAGGATGCTAAGCATTGAGGATGCGAAGCAATGAGGATTCTAAGCATTGAGGATTCTAAGCTATGTAATGAGGATGCTAAGCATTGAGGATGCTAAGCATTGAGGATGCTAAGCAATGAGGATGCTAAGCATTGAGGATTCTAAGCATTGAGGATTCTAAGCACTGAGGATTCTAAGCATTGAGGATTCTAAGCTATGCATGGAGGATTCTAAGCATTGAGGATTCTAAGCTAAGCAATGATGATGCTAAGTATTGAGGTTTCTAAGCATTAAGGACTCTGTGCATTGAGGTTTCTAAGCATTGAGGATTCTAAGCATTGAGGATTCTAAGCATTGAGGATTCTAAGCATTGAGGATTCTAAGCCAAGCATTGAGTTTTCTAATCTTTGAGGTTTCTAAGCATTAAGGCCTCTATGCATTGAGGTTTGCAAGCATTTGGGATGCTAAGCAATGAGGTTTCAAACAATAAAATTTCTCAGCATTGACGTTTGTAACCATTGAGGATTCTAAGCATTGAGGATTCTAAGCTAAGCATAGAGCATACTAAGGATTGAGGATGCTAAGCATTGAGGTTTCTAAGTATTGGGGATTCTACGCATTGAGGATGCTAAGCACTGAGGATTATAAGCATTGAGGTTTTTAAGCAGTGAGGATTCTAAGCTAAGCACTGAGGATGCTAAGTATTGAGGTTTCTAAGCATTAAGGACTGTGTGCATTGAGGTTTCTAAGCATTGAGGATTCTAGGCATTGAGGATTCTAGGCATTGAGGATTCTAAGCATTGAGGATTCTAAGCCAGACATTGAGGATTCTAAGCATTGAGGATTCTAAGCATTGAGGATTATAAGCACTGAGGTTTTTAAGCAGTGAGGATTCTAAGCTAAGCACTGAGGATGCTAAGTATTGAGGTTTCTAAGCATTAAGGACTCTGTGCATTGAGGTTTCTAAGCATTGAGGTTTCTAAGCATTGAGGATTCTAGGCATTGAGGATTCTAAGCATTGAGGATTCTAAGCTAGACATTGAGGATTCTAAGCATTGAGGATTCTAAGCATTGAGGATTCTAAGCATTGAGGATGCTAAGCATTGAGGATGCTAAGCATTGAGGATGCTAAGCATTGAGGATTCTAAGCATAGAGGATTCTAAGCCAAGCATTGAGTTTTCTAATCTTTGAGGTTTCTAAACATTAAGGCCTCTATGCACTCAGGTTTGTAAGCATTAGGGATGCTAAGCATTGAGGATTCAAAGCAATAAAATTTCTAAGCAATGAGGATTCTACGCATTGAGGTTTCTAAGCAATGCATGGAGGATGCTAAGCATTGAGGTTCCTAAGCTGTGAGGATTCTGAGCTTTGAGGATTCGAAGCTAAGCAATGAGGATGCTAAGCAATGAGGATGCTAAGCATTGAGGATTTTAAGCTATGTAATGGGGATGCTAAGCATTGAGGATTCTAAGCATTGAGGATTCTAATCTAAGCATAGAGCATACTAAGGATTGAGGATGCTAAGCATTGAGGTTTCTAAGCATTGGGGATTCTAATCATTGAGGATGCTAAGCACTGAGGATTATAAGCTTTCTGATTTGTAAGCAGTGAGGATTCTATGGTAAGCACTGAGGATGCTAAGTATTGAGGTTTCTAAGCATTAAGGATTCTGTGCATTGAGGTTTCTAAGCATTGAGGATCCTGAGCTTTGAGGATTCTAAGATATGCATTGAGGATGCTAAGCATTGAGGCTGTTAAGCATTGAGGATGCTAAGCATTGAGTTTTGTAAGCTAAGCATTGAGGATGCTAAGCATTGAGGATTCTAAGCATTGAGGATTCTAAGCATTGAGGATTCTAAGCATTGAGGATTCTAATCTAGGCATTGAGGATTCTAAGCATTGAGGATTCTAAGCATTGAGGTTTCTAAGCAAAGCTTTAAGGATTCTAAGCATTGAGGATTCTAAGCATTGAGGATGCTAAGCATTGAGGATGCTAAGCATTGAGGATTCTAAGCATTGAGGATTCTAAGCATTGTGGATGCTAAGCATTGAGGATTCTAAGTATTGAGGATTCTAATCTAGGCATTGAGGATTCTAAGCATTGAGGATTCTAAGCATTGAGGTTTCTAAGCAAAGCATTGAGGATTCTAAACATTGAGGATGCTAAGCATTGAGGATGCTTAGCATTGAGGCTGCTAAGCATTGAGGATTCTAAGCATTGAGGATTCTAGGCATTGAGGATGCTAAGCATTGAGGATGGTAAGCATTGAGGATTCTAAGCCAAGCAATGAGTTTTCTAATCTTTGTTGTTTCTAAACATTAAGGCCTCTATGCAATGAGGTTTGTAAGCATTAGGGTTGCTAAGCATTGAGGTTTCAGAGCAATAAAATTTCTAAGCAATGAGGATTCTGCGCATTGAGGTTTCTAAGCAATGCATGGAGGATGCTAAGCATTGAGGTTCCTATGCAGTGAGGATTCTGAGCTTTGAGGATTCTAAGCTAAGCAATGAGGATGCTAAGCAATGAGGATGCTAAGCAATGAGGATGCTAAGCATTGAGGATGGTAAGCATTGAGGATTCTAAGCATTGAGGTTTCTAAGCTAAGCATTGAGGATGCGAAGCATTGAGGATTCTAACTATTGAGGATTCTAAGCTATGCATGGAGGATTCTAAGCATTGAGGATTCTAAGCATTGAGGATTCTAAGCCAAGCATTGAGTTTTCTAATCTTTGAGGTTTCTAAGCATTAAGGCCTCTATGCATTGAGGTTTGCAAGCATTTGGGTTGCTAAGCAATGAGGTTTCAAACAATAAAATTTCTCAGCATTGAGGTTTGTAAGCATTGAGGATTCTAAGCATTGAGGATTCTAAGCTAAGCATAGAGCATACTAAGGATTGAGGATGCTAAGCATTGAGGTTTCTAAGGATTGGCGATTCTACGCATTGAGGATGCTAAGCACTGAGGATTATAAGCATTGAGGTTTCTAAGCAGTTAGGATTCTAAGCTAAGCACTGAGGATGCTAAGTATTGAGGTTTCTAAGCATTAAGGACTCTGTGCATTGAGGTTTCTAAGCATTGAGGATCCTGAGCTTTGAGGATTCTAAGATATGCATTGAGGATGCTAAGCATTGAGGCTGTTAAGCATTGAGGATGCTAAGCATTGAGTTTTGTAAGCTAAGCATTGAGGATGCTAAGCATTGAGGATTCTAAGCATTGAGGATTCTAAGCATTGAGGATTCTAAGCATTGAGGATTCTAATCTAGGCATTGAGGATTCTAAGCATTGAGGATTGTAAGCTAGGCATTGAGGATTCTAAGCATTGAGGATTCTAAGCATTGAGGTTTCTTAGCAAAGCTTTGAGGATTCTAAGCATTGAGGATTCTAAGCATTGAGGATGCTAAGCATTGAGGATGCTAAGCATTGAGGATTCTAAGCATTGAGGATTCTAAGCATTGTGGATGCTAAGCATTGAGGATTCTAAGCATTGAGGATTCTAATCTAGGCATTGAGGATTCTAAGCATTGAGGATTCTAAGCATTGAGTTTTCTAAGCAAAGCATTGAGGATTCTAAGCATTGAGGATGCTAAGCATTGAGGATGCTAAGCATTGAGGATGCTAAGCATTGAGGATTCTAATCATTGAGGCTTCTAGGCATTGAGGATGCTAAGCATTGAGGATGCTAAGCATTGAGGATGCTAAGCATTGAGGTTCCTAAGCAGTGAGGATTCTGAGCTTTGAGGATTCTAAGCTAAGCAATGAGGATGCTAAGCAATGAGGATGATAAGCAATGAGGATGATAAGCATTGAGGATGCTAAGCGTTGAGGATTCTAAGCATTGAGGTTTCTAAGCTAAGCATTGAGGATGCGAAGCATTGAGGATTCTAACTATTGAGGATTCTAAGCTATGCATGGAGGATTCTAAGCATTGAGGATTCTAAGCATTGAGGATTCTAAGCTATGCATGGAAGATTCTAAGCATTGAGGATTCTAAGCATAGAGGATTCTAAGCCAAGCATTGAGTTTTCTAATCTTTGAGGTTTCTAAGCATTAAGGCCTCTATGCATTGAGGTTTGCAAGCATTTGGGATGCTAAGCAATGAGGTTTCAAACAATAAAATTTCTCAGCATTGAGGTTTGTAAGCATTGAGGATTCTAAGCATTGAGGATTCTAAGCTAAGCATAGAGCATACTAAAGATTTAGGATGCTAAGCATTGAGGATTCTAAGCATTGAGGATTCTAAGCTATGCATTGAGGATTCTAAACATTGAGGATGTTAAGCATTGAGGATTCTAAGCATTGAGTTTTCTAAGCTAAGCACTGAGGATGCTAAGCATTGAGGATTCTAAGCATTGAGGATTCAAAGCATTGAGGATTCTAAGCTATGTAATGAGGATGCTAAGCATTGAGGATTCTAAGTATTGAGGTGTCTATGCTAAGCATTAAGGATGCGAAGCATTGAGGATTCTAACTATTGAGGATTCTAAGCAATGCATGGAGGATTCTAAGCATTGAGGATTCTAAGCATTGAGGATTCTAAGCATTGAGGATTCTAAGCATTGAGGATGCTAAGCATTGAGGATTCTAAGCATTGAGGATGCTAAGCATTGAGGATGCTAAGCATTGAGGATGGTAAGCATTGAGGATGGTAAGCATTGAGGATTCTAAGCATAGAGCATACTAAGCATTGAGGATGCTAAGCATTGAGGATGCTAAGCATTGAGGATTCTAAGCATTGAGGATTCTAAGCATTGAGGATTCTAAGCTATGCATTGAGGATTCTAAACATTGAGGATGTTAAGCATTGAGAATTCTAAGTATTGAGGTTTCTAAGCTAAGCATTGAGGATTCTAAGCATTGAGGATTCTAAGCATTCAGGTTTCTAAGCAGTGAGGATTCTAAGCTAAGCACTTAGGATGCTAAGTATTGAGGTTTCTAAGCATTAAGGATTCTGTGCATTGAGGTTTCTAAGCATTGAGGATTCTAAACATTGAGTTTTCTAAGCTAAGCATTGAGGATGCTAAGCATGGAGGATTCTAAGCATGGAGGATTCTAAGCATTGAGGATTCTAAGCTATGAGGATTCTAAGCCATGCATTGAATTTTCTAATCTTTGAGGTTTCTAAGCATTAAGGCCTCTATGCATTGAGGTTTCTAAGCATTTGGGATGCTAAGCAATGAGGTTTCAAACAATAAAATTTCTCAGCATTGAGGTTTGTAAGCATTGAGGATTCTAAGCATTGAGGATTCTAAGCTAAGCATAGAGCATACTAAGGATTGAGGATGCTAAGCATTGAGGATTCTAAGCATTGAGGATTCTAAGCTATGCATTGAGGATTCTAAACATTGAGGATGTTAAGCATTGAGGATTCTAAGCATTGAGTTTTCTAAGCTAAGCATTGAGGATGCTAAGCATTGAGGATTCTAAGCATTGAGGATTCTAAGCATTGAGGATTCTAAGCCTTGAGGATTCTAAGATTTGAGGATGCTAAGCATTGAGGATGCTAAGCATTGAGGATGCTAAGCATTGAGGATTCTAACTATTGAGGATTCTATGCAATGCAAGGACGATTCTAAGCATTGAGGATTCTAAGCATTGAGGATTCTAAGCATTGAGGATTCTAAGCTATGCATGGAGGATGCTAAGCATTGAGGATTCTAAGCCAAGCATTGAGTTTTCTAATCTTTGAGGTTTCTAAGCATTAAGGCCTCTATGCATTGAGGTTTGTAAGCATTTGGGATGCTAAGCAATGAGGTTTCAAACAATAAAATTTCTCAGCATTGAGGTCTGTAAGCATTGAGGATTCTAAGCATTGAGGATTCTAAGCTAAGCATAGAGCATACTAAGGATTAAGGATGCTAAGCATTGAGGATTCTAAGCATTGAGGATTCTAAGCTATGCATTGATGATTCTAAACATTGAGGATGTTAAGCATTGAGGATTCTAAGCATTGAGTTTTGTAAGCTAAGCATTGAGGATGCTAAGCATTGAGGATTCTAAGCATTGAGGATTCTAAGCATTGAGGATTCTAAGCATTTAGGATTCTAATCTAGGCATTGAGGATTCTAAGCATTGAGGATTCTAAGCCTTGAGGATTCTAAGCATTGAGGTTTCCAAGCTGAGCATGGAGGATTCTAAGTATTGAGGATGCTAAGCATTGAGGATGCTAAGCATTGAGGATTCTAAGCATTGAGGATTCTAAGCATTGAGGATTCTAAGTATTAAGGATTCTAAGCTAGGCATTGAGGATTCTAAGCATTGAGGTTTCTAAGCAAAGCATTCAGGTTTCTAAGCATTGAGGATGCTAAGCATTGAGGATGCTAAGCATTGAGGATGCTAAGCATTGAGGATGCTAAGCAATGAGGATGCTAAGCATTGAGGATGCTAAGCATTGAGGATTCTAAGCATTGAGGATTCTAAGCATTGAGGATTCTAAGCATTGAGGATTCTAATCTAGGCATTGAGGATTCTAAGCATTGAGGATTCTAAGCATTGAGGATTCTAAGCATTGTGGTTTCTAAGCTAAGCATGGAGGATTCTAAGCACTGAGGATGCTAAGTATTGAGGATGCTAAGCATTGAGGATGCTAAGCATTGAGGATTCTAAGCATTGAGGATTCTAAGCATTGAGGATTCTAAGCATTGAGGATTCTAAGCATTGAGGTTTCTAAGCAAAGCATTGAGGATGCTAAGCATTGAGGATGCTAAGCATTGAGGATGCTAAACATTGATGATTCTAAGCATTGAGGATGCTAAGCATTGAGGATGCTAAGCATTGAGGATGGTAAGCATTGAGGATTCTAAGCTTTGAGGATGCTAAGCATTCAGGATGCTAAGCATTGAGGATGCTAAGCATTGAGGATGCTAAGCATTGAGGATTCTAAGCATTGAGGATTCTAAGCTATGTAATGAGGATGCTAAGCATTGAGGATTCTAAGTATTGAGGTTTCTATGCTAAGCATTGAAGATGCGAAGCATTGAGGATTCTAACTATTGAGGATTCTAAGGAATGCATGGAGGATTCTAAGCATTGAGGATTCTAAGCATTGAGGATTCTAAGTATTGAGGATGCTAAGCATTGAGGATGCTAAGCATTGAGGATGCTAAGCATTGAGGATGGTAAGCATTGAGGATGCTAAGCATTGAGGATGCTAAGCATTGAGGATTCTAAGATTTGAGGATGCTAAGCATTGAGGATTCTAAGCATTGAGGATGCTAAGCATTGAGGATTCTAAGCATTGAGGATTCTAAGCATTGAGGATTCTAAGCTATGCATTGAGGATTCTAAACATTGAGGATGTTAAGCATTGAGAATTCTAAGCATTGAGGTTTCTAAGCTAAGCATTGAGGATTCTAAGCATTGAGGATTCTAAGCATTCAGGTTTCTAAGCAGTGAGGATTCTAAGCTAAGCACTTAGGATGCTAAGTATTGAGGTTTCTAAGCATTAAGGATTCTGTGCATTGAGGTTTCTAAGTTTGAGGATTCTAAGCATTGAGTTTTCTAAGCTGAGCATGGAGGATTCTAAGTATTGAGGATGCTAAGCATTGAGGAAGCTAAGCATTGAGGATGCTAAGCATTGAGGATGCTAAGCATTGAGGATTCTAAGCATTGAGGAAGCTAAGCATTGAGGATTCTAAGCATTGAGGAAGCTAAGCATTGAGGATTCTAAGCATTGAGGATTCTAAGTATTGAGGATTCTAAGCTAGGCACTGAGGATTCTAAGCATTGATGTTTCTAAGCAAAGCATTCAGGTTTCTAAGCAGTGAGGATGCTAAGCATTGAGGATGGTAAGCATTGAGGATGCTAAGCATTGAGGATGCTAAGCAATGAGGATGCAAAGCATTGAGGATTCTAAGCATTGAGGATTCTAAGCTATGCATGGAGGATTCTAAGCATTGAGGATTCTAAGCATAGAGGATTCTAAGCCAAGCATTGAGTTTTCTAATCTTTGAGGTTTCTAAGCATTAAGGCCTCTATGCATTGAGGTTTGTAAGCATTTGGGATGCTAAGCAATGAGGTTTCAAACAATAAAATTTCTCAGCATTGAGGTTTGTAAGCATTGAGGATTCTAAGCATTGAGGATTCTAAGCTAAGCATAGAGCATACTAGGGATTGAGGATGCTAAGCATTGAGGATTCTAAGCATTGAGGATTCTAAGCTATGCATTGAGGATTCTAAACATTGAGGATGTTAAGCATTGAGGATTCTTATCATTGAGTTTTCTAAGCTAAGCATGGAGGATTCTAAGCATTGAGGATGCTAAGTATTGAGGATGCTAAGCATTGAGCATTCTAAGCATTGAGGATTCTAAGCGTTGAGGATTCTAAGCATTGAGGTTTCTAAGGAAAGCATTGAGGTTTCTAAGCATTGAGGATACTAAGCATTGAGGATGCTAAGCATTGAGGATGCTAAGCATTGAGGATTCTAAGCATTGGGGATTCTAGGCATTGAAGATGCTAAGCATTGAGGATGCTAAGCATTGAGGATACTAAGCATTGAGGATTCTAAGCCAAGCATTGAGTTTTCTAATCTTTGTTGTTTCTAAACTTTAATGCCTCTATGCAATGAGGTTTGTAAGCATTAGGGTTGCTAAGCATTGAGGTTTCAGAGCAATAAAATTTCTAAGCAATGAGGATTCTGCGCATTGAGGTTTCAAAGCAATGCATGGAGGATGCTAAGCATTGAGGTTCCAAAGCAGTGAGGATTCTGAGCTTTGAGGATTCTAAGCTAAGCAATGAGGATGCTAAGCAATGAGGATGCTAAGCAATGAGGATGCTAAGCAATGAGGATGCTAAGCATTGAGGATTCTAAGCATTGAGGATTCTAAGCATTGAGGTTTCTAAGCTAAGCATTGAGGATGCGAAGCATTGAGGATTCTAACTATTGAGGATTCTAAGCAATGCATGGAGGATGCTAAGCATTGAGGATTCTAAGCATTGAGGATTCTAAGCTATGCATGGAGGATTCTAAGCATTGAGGATTCTAAGCATTGAGGATTCTAAGCGAAGCATTGAGTTTTCTAATCTTTGAGGTTTCTAAGCATTAAGGCCTCTGTGCATTGAGGTTTGCAAGCATTTGGGATGCTAAGCAATGAGGTTTCAAACAATAAAATTTCTCAGCATTGAGGTTTGTAAGCATTGAGGATTCTAAGCATTGAGGATTCTAAGCTAAACATAGAGCATACTAAGGATTGAGGATGCTAAGCATTGCGTATTCTAAGCATTGAGGATTCTAAGCTATGCATTGAGGATTCTAAGCATTGAGGATTCTAAGCATTGAGGATTCTAAGCATTGAGGATTCTAATCTAGGCATTGAGGATTCTAAGCACTGAGGATTCTAAGCATTGAGGATTCTAAGCATTGAGGATTCTAAGCATTGAGGTTTCTAAGCTAAGCATGGAGGATTCTAAGCATTGAGGATGCTAAGTATTGAGGATTCTAAGCATTGAGGATGCTAAGCATTGAGGATGCTAAGCATTGAGGATGCTAAGCATTGAGGATTCTAAGCATTGAGGATTCTAAGCATTGAGGATTCTAAGCTAGGCATTGAGGATTCTAAGCATTGAGGATTCTAAGCATTGAGGTTTCTAAGGAAAGCATTGAGGTTTCTAAGCATTGAGGATGCTAAGCATTGAGGATGCTAAGCATTGAGGATGCTAAGCATTGAGGATGGTAAGCATTGAGTATTCTAAGCTTTGAGGATGCTAAGCATTGAGGATGGTAAGCATTGAGGATGCTAAGCATTGAGGATTCTAAGCATTGAGGATTCTAAGCTATGTAATGAGGATGCTAAGCATTGAGGATTCTAAGTATTGAGGTTTCTATGCTAAGCATTGAGGATGGTAAGCATTGAGGATTCTAACTATTGAGGATTCTAAGCTATGCATTGAGGATTCTAAGCATTGAGGATTCTAAGCACTGAGGATGCTAAGCATTGAGGATGCTAAGCATTGAGGATGGTAAGCATTGAGGATTCTAAGCATAGAGCATACTAAGAATTGAGGATGCTAAGCATTGAGGATGCTAAGCATTGAGGATTCTAAGATTTGAGGATGCTAAGCATTGAGGATGCTAAGCATTGAGGATGCTAAGCATTGAGGATTCTAACTATTGAGGATTCTATGCAATGCAAGGACGATTCTAAGCATTGAGGATTCTAAGCATTGAGGATTCTAAGCATTGAGGATTCTAAGCTATGCATGGAGGATGCTAAGCATTGAGGATTCTAAGCCAAGCATTGAGTTTTCTAATCTTTGAGGTTTCTAAGAATTAAGGCCTCTATGCATTGAGGTTTGTAAGCATTTGGGATGCTAAGCAATGAGGTTTTAAACAATAAAATTTCTCAGCATTGAGGTCTGTAAGCATTGAGGATTCTAAGCATTGAGGATTCTAAGCTAAGCATAGAGCATACTAAGGATTAAGGATGCTAAGCATTGAGGATTCTAAGCATTGAGGATTCTAAGCCAAGCATTGAGTTTTCTAATCATTGAGGTTTCTAAGCATTAAGGCCTCTATGCATTGAGGTTTGTAAGCATTTGGGATGCTAAGCAATGAGGTTTTAAACAATAAAATTTCTCAGCATTGAGGTCTGTAAGCATTGAGGATTCTAAGCATTGAGGATTCTAAGCTAAGCATAGAGCATACTAAGGATTAAGGATGCTAAGCATTGAGGATTCTAAGCATTGAGGATTCTAAGCTATGCATTGATGATTCTAAACATTGAGGATGTTAAGCATTGAGGATTCTAAGCATTGAGTTTTGTAAGCTAAGCATTGAGGATGCTAAGCATTGAGGATGCTAAGCATTGAGGATTCTAAGCATTGAGGATTCTAAGCATTGAGGATTCTAAGCATTTAGGATTCTAATCTAGGCATTGAGGATTCTAAGCATTGAGGATTCTAAGCCTTGAGGATTCTAAGCATTGAGGTTTCCAAGCTGAGCATGGAGGATTCTAAGTATTGAGGATGCTAAGCATTGAGGATGCTAAGCATTGAGGATGCTAAGCATTGAGGATTCTAAGCATTGAGGATTCTAAGCATTGAGGATTCTAAGTATTAAGGATTCTAAGCTAGGCATTGAGGATTCTAAGCATTGAGGTTTCTAAGCAAAGCATTCAGGTTTCTAAGCATTGAGGATGCTAAGCATTGAGGATGCTAAGCATTGAGGATGCTAAGCATTGAGGATGCTAAGCAATGAGGATTCTAAGCATTGAGGATGCTAAGCATTGAGGATTCTAAGCATTGAGGATTCTAAGCATTGAGGATTCTAAGCATTGAGGATTCTAATCTAGGCATTGAGGATTCTAAGCATTGAGGATTCTAAGCATTGAGGATTCTAAGCATTGTGGTTTCTAAGCTAAGCATGGAGGATTCTAAGCACTGAGGATGCTAAGTATTGAGGATGCTAAGCATTGAGGATGCTAAGCATTGAGGATGCTAAGCATTGAGGATTCTAAGCATTGAGGATTCTAAGCATTGAGGATTCTAAGCATTGAGGTTTCTAAGCAAAGCATTGAGGATGCTAAGCATTGAGGATGCTAAGCATTGAGGATGCTAAACATTGATGATTCTAAGCATTGAGGATGCTAAGCATTGAGGATGCTAAGTATTGAGGATGGTAAGCATTGAGGATTCTAAGCTTTGAGGATGCTAAGCATTCAGGATGCTAAGCATTGAGGATGCTAAGCATTGAGGATGCTAAGCATTGAGGATTCTAAGCATTGAGGATTCTAAGCTATGTAATGAGGATGCTAAGTATTGAGGATTCTAAGTATTGAGGTTTCTATGCTAAGCATTGAGGATGCGAAGCATTGAGGATTCTAACTATTGAGGATTCTAAGCAATGCATGGAGGATGCTAAGCATTGAGGATGCTAAGCATTGAGGATGCTAAGCATTGAGGATGCTAAGCATTGAGGATGGTAAGCATTGAGGATGCTAAGCATTGAGGATTCTAAGATTTGAGGATGCTAAGCATTGAGGATTCTAAGCATTGAGGATGCTAAGCATTGAGGATTCTAAGCATTGAGGATTCTAAGCATTGAGGATTCTAAGCTATGCATTGAGGATTCTAAACATTGAGGATGTTAAGCATTGAGAATTCTAAGCATTGAGGTTTCTAAGCTAAGCATTGAGGATTCTAAGCATTGAGGATTCTAAGCATTCAGGTTTCTAAGCAGTGAGGATTCTAAGCTAAGCACTTAGGATGCTAAGTATTGAGGTTTCTAAGCATTAAGGATTCTGTGCATTGAGGTTTCTAAGTTTGAGGATTCTAAGCATTGAGTTTTCTAAGCTAAGCATTGAGGATGCTAAGCATTGAGGATTCTAAGCATTGAGGATTCTAAGCATTGAGGATTCTAAGCCAAGCATTGAATTTTCTGATCTTTGAGGTTTCTAAGCATTAAGGCCTCTATGCATTGAGGTTTCTAAGCATTTGGGATGCTAAGCAATGAGGTTTCAAACAATAAAATTTCTCAGCAATGAGGTTTGTAAGCATTGAGGATTCTAAGCATTGAGGACTCTAAGCTATGCATTGAGGATTCTAAACATTGAGGATGTTAAGCATTGAGGATTCTAAGCATTGAGTTTTCTAAGCTAAGCATTGAGGATGCTAAGCATTGAGGATTCTAAGCATTGAGGATTTTAAGCATTGAGGATTCTAAGCATTGAGGATTCTAAGCATTTAGGATTCTAATCTAGGCATTGAGGATTCTAAGCATTGAGGATTCTAAGCCTTGAGGATTCTAAGCATTGAGGGTTCAAAGCTATGCATGGAGGATTCCAAGCATTGAGGATTCTAGGCATAGAGGATTCTAAGCCAAGCATTGAGTTTTCTAATCTTTGAGGTTTCTAAGCATTAAGGCCTCTATGCATTGAGGTTTGTAAGCATTTGGGATGCTAAGCAATGAGGTTTCAAACAATAAAATTTCTCAGCATTGAGGTTTGTAAGCATTGATGATTCTAAGCATTGAGGATTCTAAGCTAAGCATAGAGCATACTAGGGATTGAGGATGCTAAGCATTGAGGATTCTAAGCATTGAGGATTCTAAGCTATGCATTGAGGATTCTAAACATTGAGGATGTTAAGCATTGAGGATTCTAAGCATTGAGTTTTCTAAGCTAAGCATTGAGAATGCTAAGCATTGAGGATTCTAAGCATTGAGGATTCTAAGCATTGAGGATTCTAAGCATTGAGGATTCTAATCTAGGCATTGAGGATTCTAAGCATTGAGGATTCTAAGCATTGAGGATTCTAAGCATTGAGGTTTCTAAGCTAAGCATGGAGGATTCTAAGCATTGAGGATGCTAAGTATTGAGGATGCAAAGCATTGAGGATGCTAAGCATTGAGGATTCTAAGCATTGAGGATTCTAAGCATTGAGGATTCTAAGCATTGAGGATTCTAAGCTAAGCATAGAGCATACTAAGGATTAAGGATGCTAAGCATTGAGGATTCTAAGCATTGAGGATTCTAAGCTATGCATTGATGATTCTAAACATTGAGGATGTTAAGCATTGAGGATTCTAAGCATTGAGTTTTGTAAGCTAAGCATTGAGGATGCTAAGCATTGAGGATGCTAAGCATTGAGGATTCTAAGCATTGAGGATTCTAAGCATTGAGGATTCTAAGCATTTAGGATTCTAATCTAGGCATTGAGGATTCTAAGCATTGAGGATTCTAAGCCTTGAGGATTCTAAGCATTGAGGTTTCCAAGCTGAGCATGGAGGATTCTAAGTATTGAGGATGCTAAGCATTGAGGATGCTAAGCATTGAGGATGCTAAGCATTGAGGATTCTAAGCATTGAGGATTCTAAGCATTGAGGATTCTAAGTATTAAGGATTCTAAGCTAGGCATTGAGGATTCTAAGCATTGAGGTTTCTAAGCAAAGCATTCAGGTTTCTAAGCATTGAGGATGCTAAGCATTGAGGATGCTAAGCATTGAGGATGCTAAGCATTGAGGATGCTAAGCAATGAGGATTCTAAGCATTGAGGATGCTAAGCATTGAGGATTCTAAGCATTGAGGATTCTAAGCATTGAGGATTCTAAGCATTGAGGATTCTAATCTAGGCATTGAGGATTCTAAGCATTGAGGATTCTAAGCATTGAGGATTCTAAGCATTGTGGTTTCTAAGCTAAGCATGGAGGATTCTAAGCACTGAGGATGCTAAGTATTGAGGATGCTAAGCATTGAGGATGCTAAGCATTGAGGATTCTAAGCATTGAGGATTCTAAGCATTGAGGATTCTAAGCATTGAGGTTTCTAAGCAAAGCATTGAGGATGCTAAGCATTGAGGATGCTAAGCATTGAGGATGCTAAACATTGATGATTCTAAGCATTGAGGATGCTAAGCATTGAGGATGCTAAGTATTGAGGATGGTAAGCATTGAGGATTCTAAGCTTTGAGGATGCTAAGCATTCAGGATGCTAAGCATTGAGGATGCTAAGCATTGAGGATGCTAAGCATTGAGGATTCTAAGCATTGAGGATTCTAAGCTATGTAATGAGGATGCTAAGTATTGAGGATTCTAAGTATTGAGGTTTCTATGCTAAGCATTGAGGATGCGAAGCATTGAGGATTCTAACTATTGAGGATTCTAAGCAATGCATGGAGGATGCTAAGCATTGAGGATGCTAAGCATTGAGGATGCTAAGCATTGAGGATGCTAAGCATTGAGGATGGTAAGCATTGAGGATGCTAAGCATTGAGGATTCTAAGATTTGAGGATGCTAAGCATTGAGGATTCTAAGCATTGAGGATGCTAAGCATTGAGGATTCTAAGCATTGAGGATTCTAAGCATTGAGGATTCTAAGCTATGCATTGAGGATTCTAAACATTGAGGATGTTAAGCATTGAGAATTCTAAGCATTGAGGTTTCTAAGCTAAGCATTGAGGATTCTAAGCATTGAGGATTCTAAGCATTCAGGTTTCTAAGCAGTGAGGATTCTAAGCTAAGCACTTAGGATGCTAAGTATTGAGGTTTCTAAGCATTAAGGATTCTGTGCATTGAGGTTTCTAAGTTTGAGGATTCTAAGCATTGAGTTTTCTAAGCTAAGCATTGAGGATGCTAAGCATTGAGGATTCTAAGCATTGAGGATTCTAAGCATTGAGGATTCTAAGCCAAGCATTGAATTTTCTGATCTTTGAGGTTTCTAAGCATTAAGGCCTCTATGCATTGAGGTTTCTAAGCATTTGGGATGCTAAGCAATGAGGTTTCAAACAATAAAATTTCTCAGCAATGAGGTTTGTAAGCATTGAGGATTCTAAGCATTGAGGACTCTAAGCTATGCATTGAGGATTCTAAACATTGAGGATGTTAAGCATTGAGGATTCTAAGCATTGAGTTTTCTAAGCTAAGCATTGAGGATGCTAAGCATTGAGGATTCTAAGCATTGAGGATTTTAAGCATTGAGGATTCTAAGCATTGAGGATTCTAAGCATTTAGGATTCTAATCTAGGCATTGAGGATTCTAAGCATTGAGGATTCTAAGCCTTGAGGATTCTAAGCATTGAGGGTTCAAAGCTATGCATGGAGGATTCCAAGCATTGAGGATTCTAGGCATAGAGGATTCTAAGCCAAGCATTGAGTTTTCTAATCTTTGAGGTTTCTAAGCATTAAGGCCTCTATGCATTGAGGTTTGTAAGCATTTGGGATGCTAAGCAATGAGGTTTCAAACAATAAAATTTCTCAGCATTGAGGTTTGTAAGCATTGATGATTCTAAGCATTGAGGATTCTAAGCTAAGCATAGAGCATACTAGGGATTGAGGATGCTAAGCATTGAGGATTCTAAGCATTGAGGATTCTAAGCTATGCATTGAGGATTCTAAACATTGAGGATGTTAAGCATTGAGGATTCTAAGCATTGAGTTTTCTAAGCTAAGCATTGAGAATGCTAAGCATTGAGGATTCTAAGCATTGAGGATTCTAAGCATTGAGGATTCTAAGCATTGAGGATTCTAATCTAGGCATTGAGGATTCTAAGCATTGAGGATTCTAAGCATTGAGGATTCTAAGCATTGAGGTTTCTAAGCTAAGCATGGAGGATTCTAAGCATTGAGGATGCTAAGTATTGAGGATGCAAAGCATTGAGGATGCTAAGCATTGAGGATTCTAAGCATTGAGGATTCTAAGCATTGAGGATTCTAAGCATTGAGGATTCTAAGCATTAAGGATTCTAAGCTAGGCATTGAGGATTCTAAGCATTGTGGATTCTAAGCATTGAGGTTTCTAAGCAAAGCATTGAGGATGCTAAGCATTGAGGATGCTAAGCATTGAGGATTCTAAGCATTGAGGATGCTAAGCATTGAGGATGCTAAGCATTGAGGATTCTAAGCATTGAGGATTCTAAGCTATGTAATGAGGATGCTAAGCATTGAGGATTCTAAGTATTGAGGTGTCTATGCTAAGCATTAAGGATGCGAAGCATTGAGGATTCTAACTATTGAGGATTCTAAGCAATGCATGGAGGATTCTAAGCATTGAGGATTCTAAGCATTGAGGATTCTAAGCATTGAGGATGCTAAGCATTGAGGATGCTAAGCATTGAGGATGGTAAGCATTGAGGATGGTAAGCATTGAGGATTCTAAGATTAGAGCATACTAAGCATTTAGGATGCTAAGCACTGAGGATGCTAAGCATTGAGGATTCTAAGCATTGAGGATTCTAAGCTATGCATTGAGGATTCTAAACATTGAGGATGTTAAGCATTGAGAATTCTAAGTATTGAGGTTTCTAAGCTAAGCATTGAGGATTCTAAGCATTGAGGATTCTAAGCATTCAGGTTTCTAAGCAGTGAGGATTCTAAGCTAAGCACTTAGGATGCTATGTATTGAGGTTTCTAAGCATTAAGGATTCTGTGCATTGAGGTTTCTATGCATTGAGGATTCTAAACATTGAGTTTTCTAAGCTAAGCATTGAGGATGCTAAGCATTGAGGATTCTAAGCATGGAGGATTCTAAGCATTGAGGATTCTAAGCTATGAGGATTCTAAGCCAAGCATTGAATTTTCTAATCTTTGAGGTTTCTAAGCATTAAGGCCTCTATGCATTGAGGTTTCTAAGCATTTGGGATGCTAAGCAATGAGGTTTCATACAATAAAATTTCTCAGCATTGAGGTTTGTAAGCATTGAGGATTCTAAGCATTGAGGATTCTAAGCTAAGAATAGAGCATACTAAGGATTGAGGATGCTAAGCATTAAGGATTCTAAGCATTGAGGATTCTAAGCTATGCATTGAGGATTCTAAACATTGAGGATGTTAAGCATTGAGGATTCTAAGCATTGAGTTTTCTAAGCTAAGCATTGAGGATGCTAAGCATTGAGGATTCTAAGCATTGAGGATTCTAAGCATTTAGGATTCTAATCTAGGCATTGAGGATTCTAAGCATTGAGGATTCTAAGCCTTGAGGATTCTAAGCATTGAGTTTTCTAAGCTGAGCATGGAGGATTCTAAGTATTGAGGATGCTAAGCATTGAGGCAGCTAAGCATTGAGGATGCTAAGCATTGAGGATGCTAAGCATTGAGGATGCTAAGCATTGAGGATGGTAAGCATTGAGGATGCTAAGCATTGAGGATGCTAAGCAATGAGGATGCTAAGCATTGAGGATTCTAAGCATTGAGGATTCTAAGCTATGCATGGAGGATTCTAAGCATTGAGGATTCTAAGCATAGAGGATTCTAAGCCAAGCATTGAGTTTTCTAATCTTTGAGGTTTCTAAGCATTAAGGCCTCTATGCATTGAGGTTTGTAAGCATTTGGGATGCTAAGCAATGAGGTTTCAAACAATAAAATTTCTCAGCATTGAGGTTTGTAAGCATTGAGGATTCTAAGCATTGAGGATTCTAAGCTAAGCATAGAGCATACTAGGGATTGAGGATGCTAAGCATTGAGGATTCTAAGCTATGCATTGAGGATTCTAAACATTGAGGATGTTAAGCATTGAGGATTCTTATCATTGAGTTTTCTAAGCTAAGCATTGAGGATGCTAAGCATTGAGGATTCTAAGCATTGAGGATTCTAAGCATTGAGGATTCTAAGCATTGAGGATTCTAAGCATTGAGGATTCTAATCTAGGCATTGAGGATTCTAAGCATTGAGGATTCTAAGCATTGAGGATTCTAAGCATTGTGGTTTCTAAGCTAAGCATGGAGGATTCTAAGCATTGAGGATGCTAAGCATTAAGGATGCTAAGCATTGACGATTCTAAGCATTGAGGATTCTAAGCATTGAGGATTCTAAGCTAGGCATTGAGGATTCTAAGCATTGTGGATTCTAAGCATTGAGGTTTATAAGGAAAGCATTGAGGATGCTAAGCATTGAGGATGCTAAGCATTGAGGATGCTAAGCATTGAGGATGCTAAACATTGAGGATTCTAAGCATTGAGGATGCTAAGCATTGAGGATGCTAAGCATTGAGGATGGTAAGCATTGAGGATTCTAAGCTTTGAGGATGCTAAGCATTCAGGATGCTAAGCATTGAGGATGCTAAGCATTGAGGATTCTAAGCATTGAGGATTCTAAGCTATGTAATGAGGATGCTAAGCATTGAGGATTCTAAGTATTGAGGTTTCTATGCTAAGCATTGAGGATGCAAAGCATTGAGGATTCTAACTATTGAGGATTCTAGGCAATGCATGGAGGATTCTAAGCATTGAGGATGCTAAGCATTGAGGATGCTAAGCATTGAGGATGCTAAGCATTGAGGATTCTACGATTTGAGGATGCTAAGCATTGAGGATTCTAAGCATTGAGGATGCTAAGCATTGAGGATTCTAAGCATTGAGGATTCTAAGCATTGAGGATTCTAAGCATTGAGGTTTCTAAGCTAAGCATTGATAATTCTAAGCATTGAGGATTCTAAGCATTCAGGTTTCTAAGCAGTGAGGATTCTAAGCGTTGAGGATTCTAAGCTATGCATTGAGGATTCTAAAGATTGAGGATGTTAAGCATTGAGAATTCTAAGCATTGAGGTTTCTAAGCTAAGCATTGAGGATTCTAAGCATTGAGGATTCTAAGCATTCAGGTTTCTAAGCAGTGAGGATTCTAAGCTAAGCACTTAGGATGCAAAGTATTGAGGTTTCTAAGCATTAAGGATTCTGTGCATTGAGGTTTCTAAGTTTGAGGATTCTAAGCATTGAGTTTTCTAAGCTAAGCATTGAGGATGCTAAGCATTGAGGATTCTAAGCATTGAGGATTCTAAGCTATGAGGATTCTAAGCAAAGAATTGAATTTTCTAATCTTTGACGTTTCTAAGCATTAAGGCCTCTATGCATTGAGGTTTCTAAGCATTTGGGATGCTAAGCAATGAGGTTTCAAACAATAAAATTTCTCAGCATTGAGATTTGTAAGCATTGAGGATTCTAAGCATTGAGGATTCTAAGCTAAGCATAGAGCATACTAAGGATTGAGGATGCTAAGCATTGAGGACTGTAAGCTATGCATTGAGGATTCTAAACATTGAGGATGTTAAGCATTGAGGATTCTAAGCATTGAGTTTTCTAAGCTAAGCATTGAGGATGCTAAGCATTGAGGATTCTAAGCATTGAGGATTTTAAGCATTGAGGATTCTAAGCATTGAGGATTCTAAGCCTTGAGGATTCTAAGCATTGAGGTTTCTAAGCTGAGCATGGAGGATTCTAAGTATTGAGGATGCTAAGCATTGAAAAAGCTAAGCATTGAGGATTCTAAGCATTGAGGATGCTAAGCATTGAGGATGCTAAGCATTGAGGATTCTAAGCATTGAGGATTCTAAGCATTGTGGATGCTAAGCATTGAGGATTCTAAGCATTGAGGATTCTAATCTAGGCATTGAGGATTCTAAGCATTGAGGATTCTAAGCATTGAGTTTTCTAAGCAAAGCATTGAGGATTCTAAGCATTGAGGATGCTAAGCATTGAGGATGCTAAGCATTGAGGATGCTAAGCATTGAGGATTCTAAGCATTGAGGCTTCTAGGCATTGAGGATGCTAAGCATTGAGGATGCTAAGCATTGAGGATGCTAAGCATTGAGGATTCTAAGCAAAGCATTCAGGTTTCTAAGCATTGAGGATGCTAAGCATTGAGGATGCTAAGCATTGAGGATGCTAAGCATTGAAGATGCTAAGAAATGAGGATGCTAAGCATTGAGGATTCTAAGCATTGAGGATTCTAAGCATTGAGGAATCTACGCTATGCATGGAGGATTCTAAGCATTGAGGATTCTAAGCATTGAGGATTCTAAGCCAAGCATTGAGTTTTCTAATCTTTGAGGTTTCTAAGCATTAAGGCCTCTATGCATTGAGGTTTGTAAGCATTTGGGATGCTGAGCAATGAGGTTTCAAACAATAAAATTTCTCAGCATTGAGGTTTGTAAGCATTGATGATTCTAAGCATTGAGGATTCTAAGCTAAGCATAGAGCATACTAGGGATTGAGGATGCTAAGCATTGAGGATTCTAAGCATTGAGGATTCTAAGCTATGCATTGAGGATTCTAAACATTGAGGATGTTAAGCATTGAGGATTCTAAGCATTTAGTTTTCTAAGCTAAGCATTGAGGATGCTAAGCATTGAGGATTCTAAGCATTGAGGATTCTAAGCATTGAGGATTCTAAGCATTGAGGATTCTAATCTAGGCATTGAGGATTCTAAGCATTGAGGATTCTAAGCATTGAGGATTCTAAGCATTGAGGTTTCTAAGCTAAGCATGGAGGATTCTAAGCATTGAGGATGCTAAGTATTGAGGATGCAAAGCATTGAGGATGCTAAGCATTGAGGATTCTAAGCATTGAGGATTCTAAGCATTGAGGTTTCTAAGCATTGAGGATGCTAAGCATTGAGGATGCTAAGCATTGAGGATTCTAAGCATTGAGGATTCTAGGCATTGAAGATGCTAAGCATTGAGGATGCTAAGCATTGAGGATGCTAAGCATTGAGGATTCTAAGCCAAGCATTGAGTTTTCTAATCTTTGTTGTTTCTAAACATTAAGGCCTCTATGCAATGAGGTTTATAAGCATTAGGGATGCTAAGCATTGAGGTTTCAGAGCAATAAAATTTCTAAGCAATGAGGATTCTGCGCATTGAGGTTTCTAAGCAATGCATGGAGGATGCTAAGCATTGAGGTTCCTAAGCAGTGTGGATTCTGAGCTTTGAGGATTCTAAGCTAAGCAATGAGGATGCTAAGCAATGAGGATGCTAAGCAATGAGGATGCTAAGCATTGAGGATGCTAAGCATTGAGGATTCTAAGCATTGAGGTTTCTAAGCTAAGCATTGAGGATGCGAAGCATTGAGGATTCTAACTATTGAGGATTCTAAGCAATGCATGGAGGATGCTAAGCATTGAGGATTCTAAGCATTGAGGATTCTAAGCTATGCATGGAGGATTCTAAGCCAAGCATTGAGTTTTCTAATCTTTGTTGTTTCTAAACATTAAGGCCTCTATGCAATGAGGTTTGTAAGCATTAGGGTTGCTAAGCATTGAGGTTTCAGAGCAATAAAATTTCTAAGCAATGAGGATTCTGCGCATTGAGTTTTCTAAGCAATGCATGGAGGATGCTAAGCATTGAGGTTCCTAAGCATTGAGGATTCTAAGCCTAGCATTGAGTTTTCTAATCTTTGAGGTTTCTAAGCATTAAGGCCTCTATGCATTGAGGTTTGCAAGTATTTGGGATGCTAAGCAATGAGGTTTCAAACAATAAAATTTCTAAGCATTGAGGTTTGTATGCATTGAGGATTCTAAGCATTGAGGATTCTAAGCTAAGCATAGAGCATACTAAGGATTGAGGATGCTAAGCATTGTGGATTCTAAGCATTGAGGATTCTAAGCATTGAGGATTCTAATCTAGGCATTGAGGATTCTAAGCATTGAGGATTCTAAGCATTGAGGATTCTAAGCATTGAGGATTCTAATCTAGGCATTGAGGATTCTAAGCACTGAGGATTCTAAGCATTGAGGATTCTAAGTATTGAGGATTCTAAGCATTGAGGTTTCTAAGCTAAGCATGGAGGATTCTAAGCATTGAGGATGCTAAGTATTGAGGATGCTAAGCATTGAGGATGCTAAGCATTGAGGATGCTAAGCATTGAGGATTCTAAGCATTGAGGATTCTAAGCTTTGAGGATTCTAAGCTAGGCATTGAGGATTCTAAGCATTGAGGATTCTAAGCATTGAGCTTTCTAAGCTAAGCATGGAGGATTCTAAGCATTGAGGATGCTAAGTATTGAGGATGCTAAGCATTGAGGATGCTAAGCATTGAGGATTCTAAGCATTGAGGATTCTAATCATTTAGGATTCTAATCTAGGCATTGAGGATTCTAAGCATTGAGGATTCTAAGCATTGAGGATTCTAAGTATTGAGGTTTCTAAGCTAAGCATGGAGGATTCTAAGCATTGAGGATGCTAAGTATTGAGGATGCTAAGCATTGAGGATGCCAAGCATTGAGGATTCTAAGCATTGAGGATTCTAAGCATTGAGGATTCTAAGCATTGAGGATTCTAAGCTAGGCATTGAGGATTCTAAGCATTGAGGATGCTAAGCATTGAGGATTCTAAGCATTGAGGATTCTAAGCATTTAGGATTCTAATCTAGGCATTGAGGATTCTAAGCATTGAGGATTCTAAGCATTGAGGATTCTAAGTATTGAGGTTTCTAAGCTAAGCATGGAGGATTCTAAGCATTGAGGATGCTAAGTATTGAGGATGCTAAGCATTGAGGATGCTAAGCATTGAGGATTCTAAGCATTGAGGATTCTAAGCATTGAGGATTCTAAGCATTGAGGTTTCTAAGCAATGTATTGAGGTTTCTAAGCATTGAGGATGCTAAGCATTGAGGATGCTAAGCATAGAGCATACCAAGCATTGAGGATGCAAAGCATGGAGGATTCTAAGCATTGAGGATTCTAGGCAATGAGGATGCTAAGCAGTGAGGATGCTAAGCATTGAGGATGCTAAGCATTGAGGATTCTAAGCTATGCATTGAGGATTCTAAACATTGAGGATGTTAAGCATTGAGAATTCTAAGTATTGAGGTTTCTAAGCTAAGCATTGAGGATTCTAAGCATTGAGGATTCTAAGCATTCAGGTTTCTAAGCAGTGAGGATTCTAAGCTAAGCACTTAGGATGCTAAGTATTGAGGTTTCTAAGCATTAAGGATTCTTTGCATTGAGGTTTTAAGCATTGAGGATTCTAAGCATTGAGTTTTCTAAGCTAAGCATTGAGGATGCTAAGCATGGAGGATTCTAAGCATGGAGGATTCTAAGCATTGAGGATTCTAAGCTATGAGGATTCTAAGCCAAGCATTGAATTTTCTAATCTTTGAGGTTTCTAAGCATTAAGGCCTCTATGCATTGAGGTTTCTAAGCATTTGGGATGCTAAGCAATGAGGTTTCAAACAATAAAATTTCTCAGCATTGAGTTTTGTAAGCATTGAGGATTCTAAGCATTGAGGATTCTAAGCTAAGCATAGAGCATACTAAGGATTGAGGATGCTAAGCATTGAGGATTCTAAGCATTGAGGATTCTAAGCTATGCATTGAGGATTCTAAACATTGAGGATGTTAAGCATTGAGGATTCTAAGCATTGAGGATTCTAAGCATTGAGGATTCTAATCTAGGCATTGAGGATTCTAAGCACTGACGATTCTAAGCATTGAGGATTCTAAGCATTGAGGATTCTAAACATTGAGGATTCTAATCTAGGCATTGAGGGTTCTAAGCATTGAGGATGCTAAGCATTGAGGATGCTAAGCATTGAGGATTCTAAGCATTGAGGATTCTAAGCATTGAGGATTCTAAGCTAGGCATTGAGGATTCTAAGCATTGAGGATTCTAAGCATTGAGGTTTCTAAGCAAAGCATTGAGGTTTCTAAGCATTGAGGATGCTAAGCATTGAGGATGCTAAGCATTGAGGATGGTAAGCATTGAGTATTCTAAGCTTTGAGGATGCTAAGCATTGAGGATGCTAAGCATTGAGGATGCTAAGCATTGAGGATTCTAAGCATTGAGGATTCTAATCTAGGCATTGAGGATTCTAAGCACTGACGATTCTAAGCATTGAGGATTCTAAGCATTGAGGATTCTAAACATTGAGGATTCTAATCTAGGCATTGAGGATTCTAAGCATTGAGGATGCTAAGCATTGAGGATGCTAAGCATTGAGGATTCTAAGCATTGAGGATTCTAAGCATTGAGGATTCTAAGCTAGGCATTGAGGATTCTAAGCATTGAGGATTCTAAGCATTGAGGTTTCTAAGGAAAGCATTGAGGTTTCTAAGCATTGAGGATGCTAAGCATTGAGGATGCTAAGCATTGAGGATGGTAAGCATTGAGTATTCTAAGCTTTGAGGATGATAAGGATTGAAGATGCTAAGCATTGAGGATGCTAAGCATTGAGGATTCTAAGTATTGAGGTTTCTATGCTAAGCATTGAGGATGGTAAGCATTGAGGATTCTAACTATGGAGGATTCTAAGCAATGCATGGAGGATTCTAAGCATTGAGGATTCTAAGCATTGAGGATTCTAAGCATTGAGGATGCTAAGCATTGAGGATGGTAAGCATTGAGGATTCTAAGCATAGAGCATACTAAGCATTGAGGATGCTAAGCATTGAGGATGCTAAGCATTGAGGATGCTAAGCATTGAGGATTCTAAGATTTGAGGATGCTAAGCATTAGGATTCTAAGCATTGAGGATGCTAAGCATTGAGGATTCTAAGTATTGAGGTTTCTATGCTAAGCATTGAGGATGCTAAGCATTGAGGATGCTAAGCATTGAGGATTCTAAGCATTGAGGATTCTAAGCTATGCATTGAGGATTCTAAACATTGAGGATGTTAAGCATTGAGGATTCTAAGCATTGAGTTTTCTAAGCTAAGCATTGAGGATGCTAAGCATTGAGGATTCTAAGCATTGAGGATTGTAAGCATTGAGGATTCTAAGCATTGAGGATTCTAATCTAGGCATTGAGGATTCTAAGCATTGAGGATTCTAAGCATTCAGGTTTCTAAGCAGTGAGGATTCTAAGCTAAGCACTTAGGATGCTAAGTATTGAGGTTTCTAAGCATTAAGGATTCTTTGCATTGAGGTTTCTAAGCATTGAGGATTCTAAGCATTGAGTTTTCTAAGCTAAGCATTGAGGATGCTAAGTATTGAGGTTTCTAAGCATTAAGGATTCTAAACATTGAGGATGTTAAGCATTGAGGATTCTAAGCATTGAGATTTCTAAGCTAAGAATTGAGGATGCTAAGCATTGAGGATTCTAAGCATTGAGGATTCTAAGCATTGAGGATTCTAAGCATTGAGGATTCTAATCTAGGCATTGAGGATTCTAAGCATTGAGGATTCTAAGCATTGAGGATTCTAAGCACTGAGGTTTCTAAGCTAAGCATGGAGGATTCTAAGCATTGAGGATGCTAAGTATTGAGGATGCAAAGCATTGAGGATGCTAAGCATTGAGGATTCTAAGCATTGAGGATTCTAAGCATTGAGGATTCTAAGCATTGAGGTTTCTAAGCAAAGCATTGAGGTTTCTAAGCATTGAGGATGCTAAGCATTGAGGATGCTAAGCATTGAGGATTCTAAGCATTGAGGATTCTAGGCATTGAAGATGCTAAGCATTGAGGATGCTAAGCATTGAGGATGCTAAGCATTGAGGATTCTAAGCCAAGCATTGAGTTTTCTAATCTTTGTTGTTTCTAAACATTAAGGCCTCTATGCAATGAGGTTTATAAGCATTAGGGATGCTAAGCATTGAGGTTTCGGAGCAATAAAATTTCTAAGCAATGAGGATTCTGCGCATTGAGGTTTCTAAGCAATGCATGGAGGATGCTAAGCATTGAGGTTCCTAAGCAGTGTGGATTCTGAGCTTTGAGGATTCTAAGCTAAGCAATGAGGATGCTAAGCAATGAGGATGCTAAGCAATGAGGATGCTAAGCATTGAGGATGCTAAGCATTGAGGATTCTAAGCATTGAGGTTTCTAAGCTAAGCATTGAGGATGCGAAGCATTGAGGATTCTAACTATTGAGGATTCTAAGCAATGCATGGAGGATGCTAAGCATTGAGGATTCTAAGCATTGAGGATTCTAAGCTATGCATGGAGGATTCTAAGCCAAGCATTGAGTTTTCTAATCTTTGTTGTTTCTAAACATTAAGGCCTCTATGCAATGAGGTTTGTAAGTATTAGGGTTGCTAAGCATTGAGGTTTCAGAGCAATAAAATTTCTAAGCAATGAGGATTCTGCGCATTGAGTTTTCTAAGCAATGCATGGAGGATGCTAAGCATTGAGGTTCCTAAGCATTGAGGATTCTAAGCCTAGCATTGAGTTTTCTAATCTTTGAGGTTTCTAAGCATTAAGGCCTCTATGCATTGAGGTTTGCAAGTATTTGGGATGCTAAGCAATGAGGTTTCAAACAATAAAATTTCTAAGCATTGAGGTGTGTATGCATTGAGGATTCTAAGCATTGAGGATTCTAAGCTAAGCATAGAGCATACTAAGGATTGAGGATGCTAAGCATTGTGGATTCTAAGCATTGAGGATTCTAAGCATTGAGGATTCTAATCTAGGCATTGAGGATTCTAAGCATTGAGGATTCTAAGCATTGAGGATTCTAAGCATTGAGGATTCTAATCTAGGCATTCAGGATTCTAAGCACTGAGGATTCTAAGCATTGAGGATTCTAAGTATTGAGGATTCTAAGCATTGAGGTTTCTAAGCTAAGCATGGAGGATTCTAAGCATTGAGGATGCTAAGTATTGAGGATGCTAAGCATTGAGGATGCTAAGCATTGAGGATGCTAAGCATTGAGGATTCTAAGCATTGAGGATTCTAAGCATTGAGGATTCTAAGCTTTGAGGATTCTAAGCTAGGCATTGAGGATTCTAAGCATTGAGGATTCTAAGCATTGAGGTTTCTAAGCTAAGCATGGAGGATTCTAAGCATTGAGGATGCTAAGTATTGAGGATGCTAAGCATTGAGGATGCTAAGCATTGAGGATTCTAAGCATTGAGGATTCTAAGCATTTAGGATTCTAATCTAGGCATTGAGGATTCTAAGCATTGAGGATTCTAAGCATTGAGGATTCTAAGTATTGAGGTTTCTAAGCTAAGCATGGAGGATTCTAAGCATTGAGGATGCTAAGTATTGAGGATGCTAAGCATTGAGGATGCTAAGCATTGAGGATTCTAAGCATTGAGGATTCTAAGCATTGAGGATTCTAAGCATTGAGGATTCTAAGCTAGGCATTGAGGATTCTAAGCATTGAGGATGCTAAGCATTGAGGATTCTAAGCATTGAGGATTCTAAGCATTTAGGATTCTAATCTAGGCATTGAGGATTCTAAGCATTGAGGATTCTCAGCATTGAGGATTCTAAGTATTGAGGTTTCTAAGCTAAGCATGGAGGATTCTAAGCATTGAGGATGCTAAGTATTGAGGATGCTAAGCATTGAGGATGCTAAGCATTGAGGATTCTAAGCATTGAGGATTCTAAGCATTGAGGATTCTAAGCATTGAGGTTTCTAAGCAAAGTATTGAGGTTTCTAAGCATTGAGGATGCTAAGCATTGAGGATGCTAAGCATAGAGCATACCAAGCATTGAGGATGCAAAGCATGGAGGATTCTAAGCATTGAGGATTCTAGGCAATGAGGATGCTAAGCAGTGAGGATGCTAAGCATTGAGGATGCTAAGCATTGAGGATTCTAAGCTATGCATTGAGGATTCTAAACATTGAGGATGTTAAGCATTGAGAATTCTAAGTATTGAGGTTTCTAAGCTAAGCATTGAGGATTCTAAGCATTGAGGATTCTAAGCATTCAGGTTTCTAAGCAGTGAGGATTCTAAGCTAAGCACTTAGGATGCTAAGTATTGAGGTTTCTAAGCATTAAGGATTCTTTGCATTGAGGTTTCTAAGCATTGAGGATTCTAAGCATTGAGTTTTCTAAGCTAAGCATTGAGGATGCTAAGCATGGAGGATTCTAAGCATGGAGGATTCTAAGCATTGAGGATTCTAAGCTATGAGGATTCTAAGCCAAGCATTGAATTTTCTAATCTTTGAGGTTTCTAAGCATTAAGGCCTCTATGCATTGAGGTTTCTAAGCATTTGGGATGCTAAGCAATGAGGTTTCAAACAATAAAATTTCTCAGCATTGAGTTTTGTAAGCATTGAGGATTCTAAGCATTGAGGATTCTAAGCTAAGCATAGAGCATACTAAGGATTGAGGATGCTAAGCATTGAGGATTCTAAGCATTGAGGATTCTAAGCTATGCATTGAGGATTCTAAACATTGAGGATGTTAAGCATTGAGGATTCTAAGCATTGAGGATTCTAAGCATTGAGGATTCTAATCTAGGCATTGAGGATTCTAAGCACTGACGATTCTAAGCATTGAGGATTCTAAGCATTGAGGATTCTAAACATTGAGGATTCTAATCTAGGCATTGAGGATTCTAAGCATTGAGGATGCTAAGCATTGAGGATTCTAAGCATTGAGGATTCTAAGCATTGAGGATTCTAAGCTAGGCATTGAGGATTCTAAGCATTGAGGATTCTAAGCATTGAGGTTTCTAAGCAAAGCATTGAGGTTTCTAAGCATTGAGGATGCTAAGCATTGAGGATGCTAAGCATTGAGGATGGTAAGCATTGAGTATTCTAGGCTTTGAGGATGCTAAGCATTGAGGATGCTAAGCATTGAGGATGCTAAGCATTGAGGATTCTAAGCATTGAGGATTCTCATCTAGGCATTGAGGATTCTAAGCACTGACGATTCTAAGCATTGAGGATTCTAAGCATTGAGGATTCTAAACATTGAGGATTCTAATCTAGGCATTGAGGATTCTAAGCATTGAGGATGCTAAGCATTGAGGATGCTAAGCATTGAGGATTCTAAGCATTGAGGATTCTAAGCATTGAGGATTCTAAGCTAGGCATTGAGGATTCTAAGCATTGAGGATTCTAAGCATTGAGGTTTCTAAGCAAAGCATTGAGGTTTCTAAGCATTGAGGATGCTAAACATTGAGGATGGTAAGCATTGAGGATGGTAAGCATTGAGTATTCTAAGCTTTGAGGATGCTAAGCATTGAGGATGCTAAGCATTGAGGATGCTAAGCATTGAGGATTCTAAGTATTGAGGTTTCTATGCTAAGCATTGAGGATGGTAAGCATTGAGGATTCTAACTATGGAGGATTCTAAGCAATGCATGGAGGATTCTAAGCATTGAGGATTCTAAGCATTGAGGATTCTAAGCATTGAGGATGCTAAGCATTGAGGATGGTAAGCATTGAGGATTCTAAGCATAGAGCATACTAAGCATTGAGGATGCTAAGCATTGAGGATGCTAAGCATTGAGGATGCTAAGCATTGAGGATTCTAAGATTTGAGGATGCTAAGCATTAGGATTCTAAGCATTGAGGATGCTAAGCATTGAGGATTCTAAGTATTGAGGTTTCTATGCTAAGCATTGAGGATGCTAAGCATTGAGGATGCTAAGCATTGAGGATTCTAAGCATTGAGGATTCTAAGCTATGCATTGAGGATTCTAAACATTGAGGATGTTAAGCATTGAGGATTCTAAGCATTGAGTTTTCTAAGCTAAGCATTGAGGATGCTAAGCATTGAGGATTCTAAGCATTGAGGATTCTAAGCATTGAGGATTCTAAGTATTGAGGATTCTAAGCATTGAGGATTCTAATCTAGGCATTGAGGATTCTAAGCATTGAGGATTCTAAGCATTCAGGTTTCTAAGCAGTGAGGATTCTAAGCTAAGCACTTAGGATGCTAAGTATTGAGGTTTCTAAGCATTAAGGATTCTTTGCATTGAGGTTTCTAAGCATTGAGGATTCTAAGCATTGAGTTTTCTAAGCTAAGCATTGAGGATGCTAAGCATGGAGGATTCTAAGCATGGAGGATTCTAAGCATTGAGGATTCTAAGCTATGAGGATTCTAAGCCAAGCATTGAATTTTCTAATCTTTGAGGTTTCTAAGCATTAAGGCCTCTATGCATTGAGGTTTCTAAGCATTTGGGATGCTAAGGAATGAGGTTTCAAACAATAAAATTTCTCAGCATTGAGTTTTGTAAGCATTGAGGATTCTAAGCATTGAGGATTCTAAGCTAAGCATAGAGCATACTAAGGATTGAGGATGCTAAGCATTGAGGATTCTAAGCATTGAGGATTCTAAGCTATGCATTGAGGATTCTAAACATTGAGGATGTTAAGCATTGAGGATTCTAAGCATTGAGGATTCTAAGCATTGAGGGTTCTAATCTAGGCATTGAGGATTCTAAGCACTGACGATTCTAAGCATTGAGGATTCTAAGCATTGAGGATTCTAAACATTGAGGATTCTAATCTAGGCATTGAGGATGCTAAGCATTGAGGATGCTAAGCATTGAGGATGCTAAGCATTGAGGATTCTAAGCATTGAGGATTCTAAGCTAGGCATTGAGGATTCTAAGCATTGAGGATTCTAAGCATTGAGGTTTCTAAGCAAAGCATTGAGGTTTCTAAGCATTGAGGATGCTAAGCATTGAGGATGCTAAGCATTGAGGATGGTAAGCATTGAGTATTCTAGGCTTTGAGGATGCTAAGCATTGAGGATGCTAAGCATTGAGGATGCTAAGCATTGAGGATTCTAAGCATTGAGGATTCTAATCTAGGCATTGAGGATTCTAAGCACTGACGATTCTAAGCATTGAGGATTCTAAGCATTGAGGATTCTAAACATTGAGGATTCTAATCTAGGCATTGAGGATTCTAAGCATTGAGGATGCTAAGCATTGAGGATGCTAAGCATTGAGGATTCTAAGCATTGAGGATTCTAAGCATTGAGGATTCTAAGCTAGGCATTGAGGATTCTAAGCATTGAGGATTCTAAGCATTGAGGTTTCTATGCTAAGCATTGAGGATGCTAAGCATTGAGGATGCTAAGCATTGAGGATTCTAAGCATTGAGGATTCTAAGCTATGCATTGAGGATTCTAAACATTGAGGATGTTAAGCATTGAGGATTCTAAGCATTGAGTTTTCTAAGCTAAGCATTGAGGATGCTAAGCATTGAGGATTCTAAGCATTGAGGATTCTAAGCATTGAGGATTCTAAGCATTGAGGATTCTAAACATTGAGGATTCTAATCTAGGCATTGAGGATTCTAAGCATTGAGGATGCTAAGCATTGAGGATGCTAAGCATTGAGGATTCTAAGCATTGAGGATTCTAAGCATTGAGGATTCTAAGCTAGGCATTGAGGATTCTAAGCATTGAGGATTCTAAGCATTGAGGTTTCTAAGCAAAGCATTGAGGTTTCTAAGCATTGAGGATGCTAAGCATTGAGGATGGTAAGCATTGAGGATGGTAAGCATTGAGTATTCTAAGCTTTGAGGATGCTAAGCATTGAGGATGCTAAGCATTGAGGATGCTAAGCATTGAGGATTCTAAGTATTGAGGTTTCTATGCTAAGCATTGAGGATGGTAAGCATTGAGGATTCTAACTATGGAGGATTCTAAGCAATGCATGGAGGATTCTAAGCATTGAGGATTCTAAGCATTGAGGATTCTCAGCATTGAGGATGCTAAGCATTGAGGATGGTAAGCATTGAGGATTCTAAGCATAGAGCATACTAAGCATTGAGGATGCTAAGCATTGAGGATGCTAAGCATTTAGGATTCTAAGATTTGAGGATGCTAAGCATTAGGATTCTAAGCATTGAGGATGCTAAGCATTGAGGATTCTAAGTATTGAGGTTTCTATGCTAAGCATTGAGGATGCTAAGCATTGAGGATGCTAAGCATTGAGAATTCTAAGCATTGAGGATTCTAAGCTATGCATTGAGGATTCTAAACATTGAGGATGTTAAGCATTGAGGATTCTAAGCATTGAGTTTTCTAAGCTAAGCATTGAGGATGCTAAGCATTGAGGATTCTAAGCATTGAGGATTCTAAGCATTGAGGATTCTAAGCATTGAGGATTCTAATCTAGGCATTGAGGATTCTAAGCATTGAGGATTCTAAGCATTCAGGTTTCTAAGCAGTGAGGATTCTAAGCTAAGCACTTAGGATGCTAAGTATTGAGGTTTCTAAGCATTAAGGATTCTTTGCATTGAGGTTTCTAAGCATTGAGGATTCTAAGCATTGAGTTTTCTAAGCTAAGCATTGAGGATGCTAAGCATGGAGGATTCTAAGCATGGAGGATTCTAAGCATTGAGGATTCTAAGCTATGAGGATTCTAAGCCAAGCATTGAATTTTCTAATCTTTGAGGTTTCTAAGCATTATGGCCTCTATGCATTGAGGTTTCTAAGCATTTGGGATGCTAAGGAATGAGGTTTCAAACAATAAAATTTCTCAGCATTGAGTTTTGTAAGCATTGAGGATTCTAAGCATTGAGGATTCTAAGCTAAGCATAGAGCATACTAAGGATTGAGGATGCTAAGCATTGAGGATTCTAAGCATTGAGGATTCTAAGCTATGCATTGAGGATTCTAAACATTGAGGATGTTAAGCATTGAGGATTCTAAGCATTGAGGATTCTAAGCATTGAGGATTCTAATCTAGGCATTGAGGATTCTAAGCACTGACGATTCTAAGCATTGAGGATTCTAAGCATTGAGGATTCTAAACATTGAGGATTCTAATCTAGGCATTGAGGATGCTAAGCATTGAGGATGCTAAGCATTGAGGATGCTAAGCATTGAGGATTCTAAGCATTGAGGATTCTACGCTAGGCATTGAGGATTCTAAGCATTGAGGATTCTAAGCATTGAGGTTTCTAAGCAAAGCATTGAGGTTTCTAAGCATTGAGGATGCTAAGCATTGAGGATGCTAAGCATTGAGGATGGTAAGCATTGAGTATTCTAAGCTTTGAGGATGCTAAGCATTGAGGATGCTAAGCATTGAGGATGCTAAGCATTGAGGATTCTAAGCATTGAGGATTCTAATCTAGGCATTGAGGATTCTAAGCACTGACGATTCTAAGCATTGAGGTTTCTAAGCATTGAGGATTCTAAACATTGAGGATTCTAATCTAGGCATTGAGGATTCTAAGCATTGAGGATGCTAAGCATTGAGGATGCTAAGCATTGAGGATTCTAAGCATTGAGGATTCTAAGCATTGAGGATTCTAAGCTAGGCATTGAGGATTCTAAGCATTGAGGATTCTAAGCATTGAGGTTTCTAAGCAAAGCATTGAGGTTTCTAAGCATTGAGGATGCTAAGCATTGAGGATGCTAAGCATTGAGGATGGTAAGCATTGAGTATTCTAAGCTTTGAGGATGCTAAGCATTGAGGATGCTAAGCATTGAGGATGCTAAGCATTGAGGATTCTAAGTACTGAGGTTTCTATGCTAAGCATTGAGGATGGTAAGCATTGAGGATTCTAACTATGGAGGATTCTAAGCAATGCATGGAGGATTCTAAGCATTGAGGATTCTAAGCATTGAGGATTCTAAGCATTGAGGATGCTAAGCATTGAGGATGGTAAGCATTGAGGATTCTAAGCATAGAGCATACTAAGCATTGAGGATGCTAAGCATTGAGGATGCTAAGCATTGAGGATGCTAAGCATTGAGGATTCTAAGATTTGAGGATGCTAAGCATTAGGATTCTAAGCATTGAGGATGCTAAGCATTGAGGATTCTAAGTATTGAGGTTTCTATGCTAAGCATTGAGGATGCTAAGCATTGAGGATGCTAAGCATTGAGGATTCTAAGCATTGAGGATTCTAAGCTATGCATTGAGGATTCTAAACATTGAGGATGTTAAGCATTGAGGATTCTAAGCATTGAGTTTTCTAAGCTAAGCATTGAGGATGCTAAGCATTGAGGATTCTAAGCATTGAGGATTCTAAGCATTGAGGATTCTAAGCATTGAGGATTCTAATCTAGGCATTGAGGATTCTAAGCATTGAGGATTCTAAGCATTGAGGATTCTAAGCATTGTGGTTTCTAAGCTAAGCATGGAGGATTCTAAGCATTGAGGATGATAATTATTGAGGATGCTAAGCATTGAGGATGCTAAGTATTGAGGATGCTAAGCATTGAGGATTCTAAGTATTGAGGATTCTAAGCATTGAGGATTCTAAGCATTGAGGATTCTAAGCTAGGCATTGAGGATTCTAAGCATTGTGGATTCTAAGCATTGAGGTTTCTAAGCACAGCATTGAGGATGCTAAGCATTGAGGATGCTAAGCATTGAGGATGCTAAGCATTGAGGATGCTAAACATTGAGGATTCTAAGCATTGAGGATGCTAAGCATTGAGGATGCTAAGCATTGAGGATGGTAAGCATTGAGGATGGTAAGCATTGAGGATGCTAAGCATTGAGGATGCTAAGCATTGAGGATTCTAAGCATTGAGGATTCTAAGCTATGTAATGAGGATGCTAAGCATTGAGGATTCTAAGTATTGAGGTTTCTATGCTAAGCATTGAGGATGCGAAGCATTGAGGATTCTAATTATTGAGGATTCTAAGCAATGCATGGAGGATTCTAAGCATTGAGGATTCTAAGCATTGAGGATTCTAAGCATTGAGGATTCTAAGCATTGAGGATGCTAAGCATTGAGGATGCTAAGCATTGAGGATTCTAAGATTTGAGGATGCTAAGCATTGAGGATTCTAAGCATTGAGGATGCTAAGCATTGAGGATTCTAAGCATTGAGGATTCTAAGCATTGAGGATTCTAAGCTATGCATTGAGGATTCTAAACATTGAGGATGTTAAGCATTGAGAATTCTAAGCATTGAGGTTTCTAAGCTAAGCATTGAGGATTCTAAGCATTGAGGACTCTAAGCATTCAGGTTTCTAAGCATTGAGGATTCTAGGCTAAGCACTTAGGATGCTAAGTATTGAGGTTTCTAAGCATTAAGGATTCTGTGCATTGAGGTTTCTTAGTTTGAGGATTCTAAGCATTGAGTTTTCTAAGCTAAGCATTGAGGATGCTAAGCATTGAGGATTCTAAGCATTGAGGATGCTAAGCATTGAGGATGCTAAGCATTGAGGATGGTAAGCATTGAGGATGCTAAGCACTGAGGATTCTAAGGATAGAGCATACTAAGCATTGAGGATGCTAAGCATTGAGGATGCTAAGAAATGAGGATGCTAAGCATTGAGGATTTTAAGCATTGAGGATTCTAAGTATTGAGGATTCTTAGCATTGAGGATTCTAAGCTATGCATGGAGGATTCTAAGCATTGAGGATTCTAAGCATAGAGGATTCTAAGCCAAGCATTGAGTTTTCTAATCTTTGAGGTTTCTAAGCATTAAGGCCTCTATGCATTGAGGTTTGTAAGCATTTGGGATGCTAAGCAATGAGGTTTCAAACAATAAAATTTCTCAGCATTGAGGTTTGTAAGCATTGATGATTCTAAGCATTGAGGATTCTAAGCTAAGCATAGAGCATACTAGGGATTGAGGCTGCTAAGCATTGAGGATTCTAAGCACTGAGGATTCTAAGCTATGCATTGAGGATTCTAAGCATTGAGGATTCTAAGCCAAGCATTGAGTTTTCTAATCTTTGAGGTTTCTAAGCATTAAGGCCTCTATGCATTGAGGTTTGCAAGCATTTGGGATGCTAAGCAATGAGGTTTCAAACAATAAAATTTCTCAGCATTGAGGTTTGTAAGCATTGAGGATTCTAAGCATTGAGTTTTCTAAGCTAAGCATTGAGGATGCTAAGCATTGAGGATTCTAAGCACTGAGGATTCTAAGCATTGAGGATTCTAAGTATTGAGGATTCTAAGCATTGAGGTTTCTAAGCTAAGCATGGAGGATTCTAAGCATTGAGGATGCTAAGTATTGAGGATTCTAAACATTGAGGATGTTAAGCATTGAGGATTCTAAGCATTGAGGTTTCTAAGCTAAGCATTGAGGATGCTAAGCATTGAGGATGCTAAGTATTGAGGACGCAAAGCATTGAGGATGCTAAGCATTGAGGATGCCTAGAATTGAGGATTCTAAGCATTGAGGATTCTAAGCATTGAGGATTCTAAGCATTGAGGATTCTAAGCATTGAGGTTTCTAAGCAAAGCATTGAGGTTTCTAAGCATTGAGGATGCTAAGCATTGAGGATGCTAAGCATTGAGGATTCTAAGCATTGAGGATTCTAGGCACTGAAGATGCTAAGCATTGAGGATGCTAAGCATTGAGGATGCTAAGCATTGAGGATTCTAAGCCAAGCATTGAGTTTTCTAATCTTTGTTGTTTCTAAACATTAAGGCCTCTATGCAATGAGGTTTGTAAGCATTAGGGTTGCTAAGCATTGAGGTTTCAGAGCAATAAAATTTCTAAGCAATGAGGATTCTGCGCATTGAGGTTTCTAAGCAATGCATGGAGGATGCTAAGCATTGAGGTTCCTAAGCAGTGTGGATTCTGAGCTTTGAGGATTCTAAGCTAAGCAATGAGGATGCTAAGCATTGAGGATTCTAAGCATTGAGGATTCTAAGCATTGAGGATTCTAAGCATTGAGGATTCTAAGCATTGAGTTTTCTAAGCTAAGCATTGAGGATGCGAAGCATTGAGGATTCTAACTATTGAGGATTCTAAGCAATGCATGGAGGATGCTAAGCATTGAGGATTCTAAGCATTTAGGATTCTAAGCTATGCATGGAGGATTCTAAGCCAAGCATTGAGTTTTCTAATTTTTGTTGTTTCTAAACATTAAGGCCTCTATGCAATGAGGTTTGTAAGCTTTAGGGATGCTAAGCATTGAGGTTTCAGAGCAATAAAATTTCTAAGCAATGAGGATTCTGCGCATTGAGGTTTCTAAGCAATGCATGGAGGATGCTAAGCATTGAGGTTCCTAAGCAGTGAGGATTCTGAGCTTTGAGGATTCTAAGCTAAGCAATGAGGATGCTAAGCAATGAGGATGCTAAGCAATGAGGATGCTAAGCAATGAGGATGCTAAGCATTGAGGATGCTAAGCATTGAGGATTCTAAGCATTGAGGTTTCTAAGCTAAGCATTGAGGATGCGAAGCATTGAGGATTCTAACTATTGAGGATTCTAAGCAATGCATGGAGGATGCTAAGCTTTGAGGATTCTAAGCATTGAGGATTCTAAGCTATGCATGGAGGATTCTAAGCATTGAGGATTCTAAGCATTGAGGATTCTAAGCCAAGCATTGAGTTTTCTAATCTTTGAGGTTTCTAAGCATTAAGGCCTCTATGCATTGAGGTTTGCAAGCATTTGGGATGCTAAGCAATGAGGTTTCAAACAATAAAATTTCTCAGCATTGAGGTTTGTATGCATTGAGGATTCTAAGCATTGAGGATTCTAAGCTAAGCATAGAGCATACTAAGGATTGAGGATGCTAAGCATTGCGGATTCTAAGCATTGAGGATTCTAAGCATTGAGGATTCTAATCTAGGCATTGAGGATTCTAAGCACTGAGGATTCTAAGCATTGAGGATTCTAAGCATTGAGGTTTCTAAGCTAAGCATGGAGGATTCTAAGCATTGAGGATGCTAAGTATTGAGGATGCTAAGCATTGAGGATGCTAAGCATTGAGGATGCTAAGCATTGAGGATTCTAAGCATTGAGGATTCTAAGCATTGAGGATTCTAAGCATTGAGGATTCTAAGCTAGGCATTGAGGATTCTAAGCATTGAGGATTCTAAGCATTGAGGTTTCTAAGCTAAGCATGGAGGATTCTAAGCATTGAGGATGCTAAGTATTGAGGATGCTAAGCATTGAGGATTCTAAGCATTGAGGATTCTAAGCATTGAGGATTCTAAGCATTTAGGATTCTAATCTAGGCATTGAGGATTCTAAGCATTGAGGATTCTAAGCATTGAGGATTCTAAGTATTGAGGTTTCTAAGCTAAGCATGGAGGATTCTAAGCATTGAGGATGCTAAGTATTGAGGATGCTAAGCATTGAGGATGCTAAGCATTGAGGATGCTAAGCATTGAGGATGCTAAGCATTGAGGATTCTAAACATTGAGGATTCTAAGCATTGAGGATTCTAAGCTAGGCATTGAGGATTCTAAGCATTGAGGTTTCTAAGCAAAGTATTGAGGTTTCTAAGCATTGAGGATGCTAAGCATTGAGGATGCTAAGCATAGAGCATACTAAGCATTGAGGATGCAAAGCATTGAGGATTCTAAGCATTGAGGATTCTAGGCTTTGAGGATTCTAGGCATTGAGGATGCTAAGCATTGAGGATGCTAAGCATTGAGGATGCTAAGCATTGAGGATTCTAAGCTATGCATTGAGGATTCTAAACATTGAGGATGTTAAGCATTGAGAATTCTAAGTATTGAGGTTTCTAAGCTAAGCATTGAGGATTCTAAGCATTGAGGATTCTAAGCATTCAGGTTTTTAAGCAGTGAGGATTCTAAGCTAAGCACTTAGGATGCTAAGTATTGAGGTTTCTAAGCATTAAGGATTCTGTGCATTGAGGTTTCTAAGCATTGAGGATTTTAAGCATTGAGTTTTCTAAGCTAAGCATTGAGGATGCTAAGCATGGAGGATTCTAAGCATGGAGGATTCTAAGCATGGAGGATTCTAAGCTATGAGGATTCTAAGCCAAGCATTGAATTTTCTAATCTTTGAGGTTTCTAAGCATTAAGGCCTCTATGCATTGAGGTTTCTAAGCATTTGGGATGCTAAGCAATGAGGTTTCAAACAATAAAATTTCTCAGCATTGAGGTTTGTAAGCATTGAGGATTCTAAGCATTGAGGATTCTAAGCTAAGCATAGAGCATACTAAGGATTGAGGATGCTAAGCATTGAGGATTCTAAGCATTGAGGATTCTAAGCTATGCATTGAGGATTCTAAACATTGAGGATGTTAAGCATTGAGGATTCTAAGCATTGAGGATTCTAAGCATTGAGGATTCTAATCTAGGCATTGAGGATTCTAAGCACTGACGATTCTAAGCATTGAGGATTCTAAGCATTGAGGATTCTAAACATTGAGGATTCTAATCTAGGCATTGAGGATTCTAAGCATTGAGGATGCTAAGCATTGAGGATGCTAAGCATTGAGGATTCTAAGCATTGAGGATTCTAAGCTAGGCATTGAGGATTCTAAGCATTGAGGATTCTAAGCATTGAGGTTTCTAAGCAAAGCATTGAGGTTTCTAAGCATTGAGGATGCTAAGCATTGAGGATGCTAAGCATTGAGGATGGTAAGCATTGAGTATTCTAAGCTTTGAGGATGCTAAGCATTGAGGATGCTAAGCATTGAGGATGCTAAGCATTGAGGATTCTAAGCATTGAGGATTCTAATCTAGGCATTGAGGATTCTAAGCACTGACGATTCTAAGCATTGAGGATTCTAAGCATTGAGGATTCTAAACATTGAGGATTCTAGTCTAGGCATTGAGGATTCTAAGCATTGAGGATGCTAAGCATTGAGGATGCTAAGCATTGAGGATTCTAAGCATTGAGGATTCTAAGCATTGAGGATTCTAAGCTAGGCATTGAGGATTCTAAGCATTGAGGATTCTAAGCATTGAGGTTTCTAAGCAAAGCAATGAGGTTTCTAAGCATTGAGGATGCTAAGCATTGAGGATGCTAAGCATTGAGGATGGTAAGCATTGAGTATTCTAAGCTTTGAGGATGCTAAGCATTGAGGATGCTAAGCATTGAGGATGCTAAGCATTGAGGATTCTAAGTATTGAGGTTTCTATGCTAAGCATTGAGGATGGTAAGCATTGAGGATTCTAACTATGGAGGATTCTAAGCAATGCATGGAGGATTCTAAGCATTGAGGATTCTAAGCATTGAGGATTCTAAGCATTGAGGATTCTCAGCATTGAGGATGGTAAGCATTGAGGATTCTAAGCATAGTGCATACTAAGCATTGAGGATGCTAAGCATTGAGGATGCTAAGCATTGAGGATTCTAAGATTTGAGGATGCTAAGCATTAGGATTCTAAGCATTGAGGATGCTAAGCATTGAGGATTCTAAGTATTGAGGTTTCTATGCTAAGCATTGAGGATGCTAAGCATTGAGGATGCTAAGCATTGAGGATTCTAAGCATTGAGGATTCTAAGCTATGCATTGAGGATTCTAAACATTGAGGATGTTAAGCATTGAGGATTCTAAGCATTGAGTTTTCTAAGCTAAGCATTGAGGATGCTAAGCATTGAGGATTCTAAGCATTGAGGATTCTAAGCATTGAGGATTATAAGCATTGAGGATTCTAAGCATTGAGGATTCTAATCTAGGCATTGAGGATTCTAAGCATTGAGGATTCTAAGCATTGAGGATTCTAAGCATTGTGGTTTCTAAGCTAAGCATGGAGGATTCTAAGCATTGAGGATGATAATTATTGAGGATGCTAAGCATTGAGGATGCTAAGTATTGAGGATGCTAAGCATTGAGGATTCTAAGTATTGAGGATTCTAAGCATTGAGGATTCTAAGCATTGAGGATTCTAAGCTAGGCATTGAGGATTCTAAGCATTGTGGATTCTAAGCATTGAGGTTTCTAAGCACAGCATTGAGGATGCTAAGCATTGAGGATGCTAAGCATTGCGGATGCTAAGCATTGAGGATGCTAAACATTGAGGATTCTAAGCATTGAGGATGCTAAGCATTGAGGATGCTAAGCATTGAGGATGGTAAGCATTGAGGATGGTAAGCATTGAGGATGCTAAGCATTGAGGATGCTAAGCATTGAGGATTCTAAGCATTGAGGATTCTAAGCATTGAGGATTCTAAGCCAAGCATTGAATTTTCTGATCTTTGAGGTTTCTAAGCATTAAGGCCTCTATGCATTGAGGTTTCTAAGCATTTGGGATGCTAAGCAATGAGGTTTCAAACAATAAAATTTCTCAGCATTGAGGTTTGTAAGCATTGAGGATTCTAAGCATTGAGGATTCTAAGCTAAGCATAGAGCATACTAAGGATTGAGGATGCTAAGCATTGAGGATTCTAAGCATCGAGGACTCTAAGCTATGCATTGAGGATTCTAAACATTGAGGATGTTAAGCATTGAGGATTCTAAGCATTGAGTTTTCTAAGCTAAGCATTGAGGATGCTAAGCATTGAGGATTATAAGCATTGAGGATTTTAAGCATTGAGGATTCTAAGCATTGAGGATTCTAAGCATTTAGGATTCTAATCTAGGCATTGAGGATTCTAAGCATTGAGGATTCTAAGCATTGAGGATTCTAAGCATTGAGGTTTCTAAGCTGAGCATGGAGGATTCTAAGTATTGAGGATGGTAAGCATTGTGGAAGCTAAGCATTGAGGATGCTAAGCATTGAGGATGCTAAGCATTGAGGATTCTAAGCATTGAGGATTCTAAGTATTGAGGATTCTAAGCATTGAGGTTTCTAAGCAAAGCATTCAGGTTTCTAAGCATTGAGGATGCTAAGCATTGAGGATGCTAAGCATTGAGGATGCTAAGCATTGAGGATGCTAAGAAATGAGGATGCTAAGCATTGAGGATTCTAAGCATTGAGGATTCTAAGCATTGAGGATTCTTAGCATTGAGGATTCTAAGCTATGCATGGAGGATTCTAAGCATTGAGGATTCTAAGCATAGAGGATTCTAAGCCAAGCATTGAGTTTTCTAATCTTTGAGGTTTCTAAGCATTAAGGCCTCTATGCATTGAGGTTTGTAAGCATTTGGGATGCTAAGCAATGAGGTTTCAAACAATAAAATTTCTCAGCATTGAGGTTTGTAAGCATTGATGATTCTAAGCATTGAGGATTCTAAGCTAAGCATAGAGCATACTAGGGATTGAGGATGCTAAGCATTGAGGATTCTAAGCATTGAGGATTCTAAGCTATGCATTGAGGATTCTAAACATTGAGGATGTTAAGCATTGAGGATTCTAAGCATTGAGGTTTCTAAGCTAAGCATTGAGGATGCTAAGCATTGAGGATGCTAAGTATTGAGGATGCAAAGCATTGAGGATGCTAAGCATTGAGGATGCCTAGAATTGAGGATTCTAAGCATTGAGGATTCTAAGCATTGAGGATTCTAAGCATTGAGGTTTCTAAGCAAAGCATTGAGGTTTCTAAGCATTGAGGATGCTAAGCATTGAGGATGCTAAGCATTGAGGATTCTAAGCATTGAGGATTCTAGGCACTGAAGATGCTAAGCATTGAGGATGCTAAGCATTGAGGATGCTAAGCATTGAGGATTCTAAGCCAAGCATTGAGTTTTCTAATCTTTGTTGTTTCTAAACATTAAGGCCTCTATGCAATGAGGTTTGTAAGCTTTAGGGATGCTAAGCATTGAGGTTTCAGAGCAATAAAATTTCTAAGCAATGAGGATTCTGCGCATTGAGGTTTCTAAGCAATGCATGGAGGATACTAAGCATTGAGGTTCCTAAGCAGTGAGGATTCTGAGCTTTGAGGATTCTAAGCTAAGCAATGAGGATGCTAAGCAATGAGGATGCTAAGCAATGAGGATGCTAAGCAATGAGGATGCTAAGCATTGAGGATGCTAAGCATTGAGGATTCTAAGCATTGAGGTTTCTAAGCTAAGCATTGAGGATGCGAAGCATTGAGGATTCTAACTATTGAGGATTCTAAGCAATGCATGGAGGATGCTAAGCATTGAGGATGCTAAGCATTGAGGATGCTAAGCATTGAGGATGGTAAGCATTGAGGATGCTAAGCATTGAGGATGCTAAGCATTGAGGATTCTAAGATTTGAGGATGCTAAGCATTGAGGATTCTAAGCATTGAGGATGCTAAGCATTGAGGATTCTAAGCTATGCATGGAGGATTCTAAGCATTGAGGATTCTAAGCATTGAGGATTCTAAGCCAAGCATTGAGTTTTCTAATCTTTGAGGTTTCTAAGCATTAAGGCCTCTATGCATTGAGGTTTGCAAGCATTTGGGATGCTAAGCAATGAGGTTTCAAACAATAAAATTTCTCAGCATTGAGGTTTGTATGCATTGAGGATTCTAAGCATTGAGGATTCTAAGCTAAGCATAGAGCATACTAAGGATTGAGGATGCTAAGCATTGCGGATTCTAAGCATTGAGGATTCTAAGCATTGAGGATTCTAATCTAGGCATTGAGGATTCTAAGCATTGAGGATTCTAAGCATTGAGGATTCTAAGCATTGAGGATTCTAATCTAGGCATTGAGGATTCTAAGCACTGAGGATTCTAAGCATTGAGGATTCTAAGCATTGAGGTTTCTAAGCTAAGCATGGAGGATTCTAAGCATTGAGGATGCTAAGTATTGAGGATGCTAAGCATTGAGGATGCTAAGCATTGAGGATTCTAAGCATTGAGGATTCTAAGCATTGAGGATTCTAAGCATTGAGGATTCTAAGCTAGGCATTGAGGATTCTAAGCATTGAGGATTCTAAGCATTGAGGTTTCTAAGCTAAGCATGGAGGATTCTAAGCATTGAGGATGCTAAGTATTGAGGATGCTAAGCATTGAGGATTCTAAGCATTGAGGATTCTAAGCATTGAGGATTCTAAGCATTTAGGATTCTAATCTTGGCATTGAGGATTCTAAGCATTGAGGATTCTAAGCATTGTGGATTCTAAGTATTGAGGTTTCTAAGCTAAGCATGGAGGATTCTAAGCATTGAGGATGCTAAGTATTGAGGATGCTAAGCATTGAGGATGCTAAGCATTGAGGATGCTAAGCATTGAGGATGCTAAGCATTGAGGATTCTAAACATTGAGGATTCTAAGCATTGAGGATTCTAAGCTAGGCATTGAGGATTCTAAGCATTGAGGTTTCTAAGCAAAGTATTGAGGTTTCTAAGCATTGAGGATGCTAAGCATTGAGGATGCTAAGCATAGAGCATACTAAGCATTGAGGATGCAAAGCATTGAGGATTCTAAGCATTGAGGATTCTAGGCTTTGAGGATTCTAGGCATTGAGGATGCTAAGCATTGAGGATGCTAAGCATTGAGGATTCTAAGCTATGCATTGAGGATTCTAAACATTGAGGATGTTAAGCATTGAGAATTCTAAGTATTGAGGTTTCTAAGCTAAGCATTGAGGATTCTAAGCATTGAGGATTCTAAGCATTCAGGTTTCTAAGCAGTGAGGATTCTAAGCTAAGCACTTAGGATGCTAAGTATTGAGGTTTCTAAGCATTAAGGATTCTGTGCATTGAGGTTTCTAAGCATTGAGGATTTTAAGCATTGAGTTTTCTAAGCTAAGCATTGAGGATGCTAAGCATGGAGGATTCTAAGCATGGAGGATTCTAAGCATGGAGGATTCTAAGCTATGAGGATTCTAAGCCAAGCATTGAATTTTCTAATCTTTGAGGTTTCTAAGCATTAAGGCCTCTATGCATTGAGGTTTCTAAGCATTTGGGATGCTAAGCAATGAGGTTTCAAACAATAAAATTTCTCAGCATTGAGGTTTGTAAGCATTGAGGATTCTAAGCATTGAGGATTCTAAGCTAAGCATAGAGCATACTAAGGATTGAGGATGCTAAGCATTGAGGATTCTAAGCATTGAGGATTCTAAGCTATGCATTGAGGATTCTAAACATTGAGGATGCTAAGCATTGAGGATGCTAAGCATTGAGGATGGTAAGCATTGAGGATGGTAAGCATTGAGGATGCTAAGCATTGAGGATGCTAAGCATTGAGGATTCTAAGCATTGAGGATTCTAAGCTATGTAATGAGGATGCTAAGCATTGAGGATTCTAAGTATTGAGGTTTCTATGCTAAGCATTGAGGATGCGAAGCATTGAGGATTCTAACTATTGAGGATTCTAAGCAATGCATGGAGGATTCTAAGCATTGAGGATTCTAAGCATTGAGGATTCTAAGCATTGAGGATTCTAAGCATTGAGGATGCTAAGCATTGAGGATGCTAAGCATTGAGGATGCTAAGCATTGAGGATTCTAAGATTTGAGGATGCTAAGCATTGAGGATTCTAAGCATTGAGGATGCTAAGCATTGAGGATTCTAAGCATTGAGGATTCTAAGCATTGAGGATTCTAAGCTATGCATTGAGGATTCTAAACATTGAGGATGTTAAGCATTGAGAATTCTAAGCATTGAGGTTTCTAAGCTAAGCATTGAGGATTCTAAGCATTGAGGATTCTAAGCATTGAGGTTTCTAAGCAGTGAGGATTCTAAGCTAAGCACTTAGGATGCTAAGTATTGAGGTTTCTAAGCATTAAGGATTCTGTGCATTGAGGTTTCTAAGTTTGAGGATTCTAAGCATTGAGTTTTCTAAGCTAAGCATTGAGGATGCTAAGCATTGAGGATTCTAAGCATTGAGGATTCTAAGCATTGAGGATTCTAAGCCAAGCATTGAATTTTCTGATCTTTGAGGTTTCTAAGCATTAAGGCCTCTATGCATTGAGGTTTCTAAGCATTTGGGATGCTAAGCAATGAGGTTTCAAACAATAAAATTTCTCAGCATTGAGGTTTGTAAGCATTGAGGATTCTAAGCATTGAGGATTCTAAGCTAAGCATAGAGCATACTAAGGATTGAGGATGCTAAGCATTGAGGATTCTAAGCATTGAGGACTCTAAGCTATGCATTGAGGATTCTAAACATTGAGGATGTTAAGCATTGAGGATTCTAAGCATTGAGTTTTCTAAGCTAAGCATTGAGGATGCTAAGCATTGAGGATTATAAGCATTGAGGATTTTAAGCATTGAGGATTCTAAGCATTGAGGATTCTAAGCATTTAGGATTCTAATCTAGGCATTGAGGATTCTAAGCATTGAGGATTCTAAGCATTGAGGATTCTAAGCATTGAGGTTTCTAAGCTGAGCATGGAGGATTCTAAGTATTGAGGATGGTAAGCATTGTGGAAGCTAAGCATTGAGGATGCTAAGCATTGAGGATGCTAAGCATTGAGGATTCTAAGCATTGAGGATTCTAAGTATTGAGGATTCTACGCTAGGCATTGAGGATTCTAAGCATTGAGGTTTCTAAGCAAAGCATTCAGGTTTCTAAGCATTGAGGATGCTAAGCATTGAGGATGCTAAGCATTGAGGATGCTAAGCATTGAGGATGCTAAGAAATGAGGATGCTAAGCATTGAGGATTCTAAGCATTGAGGATTCTAAGCATTGAGGATTCTTAGCATTGAGGATTCTAAGCTATGCATGGAGGATTCTAAGCATTGAGGATTCTAAGCATAGAGGATTCTAAGCCAAGCATTGAGTTTTCTAATCTTTGAGGTTTCTAAGCATTAAGGCCTCTATGCATTGAGGTTTGTAAGCATTTGGGATGCTAAGCAATGAGGTTTCAAACAATAAAATTTCTCAGCATTGAGGTTTGTAAGCATTGATGATTCTAAGCATTGAGGATTCTAAGCTATGCATTGAGGATTCTAAACATTGAGGATGTTAAGCATTGAGGATTCTAAGCATTGAGGTTTCTAAGCTAAGCATTGAGGATGCTAAGCATTGAGGATGCTAAGTATTGAGGATGCAAAGCATTGAGGATGCTAAGCATTGAGGATGCCTAGAATTGAGGATTCTAAGCATTGAGGTTTCTAAGCAAAGCATTGAGGTTTCTAAGCATTGAGGATGCTAAGCATTGAGGATGCTAAGCATTGAGGATTCTAAGCATTGAGGATTCTAGGCACTGAAGATGCTAAGCATTGAGGATGCTAAGCATTGAGGATGCTAAGCATTGAGGATTCTAAGCCAAGCATTGAGTTTTCTAATCTTTGTTGTTTCTAAACATTAAGGCCTCTATGCAATGAGGTTTGTAAGCATTAGGGTTGCTAAGCATTGAGGTTTCAGAGCAATAAAATTTCTAAGCAATGAGGATTCTGCGCATTGAGGTTTCTAAGCAATGCATGGAGGATGCTAAGCATTGAAGTTCCTAAGCAGTGTGGATTCTGAGCTTTGAGGATTCTAAGCTAAGCAATGAGGATGCTAAGCATTGAGGATTCTAAGCATTGAGGATTCTAAGCATTGAGGATGGTAAGCATTGAGGATTCTAAGCATTGAGTTTTCTAAGCTAAGCATTGAGGATGCGAAGCATTGAGGATTCTAACTATTGAGGATTCTAAGCAATGCATGGAGGATGCTAAGCATTGAGGATTCTAAGCATTGAGGATTCTAAGCTATGCATGGAGGATTCTAAGCCAAGCATTGAGTTTTCTAATCTTTGTTGTTTCTAAACATTAAGGCCTCTATGCAATGAGGTTTGTAAGCTTTAGGGATGCTAAGCATTGAGGTTTCAGAGCAATAAAATTTCTAAGCAATGAGGATTCTGCGCATTGAGGTTTCTAAGCAATGTATGGAGGATGCTAAGCATTGAGGTTCCTAAGCAGTGAGGATTCTGAGCTTTGAGGATTCTAAGCTAAGCAATGAGGATGCTAAGCAATGAGGATGCTAAGCAATGAGGATGCTAAGCATTGAGGATGCTAAGCATTGAGGATTCTAAGCATTGAGGTTTCTAAGCTAAGCATTGAGGATGCGAAGCATTGAGGATTCTAACTATTGAGGATTCTAAGCAATGCATGGAGGATGCTAAGCATTGAGGATGCTAAGCATTGAGGATGCTAAGCATTGAGGATGGTAAGCATTGAGGATGCTAAGCATTGAGGATGCTAAGCATTGAGGATTCTAAGATTTGAGGATGCTAAGCATTGAGGATTCTAAGCATTGAGGATGCTAAGCATTGAGGATTCTAAGCTATGCATGGAGGATTCTAAGCATTGAGGATTCTAAGCATTGAGGATTCTAAGCCAAGCATTGAGTTTTCTAATCTTTGAGGTTTCTAAGCATTAAGGCCTCTATGCATTGAGGTTTGCAAGCATTTGGGATGCTAAGCAATGAGGTTTCAAACAATAAAATTTCTCAGCATTGAGGTTTGTATGCATTGAGGATTCTAAGCATTGAGGATTCTAAGCTAAGCATAGAGCATACTAAGGATTGAGGATGCTAAGCATTGCGGATTCTAAGCATTGAGGATTCTAAGCATTGAGGATTCTAATCTAGGCATTGAGGATTCTAAGCATTGAGGATTCTAAGCATTGAGGATTCTAAGCATTGAGGATTCTAATCTAGGCATTGAGGATTCTAAGCACTGAGGATTCTAAGCATTGAGGATTCTAAGCATTGAGGTTTCTAAGCTAAGCATGGAGGATTCTAAGCATTGAGGATGCTAAGTATTGAGGATGCTAAGCATTGAGGATGCTAAGCATTGAGGATGCTAAGCATTGAGGATTCTAAGCATTGAGGATTCTAAGCATTGAGGATTCTAAGCTAGGCATTGAGGATTCTAAGCATTGAGGATTCTAAGCATTGAGGTTTCTAAGCTAAGCATGGAGGATTCTAAGCATTGAGGATGCTAAGTATTGAGGATGCTAAGCATTGAGGATTCTAAGCATTGAGGATTCTAAGCATTGAGGATTCTAAGCATTTAGGATTCTAATCTAGGCATTGAGGATTCTAAGCATTGAGGATTCTAAGCATTGAGGATTCTAAGTATTGAGGTTTCTAAGCTAAGCATGGAGGATTCTAAGCATTGAGGATGCTAAGTATTGAGGATGCTAAGCATTGAGGATGCTAAGCATTGAGGATGCTAAGCATTGAGGATGCTAAGCATTGAGGATTCTAAACATTGAGGATTCTAAGCATTGAGGATTCTAAGCTAGGCATTGAGGATTCTAAGCATTGAGGTTTCTAAGCAAAGTATTGAGGTTTCTAAGCATTGAGGATGCTAAGCATTGAGGATGCTAAGCATAGAGCATACTAAGCATTGAGGATGCAAAGCATTGAGGATTCTAAGCATTGAGGATTCTAGGCTTTGAGGATTCTAGGCATTGAGGATGCTAAGCATTGAGGATGCTAAGCATTGAGGATGCTAAGCATTGAGGATTCTAAGCTATGCATTGAGGATTCTAAACATTGAGGATGTTAAGCATTGAGAATTCTAAGTATTGAGGTTTCTAAGCTAAGCATTGAGAATTCTAAGCATTGAGGATTCTAAGCATTCAGGTTTCTAAGCAGTGAGGATTCTAAGCTAAGCACTTAGGATGCTAAGTATTGAGGTTTCTAAGCATTAAGGATTCTGTGCATTGAGGTTTCTAAGCATTGAGGATTTTAAGCATTGAGTTTTCTAAGCTAAGCATTGAGGATGCTAAGCATGGAGGATTCTAAGCATGGAGGATTCTAAGCATGGAGGATTCTAAGCATGGAGGATTCTAAGCTATGAGGATTCTAAGCCAAGCATTGAATTTTCTAATCTTTGAGGTTTCTAAGCATTAAGGCCTCTATGCATTGAGGTTTCTAAGCATTTGGGATGCTAAGCAATGAGGTTTCAAACAATAAAATTTCTCAGCATTGAGGTTTGTAAGCATTGAGGATTCTAAGCATTGAGGATTCTAAGCTAAGCATAGAGCATACTAAGGATTGAGGATGCTAAGCATTGAGGATTCTAAGCATTGAGGATTCTAAGCTATGCATTGAGGATTCTAAACATTGAGGATGTTAAGCATTGAGGATTCTAAGCATTGAGTTTTCTAAGCTAAGCATTGAGGATGCTAAGCATTGAGGATTCTAAGCATTGAGGATTCTAAGCAATGAGGATTCTAAGCATTTAGGATTCTAATCTAGGCATTGAGGATTCTAAGCATTCAGGATTCTAAGCCTTGAGGATTCTAAGCATTGAGGTTTCTAAGCTGAGCATGGAGGATTCTAAGTATTGAGGATGCTAAGCATTGAGGAAGCTAAGGATTGAGGATGCTAAGCATTGAGGATGCTAAGCATTGAGGATGCTAAGCATTGAGGATTCTAAGCACTGAGGATTCTAAGTACTGAGGATTCTAAGCTAGGCATTGAGGATTCTAAGCATTGAGGTTTCTAAGCAAAGCATTCAGGTTTCTAAGCATTGAGGATGCTAAGCATTGAGGATTCTAAGCCAAGCATTGAGTTTTCTAATCTTTGAGGTTTCTAAGCATTAAGGCCTCTATGCATTGAGGTTTGTAAGCATTTGGGATGCTAAACAATGAGGTTTCAAACAATAAAATTTCTCAGCATTGAGGTTTGTAAGCATTGAGGATTCTAAGCATTGAGGATTCTAAGCTAAGCATAGAGCATACTAAGGATTGAGGATGCAAAGCATTGAGGATTCTAAGCATTGAGGATTCTAAGCTATGCATTGAGGATTCTAAACATTGAGGATGTTAAGCATTGAGGATGCTAAGCATTGAGGATTCTAAGCATTGAGGATTCTAAGCACCGAGGATTCTAAGCATTGAGGATTCTAAGCATTGAGGATTCTAATCTAGGCATTGAGGATTCTAAGCATTGAGGATTCTAAGCATTGAGTATTCTAAGCATTGAGGTTTCTAAGCTAAGCATGGAGGATTCTAAGCATTGAGGATGCTAAGCATTGAGGATGCTAAGCATTGAGGATGCTAAGCATTGAGGATGCTAAGCTTTGAGGATTCTTAGCATTGAGGATTCTAAGTATTGAGGATTCTAAGCTAGGCACTGAGGATTCTAAGCATTGAGGATTCTAAGCATTGAGGTTTCTAAGCAAAGCATTGAGGATGCTAAGCATTGAGGATGCTAAGCATTGAGGATGGTAAGCATTGAGGATGGTAAGCATTGAGGATGGTAAGCATTGAGGATGCTAATCATTGAGGATGCTAAGCATTGAGGATGCTATGCATTGAGGATGCTAAGCATGGAGGATTCTAAGCATTGAGGATTCTAAGCATTGAGGATGCGAAGCATTGAGTATTCTAACTATTGAGGATTCTAAGCTAGGCATTGAGGATTCTAAACATTGAGGATTCTACGCATTGAGGATGCTAAGCATTGAGGATTCTAGGCATTGAGGATGCTAAGCATTGAGGATGCTAAGCATTGAGGATGCTAAGCATTAAGGATTCTAAGCCAAGCGTTGAGTTTTCTAATGTTTGTTGTTTCTAGACATTAAGCCCTCTATGCACTGAGGTTTGTAAGCATTAGGGTTGCTAAGCATTGAGGTTTCAGAGCAGTAAAATTTCTAAGCAATGAGGATTCTGCGCATTGAGGTTTCTAAGCAATGCATGGAGGATGCTAAGCATTGAGGTTCCTAAGCAGTGAGGATTCTGAGCTTTGAGAATTCTAAGCTAAGCAATGAGGATGCTAAGCAATGAGGATACAAAGCATTGAGGATTCTAAGCATTGAGGTTTCTAAGCTAAGCATTGAGGATGCGAAGCATTGAGGATTCTAACTATTGAGGATTCTAAGCAATGCATGGAGGATGCTAAGCATTGAAGATTCTAAGCATTGAGGATTCTAAGCATTGAGGATTCTAAGCCAAGCATTGAGTTTTCTAATCTTTGAGGTTTCTAAGCATTAAGGCCTCTGTGCATTGAGGTTTGTAAGCATTTGCGATGCTAAGCAATGAGGTTTCAAACAATAAAATTTCTCAGCATTGAGGTTTGTAAGCATTGAGGATTCTAAGCATTGAGGACTCTAAGCTAAGCATTGAGCATACTAAGGATTGAGGATGCTAAGCATTGAGGTTTCTAAGCATTGGGGATTCTACGCGTTGAGGATGCTAAGCACTGAGGATTCTAAGTATTGAGGTTTCTAAGCATTATGGACTCTGTGCATTGAGGTTTCTAAGCATTGAGGATCCTGAGCTTTGAGGATTCTAAGATATGCATTGAGGTTGCTAAGGATTGAGGATGCTAAGCATTGAGGATGCTAAGCATTGAGGTTTCTAAGCGTAGCATTGAGGATTCTAAGCATTCAGGTTTCTAAGCAGTGAGGATTCTAAGCTAAGCACTGAGGATGCTAAGTATTGAGGTTTCTAAGCATTAAGGACTCTGTGCTTTGAGCTTTCTAACCATTGAGGATTCTAAGCATTGAGGATTCTAAGCATTGAGGATTCTAAGCATTGAGGTTTCTAAGCATTGAGGATGCTAAGCATTGAGGTTTCTAAGCACTGAGGATGCTAAGCATTGAGGTTTCTAAGCTTAGCATTGAGGATTCTAAGCATTGAGGATTCTAAGCATTCAGGTTTCTAAGCAGTGAGGATTCTAAGCTAAGCACTGAGGATGCTAAGTATAGAGGTTTCTCAGCATTAAGGATTCTGTGCACTGAGCATTCTAAGCATTGAGGATTCTAAGCATTGAGGATTCTAAGCTAGGCATTGAGGATTCTAAGCATTGAGGATGCTGAGCATTGAGGATTCTAAGCATTGAGGTTTCTAAGCTAAGCATTGAGGATTCTAAGCATTGAGGATGTTAAGCATTGAGGATGCTAAGCATTGAGGATGCTAAGCATTGAGGATTCTAAGCATTGAGGATTCTAAGCATTGAGGATTCTAAGCATTGAGGATGCTAAGCATTGAGGATTCTAAGCATTGAGGATGCTAAGCTTTGAGGATTCTAAGCATTGAGGATTCTAAGCATTGAGGATGCTAAGCATTGAGGATGCTAAGCATTGAGGATTCTAAGCATTGAGGATTCTAAGCCAAGCATTGAGTTTTCTAATCTTTGTTGTTTCTAAACTTTAAGGCATCTATGCAATGAGGTTTGTAAGCATTAGGGTTGCTAAGCATTGAGGTTTCAGAGCAATAAAATTTCTAAGCAATGAGGATTCTACGCATTGAGGTTTCTAAGCAATGTATGGAGGATGCTAAGCATTGAGGTTCCTAAGCAGTGAGGATTCTGAGCTTTGAGGATTCTAAGCTAAGCAATGAGGATGCTAAGCAATGAGGATGCTAAGCAATGAGGATGCTAAGCATTGAGGATGCGAAGCATTGAGGATTCTAACTATTGAGGATTCTAAGCAATGCATGGAGGATGCTAAGCATTGAGGATTCTAAGCATTGAGGATTCTAAGCATTGAGGATTCTAAGCATTGAGGATTCTAATCTATGCATGGAGGATTCTAAGCATTGAGGATTCTAAGCATTGAGGATTCTAAGCCAAGCATTGAGTTTTCTAATCTTTGAGGTTTCTAAGCATTAAGGCCTCTATGCATTGAGGTTTGTAAGCATTTGGGATGATAAGCAATGAGGTTGCAAACAATAAAATTTCTCAGCATTGAGGTTTGTAAGCATTGAGGATTCTAAGCATTGAGGATTCTAAGCTAAGCATAGAGCATACTAAGGATTGAGGATGCTAAGCATTGAGGTTTCTAAGTATTGGGGATTCTACGCGTTGAGGATGCTAAGCACTGAGGATTCTAAGCATTGAGGTTTCTAAGCAGTGAGGATTCTAAGCTAAGCACTGAGGATGCTAAGTATTGAGTTTTCTAAGCATTAAGGAATCTGTGCATTGAGGTTTCTAAGCACTGAGGATCCTGAGCTTTTAGGATTCTAAGCGAAGCATTGAGGATGCTAAGCATTAAGGACTCTGTGCATTGAGGATTCTAAGCACTGAGGATTCTAAGCATTCAGGTTTCTAAGCAGTGAAGATTCTAAGCTAAGGACTGAGGATGCTATGTATTGAGGTTTCTAAGCATTGAGCATTCTATGCATTGAGGATGTTAAGCATTGAGGATTCTAAGCATTGAGGTTTCTAAGCTAAGCATTGAGGATTCTAAGCATCGAGGAATCTAAGCATTGAGGATTCTAAGCATTCAGGTTTCTAAGCAGTGAGGATTGTACGCTAAGCACTGAGGATGCTAAGATTGAGGTTTCTAAGCATTAAGGACTCTGTGTATTGAAGTTTCTAAACATTGAGGATTCTAAGCATTGAGGATTCTCAGCATTGAGGATTCTAAGCTAGGCATTGTGGATTCTAAGCATTGAGGATTCTAAGCGTTGAGGATGCTAAGCTTTGAGGATTCTAAGCATTGAGGATGCTAAGCATTGAGAATGCAAAGTATTGAGGATGCTAAGCATTGAGGATTCTAAGCATTGAGGATTCTAAGCATTGAGGATGCTAAGCGTTGAGGATGGTAAGCGTTGAGAATTCTAAGCATTGAGGATTCGAAGCATTGAGGATGCTAAGCATTGAGGATGCTAAGCATAGAGGATTCTAAGCATTGAGGATTCTAAGCTAAGCATAGAGCATACTAAGGATTGAGGATTCTAATCATTGAGGTTTCTAAGCAGTGAGGATTCTATGCTAAGGTCTGAGAATGCTAAGTATTGAGGTTTCTAAGCATTAAGGACTCTGTGCATTGAGGTTTCTAAGCATTGAGGATCCTGAGCTTTGGGGATTCTAAGCTATGCATTGAGGATGCTAAGCATTGAGGATTCTAAGCATTGAGGATTCTAAGCATTGAGGATTCTAAGCACTCAGGTTTCTAAGCAGTGAGGATTCTCAGCTAAGCACTGAGGATGCTAAGTATTGAGGTTTCTAAGCATTAAGGACTCTGTGCATTGAGGTTTCTAAGCATTGAGGATTCTAAGCATTGAGGATTCTAAGCATTGAGGATTCTAAGCATTGAGGATGTTAAGCATTGAGGATTCTAAGCATTGAGGTTTCTAAGCTAAGCATTGAGAATTCTAAGCATCGAGGAATCTAAGCATTGAGGATTCTAAGCATTGAGGATGCTAAGCATTGAGGATGCTAAGCATTGAGGATTCTAAGCATTGAGGATTCTAAGCTATGTAATGAGGATGCTATGCACTGAGGATTCTAAGTATTGAGGTTTCTAAGCTAAGCATTGAGGATTCTAAGCATTGAGGATTCTCAGCATTGAGGATTCTAAGCTAGGCATTGTGGATTCTAAGCATTGAGGTTTCTAAGCATTGAGGATGCTAAGCTTTGAGGATTCTAAGCATTGAGGATTCTAAGCATTGAGGATTCTAAGCATTGAGGATGCTAAGCATTGAGGATTCTAAGCATTGAGGATGCTAAGCTTTGAGGATTCTAAGCATTGAGGATTCTAAGCATTGAGGATGCTAATCATTGAGGATGCTAAGCATTGAGGATTCTAAGCATTGAGGATTCTAAGCCAAGCATTGAGTTTTCTAATCTTTGTTGTTTCTAAACTTTAAGTCCTCTATGCAATGAGGTTTGTAAGCATTAGGGTTGCTAAGCATTGAGGTTTCAGAGCAATAAAATTTCTAAGCAATGAGGATTCTGCGCATTGAGGTTTCTAAGCAATGTATGGAGGATGCTAAGCATTGAGGTTCCTAAGTAGTGAGGATTCTGAGCTTTGAGTATTCTAAGCTAAGCAATGAGGATGCTAAGCAATGAGGATGCTAAGCAATGAGGATGCTAAGCATTGAGGATGCGAAGCATTGAGGATTCGAACTATTGAGGATTCTAAGCAATGCATGGAGGATGCTAAGCATTGAGGATTCTAAGCATTGAGGATTCTAAGCATTGAGGATTCTAAGCATTGAGGATTCTAAGCTATGCACGGAGGATTCTAAGCATTGAGGATTCTAAGCATTGAGGATTCTAAGCCAAGCATTGAGTTTTCTAATCTTTGAGGTTTCTAAGCATTAAGGCCTCTATGCATTGAGGTTTGTAAGCATTTGGGATGCTAAGCAATGAGGTTGCAAACAATAAAATTTCTCAGCATTGAGGTTTGTAAGCATTGAGGATTCTAAGCATTGAGGATTCTAAGCTAAGCATAGAGCATACTAAGGATTGAGGATGCTAAGCATTGAGGTTTCTAAGTATTGGGGATTCTACGCGTTGAGGATGCTAAGCACTGAGGATTCTAAGCATTGAGGTTTCTAAGCAGTGAGAATTCTAAGCTAAGCACTGAGGATGCTAAGTATTGAGTTTTCTAAGCATTAAGGAATCTGTGCATTGAGGTTTCTAAGCACTGAGGATCCTGAGCTTTTAGGATTCTAAGCGAAGCATTGAGGATGCTAAGCATTAAGGACTCTGTGCATTGAGGATTCTAAGCATTGAGGATTCTAAGCATTCAGGTTTCTAAGCAGTGAAGATTCTAAGCTAAGGACTGATGATGCTATGTATTGAGGTTTCTAAGCATTGAGCATTCTATGCATTGAGGATGTTAAGCATTGAGGATTCTAAGCATTGAGGTTTCTAAGCTAAGCATTGAGGATTCTAAGCATCGAGGAATCTAAGCATTGAGGATTCTAAGCATTCAGGTTTCTAAGCAGTGAGGATTGTACGATAAGCACTGAGGATGCTAAGATTGAGGTTTCTAAGCATTAAGGACTCTGTGCATTGAAGTTTCTAAACATTGAGGATTCTAAGCATTGAGGATTCTCAGCATTGAGGATTCTAAGCTAGGCATTGTGGATTCTAAGCATTGAGGATTCTAAGCGTTGAGGATGCTAAGCTTTGAGGATGCTAAGCATTGAGGATGCTAAGCATTGAGGATGCTAAGTATTGAGGATGTTAAGCATTGAGGATTCTAAGCATTGAGGTTTCTAAGCTAAGCATTGAGAATTCTAAGCATCGAGGAATCTAAGCATTGAGGATTCTAAGCATTCAGGTTTCTAAGCAGTGAGGATTCTACGCTAAGCACTGAGGATGCTAAGTATTGAGGTTTCTAAGCATTAAGGACTCTGTGCATTGAGGTTTCTAAGCATTGAGGATTCTAAGCATTGAGGATTCTAAGCATTGAGGATTCTCAGCATTGAGGATTCTAAGCTAGGCATTGTGGATTCTAAGCATTGAGGTTTCTAAGCATTGAGGATGCTAAGCATTGAGGATTCTAAGCATTGAGGATTCTAAGCATTTAGGATTCTAAGCATTGAGGTTTCTAAGCATTGAGGATTCTAAGCATTGAGGATGCTAAGCATTGAGGATTCTAAGCTATGTAATGAGGATTCTAAGCATTGAGGATTCTAACTATTGAGGATTCTAAGCAATGCATGGAGGATGCTAAGCATTGAGGATTCTAAGCATTGGGGATTCTAAGCATTGAGGATTCTAACCCAAGCATTGATTTTTCTAAGCTTTGAGGTTTCTAAGCATTAAGACATCTATGCATTTAGGTTTGTAAGCATTTGGAATGCTAAGCAATGAGGTTTCAAATAATAAAATTTCTCAGCATTGAGGTTTGTAAGCATTGAGGATTCTAAGCATTGAGGATTCTAAGCTACGCATAGAGCATACTAAGGATTGAGGATGCTAAACATTGAGGTTTCTAAGCAAAGGATTCTAAGCTAAGCACTGAGGATGCTAAGTATTGAGGTTTCTAAGCATTATGGACTTTGTGCATTGAGGTTTCTAAGCATTGAGGATCCTGAGCTTTGAGGATTCTAAGCTATGCATTGAGGATTCTAAGCATTGAGGATTCTAAGCATTGAGGATTCTAAGCATTGAGGATTCTAATCTAGGCATTGAGGATTCTAAGCATTGAGGATTCTAAGCATTGAGGATTCTAAGCATTGAGGTTTCTAAGCTAAGCATTGTGGATTCTAAGCATTGAGGATGCTAAGCATTGAGGATGCTAAGCATTGAGGATGCTAAGCATTGAGGAAGCTAAGCATTCTGGATGCTAAGCATTGAGGATTCTAAGCATTGAGGATTCTAAGCATTGAGGATTCTAAGCATTGAGGTTTCTAAGCAAAGCATTGAGGTTTCTAAGCATTGAGGATGCTAAGCATTGAGGATTCGAAGCATTGAGGATGCTAAGCATTGAGGATGCTAAGCATTGAGGATGCTAAGCTTTGAGGATGCTAACCATTGAGGATTCTAAGCATTGAGGATGCTAAGCATTGAGGATTGTAAGCATTGAGGATGCTAAGCATTGAGGATGCTAAGCATTGAGGATTCTAAGCATTGAGGATTCTAAGCTATGTAATGAGGATGCTAAGCACTGAGGATTCTAAGTATTGAGGTTTCTAAGCTAAGCATTGAGGACGCGAAGCATTGAGGATTCTAACTATTGAGGATTCTAAGAAATGCATGGAGGATTCTAAGCATTGAGGATTCTAAGCGTTGAGGATTCTAAGCATTGAGGTTTCTAAGCAAAGCATTGAGAATTCTAAGCATTGAGGATTCTAAGCATTGAGGATGCTAAGCATTGGGGATGCTAAGCATTGAGGATTCTAAGATTTGAGGATGCTAAGCATTAAGGATTCTAAGCATTGAGGATTCTAAGCATTGAGGATGCTAAGCATTGAGGATTCCAAGCATTGAGGATGCTAAGCATTGAGGATTCTAAGCATTGAGGATGCTAAGCATTGAGGATTCTAAGCATTGAGGATGCTAAGCATTGAGGATGCTAATCATTGAGGATTCTAAGCCAAGCATTGAGTTTTCTAATCTTTGTTGTTTCTAAACATTAAGGCCTCTATGCAATGAGGTTTGTAAGCATTAGGGTTGCTAAGCATTGAGGTTTAAGAGAAATAAAATTTCTAAGCAATGAGGATTCTAAGCATTGAGGTTTCTAAGCAATGCATGGAGGATGCTAAGCATTGAGGTTCCTAAGCAGTGAGGATTCTGAGCTTTGAGGATTCTAAACTAAGTAATGAGGATGCTAAGCAAGGAGTATGCTAAGCATGGAGGATGCTAAGCATTGAGGATGCTAAGCATTGAGGATTCTAAGCATTGAGGTTTCTAAGCAAAGCATTGAGGATGCTAAGCATTGAGGAAGCTAAGCATTGAGGATGCTAAGCATTGAGGATGCTAAGCATTGAGGATGCTAAGCTTTGAGGATGCTAAGCATTGAGGATTCTAAGCATTGAGGATTCTAAGCATTGAGGATGCTAAGCATTGAGGATGCTAAGCATTGAGGATTCTAAGCATTGAGGATTCTAAGCTATGTAATGAGGATGCTAAGCATTGAGGATTCTAAGTATTGAGGTTTCTAAGCTAAGCATTGAGGACGCGAAGCATTGAGGATTCTAACTATTGAGGATTCTAAGCAATGCATGGAGGATTCTAAGCATTGAGGATTCTAAACGTTGAGGATTCTAAGCATTGAGGTTTCTAAGCAAAGCATTGAGGATTCTAAGCATTGAGGATTCTAAGCATTGAGGATGCTAAGCATTGAGGATGCTAAGCATTGAAGATTCTAAGATTTGAGGATGCTAAGCATTGAGGATTCTAAGCATTGAGAATGCTAAGCATTGAGGATGCTAAGCATTGAGGATTCTAAGCATTGAGGATTCTAAGCATTGAGGATTCGAAGCATTGAGGATTCTAAGCATTGAGGTTTCTAAGCTTAGCATTGAGGTATCTAATCATTGAGGATTCTAAGCATTCAGGTTTCTAAGCAGTGAGGATTCTAAGCTAAGCACTGAGGATGCTAAGTATTGAGGTTTCTAAGCATAAAGGACTCTGTGCATTGAGTATTCTAAGCATTGAGGATTCTAAGCATTGAGGATTCTAAGCATTGAGGATTCTAAGCTATGCATTGAGGATTCTAAATATTGAGGATGTTAAGCATTGAGGATTCTAAGCATTGAGTTTTCTAAGCTAAGCATTGAGGATTCTAAGCATTGAGGATTCTAAGCATTGAGGATTCTAAGCAGTGAGGATTCTAAGCATTGAGGATTCTAAGCATTGAGGATTCTAAGCATTGAGGATTCTAATCTAGGCATTGAGGATTCAAAGCATTGAGGATTCTAAGCATTGAGGATTCTAAGCATTGAGGTTTCTAAGCTAAGCATGGAGGATTCTAAGCATTGAGGATGCTAAGTATTGAGGATGCTAAGCATTGAGGATGCTAAGCATTGAGGATTCTAAGCATTGAGGATTCTAAGCATTGAGGATTCTAAGCTATGCATTGAGGATTCTAAGCATTGAGGATTCGAAGCATTGAGGATTCTAAGCATTGAGGATTCTAATCTAGGCATTGAGGATTCTAAGCATTGAGGATTCTAAGCATTGAGGATTCTAAGCATTGAGGTTTCTAAGCAAAGCATTGAGGTTTCTAAGCATTGAGGATGCTAAGCATTGAGGATGCTAAGCATTCAGGATGCTAAGCATTGAGGATGCTAAGCATTGAGGATTCTAAGCTTTGAGGATGCTAAGCATTGAGGATGCTAAGCATTGAGGATGCTAAGCATTGAGGATTCTAAGCTTTGAGGATGCTAAGCATTGAGGATGCTAAGCATTGAGGATGCTAAGCATTGAGGATTCTAAGCATTGAGGATGCTAAGCATTGAGGATGCTAAGCATTGAGGATGCTAAGCGTTGAGGATTCTAAGCTTTGAGGATGCTAAGCATTGAGGATGCTAAGCATTGAGGATGCTAAGCATTGAGGATTCTAAGCATTGAGGATTCTAAGCTATGTAATGAGGATGCTAAGCATTGAGGATTCTAATTATTGAGGTTTCTATGCTAAGCATTGAGGATGGTAAGCATTGAGGATTCTAACTATTGAGGATTCTAAGCAATGCATGGAGGATTCTATGCATTGAGGATTCTAAGCATTGACGATTCTAAGCATTGAGGATTCTAATCATTGAGGATGCTAAGGATTGAGGATGCTAAGCATTGAGGATGCTAAGCATTGAGGATGGTAAGCATTGAGGATGCTAAACATTGAGGATTCTAAGCATAGAGCATACTAAGCATTGAGAATGCTAAGCATAGAGGATGCTAAGCATTGAAGATGCTAAGCATTGAGGATGCTAAGCATTGAGGATTCTAAGCATTGAGGATTCTAATCTAGGCATTGAGGATTCTAAGCATTGAGGATTCTAAGCATTGAGGATTCTAAGCATTGAGGTTTCTAAGCTAAGCATTGTGGATTCTAAGCATTGAGGATGCTAAGCATTGAGGATGCTAAGCATTGAGGATGCTAAGCATTGAGGAAGCTAAGCATTGAGGATTCTAAGCATTGAGGTTTCTAAGCAAAGCATTGAGGTTTCTAAGCATTGAGGATGCTAAGCATTGAGGATGCTAAGCATTGAGGATGCTAAGCATTGAGGATGCTAAGCTTTGAGGATGCTAACCATTGAGGATTCTAAGCATTGAGGATGCTAAGCATTGAGGATTGTAAGCATTGAGGATGCTAAGCATTGAGGATGCTAAGCATTGAGGATTCTAAGCATTGAGGATTCTAAGCTATGTAATGAGGATGCTAAGCACTGAGGATTCTAAGTATTGAGGTTTCTAAGCTAAGCATTGAGGACGCGAAGCATTGAGGATTCTAACTATTGAGGATTCTAAGAAATGCATGGAGGATTCTAAGCATTGAGGATTCTAAGCGTTGAGGATTCTAAGCATTGAGGTTTCTAAGCAAAGCATTGAGAATTCTAAGCATTGAGGATTCTAAGCATTGAGGATGCTAAGCATTGGGGATGCTAAGCATTGAGGATTCTAAGATTTGAGGATGCTAAGCATTAAGGATTCTAAGCATTGAGGATTCTAAGCATTGAGGATGCTAAGCATTGAGGATTCCAAGCATTGAGGATGCTAAGCATTGAGGATTCTAAGCATTGAGGATGCTAAGCATTGAGGATTCTAAGCATTGAGGATGCTAAGCATTGAGGATGCTAATCATTGAGGATTCTAAGCCAAGCATTGAGTTTTCTAATCTTTGTTGTTTCTAAACATTAAGGCCTCTATGCAATGAGGTTTGTAAGCATTAGGGTTGCTAAGCATTGAGGTTTAAGAGAAATAAAATTTCTAAGCAATGAGGATTCTAAGCATTGAGGTTTCTAAGCAATGCATGGAGGATGCTAAGCATTGAGGTTCCTAAGCAGTGAGGATTCTGAGCTTTGAGGATTCTAAACTAAGTAATGAGCATGCTAAGCAAGGAGTATGCTAAGCATTGAGGATGCTAAGCATTGAGGATGCTAAGCATTGAGGATTCTAAGCATTGAGGTTTCTAAGCAAAGCATTGAGGATGCTAAGCATTGAGGAAGCTAAGCATTGAGGATGCTAAGCATTGAGGATGCTAAGCATTGAGGATGCTAAGCTTTGAGGATGCTAAGCATTGAGGATTCTAAGCATTGAGGATTCTAAGCATTGAGGATGCTAAGCATTGAGGATGCTAAGCATTGAGGATTCTAAGCATTGAGGATTCTAAGCTATGTAATGAGGATGCTAAGCATTGAGGATTCTAAGTATTGAGGTTTCTAAGCTAAGCATTGAGGACGCGAAGCATTGAGGATTCTAACTATTGAGGATTCTAAGCAATGCATGGAGGATTCTAAGCATTGAGGATTCTAAACGTTGAGGATTCTAAGCATTGAGGTTTCTAAGCAAAGCATTGAGGATTCTAAGCATTGAGGATTCTAAGCATTGAGGATGCTAAGCATTGAGGATGCTAAGCATTGAAGATTCTAAGATTTGAGGATGCTAAGCATTGAGGATTCTAAGCATTGAGAATGCTAAGCATTGAGGATGCTAAGCATTGAGGATTCTAAGCATTGAGGATTCTAAGCATTGAGGATTCGAAGCATTGAGGATTCTAAGCATTGAGGTTTCTAAGCTTAGCATTGAGGTATCTAATCATTGAGGATTCTAAGCATTCAGGTTTCTAAGCAGTGAGGATTCTAAGCTAAGCACTGAGGATGCTAAGTATTGAGGTTTCTAAGCATAAAGGACTCTGTGCATTGAGTATTCTAAGCATTGAGGATTCTAAGCATTGAGGATTCTAAGCATTGAGGATTCTAAGCTATGCATTGAGGATTCTAAATATTGAGGATGTTAAGCATTGAGGATTCTAAGCATTGAGTTTTCTAAGCTAAGCATTGAGGATTCTAAGCATTGAGGATTCTAAGCATTGAGGATTCTAAGCAGTGAGGATTCTAAGCATTGAGGATTCTAAGCATTGAGGATTCTAAGCATTGAGGATTCTAATCTAGGCATTGAGGATTCAAAGCATTGAGGATTCTAAGCATTGAGGATTCTAAGCATTGAGGTTTCTAAGCTAAGCATGGAGGATTCTAAGCATTGAGGATGCTAAGTATTGAGGATGCTAAGCATTGAGGATGCTAAGCATTGAGGATTCTAAGCATTGAGGATTCTAAGCATTGAGGATTCTAAGCTATGCATTGAGGATTCTAAGCATTGAGGATTCGAAGCATTGAGGATTCTAAGCATTGAGGATTCTAATCTAGGCATTGAGGATTCTAAGCATTGAGGATTCTAAGCATTGAGGATTCTAAGCATTGAGGTTTCTAAGCATTGAGGATGCTAAGCATTGAGGATGCTAAGCATTGAGGATGCTAAGCATTGAGGATTCTAAGCGTTGAGGATGCTAAGTATTGAGGATGCTAAGCATTGAGGATGCTAAGCATTGAGGATTCTAAGCTTTGAGGATGCTAAGCATTGAGGATGCTAAGCATTGAGGATGCTAAGCATTGAGGATTCTAAGCATTGAGGATTCTAAGCTATGTAATGAGGATGCTAAGCATTGAGGATTCTAAGTATTGAGGTTTCTATGCTAAGCATTGAGGATGGTAAGCATTGAGGATTCTAACTATTGAGGATTCTAAGCAATGCATGGAGGATTCTAAGCATTGAGGATTCTAAGCATTGACGATTCTAAGCATTGAGGATTCTAAGCATTGAGGATACTAAGGATTGAGGATGCTAAGCATTGAGGATGCTAAGCATTGAGGATGGTAAGCATTGAGGATGCTAAGCATTGAGGATTCTAAGCATAGAGCATACTAAGCATTGAGGATGCTAAGCATAGAGGATGCTAAGCATTGAAGATGCTAAGCATTGAGGATGCTAAGCATTGAGGATTCTAAGATTTGAGGATGCTAAGCATTGAGGATTCTAAGCATTGAGGATGCTAAGCATTGAGGATTCTAAGTATTGAGGTTTCTATGCTAAGCATTGTGGATGCGAAGCATTGAGGATTCTAACTATTGTGGACTCTAAGCAATGCAAGGAGGATTCTAAGCATTGAGGATTCTAAGCATTGAGGATTCTAAGCATTGAGGATTCTAAGCTAAGCACTGAGGATGCTAAGTATAGAGGTTTCTCAGCATTAAGGATTCTGTGCACTGAGCATTCTAAGCATTGAGGATTCTAAGCATTGAGGATTCTAAGCTAGGCACTGAGGATTCTAAGCATTGAGGATGCTGAGCATTGAGGATTCTAAGCATTGAGGTTTCTAAGCTAAGCATTGAGGATTCTAAGCATTGAGGATGTTAAGCATTGAGGATGCTAAGCATTGAGGATGCTAAGCTTTGAGGATTCTAAGCATTGAGGATTCTAAGCATTGAGGATTCTAAGCATTGAGGATGCTAAGCATTGAGGATTCTAAGCATTGAGGATGCTAAGCTTTGAGGATTCTAAGCATTGAGGATTCTAAGCATTGAGGATGCTAAGCATTGAGGATGCTAAGCATTGAGGATTCTAAGCATTGAGGATTCTAAGCCAAGCATTGAGTTTTCTAATCTTTGTTGTTTCTAAACTTTAAGGCATCTATGCAATGAGGTTTGTAAGCATTAGGGTTGCTAAGCATTGAGGTTTCAGAGCAATAAAATTTCTAAGCAATGAGGATTCTACGCATTGAGGTTTCTAAGCAATGTATGGAGGATGCTAAGCATTGAGGTTCCTAAGCAGTGAGGATTCTGAGCTTTGAGGATTCTAAGCTAAGCAATGAGGATGCTAAGCAATGAGGATGCTAAGCATTGAGGATGCGAAGCATTGAGGATTCTAACTATTGAGGATTCTAAGCAATGCATGGAGGATGCTAAGCATTGAGGATTCTAAGCATTGAGGATTCTAATCTATGCATGGAGGATTCTAAGCATTGAGGATTCTAAGCATTGAGGATTCTAAGCCAAGCATTGAGTTTTCTAATCTTTGAGGTTTCTAAGCATTAAGGCCTCTATGCATTGAAGTTTGTAAGCATTTGGGATGCTAAGCAATGAGGTTGCAAACAATAAAATTTCTCAGCATTGAGGTTTGTAAGCATTGAGGATTCTAAGCATTGAGGATTCTAAGCTAAGCATAGAGCATACTAAGGATTGAGGATGCTAAGCATTGAGGTTTCTAAGTATTGGGGATTCTACGCGTTGAGGATGCTAAGCACTGAGGATTCTAAGCATTGAGGTTTCTAAGCAGTGAGGATTCTAAGCTAAGCACTGAGGATGCTAAGTATTGAGTTTTCTAAGCATTAAGGAATCTGTGCATTGAGGTTTCTAAGCACTGAGGATCCTGAGCTTTTAGGATTCTAAGCGAAGCATTGAGGATGCTAAGCATTAAGGACTCTGTGCATTGAGGATTCTAAGCATTGAGGATTCTAAGCATTCAGGTTTCTAAGCAGTGAAGATTCTAAGCTAAGGACTGAGGATGCTATGTATTGAGGTTTCTAAGCATTGAGCATTCTATGCATTGAGGATGTTAAGCATTGAGGATTCTAAGCATTGAGGTTTCTAAGCTAAGCATTGAGGATTCTAAGCATCGAGGAATCTAAGCATTGAGGATTCTAAGCATTCAGGTTTCTAAGCAGTGAGGATTGTACGCTAAGCACTGAGGATGCTAAGATTGAGGTTTCTAAGCATTAAGGACTCTGTGTATTGAAGTTTCTAAACATTGAGGATTCTAAGCATTGAGGATTCTCAGCATTGAGGATTCTAAGCTAGGCATTGTGGATTCTAAGCATTGAGGATTCTAAGCGTTGAGGATGCTAAGCTTTGAGGATTCTAAGCATTGAGGATGCTAAGCATTGAGAATGCAAAGTATTGAGGATGCTAAGCATTGAGGATTCTAAGCATTGAGGATTCTAAGCATTGAGGATGCTAAGCGTTGAGGATGGTAAGCGTTGAGAATTCTAAGCATTGAGGATTCGAAGCATTGAGGATGCTAAGCATTGAGGATGCTAAGCATAGAGGATTCTAAGCATTGAGGATTCTAAGCTAAGCATAGAGCATACTAAGGATTGAGGATTCTAATCATTGAGGTTTCTAAGCAGTGAGGATTCTATGCTAAGGTCTGAGAATGCTAAGTATTGAGGTTTCTAAGCATTAAGGACTCTGTGCATTGAGGTTTCTAAGCATTGAGGATCCTGAGCTTTGGGGATTCTAAGCTATGCATTGAGGATGCTAAGCATTGAGGATTCTAAGCATTGAGGATTCTAAGCATTGAGGATTCTAAGCACTCAGGTTTCTAAGCAGTGAGGATTCTAAGCTAAGCACTGAGGATGCTAAGTATTGAGGTTTCTAAGCATTAAGGACTCTGTGCATTGAGGTTTCTAAGCATTGAGGATTCTAAGCATTGAGGATTCTAAGCATTGAGGATTCTAAGCATTGAGGATTTTAAGCATTGAGGATTCTAAGCATTGAGGTTTCTAAGCTAAGCATTGAGAATTCTAAGCATCGAGGAATCTAAGCATTGAGGATTCTAAGCATTGAGGATGCTAAGCATTGAGGATGCTAAGCATTGAGGATTCTAAGCATTGAGGATTCTAAGCTATGTAATGAGGATGCTATGCACTGAGGATTCTAAGTATTGAGGTTTCTAAGCTAAGCATTGAGGATTCTAAGCATTGAGGATTCTCAGCATTGAGGATTCTAAGCTAGGCATTGTGGATTCTAAGCATTGAGGTTTCTAAGCATTGAGGATGCTAAGCTTTGAGGATTCTAAGCATTGAGGATTCTAAGCATTGAGGATTCTAAGCATTGAGGATGCTAAGCATTGAGGATTCTAAGCATTGAGGATGCTAAGCTTTGAGGATTCTAAGCATTGAGGATTCTAAGCATTGAGGATGCTAATCATTGAGGATGCTAAGCATTGAGGATTCTAAGCATTGAGGATTCTAAGCCAAGCATTGAGTTTTCTAATCTTTGTTGTTTCTAAACTTTAAGGCCTCTATGCAATGAGGTTTGTAAGCATTAGGGTTGCTAAGCATTGAGGTTTCAGAGCAATAAAATTTCTAAGCAATGAGGATTCTGCGCATTGAGGTTTCTAAGCAATGCATGGAGGATGCTAAGCATTGAGGTTCCTAAGTAGTGAGGATTCTGAGCTTTGAGTATTCTAAGCTATGCAATGAGGATGCTAAGCAATGAGGATGCTAAGCAATGAGGATGCTAAGCATTGAGGATGCGAAGCATTGAGGATTCGAACTATTGAGGATTCTAAGCAATGCATGGAGGATGCTATGCATTGAGGATTCTAAGCATTGAGGATTCTAAGCATTGAGGATTCTAAGCATTGAGGATTCTAAGCTATGCACGGAGGATTCTAAGCATTGAGGATTCTAAGCATTGAGGATTCTAAGCCAAGCATTGAGTTTTCTAATCTTTGAGGTTTCTAAGCATTAAGGCCTCTATGCATTGAGGTTTGTAAGCATTTGGGATGCTAAGCAATGAGGTTGCAAACAATAAAATTTCTCAGCATTGAGGTTTGTAAGCATTGAGGATTCTAAGCATTGAGGATTCTAAGCTAAGCATAGAGCATACTAAGGATTGAGGATGCTAAGCATTGAGGTTTCTAAGTATTGGGGATTCTACGCGTTGAGGATGCTAAGCACTGAGGATTCTAAGCATTGAGGTTTCTAAGCAGTGAGAATTCTAAGCTAAGCACTGAGGATGCTAAGTATTGAGTTTTCTAAGCATTAAGGAATCTGTGCATTGAGGTTTCTAAGCACTGAGGATCCTGAGCTTTTAGGATTCTAAGCGAAGCATTGAGGATGCTAAGCATTAAGGACTCTGTGCATTGAGGATTCTAAGCATTGAGGATTCTAAGCATTCAGGTTTCTAAGCAGTGAAGATTCTAAGCTAAGGACTGAGGATGCTATGTATTGAGGTTTCTAAGCATTGAGCATTCTATGCATTGAGGATGTTAAGCATTGAGGATTCTAAGCATTGAGGTTTCTAAGCTAAGCATTGAGGATTCTAAGCATCGAGGAATCTAAGCATTGAGGATTCTAAGCATTCAGGTTTCTAAGCAGTGAGGATTGTACGCTAAGCACTGAGGATGCTAAGATTGAGGTTTCTAAGCATTAAGGACTCTGTGCATTGAAGTTTCTAAACATTGAGGATTCTAAGCATTGAGGATTCTCAGCATTGAGGATTCTAAGCTAGGCATTGTGGATTCTAAGCATTGAGGATTCTAAGCGTTGAGGATGCTAAGCTTTGAGGATTCTAAGCATTGAGGATGCTAAGCATTGAGGATGCTAAGCATTGAGGATGCTAAGTATTGAGGATGCTAAGCATTGAGGATTCTAAGCATTGAGGATTCTAAGCATTGAGGATGCTAAGCGTTGAGGATGGTAAGCGTTGAGAATTCTAAGCAAGGAGTATGCTAAGCATTGAGGATGCTAAGCATAGAGGATTCTAAGCATTGAGGATTCTAAGCACTCAGGTTTCTAAGCAGTGAGGATTCTAAGCTAAGCACTGAGGATGCTAAGTATTGAGGTTTCTAAGCATTAAGGACTCTGTGCATTGAGGTTTCTAAGCATTGAGGATTCTAAGCATTGAGGATTCTAAGCATTGAGGATTCTAAGCATTGAGGATGTTAAGCATTGAGGATTCTAAGCATTGAGGTTTCTAAGCTAAGCATTGAGAATTCTAAGCATCGAGGAATCTAAGCATTGAGGATTCTAAGCATTCAGGTTTCTAAGCAGTGAGGATTCTACGCTAAGCACTGAGGATGCTAAGTATTGAGGTTTCTAAGCATTAAGGACTCTGTGCATTGAGGTTTCTAAGCATTGAGGATTCTAAGCATTGAGGATTCTAAGCATTGAGGATTCTCAGCATTGAGGATTCTAAGCTAGGCATTGTGGATTCTAAGCATTGAGGTTTCTAAGCATTGAGGATGCTAAGCATTGAGGATTCTAAGCATTGAGGATGCTAAGCATTGAGGATTCTAAGCTATGTAATGAGGATTCTAAGCATTGAGGATTCTAACTATTGAGGATTCTAAGCAATGCATGGAGGATGCTAAGCATTGAGGATTCTAAGCATTGGGGATTCTAAGCATTGAGGATTCTAACCCAAGCATTGATTTTTCTAAGCTTTGAGGTTTCTAAGCATTAAGACATCTATGCATTTAGGTTTGTAAGCATTTGGAATGCTAAGCAATGAGGTTTCAAATAATAAAATTTCTCAGCATTGAGGTTTGTAAGCATTGAGGATTCTAAGCATTGAGGATTCTAAGCTACGCATAGAGCATACTAAGGATTGAGGATGCTAAACATTGAGGTTTCTAAGCAAAGGATTCTAAGCTAAGCACTGAGGATGCTAAGTATTGAGGTTTCTAAGCATTATGGACTTTGTGCATTGAGGTTTCTAAGCATTGAGGATCCTGAGCTTTGAGGATTCTAAGCTATGCATTGAGGATTCTAAGCATTGAGGATTCTAAGCATTGAGGATTCTAAGCATTGAGGATTCTAATCTAGGCATTGAGGATTCTAAGCATTGAGGATTCTAAGCATTGAGGATTCTAAGCATTGAGGTTTCTAAGCTAAGCATTGTGGATTCTAAGCATTGAGGATGCTAAGCATTGAGGATGCTAAGCATTGAGGATGCTAAGCATTGAGGATGCTAAGCATTGTGGATGCTAAGCATTGAGGATTCTAAGCATTGAGGATTCTAAGCATTGAGGATTCGAAGCATTGAGGTTTCTAAGCAAAGCATTGAGGTTTCTAAGCATTGAGGATGCTAAGCATTGAGGATTCTAAGCATTGAGGATGCTAAGCATTGAGGATGCTAAGCATTGAGGATGCTAAGCTTTGAGGATGCTAACCATTGAGGATTCTAAGCATTGAGGATGCTAAGCATTGAGGATTGTAAGCATTGAGGATGCTAAGCATTGAGGATGCTAAGCATTGAGGATTCTAAGCATTGAGGATTCTAAGCTATGTAATGAGGATGCTAAGCACTGAGGATTCTAAGTATTGAGGTTTCTAAGCTAAGCATTGAGGACGCGAAGCATTGAGGATTCTAACTATTGAGGATTCTAAGAAATGCATGGAGGATTCTAAGCATTGAGGATTCTAAGCGTTGAGGATTCTAAGCATTGAGGTTCCTAAGCAAAGCATTGAGAATTCTAAGCATTGAGGATTCTAAGCATTGAGGATGCTAAGCATTGGGGATGCTAAGCATTGAGGATTCTAAGATTTGAGGATGCTAAGCATTAAGGATTCTAAGCATTGAGGATTCTAAGCATTGAGGATGCTAAGCATTGAGGATTCCAAGCATTGAGGATGCTAAGCATTGAGGATTCTAAGCATTGAGGATGCTAAGCATTGAGGATTCTAAGCATTGAGGATGCTAAGCATTGAGGATGCTAATCATTGAGGATTCTAAGCCAAGCATTGAGTTTTCTAATCTTTGTTGTTTCTAAACATTAAGGCCTCTATGCAATGAGGTTTGTAAGCATTAGGGTTGCTAAGCATTGAGGTTTAAGAGAAATAAAATTTCTAAGCAATGAGGATTCTAAGCATTGAGGTTTCTAAGCAATGCATGGAGGATGCTAAGCATTGAGGTTCCTAAGCAGTGAGGATTCTGAGCTTTGAGGATTCTAAACTAAGTAATGAGGATGCTAAGCAAGGAGTATGCTAAGCATTGAGGATGCTAAGCATTGAGGATGCTAAGCATTGAGGATTCTAAGCATTGAGGTTTCTAAGCAAAGCATTGAGGATGCTAAGCATTGAGGAAGCTAAGCATTGAGGATGCTAAGCATTGAGGATGCTAAGCATTGAGGATGCTAAGCTTTGAGGATGCTAAGCATTGAGGATTCTAAGCATTGAGGATTCTAAGCATTGAGGATGCTAAGCATTGAGGATGCTAAGCATTGAGGATTCTAAGCATTGAGGATTCTAAGCTATGTAATGAGGATGCTAAGCATTGAGGATTCTAAGTATTGAGGTTTCTAAGCTAAGCATTGAGGACGCGAAGCATTGAGGATTCTAACTATTGAGGATTCTAAGCAATGCATGGAGGATTCTAAGCATTGAGGATTCTAAACGTTGAGGATTCTAAGCATTGAGGTTTCTAAGCAAAGCATTGAGGATTCTAAGCATTGAGGATTCTAAGCATTGAGGATGCTAAGCATTGAGGATGCTAAGCATTGAAGATTCTAAGATTTGAGGATGCTAAGCATTGAGGATTCTAAGCATTGAGAATGCTAAGCATTGAGGATGCTAAGCATTGAGGATTCTAAGCATTGAGGATTCTAAGCATTGAGGATTCGAAGCATTGAGGATTCTAAGCATTGAGGTTTCTAAGCTTAGCATTGAGGTATCTAATCATTGAGGATTCTAAGCATTCAGGTTTCTAAGCAGTGAGGATTCTAAGCTAAGCACTGAGGATGCTAAGTATTGAGGTTTCTAAGCATAAAGGACTCTGTGCATTGAGTATTCTAAGCATTGAGGATTCTAAGCATTGAGGATTCTAAGCATTGAGGATTCTAAGCTATGCATTGAGGATTCTAAATATTGAGGATGTTAAGCATTGAGGATTCTAAGCATTGAGTTTTCTAAGCTAAGCATTGAGGATTCTAAGCATTGAGGATTCTAAGCATTGAGGATTCTAAGCAGTGAGGATTCTAAGCATTGAGGATTCTAAGCATTGAGGATTCTAAGCATTGAGGATTCTAATCTAGGCATTGAGGATTCAAAGCATTGAGGATTCTAAGCATTGAGGATTCTAAGCATTGAGGTTTCTAAGCTAAGCATGGAGGATTCTAAGCATTGAGGATGCTAAGTATTGAGGATGCTAAGCATTGAGGATGCTAAGCATTGAGGATTCTAAGCATTGAGGATTCTAAGCATTGAGGATTCTAAGCTATGCATTGAGGATTCTAAGCATTGAGGATTCGAAGCATTGAGGATTCTAAGCATTGAGGATTCTAATCTAGGCATTGAGGATTCTAAGCATTGAGGATTCTAAGCATTGAGGATTCTAAGCATTGAGGTTTCTAAGCAAAGCATTGAGGTTTCTAAGCATTGAGGTTTCTAAGCATTGAGGATGCTAAGCATTGAGGATGCTAAGCATTGAGGATTCTAAGCATTGAGGATGCTAAGCATTGAGGATGCTAAGCATTGAGGATGCTAAGCATTGAGGATTCTAAGCTTTGAGGATGCTAAGCATTGAGGATGCTAAGCATTGAGGATTCTAAGCATTGAGGATTCTAAGCTATGTAATGAGGATGCTAAGCTTTGAGGATTCTAAGTATTGAGGTTTCTATGCTAAGCATTGAGGATGGTAAGCATTGAGGATTCTAACTATTGAGGATTCTAAGCAATGCATGGAGGATTCTAAGCATTGAGGATTCTAAGCATTGAGGTTTCTAAGCAAAGCATTGAGGTTTCTAAGCATTGAGGATTCTAATCATTGAGGATGCTAAGGATTGAGGATGCTAAGCATTGAGGATGCTAAGCATTGAGGATGGTAAGCATTGAGGATGCTAAGCATTGAGGATTCTAAGCATAGAGCATACTAAGCATTGAGGATGCTAAGCATAGAGGATGCTAAGCATTGAAGATGCTAAGCATTGAGGATGCTAAGCATTGAGGATTCTAAGATTTGAGGATGCTAAGCATTGAGGATTCTAAGCATTGAGGATGCTAAGCATTGAGGATTCTAAGTATTGAGGTTTCTATGCTAAGCATTGTGGATGCGAAGCATTGAGGATTCTAACTATTGTGGACTCTAAGCAATGCAAGGAGGATTCTAAGCATTGAGGATTCTAAGCATTGAGGATTCTAAGCATTGAGGATTCTAAGCTATGCATGGAGGATTCTAAGCATTCAGGATTCTAAGCATTGAGGATTCTAAGCATTGAGGATTCTAAGCTATGCATTGAGGATTCTAAACATTGAGGATGTTAAGCATTGAGAATTCTAAGCATTGAGGTTTCTAAGCTAAGCATTGAGGATTCTAAGCATTGAGGATTCTAAGCATTCAGGTTTCTAAGCTAAGCACTGAGAATGCTAAGTATTGAGGTTTCTAAGCATTAAGGACTCTGTGCATTGAGGTTTCTAAGCACTGAGGATCCTGAGCTTTGAGGATTCTAAGATATGCATTGAGGATGCTAAGGATTGAGGATGCTAAGCATTGAGGATGCTAAGCATTGAGGTTTCTAAGCTTAGCATTGAGGATTCTAAGCATTGAGGATTCTAAGCATTCAGGTTTCTAAGCAGTGAGGATTCTAAGCTAAGCACTGAGGATGCTAAGTATTGAGGTTTCTAAGCATTAAGGACTCTGTGCATTGAGGTTTCTCAGCATTGAGGATTCTAAGCATTGAGGATTCTAAGCATTGAGGATTCTAAGCATTGAGGTTTCTAAGCTAAGCATTGAGGATTCTAAGCATTGAGGATGCTAAGCGTTGAGGATGCTAAGAATTGAAGATGCTAATCTTTGAGGATTCTAAGCATTGAGGATTCTAAGCATTGAGGATTCTAAGCATTGAGGATGCTAAGCATTGAGGATGCTAAGCATTGAGGATTCTAAGCATTGAGGATTCTAAGCCAAGCATTGAGTTTTCTAATCTTTGTTGTTTCTAAACATTAAGGCCTCTATGCAATGAGGTTTTAAGCAATAGGGATGCTAAGCATTGAGGTTTCCGAGCAATAAAATTTCTAATCAATGAGGATTCTGCGCATTGAGGTTTCTAAGCAATGCATGGAGGATGCTAAGCATTGAGGTTCCTAAGCAGTGAGGATTCTGAGCTTTGAGGATTCTAAGCTAATCAAAGAGGATGCTAAGCAATGAGGATGCTAAGCAATGAGGATGCTAAGCATTGAGGATGCTAAGCATTGAGGATTCTAAGCATTGAGGTTTCTAAGCTAAGCATTGAGGATGCGAAGCATTGAGGATTCTAACTATTGAGGATTCTAAGCAATGCATGGAGATTGCTAAGCATTGAGGATTCTAAGCATTGAGGATTCTAAGCATTTAGGATTCTAAGCTATGCATGGAGGATTCTAAGCATTGAGGATTATAAGCATTGAGGATTTTAAGCCAAGCACTGAGTTTTCTAATCTTTGAGGTTTCTAAGCATTAAGGCCTCTATGCATTGAGGTTTGTAAGCATTTGGGATGCTAAGCAATGAGGTTTCAAACAATAAAATTTCTCAGCATTGAGGTTTGTATGCATTGAGGATTCTAAGCATTGAGAATTCTAAGCTAAGCATAGAGCATACTAAGGATTGAGGATGCTAAGCATTGAGGTTTCTAAGCATTGGGGATTCTACGCGTTGAGGATGCTAAGCACTGAGGATTCTAAGCATTGAGGTTTCTAAGCAGTGAGGATTCTAAGCTAAGCACTGAGGATGCTAAGTATTGAGGTTTCTAAGCATTAAGGACTCTGTGCATTGAGGTTTCTAAGCATTGGGGATCTGTAGCTTTGAGGGTTCTAAGCTAAGCATTGAGGATTCTAAGCATTGAGGATTCTAAGTATTGAGGATTCTAAGCATTGAGGATTCTAAGTATTGAGGTTTCTAAACATTCAGGGTTCAAAGCATTGAGGATGCCAAGCATTGAGGATGCCAAGCATTGAGGATGCTAAGCATTGAGGATGCTAAGCATTGAGGATTCTAAGCATTGAGGATTCTAAGCATTGAGGTTTCTAAGCTTAGCATTGAGGATTCTAATCATTGAGGATTCTAAGCATTCAGGTTTCTAAGCAGTGAGGATTCTAAGCTAAGCACTGAGGATGCTAAGTATTGAGGTTTCTAAGCATTAAGGAGTCTGTGCATTGAGGATTCTAAGTATTGAGGATTCTAAGCATTGAGGATTCTAAGCATTGAGGTTTTATAAGGTAAGCATTTAGGATTCTAAGCATTGAGGATTCTAAGCATTGAGGTTACTAAGCTAAGCATTGGGGTTGCGAATCATTGAGGATTCTATTGAGGATTCTAAGCAATGCATGGAGGATGCTAAGCATTGAAGATTCTAAGCATTGAGGATTCTAAGCATTGAGGATTCTAAGCCAAGCATTGAGTTTTCTAATCTTTGAGGTTTCTAAGCATTAAGGCCTCTATGCATTGAGGTTTGTAAGCATTTGGGATGCTAAGCAATGAGGTTTCAAACAATAAAATTTCTCAGCATCGAGGTTTGTAAGCATTGAGGATTCTAAGCATTGAGGATTCTAACCTAAGCATAGAGCATACTAAGGATTGAGGATGCTAAGCATTGAGGTTTCTAAGCATTGGGGATTCTACGCGTTGAGGATGCTAAGCACTGAGGATTCTAAGTATTGAGGTTTCTAAGCATTAAGGACTCTGTGCATTGAGGTTTCTAAGCATTGAGGATCCTGAGCTTTGAGGATTCTAAGATATGCATTGAGGATGCTAAGGATTGAGGATGCTAAGCATTGAGGATGCTAAGCATTGAGGTTTCTAAGCTTAGCATTGAGGATTCTAAGCATTCAGGTTTCTAAGCATTGAGGATTCTAAGCCAAGCATTGAGTTTTCTTATCTTTGAGGTTTCTAAACATTAAGGGCTCTATGCTCTGAGGTTTGTAAGCATTAGGGATGCTAAGCATTGAGGTTACAGAGCAATAAAATTTCTAAGCAATGAGGATTCTACGCATTGAGGTTTCTAAGCAATGCATGGAGGATGCTAAGCATTGAGGTTCCTAAGCAGTGAGGATTCTGAGCTTTGAGTATTCTAAGCTAAGCAATGAGGATTCTAAGCAATGAGGATGCTAAGCATTGAGGATTCTAAGCTATGTAATGGGGATGCTAAGCATTGAGGATGCTAAGCATTGAGGATTCTAAGCATTGAGGATTCTAAGCTAAGCATAGAGCATACTATGGATTGAGGATGCTAAGCATTGAGGTTTCTAAGCATTGGGGATTCTACGCATTGAGGATGCTAAGCACTGAGGATTATAAGCATTGAGGTTACTAAGCAGTGAGGATTCTAAGCATTGAAGAGTCTAAGCAGGGAGGATTTTAAGCTAAGCACTGAGGATGCTAAGTATTGAGGTTTCTATGCATTAAGGACTCTGTGCATTGAGGTTCCTAAGCATTGAGGATTCTAAGCATTGAGGATTCTAAGCATTGAGGATTCTAAGCATTGAGGATTCTAAGCTAGGCATTGTGGATGCTAAGCATTGAGGATGCTAAGCATTGAGGATGCTAAGCATTAAGGATGCTAAGCATTGAGGATTATAAGCATTGAGGATTTTAAGCTAAGCATAGAGCATACTAAGGATTGAGGTTTCTAAGTATTGGGGATTCTACGCATTGAGGATGCTAAGCACTTAAAATTCTAAGCATTGAGGTTTCTAAGCAGTGAGGATTCTAAGCTAAGCACTGATGATGCTAAGTATTGAGTTTTCTAAGCATTAAGGACTCTGTGCATTGAGGTTTCTAAGCATTGAGGATCCTGAGCTTTGAGGATTCTAAGCGAAGCATTGAGGATGCTAAGCATTAAGGACTCTGTGCATTGAGGATTCTAAGCATTGAGGATTGTAAGCATTGAGGACTCTAAGCATTGAGGATTCTAAGCATTGAGGATTCTATGCATTGAGGATGTTAAGCATTGAGGATTCTAAGCATTGAGGTTTCTAAGCTAAGCATTGAGGATTCTAAGCATCGAGTAATCTATGCATTGAGGATTCTAAGCATTCAGGTTTCTAAGCAGTGAGGATTCGACGCTAAGCACTGAGGATGCTAAGTATTGAGGTTTCTAAGCATTAAGGACTCTGTGCATTGAGGTTTCTAAGCATTGAGGATTCTAAGCATTGAGGATTCTAAGCATAGAGGATGCTAAGCATTGAGGATTCTAAGCATTGAGGATTCTCAGCATTCAGGATTCTAAGCTAGGCATTGTGGATTCCAAGCATTGAGGATGCTAAGCATTTGGATGCTAAGCAATGAGGTTTCAAACAATAAAATTTCTCAGCATTGAGGTTTGTAATCATTGAGGATTCTAAGCATTGAGGATTCTAAGCTAAGCATAGAGCATACTAAGGATTGAGGATGCTAAGCATTGAGGTTTCTAAGGATTGGGTATTCTACGCATTGAGGATGCTAAGCACTGAGGATTCTAAGCATTGAGGTTTCTAAGCAGTGAGGATTCTAAGCTAAGCACTGAGGATGCGAAGTATTGAGGTTTCTAAGCATTAAGGACTCTGTGCATTGAGGTTTCTAAGCATTGAGGATCCTGAGCTTTGAGGATTCTAAGCTATGCATTGAGGATGCTAATCATTGAGGATGCTAAGCATTGAGGATTCTAAGCATTGAGGATGTTAAGCATTGAGGATGTTAAGCATTGAGGATTCTAAGCATTGAGGATTCTAAGCATCGAGGAATCTAAGCATTGAGGATTCTAAGCATTCAGGTTTCTAAGCAGTGAGGATTCTACGCTAAGCACTGAGGATGCTAAGTATTGAGGTTTCTAAGCATTAAGGACTCTGTGCATTGAGGTTTCTAAGCATTGAGGATTCTAAGCACTGAGGATTCTAAGCATTGAGGATTCTAAGCTAGGCATTGAGGATTCTAAGCTAGGCATTGAGGATTCTAAGCATTGAGGATTCTAAGCATTGAGGATTGTAAGCATTGAGGATTGTAAGCATTGAGGATTCGAAGCATTGAGGATGCTAAGCATTGAGGATGCTAAGCATTGAGGATTCTAAGCATTGAGGATTCTATGCCAAGCATTGAGTTTTCTAATCTTTGAGGTTTCTAAACATTAAGGCCTCTATGCACTGAGGTTTGTACGCATTAGGGATGCTAAGAAGTGGGGTTTCAGAGCAATAAAATTTCTAAGCAATGAGGATTCTACGCATTGAGGTTTCTAAACAATGCATGGAGGATGCTGAGCATTGAGTTTCCTAAGCAGTGAGGATTCTGAGCTTTGAGGATTCGAAGCTCAGCAATGAGGATGCTAAGCAATGAGGATTCTAAGCATTGAGGACTCTAAGCATTGAGGATTCTAAGCTATGCATGGAGGATGCTAAGCATTGAAGATTCTAAGCATTGAGGATGCTAAGCATTGAGGATTCTAAGCATTGAGGATTCTAAGCTATGCATGGAGGATGCTAAGCATTGAGGATTCTACGCGTTGAGGATGCTAAGCACTGAGGATTCTAAGCATTGAGGTTTCTAAGCAGTGAGGATTCTAAGCTAAGCAATGAGGATGCTAAGTATTGAGGTTTCTAAGGATTAAGAACTCTGTGCATTGAGGTTTCTATGCATTGAGGATACTGAGCTTTGAGGATTCTAAGATATGCATTGAGGATGCTAAGCATTGAGGATTCTAAGCATTGAGGATGTTAAGCATTGAGGATGTTAAGCATTGAGGATTCTAAGCATTGAGGTTTCTAAGCTAAGCATTGAGGATTCTAAGCATCGAGGAATCTAAGCATTGAGGATTCTAAGCATTCAGGTTTCTAAGCAGTGAGGATTGTACGCTAAGCACTGAGGATGCTAAGTATTGAGGTTTCTGAGCATTAAGGACTCTGTGCATTGAGGTTTCTAAGCATTGAGGATTCTAAGCATTGAGGATTCTAAGCATTGAGGATTCTAAGCATTGAGGATTCTAAGCATTGAGGATGCTAAGCATTAAGGATGCTAAGCATTGAGGATTCCAAGCATTGAGGATTCTAAGCATTGAGGATTCTAATCTAGGCATTGAGGATTCTAAGCACTGAGGATTCTAAGCATTGAGGATTCTAAGCATTGAGGATTCTAAGCATTGAGGTTTCTAAGCTAAGCATGGAGGATTCTAAGCATTGAGGATGCTAAGTATTGAGGATTCTAAGCAGTGAGGATGCTAAGCATTGAGGATGCTAAGCATTGAGGATGCTAAGCATTGAGGATTCTAAGCATTGAGGATTCTAAGCATTGAGGATTCTAAGCATTGAGGATTCTAAGCTAGGCATTGAGGATTCTAAGCATTGAGGATTCTAAGCATTGAGGTTTCTAAGCAAAGCATTGAGGTTTCTAAGCATTGAGGATGCTAAGCATTGAGGATGCTAAGCATTGAGGATTCTAAGCATTGAGGATGCTAAGCATTGAGGATGCTAAGCATTGAGGATGGTAAGCATTGAGTATTCTAAGCTTTGAGGATGCTAAGCATTGAGGATGCTAAGCATTGAGGATGCTAAGCATTGAGGATTCTAAGCTATGTAATGAGGATGCTAAGCATTGAGGATTCTAAGCATTGAGGATGGTAAGCATTGAGGATTCTAAGTATTGAGGTTACTATGCTAAGCATTGAGGATGCGAAGCATTGAGGATTCTAACTATTGAGGATTCTAAGCAATGCAAGGAGGATTCTAAGCATTGAGGATTCTAAGCATTGAGGATTCTAAGCATTGAGGATTCTAAGCTATGCATGGAGGATTCTAAGTATTGAGGATTCTAAGCATTGAGGATTCTAAGCATAGAGGATTCTAAGCCAAGCATTGAGTTTTCTAATCTTTGAGGTTTCTAAGCATTAAGGCCTCTATGCATTGAGGTTTGTAAGCATTTGGGATGCTAAGCAATGAGGTTTCAAACAATAAAATTTCTCAGCATTGAGGTCTGTAAGCATTGAGGATTCTAAGCATTGAGGATTCTAAGCTAAGCATAGAGCATACTAAGGATTAAGGATGCTAAGCATTGAGGATTCTAAGCATTGAGGATTCTAAGCTATGCATTGATGATTCTAAACATTGAGGATGTTAAGCATTGAGGATTATAAGCATTGAGTTTTCTAAGCTAAGCATTGAGGATGCTAAGCATTGAGGATGCTAAGGATTGAGGATTCTAAGCATTGAGGATTCTAAGCATTGAGGATTCTAAGCATTTAGGATTCTAATCTAGGCTTTGAGGATTCTAAGCATTGAGGATTCTAAGCCTTGAGGATTCTAAGCATTGAGGTTTCTAAGCTGAGCATGGAGGTTTCTAAGTATTGAGGATGCTAAGCATTGAGGATGCTAAGCATTGAGGATTCTAAGCATTGAGGATTCTAAGCATTGAGGATTTTAAGTATTGAGGATTCTAAGCTAGGCATTGAGGATTCTAAGCATTGAGGTTTCTAAGCAAAGCATTCAGGTTTCTAAGCATTGAGGATGCTAAGCATTGAGGATGCTAAGCATTGAGGATGCTAAGCATTGATGATTCTAAGCATTGAGCTTTCTAAGCTAAGCATTGAGGATGCGAGGCATTGAGGATTCTAACTATTGAGGATTCTAAGCAATGCATGGAGGATGCTAAGCATTGAGGATTCTAAGCACTGAGGATTCTAAGCTATGCATGGAAGATTCTAAGCATTGAGGATTCTAAGCATAGAGGATTCTAAGCCAAGCATTGAGTTTTCTAATCTTTGAGGTTTCTAAGCATTAAGGCCTCTATGTATTGAGGTTTGTAAGCATTTGGGATGCTAAGCAATGACGTTTCAAACAATAAAATTTCTCAGCATTGAGGTTTGTAAGCATTGAGGATTCTAAGCATTGAGGATTCTAAGCTAAGCATAGAGGATGCTAAGCTTTGAGGATGTTAAGCATTGAGGATTCTAAGCATTGAGTTTTCTAAGCTAAGCATTGAGGATGCTGTGCATTGAGGATTCTAAGCATTGAGGATTCTAAGCATTGAGGATTCTAAGCATTGAGGATTCTAATCTAGGCATTGAGGATTCTAAGCATTGAGGATTCTAAGCATTGTGGTTTCTAAGCTAAGCATGGAGGATTCTAAGCAATGAGGATGCTAAGTATTGAGGATGCTAAGCATTGAGGATGCAAAGTATTGAGGATGCTAAGCATTGAGGATTCTAAGCATTGAGGATTCTAAGCATTGAGGATTCTAAGCATTGAGGATTCTAAGCTAGGCATTGAGGATTCTAAGCATTGTGGATTCTAAGCATTGAGGTTTCTAAGCAAAGCATTGAGGATGCTAAGCATTGAGGATGCTAAGCATTGAGGATGCTAAGCATTGAGGATGCTAAACATTGAGGATTCTAAGCATTGAGGATGCTAAGCATTGAGGATGCTAAGCATTGAGGATGGTAATCATTGAGGATTCTAAGCTTTGAGGATGCTAAGCATTCAGGATGCTAAGCATTGAGGATGCTAAGCATTGAGGATGCTGAGCATTGAGGATTCTAAGCATTGAGGATTCTAAGCTATGTAATGAGGATGCTAAGCATTGAGGATTCTAAGTATTGAGGTTTCTATGCTAAGCATTGAGGATGCGAAGCATTGAGGATTCTAACTATTGAGGATTCTAAGCAATGCATGGAGGATTCTAAGCATTGAGGATTCTAAGCATTGAGGATTCTAAGCATTGAGGATGCTAAGCATTGAGGATGCTAAGCATTGAGGATGGTAAGCATTGAGGATGCTAAGCATTGAGGATTCTAAGCATAGAGCATACTATGCATTGAGGATGCTAAGCATTGAGGATGCTAAGCATTGAGGATTCTAAGCATTGAGGATGCTAAGCATTGAGGATTCTAAGCATTGAGGATTCTAAGCTATGCATTGAGGATTCTAAACATTGAGGATGTTAAGCATTGAGAATTCTAAGCATTGAGGTTTCTAAGCTAAGCATTGAGGATTCTAAGCATTGAGGATTCTAAGCATTCAGGTTTCTAAGCAGTGAGGATTCTAAGCTAAGCACTTAGGATGCTAAGTATTGAGGTTTCTAAGCATTAAGGATTCTGTGCATTGAGGTTTCTAAGTTTGAGGATTCTAAGCATTGAGTTTTCTAAGCTAAGCATTGAGGATGCTAAGCATTGAGGATTCTAAGCATTGAGGATTCTAAGCTATGAGGATTCTAAGCCAAGCATTGAATTTTCTAATCTTTGAGGTTTCTAAGCATTAAGGCCTCTATGCATTGAGGTTTCTAAGCATTTGGGATGCTAAGCAATGAGGTTTCAAACAATAAAATTTCTCAGCATTGAGGTTTGTAAGCATTGAGGATTCTAAGCATTGAGGATTCTAAGCTAAGCATAGAGCATACTAAGGATTGAGGATGCTAAGCATTGAGGATTCTAAGCATTGAGGACTCTAAGCAATGCATTGAGGATTCTAAACATTGAGGATGTTAAGCATTGAGGATTCTAAGCATTGAGTTTTCTAAGCTAAGTATTGAGGATGCTAAGCATTGAGGATTCTAAGCATTGAGTATTTTAAGCATTGAGGATTCTAAGCATTGAGGATTCTAAGCATTTAGGATTCTAATCTAGGCATTGAGGATGCTAAGCATTGAGGAAGCTAAGCATTGAGGATTCTAAGCATTGAGGATTCTAAGCATTGAGGATTCTAAGCATTGAGGGTTCTAAGCAAAGCATTCAGGTTTCTAAGCATTGAGGATGCTAAGCATTGATGATGCTAAGCATTGAGGATGCTAAGCATTGAGGATGCTAAGAAATGAGGATGCTAAGCATTGAGGATTCTAAGCATTGAGGATTCTAAGCATTGAGGATTCTAAGCTATGCATGGAGGATTCTAAGCATTGAGGATTCTAAGCATAGAGGATTCTAAGCCAAGCATTGAGTTTTCTAATCTTTTAGGTTTCTAAGCATTAAGGCCTCTATGCATTGAGGTTTGTAAGCATTTGGGATGCTAAGCAATGAGGTTTCAAACAATAAAATTTCTCAGCATTGAGGTTTGTAAGCACTGATGATTCTAAGCATTGAGGATTCTAAGCATTGAGGATTCTAAGCTATGCATTGAGGATTCTAAACATTGAGGATGTTAAGCATTGAGGATTCTAAGCATTGAGTTTTCTAAGCTAAGCGTTGAGGATGCTAAGCATTGAGGATTCTAAGCATTGAGGATTCTAAGCTATGAGGATTCTAAGCCAAGCATTGAATTTTCTAATCTTTGAGGTTTCTAAGCATTAAGGCCTCTATGCATTGAGGTTTCTAAGCATTTGGGATGCTAAGCAATGAGGTTTCAAACAATAAAATTTCTCAGCATTGAGGTTTGTAAGCATTGAGGATTCTAAGCATTGAGGATTCTAAGCTAAGCATAGAGCATACTAAGGATTGAGGATGCTAAGCATTGAGGATTCTAAGCATTGAGGACTCTAAGCAATGCATTGAGGATTCTAAACATTGAGGATGTTAAGCATTGAGGATTCTAAGCATTGAGTTTTCTAAGCTAAGTATTGAGGATGCTAAGCATTGAGGATTCTAAGCATTGAGTATTTTAAGCATTGAGGATTCTAAGCATTGAGGATTCTAAGCATTTAGGATTCTAATCTAGGCATTGAGGATGCTAAGCATTGAGGAAGCTAAGCATTGAGGATTCTAAGCATTGAGGATTCTAAGCATTGAGGATTCTAAGCATTGAGGGTTCTAAGCAAAGCATTCAGGTTTCTAAGCATTGAGGATGCTAAGCATTGATGATGCTAAGCATTGAGGATGCTAAGCATTGAGGATGCTAAGAAATGAGGATGCTAAGCATTGAGGATTCTAAGCATTGAGGATTCTAAGCATTGAGGATTCTAAGCTATGCATGGAGGATTCTAAGCATTGAGGATTCTAAGCATAGAGGATTCTAAGCCAAGCATTGAGTTTTCTAATCTTTTAGGTTTCTAAGCATTAAGGCCTCTATGCATTGAGGTTTGTAAGCATTTGGGATGCTAAGCAATGAGGTTTCAAACAATAAAATTTCTCAGCATTGAGGTTTGTAAGCACTGATGATTCTAAGCATTGAGGATTCTAAGCATTGAGGATTCTAAGCTATGCATTGAGGATTCTAAACATTGAGGATGTTAAGCATTGAGGATTCTAAGCATTGAGTTTTCTAAGCTAAGCATTGAGGATGCTAAGCATTGAGGATTCTAAGCATTGAGGATTCTAAGCATTGAGGATTCTAATCTAGGCATTGAGGATTCTAAGCATTGAGGATTCTAAGCATTGAGGATTCTAAGCATTGAGGTTTCTAAGCTAAGCATGGAGGATTCTAAGCATTGAGGATGCTAAGTATTGAGGATGCAAAGCATTGAGGATGCTAAGCATTGAGGATTCTAAGCATTGAGGATTCTAAGCATTGAGGATTCTAAGCATTGAGGTTTCTAAGCAAAGCATTGAGGTTTCTAAGCATTGAGGATGCTAAGCATTGAGGATGCTAAGCATTGAGGATTCTAAGCATTGAGGATTCTAGGCATTGAAGATGCTAAGCATTGAGGATGCTAAGCATTGAGGATGCTAAGCATTGAGGATGCTAAGCATTGAGGATTCTAAGCCAAGCATTGAGTTTTCTAATCTTTGTTGTTTCTAAACATTAAGGCCTCTATGCAATGAGGTTTGTAAGCATTAGGGTTCTAAGCATTGAGGTTTCAGAGCAATAAAATTTCTAAGCAATGAGGATTCTGCGCATTGAGGTTTCTAAGCAATGCATGGAGGATGCTAAGCATTGAGGTTCCTAAGCAGTGTGGATTCTGAGCTTTGAGGATTCTAAGCTAAGCCATGAGGATGCTAAGCAATGAGGATGGTAAGCAATGAGGATGCTAAGCATTGAGGATGCTAAGCATTGAGGATTCTAAGCATTGAGGTTTCTAAGCTATACATTGAGGATGCGAAGCATTGAGGATTCTAACTATTGAGGATTCTAAGCAATGCATGGAGGATGCTAAGCATTGAGGATTCTAAGCATTGAGGATTCTAAGCTATGCATGGCGGATTCTAAGCCAAGCATTGAGTTTTCTAATCTTTGTTGTTTCTAAACATTAAGGCCTCTATGCAATGAGGTTTGTAAGCATTAGGGTTGCTAAGCATTGAGGTTTCAGAGCAATAAAATTTCTAAGCAATGAGGATTCTGCGCATTGAGGTTTCTAAGCAATGCATGGAGGATGCTAAGCATTGAGGTTCCTAAGCAGTGAGGATTCTGAGCTTTGAGGATTCTAAGCTAAGCAATGAGGATGCTAAGCAATGAGGATGCTAAGAATTGAGGATGCTAAGCATTGAGGATGCGAAGCATTGAGGATTCTAACTATTGAGGATTCTAAGCAATGCATGGAGGATGCTAAGCATTGAGGATTCTAAGCAGTGAGGATTCTAAGCTATGCATGGAGGATTCTAAGCATTGAGGATTCTAAGCATTGAGGATTCTAAGCCTTGAGGATTCTAAGCATTGAGGATTCTAAGCTAGGTATTGAGGATTCTAAGCTAGGCATTGAGGATTCTAAGCATTGAGGATTCTAAGCATTGAGGATTCTAAGCATTGAGGATGCTAAGCATTGAGGATGCTAAGCATTGAGGATTCTAAGCATTGAGGATTCTAAGCATTGAGGATTCTAATCTAGGCATTGAGGAATCTAAGCACTGAGGATTCTAAGCATTGAGGATTCTAAGCATTGAGGATTCTAAGCATTGAGGTTTCTAAGCTAAGCATGGAGGATTCAAAGCATTGAGGATGCTAAGTATTGAGGATTCTAAGCAGTGAGGATGCTAAGCATTGAGGATGCTAAGCATTGAGGATGCTAAGCATTGAGGATTCTAAGCATTGAGGATTCTAAGCATTGAGGATTCTAAGCATTGAGGATTCTAAGCTAGGCATTGAGGATTCTAAGCATTGAGGATTCTAAGCCTTGAGGATTCTAAGCATTGAGGTTTCTAAGCTGAGCATGGAGGATTCTAAGTATTGAGGATGCTAAGCATTGAGGATGCTAAGCATTGAGGATGCTAAGCATTGAGGATGCTAAGCATTGAGGATTCTAAGCATTGAGGATTCTAAGCATTGAGGATTCTAAGAATTGAGGATTCTAAGCTAGGCATTGAGGATTCTAAGCATTGAGGTTTCTAAGCAAAGCATTCAGGTTTCTAAGCATTGAGGATGCTAAGCATTGAGGATGCTAAGCATTGAGGATGCTAAGCAATGAGGATTCTAAGCATTGAGGATGCTAAGCATTGAGGATTCTAAGCATTGAGGATTCTAAGCATTGAGGATTCTAAGAATTGAGGATTCTAAGCTAGGCATTGAGGATTCTAAGCATTGTGGTTTCTAAGCTAAGCATGGAGGATTCTAAGCATTGAGGATGCTAAGCATTGAGGATGCTAAGCATTGAGGATGCTAAGCATTGAGGATGCTAAGCATTGAGTATTCTAAGCATTGAGGATTCTAAGCATTGAGGATTCTAAGCATTGAGGATTCTAAGCATTGAGGATTCTAAGCTAGGCATTGAGGATTCTAAGCATTGTGGATTCTAAGCATTGAGGTTTCTAAGCAAAGCATTGAGGATGCTAAGCATTGAGGATGCTAAGCATTGAGGATGCTAAGCATGGAGGATTCTAAGCATTGAGGATTCTAAGCTATGAGGATTCTAAGCCAAGCATTGAATTTTCTAATCTTTGAAGTTTCTAAGCATTAAGGCCTCTATGCATTTAGGTTTCTAAGCATTTGGGATGCTAAGCAATGAGGTTTCAAACAATAATATTTCTCAGCATTGAGGTTTGTAAGCATTGAGGATTCTAAGCATTGAGGATTCTAAGCTAAGCATAGAGCATACTAGGGATTGAGGATGCTAAGCATTGAGGATTCTAAGCATTGAGGATTCTAAGCTATGCATTGAGGATTCTAAACATTGAGGATGTTAAGCATTGAGGATTCTAAGCATTGAGTTTTCTAAGCTAAGCATTGAGGATGCTAAGCATTGAGGATTCTAAGCATTGAGGTTTCTAAGCTGAGCATGGAGGATTCTAAGTATTGAGGATGCTAAGCATTGAGGATGCTAAGCATTGAGGATGCTAAGCATTGAGGATGCTAAACATTGAGGATGCTAAGCATTGAGGATTCTAAGCATTGAGGATTCTAAGCATTGAGGATTCTAAGCTAGGCATTGAGGATTCTAAGCATTGAGGTTTCTAAGCAAAGCATTCAGGTTTCTAAGCATTGAGGATGCTAATCATTGAGGATGCTAAGCATTGAGGATGCTAAGCAATGAGGATGCTAAGCATTGAGGATGCTAAGCATTGAGGATTCTAAGCATTGAGGTTTCTAAGCTAAGCATTGAGGATGCGAGGCATTGAGGATTCTAACTATTGAGGATTCTAAGCAATGCATGGAGGATGCTAAGCATTGAGGATTCTAAGCATTGAGGATTCTAAGCTATGCATGGACGATTCTAAGCATTGAGGATTCTAAGCATAGAGGATTCTAAGCCAAGCATTGAGTTTTCTAATCTTTGAGGTTTCTAAGCATTAAGGCCTCTATGTATTGAGGTTTGTAAGCATTTGGGATGCTAAGCAATGACGTTTCAAACAATAAAATTTCTCAGCAATGAGGTTTGTAAGCACTGAGGATTCTAAGCTTTGAGGATTCTAAGCTAAGCATAGAGCATACTAAGGATTGAGGATGCTAAGCATTGAGGATTCTAAGCATTGAGGATTCTAAGCATTGAGGATTCTAAGCATTGAGGATTCTAATCTAGGCATTGAGGATTCTAAGCATTGAGGATTCTATGCATTGAGGATTCTAAGCATTGTGGTTTCTAAGCTAAGCATGGAGGATTCTAAGCATTGAGGATGCTAAGCATTGAGGATGCTAAGCATTGAGTATTCTAAGCATTGAGGATTCTAAGCATTGAGGATTCTAAGCATGGAGGATTCTAAGCATTGAGGATTCTAAGCTAGGCATTGAGGATTCTAAGCATTGTGGATTCTAAGCATTGAGGTTTCTAAGCAAAGCATTGAGGATGCTAAGCATTGAGGATGCTAAGCATTGAGGATGCTAAGCATTGAGGATTCTAAGCATTGAGGATGCTAAGCATTGAGGATTCTAAGCTTTGAGGATGCTAAGCATTGAGGATGCTAAGCATTGAGGATGCTAAGCATTGAGGATGCTAAGCATTGAGGATTCTAAGCATTGAGGATTCTAAGCTATGTAATGAGGATGCTAAGCATTGAGGATTCTAAGTATTGAGGTTTCTATGCTAAGCATTGAGGATGCGAAGCATTGAGGATTCTAACTATTGAGGATTCTAAGCAATGCATGGAGGATTCTAAGCGTTGAGGATTCTAGGCATTGAGGATTCTAAGCATTGAGGATTCTAAGCATTGAGGATGCTAAGCATTGAGGATGCTAAGCATTGAGGATGGTAAGCATTGAGGATGCTAAGCACTGAGGATTCTAAGCATAGAGCATACTAAGCATTGAGGATGCTAAGCATTGAGGATGCTAAGCATTGAGGATGCTAAGCATTGAGGATTCTAAGATTTGAGGATGCTAAGCATTGAGGATTCTAAGCATTGAGGATGCTAAGCATTGAAGATTCTAAGCATTGAGGATTCTAAGCATTGCGGATTCTAAGCTATGCATTGAGGATTCTAAACATTGAGGATGTTAAGCATTGAGAATTCTAAGCATTGAGGTTTCTAAGCTAAGCATTGAGGATTCTAAGCATTGAGGATTCTAAGCATTCAGGTTTCTAAGCAGTGAGGATTCTAAGCTAAGCACTTAGGATGCTATGTATTGAGGTTTCTAAGCATTAAGGATTCTGTGCATTGAGGTTTCTAAGCATTGAGGATTCTAAGCATTGAGTTTTCTAAGCTAAGCATTGAGGATGCTAAGCATTGAGGATTCTAAGCATGGAGGATTCTAAGCATTGAGGATTCTAAGCTATGAGGATTCTAAGCCAAGCATTGAATTTTCTAATCTTTCAGGTTTCTAAGCATTAAGGCCTCTATGCATTGAGGTTTCTAAGCATTTGGGATGCTAAGCAATGAGGTTTCAAACAATAAAATTTCTCAGCATTGAGGTTTGTAAGCATTGAGGATTCTAAGCATTGAGGATTCTAAGCTAAGCATAGAGCATACTAAGGATTGAGGATGCTAAGCATTGAGGATTCTAAGCATGGAGGATTCTAAGCATTGAGGATTCTAAGCTATGAGGATTCTAAGCCAAGCATTGAATTTTCTAATCTTTGAAGTTTCTAAGCATTAAGGCCTCTATGCATTTAGGTTTCTAAGCATTTGGGATGCTAAGCAATGAGGTTTCAAACAATAAAATTTCTCAGCATTGAGGTTTGTAAGCATTGAGGATTCTAAGCATTGAGGATTCTAAGCTAAGCATAGAGCATACTAGGGATTGAGGATGCTAAGCATTGAGGATTCTAAGCATTGAGGATTCTAAGCTATGCATTGAGGATTCTAAACATTGAGGATGTTAAGCACTGAGGATTCTAAGCATTGAGTTTTCTAAGCTAAGCATTGAGGATGCTAAGCATTGAGGATTCTAAGCATTGAGGATTCTAAGCATTGAGGATTCTAAGCATTTAGGATTCTAATCTAGGTATTGAGGATTCTAAGCATTGAGGATTCTAAGCCTTGAGGATTCTAAGCATTGAGGTTTCTAAGCTGAGCATGGAGGATTCTAAGTATTGAGGATGCTAAGCATTGAGGATGCTAAGCATTGAGGATGCTAAGCATTCAGGATGCTAAGCATTCAGGATGCTAAGCATTGAGGATGCTAAGCATTGAGGATGCTAAGCATTGAGGATTCTAAGCATTGAGGATTCTAAGCTATGTAATGAGGATGCTAAGCATTGAGGATTCTAAGTATTGAGGTTTCTATGCTAAGCATTGAGGATGCGAAGCATTGAGGATTCTAACTATTGAGGATTCTAAGCAATGCATGGAGGATTCCAAGCGTTGAGGATTCTAGGCATTGAGGATTCTAAGCATTGAGGATTCTAAGCATTGAGGATGCTAAGCATTGAGGATGCTAAGCATTGAGGATGGTAAGCATTGAGGATGCTAAGCACTGAGGATTCTAAGCATAGAGCATACTAAGCATTGAGGATGCTAAGCATTGAGGATGCTAAGCATTGAGGATGCTAAGCATTGAGGATTCTAAGATTTGAGGATGCTAAGCATTGAGGATTCTAAGCATTGAGGATGCTAAGCATTGAAGATTCTAAGCATTGAGGATTCTAAGCATTGCGGATTCTAAGCTATGCATTGAGGATTCTAAACATTGAGGATGTTAAGCATTGAGAATTCTAAGCATTGAGGTTTCTAAGCTAAGCATTGAGGATTCTAAGCATTGAGGATTCTAAGCATTCAGGTTTCTAAGCAGTGAGGATTCTAAGCTAAGCACTTAGGATGCTATGTATTGAGGTTTCTAAGCATTAAGGATTCTGTGCATTGAGGTTTCTAAGCATTGAGGATTCTAAGCATTCAGTTTTCTAAGCTAAGCATTGAGGATGCTAAGCATTGAGGATTCTAAGCATGGAGGATTCTAAGCATTGAGGATTCTAAGCTATGAGGATTCTAAGCCAAGCATTGAATTTTCTAATCTTTGAGGTTTCTAAGCATTAAAGCCTCTATGCATTTAGGTTTCTAAGCATTTGGGATGCTAAGCAATGAGGTTTCAAACAATAAAATTTCTCAGCATTGAGGTTTGTAAGCATTGAGGATTCTAAGCATTGAGGATTCTAAGCTAAGCATAGAGCATACTATGGATTGAGGATGCTAAGCATTGAGGATTCTAAGCATTGAGGATTCTAAGCTATGCATTGAGGATTCTAAACATTGAGGATGTTAAGCATTGAGGATTCTAAGCATTGAGTTTTCTAAGCTAAGCATTGAGGATGCTAAGCATTGAGGATTCTAAGCATTGAGGATTCTAAGCATTGAGGATTCTAAGCATTGAGGATTCTGAGCATTGAGGATTCTAAGCATTGAGGATTCTAAGCATTGAGGATTCTAAGCATTGAGGTTTCTAAGCTAAGCATGGAGGATTCTAAGCATTGAGGATGCTAAGCATTGAGGATGCTAAGCATTGAGGATTCTAAGCATTGAGCATTCTAAGCATTGAGGATTGTAAGCATTGAGGTTTCTAAGCAAAGCATTGAGGTTTCTAAGCATTGAGGATGCTAAGCATTGAGGATGCTAAGCATTGAGGATTCTAAGCATTGAGGATTCTAGGCATTGAAGATGCTAAGCATTGAGGATGCTAAGCATAGAGGATGCTAAGCAATGAGGATTCTAAGCCAAGCATTGAGTTTTCTAATCTTTGTTGTTTCTAAACATTAAGGCCTCTATGCAATGAGGTTTGTAAGCATTAGGGATGCTAGGCATTGAGGTTTCAGAGCAATAAAATTTCTAAGCAATGAGGATTCTGCGCATTGAGGTTTCTAAGCAATGCATGGAGGATGCTAAGCATTGAGGTTCCTAAGCAGTGAGGATTCTGAGCTTTGAGGATTCTAAGCTAAGCAATGAGGATGCTGAGCAATGAGGATGCTAAGCAATGAGGATGCTAAGCATTGAGGATGCTAAGCATTGAGGATTCTAAGCATTGAGGTTTCTAAGCTAAGCATTGAGGATGCGAAGCATTGAGGATTCTAACTATTGAGGATTCTAAGCAATGCAAGGAGGATTCTAAGCATTGAGGATTCTAAGCATTGAGGATTCTAAGCATTGAGGATTCTAAGCTATGCATGGAGGATTCTAAGCATTGAGGATTCTAAGCCAAGCATTGAGTTTTCTAATCTTTGAGGTTTCTAAGCATTAAGGCCTCTATGCATTGAGGTTTGTAAGCATTTGGGATGCTAAGCAATGAGGTTTCAATCAATAAAATTTCTCAGCATTGAGGTCTGTAAGCATTGAGGATTCTAAGCATTGAGGATTCTAAGCTAAGCATAGAGCATACTAAGGATTTAGGATGCTAAGGATTTAGGATGCTAAGCATTGAGGATTCTAAGCTATGCATTGAGGATTCTAAACATTGAGGATGTTAAGCATTGAGGATTATATACATTGAGTTTTCTAAGCTAAGCATTGAGGATGCTAAGCATTGAGGATGCTAAGCATTGAGGATTCTAAGCATTGAGGATTCTAAGCATTGAGGATTCTAAGCATTGAGGATTCTAAGCATTTAGGATTCTAATCTAGGCATTGAGGATTCTAAGCATTGAGGATTCTAAGCCTTGAGGATTCTAAGCATTGAGGTTTCTAAGCTGAGCATGGAGGATTCTAAGTATTGAGGATGCTAAGCATTGAGGATGCTAAGCATTGAGGATGCTAAGCATTGAGGATTCTAAGCATTGAGGATTCTAAGTATTGAGGATTCTAAGCTAGGCATTGAGGATTCTAAGCATTGAGGTTTCTAAGCAAAGCATTCAGGTTTCTAAGCATTGAGGATGCTAAGCATTGAGGATGCTAAGCATTGAGGATGCTAAGCAATGAGGATGCTAAGCATTGAGGATGCTAAGCATTGAGGATTCTAAGCATTGAGGTTTCTAAGCTAAGCATTGAGGATGCGAGGCATTGAGGATTCTAACTATTGAGGATTCTAAGCAATGCATGGAGAATGCTAAGCATTGAGGATTCTAAGCATTGAGGATTCTAAGCTATGCATGGAGGATTCTAAGCATTGAGGATTCTAAGCATAGAGGATTCTAAGCCAAGCATTGAGTTTTCTAATCTTTGAGGTTTCTATGCATTAAGGCCTCTATGTATTGAGGTTTGTAAGCATTTGGGATGCTAAGCAATGACGTTTCAAACAATAAAATTTCTCAGCATTGAGGTCTGTAAGCATTGAGGATTCTAAGCATTGAGGATTCTAAGCTAAGCATAGAGCATACTAAGGATTTAGGATGCTAAGCATTGAGGATTCTAAGCATTGAGGATTCTAAGCTATGCATTGAGGATTCTAAACATTGAGGATGTTAAGCATTGAGGATTCTAAGCATTGAGGATTCTAAGCATTGAGGATTCTAAGCATTGAGGATTCTAAGCATTTAGGATTCTAATCTAGGCATTGAGGATTCTAAGCATTGAGGATTCTAAGCCTTGAGGATTCTAAGCATTGAGGTTTCTAATCTGAGCATGGAGGATTCTAAGTATTGAGGATGCTAAGCATTGAGGATGCTAAGCATTGAGGATGCTAAGCATTGAGGATTCTAAGCATTGAGGATTCTAAGCTAGGCATTGAGGATTCTAAGCATTGAGGTTTCTAAGCAAAGCATTCAGGTTTCTAAGCATTGAGGATGCTAAGCATTGAGGATGCTAAGCATTGAGGATTCTAAGCATTGAGGTTTCTAAGCTAAGCATTGAGGATGCAAGGCATTGAGGTTTCTAACTATTGAGGATTCTAAGCAATGCATGGAGGATGCTAAGCATTGAGGATTCTAAGCATAGAGGATTCTAAGCCAAGCATTGAGTTTTCTAATCTTTGAGGTTTCTAAGCATTAAGGCCTCTATGTATTGAGGTTTGTAAGCATTTGGGATGCTAAGCAATGACGTTTCAAATAATAAAATTTCTCAACATTGAGGTTTGTAAGCATTGAGGATTCTAAGCATTGAGGATTCTAAGCTAAGCATAGAGCATACTAAGGATTGAGGATGCTAAGCATTGAGGATTCTAAGCATTGAGGATTCTAAGCATTGACGATTCTAAGCATTGAGGATCCTAATCTAGGCATTGAGGATTCTAAGCATTGAGGATTCTATGCATTGAGGATTCTAAGCATTGTGGTTTCTAAGCTAAGCATGGAGGATTCTAAGCATTGAGGATTCTAAGCATTAAGGATGCTAAGCATTGAGGATGCTAAGCATTGAGTATTCTAAGCATTGAGGATTCTAAGCATTGAGGATTCTAAGCATTGAGGATTCTAAGCATTGAGGATTCTAAGCTAGGCATTGAGGATTCTAAGCATTGTGGATTCTAAGCATTGAGGTTTCTAAGCAAAGCATTGAGGATGCTAAGAATTGAGAATGCTAAGCATTGAGGATGCTAAGCATTGAGGATTTTAAGCATTGAGGATGCTAAGCATTGAGGATGCTAAGCATTGAGGATGCTAAGCATTGAGGATTCTAAGCTTTGAGGATGCTAAGCATTCAGGATGCTAAGCATTGAGGATGCTAAGCATTGAGGATTCTAAGCATTGAGGATTCTAAGCTATGTAATGAGGATGCTAAGCATTGAGGATTCTAAGTATTGAGGTTTCTATGCTAAGCATTGAGGATGCGAAGCATTGAGGATTCTAACTATTGAGGATTCTAAGCAATGCATGGAGGATTCTAAGCATTGAGGATTCTAGGCATTGAGGATTCTAAGCATTGAGGATTCTAAGCATTGAGGACGCTAAGCATTGAGGATGCTAAGCATTGAGGATGGTAAGCATTGAGGATGCTAAGCACTGAGGATTCTAAGCATAGAGCATACTAAGCATTGAGGATGCTAAGCATTGAGGATGCTAAGCATTGAGGATTCTAAGATTTGAGGATGCTAAGCATTGAGGATTCTACGCATTGAGGATGCTAAGCATTGAAGATTCTAAGCATTGAGGATTCTAAGCATTGAGGATTCTAAGCTATGCATTGAGGATTCTAAACATTGAGGATGTTAAGCATTGAGAATTCTAAGCATTGAGGTTTCTAAGCTAAGCATTGAGGATTCTAAGCATTGAGGATTCTAAGCATTCAGGTTTCTAAGCAGTGAGGATTCTAAGCTAAGCACTTAGGATGCTATGTATTGAGGTTTCTAAGCATTAAGGATTCTGTGCATTGAGGTTTCTAAGCATTGAGGATTCTAAGCATTGAGTTTTCTAAGCTAAGCATTTAGGATGCTAAGCATTGAGGATTCTAAGCATGGAGGATTCTAAGCATTGAGGATTCTAAGCTATGAGGATTCTAAGCCAAGCATTGAATTTTCTAATCTTTGAGGTTTCTAAGCATTAAGGCCTCTATGCATTTAGGTGTCTAAGCATTTGGGATGCTAAGCAATGAGGTTTCAAACAATAAAATTTCTCAGCATTGAGGTTTGTAAGCATTGAGGATTCTAAGCATTGAGGATTCTAAGCTAAGCATAGAGCATACTAGGGATTGAGGATGCTAAGCATTGAGGATTCTAAGCATTGAGGATTCTAAGCTATGCATTGAGGATTCTAAACATTGAGGATGTTAAGCATTGAGAATTCTAAGCATTGAGGTTTCTAAGCTAAGCATTGAGGATTCTAAGCATTGAGGATTCTAAGCATTCAGGTTTCTAAGCAGTGAGGATTCTAAGCTAAGCACTTAGGATGCTATGTATTGAGGTTTCTAATCATTAAGGATTCTGTGCATTGAGGTTTCTAAGCATTGAGGATTCTAAGCATTGAGTTTTCTAAGCTAAGCATTGAGGATGCTAAGCATTGAGGATTCTAAGCATGGAGGATTCTAAGCATTGAGGATTCTAAGCTATGAGGATTCTAAGCCAAGCATTGAATTTTCTAATCTTTGAGGTTTCTAAGCATTAAAGCCTCTATGCATTTAGGTTTCTAAGCATTTGGGATGCTAAGCAATGAGGTTTCAAACAATAAAATTTCTCAGCATTGAGGTTTGTAAGCATTGAGGATTCTAAGCATTGAGGATTCTAAGCTAAGCATAGAGCATACTATGGATTGAGGATGCTAAGCATTGAGGATTCTAAGCATTGAGGATTCTAAGCTATGCATTGAGGATTCTAAACATTGAGGATGTTAAGCATTGAGGATTCTAAGCATTGAGTTTTCTAAGCTAAGCATTGAGGATGCTAAGCATTGAGGATTCTAAGCATTGAGGATTCTAAGCATTGAGGATTCTAAGCATTGAGGATTCTAAGCATTGAGGATTCTAAGCATTGAGGTTTCTAAGCTAAGCATGGAGGATTCTAAGCATTGAGGATGCTAAGCATTGAGGATGCTAAGCATTGAGGATTCTAAGCATTGAGGATTCTAAGCATTGAGGATTCTAAGCAGTGAGGTTTCTAAGCAAAGCATTGAGATTTCTAAGCATTGAGGATGCTAAGCATTGAGGATGCTAAGCAGTGAGGATTCTAAGCATTGAGGATTCTAGGCATTGAAGATGCTAAGCATTGAGGATGCTAAGCATTGAGGATGCTAAGCATTGAGGATTCTAGGCATTGAGGATTCTAAGCATTTAGGATTCTAATCTAGGCATTGAGGATTCTAAGCATTGAGGATTCTAAGCTATGCATTGATGATTCTAAACATTGAGGATGTTAAGCATTGAGGATTCTAAGCATTGAGTTTTCTAAGCTAAGCATTGAGGATGCTAAGCATTGAGGATGCGAAGCATTGAGGATTCTAAGCATTGAGGATTCTAAGCATTGAGGATTCTAAGCATTGAGGATTCTAAGCATTTAGGATTCTAATCTAGGCTTTGAGGATTCTAAGCATTGAGGATTCTAAGCATTGAGGATTCTAAGCATTGAGGTTTCTAAGCTGAGCATGGAGGATTCTAAGTATTGAGGATGCTAAGCATTGAGGATGCTAAGCATTGAGGATGCTAAGCAGTGAGGATTCTAAGCATTGAGGATTCTAAGCATTGAGGATTCTAAGTATTGAGGATTCTAAGCTAGGCATTGAGGATTCTAAGCATTGAGGTTTCTAAGCAAAGCATTCAGGTTTCTAAGCATTGAGGATGCTAAGCATTGAGGATGCTAAGCATTGAGGATGCTAAGCAATGAGGATGCTAAGCATTGAGGATGCTAAGCATTGAGGATTCTAAGCATTGAGGTTTCTAAGCTAAGCATTGAGGATGCGAGGCATTGAGGATTCTAACTATTGAGGATTCTAAGCAATGCATGTAGGATGCTAAGCATTGAGGATTCTAAGCATTGAGGATTCTAAGCTATGCATGGAAGATTCTAAGCATTGAGGATTCTAAGCATAGAGGATTCTAAGCCAAGCATTGAGTTTTCTAATCTTTGAGGTTTCTAAGCATTAAGGCCTCTATGTATTGAGGTTTGTAAGCATTTGGGATGCTAAGCAATGACGTTTCAAACAATAAAATTTCTCAGCATTGAGGTTTGTAAGCATTGAGGATTCTAAGCATTGAGGATTCTAAGCTAAGCATAGAGGATGCTAAGCATTGAGGAAGTTAAGCATTGAGGATTCTAAGCATTGAGTTTTCTAAGCTAAGCATTGAGGATGCTAAGCATTGAGGATTCTAAGCATTGAGGATTCTAAGCATTGAGGATTCTAAGCATTGAGGATTCTAAGCATCGAGGATGCTAAGCATTGAGGATTCTAAGCATTGAGGATTCTAAGCATTGAGGATTCTAAGCATTGTGGTTTCTAAGCTAAGCATGGAGGATTCTAAGCATTGAGGATGCTAAGTATTGAGGATGCTAAGCATTGAGGATGCTAAGTATTGAGGATGCTAAGCATTGAGGATTCTAAGCATTGAGGATTCTAAGCATTGAGGATTCTAAGCATTGAGGATTCTAAGCTAGGCATTGAGGATTCTAAGCATTGTGGATTCTAAGCATTGAGGTTTCTAAGCAAAGCATTGAGGATGCTAAGCATTGAGGATGCTAAGCATTGAGGATGCTAAGCATTGAGGATGCTAAACATTGAGGATTCTAAGCATTGAGGATGCTAAGCATTGAGGATTCTATGCATTGAGGATGCTAAGCATGGAGGATTCTAAGCTTTGAGGATGCTAAGCATTCAGGATGCTAAGCATTGAGGATGCTAAGCATTGAGGATTCTAAGCATTGAGGATTCTAAGCTATGTAATGAGGATGCTAAGCGTTGAGGATTCTAAGTATTGACGTTTCTATGCTAAGCATTGAGGATGCGAAGCATTGAGGATTCTAACTATTGAGGATTCTAAGCAATGCATGGAGGATTCTAAGCATTGAGGATTCTAAGCATTGAGGAATCTAAGCATTGAGGATGCTAAGCATTGAGGATGCTAAGCATTGAGGATTCTAAGCATAGAGCATACTAAGCATTGAGGATGCTAAGCATTGAGGATGCTAAGCATTGAGGATGCTAAGCATTGAGGATTCTAAGCATTGAGGATTCTAAGCTATGCATTGAGGATTCTAAACATTTACGATGTTAAACATTGAGAATTCTATGCATTGAGGTTTCTAAGCTAAGCATTGAGGATTCTAAGCATTGAGGATTCTAAGCATTCAGGTTTCTAAGCAGTGAGGATTCTAAGCTAAGCACTTAGGATGCTAAGTATTGAGGTTTCTAAGCATTAAGGATTCTGTGCATTGAGGTTTCTAAGTTTGAGGATTCTAAGCATTGAGTTTTCTAAGCTAAGCATTGAGGATTCTAAGTATTGAGGATTCTAAGCATTGAGGATTCTAAGCATTGAGGATTCTAAGCCGAGCATTGAATTTTCTAATCTTTGAGGTTTCTAAGCATTAAGGCCTCTATGCATGGAGGTTTCTAAGCATTTGGGATGCTAAGCAATGAGGTTTCAAACAATAAAATTTCTCAGCATTGAGGTTTGTAAGCATTGAGGATTCTAAGCATAGAGGATTCTAAGCTAAGCATAGAGCATACTAAGGATTGAGGATGCTAAGCATTGAGGATTCTAAGCATTGAGGATGTTAAGCATTGAGGATTCTAAGCATTGAGTTTTCTAAGCTAAGCATTGAGGATTCTAAGCATTGAGGATTCTAAGCATTGAGGATTCTAAGCATTGAGGTTTCTAAGCAACGCATTCAGGTTTCTAAGCATTGAGGATGCTAAGCATTGAGGATGCTAAGCATTGAGGATGCTAAGAAATGAGGATGCTAAGCATTGAGGATTCTAAGCATTGAGGATTCTAAGCATTGAGGATTCTAAGTTATGCATGGAGGATTCTAAGCATTGAGGATTCTAAGCATAGAGGATTCTAAGCCAAGCATTGAGTTTTCTAATCTTTGAAGTTTCTAAGCATTAAGGCCTCTATGCATTGAGGTTTGTAAGCATTTGGGATGCTAAGCAATGAGGTTTCAAACAATAAAATTTCTCAGCATTGAGGTTTGTAAGCATTGATGATTCTAAGCATTGAGGATTCTAAGCTAAGCATAGAGCATACTAGGGATTGAGGATGCTAAGCATTGAGGATTCTAAGCATAGAGCATACTAAGCTATGCATTGAGGATTCTAAACATTGAGGATGTTAAGCATTGAGGATTCTAAGCATTGAGTTTTCTAAGCTAAGCATTGAGGATGCTAAGCATTGAGGATTCTAAGCATTGAGGATTCTAAGCATTGAGGATTCTAAGCATTGAGGATTCTAATCTAGGCATTGAGGATTCTAAGCATTGAGGATTCTAAGCATTGAGGTTTCTAAGCTAAGCATGGAGGATTCTAAGCATTGAGGGTGCTAAGTATTGAGGATGCAAAGCATTGAGGATGCTAAGCATTGAGGATGCTAAGCATTGATGATTCTAAGCATTGAGGATTCTAAGCATTGAGGATTCTAAGCAGTGAGGTTTCTAAGCAAAGCATTGAGATTTCTAAGCATTGAGGATGCTAAGCATTGAGGATGCTAAGCATTGAGGATTCTAAGCTATGCATGGAGGATTCTAAGCCAAGCATTGAGTTTTCTAATCTTTGTTGTTTCTAAACATTAAGGCCTCTATGCAATGAGGTTTGTAAGCATTAGGGTTGCTAAGCATTGAGGTTTCAGAGCAATAAAATTTCTAAGCAATGAGGATTCTGCGCATTGAGGTTTCTAAGCAATGCATGGAGGATGCTAAGCATTGAGGTTCCTAAGCAGTGTGGATTCTGAGCTTTGAGGATTCTAAGCTAAGCAATGAGGATGCTAAGCAATGAGGATGCTAAGCAATGAGGATGCTAAGCATTGAGGTTGCTAAGCATTGAGGATTCTAAGCATTGAGGTTTCTAAGCTAAGCATTGAGGATGCGAAGCATTGAGGATTCTAACTATTGAGGATTCTAAGCAATGCATGGAGGATGCTAAGCATTGAGGATTCTAAGCATTGAGGATTCTAAGCTATGCATGGAGGATTCTAAGCCAAGCATTGAGTTTTCTAATCTTTGTTGTTTCTAAACATTAAGGCCTCTATGCAATGAGGTTTGTAAGCATTAGGGTTGCTAAGCATTGAGGTTTCAGAGCAATAAAATTTCTAAGCAATGAGGATTCTGCGCATTGAGGTTTCTAAGCAATGCATGGAGGATGCTAAGCATTGAGGTTCCTAAGCAGTGAGGATTCTGAGCTTTGAGGATTCTAAGCTAAGCAATGAGGATGCTAAGCAATGAGGATGCTAAGCAATGAGGATGCTAAGCATTGAGGATGCTAAGCATTGAGGATTCTAAGCATTGAGGTTTCTAAGCTAAGCATTGAGGATGCGAAGCATTGAGGATTCTAACTATTGAGGATTCTAAGCAATGCATGGAGGATGCTAAGCATTGAGGATTCTAAGCATTGAGGATTCTAAGCTATGCATGGAGGATTCTAAGCATTGAGGATTCTAAGCATTGAGGATTCTAAGCCAAGCATTGAGTTTTCTAATCTTTGAGGTTTCTAAGCATTAAGGCCTCTATGCATTGAGGTTTGCAAGCATTTGGGATGCTAAGCAATGAGGTTTCAAACAATAAAATTTCTCAGCATTGAGGTTTGTATGCATTGAGGATTCTAAGCATTGAGGATTCTAAGCTAAGCATAGAGCATACTAAGGATTGAGGATGCTAAGCATTGAGGATTCTAAGCATTGAGGATTCTAATCCAGGCATTGAGGATTCTAAGCACTGAGGATTCTAAGCATTGAGGATTCTAAGCATTGAGGATTCTAAACATTGAGGTTTCTAAGCTAAGCATGGAGGATTCTAAGCATTGAGGATGCTAAGTATTGAGGATTCTAAGCATTGAGGATGCTAAGCATTGAGGATGCTAAGCATTGAGGATGCTAAGCATTGAGGATTCTAAGCATTGAGGATTCTATGCATTGAGGATTCTAAGCATTGAGGATTCTAAGCATTGAGGATTCTAAGCATTGAGGATTCTAAGCATTGAGGTTTCTAAGCTAAGCATGGAGGATTCTAAGCATTGAGGATGCTAAGTATTGAGGATGCTAAGCATTGAGGATGCTAAGCATTGAGGATTCTAAGCATTGAGGATTCTAAGCATTGTGGATTCTAAGCATTGAGGATTCTAAGCATTTAGGATTCTAATCTAGGCATTGAGGATTCTAAGCATTGAGGATTCTAAGCATTGAGGATTCTAAGCATTGAGGTTTCTAAGCTAAGCATGGAGGATACTAAGCATTGAGGATGCTAAGTATTGAGGATGCTAAGCATTGAGGATGCTAAGCATTGAGGATGCTAAGCATTGAGGATGCTAAGCATTGAGGATTCTAAGCATTGAGGATTCTAAGCAATGCATAGAGGATTCTAAGCATTGAGGATTCTAAGCATTGAGGATTCTAAGCATTGAGGATGCTAAGCATTGAGGATGCTAAGCATTGAGGATGGTAAGCATTGAGGATGCTAAGCATTGAGGATTCTAAGCATAGAGCATACTAAGCATTGAGGATGCTAAGCATTGAGGATGCTAAGCATTGAGGATTCTAAGATTTGAGGATGCTAAGCATTGAGGATTCTAAGCATTGAGGATGCTAAGCATTGAGGATTCTAAGCATTGAGGATTCTAAGCATTGAGGATTCTAAGCATTGAGGATGTTAAGCATTGAGAATTCTAAGCATTGAGGTTTCTAAGCTAAGCATTGAGAATTCTAAGCATTGAGGATTCTAAGCATTCAGGTTTCTAAGCAGTGAGGATTCTAAGCTAAGCACTTAGGATGCTAAGTATTGAGGTTTCTAAGCATTAAGGATTCTGTGCATTGAGGTTTCTAAGTTTGAGGATTCTAAGCATTGAGTTTTCTAAGCTAAGCATTGAGGATGCTAAGCATTGAGGATTCTAAGCATTGAGGATTCTAAGCTATGAGGATTCTAAGCCAAGCATTGAATTTTCTAATCTTTGAGGTTTCTAAGCATTAAGGCCTCTATGCATTGAGGTTTCTAAGCATTTGGGATGCTAAGCAATGAGGTTTCAAACAATAAAATTTCTCAGCATTGAGGTTTGTAAGCATTGAGGATTCTAAGCATTGAGGATTCTAAGCTAAGCATAGAGCATACTAAGGATTGAGGATGCTAAGCATTGAGGATTCTAAGCATTGAGGACTCTAAGCAATGCATTGAGGATTCTAAACATTGAGGATGTTAAGCATTGAGGATTCTAAGCATTGAGGATTTTAAGCATTGAGGATTCTAAGCATTGAGGATTCTAAGCATTTAGGATTCTAATCTAGGCATTGAGGATTCTAAGCATTGAGGATTCTAAGCTTTGAGGATTCTAAGCTAAGCAATGAGGATGCTAAGCAATGAGGATGCTAAGCAATGAGGATGCTAAGCATTGAGGATGCTAAGCATTGAGGATTCTAAGCATTGAGGTTTCTAAGCTAAGCATTGAGGATGCGAAGCATTGAGGATTCTAACTATTGAGGATTCTAAGCAATGCATGGAGGATGCTAAGCATTGAGGATTCTAAGCATTGAGGATTCTAAGCTATGCATGGAGGATTCTAAGCATTGAGGATTCTAAGCATTGAGGATTCTAAGCCAAGCATTGAGTTTTCTAATCTTTGAGGTTTCTAAGCATTAAGGCCTCTATGCATTGAGGTTTGCAAGCATTTGGGATGCTAAGCAATGAGGTTTCAAACAATAAAATTTCTCAGCATTGAGGTTTGTATGCATTGAGGATTCTAAGCATTGAGGATTCTAAGCTAAGCATAGAGCATACTAAGGATTGAGGATGCTAAGCATTGAGGATTCTAAGCATTGAGGATTCTAATCTAGGCATTGAGGATTCTAAGCACTGAGGATTCTAAGCATTGAGGATTCTAAGCATTGAGGATTCTAAACATTGAGGTTTCTAAGCTAAGCATGGAGGATTCTAAGCATTGAGGATGCTAAGTATTGAGGATTCTAAGCATTGAGGATGCTAAGCATTGAGGATGCTAAGCATTGAGGATGCTAAGCATTGAGGATTCTAAGCATTGAGGATTCTATGCATTGAGGATTCTAAGCATTGAGGATTCTAAGCATTGAGGATTCTAAGCATTGAGGATTCTAAGCATTGAGGTTTCTAAGCTAAGCATGGAGGATTCTAAGCATTGAGGATGCTAAGTATTGAGGATGCTAAGCATTGAGGATGCTAAGCATTGAGGATTCTAAGCATTGAGGATTCTAAGCATTGTGGATTCTAAGCATTGAGGATTCTAAGCATTTAGGATTCTAATCTAGGCATTGAGGATTCTAAGCATTGAGGATTCTAAGCATTGAGGATTCTAAGCATTGAGGTTTCTAAGCTAAGCATGGAGGATACTAAGCATTGAGGATGCTAAGTATTGAGGATGCTAAGCATTGAGGATGCTAAGCATTGAGGATGCTAAGCATTGAGGATGCTAAGCATTGAGGATTCTAAGCATTGAGGATTCTAAGCAATGCATAGAGGATTCTAAGCATTGAGGATTCTAAGCATTGAGGATTCTAAGCATTGAGGATGCTAAGCATTGAGGATGCTAAGCATTGAGGATGGTAAGCATTGAGGATGCTAAGCATTGAGGATTCTAAGCATAGAGCATACTAAGCATTGAGGATGCTAAGCATTGAGGATGCTAAGCATTGAGGATTCTAAGATTTGAGGATGCTAAGCATTGAGGATTCTAAGCATTGAGGATGCTAAGCATTGAGGATTCTAAGCATTGAGGATTCTAAGCATTGAGGATTCTAAGCATTGAGGATGTTAAGCATTGAGAATTCTAAGCATTGAGGTTTCTAAGCTAAGCATTGAGAATTCTAAGCATTGAGGATTCTAAGCATTCAGGTTTCTAAGCAGTGAGGATTCTAAGCTAAGCACTTAGGATGCTAAGTATTGAGGTTTCTAAGCATTAAGGATTCTGTGCATTGAGGTTTCTAAGTTTGAGGATTCTAAGCATTGAGTTTTCTAAGCTAAGCATTGAGGATGCTAAGCATTGAGGATTCTAAGCATTGAGGATTCTAAGCTATGAGGATTCTAAGCCAAGCATTGAATTTTCTAATCTTTGAGGTTTCTAAGCATTAAGGCCTCTATGCATTGAGGTTTCTAAGCATTTGGGATGCTAAGCAATGAGGTTTCAAACAATAAAATTTCTCAGCATTGAGGTTTGTAAGCATTGAGGATTCTAAGCAATGCATTGAGGATTCTAAACATTGAGGATGTTAAGCATTGAGGATTCTAAGCATTGAGGATTTTAAGCATTGAGGATTCTAAGCATTGAGGATTCTAAGCATTTAGGATTCTAATCTAGGCATTGAGGATTCTAAGCATTGAGGATTCTAAGCCTTGAGGATTCTAAGCATTGATGTTTCTAAGCTGAGCATGGAGGATTCTAAGTATTGAGGATGCTAAGCATTGAGGAAGCTAAGCATTGAGGATTCTAAGCATTGAGGATTCTAAGCATTGAGGATTCTAAGCATTGAGGTTTCTAAGCAAAGCATTCAGGTTTCTAAGCATTGAGGATGCTAAGCATTGAGGATGCTAAGCATTGAGGATGCTAAGCATTGAGGATGCTAAGAAATGAGGATGCTAAGCATTGAGGATTCTAAGCATTGAGGATTCTAAGCATAGAGGATTCTAAGCCAAGCATTGAGTTTTTTAATCTTTGAGGTTTCTAAGCATTAAGGCCTCTATGCATTGAGGTTTGTAAGCATTAGGGATGCTAAGCAATGAGGTTTCAAACAATAAAATTTCTCAGCATTGAGGTTTGTAAGCATTGAGAATTCTAAGCATTGAGGATTCTAACCTAAGCATAGAGCATACTAGGGATTGAGGATGCTAAGCATTGAGGATTGTAAGCATTGAGGATTCTAAGCTTTGAGGATTCTAATCATTGAGGATTCTAAGCATTGAGGATTCTAATCTAGGCATTGAGGATTCTAAGCATTGAGGATTCTAAGCATTGAGTATTCTAAGCATTGAGGTTTCTAAGCTAAGCATGGAGGATTCTAAGCATTGAGGATGCTAAGTATTGAGGATGCTAAGCATTGAGGATGCTAAGCATTGAGGATGCTAAGCATTGAGGATTCTAAGCATTGAGGATTCTAAGCATTGAGGATTCTAAGCATTGAGGTTTCTAAGCAAAGCATTGAGGTTTCTAAGCATCGAGGATGCTAAGCATTGAGGATGCTAAGCATTGAGGATTCTAAGCATTGAGGATTCTAGGCATTGAAGATGCTAAGCATTGAGGATGCTAAGCATTGAGGATGCTAAGCATTGAGGATTCTAAGCCAAGCATTGAGTTTTCTAATCTTTGTTGTTTCTAAACATTAAGGCCTCTATGCAATGAGGTTTGTAAGCATTAGGGTTGCTAAGCATTGAGGTTTCAGAGCAATAAAATTTCTAAGCAATGAGGATTCTGCGCATTGAGGTTTCTAAGCAATGCATGGAGCATGCTAAGCATTGAGGTTCCTAAGATGTGTGGATTCTGAGCTTTGAGGATTCTAAGCTAAGCAATGAGGATGCTAAGCAATGAGGATGCTAAGCAATGAGGATGCTAAGCATTGAGGATGCTAAGCATTGAGGATTCTAAGCATTGAGGTTTCTAAGCTAAGCATTGAGGATGCGAAGCATTGAGGATTCTAACTATTGAGGATTCTAAGCAATGCATGGAGGATGCTAAGCATTGAGGATTCTAAGCATTGAGGATTCTAAGCTATGCATGGAGGATTCTAAGTTTGAGTTTTCTAAGCTTTGTTGTTTCTAAACATTAAGGCCTCTATGCAATGAGGTTTGTAAGCATTAGGGTTGCTAAGCATTGAGGTTTCAGAGCAATAAAATTTCTAAGCAATGAGGATTCTGCGCATTGAGGTTTCTAAGCAATGCATGGAGGATGCTAAGCATTGAGGTTCCTAAGCAGTGAGGATTCTGAGCTTTGAGGATTCTAAGCTAAGCAATGAGGATGCTAAGCAATGAGGATACTAAGCAATGAGGATTCTAAGCATTGAGAATTCTAATCATTGAGAATTCTAAGCATTGAGGTTTCTAAGCTGAGCATGGAGTATTCTAAGTATTGAGGATGCTAAGCATGGAGGATGCTAAGCATTGAGGATTCTAAGCATTGAGGATTCTAAGCATTGAGGATTCTAAGTATTGAGGATTCTAAGCATTGAGGTTTCTAAGCAAAGCATTCAGGTTTCTAAGCATTGAGGATGCTAAGCATTGAGGATGCTAAGCATTGAGAATGCTAAGCATTGAGGATGCTAAGCAATGAGGATGCTAAGCATTGAGGATGCTAAGCATTGAGGATTCTAAGCATTGAGGTTTCTAACCTAAGCACTGAGGATGCGAGGCATTGAGGATTCTAACT